>NC_134277.1:31644357-32929457 GCF_949628215.1 Phalacrocorax aristotelis | reverse complement strand
GAATGGATGCAGCTTATGATGCTTTCTCAATATTAACATATCCGTCATTAATTCCCACAACAACCTGGTGAAATAGGTAAGTATTGCACAGATGAACAAAAAAGATTTTGTTACTCATATTGCAAGTCATTCACAAAGCTGGGAATGGAATTCATTTTGGCTGTCTCTGCATGGGATCATGATCCCACTCCTGTGTATTTTATACAGTTGTGACCTTTATGCAACAACAGTGTTGGGAAAAACAACAGTCAAACATGCATTCCTTAGAAAGGAACTGTCCATTTGAATTATTGTTTCAAATAACATAGGCTTTTTAGTTACATTGTGGGTAATGTGGAATACTGCTTTTAAACTCCGTCTCTATTTAAATGCATCTTCTGATGTGAGTAGGTAGATTTAGAGATTTTACTTCCAGATGTGTTCATTTTCATGAATATAAGATCTCTTGAGTATCTTGACCACTAAGGTGCAACATTCAATTAAAGGTCAGTTCTCTGATCCTTACAGGTTTGCCATCTTTTAGTCTTTTTTGCTGCTCTTGTCTGGTACCAATCTGGGCAGAGCAGACTAGTGATCCTTCTCCTTTTATTGCTGTTTTGAATGTATTTAGAACTAGAAAGGAATAAGCTATTAACGCTATTAAAATATGTAAAAATACTTCTGTATGAACTTTATGAAATTAATAGTAATTTCTTTAGAAAACTTTTTTAATTTCTTGCTTGATTGAAAAATGATAGTAATGATTTGGGGAAAATACATGCCTTTTACATAAAATTAATTGAAGTAGATACAACAAAGATTGGTTTCCATCCAATCCAAAGATTGGTTTACAATAATATCTTAAAATATATGTATGCTACACTGAATTCCCTTTACATTTGGTGCCAAAAATCCAGCACAGATTTTGAGGACGTTCAGCCAGGTTGTTTGCATGCATTTCATAGTGATACATCTGATTTTTGTGTGCTGGATCTCAATGTAGTTTTCACTCTTACCTCTTCTTTGTCACCTAGAACATACATATTCCAAACAGAGTATCTTTGTTCAGATATATGTTGTTTTCTGATTTAACTGTGACAATGTCAAGATTTCTGACATCGTAACTATTAACTTCTCAGCTTTATTGTAGTGCTGTTGAAACATTTTAAGTTTTGTTGCTCAGAAATGACATGCACTCTGTTGTTTTGGTAATGACTTTGAAAGCTCATTAAGTAAACTTGCATATCTGCTATTTAAATGCCCTTTAACAGGTCTTTTCAAAGGTTAAAAACAAGTACTTTTTAATGTGGTCTTTCTGGCTTTGGGTTTTCCTTATTGCAACCACTTTGTCAAAAAAAGAAAAAATGTTGGAGTGGAAGTGACACCAAATTATAGTCTGTTTGGTCAGTTACTCAGAAATGGGGTTAAGTATTCCATCCATTACCTCTGAAGTATGCTATGAAATAAATTTCCATTGTGTTTCTCATTTTTGCTCGTGTTGTGTGAGAGAATTAGGTTGTGCAAGAAGGTATGCATTATATTTTTTTCAAAAGGGTTTCTTGTTACCACTAGTCACATCTCCTTTTGCTAGGTGTATTAAATTGAAATCTTCTGTTCTTTGGGACGGTCCTCCTCTCTCAATTCCATAATGTTTCTTGATCCTGATGGGGAAATTACTTCATCTTTCTACTCAGCTATTATAAGGTCGCCAAGGGCTTCTTCCTGCAAAGTAGCTTGGGTTTGTCTGTTTGTTTTTAATCCCTGGAGAAGTAAATAAATCTGAAATGGGAAGAGCAATCAAAAAAATGTTGGTGAGATACTGGACGCTGCTGGGTCTTCTGATGGTTAATTTTGAACAATTTTTTTAAGCATACTGAAACAATAGTATAGATTTATGAAAATATTTCTTTTAAAATAATCTCAGACTTTTATGAAGCATGGGACAACAGCTGTTTACTTATATTTCAGTGAAGTGTTCTGATGCCTCCACTTTGTAGCAGGGCTTTGGAATTTGACATTGGGATGGTCCTGAGGTGGGAAATGGGTGAATTATATAGGCCACTTTACACATGCCGGTGAGTGTTACTGTGTCACTCATTATATATGTGCCTCCTCACCTCATATTCTTATGAAGTACAGCACTGCTTTCATGCCCTTCAATTTGTTAAATTTATAAAATTTATAAAAGTTTTAGTTTTTATTTGTATGATGCATGCTTGACACAAGGTGGACAAGTGACAGATGCGAACAACTGCAAGGGGAGAAAGGACTGTATTTATAATGGTGGTATCTCACAGGCAGGAGGCTTTAAATTAGCCAGTGGTTTTCCTTAGGATGTTGGGTGAAAGGCCATATAAATATGTGGATAAATGTAACGTTGCATCAGTGCTCTTAGTTCTGGTATGTCCTAATTTGTGAGTTCTTGTTTCATGCACAGTGTAATGAACCATATCACTAACCTTCAGTAAATACTAGTAGTAGACAAACTTTTTAAAGTCAAAAGCGCAAATCTCTAATAACTAGTAGAAGCTGTGGAAAAGTTGTAAGAATTCAGAACCTGTGATTTACTTCAGTTCTAGCCTTCCTGGGACAAAACCAGCCAGTTAGAATTTTTTTTTTTTTTTAGGCTAATAAGAATTAAATTCCTGATCTTTGGAAACACGTTTCTTTTCTATTATTCTCAGCCCTAAGGGAAATCAGAAAAGTTTAAGTGTTAATTGAAAATCCACCCTTTCCAAAGATAGCAAATAAAGGATAAATTCCTCAGACTAGACTTGTTCATTTTTGCTTAAGGTAGTTTCATGTTTCTATTCAGCTTTTTAAATTAAATAGGAACAAATGCGAAGTATGATCCTGTAAGCCTGGGAGGAGGAGGGTGGGAGGAAGACTTCACTTACTAGAAGTCAAGTGTTCCCCTGGAGCAGTATCTTTTAAGGAATTAGAGTATCAGGAAGTCAGGTAGACTACGTTTTTCCTTTAATCAGAGTAGGCTGAGACTGATTTCTTTAATACCTGTTTCTGACATATTGTGAAATGCACAGAGATCTCAGATATCTTTTGTCTTTAACACAAAGCATCTCGTTGTGTCATGTCACATTAGTGTACAAAGTAACACAACCACAATACACAAAGGCGGAAATACCCAAACTTAAAGCATTGTGTATTTGAAATTTATCTGCCCAAGTAAGGAAGGTAGGAGGAACAATTAAAAAGCTTTGGCTTTCCTGACCTGGCAGAGAAAGAACTGAAAATGGAAGCAGAAGAGGAGTGGTGTGTAGAACACCCTGACTAGCTTCTGTGTCAGAGATGTAAACAAAAAGCTTAGGAAGATGATGTGATGGTTAGAGAGCTGTCAGCGTGAATGCTGGGGATACAATAGAATTGCTCACCAATGTGACCAGTCTGGTGAAGCTAGAGGACCTTGTAAGAGGAAGAGCTACACACAGCTGAAGGGTGGGATGTGCTAAAAGGCCATTCTGCAGGAATCCTTCGCATGTAGATGGCATGGCAAAGTCTGATCACTATTTAAAGATAGTGATAGGTGTATAACAATCTTAATTTTAAAAAATAATTTCTATACACAGTTTTTTTCTGGTAATCTTTGATACATTGTTTTACAATTAGCCTCAAGATCTTCTGTACCTGGGAAAATTTACTACACCATTTTTTTTGTGTGTGTTTGTATTGCATATGTAGTTAGTTTAATCATCTGTTGATAGTAGACCTTTTGTCTACTATGGAAGTTCTATTTAGCTAATCAGAACAATGAAGCTGAAATTAAAAAATAAAGATAGGAACAGGAAGCAGGAATATTCACTGAAGGGGGATGAGCTTCAACATGTTCAGAGATGTTTCTCTGATGCATGTCTATCTATAACCTCCTTACAGATATCCACATTGAACAGACTGACATTAGGGTTTCTATTTAATCTGTGTAGAAACTATGTAGAGATTAGTACTTTTGGGACTACACTGAATTAACACATCTGTTCATAGCCAACATTACCCACTTTTTTGGATAACAAGCAATCACATTTACTTATGGGACCTTACAGCATATGCCTGCATGGGAGAGAGCTGCTATATATAAGCATAGTAATGACAAGATACAAAATAATAGTGTGTCAGGGAGAATCATGCAAATACTTTGATGCTAAATTCTGGGAGGCAGATGTTCTTCCGCTCCCCCCAAAAAGTCATTACAAAATGTCTCCAGATGGGGTTGAGATGAGAAGAGATATTCTGCAAACTGTCCAACCTGGCCCGCAGTAGAAGAAAAGGAAATCCCAGAATTGTTCTCGCCTAAAAAACCCCTGAGAATGTTCAGGGAAGATTTTGCCAGAGTAAGAAAGGAAGTTGGTTATTGTTAGGTCCATCCATTGTAGAAGTATTTGCTCAAAGTATTGTCTTTTCTGTATGTAAATAATAGGGAGTGTATTCCATGTGGATTTTGTAAACTTCTAAAGTGCTTTCTGAAAGGGCACAACATTATTGGGATTCTTCTTCAAACATGTGTGAAGCATTTTAGTATCCTCTGTAGCAGGGAAGTGGAGTCAGCTGTAGCAGCTTAGTAATATTTTGGCATAGGTCAGACAAGTCCTTCGAGGCAAAACGTCTAGACTGATTTGGGGATTTTCCTGTGGGTTCATTCTTTGTTAAAGAAATCAATGTCTGTCAAATTAACATTGCCAGGAGCAACAAGCGATTAAATGAACAGTAGCGGACAAATTGTTGACTAAAACCTTGGCAACTTGGGAGCAAGGGTCAGATTCAGAAAAAGGACTGAAGGATCAAAATGTAAGTGAGGCTGAATTTGGACATTTAAGTCTAATGCTGGAATCCTACCAAGAAAAACCACTGCTCACCTCCCTCCTACAAGTAAAGATATCTGAATCTTCAAGGCACCTCAACTTTTTTTTTTTTAATATTCACCAAATATGAAACTTTGTGTATGCCAAGACATCTAAGTTGTGGCAAGGCTGAACAGCTTAATATTTACCTCCTGTAAACATTCACTTGGAGAAAATTTTTTTTTGCCTCATGCTATTCAATCGTGAATTGGTGATATGGGCCAGAGCTGTTTGCTTTTGTAACGTAAAAACACTGAAAAAGAGATCACCATTGTTTTTAACATATGACAAAAAGTAGGTAAGATATATAGATCTTATCATAAGCTGTAATGTCTTGTTTCTTGGCCTTCATCTTTAAAAAAGTTTCAGACATCTTTTATTAAGTGTATTATGTTGTAAGGACGATCAGTTTACCTCATTCTTCCTCAGGTGTATTTGCTGTTTCTACGTGCTCTCTGTGTGTGTATGGAGATCCACTTCCTTTCCACCATCCCCAGCTTTGGTCACCCACGTTGCTTTTGTATTTTGTAGTTATATATTCAGGTCTTCTAAACATATGCCACGTAATGTTGTTGTTTTTCCAAATTCTGCTTTCCAGTTTGTGTCTATAGGTTTTCTACCTTCCTGTGAACTGTATTCTGAAATACTGAATCAAGAAGTGATTCATGAATTAGGCAAGACCTAGCTAAAATAATAGTAATTTCCTACTTGTATGATTTGTATGAGGACAGTACTACATGCCAATGCTTTTCTTTGTATGGAGTCCTGAAGACAGTGAACTTCTAGCTGCCTGTGAAATGTAATAGGTAATTATGGTTTTAGTATAACTACTTACTTAGTTGGTCCAAGTCAACCTACTTGGCTGAATAGTAAAGTAGCATGGATTATTTCAGTTGAAATTCCTACGCCAATTTCTTTGATGGTATAACAACATAGATTTTAATTAGCTGTATACTAGTATCAAGATGGGGAATATCTGTGAGTTTTTCAGTGTGCAATCTAAGCATATGAAATAACCTAACAAAGGAAGCCTTTCTGCTGATTTGTCCATGGGTTATTAGGATTTTAGATTTGATTGTTTGACAAGGAAATCCATGTAGCTCCTCAATGTTGAAAGAAAACCTAGTATCTCATTTCACCTTACATGAGAGATTTTTACTTTATTAACAGCACCCTTTCATTGTTGTCATCCATTTCAGCTTGGATTTTATCTCTGGTGTTAGTCCCATTTAAAAACTTATTTGGAAATTCAGTAGAACCTGAGTTCTCTACCTCATTTGTGCTGAAAACTGGTTATTTTTTGGTTTTGATGCAAAATTGCAAGGGAGCTAATTTTTTAATAATGCAGTTTTGCGGAGGGATTTTGATTTACCTTTCTCCATTCATCTTCAGGCTGATGCACACAGACTGTTGCTTAAATAGAGGGTTGTCAACAACACCTAAATGAATATCCTAATTTGTACAGTCTTCAGGTTGTAGTTCTGAGGTGTTTTCCAAAGAGATTTTACAGTTACTTCATCTGGCATCTTTTTACCCTAGCAGCGTTGTCCTGAGATTTAGAGGAGTAAATATTTTTTGCCATTTCTCTATTCTTAAAAGCTACCCATTTCTACAGAATTCTTTTCAGGATAAATATACTAAATGCATTTTGTCAGTAATGCTTTCATTTACGCAAAACCTGAAGCTAGTTTGGTGGTCTGTTGAGAAAACTATGCTAGTTTAGATAGCTCTGTACTTGATTAGTTGTCTGGCGCAATGGTAGAGCCAGGATATTGTATGAATCCCCACCTTGCCCTAATTAATTTCTGCCACAAGAATGTTTGGAGAAATTCTAATGCCTTGCAAAAGAAAAAAATAAAAAGTTTTTTTGCTAATGGGATAATTACTTCCATTTTATGGCACTCCTCATCCTGTAGGATCTTAAAGCACTTTGAGTTCACGTATTAGCTCTTGGAACTGTTTGGTGCAGTGGAGCAAAGCTGCTGCGCCCTGGGTGAAGTCTGGCATCTCTGTAGCAGTGAAAAGGCATTTTGTCTTGAGATATAATTTGAAGGGTGTATGTTAGGGAAATGCACTGCAATTATTCACATTGGAAGATAGACTGGATTATGAGTATTGTGTTACTGGATTTACCCTGGTAAGTGTACTGTATCCACAAGAATCACCCGTTTGGCACAGGCTCAAAAAATGCTGAATACTGAGCAAGAATCACTGTATCCAGCATATGGGAGACCACCCATCTAAATTATCATCTGCTGCTTGTCTTGAGACAGCAAGGAAGAAAACAAGGTAGTGATGCGAAAGCTTTTAATCTCTTAGCTACTGACAGTTTAGTGTATTGAAAGGCAAGGAAAAGGAGCATTTATGATCTTGCATAATATCAAGAGGTGATTCTCCTAAGTAAATTGTTCCTAGAGTGAATAATCTTATCTGTTAAAAAAACCCCTAAAAATAGAACATTCATTTTAACTTGGCCTGAATTTGGCTCACCTCTGCTTCTAAGCCTGATTAAATTCTCTGTTGGTTGCTTAATTTTAGAACTTGATATATTTAGACATCTCTTTACTGGGAAAATGTGAACAATCACTTCTTTACATTTTCTTAGAATAACCTAAAAAATCTTTAGTTTTCTATGTTGGGACAAGATTTTTTTTATCTTTGTCTTGTCCATATAACTCTCGTCCAAATATTTTTCCAATTTACAAGATAATTTTTTAAAGTGTAAACAATACATCCTAATGGAGTATTTTGACTACCGCTGTTGCCACATAGCATATACTAACATTTTCTTGTTTCTTCTTGACGTGGTAACTAAAATACGACTTTTTTAAAAACCGGGACTTTACCGGCAGTGATATTCATCCCAGCTGCCGGTCATGTGGCCACAACGCATGCTGAGTCCTGGCTGCTACGGCACCTGTGTCCACACTGCAAATGATGTGCTTTAGCAGGTGCCATTGCATGACTTTCACCTGGATTCCACCAGAAGGGAAAGGAATTTGAGCTCTCCAGCAGCACAGTCAAGTGCATTTTGTATGATTCTGAGTAGGGATGCAGGAAAGACTCGCACCAAAAAGAACCTTTCCTGCACAGTAAATTGGTAATGTAGACACAAGCTGTGACATTTCTTATTTGTGCCTACCAGTACCTTTCTTTCCTTAGCAAAGCACCTCCAGTTGTTCTTGATTAAATTTTTATTCCTTAATAGCAAAGCTGCACTTTTTCCCCCCTCTCTCTACAGGTTGGTCATGATTTGTCTAGGAGAACATAGCAGACCTCATTCTCTGAAAGGATTGAATTATGAATTACTCTGGGTACGTAGGGGTTAGAGCGCTCTGTCTAATTTTCAAACAGAACTAGGGATATTCAAAATGATAGTGTTAGTGGTTTTATGTTTTTGGTGTAAAGTCAAGCACTTGTACTTCCTTTACAGGATGATTGGTTTGTTTGGACTTCTCCTTTTGCAGAGACAGAAGCAGTAGCAGCCAGAATAAGACTAAGACTTAGATTAGGTTTTAATCATAGAATCACTTAGGTTGAAAGAGACCTTTAAGATCACTAAGTCCAACTGTTAACCTAGCACTACCAAGTCTACCACTAAACCATGTCCCTAAGCACCACATCCAAACATCTTTTAAATACCTCCAGGGATTGTGACTCAACCACTTCCCTGGGCAGCCTGTTCCAATGCTTGACAGCCCTTTTGGTGAAGAAATTTTTCCTAATATCCAGTCTAAACCTCATCGGCGCAACTTGAGGCAATGTTACAAACACTATCGTAATAATCCTGTAGGGTATCTGCAAGTATCTTAATGCATGAATTTAAGAACAGAAAATATAGCTCTTACGCTTTCTCAAAAGAATTTTAAAACTTAATCTTTCTGTTTCTTTTATCCAGAGTCCCACTTAAGGACTCTGGGGCTAGGACCTAGTCTTGTGATTATACTTCAGCTTCTGTTTCATTTTGAGGTCAGTGCTAGCAAATGACAGTCAGTAAAACAGTTATATTTTCTAATTGTCTAGTTACCTTACTTCAGTGTTTTTGTTGTAGTGATTCCTTGATTAGTCTGAATCAAAGTGAATGACATTTATTCTTAGCGGTTTTGATAGAGTGGTACACTGAAAACAAGGGTTTTTCCATCTAGCACATTAGTCCTAGATTCTGTCTTTTGGTCAGAGTCATGTGTGATTTGTTGCATAGAAGAAAGATGAAGGAACCTGTTCAAAATATACAGAAATATCCATATAAAAACATTGTTCCTAGATCTTACACAGTGATTTAAATTTTTGCTCAGAAATGCAAACTTTGATATAAAAATTTGTTCGCTGCATCCATATGCATTTCTGAATCCCACTGAGCTTCTGCTTTTACATATTGTGACAGTGAGTTTTTCAAGCAAATTTGTGTTTAAAGAAAAAAAAAAAAAAGAGCAAAGTTATCCCCAACCTTGGCTAGTAGCTAAAACTCTAAACAGAGACAGGGAAAGCAAATTTCACGTTGCCCACACTGTGTGTTCGTGCTCTGCATTCTTGCCTATGGGACTGCTACTGCTTAGCAGCAAGTTGTGTACAGTGAACAGTAATTGTCAGCCTCAGCATACACAGAGATTATAAACTGCTTTCAGAGAAGACTAATAGGAAGAAAATGCATAGCTGACTTGGGAGCTCATATGCCTATAGCAGAAGTATAGAATATGGTTGCTGGTGATGGCAGTGTGGACTGCGTTCATTGACCCAGTACATTTATTCCAGAAAGGGAAGAAGCAAAATTAATCTTTCATTTGTAACTTTTACTATTAAAAAGACACTTAAAAGCTTTACTTATTTTTAACCCTTGTGTTAATATTATTTTAAACCTTTAATTACACACTTTGTTCAATGTCATAGGATCATTTAGGTTGGAAAAAATCCTTAAGGTCATGATTTCAATCAAAATTGACAGAGGCATAGAGATTTCGGTGATGTTAAGTCCCTATCTAGTTCTTTGAAAAATCAGCGAGTGTGGGGAGCAGAGAAGCCCAAATGAATGCCTTCACTGAGAGGAGGCTGGAGCCTCAGAGCCTTCAGGCTCATAGGCCTTCAGCTCTGGCGGAAATATGAGTTCAGCTGTCGTTTTCTGGTTTTCCTTGTCATGCACTTTTTAGTGCATGGGATCTTGGAACCAACCAATGCGTAAGTTCTTTAATGTGTATTTAGTGGACTCAGAAGCAACTTAAGTACCAAAATATTTCAGTGGGCAGTCAGGAAGTATTCAGGGGATCTGATGGTAGAGTGCAGGGAAATCATGGCGTGTAAAGAGAGGGCACTTGCAGTTAGTGCAGTGAAAGGCATCAGGATATAGATACAGATCTGTAGAAAAACAGGCTTGCTTAATTCTGTTACAGAGAAAATTGCTGTATCTTTATTCTCTTCACTGTGAAGCACTACTGCATCTAGATGTATGTCACAGCAGTTTTAATAATTAACTACAGCAGAAATTGTTTCAGAGGTGAGTTTATCTGAACTCACATTAGTCTCACTGTTTTCTCATTCACGTGTTTCCTCCTTCTGTTTTCTGCTTCTGTTATTTCTCATTTAGCTGTGGTGTATTGCCGTAGGCTGAGTGCTTGCTGCAAATCCACTGTTGGATTCAGCATTTTTTGGTTTCCATGGTAATGAACGTGGCAAAAAAATTCTTTATAAAATACGATACAAATAGGCCAATTCATTTTCAGCAAGAGCTTGTGTCTCCTTTTTTCACTTAGTAAAATGTTGCTGATGATGAATGTTCATGATGTACTCTGGCACTTCAGCAGTGGAAACTTGGTTTGCAAGGATCTGGAAAAATCATAAAGCTCTGCTATTGTTTATTAGTTATGCATTTTAATTGCAAGCATTCTGATAGAGAATGGATTTACATGGAAAAGTAAAATGGAGCCACTTGCTGCTGACAATGGAAAAAGTGCTAAGGATGACACAGCCGATGTCTACAGAAGTGTAAAAGACTGGTTCAATACAGGCTTTAAAGGTGCCTGTGTAAAGGAGCAAATCTGAAGATTTTCTTTCAGTTAATACATAAAGAATATTGATTTTGTTTCCTTATTCTAAAACTAAGGAATGATGAAAAAATAAGAAAACAACAGTGCTGTAATGAAAATTTTGCTTGCATTTATGTTTGTTCTGCTGTATGGTTACCAGTTCCCATATATCCATTCAAAATCTTTTATCAGTGTAAATATACAGTAAAATAGTGCATGTTAACAGTAAAGTCAATTGTTAAGGT
Source organism: Phalacrocorax aristotelis (assembly GCF_949628215.1). NCBI lineage: Eukaryota > Metazoa > Chordata > Aves > Suliformes > Phalacrocoracidae > Phalacrocorax > Phalacrocorax aristotelis. The sequence continues at coordinate 32,918,366 of NC_134277.1, read as the reverse complement.
TAAATACTGCTTCTTTATAATTCTACTTGTTCAAAGTCCTATATTGGAAACAAGTTGGCTTATGGACTATTAGTAAGTACCGGAGAGATACAGGCTGCGTAGCTGCTCTTTTCTCTAACCCCTTGTTCCATGTTCACGGCTAAGCAACAACAGTATAGCTTGCATTTTAGGAAGTAATATCATTTATCAAAATATTTTCAGACTGATCTAGGGGGCAGGGGAGGAAGAATTGGTGCAATGCTAAAATCTGGATCTCACTCCACCCATAACACTTTAGTCAAGCATTCACTCTTGGAAAACAAACAAAAAACCACCCACAAAAAGTCAGTCCCCAAAACTACCTATTAGAATGCCTTTGAATATTCAACAGTTTAAAAGCATTTTTAAATAACATATTTCCTTCTGTGTCATTTAAAGAGCTAAACTAATCTATTTTCTTTCTTCTGTGGATATGTTTCATGCCAATATTTCCAGCTGTTTCCGCCATTTCAAATCCGTGGTCTGAAACTTAAACTATGTCTATTGTTTCACAAAGCTATGTGTGCATGTCAAGTTCAGTTAACTGTACTCTGTCAAACTTTATGTTAAAAAGGCTCTCAGTCAAAAAGAGACTTGAGAAATAGAGTTTTAAATGGATTGTTGTAATGTAAATTGGTTCTAGGTGTACAATGCAATACATACAGAAGACAGGGTGAGAATGTTTGCATGCCTGGGTCAGTAAGAATTTTCCTCATAGATATTCTACAACTTTTTATTATAGGCATTCCTTTATAATGTTCAATTTGTTAACTGAATTTCTTAGAGCGATATAGAAGCTTTCAAATTCTGCACTTTAAATACGGATTTAAAATTTGACTTGTGCTTCATTGTTTAGTATATAGATAATATATAAACTAAGCTGGTCTTGAGCTGATACTTCCATTTCATTGTTCTCCTCTGACATCAGTGTATCAGACTTGCAGAAGAGTACACTGACAATATGTTTAGGTTTAAACAATTACAGATAATTAGAGTGGTAAATGTCATGGTGTACAAGTGTTAGTGAAATATGGTTTTAATTAGTACTTTGCTTTGTGTCATGTTTCATCCCTTGAAGCCAGCAATACCCTCAAGATGCTTTAACCCGTTTATGGAACTTCTCCACTCCCTACTAATTATCTGTAATTAATACCTTGCTAAAAAGTTGGAATTGCTTAGTCTTGTCCTAATATCATTCATTACCAATATATTTAAAAATGTAACTTAATTTTAATTCTAAGTAAATTCTTTCACAGATAAATTTTTCTGAAATTTTATCTTCCATTCTAAGGCAAAAGAAAACTATGTGGGGTCTGTTTAGTAGGAAATAGTTTGCATTCTACCAGAAAATTTTCCTTAAGAACAAAACAAAAGAAGGAAACAGTTTGGTAATAAATGGAATTGAAAGTTCCTAGGCCATTTTTGGTTTTGCTGGCAATTTATCTCTGGACCTCTTTACTCAAGAGATCACTACATTTTACACATTTTGGAGCTAGAGTTCCCTATTCCTTTGTATTTTCTGTTGACGTTTTTTGCATTTGGAATATTTAAAGAATGTAAATAATTTCTGCTTAGTTTAACAATATTCCTCCCTTTCAGAATACTAAAGAAAATAGGACTTTCACAAAGAAGTCTTTCTTTTTAAGTTACTGTATCTGCTTGTCTCTGTTTTGTTACTCAACACACTTAAAAACTTCTGTAGAGAAGTGTAATACTTAAATTACTTTTCTTTGTAAGGGGGCTGTGTAAAAGGATCTTCTTTTTGATTGCAGTCCTGCCTGACAAACTAAAATGACAAAAATTACTAATTTAAATAATATAAAAAGTGATAACTGATTTTTCTAAGTCATCTGTGTGTATTAGTAATACAATTCAATGTATAATGCTGATGAATTCTTGAATTTCACTGATGCATTATAAAGCAAGAATAGAAACTAAAAATTTTCTTAATCTTTTTTATTAAACTTCTTGAGAAAATGATATATAAAAAAAAGGCAAGTTGTATTGCAGCACTGTCATTTGGATCTTCTTTAACCCACTTAGACTTTTGCATTCTTGACAATTTTGAATTCTTGAATCCTGGAGGAGACTGTGAATTACTGAACGCAGTATCTGGACTGTCACATTTTATTTGAAACATGAATTTGTTGATGCATGGTTAAATTTGACACAGTGGAATGGTTAATTCAGCTTTTGTAAAGGAAAGCTTATGCATTGCAGAGCTAACTGTAGTTCTTTAAGGAGTTAAGAGCATCTTGCTTGAGGTTGCTGAAGCTGATAACAGCCTACTTGCATAATAACATGGTTCACCTAAGCTTTTACCAAAGGCTCTTTAAGGAAACTGAATAGATTGGGGATAAGAGTAAGGATTTACCAGATTAGATTATTTGATAGAAGCTAAGAAACAAGGTGAAGTGCATGACCAGTTTTCATAGCGAGAAATCACCAGTAGTGTTTTGTGAAGATCTGTGCTGAGACCTGTGCAGTTCATTTTGTTCATAAATAATTTGGAACAGGAAGTGGAGATACCCATTTTTTTTTCTAGGTAGTAAAGATGAGGGCTAACTAAGAAGGTTTGTACAAGGATGTTATGATAAAATTGATAGGTCAGTGTAGATAAATGTAAAGGAGGGCAAAAGGGTTGATCAAAGTTTTGAAGTAGCTTCCACACATGAAATGACTGAGTAGATGTTGATCTCTTTACCTGTGGAAATATGTGAGAACAGATATGGTGGAGCATTTTGAAAGGCTGAGAAGGTGGTTTTGCACTCCCTTTTCAGTCAGAACACGAGCACGTGATGAAGAGAGTGATGAATCAGATGCTCCCTGATACAGATGCTAAAAAGATGCTGCTATTCAAAAAGTAATTGGGTGAATTCAGGACTCCTGTAATTCACTGAGGATTGTTAAGGCCATTGCTTCTGATTCAATGTATCCCTCAGGGACTTCTTAATTTAGGGATTTCCTAAACCAGGATAATAGCTTTATAGGAGGCCAAGGGGCTATTCTGGGAAAGTTAGAAGATATGATTGCCTTGTTCTTAGTTATTTATCCTTGACTATCCACTGTCAACCTCTACTAGAGACTGGATAGTGGGCTAGCTGGCCTGTAGTGTTATCAAATACATCCATTTCTATGAAAGACCCTCTCTTAAATTATCCTTCCATGTTACATGTAATTCATGTTTCTCGATGGGCTGGTAATTTAGCAATATGAAAATAGACTAGAGCTTTTCTTACCTTAATCAGGCCAATTCATCTTGAGGTAGTCCTGTCTGATAAGGTCCCAGTTCCTGCTTTTGTACCTACCTGTGTTTTGGCTCGAGAGATTCTGCTCCCTACTCAGTTTTCCATTAATGGGATTCTTATAATCACTAACTGTAGAAAGCCAAACTGCTTGGGAAGGGTATGTTGAGAGAAGAATGCCTCTTCTAGATGACTAAAAAGTGGACAAACTTTTTTGGTCTGTATTTTTGGGGTTTTTGGGTTTTTTTTGTTGCTGTTTTTTTTTGTGTTTGTTTTTTTAATCTGGAAGGCTCACAGAGCAGCATGAAACTTTGCTATTTTGTGTGCGGTTAACTGCATCAAAAATTTTTATATACATGTAACTTCTCATTGATTTTGTTGTCAACATGAAGGTGTAGCAAGGTACTTGCAGCACCTGATTGAATTAATTTGTGGTTATAAAGTATTTATTTACTTCTGTAACGCTTTGCTGGATAGCTAGAATTTGGCATAAGTTTCTTGTAAGGGTTTTATTTCTGATCCGTCTGGAACCTACCTAATACAGCATGTATTATTCTGGACAGGACTGTTGAGATTTAAGGTTTAATTAATGAAAGAAAATCTCTTACTGCTTAAAAGTATGATTTCTTTAAGACTAACTAAGAATATTCATTCTTTTTTTAAATTACTACAGTGTACAGACTATGACCTGGATTATGGAACTGAATGTTTGCATCTAGCTCTGAAATACTGTAACACAAATGCCAAACTTGTTGACGGAACGGCTGACCTCTGGAAGGTAAAGGCAATAATAATATCTATTTTTTATATTTCTTTTAAAATTAATAAAATTTGCATATTACCATAAAAATTTAGATATGTTTTCAGTTAGGCTTTTCTCTTCCAAATTTCAGAATTGTTTTTGCATTATCATGAGCTTTTTTTGAGCTCATTGTTGTAGAAAGACTTGGGAGATAATCAATGAAGATAGTATTTATCTGGAAGCAGGAAAACGGGCTAGGTGCTTGAATAACCTGAGAATCTGTAAAACTATAAATCCATAATCTCTGAAGCTAAGTACATTCTTTTGACAGGAGCTTTCTCCTGCTATTTCTATAGCTTTTGTCTATTTTCCTCCACTTTTCCTATGAGGACATAATTTATTTTCTGATGCCAAATACCTGGCTGACAACAATTTGAATTTTTAGAGCAGTTCATTACATTCAGTATCACTGTAACATTTAAGATCTCTTCAAACAATCTTTTAAAATTATTTAAACATCTATCGCTTTTTCTGATTATGTGTAGGTTCTTGACAACTGACAAAGCAGGGGCATGTACAGGTGCCAAAGGATACATCCCTGCTGCTTAAAAGTATCCCATTTTGTTGTTTTGGATAGTGGGACATGATTCTTTCTCAGTAGCTGTTGTGCCATGCAATTTTTAAGTTTCCTTTTTTTTTATTTTATTCGTTACCACATTGAAGGATCTGGAAGCAGCTCAAATCACTCCATCTGTCTTTGACAGTAAATTTCCTCTAATGGGACACGGTTTCTAATAATATGACAGTAAATCTTACACAGAAAGGTAATTTCCTGAATCTGCAGTGCAAATTTCCTGTGCAATTTAACAGCAAAATTTACTTATGCGTTGGTTGCATACAGCAACTTCTTTCAATATCTTTCTGGGGACATAGTCATTCTGAAACAGTATATTGTCTGTTTTCCTGTTCAGCCTTCTAAGGGACGGATTATGTCATGCGTATTTGCATTACATCACTTTTTGGATGGTTTTATTGTTCTCGTTGCAAAGCATTGTACTTACATGAAGGATAACAATATACACCCATAACATTCATTTAGTTCCTTATAATGTTCATTTAGTTCTTTACTATTGGTAGATACTACTGATGCCCAGCAGATGAAATGTAGTCTTCTGACCTAGAATGACAGAATAATTAAGGTGAAGGAAATACCTAGATGTCATCTGGTCTGACACCTTGGTGAAAGTGGGGCCAGGTTAGTTAGGCTGTGCAGGGCCTTATCCATTTGACCTTTGAATATCTCCAAGAATGGAGATTTCATAGACTCTCTGGGGAAAACAATTCCAGTGCATATTCCCCCATATGTAGGACACTTTTTTTTATAATATTTGATCAGCATTTCCCTTGCTGCCTCTTGCACTGGGAAAGGACGAAAGGCCAACAGGAAGGTCTGCAAGAAAAGTCCAGTTTACTCTTCTCTATGGCCATTAATTATGACCTTTTCCTATCCTTCATCTTCTGTTCTTTGGGCTGAACAAGCCAAGTTCTCTCACACCATCTTAGCAGCCCTCTGCTGGGCTTCCTTCTGTTCCTTATTGAGTTACACTGGGGAACCCAAAACTGGAAACAGTACTCTGGTGTGTTCTCAAAAGTGCCGAATACAGGGGAATAATCCCTGTATTCCCTGTAATGAAGTCTACTTTCTTACTAATGCAGCCCAGTCAGTTGGACTCCTTTTCTGCACTGCTACACACTGCTGACTCATGCTCAGCGTGTCCAGGAAGTCCTTTTCTGCAAAGCTGTTTTCTATATTTTGGCATCAGTAAGGACTGCTGCACGGGGTTATTCTGTCACAGATGCAGGATGCTCTATTTGTTTGTTATATTTCACAAGGTTTCCATCAGCCCCTTTCTCCAGCCTTTCAGGATTTCTCTAAATGAGTGTTGTACCCCTGATCACATTGAATTCCTCCCATTTGTTGTCATCTATTAGTTGCTGAGGGCATTTCACCTTTCCCAGGTAATAAATAAAGATATTGGACAGTATTGTCCCCACTATTAGCTCCTGAAGAACAGCATTAGTAACGAGCCCCCAGTTACACCTCAGATTTGAGCTTGTGCACATCTCTGTTTTAAGAGACAATTGTTGAAGTGTTAGTGCCACTCCAACATTGTTGGTGAAACAAAATTCTGATGCTGTTAACTTTCTAGCATGTGGGACCCATTGCAGTAGTACTGGACTTTAAAGAGGCCTGTAAACACATGGAAAATGATAACATGTGAAGATTGAATTCTTCTTAGGTGCTTGAATATTGGACAGAACCTTTTTGGCTGGTGGCGTACTGGAGAATGTCAGGGAGAAGGAGATTCAGGTAGAAAAGCTGAAAATACTATGGACCAGATGAAAGAGTCTGTGTTGGGTTTGCGTGGCAAGGTTTGGGGGTGCCTTCTTTAAGAAGCTGCTAGGAGCTTCCCCTATGTCTGATAGAGCTAATACCAGCCGGCTCCAAGACAGACCTGCTGCTGGCCGAGGCTGAGCCCATCAGCCATGGTGGTACCTCCTCTGGGATAACATACTTAAGAAAGGGTGAAAAAAAGATCCTGGACAACAGCAGCTGAAGGAGTGAGAATGTATGAAACAACTCTGCAGAAGGCAAGGCCAATGAAGAAGGAGGGGGACGAGGTGCTCCAGGCACCGGAGCAGAGATTCCACTGCAGCCTGTGGTGAAGGCCATGGTGAGGCAGGCTGTGCCCCTGGAGCCCATGGAGGTTAACGGTGGAACTGATATCCACCTGCAGCCTGTGGAGGACCCCATGCTGGAGCAGGTGGATGCCTGAAGGAGGCTGTGACCCTGTGGGAAGCCCATGCTGGAGCAGGCTTCTGGCAGGACCTGTGGAGAGAGGAGCCCACACTGGAGCAGGTTTGCTGGCAGCACTTGTGACCCTATGGAGGACCTTTGCTGGAGCAGTCCGTTCCTGAAAGACTGCACGCCATGGAAGGGACCCACGCTGGAGCAGTTTGTGAAGAACTGCAGCCTGTGGGAAGGACTCACGTTGGAGAAGTTCATGGAGAACTCTCCCCTGGGAGGGACCCTACGCTGGAGCAGGGGAAGAATGCGAGGAGTCCTCCTCCTGAGTAGGAAGGAGTGGCAGAGACAATGTGTGATGAACTGGCTGCAACCCCCATTCCCTGTCCCCCTGCACTGCTGGTGAGGAGGAGGCAGAGAAATCAGGAGTGAAGTTGAGCCTGGGAAGAAGGGAGGGGTGGGGGGAAGGAGTTTTAAGATCTGGTTTCTCATTACTCTACTCTGATTTTGACTGGCAATAAAATTAATTTCCCCAAGTTGAGTCTGTTTTGTCTATGATAGTAGTTGGTAAATGATCTCTCCCTGTCTTTATCTTGACCCATGAGCTTTTTTGTTCTCTTTTCTGTCCCCGTCCAGCTGAGGAGGGGAGTGATAAGAGTGGCTTTGGTGGGCACCAGAGTTAACCCACTATAGAGTCTCAGTGTTGACAGTATTGTGCAGTGTGTGACAGTAGCAACAGCACCCATTATGTGCAGATACTGTGCTGCAGGCAGTGCTACATATAGTATACACAGAAATGGTGGTGCCATGTCATTATAGTGCCTATACCTTCTCACATCCTATTCCCTGTCTTATTTTGTAGCTAAAAGTCATTGGTGTCTTCTGTGGTTTGTGAAGACATTCAAAGTCAAAGGCATAAAAATGATGAGGCCTGCAAAATAGTAAATTGTTTCTGCAGCAAACGCTCATGTCACATTAGAGGCTACAGATGAAGATGGCGCCTTCCTGCTTGAATAGCACCCTGGTACAGGTCGCTCTGCACCAGGGTGTTTGGCAGGTCACTTGGAGCAGTACCATTAAAGAACACTCGTGCTCAGTCTGTGCAGTTTGATGAAGTGCAGAAGGCTGCTAATTCTCTCAAGTGATGCTTGCCTGCGAAATGGTTAGAAGCTATTGTTGTTTGTTACTAATCACCTTTCAGAAGCAGAATTATCTTTCCTTAGCTGTCATAACAATGTAATTTGTAATATGTTGTTGTGGATTTTTCTGTAAGGCTGTTCAATGCTGAGATAAATTACATTTCACGTGCCAAGAACTGATGTGTTCCCAATGGCCCCAGTCTTATTTTTCAACAAGAGGCAAAAAGATATTCCATCCAGATAAAAAAGAATTGAAATAAATAATCATTGTTGGTTGTGTAACAGAAAAACTGCAGTCGAGTAACAGGTGGAGAACAGTTTCTGAAGTCCAAGTATTACAAACCAGTTTCATCCTACGTGGACCTCGAATCTACGTGGGCAGATCTGGTATTTGTAAGAATTCAGGTTATTCAGTACACAACATACATAACATTAAATGACTCAAAGCTGTGGGAAGAAGTTACTTATGTGTGCATATACATTGTTTTCTTGAATTAACTCTAATTATTCTATCTGAGTGCTGTCTACTTATAGTGCATTAGAAAAAGTAACATTTCAAAGTCACTGTTGGAGCTAAAGCAAGAGATAGTTTGTTTACTTTCTGGTAATAAATGACAAAATTAAAATCATTCTTTGTAGTGACAACAACCAGGCAGGAACATTCAAATTACTTCAGTGCTATAAATATTTATAAGTTCTTTTATAAATGCATTTATTATAGAACTACTTGTAAGATATTTAGGATAAGGATGGCAAAAAAGAAAACAGAATGACCCTATCAACACCACACTTTTGGTTTCTCTGTGCTTCGACACCTTTGGAACAAAATGACCGTAAATGTTCTGGGGCAATATCCTCTTAAATAAAGTATGAAATCATGCAACAGAATGTAATTGTTGAAGTCTAACATATATGTGTGTGTATAATGCAAATGAAAACTGCATTGTAAGACCATTTTTAATAGATTGATACCCATTTAAAGACCTAGTGCTGACAGTGCAAAAAATCCTCGCCATTTCTAAAAATAGGTTATTTTCTAATCCTGCAAAAATATCTCATACAAAGGAGATCTGTATGATACCTTAGTATAACAGAGGAAAATACTTCGTTAAATTAAAATGCAGTGCATTTTGTATATGTGTGATCATAACTTTATTGTATTTGTTTGGTAAAGAGTTATACTTTGCATCTAACATACAGTTTTGTAAATCTGAAATGTTCATCAAGCTAAATCAGTTTGAAGAGGACTTTTAAACATTAAATGGAAATAACTTTGGGGAACTTCTTTTAAAAGAGCATCTTCCTAGGTAGTGAAAAGTTGCAGTCTGACAATTGAGGGAGACGGGCACACAGGAAAACAAACCAACCCATGTCTGATGGTTTTGGGGCTTTACTGAATAGGTACAGTAGATTGTTTATTATACAGAAAAGTAGAAAAATTTTTAATAAGTAAGACTATTCTGCCTTTGCAAATAAGCAGATGATGGTTTCATATTCCATGATAGCGAGGTATTTGAGTTGAATTTTAGTATTTGGCCTAGTGATATTCTGGATTGCAGCAAAAATGTTCAGAAAATCTTGGAACACTAGATGCTCAAGAGGACAAAATGAAAATTAATGTTGTCACATGAAGAGAGAGAACCTAAGTAATTAGAAGCCTGTAAGTTCAATATTGATCAACAAAACAAAAGGGTACACTGCAACAGGCAGAACTTGATTAATGTCATCTAACATGGAATTTACTTATTTTGTGAAATTGACTTCAAGCCTTTTTTTACAAGATTATGGTCTTGGCTGATAAAGATGGTAGTTCTGATACAGTATATGGTTGGCAGAAGTTTGACTTGTTACTACATGGCATCTTAATTAAAAATAACACAACTGTAATTGTACCAGTCCTCGTTAAATAGATTAAAAATTGAATAACTGATATACTTCAAAAGATAATTCTCATCATGTACAGTTCTGGAGAAACTATTGTTGTCTTTATGCTACTTAACATTTGTCTGATAAAGTTTGCAGACAAGACAAAGGATTTGTAAACAAAAATGTAATTGATCAGAAATAACCTATTGATAAGGATTCCTTGGCAAACAATTCAAACAGAAGGTATGCTTTTCATTGCAGCCAAATCTAAAGAAGTGTTTTGAGAAACAAAAAAAGTATTGTAACAATTGTTCTGGGAAGGCAGTGACTTCGAAAGTGATGTAGGAATCACAGAGGATAGCAAGTTTCCACTGTGGGCAAAATACCTTATGTCAGCTACAGAAATAGAAACAAGAATATGAAATTAGGAAAGAGATGTTCTAGTATTACAAGTGCATCTAGAATACTATGGTCAAATCTGAAGTCAAGCTCTGTGCAACTGTTGATAAACAGAGAATGTTCAGAGAAGAGCATGAAAAAGATGATAAAATGGTAATTTGATAAGTCCATAGAGATTTTGCTTAGTAATGTGATATTAAGAGAAACAGAAATGGATGAGGAAGAAGATCTCTCTTCTGCAAAGTGACAGAGAACTCCTGTGTGTCACTTTTCTTGCTTATTCTTTTTCCACTGTGATTTTGCACCTCGCCTGCGCTGTGAGTGGAGAGTGACATCTTAGTTTCTGGTATAGAGTGGCAGTTAAAGTATTCTTCATGTTTGATTTGGCTACATCTGAATTGCTTCTGGCCGGGGTGAGCCTAGAATGCAAATCCACTTTAGTGAAATTAGCGATAGAGCACTATAGCTGCTCAGAACAGTAAACTGTTGTGCTGGCTAACCTTAAAAGTTGTTTAAAACAAATTCATACTAAAGCAGTCAATGGTTAGAATTAAACCAAAGGGGGCCTCTGTTGTGGATGCCTGCCTTTTGAATAAGTCTCATCTAAATTGCAGGAACACCTCTTAATCAACACAGGAAAACCCAGAGACATTATGAATAGCCATACCTTAAGATAAACTTTGGTTGAGTTTAGCATCTTATTCAATATTGAAAGAGGTGTAGAGAATCCCTCCCTCCCTGACTGCTAAGTGGTGGTCACCTGTGGTAACTGGCAGGGTTTTTCTTTGTCCATTTTACTATTGTCATAAAGCTTATAGGAGCTTGTGTCCGAAGTGAGCTTATAGGATCAAAGATTATGAAAGAAATAAAAATAGTTCCTATATGGTCTCTAGAAAACCGCCCTAAAAAGTATTTGCTGTTGTCTGGTTCAGGATTTCAGAAATGATTTAAAGGTTCATTCTTAATTTTTTATACTTCTGTGTTGTTTTCTTGAAGACTGGGCCTCCTTTACGAAGTAACTTCCTTTTAAAATCAGACTATTTAAAAATACTTCTACATCTCAAAGGGATTGTGAACCTTAGAGTACATGAGACCACTTTTGACAGAGCTTAGACAGTCTTGTTTCTTGAAAGGTTTTTAGATGGTAATCTGTTACAGGTTTACTGAAAGTTCAGTATAAAAGCCCTCTGGAAACAGGTGATTAGAAAGAAACCTTGCAACAAAATTGGTCAGTCAACAATTCTTTATCTTTGAATTTAAATTCAAGACATTGATTCTTCCCAACAGTATGTAAACTCAGACACCTAAGGTTTCTTAGGGTAGATTCATTCTCTAGCTGCTTCTCCTGCAGGACAAGCTGTAGGGAAGTTAATTTTTAATTTTAAAATAATAGAATTCCTTGGAGAAATTTTGAGTAATGAGTAAAGTAATATTTTTAATCTCTTTCTGACTACAATACACAGCTTAATTTATGAGATAGAAAGGAAAGTGGTTACAAGAATCCTTATATTAAAATCAAGTAATCATTTACTTGGAGACTAAAATGCCAATGCCTACAATGGTATGTTTCTTCTGTAAGATTTACTTTGCATCACTAAAGCTCTTGGAATCCTATTCAATCCATTTCAAAAAGAAGGAAAAAAATATTCAGACTCTAGAGAAACAAATGCAGAAAATCCAGTAATATTTTTATTTAATCTGAAAGGAAGTTACAGTAAAACCAAAGACAAATATTTAGGAGTTATTCTTATATCAGTTCATGTCACTGCATGTCATTGCAAAGACATTGCTAGCAAAGACTGTTAATATCTTGGGCAGATGTTGCCTGTAGTTTTCTGTTAGTTTATTTACAAAGCCTAATTCTGGGACTGTCACCCACCATCAGGGTACAAAGGCAGATATGAAAGGTCTTTTTTGCAAGTACCAAGTAAAAATTCAGCTTCTTATTGTCCATCTAACTTGATCTGATTAATGTCTTCAAGAAGATCTTGATGGTTTTTAATTCCCTGAAAGTTCATACAAAGCCTTCTTATACTCTCACTGACTCCCACTGATTAATTGGACTCTGATTAACAATAATAGTCTTGCACCACTGAAAAATTATACCTATATTAGTAAAAGAAATAACGAGGCCTCTCCCCGGCTGTCACTTTTGAGTCCTGTATTTTACAAGTCCTATAAAAGATTAATCTATTTCACAATAAAATTATAGAGTAGAATGGATGTGAAAATAGATGCAATATCATGTTTTTGTGATTCTACAAAGGATTAAGAGTAGTTTTTAGGTTTCAAATGAGTTCTAAGCAGATCTAAGTATTTAAAAAAATGTTCTCTCAAGTGTCCGGTAGTTTCTGCAGCTTCTGTTCTCATGACTTACCAGTGATATTTCCCAGAATTAAGAAATTGACAATATCATTTGTTTATGGTATTTCAAATGTAAAGAATTGCCTGTAGGACATTGTTTTATTGGTTTTACATTCCTTCTTGCTGTGTTAAATCTAATGAGGCTTGTCTGTCCTTTAGGTGACCTACAAGCGGGATCTGTATGCAGCTGAATCGATTATTAAGGGTATGTGTTTGTCCTTGTGGCTGTCAGTTTGCATATTCCTGAGTCTAATTAAGAGTCTTGTGTGCTAGAGTTTTAAATGTATTTAAGAAAAGCTTTATGAGGAATAAAATGTGCTTAGGCAGGTTGTTTTATATTGTTCACTGGTATACTTATATTATGCATTATTTACCCTTATTTACCTTTCTTAGAATAGAGAAACTAATAAAAAGCTGTGTATATTACAGAGTAAAACAGAGATTAATTTTGAATGGCTTTATAAGGAATAAACAATTTTTCCTTTCATTTGCAGGTCAATTCTGAATATGTTCCATTTTTCTAATCTAAGTATTAGACTGAAAATTAAATACTAACTCTTTAGGGCTCTTCATTTTTCACATACAGCAACTTGTTACCTAAATTGATATAGCAATTATATGATATTGACATATTCCATTAATTTATAAATACTTTGGTGAACTGGTTTTTAACCGTTTCCTGTACTGGTAACAGTGATTTCATAGCAGTTTAACATAAAGATTAGGTTTAGTTTTACCCAGTTGAACTCAGTCTAAAAACAATGTAGAAAGGAAGAACTCTTCAGTACTGTATAATGAGCACACTGATGGTTGCTATAAACTCATAGGGACTGATTCAGGGGACTCTTGCTTGACTCCTTGTTGAGAGCTGAGTGGTAGAAAGCCCAGGAACTGATGAAGAAAAAGGGACTTCCCTTTGGATTAAATATATCTTTCCAGAGAAAAGAATGTGGTTCCTATTTAAGAAAAACGGCAAAACCCATGTCCTGTTAGGGCATGGTGAGTGACTGGCTAATTGTTCACTTTGGTGGCTCATGTGTTATTACAAGATCCAGTATTTGCTTAGCTTCTGGTTTGGGTAAATTAGACCATGCCGAGATCAGCTCTGTCACTGTTCTGTGTGCTGCTTCTCTAGACAGAACGCAACAAGTTTGAAGCTTCTGGTTATTACAGTGGGCAAATATTGCCTATTATATGCATTGCTAGAACTACCTGACTGAATTTTTCAGGCGTATATCAAGGAGGTAGGGCTGGGAAACCTTCGAGGTTCTGGTTTTGACAGGGAATGGGCTCTTATCTGCATAGCTGGAGGCCTGGAATTTTTGAAAATCTTGTTTTGAGTGTGGTTCTTAGAGGTTCCACACTCCTCTAGCTTCCAAGCTTAGGATTTCCAAACATATTAAAAGACAAGGAGGTTACCAGGAGTAGTCAGCATGAATTTACAATGGGGAAATTATGCCTGACCAACCTGATAGCCTTCTACAATGAAATTACTAGCTTAGTGTATGAGAGGAGAGCAGTGGATATGGTTTGTCTTGATTTCAGCAAGGCTTTTGGCACTATTTCTCATGACATTCTCATTGACAAACTGATGAAGTACAGACTAGGGAAGTGGACAGTGAGGTGGACTGAACACTGGCTGAACTGCCAGTCTCAAACAGCAAAGTCCAGTTGGAGCCCAGCCACAAGTGGTCTACCTTAGGGGCCAGTGCTGGTTAAAATCTTCACTAACGATCTGAGTGATACAGCAGAGCACACTCAGCAACTCTGCAGATGATGTAAAATTGGGAGGAGTGGTTGATAGACCAGGCAGTTGTGCTGCCATTCAGAAGGACCTTGATAGGCTGGAGAAATGGGTGAACAGGAATCTCATGAAATTCAGCAAAGGGAAATACAAACTCCTGTACTTAGGAAGCACCATTACAGGCTGAGAGCTGACCAGCTGGAAAGCAGCTCTGCGGAAAAGGCCTTGGGGTGTCCTGGTGGACAGCAAATTGAACAAGAGCTGGCAATGCACCGTTATGGCGAAGGTAGTCAACAGCCCCCGGGCTATGGTAGGCAAAGCATTGCCAGCAGGTCAAGGGAGGCAATCCTTCCCCTCTGCTCAGCCCTGATGAGGTCACATCTGGAGTGTTGGGCCTAAGTCTGGGCTCTCCTGTGTGGAAGAGACATGCTCATACTGGAGAGAGTCAAGCAAAGGGCCATGACGATGATTAAGGTAGTAGAGCATCTGTGATGTGAGGAGATGCTGCAAGAGCTTGGACTGTTATGCCTGGAGAGGAGAAGGCGAAGGAGCATCTTAGCGATGTGTATAAATGCCAGATGGGGTGGAGTGAAGATGGAGCCAGACTCTTTCTTCCTCAGTGATCTTCAGCAAAAAGAGAACAGGCAATGGACACACACCGAAATACATAAGATTCCATTTATACACCTGGGAAGCTGGGAAATTCTTAGGATTCTCAGGATTTTTATTACAAAGCTGGGAGGTTGGAAGGGAGACTGTCTGTCCTTAATTTCCTAGGAATCATTTGTTCAGCTGAGATTGCTAATATGAGCATCTCTTGTCTTATAAATGCCATTTGTCATCAGCTTTTACTGAGTTACGGAAAAGAATATTTAATCTTGGAAATTACTTGGGTTAGTATTTTCATAACAGTATTTTTAACTTATTCAAGCTTATGGGAATCTTTGAAAATGGGGCTGTGATCTGATTTAAACTGGAAAAACATTTTCAAAATGTTCAGTTTCTCCATTTTGTCCACTTATTTTTTTGATAGCTATTGGATAGTTACAAACTTTATGCAAACAACATTCATTCTGCCATTAATAGCTTTTTCACAAATAAAATCTAGATAAGAAGTTCTTGAGTCGGCCCAGTGATTATCAAAGCATTTTTTTTTAAATTCTGAAATTCTTATGCTCTTGGAAAAGTACATAGTAGTTTTCCTTAAATTTTAAGTATTCTTTCCTTGGATAAAACAATTCAGTTTGAATATAAATTTTAAAAGCTCAAATATTGTTATTGTGTTTGTCATATGAGCAAAATGACTCCTAAGACAAAAAAAAAGTTAATAGAATGAATCAGTGTGCAAGAGAGGGATTTCATTATACAGTATGATATAAAATTAAGCTATGATTTTATCTCCTTGATGAATAGGAATTGGAACTAATACTTTACCTTGAATGATAGAACAATAGAAAAAAGGGAAGGTTCCAAACTTTGAGAAGTGCAAAAGTAATATTAAAAAAATGAAGTTCTTTTTTCCCAGTCTAAATATAAATCCCATTACACCATTTTCACTGAATTCCTAATCCTAAGAGAGTGTATGCGTGCTTTTACAGTACAGACTTTTTAAAAGTATTATCCCTAATTTTAAATATTAAGCTGTATAGCAGTCTGTCAAAGAACTTCCCTCTAATGGTAATGTTAATAAGGAAATGTAGAAAGCAGATTCAGCCCCTTGAATGTGCTGTTTTGTTACAATATTTGTAAACATGTGCTGTAACAGGAATTGGTATATTTCTGTTAGTCAAGCTTGCTGAAGCCAGTAATGCCAGCATAAAATGATGTAAATGCCATGAATCAGTGCAATGAATGTACTATGTTGATCATATCTTGATAAAAGATTCAATATTCAACTTAGAAAAAAATCTCAGCAAACTCATAGTTCTATGTTAACTTTGATCATATTTTCATTTCCTGTGTATTTTTCATATTTATTTACCATGTATGTTCTCAACATTTAATGGCAATTTATTAGTCATAACTGGATCACAGAATCACAGAATGGTAGGGGTTGGAAGCGACCTCTGTAGATCATCTTGTCCAACCCCCTGCTTGAGCAGGGGCATCTAGAGCAGGGGGCACAGGACCACGTCCAGGCACGTTTTAAACGTCTCCAGGGAAGGAGACTCCACACCCTCCCTGGGCAGCCTGTTCCACTGCTCTGTCACACTCACAGGAAAGAAGTTTTTTCTCATATTGAGGTGGAACTTCCTGTGTTCCAGCTTGTGCCCATTGCCCCTTGTCCTGTCGTTGGGCACTATTGAAAAGAGTCTGGCCCCATCCTCTTGCCAGCCACCCTTTAGATATTTATAAGCACTGATAAGATTCCTCCCTCAGTCTTCTCTTCTCCAGGCTGAACAAACGCAGGTCTCTCAGCCTTTCCTCATAAGGGAGACGCTCCAGTCCCCTGATCATCTTGGTAGCTCTACACAGGACTTGCTCAAGCAGTTCTGCATCCTTCTTAAACTGGGGGGATCAAGTAGATCCATTTTCATTTCAGTTTTCCTTGAACTTAACTGTAGACTGTACTTCTTTTGTAGCACAAAGGCCAATTTATTGGACTGTATCATTCAGTATTATTCAAATATTTAAGAGTTACTTAGTTCAGAGGACCTTCAGAATGTACTGAGGGTGTGTAAGCTTTAAAGGAAAAGAAAAATCAAAAGCAGTGCTGATTTATATTCTTAAACAGTTCTTGTCCACCTTCTTGCAGTTTATTTGATCCCTTACTAGGTAAGTTCTTCTGTGGTGGGCAAGGAGAAAGCCAGATGGACACCTTATGTAAAATATGTTGCTTTATGTAGCTAGAGGAGACAGCACCCTTCTCCTGTCATTCAGCTGTCCAGTTTGCTTATGCCTCCTTCCCTACATATCCCCATCGTTACAGAGCAGATTTTGTGATGGTGGGAATTGAGTCATCATGCTTCTTCTGGGAAAACTAGAAATCAATACGATGTGAAAAAATGGTTTCTGTGCTCTCCTGCTGCTGCCCTTTCATCCTTATAAAGGTGACTCCTTATATTCTTTTAATCAGAGAGTGCTATCCTTTCTTCTTTATAGATTATTTAAAAGAAAAACAAGTAGACTAGTAATATTTTGAAACATTTTGCTTAAAAAAAGTTTTTACAGTATTTGATGTCAATTTTACATGACACATACTATTATTTCATTTAAAAAATATTGTAAACCTGAAACAGTACTGCAACCTTCATGCAAATGAATTTGTGTTCCTGTGTATATAACAGCTTCAATAATCTCATAAGTCATTAAAGAAGATTAGTTATAATTTATTTTAAAAATAAGATTAATTCCAAGCAGCTTTTTTTTTTAAACTGCTTGAGTAGAAAATGAGGATGCAGCTTATTCAAATGAAAGGAACATTCACTAAGTTTAACTATTTCTATTTATTACTGGAGCAAAACTGCTGTAAATGACCAGTCATTCTCTTCATAGATACATATTTTAGATGTGTATTTCATCACATCCAAATGTTATCACATTTTTTGTTTTCACTAAAGTCAATACAATCTTTTCCAGCTCTTGGTTATGATAAAAAGTTTATGTAGCTTAAAGTAAAAATGAAAACCTTCATGGTGGTAAATCAGGCTGATCCCTGGCTTGATCTTTTCTTATCTAATGTTCTGTTACTGTGGCAACATGCAAGGTATCTGCTTCAGTAACCACAGTAGTCTTCATTATGCCTGGTCAGTATGAAAAACTGTACCTAAAGTTCATTGAAGTTTAGATTTCTTTTTTGCTGCATTCCATGAGTTAAGGAAGGGGAAGCCATACATGTTCTTTACTCCTTATGCAAGCAGTATAATGAGTCCTCCGTAGCTAATTAGGACACCCCATAACAGATTTATCTTACATAATTAATTATATTTAATGGGGTTTAGAATAGACATTGTTAACACTCCAAGTCTGCAGTTTGAGAGTTGTGCCTTATCTAATCTGTGCCCTTCAAAAGGCTTCAAATACTGGATCTTCAGGTTGATATAACTTGACTTCTTTTTGTAGTGGACAGTTGAGCCATGTAAATTAATATTAGGCAAGCATTCTCTTCACAGTTCATGCCACACTTAAAGTGTATTTAAGGGGAGAATGTATTTTTGTCCTATTGAGCAGAGCATCATCCTGTTGTACTCCCAGGCTGCATTGTTTGGTTTTATGGTTGTTAGTGTTACAGAAGAAATCTTAACAGCAGTGTTCTGCTGTGTTGTGCTGTGCCTATGGAAAACCTTCAAGGATAGGTCACCTTCCAGAATGGTGACTATCCTACAAGCCAAGGCTCAGTTAGGCCTTTCCTAATAGCTGAATAATTGACTGTATCACAGTGTCTGTTTTTCTGAAGAGTTCAGAGCCCACTATGCAGTGCTGTATGAAATGCTCCTACTTGTCATTACCGTTTTTTGCTTTCTCCTACAGCTTAGGTAGCTCTCTGCTCTGTCCTAGCTACTCAGTGCTGTTCGTGAGCTTGTGTGTTACGGACCTGCTAGTGTCATGGAAGTGTGTCATGGAGACTGACAGAGAAACAGCCACTGCAAGAAGGTGGCATGCAGTGTTTCTTCTGATGGTTTCAGTAACAGTCTCTGGAGACAGGAAGGACTGTCTGCTGATTCTGATTGGTTTAGAGATACAAACTTGGCTAGAAGTCCCAGTCTACTAATGTGCTATTCACAGCTCACATGAGACCGTGTGGTTGTGGATTTTCAGATACTGTTTCCCCTTAGAGGTTAAGGAGGCCTGAACCTTAGGGACGGGTTTTCTGGGTATCTACTTCCTCCTTTTCCTTTTCCTTCTTTGGGCTGATTATGAGATGCCAGGAACTCCAGAAAGGCAGATTTATGTCTTTTGCCTTGTTAAGCCCCCCGTTCTTTTGCTTGGCACCAGCTGCTAGTGTGTCTGTAACCTTCCTGAATATAGCTAGCAGCAGTCTTTCCTACCTATATGGAGAAGAGGGTGCCTCTTCCTGACTATATATCACTTTGAGTAAAAACAGCATTACCTGTGGGATGGTGGTCTACATGATGGTTCTTCTTTGTGTCAAGTTGCTGAAGAGGACACAGGACTGAAATGCAGCATTGCGCACTGGATAGTACAGTCCTGTGTCACATACTTGGGTGGATTCAAACTCCAGGTTCAGGACATATGGAGTGTCTGAAGGGAAAGTTCTGCATGACACTCTAAGGCTGGGTTGCAAGGCACCAACTTTCAGCATGCCACCTTGCATGCTCTCAAGGTCCTCTGGAAATGTCCCAGAAGCTAAACATATGGGCTGGGACGGTGCAGGGTACTAAGGGCACTGGCCTCACACTGGTTTCCCACTGCTGTTCCAGTCTTCACAACTGATTTCTTTATTATTAAGTGATCCAATTTACTTTGCTGGGTGCACATTTTATCACTGGATGGATTCAGCAGTGATGAAGAACCTCTGAGCCTACACATTTAATTTTGTGACTACAGTTCCAAATTTTATGTCATCTACAGTTATATTTATTAGTGACCGAAACTTGGTTTCCTTCGACTTCAGAGAATGACAGTTATGTCTTCCATTAACCTGTTAGTTTTGTTTAGAAAATCCATTTAAGCTATATTAAAAATATTTCTTTTGATGAGAATTATTCATCCCACTGTTCCCTTTCTGGTTTCAAATAATTTTTTTTTTGCTTTGAATTACAAAC
Organism: Phalacrocorax aristotelis; assembly: GCF_949628215.1. Classification (NCBI taxonomy): domain Eukaryota; kingdom Metazoa; phylum Chordata; class Aves; order Suliformes; family Phalacrocoracidae; genus Phalacrocorax; species Phalacrocorax aristotelis. The sequence continues at coordinate 32,898,317 of NC_134277.1, read as the reverse complement.
TTCAACAGATCTTAAAATACTTAGATTTTTATACTAGAACATTAGAAGTTACACTTGTGCCTCTGGACAGTTTTGCTAAGGAACAGGTTTCTTGTTTGACGTGTTATTTTTGAGGTAATCTTGCATTTGTGTCTATTGTCCATATATTGAATTATAATTCTATAATTAATCAAATACAAGAAAAATATGGTAATATGTGTTTGGCAATTAAATTATGTCTAAAAAAATACAGTTAATCATGTGATTATCAGGTTGTTTCTTTAGTCATTTACATTACAAATGTAATTCTACCTAAGTAACAAGTCCCACTTTCACAGAAGCACAGCTAGATTTTTAACTGCTGGCCTAATGAGACATAACAACTGACAAATTTCAGCTTGCTAAACTTGACTCGTGGAAGTAGGATAAAACATACATGCATACATTTTTGTACTTTAGATATTTATATGTGTATATGTCATTCATATTCAAGACAATACAAAGAAACACTTCAGTAATGTAAGTAGACTTTTATTTATCTTTCGAGACTTTTTTTTAAACATGTTTTATTAATTTTCTTACTTCCTCAAGTCTCTTTTACAACTGTATTGTGAAAGTCTGAGTCCTAACCTAATTTGTTTTATAAACAGGAGATTTAATGCTTTTCTTTAGTTAAGCAGGTATGAACTTGTAGAGTATGCAGACAAGGTGGCACACGCCTATTTTTAATAGTCTTGAAGTAAGAAAACATCGTCTTACAGTAAGGGTGACTCATCTAGAAATGTAGTTAAGATCAGGCCTAATACAAAACATCCTAAAAAATTTCCATTAGGACTACTGCCCTCAGGGTAGGTATCTTTGAACTCTAGTTCCAACATGTAAACCTTACATGATGCTTCTCCATAGAAGTTTGTAACTTGGAGTTTGACTCTCTCCTCCTTTATCCTTTGTTAAGGGCCCTTCTTCTGCAATGACTTTCACAAGAGTGTGCACTTGTAGATTGGATATTTTGCCTTCACATTTGGCTAAATAAGTGTCTGCAGATGTAGATGCAGTTAGGTTTTGCAAGTGCCAAGAGAAATACCATAATGCCTTTAAACTGTTCATGACTGTTGGGAGCTACATATGACATTTTGTGTTATATGAAGAACTCATGTGACTTTTTATTTTTTAAAAAATTGACATAAGCCTTGTTTATCAAAGGACAGATATCTTACTCGAGGTAGGCTGCATTTTCATGGGCACGCTCATTAACCAGTGGCTGTTCTCTGCTGTGAGGCAAAGAAATAGATTGGCAGGTGGGAAGGTATTCCTCAGAATAGTTATTGTCAGCTGAAAACAACCCTCTTCCTTGACTTCTGCCACAAAATCTTCCTCTTTCTTTTGTATACTAATATTGGTAGGGGCAGTGACAAATTTTGGCTTCTGGTTTTTGTGGCTACAGAGAAACGTGGAATGGGTACAAAACATTTTTAGATATTTTTGGTTACCCATGTTATAGGAAAAACAATTTCAACTCATTCTGTTGAGCATGAATGAACTACATGCTTGGCAGTACTTATTTCATTTTTCTTGTGTTTACAGTGGTAGAAACATCTCTGTTATGAGATACTAAAAATGCCAGGGATAACCACACTGAATTTCCAGACCAGTCACAGAATCACACAGAATCACAGAATGGTAGGGGTTGGAAGTGACCTCTGTAGATCATCTTGTCCAACCCCCTGCTTGAGCAGGGGCACCTAGAGCAGGGGGCACAGGACCACGTCCAGGCACGTTTTAAACGTCTCCAGGGAAGGAGACTCCACACCCTCCCTGGGCAGCCTGTTCCACTGCTCTGTCACACTCACAGGAAAGAAGTTTTTTCTCATATTGAGGTGGAACTTCCTGTGTTCCAGCTTGTGCCCATTGCCCCTTGTCCTGTTGTTGGGCACTATTGAAAAGAGTCTGGCCCCATCCTCTTGCCAGCCACCCTTTAGATATTTATAAGCACTGATAAGATTCCTCCCTCAGTCTTCTCCAGGCTGAGCAAGCCCAAGTCTCTCAGCCTTTCCTCATAAGGGAGACGCTCCAGTCCCCTGATCATCTTGGTAGCTCTCCACTAGTTCCCTGTCTTCAGTAAACTGGGGAGCCCAGAACTGGATGCAGTACTCCAGGTGTGGCCTCACTGGGATAGAGTAGAGGGGGAGGATAACCTCCCTCAACCTGCTGGCCACGTTCCTTTCAGTGCGCCCCAGAATACCATTGCCCTTCTTGGCCACAAGGGCACATTGCTGACTCATGGTCAACTTGGTGTCCACCAGCACTCCTAGGTCCTTGTCAGCAGAGCTGCTTTCCAGCAGGTCAGCCCCCAACCTGTACTGGTGCATGGGGTTGTTGCTCCCCAGGTGCAGGACCTTGCACTTGCTCCTGTTGAACTTCAGGAGGTTCCCCTCGGCCCAGCTCTCCAGCCTGTCCAGGTCTTGTTGGATGGCAGCACAGCCTTCTGGTGTATCAGCCACTCCTCCCTGCTTGTTATTGTCAGCAAACTTGCTGACGTTATACTCTGTCGATCGTCCAGGTCATTGATGAATGTGTTGAACAGGACTGGACCCAGCACAGACCCCTGGGGAACACCACTAGTGACAGGCCTCCATCCAGACTCTGCTCCATTGATCATGACCTTCTGAGTTCTGTTGTTGAGCCAGTTCTCTGTCCACCTCACTGTCCTCCCATCTGACCCACACTTCCTTAGCTTGCCTATTAGGATGTTATGGGAGATGGTGTCAGAAGCCTTGCTGAAGTTGAGGTAACATCCACTGCTCTCCCTTCATTGACCCAGCCAGTCATGCCATCACAGAAGGCTATCAGGTTGGTCAAGCATGATCTTCTCTTGGTGAATCCATGTTGAATTCTTCTGGTAACCTTCTTTTCCCCTACATGCCTGGAGATGACCTCCAGAATGAACTGTTTCACCACCTTTCTGGGGATGGAGGTGAGGCTGACTAGCCTATAGTTTCCTGGGTCCTCCTTCTTGCCCTTTTTGAAGATTGGAGTGACACTGGCTACCCTCAGGCACCAATCCTGTCCTCCATGACCATTCAGAGATGATGGAGAGTAGCTTAGTGACAGCATCCACCAGCTCCCTCAGCACTCGTGGGTGCATCCCATCAAGGCCCATGGATCTGTGGGGATACAGTTTGCCTAAATGATCTCTAACCCAATCCTCCTCAACCAAGGAGAAGTCGTCCTTTCTCCAGGTTTTCTCTCTTGCCTCTGGGTGCCTGAGGGCCAGACGTAGCAGTAAAGACTGAAGCGAAGAAGGCATTCAATAACTCTGCCTTCTCTGCATCCTATGTCAGCAGGGAGGGCACCCAACTCATTCAGCAGCAGGCCCACAGTTTACCCAGTCAAGCCATTGCTGTGTAGAAAGTGCAAATGAAATTCTGATAAATTAATTTACTATTTTGAATTCACTGCAAACTTCAAAAGTATTTTGATAAATAGGATGTGCTTCTAAAATACCAGGATTTGTAATAAAAGACTGTTGTGGTTTAGCGGCAGCTCAGCCCCACAGAGTCGCTCGCTCACTCCCCCGCCGGTAGATGGGGGAGAGAATCAGAAGGGTAACGCTCGTGGGTTGGGATAAGAACAGTTTAATAATTAAAATTAAAAGAAACAACAGTAGAAATGCAATGTAAAGGAGAACAACGAGAGGCGCAAAGCCCCGGGGGAGGGGGAAGGGAGGGGAGGGGAGAGGGGGAACGAACCGCCGAAACAAACCGCACGCGCTGCAGCCGCTCGCCACCCGCCGACCCGACGCCGCGCCGCCCCCGTGCTGCCACTGCCCCCCCCTCAATATATTGGCCATGGTGTCACATGGTATGGAATGAACCTGCCATTGGCCAGTCGGGGTCAGCCGCCCCCACCATGGCCCTGCCCCTCCCAGCCCCCCTGCCACGCCACGCGGCAGAGCGCGGGAAGCTGGAAAGGTAGCCGACCCCCACAGTGTGGAGAATTAACCCCTTCTCAGCCAAAACCAGCACATTCTCCACCCCTTATTCCATACCATTTACACCATGCCCAGGTCCCATATGATGCAATACAACCGTACCAACCACCACCCCTCCCCTTCCCATCCTTTAACATAATACACAGACATCATTCCCTTAGTTCATGGATCTTCCCTGTAAAATGTCCATTAAAATGTCCATTGAGTTCACCCAGTCCATGACTCTGGGCTCCATCTGTTGTATCAGTCTTTCCGGGTGGGAGAGATGGTGTGTGGCGTTGGGTCGCTGCATACCGAGTCAGTCATCGTTCCATCACTGCTGCACGGCTTGTTTCATAGTTGATCTTCCATGGGTTGGGAGGCTCGTACTCTGATATCATTGATACAACACAGAGGTGACACACAGTATTATATAGCAGTTCACATTGTGCCATTCAGTTCATTGACTGTTTTCACCCAAAATCAAATCCCCTTGAGGCACACATCGGATTTCTCTATCCTCCCGCATCACCCACCAAGTGCACCCAGGTCCTCGAGCAAAAGCAATCCCACGAATGGGTTTGCCTTTGCCAGAGGCAGGAAGAACCCAGACTGTTTTGCCCAGCATACTTTTTGTGTGCACTACAGGGACTCTATCCCCTTCCACAGTATGTAGGATTTCTGACTGGGCAGGGCCAGCTCGGTTGGCAGATCCCCTCGTGTTGACTAACCATGTGGCTTTTGCTAAATGTGTATCCCAGTGCTTGAATGTTCCACCCCCCATTGCTCTCAGTGTAGTTTTTAACAGTCCATTGTACCTTTCAATTTTCCCAGAGGCTGGTGCGTGATAGGGGATGTGATACACCCACTCAATGCCGTGCTCTTTGGCCCAGGTGTCTATGAGGCTATTTCGGAAATGAGTCCCGTTGTCTGACTCAATTCTCTCTGGGGTGCCATGTCGCCACAGGACTTGTTTCTCAAGACCCAGGATAGTGTTCCGGGCAGTGGCGTGGGGGACAGGATATGTTTCCAGCCAGCCAGTCGTTGTTTCTACCATTGTAAGCACATGGCGCTTGCCTTGGCGGGTCTGTGGGAGTGTGATATAGTCAATTTGCCAGGCCTCCCCATATTTATATTTCAGCCATCGTCCCCCATACCACAGAGGCTTTACCCGCTTCGCTTGCTTGATTGCAGCGCATGTGTCACATTCGTGGATAACCTGTGCAATAAGATCCATGGTCAAGTCCACCCCTCGATCACGAGCCCACCTGTATGTTGCATCTCTCCCTTGATGGCCTGAGGTGTCATGGGCCCACCGAGCTAGAAATAGTTCACCCTTATGCTGCCAGTCCAGATCCACCTCAGCCACTTCAATCTTGGCAGCCTGATCTACCTGCTGGTTGTTTCGATGTTCTTCAGTGGCCCGACTCTTGGGGACGTGAGCATCCACATGCCGTACCTTTACAACCAGGTTCTCTACCCAGGCAGCAATATCTTGCCACAATGTGGCAGCCCAGATGGGTTTGCCTCTGCGCTGCCTGTTGCTTTGCTTCCATTGCTGCAGCCAGCCCCACAAGGCATTTGCCACCATCCAGGAGTCAGTATAGAGATAGAGCACGGGCCACGTTTCCCGTTCAGCGATGTCTAAGGCCAGCTGGATGGCCTTTACCTCTGCAAACTGGCTCGATTCACCTTCTCCTTCAGCAGTTTCTGCTACTTGTCGTGTAGGACTCCATACAGCAGCCTTCCATCTCCGGTGCTTTCCCACAAGGCGACAGGACCCATCAGTGAACAGGGCATACTGCTTCTCATCTTCTGGCAGTTTGTTATACAGTGGGGCTTCTTCAGCACGTGTCACCTCCTCCTCTGGTGATAATGCAAAATCTTTGCCTTCTGGCCAGTCCATAATCACTTCCAAGATTCCTGGGCGACTGGGGTTTCCTACTCGAGCCCGCTGGGTGATCAGTGCAACCCATTTACTCCACGTAGCATCAGTTGCATGGTGTGTAGAGGGGATGTTTCCTTTGAACATCCAGCCCAGCACTGGCAGTCGGGGTGCCAGGAGCAACTGTGCTTCAGTACCAACCACTTCTGAAGCAGCTCGAACCCCTTCATATGCTGCCAATATCTCTTTTTCAGTTGGAGTATAGCGGGCTTCAGACCCTCTGTATCCCCGACTCCAAAACCCTAGGGGTCGACCCCGGGTCTCCCCAGGTGCTTTCTGCCAGAGGCTCCAGGTAGGGCCATTCTCCCCGGCTGCAGTGTAGAGCACATTTTTTACATCTTGTCCTGCCCGGACTGGCCCAAGAGCTACTGCATGGACTATTTCTCGTTTAATCTGTTCAAAGGCTTGTCGTTGCTCAGGGCCCCATTTGAAATCATTCTTTTTCCGGGTCACTTGATAGAGAGGTCTTACGATCAGACTGTAATTTGGAATATGCATTCTCCAAAAACCCACAACGCCCAAGAAAGCTTGTGTTTCCTTTTTGCTAGTTGGTGGAGACATGGCTGCTATTTTGTTGATCACATCCATTGGAATCTGATGACGACCATCTTGCCATTTGATTCCTAAGAACTGGATTTCTCATGCAGGTCCCTTCACCTTACTTTGTTTTATGGCAAAACCAGCCTTCAGAAGGATTTGGACTATTTTCTCACCTTTCTCAAAAACTTCTTCCGCTGTGTTGCCCCACACAATGATGTCATCAATGTATTGAAGGTGTTCTGGAGCTTCTCCCTGTTCCAGTACAGTCTGAATCAGTCCATGGCAAATGGTAGGACTGTGTTTCCACCCCTGGGGCAGTCGATTCCAGGTGTACTGGACGCCCCTCCATGTGAAAGCAAACTGTGGCCTGCACTCTGCTGCCAGAGGGATTGAGAAGAATGCATTAGCAATATCAATTGTGGCATACCACTTGGCCGCCTTTGACTCCAGTTCGTATTGAAGTTCTAGCATGTCTGGCACAGCAGCACTCAACGGTGGAGTGACTTCATTCAGGCCACGATAGTCTACTGTTAGTCTCCACTCTCCATTAGACTTCCGGACTGGCCATATGGGACTGTTAAAGGGTGAGTGGGTCTTACTGATGACTCCTTGGCTCCTCAGTTGGTGATTGAGTTTATGGATGGGGATCAGAGAGTCTCTGTTGGTGCGATATTGCCGCCGGTGCACTGTTGTGGTGGCGATTGGCACCTGTTGTTCTTTGACCTTCAGCAACCCCACCACAGAAGGGTCCTTTGAGAGACCGGGCAAGGTAGACAGCTGTTCAGTTTCCTCCGTCTCCAAGGCAGCTACACCAAAAGCCCACTTGTAACCTTTTGGGTCCTTGAACTACCCTCTCCTGAGGTAGTCTACGCCAAGGATGCACGGAGCCTCTGGGCCAGTCACAATGGGGTGCTTCTGCCACTCATTCCCAGTTAGGCTCACTTCGGCCTCCAATACAGTTAGCTCTTGAGATCCCCCTGTCACTCCAGCAATGCTGATGGGTTCTGCCCCTATATAGTTTGATGGCATTAAGGTACACTGTGCGCCGGTGTCCACTAAAGCTTTATACTCCTGTGGGTCGGACGTGCCAGGCCATCGGGTCCACACAGTCCAGTAAGCCCGGTTATCCCTTTCCTCCACCCGGCTGGAGGCAGAGCCCCTCTAGTCCTGATCATGGCAGTCACAACTCACTTCCTGTAAATGTGAATCAGGATTCCCTCTATTACACTTAGAAATAAAATCTGCTCTTCTACTCCTCTGTCTGGGGACTTGCTCGCTGGAAACTGGAGCAGCAGCTTTCCTGGAAGAGCCTCCCTGAGTGACTGTTCTTCCTTGCAGTTCATGTACTCGTGCCTGTAGGGTCGAAGTAGGCTTGCCATCCCACCTCATCATGTCCTCTCCGTGGTCACGCAGGTAGAACCATAGGGTGGCCCGTGGTGTGTATCCCCTTCTTTGAGCCAAAGGACGCTTATTCCTAACAGCTGAGACACTGCTTTGTCGAGGTGGGGAGTAGGACAGATCTTCTTTGAGTTGCTGGACCTCTTGGGATAGTTTCTCCACAGCAGAGACAAGCGAGGAAGAGATATTTGTGTCGTAATCCCGGAGTCTATCTATCACCTCTGCCACCGTTGGTGTCTCGTCATCTTTCCAGGACATCACTGCCAATGAGTTTGCATGCGAAGATGGCGCGCTCCGTACAAACTTCCGCCACATGGGTCGTGTGCACTCGGCTTCATCTGGATCTTTGGATGACCGTTGATCATCCAGGTCACCATAAATCACCTCAAACACAGCTAATTCCCTTAGATACGGGATGCCTTTCTCCATAGTTGTCCATTTTCCTGGGCGATATGTAACATCTTCTTTAAAGGGATACCTTTCCTTCACTCCAGACAGGAGTCGCCTCCAGAGGCTGAGGGCTTGTGGTTTTTTTCCAATTGCTTTGTCAACGCCCCCTTCCCCAGAAAAGGATCCCAATTGTTTGGCTTCTTTTCCCTCTAGTTCCAGGCTACTGGCCCCATTATCCCAGCATCGGAGCAGCCAGGTGGCAATGTGCTCACCTGAACGACGGCTATAATCTTTTCGCATATCTCGCAACTCGCTTAAGGACAGGGATCGGGTGGTCTCTATTTCATTCATTACTTCTCCCTCCTCTCCCCGCGATGGCCCTGGTTCTTCATCATCCCGTTCTAAACGAGTTGATGTCCGCTTCCAATATTTCGTCTTGTGTATGGGGGCAACTGATACTGGTACGGGTTTATTTTCTGAGCTAGCTCCGGTACTTGTTGTGGGGGTTTGAGTGGCTGCAGTGCCTGTTGTCAGGGCTGGATTGTCTGCAGTGCCAGTCACTTTGCATTTCAATCCAGAGACATTCTCTTCCCCCTGGGGGCACTGAATACTGTTGAGCAGGGCTCGGTATGCATGGGCCAGACCCCAGCATGTTGCAGTTATCTGTGTCTCTCTGGAGTTCCCAGCGTAACAACATACTTTCTCCAAGTATTCTACTAGTTTTTTAGGATTCTGCACTTGTTCGGGGGTGAAACTCCAAAACACTGGGGGTGCCCACTGCCCTAGGTATTTGCCCATGCTATCCCACATGCCCTGCCACTCGTAACTATCAAGCCTCGGGGCAGATTTCTGGGTAATATTCTTAAGTTGCTTAGTCAAAACCAAAACAACATGCCCAAAAACTAACAATAAGTGCACCTTAACCACCCAAGGATGTTCAAGATACAAAAACGTTGTTGTAACAAAGGCACAGACATCATAGAACAAAGTTGCAAAGGTACAATTCTATATTTCCCCCATATAAAATCTCTCAGAGGAGGAGGTATAGTTGCTAATTGCCTCAACAAGGTGGTATCCGAAGTACAGTAACGGTTTCAGCAAAAACCCCAAATACCAGATAAAGCTGAAAACGAGTGTTTGTATAACAAATCTTGTAGGCAAAACATTACTAATCACAGCAGAACACAGCAGACTCAAACAACCAACACCGATTTTTAACACCAACTGCAAAAAGGACAACATGGTGCTGTGACCAGCAGCTGTTGTTATCTCCAACCCTTGAGCCCCACGCTGGGCGCCAAAAAGACTGTCGTGGTTTAGCAGCAGCTCAGCCCCACACAGCCGCTCGCTCACTCCCCCACCGGTAGATGGGGGAGAGAATCAGAAGGGTAACGCTCGTGGGTTGGGATAAGAACAGTTTAATAATTAAAATTAAAAGAAACAACAGTAGAAATGCAATGTAAAGGAGAACAACGAGAGGCGCAAAGCCCCAGGGGAGGGGGAAGGGAGGGGAGAGGGGGAACGAACCGCCGAAACAAACCGCACGCGCCGCCCCCGCGCTGCCACTGCCCCCCCTCAATATATTGGTCATGGTGTCACATGGTATGGAATGAACCTGCCATTGGCCAGTCGGGGTCAGCCGCCCCCACCATGGCCCTGCCCCTCCCAGCCCCCCTGCCACGCCACGCGGCAGAGCGCGGGAAGCTGGAAAGGTAGCTGACCCCCACAGTGAGGAGAATTAACCCCTTCTCAGCCAAAACCAGCACACAGACCACGAATGGCATGCCATGAACATATGTTTACAAAAACAAGTGTATGTATACATGTATATGTGCAGTTAAGAGAAAAAATTTATGTCTGTAGGCTACAACCTACTTGCCATTCAGATGCATTTTTGTTCTTATGGTATTAATTCCCTAGGATATGGTATATACGAACTTTATTCAAACAAAGTATTATTTGAATTGCTGCTTGTTTGTGGCATGCTTTTCAGGGTAAACTTTTAAGTTATTTGTTAGAGTACACTTAATATGTTATCTAACTAAGGTAGTTCCATAAACGTGCACACACTTTAATTCATAACTTGGGGTGAGATCATAGGAAAAAGACTGTAACAGGTGTTACTGAATAATAATGTGACCTAAAACTTTCCAGATATAAAAAACTGAAAAGTAAGTTTTCTGCTAGAGAGAGAAGGACGTTTAATGGAGCAAATTCTGAAATCCTGTATCAAATTTATCTTTAATGAAGAAAATTCCTACCCCTTTCCTGATACAGAAATTTAATGTTGCTTAATGAAATTTAATTCTGCCTAACAGATTCTAGCAGGGTAAAGTTTTAATTATTTTTAATTTTATGTTAAAAATATGGTGTGGGTGGATGTTAAAATGATGCAGTATGGGGAGAGTTACTCGTCATCATGTACAGCTGGAAAGAAGCTGAGAGTAAATGGGAGACATGTATTGGGAAGAGGAGCTTGCAAGGGAAATAAGAAGTTTAAAGTAAGTAGAGGAAGAGGAAGCCAAAGCAAGAGAGATTTTGACAGATAATGTAATAGCTAGAGGAAAAAAAAGAGTCTGGGCAGATGAAAAGGAAGGTATGCTGTAAAAGCAGAGAAAGTAGAGAAGAAAAGTAGAACAGTGGTGCATGGTGGGAGGACAAGAGGTGACAAGGAAAAACTGAACCAAGGGAAGTTCTGATTCAATAAAAGGAAAAACTCTTTCACCATGAGGACAGTCAAGCAGTGAAGAGGTTGCCTGGAGAGGTGGTGCAGTCTCCATTCTCAAGGGTTTTCAAGTGCCAGGGGGGTAAGGGGCTGAGCAACCAGGCCTGACCTCATGGGTAATCCTGCTTTGAGCAGGAGTTTGGACTAGAGACCTCCTGAGGTCCCTTCCAGCCTGAATTATCCAGCAGTCCGATAAAAAACAAAGTTTTGTTAGCTGCATATTAAAATTCGTTGTGACATGGCAATGACGCAACTTTCCAGAATGACTGTTTTGTTCACCCAGACAGACTCTGAAAACCAGGAATGAAATGCTGCACGCGGTTAGCTTTACTGGCAGCCAGCAGAACTGGTGAAATCTGTGGAGTTACAAGTCAGTGCTCCAGCTGTGCTCACTGGGTTCAGTGTGATTACGCTGAGTGACAGAGAGCTCCATCAGCTTGCCAGAGGTGGGACACAGGCAGTCTTGGGGAGGAAGGCTCTGCTCAGCTTTCCTTCCCACAATACAGCAAAGGTGCAGACCACCTAAATTAACATACACATCTTTTCGGCCACTTGAAACAGTTGGGATTCTAATGGAGATTGAGTTTTAAACCTCAACCAGAACAGAACTGTTGCTTTGCTGTGATAATTTATAAATGGTGATTTTCCAGACTTATTTTATTCATTTTGCTTGATCATTTAAAAGCATGCAGCATCTTTTCAATGTGTATATTATCATTACTTTAATTTTTTCATACTTTGTTAATAGACTTTTCCCCTATAACATTACATTCCTCCTCCAGATTAAAAATACATTTTTTCACACTTCATTCAATTTTGCTTTCTTCTTATTCAACCTGCAAATCTTAGTTGTCTTTTTGATAGTCGTCTCCTTTATCATTTACATTACAGGAAGTTAGAGCTTTAAGGGGGCTGGGGAGAGGATTGAGATGGGCTTTTATAGTTGCAGTTGTTGAGCAGCCACTTGTGAGGTTACTTTTGACACTTGCTGTTGAAAACTGACTCCTTTTTAAAAAGAACTGTCTGAGCATAAGTTATGGTGCCTTTTTGGATTCCACAGCCTTCTTCCACATGTGGACTTTTGTAATAGCTCCAATCTGACCTTCTTCATTAAATTACTTAGCTCAATAGAATCTGAGTTCTTGAAATCTGATATGCCAGTGTGGTTTCTTGTGTACATCTATCTTGTATCTGCAGTGTATCTGCATTCCGTGTACAGTACTAAATTCAAGTGGCTCTTGCTCTGATTTCAATCTACCCACCAGTTTCTTTCTGCTGATAATAAATTAATTCAATATGGTTTCCCATTGACACATTTTTTAGACTGTAGAGTTATTCTTTACTAAGTAGAAACCAACTTTGATGCATGTTCAGTTATTTTTTCACCCAGTGAATCTATGGGAAGATAATTTCTCCCACAGTTGTGGTGTCCTGTGATTTCTAGTCCTGTGAGAACTGGCCGTGCATTTTTTCAATTCTCGCTTTCATCTGGTTGTGAAGGTTTATAAACAGATGTTTATTGTTCTCTTTATTTCTTCCCCCCTCCCCATTCTTGCTAACTTAATACAAAGGCAGTTGCTACCACTTTTTTTTGTTGTCATGTTATAAATATTGGACATAATAAATGCCTATGATTCATAAAATCATTGTAATTATCTTTTGGGATCCTCAGTGGTTAATTCACTTTTCCTGCTCACAAAAAATTGTTTAAAAATCACAAGTCACTTTCCAAGCTCTCCAGCAGCTTTAAAATTAACTTTCAGGTCTGTATGTCTATTTTTGTAAAGAAGTTTTTGAGTTTACAATAGAATATATGTTTACATAAGTAATACATCTGATTGAACTTATTGTGTGGTATATAATTATAAAAAAACCTCTCCACATGCAACAAATATGTATCTTTAAATTCAGACTTGTTTGAAGAGCAGTTAGGCCATGTTTTTATAATTTCTTTTATGTCTTTCACTACTAATCTGTTTTGTGGTGGTGTTTGGTGTATTTCTGTCCCTGAAGTTTCATTGAAGTCTGCTTTAAACATAATTAGACTTTACATTTATGAAATTTCTAGCTGCCTATGGAATGGCTACCCCGAAGACACTGGAAATCTTATGTTTTGGTCTGCATGTTAATTCAACATCTAAAGGATAAAAGCCAGAATTAGAAGTGAGAGTTCCAGACTTGAATTATTTTTATTTGCTTGCTTAAAGAAAAGAAAACACTCAATGAATCTTGAAACTGTAGTCAATAACAAGGGAAAACGCTAATTTTCTGGAATATTTGCCTTATGGAGCATATCAGGCAATAACTTAAAACTATTGTTCTTGGTGTCAAGAAAATATTATATTTTTCCCCACCTCAGTAAAAGATCTAAGAAGTTCCCCATGCCAAGATCTTTGTCACTGACTCTGCAACTTTTTTGATATTGAGGTGAACAGTTACATCTACTGTCTCTCTGAACAGTATCTTCAGTACATTTTTTGGGCTATTATGTAGCATATATTTTTGGGAAGGGGATTTATGCTGTCTCCTGATTTTTTTTTCTTTTCTTAATATTGCTACCACTGCATTTAGTGAGCTGTTGAAGGGATAAGTGGTTTGAAGTTTTCAGAAAGTTACTTTCTTGGATGTCATCTAATGTCAGTATTGTGGACCTGAACAAGTACCTTTTCATAGAAGTCCCTTGTTTAAATGGGGTTTGGGGACAGGTCTTATGTGATGTTTTCATGTTGTACAAAATCATATAATATGAATTTTATATTTAAGATGTATGTAATATAAATTATGTAGTTACATTAACTGTGGCTTGAAATAATTTACAGCTTGAAACAAATTTACAGCTGTTGAAATCGTTCTGTCAAGAGACAGCACTATATGCATTGAAAGTAATGTTTAGCAGATTAGTAATTTTGATTGATTTATCTTTGCATGAAATGCTAAGGTTTTTTTCTTAATCACAGACAACCTATCACAACAAGTTTGTGTTATCACCTACGTGAAGGAAGCTGTTGCACAAGTAGGTTTTCTCCTTCATGAATCTCTGAAAAGCCAAATAAAAGTAAGTACAACTCTATGGAGGTAAACTGTGTGATTAATTTAATGTTTCTGGTTGTCTCAACTTGTAAGAAATGGTCTAAATAATGTGAACACAGAAACCAAGATCTCCTGTGTCATGGTAGTATTTATTACAAGGATTAACACCAGGTGTGGAAGTTACCAAGAAAGAAGCATCTTCTGCCCAATTATGCTTTAGAGGGGGATCTTACAGATCCTCTTAAAATGTATATATTAGATTAGGGGAGAAATCAGATCCAGACCATCCAGGCCATTTTCTTTAGATTTTATGAATTCAGTAAGGCCAAGTTGTTACAAATATGTTACAGAGGAAATGCTTTTCTTACTTTGAAGTCTGAATTAAAATCTGAACCAATTAAAGAGTAAATTGTATTCCTGCAGAGCTGCTAATGCAAAGTCAAATTAATCAGCCTTTTTGCAGAGAGATAGGGGTACGTTTCACTCATAGCGAATGCTCATTGAAGCCTTTGCTGTAGGATATTGATGGAATTTTCTACTGGCATTTAAGTCTCTCTTACTTTTCATTATTTCTACTAATAGAACTATCGCGTATTTTCATTTTCCCAAAGGTGATTAACATTTGGTAATTGCTTAAATCTTGACTGATCTTGGGGTGATTCTTAATTATATCTTATGTGATGATATCACATCTTTCTACTACCCAGAGAAGCAGATGGTGAGTAGCTGTTCAAGAAAGCGTGCTTCCTGATTTGCATAATTTTACTGCTGTAATGGTTTTATTCATGCCTCTTGATCTTCTGCATTGTGTGCTTAATAGTAGGATGTTCTGTAGCAAACGGTATTCCTATTTTTATGTAGAAATGTCATTTGACATTGTACTTAGAGTTTTTGTTTGGAAAGAATTGCATTTAGTATGGAAAATAATGCTTTATATCTATTAAATGTCTACATTTAAAAGTGCAAAACATTAGCCGTATGATGGAGCATAAGTATGTTCCCATTTCACTGATAGCAGAGCCATCGCTATTTTTCCTTTTTTCTCTCCATTTAAACTAATCTGCAATTACTAGGAAGACATCACTTACCCACATTAGAAAAAAAGTACTTCTTCAAGTGTTGACTTATCTATAACTATATATATATATTATGTTTGCATATAGCCACTTCAGTCATACCATGAAAACACTTCCAAGCCAGTCAGAGTAGTCAAAGAATGTGTTATGTTTGACCAGCCAACACCGTGACTCCAAACTTAGCAACCTCAAATCAGACTGGCACCAAAGCTAGTTAACATTTACAACAAGTTTCCAAATTGTCATTGTAAAGCCAGTAGTTGGGTTGGTCCGGCAGCTGAACTGATGGTGCATTTGAATAAAACTCATGTAAAATGACCACAAGCAAGGTAATGAGGGCATAAAATGAAGGAACTCCTACTGATATGGGACTGAATTTTTTTAATGACTCTGTTAAATCAGTTTATTTATATGATGATTTCTAGCACCATTCTCTTTTTTGATCCATGCTGTCTTTCCTCATAACAAAGTTGATTGTTAAATTTCTCAACACTTTCGAAATGTTCCTGTAAAGTGACACCTGCCAAAGAACTCCATCAAGATCCCTGTCATGTATCGTTCTTTGAAACACCCTTAGTCATTCATTTTATGAACCCTTAGACTGAGAATCTATAAAAAATTAATTATGTATTGAGTCTTGTTTTTAAACAGTAAATCTCTAAGAGATAATTTTTAAGCTTGCCAATACACAGGACTTCTAAATGTGAAGCACCTTGGAAAGAATATATCCACCGGGCTATGACTTCTCAAGTAAAGCACAGTAACCTTGTGTGAGAGAGATTTGACTCTGTACAACGTGATAATTTTTTAAAGCAAATTAAGCAAACCACACTGAAAGCTGGGCCTTTTCAAAGGGGTAATTCGAGGGTAATTGATCTAAATAAGACACTAATTGGGAATCATTCAGTAGAGTACATATTATCTGAAATTTAAACTATGGTCAATATTTTAACATTTTTGATAGTTTTGACACTCTAGTTCTATGTAGCAGTCATATTTACCCTTAAGATACTTATTAACTTCTAGATGCATCCTTAAAGAATGCTTAAAGAAGAATTCAAAAAATTATGTTAGAGGGATTTCTGAGAGAGTCCAATAACAAGATAATGCCAATAACAGGGAAAAATAGGCCTAAAAATGGAACTGATGAGATAAAGAAAATTGAAATAAAAGCTTTTCTAAAATAAATTAAGGCAATAGTTAATGCTTGCAAAGTACTTTAAGAGTATTTTAATCATTGTTACTGTAAACTGTATAACTAAAAATGAATGTTTTGCAAAAGATATCTTACTTTGAAAGACATAAGTTGAGTCTTTCCTTAAGTTTTTTATTTAGCCCTTTCTTCTGAAGGAAGCAAAACTAAATGAGGGCTGAAAGTGTTTTCCTATGTGACTGGAAATTATGTATTCTTGCTTATTCAGTGACAAGGTGCTCCTGTCATGTCAAACGTAATCAACTGGATGAAGTTGTGTGGGGTTTTTTGTGACTGGATAAATATCCACAAGCAGTACCAAAATATTTGGTTGTTTTCCATTAGGAAATTAACTAGTATTTTACTAGTAGAAATTCACTGATTTCTTAATCATTGCACTGTCTGTCTGCTGGATTGTATTAATTGTGATTTTAAATCTGATATAGATTACAGATTCCCAATGTCCTGGTATTATTTTTTGGTTTTATGAAAGTGGATGTTGAATAAAGTTGAAACTTCATCACAGGGCATCTGATAAATTACAGATTAAATTTAATAAAATCTCTTAAAAAAATTAATTATTAAAGAAAACATATTTATTATTCCTATCTTCATGTTCATAAAAACTTACCATCTCTGCTTCTTTACAGTAGCTGAATATCAATTGCTACAATGATCATAAGTGATTAAGCAAATCCATGTACTTTTTTCTATTTAAACACTGAGACATTATGTGACAAACACTTTTTACTGAGGTAGTATTTTTAGGTATTTTTTGCTCTCTCAAGTAGCTGATAACTTTGATTAATATTAATCTTAGTTTAAAAAAACACCCTTTTGCATAGGATGCTAACATGCCAAATAGAATAAGAATTAATTTTAGTTAGGCAGCTGTGCTTAGTTTTCCAAGAGAGAAATCTGACTTAGTTTTTGCTGGATAATATGACTGTAAAACAAAGGCTCAGTTTACTGCTTTATCAAATTGTTCGAGTTACATCAAAACTCTGATACACTAATTTTTAACTGTTCAGGAATACTTAAGCATTGTGGATTGAATATTGGAAGGAAAAACTAAGTAGACCACCTCTCTTGAGTCATGTTCCGTTTACCTTCTGAAAAGACTCTGGCATGCAGTATGCTCCAGTTCATCTAAGTACGTGCAAGGTTGTAAAGGTACTGGGGATTTCTGATTTTAGTTCAAGCCAGGAGAGCTCTGGAGTGTTGCATAATAAAAGTATTTTAAGTAATTCTTGCCTTCTGTGATTTTTTTTTTAAATCTCTTCAAAATATTAAATGTCAACTATTTGGGGCTGTGCTGTCAAATTTTCAGCCCAAAATGTTTCTAAAATCATTAGTGCATAAATATCAGCTTTTGGGTTTCAAACCACCTTTCTTTGCAAACAAGTTAGCTCCCCAAGTATTACCAGAATAAACAAATACAGCTTTAGATAGCAATGCAAAGCCTTTTTAAATGTTATATTGGTACTTCTGTTGGATTGTGGATTAAGTGACATTTCAAGGGAACACAGCAGTGTATTGCTTCTGTTGTTTGCTACTATATATAATATGTCTTCTGGGCAGAAATAAAGCTCATGTGAGCAGTGGAACAGTGAGGTTTGCTGGTTTAATAGAAGCAACATGAAGATTTTTTTGCCTTATTTTAAAGGTTTTTTTTTAATTGGCTTTGAAGTGTTATCTTCTCTTAGGGAACAAATTCCCCTTCTACTACCTGGCAATCCTGAAGCTGATAATGTAGAATCTACTTTTTATTTTAATTGGGATAAAATAATTTATTAGCTGGTGTTATAGTTAAAGGTTGCAAAATAAGTATGTCTGTGATTAAGACAGTATTTTAAAGTTTTTGTTGAGGAAATTATTTCCAGGAGAAATTCTAACTGATTCTTGTCGTATGTAGAATCCTAGCATACCTGTGCACCTGGTCTTTCATGTGTAGTTCTTAATTTATTTTTAGTTGCATGAAGACAAAATAAATACATATTTGAGTATTATAGAGATTTTCTCAGAATCGGAGGTCTAAAATCATTAGATTGTCTTGATCCTATGAACAGTGTTTTCATCTCTGGGAACAGCTGAACATCCTAACCCAGGCAGCAGCAGCGCTAGTGTCTGAATGTGCCAGGGCTGTTTCTGGAATGGCTCCCTCTAGCAGTATGCTTCAGCAAAAATTTGCAGAAAACTGCAGTGTGTTGGGCTCCATGCTTCACTGTTGAGTCACCTAAAAATCTGAGCAATTTTTAATTCTCATAGCGGAAATAATAATTGCCAATTTGAAATCATTTGAATGAACAAACTCTGCCATAGAGTTTTAGCAGATAGTTAAGGCTGAAATAAAATTTGTGACATAGTAATATTTTTTTTTTTTCTAATCAGGTTGAAGCTGTATCAGTATCTCTGAGTAAAAGTGACAGCCATCTACAAGACCTGTTTTCAGGACAGTGCTACAATTTTGTTTGCATAAATGTAAGTAGTAAGGATGCATGCTTTTAGTTTTGCTCTTAAACTTATTAGTAATGGTAAATAATAATTACATACTTGAATAATAAGTTGTTTTTATTCCTATCCCCTTCGTGTATCCATTCCGATGTTCGGTGTTTCTGATGTGCACCTTTGAGATACTGGTCCGTTCTTTCTCTCGTGGTTCTGGACTTCCGGCAGTATGTTGTTAAACCAGCCATGAATACTTGAACAAGAGGGATGCAACTGAAAGTAGTTTAAAATTTCCTTTTCAAAGATATTGTATTGTAGTGTCTTTTCTCAAGAAGGGTTATGTCATATCTGTAGTCATCTAACTGTGCATTGCTACTGTGGTCTAAAATAGCATTTCCTATTTTGGACACATGCGTGCCATGAAATCTGTACTTGGGTCGCTGTATGGGAACAGGAAGGTTTTAGATGAACCATATCTGAGACCTATCAGGACCCTTAAGCTTGTGACATATATTTCTTAGGGGTAATATTATTAATCTCAATTATTTTCAAACATCTATAACTTTACCAGACAAAAGCGTTACAGCTGTATTAAAACCAACCAACCAAACAAGCAAAACCACCCAAAACGAAAACAGTGGTGTATCTTTTTTTTGGTAAATAACAGATCTTTGAATTCCATTTTTATTAAATCAATGCTTGATGTTTTCAGTAATTCTAAACATTTATTTTAATTTAGGATAAAAAGTATGCTATTCAAGAAACCCAGCAACTAGTGGATATGTTGGAAAAATCAAATATCCCTCTCTTATATCCAGTTGTCCTTATTTCGGTAGGTAGCTCATGTAAGTTACTGTAGAAAGCATCTAATGAAATGTTTTTAAATGTTAGACTAGGTTTAAACTGCTGCTAGCTCTGAATAAAATTGTAAATTTGAACTAGAAATTAGACTGTAAATAGCATAATTTGCATTTCAGCAGATGTACTGCATGCTGTCAGGACATAAACCAACACTAGCAAATGACAATCTATTTCTGTGAAAGAGTCATTATGACTAGTCCTATTGAACTGTTAACTCCTGCTTTGCTATTGTGCTCTGTCTCTGCTGGGGATGCTGCAGATGATGTACTATGCTTGAATGCTCAGTTAAAACAGAATTAAGTGGCTTTATTTTTTTCTGTGCTGTGTGGTTTATTCAAAGTTTAAGAGTTATTGTTACTTTTTTGATCCAAGTTTTAAAAAGTAACTTTGAAGTATTTTGCAATATAACTTTAATACATACTTTACTTATTGAGATGTTGTAAGACTGAAAAATCTATTCTGGTATGTGGCAAAAGTTTTAAAGTGTATTTTTGTCTGAAATTCTCATTATTTGAATGCTGCTGCCAGAATAACTTAACCGTTCATGTGGACAACAGCTGAAGGTGTACATGACTTTTATTTTCCTCAGACTGTTAAAAAGGAGAAAATATGAGTAGATTTGAAAGTCTCTGTGCAGCATAACCAGATCCAGTTAATTCTGTCATTATGTTTTCTAGCTTAATAGGTAGGGATGAGAAGTATTGGGTGGAATAACTGTCATTAATGCCATATGTGGCAAGGACTGTGCCTCTGGACTACATTTATTATACTCTCCAGCAATAACACGAGATAATACGTTGTGATTTTAAAATATAATTCCATATATGAAGCTTTTGAAAGAGGAATAAATAGTTCTTTTACATGGGACCTAAACAGTTTCTCAAGTGCATAGTCTAGTGGACTGGAGGTAGAACTGAGCATTTACATCTCAGTTATAGGCTTAATCTGAAATTTAAGTGATGAAATTTCATTACTGATCTAGCAAATAAATGGGTTGTCGTGAAGATCAATTAATTTTGCAAATTAAAAAAGTTATATCCGTACCTGTGTACGCTGTTGTCTTGGAGTGAGCAACTGTGATTCTATGAACATCAATATTTAGCATTTTATTTCTAGACCGTCTTTTTTTCTTGACCCTCTTTCTGAGGAAGTTCAGGGTAGAGCTTTAATTTTACTGAATTTGCAAAGATAAATTATTTCTGCCTTCGACAATCAGAGCAATGACACACCTCCAATTCTGTTGCCCATTTTCAAGGCTACTGGGTGTGCAGAATGCTCTTTTCTGGATGGAGAATGTTTTCATTAGTCCTTTATCAAGAATATGAAAAAACATTTCTGTCTGTGTTGAATTTTGGGGGTGTGCAGATAAAGTTGGAATCGTTAATCAATTAGGTAATAATACAGCTTTAAAGCATACTTGGTTTGTGCCCGATTCATAGCTAATCTCTGCTCTGGACTTTGAATTAAGTGTTTTTTTAGTGAGACATGTAGAATGTGAGAGCTTTGTTTTAATAATTGTAGCTATAAATATTCTGGACTTAATATTTCCCGAGAAATAGGTATGAATGCAAATAATGCTTACACAAGCCCACCATGAAACTCAGGTTTTGCCCCTAAGATACTAGATCTTGGAAGTCATTGTAGAATCCAGCACCATTTTTAATGAAAGTGTACTTGCTTGAGCAGCCTGCAGCATGCACAGATCTTTTAGGTGGACACCTTTTAAAACAGCCTCAGGAAAAAATAATGCATTTAATCCCTTTACTGTAGTCCAGATCCATCAGTTGTTCCTGACAGCTACTTGAAATTGCCCAAAATTAGACAGTGGGAGAAAAGTCTCATAACTAGGTGGAAGCAGTTGCTAACATTTAAAACACAGATACACATATATTTATACGTGTATATATATGTATATTTATATACACGTATAAATGAAATACCCTAGCTATAAAGAGGCATTTTATGCTACACATTCAAATTTTTGGAGTTACCACACTATCTTTTAGAAATACAGGAAGGAGAAAATAGGATGACTGGGAAGTATGTTTCAGATGACTAAAGAATTAGCTAAACAAATCATTGTCTCATATTAATCACTGGGAACTATTTAAGTCCTTTAAACTTCCGATCCCTAAAACTCATTACAGATGGTATGTCTGGGGGATAGAATCTTCCTTCAGCAGTCTTTAATTAAATGCAGTGTTGGGTGTCCTCTTCACTAAGGCTTATGAGTGGGATTCTCTTAATCTTTATTCTTTGCTATATACTTCATTTAACATAAAACCTGAATGCATCATTAGTGAAAAGTCCTGGAAGACACTTTCTTTTGAAGTAAAAGGACATATTAATGTTTCTCAGTCAAGCGTGACTCAGAATTTTAAGCAATATGATGACATTTAAGTGCATAGGTTCTAGGTGCTAGCTGTATGAGAGACATTATTCTTTTCTACTCTCAAAAGTAAAACTGTTCTGGTAGTGATGAATTGAAAGGATAAATGAGGAAAGCAGCTAACTGCTTCCATTCTAACTTCATAATCAGGAACAGTCTAATGTAGACTTTTGTTTAATTAGAAAGTTCTTGCCTGTTCTTTGATTTCAGGACACGCGTAACTTTTTCATAACACTCTGATAATTAAGACAATCAGTTTCATTTTTCCTTCCAACGTTCAGCTTCTTTGGTTGTAAAAATGGCAGGTGTTATTATTGTGCCAGATTGTTTAACCAGCCTGGGGAGAATTATCCCAGTAAAAGGATGAGCTTCCACTGGCCATGATGACTTCTGTCCGTACTCCCTCCTATAAATTGCCACAGATTTCAAACTCTGTCCTTTATCCTGGTGCCTGACTGGAGTTTTTTGTGGCATCTGTAAGCTGAAGCAGAAATTGGACTACTGTATGTGAACATAGCAGAAAAAAGGGAAGATTAATATTACAGGAGAAATAGGAAGCACAGAGGTAAACTTCATGCAATTATTTGTCTGCATCAAACCAGTATCCTGTCCAACTCTGCTATAACCAGAAGAATCATATTCTAAAACTGACTTTTCTGAGTAATATGTGTTCATGTTTGTAGATGCTATGAATGGATTTGATTTTTATTTTGTTGTTATTACTTAGGGATAGAAAGAAAGGAATGCTAGTACTTCAGCTCTGTGGTTGCAAGTATTTGCATTTCAGTACAAAAGTAAGTTTGAGAAAATATCTTTTTAAAGCTGTGAAAGAGGATAATGGTAAATAGGTGTTAGGTGATGTTCTCGCAGAATAATAGGTTTTAAAATTTCTTGTAAATAGCTGTAAATGAGAAGTACTTAGCCTTGGTTTGGGTAAAAACTAATAAAATAATGAGTGCTTGAAAATTAATCTCTGCCTGCATAGTAGAAGACAATAGCTTTGCTCCTGGTGAATATGCATTTAGACAGTAAACAGCTTTTTAAAAAATGTTGCAAGGAAAATGTGTAAAACCTATTATCTGTCAGACTAAATTGAACTTAAGGTACAAAGGGAACTTGAAATAATTTTCCCAAGCACGGATTTCTGGGGCTACATCTATACTTCTGTCTCTCTGTAGAACTTACAAATAAGTTTTGTATCAAAGGAATAATTCAACCACAAAAATATTTTCTCTTTTTTTTAAGGGGAAGGGTATTTCTGCTATTAATAAATGCTGAAACTTTATATGTACAAATAATCATCCTCAGTTTTGATTTCTACAGTTAATAGAAACTTTGTAAAGTAAACTGATTAAACTGTGGAACATGTAAGCCTTGGGAAAGGATTGAGCTAGTTGTTACCTCCCTGGAGATATCAGTTCAGATCCTCTAAGACCCACCCTGTTCGTGCTAGCATCCCTGCTGGGTATGGGACCTGCCTTTCCCTGCCCAAGAGCTCAGGATAGTCATATCTCTACTTTCTTCTGAAGTAGTTTCTGCTTTTTAAACTTGTAGCGTTACCTTGAAAATAATCCAATTTAGGCAACTAATATGCTGTACTGAAATATGCTAGAAATCGTTAAAAAATGCAGTTCCATTTTGAAAACCTTTAAGATGCTTAAGAAAAACACACATATTTCTCTCGTATCCTGATAATTAAAAAAAAATCAGTGAAAGTTACGTTAAAGCTTATGAAAGAATGTTGTTTGTTTTCTGATTTAATTAAATATTTTTAATATGCAGTTAGAACATTGAGTTCTGATGTGTTCTGGTGTGTTGGTTTCACTGTGCTTTGGAAAGAAATAATTTTCATGTCACTACATAAGTAGTGGAATTCAACAGTAATAGAAGCTAACTAAGAAAAACCTTTGTTAGCCTGTATTTTTATGCATAATTAACACATAAAAATGAGATACTAAAAACTGGCAGTGGAATTTTTTTGTTTTGCTTTGTTTTTATTTGTTCCTTTGCAGGTGCACTTGGGTGTTTCAGAAAATATTTCTTTCAGCATTGGGATGGAAGAACTAACTAGAATCAAGAAATTTGCAAGGGAAGTGAAAAAGAAAAATATTTTGGTTTATGGTCTCCTTATCCAGTATAAGGTATCTAATTCTTTTTCTACATGCAAATTATCATCTTTTGTGATTTATGTGATTAATGATAGTATTTTCATTTAAAACAAGATCAAAGGGAACTAAATATGACATGAAAAAGATTTTTTGGGTAGATTCTTGCCTGTTCTTGTTCAAAATTCAGGAGAGCCTGTAGTTACAGGGAAAAATGTAAGCATTTTGATTAGAGAGGAATAAATGGTAAACGTTTTTTAGAAGCACATGAAAATGTCATGGCCCTTTTTCTTTTTGCTTTTCTGCTTTGAAACTTGCTTTTTGCAGCATTGAAAAAGTAAAAAAACCAGTAAAAGTACATTTGGTCAGTAGTTGTGCGGAAACCAGTGTTTGGTATTCAGGTGACAAAGGGCATGACATATAGGTGTTGAAGCAAAGAACGCCCATGTCTGCAACAGCAGCACATCACCTCAGCTGGAGGCAAAAACGGTTGGCACTCCAGCATCCTTTGTATTCACAAAAGCTATTTCAAATAAACAGTTTTCTGTGGGAAAATTGTTCTGCCAACCAGAAAAGTGGGCTGCCTTGCCTCCAGTGGGGTTATAGCCTTTTTAGCTTCTTAACTGATTTTTTTGGTTGAGTTAGGTGCTTGGGTTTATATATAGTTGATTAAAAATGGCTATAGTTATATATCTTTTTCTGGTATACCAAAGACTTGATTTTCCCTCCACATTCTATGGCTTTATTAAGAGCTGTGAGTATTGATACCTATAAGTTTATGCTTTTACAGACTTCTGATGGCAACAGAATATGAATAATAATATTACATGGCATTAGTTTGTGTCTTGTTCATGCAACACACAAGGGCATAGAGCTCTTTTCAGTCTTCTTTCTGGTACCGTCCAACCCCAATTTTTTAGGGTGAATTCTAGCTTCCTTTGGTAAAAAACATTTGAATAACTGTTGAAACATAGCTCTAAGAGGCACCTTATTATGGTAAAACATTGCAAATATTGCTTTAGTCTAAGTACAGTTTTCTCCTTTTAAACTTCATTGCGCGAATGTATGATTTTATATGCAATGGATCAAATGTACATGTGTGGAAAACAAGAGTTAGTAAAGCTGATTGGAAAAAAGGAAAAACTTTTATAATCTTCAGTGGATTTTTGTGACCACGGCACAGAAATGTTTTATCAATAACAGGTATGTATAACAACAATATGACATCTGAATGGAAATTCTTGATCCTTGGTGGTAAGAGAATTGCAGCAGGATGCTGCCTCCATGTTTTTTAAAAATAAAAAGCTGGAATGATTATGTAAGGGCACTGCAGGCAGAGTCGTCATTTATTACTGTGGAAAAAGTATTATATAGAGTAAAACACTTTGCAAAGTAAACTACTTCTAGCTCTTTTGTTTCAAAATGGCTTTGAAACATGTTCTACTTACAGACAGGGATGTAGTCCTGAGTTCCTGCTTGTCAGTGGTTTGATAGATGACTAACAGGTTATACAGATCATGTGTATGTACGTGATATGTGCATCAAGTTTTCTTTTGGCTGCAGTTCTACAAAGAACATAATTGTTTCTAGGTGAAGATCTATGGAAAGACTTGACATATGAATCTAGAAATAACCAAAAATGCAAACATTACTGCTGGTTTCGGGGAGAGTGAGCACTGTGAACAAAAGCAATTTGTTGAGTGAAGAGACATCTTTAAAACAATTTGGTGTTTTGGGTTTTTTTTGTGTTTTATATTGTTTGTTTGGTTTGGTTTTTTATTGTTTTGTTTTGTTGTGTTTTTTGTTTTGTTTTGTTTTGTTTTTTAATTCCAAAGCATGATTTTAGAATCACCAAGGTATTTTACTTTTAGTACAACCCATTAGCTAACAGGTGAATCCACAGGTGAATCCCATGCTTGAGAATGGAAAGGTGACTTTCATACAGACATGATGCGGTGTCCAGAGGAAGTGGAAACACCAAAAGCACCTGCTGCTGTAATGCAGGGTACTCAGCTTATTGTTGCAATAACTTCTGTCAGCATCCGCTTCCCAGAAGTCCATGAAAGCTATAGTTTATTTCAGAGAGAGTGATGACAGATTAAGTCATGGAGCTTCCCTCTAGCTGACAGGTTTGTAACACCACTACCAGACATGCACGGTTGATATACACACATTTACTAATTCAAAAACAGGTATAAAATGTAAGGGACAAGGAATTTATGGAGACACATGACCACAGTAATACTGAGGTGAAATTATTTTATGTTCAGAAGAGTTATATGGTGAAGTAGGTGTGATGATATGTTGATGTAAAAGAATAAGGGGGCACTCTTTAAGAATCATAGACTCATAGAATGGTTTGTGTTGGAAGGGACCTTTAGAGGTCATCTAGTCCAAACCCCCCCTGCAGTGAGCAGGGACATCTTCAATTAGATCAGGTTGCTCCAAGCTCCATCCAACCTGACTTTGAATGTTTCCAGGGATGGGGCCTCCACCACCTCTCTGGGCAACCCATTCCAGTGCTTCACCACCTTCATAGTAAAAATTTTTTTCCTTATATCCAGTCTAAATCTACCCTCCTTTATTTTAAAACCATTACCCCTTGTCCTGTCACAACAGGCCTTGCCAAAGAGATTGCCCCCATCTTTCCTATAGTCCCCCTTTAAGTAGTGAAATGCCGCAATAAGGTGTCCCCACAGCCTTCTCTTCTCCAGGCTGAACAACCCCAGCTCTTTCAGCCTTTCTTCATAGGAGAGGTGCTCCAGCCCTCGGATCGTTTTTGTGGCCCTCGTCTGCATTAGAAAGTAAATTACTTGCAATAAATATTTTTTGAGATATATAATTTTTTTTTATGTTTTGGAAATGGAAGTGAAATGCTTTTGGAACCTAGGAGTACATTTTTGACAGTATTGGAGGAGGCGTGAAGCCCTAAGAAAAAGTATAAGTGTTCATTTTAATTTCTTAATTGCAGTTTTTATTTGGTATTTAGAAAAAGATATCGGGTACTTCTATGAATATTTGGTACTCTGAGAAGCTAATCAGGAAAATTAAAGGAAAAGGCTTTAACGTGCTTTATAAATTACCTGCTTTGTACCTTCTGTTTGCTCGAAGTGAGTGCATGTTTATGGCTTGTACACAAATAGTTATCTCCATTACAAATATCGTGCATGGAATACCAGATTACTGATATTGGTACAAAGACAGCATCCACTTCATAACAGCTCTAGTTTGCATCCTGAAAACATTGGTGATTTCAATTTGACTTATGAAAATATTTTTGAAGACAGTTCTTTTCTAAAACCGTTCCACAATGTTAGAAATAGTTTACATATTAAAAACACAGAGGGGAAAAGAGTATTCAGTAAATTCTAGAGTCTGAACTTGTGGAATTAGCTTTTGAGGGTTTTTCAGATGAGTTGAAAGAAACAGCTGGTAAGTGAGGTGAATTAAAAATAAGGAGATAAAGCCGGATTTTATGGAAAATGTAACTGACATATGTTGATGACAATGTTAATAAAATTCCAACTTAAAAGGGGTGTTAAGAATTTCTAAGAAACCAAAGAATACAAAAGGTAATGTCAAGACATAGCACCCATACCGGACTGGAAATACATTAATCTTAAAAGCATTGGTTTATGTTATTCAAACTACAAGATTTGGGAGGGAATGTCAGCTGCATGTGGTAGTTTTTTGTTGATCTGTGTTGTGAGCAATGGAAGAACACTGAACTTGGGCCTTGATCTCACAAACATATGCATTATTATCTTTAAACACATCCTAGGTAGTTAATGGTTTTACACTTAAATATGACAGTATTGTTCTGGAAAAAATACTGTTTCCTCTATTTACTGGTATTCTCCATTTTAAAATAATAATGTCTTATGACTGAATTACCAAAAACAATCAACACACATAAAAAGAAAATATAAGCAGCATTTCCTAATATAGGAGTGCAAATTCAGAAGCCTGTAAAGGTTGTAGTAATAAAATCTTGGTCTAGAAGTTTCAGTAATAACTTCTTTACTTTTCACAGAGAATAGAAAGGAACAATTATCATCCAAAATAAAGCATGCATGGATGGACATAGGAAGCTACAGAAAGCTTTACAATATGAAAGTAATACTAATGTATTTTGGATATAGAACTATATTAATTTTAAATCATCTTACTTCAGATAGGCATTGACAGAATGTTGGGTCAAAACAGCAAATATGTGCTAAGGCTTGCCTGGGGTAGGTGGCCCCAGATACTTTTGCCTCTGAAACTACTATTTGATTATGATAAAGGAACTATTCACTGACAGAAAAATCCCAGCCCATACGCTAAAAAGAAAAAAATGGTGCAATAGAATAATTGTTATGAAGCTGTTTGAAACTAAAAGGAAACTGAACTGTGGGTAATTTCTTATGCAAACATACTGGACTTTTATTTTAGTCTTTAAGACTTTTTGAAGACAAGAGGCCCGTCTACAGTGTGCTTGATGGATCAAGAAATACTTAAGAGTGCTAAATGTGTTTTCTGTCTGACTTGGTAAACCAAAAAGTAAACATTTATGGTTTCTTTTTCATCAAAGATCACTTAAAAATAGTACTATGTGCAGGCATTAAGGCAGTGGTTCTCAAAACAGGGATCACAGCCCAAATGGGATCATCCAAGTAGCAAAGCAGAAGTGGTTCGGCAACTAGTAGTGAGATAATGAGCCTGAAGAGCAAATGAAGTAAAATCACAAACTAGAAGTTTGATAACGTGTTGAAACAAATGAGCCATGCCCTACATGACCCCTGCATGCTTCTTAATTCATTTAATAATCAGCATAGAATTGGTCGAATGCTTGCAATCTGATTAGAATGGTTGGGATGCTTCCTGGAGACCTCTCTCTTCTCAAGATGAACTTTTTTTATCTCAGCCGTAATGACATAGCAGATAATGAATCTGGAAACCTGCCTCTACTCATAGAAGTCCTTGAGGCCAAGTAATTACTGTTTAGTATTTTCAGGAGCCAGAAACTGAACTTCTAAGTAGCATGATCCTATGGACTATTCACTTTGTCATCAAGGGAAATTGGGGATGAGTGATGAGCCAGAGTGATCTTGCTTGCACAGAGTGTGGGACAGAGGGAAACCAAATCCAGTTTGAAACTTTCTACATGACCAACCTCATAGAGATCAGCATCTATAAGCTTATTAATACAAAGGCCTAGCAAGTCATTCACCAGAGATTGATAATATTGGAGGCTGGACACTTATCCTTAATTATTACCACTGTGCGATCAGTCATGACTGCATATTTTGCAATAGGTAGAACTTACGTGATAAAAAAGGTTTACAAACACTGACTTCTAAAATAAAACTACAAGTAACTCTTAATGGAACTTTCAGTGAGTAAAAGACACAGAACTGGGGGCTCTTTTAACTTGATACTCAAGAAGTCAAACGTTAAACTGTCCTTTCCCCTTGGAATGGCTCACACGAAAATAGTAAGACTGCTCATAAAGGACAATATTCTGAATGGGCCATATCGCCTTTTAATGCCCCAAAACGTGGTAGTAGAATTTATGGAATAAAATGTTTATAGGTGATATTTTGCATATATCAATTTTCAGGTCTTCAGTAATTTCCATAATATTTAGCTTATCTCCATATTTTAATTTTGCAGTCAGGTGGAAATTATTTGAAGCAGATTCATTTGCTTTGGTGAAAAAGTTGATACTTTTATGGAGGAGGATCGTTGTGCTGCATCAGTATTTTCACACACTTGAACAATTACAGATAACTTTCTGACCCACGTTGGTAGTTTTGTCTTTGATTTTGTTTCGAAATCTCTAACAGCTCATCGTTCATTTATATATTTTACCATGTGAATGTGCAGAAATCTTAACAGGCTTTGTTCAAAAAGTATATGATCAAAAACATTGGTCCATCTGGTTGATTTGATCATCAGAACTTTTTGTCTGTCAGACTTGCTCACATGAAAGCACATTTACAGGAACTTCTGAAAATAGCACAGTTTTTAAGTACAGATTTAGTCATACTGTTTGTAACAACTGCCTGTTAGCACAACGTATTTCTAATTTTTACATGTTAGCATCAAAGTTGTTGGAGAGTTCTCTTAAGATTTCTGTCAATGAAATATTTATATTGCTTAACTACAGAAAATCAGTTCTAAATTTAATGTTTGAAAGTCAGAAAGCTGAGTAGTTTCAAAGAAATACTTTTATGTATGAATATTTTTTTCTGCTCCATAATATATACAGAAATAATAAACCAGCTAGGTGGCTTTTTATTTTGAACTGAAATCTATTTGACCAAACCAGCCTTCTGTATCTGTTTTGCACCATTCAAAGCATGTCAAGAAATTAATAAACATCATGTCTCTGGAACATTAGTTAAGAAATATATTAATTCCAAGTTTACCAAAATGCTGGTTAAGCTTTGGGCTTTGAGTCAGGAAAGGTCATAAACATTTGAGTGTTAAATAATGGAACACAAAACCTAGGAATCTCACTTTTGCTTGAAATGCTCTGGTGCATAATGTTGCGGGAAGGATAGCTGCTTGTCTATACTGCACCTGATTTTAGTAGATATCCTGAAGTATGACACTGCATCATATTGATCAACAAATTGTCATTGTTATTCTTTTTTTTCAGGGTTTTAGTGCATCTACCGCATGCATACACGCTCTAATGTTTGCTTGCTTATTTTCTCTTGCCATCTTTCTCTGTTGTTCTTTCTCCATTCCCTTTCTTTGTTTCCCCTCAAGTCTTCCTCCTCTCCTAGCCAGAACAGGAGGATTAATAAATTAGTGGATTTATTACAACTGTGCACCTTTTTTATAAAGGCACTCAAATGAAGCATTTCCACAAACTAACTTTGCAGTGCAGTGCCAAATTCCCAGTCTGGAAGATGAGCTTTCCAGAAAAATAATTGGTTATCTTTTGAGTTTTCATTAAATATCTGTATAGGTTTTTATCAGAGACAGGTCAGAAAGTTGCTCAATTTCTGTCTCCTATTACAGCTTCTAGGAGTTCAACAAGCTGCACAGAAAATGATGACATTAATGTTTTATGCCTTTTACACATGACCTTTTTAGACTTATCTCAGCTATTGAACTTATAGTTGGAGAAATCAGGGTTCTCCCATCACCTTGTCAGCCAAAGTGATTAAGGCATGTAGACTTATCTTGAAGGTCATGTCTTCCTAAAATGGTCTTTGAACTTTCTTGCTTTTGTGGCCAATTCTGGCAATGTTAGTCAATAAAGGTTTCTAGTTGTTTCTTTTGTGGATATTTTAATTGTATAAAATATATTACTCTAAAATAACTAGTATGGAGTGGAATTTTGGGGAACAAGCACATTCAAAAGGTAAAATGCCAAGCTCTCTAGAGGAAAGGAAAATATGTAATTACAATATAGCAACTTACAAAAGTGTGTATGTATTAATTATGCTAGGTACTTCAATGTGATAGGAAATAAACACTGAATTGGAGCCATTTGCAAAAACATACTATGAGCATCACATCTG
Organism: Phalacrocorax aristotelis; assembly: GCF_949628215.1. Classification (NCBI taxonomy): domain Eukaryota; kingdom Metazoa; phylum Chordata; class Aves; order Suliformes; family Phalacrocoracidae; genus Phalacrocorax; species Phalacrocorax aristotelis. The sequence goes on along the minus strand of NC_134277.1, from coordinate 32,866,749 downwards.
AGTTTCATCTTCAAATCTTTTAGTATGAGATATTCTGACTTCTTTTTTCTGTCTTATGAAAGCTTTGATGTTGACTGCCTGTCTCTTAGTGGAGACATATAAACATTTAAGATTAAAAGATTTTGACACTAAATTGTGTTTGCAAGCTGCTTTTAACTTCTTTTATCCATTGCTACCTTGCCTAACAGAAACCTGTGAAGTCCATTGTACCTGTTTATGGACAGTTGCACTTTTGAATTGTTAGTGCTGCAATTCTCAATTTAAAGCAATGCTTATACTCTTAATCTCTAAGCTGGGCATCAAAAACTAGTCTTCTCACCATGGTTCCATACTATCCCCCAGAGGCATCATTTTGCAGGTAACCGAAATACTCACCTATAATACAGAGTACATCTGTTTTTTCTGGCTTAGCTCTGAATACATAAAATAATAATAAAAAGGAAGCTTACTGAAATTGTTACATGTGCTTAAGAAGCACTTTGAAAATGTTACCAGCTTGCTGCTGTGTTTGTTTTGTGATGACCTTTTGTATTTTGGATGCACTTTTTTAGCAAAAAAATACGGCTGAAATTTTTCAGATAACTCTTTCCAGTTTCAATGTAAAGTTTAGGTTTAGAGCAGAGGTATTCAACAACTCTGGAAATAGGGTTTTTAGAGTCAGTGCTAGCTTGGCTGGTAGTATAGATGTTGATCAGACTTCTCAAAAAGATGTGTTCTCTGTTGCTGTACAGGTTTTGTGTTTAATCATATGGCAAAGATGTGTAACATTTCTATGGAATTTAGGGTTTCTACAGGCAAAGAGCAGTAATTTCTACTCCATTAATTTACTTGTCTCAAATGATAATATCAGTTGTGGTTTAATTTCTTTTTTTTACTGTGCCATTTAAATTCCTCCTTCAACCTTCTTCAGTTCTTCAAACCCCTTCAAACTTCTTCAGTTTGTAGAACATTTTCATCACTGTATTTGACCAGGAAAATTTATTAAGTTCTTCAGCCATTTAAACACAAAAAGAAATCCTCATCAAGGTGTACGGTGTTAGGAACTGAAACCATTCTGTGGCTTTTGCTGCAGTCCTCATGGTATGGTAGCTCCTAAAATTTGTGCAGCAGGAGCAATGGCCTTGAAATCTAGTATTTAAGTATTAATTTCCACTTTCACGCCTCTTCTGCTATTTACAAGCAGGAATCAAGTGATCCAGCCCCAGGCTGACTTTGGGGGATATCTTTACAAGGGTTAGAAGCACTGCTTGGAGTTTCAGTACAGATTTGAGATACTAACCTCCAAATCTTATTTGTTGCTTCTATCAGATTGTTCATATGGAAGTCATCCATATGGAACATACCCTGTGCTAAATTATGTAAAAATAATATGTGATATTACACTTTATGGCAAAAGCCCTATAATGTCAAAAATGAAAAATGCACTTTACTCCCTAGCCTGTGCACAGCCTTCAGGTCCCAATGAACTTTAAAAAATTATTTGGGAAGATAGAAATAAAACATAACAGACATTTTGGATTGAACGTATCAGAAAATTAATAACTTACTGTAGTTTATTTAAAATAAAGTTTGTTTTCTCAACATAACTGATAGAAAGAATAGGAAATTATTAACCTGCTTTTGCTACTCTAGATCTTTCCCACCATGCATTTTCTAATGTCTTTTGATATTAGAATTTGAATGAGATTGCTTCTCCTTTTCATTCTGGGTTTAAGAAAGGTGAATTAATCCAGCCTTCATTTTCTTTCTTTTGCTATATTAGAGCTGTGTTCCTTGACTGCAGTAGGATTTTTCTTTGAGTAAAATATGATGCATCCTTACCTAGGATGAGTGAGAGCTTTCCTTTTCACACGTCATTATTTCTGCAACTAGTTAAGAATGCTTCTTTTAATACAACTAACAAAACTCATATAACCTTTCTTTACATTCAAAAATGCAGTTAAAAATTGCTAAAGCTATAGCATTAAGAAAACAGAATTGTAAGAGGGTATCTGACACTGACTTGAATCCCCTGCTTCCCAGTCTTGCATTCTTTTCATTAGCCAGTCAAGTGCTCCTCCAAATGAGTTAGTTTTTTCTGCATCCCTCATTCTTTCTGGAAGACCAGTTGTGTTTTATCTCTTTCTGCATTCACAGTGCAGTCATATCATTCTCAGAATTATTTTTATAAAGCAAAGAATTCAAGCTCTTCCATCTTCCCTTTGTGTGATATTCTGTCTGTCCTAGTAGCTCCTTTGTGCCCTTGAACCTCTCTGAGATTTGTACAACTATATCACTTATCCATCTCATCTGGAATTACCTGTCCTGATATATCCCAGCTTGGGTTTCTTTGTTGGGGTGGTCTTTATTATGCTACAATATATTACCATCAAAGGTGGCCATAATGGATCAGATCATAAGCAAACTCATTGCTTACTTGTTTTTCTGGTTTGTTTATGAATGTGTGGAACAACATAGATCCTATAACTGTTCCCACCTGAACTATGTGGATTCTGTTCTGAGAACTGACTGTTTACTCCTGCTCTCTCTGCTCTGTCTTTTGAGCAAGTATTTATCCATGTCAGGACTTCTTTCTTATGTCATGGCCCCTTCGTTTTCTTAAGAACCTTTGGCAAGGAATTTTGTTGAAAATCTTGGAAATCCCAGTAAATTCAATCACTGTCACCCACTCCTTTGAAGAAATCCAGTAAGATTGCAAAGTAAAACTTCAAAAGAAAGACACCCTACTCTACTATCATCTTTAACTTGCTGTCTGCTATTACTATCCAGTATTTCATTTTTTGTTAAATTGCTTGATACAGGCTTAAAGCTTTCTATTCTCAAGTTCTCTGTATCTTCCCAGATTTTTCTTGTTTTAAATTGGCAATTACTACCACTCAATTGTGCCAATAAGGTCATTTTTAAACTAGAGATTATGCAGCACCGTTAGGAGCTGAGCTTCAGAACTGTTGGGTACGTGCCATATAGTCCTGAGGATTTGTTACATTCTTCTCCTTAATTTCTTTCATACCTCTTCTGCAGTTAACTGCAGTTTTACAGGTTATTTGGCTGTTAACAAAGAGGAGATCCCGCATGTGAATTTCCACGACACCAATTCAGAGAATTAATTTAGTTTCCATTCAGTAGTAGAGTCTTTCCTGAGTGCTCACTGTACACGTTGATCATCAGTTGGCCCTACAGACTCTTTGGCAGACTTCCTGCTTCTGATGTGTATGAAGAAAGATTTATTATTGGTTTTGATTCTTTTTGCTAGTTCTCTTCAAAATCTTTTTCGTTTGTTCGCCTTACTGTGTTTTTATATTTACTCTGCCAAAATTTATGATTCTCTCTATTTTTTCTATTTGGGCATGTCTGCATCTTTTTAAAGGATGCCTTCTTGTTCTTACAACCTCTCTTATCCTGCTGTTTAACTATACCACCCTCTTTCTGCCTTTACTTGAGCCTTCCCCTCCCCAGGCAGCATCCATTGGTTTTGTGCTTTCAATATGGTCACACTTAGTAGCTTCCATATTTCCTGTGAGGACTTAATTCTCTTAGCTGCTCATTTACCTTCTTTTTAACAAGTTTCCTCAGTTTTTCATTATGTAGTTTCCATTTCTGTCCTTTTGGCATTTTATATTCAGTATATGTAATCCAGGCTCTCTTCCTTAGCTTTGATCCACTCAGTGACAGATCTGTATTCTAAATTCAAAATATAATACAAAACATTGTTTCTTCTTGTGTCAGTCTGATTTCCTTACTCTCACTTCCCCACTCCCTCATCTGCAATTTGTTCTGTCTGTTTTCTCCCTCAGTCTGCAACGTCACCCTCCTCTTTCGTGGCTTTTGATCCTGGCTCTTTCAGAAGCCAGGATCTTCATTCTTCATGTAGGTCTAGCTGCACTACCTGATTCTTGTTGCAAGATTTCTTATATTTTGACCTATTTAATTTCTGTTTACTGGGACATGAAACCTATCCTTCAGTTCTGTTTCTGTCGTATTACCCTTTTTCTTTCTCTGCTTTGTCTTTGTTGTCCCGTGCTTCTGTGGATCTTCCTGCTCCTTTTGTGGCCCGTCACCATGGGTTTGTTATTTAGCAGATGTCTGCAAAGTTCGTCTTGTCTAGACAGGCTTTTTTCTTCTTTCTTCAGCCACAACCTCATGTCCTAGCTCAGTCTTCCCTTCTGAGATTTCTAGCACAACGTATCTCCTGTATTGACTATCTTTCAGCTTCAATGTGTGTTTCTTTTTGCTATGTGAGTATTGTTTTCATCTCATGCATATCTCTGTCTTATAGAGAGATGACAAAGGAACACTCTCATGCAAGCTTCTCTGATGCCTATGAACAGCTCCCCGGATGCTCTCGTGCCCTTGTCATCCATGGTTTCTCATCTAGCCATTTGCCTCATGTTATTTGCTCAGTTACTACGTGCAAAGGTGCAAGTATGCCCTTGTTCCTTCAGCATAGCTTACACATATTTGCACCAAGCAGCTCACAGACCTTGCTGCAAGCAGCATCTAATCCATCCAACCACCAAGCAAGAGACAAGCAAGCAAATTCCCTTACAGCCGATAAATACATGCTGTTTCTCTTCACCAAGGATAAGGCCAAACAATTTCTGAGTGCATTCTGCTGCTTGCTTCTGATTGCTGAAAGCTCTTTACTTTTTAACATTTAGAGATAACAGGAGGAGATCTTGTGGCAACTTCGTCTTGCTAATGTTAAGTCTCTAAACATTTCTGCTGGCTTTCATCTAAATACATTTTGGAACATCTGGGTATGAAGATATGTTCATATCTCAAGACAGTGTGAGATGCATAGCATTTGAAGTTAGATTAAACTCTACTGTGAAAATTCTCTTCAGACATGAAATGCATGAATTCAGGATTAACAGAGGTAGAATGAGATACTACTTTATATTTTATTTAAAAAATACTGTCGTTCAGTGAAAGGCATGTAGATCATAGGAAACCTCCATGGGTAGTGATTTTCATCTGAATTTTGTTGTGAAGTAATTTCTGAAAGTTATTTTCCTATCCTATTCTTGGATTAAAAAAAGGTGGAAAATGTCACTATTATAGAATTTCCAGCATTCACAGTCTGAACTAATTATATTTGATTTTAAAACGTTCTTTGAGCTGTTGTTTTCCTAAGCCAATTTTTATTCATCCTCCTAAATAATATTTTAACTGTATTCCAAGCCTTAGAGTGTAATTTTCCACCAGCTCAGAAAAGTCATACTTTCTATTGAGAGGCAGAGCCTATTACTTCACAACGTACTTAAATGAATCTGCCTGATTTATAACTGTTTTGATCTCTGAAGTTTCCACCAAGCAGCATCTTTTAAAAAATGGGATTGTTTACATTTGAGTTTGATTCAACCTGTGTGGTACTGGCAGCAGCATGACTGCTCATTTTTGGCAGATCCTCTGCCTTCAACTTTTTTCCTGACTCAGTTTTTCCATTCTTATGCAGATATGTGCTCAAGTATCTTTCACTTGTGTAATTAATACCAGTGTTCTGTGCTTAAATTTATTAGACCAGGTGTTGAATTTTGTAGGGAAAATTTTTAGCAAAACATCTGAGAAACAGAGATATCTATGATCTCCACTTAAACGACAGCACTAAAATGAAGTATGCTTTGTAAGCCTGACTACATACAAACTTTAATGTCCACTCACTTCCTGAGCTGTGCAAGTTTAGAAGCTTCTCCCTGTCCTGTGAGATCTTTCGTTACCCAAAATGAGGTAAAATGGCTTCAGAGCTTTCCTTTGACTAGATCAGATACCAGTTCCATAGTTCAGCTTGTGATTTTTGTCCTCAAAGCATGCTCTGTGCTTGTAATGTTCAAGGCACAAAGATTAGTCTGTGGAATATGGTGTAACAGACATTATGAGCTCATGGAGTTTATGAGCCAAAATTGTTGGTGTTGTCAAAGGGACAGCATGTGCCTTTTCCTCTGAAGTTGAGAATAACCTTCCTCCTTCTTTTGATTCTGCTGTTGGAGAAAGACAGGGTGTTAGTTCTTTCAGTAAAAGGTAAATTACTTTTTTCAAGTAATTTGACCTGTTGGGTCAGGGTGAAGCTCTATTTCTTGTGCTGACCCCTGGTCATGTGCACCTTTTCCTCCTTCTGCAGATAAGAAATTTTAATTAAAACATTTTCCCTCCTCCTTTACTAGAGGTATATGTTACATAGTGACATAACTTTTGGAGTTTTAAGTCCTTATTATGTAAGGTGTGGGACAACTGAGCAAAACACGATACTCAGAGCAGAGATGAAACATCCTGAATTCTGTTTCTAAAAGTAGTGGCAGCAGCTGAGGAGTCTGCCCTTGTACTTTGTGTTTGGGCAAAAGAAAAACTGAAGCAAATGTATTGATGTTTCAGAGTTTGCATTTATTTCTTGGATTTTTAAAACCATCCATAAAATGCTTCAGATGCTTGTGTTAGACCGGAACGTGGCTGTTATTTTGTTTCCTGAAGAATAATTAAAATACTGAAATGATTACAGCCTAAAATTACATTCCTACAAAGAGATTGGAATATTGAGGTTCAAATAAATGCATACAAATGCATACAATGCATACATTCAGCAAATAAACCTTGCTGAATTTGATTTTTCAGAACCTGTTCAACAGTGGTTGGTATGGAGGATCCTGGTTATCTGCATATTTGAATGGAAACGGTCTCCAGTGAAAAGTTTAAATTCAGAATATCTTCCAGTTATGTAAGCAGAGCATACTATGTTTGTTCTAGATAAAATGTTTTATGCTGAAAACATATAAACATTATATTATCCATCAGGAAAGAAAAAAACCTTGATATTATTAGAATCCCATTAAGGAATGGGGTCTTAAAGGGGAGATAATTCAGGATAGGAAAGGATTTTAGGACATGTTTTGTCTCAGACTGCTTGTTCGTCTTGTTATGCTGTCCTGCAAATGCATCTTTAGGAGAAGCTTGGTGTACCAGCCAATACTTCATCCCATACACATTTTCAGGAACACAAAGGTAGGTAAGGCAGGTTATTAATGCTATACATATAATCTAGTAAATTTGTGTACAGGCGTTTGATCTCACAGGAGAGGGTGAAGGAAATGAAACTCTAAACAGAGTGTGGTTTTAGATCGGTCATCATGGGAGACCTGCGTAAGTCTGTGGGCTGCTCCTAAGATAAGTCTCTGGTCAGACAGGTTTGATCTGACAGAAACCATGCTACCCGCTGCGTGCATAAAAGAAGCTGATCAGTTGATGATACTCTAGTACTGTGATAGACGGGCAGTTTAGAAGCTCTTTGCTTTTAGTTGGCGAAGTTGAAGTTTCAGTGAGAGTAATTGCTTTTTGACAAATTAATATGCTCAGAGAGTTGCAGTTTGTAACTAATACCTGCTTAGTTTTGAACTGAGAATAAACCCTCAGCAGCTTTAGAACTGCTTTAAAACTAACATTTCTGCAATAGGACTAAACTGCTAAATTGTTACTAAGGGTTCATGGGTGAAAACGTGCTTCTGAACAGCAATCTCTGCTTGGTACTAGATATGTGCCTGATTTAAAGAATTTTTTCAGTGCATTATGTATCCGACTCAGGTGTTTTAAAGGTAGTGTGCGCTGATGTGTCTCATGATACAGTGTAGCTCAAGAGTAAATTTTAAGCCCATTCTCATAAAGTCACGGCAAATCCTTGTTTAAAAGTGATATTGAAAGTGGTGGTACTGCTTCTATGCCCTCTACATTCTTCCTACGGAAATAATTTTAACTAGGATTTCTCTAGAAGAAATAGCATGCAGAGTTAATTTTTTGTGGACTAATTTAAAATGTCTTCTGCATTTCCTGTTTCTAAATCTTTTGGAGGGTAGGTGAGTCTGTTTTGTTTATAAAGCTTCAAAATGTTTTGGGTGATTTACTGCACTCTTTGGGAGCTTCTGAAGTTCCATTAAACACGTTTGTTTGTACGTCAAAATTCCACTTACTCAAGTTTACTCCAAAACCAATCTTAAGTAGTTACCTTTGTTACTAAGTAACAGCTAACCCTGCATTTATTATATCCAGTTGATGTAAGATTTTGCTGATTGACTTACTAGTAACTCCTACTGACCTGTCACAGGAAGAGAAAGCAAATGTCATAGTAGTTTTGCAACTTTTGTATAAATTTTGCCTAAAGATAGAAAATTTTGAAAAGATAACAATTATAGTTGTCTGTAGGTGCAGCCTCCTAGCTTTTTAACATTCTACTAAAAGCTTACGTGACTTGATGTTTGGTGGTTTGGATCCCCCCTGCCCTCCCCATAGTTGAGAAAATTGCATTTCACCTCCTAGAATCATGGAAAAAGTGTTAATTATGGCTTTTCTGGAGCTTACTGAACAATTGGCCCAGTGAACTCAGATGATTTCTTAATTTTCCTTAATTCCATCTCTCTCTGACTGGTCAAAGTTTTGCTACAAGATACCTTGCCACCCCACTTTTGCAGGCTTGAATTGGAAAAACATGGCTCTCTATCACTTGGATAAATTCATTTTCCTAAACAATATAATATCTTTGCTGAAATAGTTCACCCCAAGAATGAGAGTGGGGATAAAATTAAGTGGCGTAAGGAAGTAGCTGCTGAAAGTTTCTAATTATTCTAATAGAGCTTTTCATAGTCAGGTTGTGTGTCAGACACAGCAATAGCGAAGGCATGCAAGTTAGTAGTTCTGTCAGCTGTAGTGATGCTTTTGTTGTTAAACAGGGCTTGTACGTCTAGTGGAAGAATAGGTATGTTTTCATGTGCCAACATCTCCTTGTAACTGTCTGTAAGAGCTTGAAACCAGTCTATTCCCAAAGGAGATTAATTTGAATGTTCAGTGCTGAGCAAAATGAGTGGCTATGATGTTTCTTTTTCCTCATACTTTGAAAGTTAGAAATTAGAGACAGAAGAAAGATCATCCAGCCTCTTCTACTCTACATGCAAGATTATTCCATTAAGTGAATATTACAGTCTTTGCCTTCCTTCTGTGTTGGTTTTAGTACCTTTATTCATCTTGTATAGGTGACTTGATACAGCCCATCTGAAACGAGTGTTTGTTTTGTGTACCCATCTATTTCAGCTTTTCACTGCTTGGAAAAAAATGTTATGTAATTAACTCTGGATATTTTCCCTCTTCTAATTCTTTCTGGTATGAATTAGGCCATTCTCCCCTTCTATACAGCGAGGGCATATTTTCTACTAATTGATATTACAGCATTAAGAGAAACTGCTCGGAGGCTCACTGGCTCAGTGCCTAATTACCGCCTCCGTATTCTTGGTTAAGTGGGACATGAGCAATATCTTTCCAAACACACAGACATACAGAAATGTTCAGGGTTGTTATTGAAAAGCAACTTTTTTCCCCCTCCAGATGTCTGCCAAAATCACACTAACGTTCAGTTACATCTTATTTCGTAAGTCAAGATCTTTGTTCGTGTTGCCGTTTGAAAATGGTGTTCGGTCTTGCCTCAGATCAAAGTGCTACAACAGGGCAGATGTAAGGTAGCTTTTCACAGAAAAAATGAAACAGGAAATTTATTTTAAAATAGAGTTTTTCCTTAAAAAAAGTAGTAGCACTGGTGAAATCATCAGTGTTTTTTCAGAAATTCTCTATCGATATACCATACTTGATATAGGTACTGGAAAATGTGCAAGGAATTATTCAGAATGCTTGTATGAGTGCTTCTCAAACTGGGGGTGGGGGGTGGCTACCCACATGCTGTAAATATGCAAGAGCTGCAAGTAAGAAGTGTTTTCTAGAAGCAGGATATCTGTGTTTAAGATAGTACTTGCCAGAATAATTAGGGATGTGAAAGATCAGATGCACTTGGGATGGGAACATTGGGCAGAATAGCTCAGTGTGTGCTAATTTATAACATGAGCTTTATCACTGGGTACTTTGGTGTTAATTAGTCTTGGCTAGTACACTCCTATGGTATTGGTCCAATGGGATCTTTTTGTTATTATGATTTTATAATTGCTAGCAGCATGATCATTATTTCTACAAGCTTTAGTAAGCTCTGTAAGTAAGTTGATATCCTTACACATTGTGTTTAGTCTAGATTTATGTTATCTCCAGGATTTGACCTTATTTGGTAACTAAGGTACGTACAAGATCAATGTAAAACTGACCAAAAGCTTTCTCACTTAAACACAGGATGGTTTTGTTGGGTAAGATTAGGAAAAACACTCTTGGCTATGCATAAGGATGGCTCTCCAATTAAGAAAGGAATGTTCTTATTTGTATAGTTCTCTTAAAGCAGATTTACTGTATGCAGTGTGGTTTGAGTGGTGTGGTTTGTTCATTTACTTAGCAAATACTCGTAGCGTGTCCTAACACTGTTTTGCAAAAAGTGAGCAAAATCATGCTTTTATATTCATTGGGCATACTTTTTTATGTATCAGATTATCACCACCTCCTATGCAGTCACTCAGAAGTGTCCTAGGTTTCTAGCTTCTGTCCCCTTATGGGGATCCTTGATAGAGTCTGTTCTGATGGAGACTCCTTCCAGTCTGAGCCATAAACTAGGCTGGGATTGGAAGATACAGTAAATGAATTCAATCTTATTTTAAATTCTCCTTTCCCACTTTAACGATGAAGATAAGCTTCATCCTGGTAGGGAAGGTCAACGTAATATCAGGAGTATCTTTTCCTCTTTTCCTGTAAGCATTAATCCAGATTTAGCCAAGTGATGCAGCTATATAAACATTCCCTTCTTGTACATACACTGATGATGCTAGTGAAAGCTACAGCCCTGAAGTCTGCAGACATTCCTCTGCACTCATCATGGTTTATTGTTCTGGGTTCCAGCTTTCCCTATGGCTGTGAGGGAAAACTTCCACAAAGCCTTTGAATAGACCCCCCACAGGCTTTCTTTTGGTTTTTTTTTTCCCAGGGAACACTTGCAGCTCATTGTGCCCATTCGGTGCTGTTGTACAATGTGTAATAGTTGAGGTGGGGTAGAATGATTTTTGTGTGCTCACAGTCCCCCTCAGCTTGGGCACTTTGTTTCAAGAAGAGATATTTTAACTGGAAGGGGAGAAAAAAGGCAAGATAGGAGTGAACATTTCAGGAGATGGAAAGAAAAAAGGCTGGGAGCAGGGCAGCAGCAATGAACTTCACTTTTTATGGCACAGGTAGAGTAGATCGTGGGGTCCATGATCACTTTACCAGTCCTAGCAGTCTGCAGCATTTTTCAGTACTGTTCCCAATGGGTCTTGTAGGGCAAAAAAGTGAGTAATCATATAGTATTAAAAGGCTTTATGCAAAAGTATCTTGAAGTAGGCTGCACAGAGCAACCTTAATTATTGGAATTCTGAATCTTTGTGTTTTAAAATAGAAAATGGATATAGTGAACAGTATATTTCCTCTCTGTTTTCTCAAAAGCGATCTAGTATGTAGACCACTGCCCACAACTCTTCCACTGAGAACAGGAAAGGCAATGCAATATGCACATCATCTCTGAATGAGAGAAGGCTCTTCTACCCCTACTGACAGAATTTGGAAACTCTCTCAATAAGTACTTCATAAATATAGATGAAAACAGTACTCACGTTTCTAATCTTTCTAGAAGATCTAAAGCATTTAAATTGAAATTTGCAGCTCAGATGATATATCCCCACTTGGCAACTGTAAAATAGGCCTTCTTTTTAATAGTCACTCCAGGGATACAGTGAGCAAAATAAGATTAAAGATATGATTATAAAATAAGGTAGGAGGTTTCCGAGGGTTGTGCTTTGTAGACATGTTTGGAAATATTTGCCCTAATCTACTGAGACAATGTTTTACTACATATGAAAGATATCTTAAAGATGTGATTTAGGACAATGAATGTGCATTTTATATAAACATGTTTTATCCAGTAAAGACCAAGTATTGTCTTGAATTGATTAATTTATTATCATGACAATAATATAAATCATAGGAAAGAGATAATACAGGAGGATACAGAAAGCCAGAAGGATTAATCACTACAGTCCAAAGGTGAATTTTTTTATATACCAATGCAGTTTTATAATGCAGACTGGATTTTTTAACTGGCTGAGTATAAAAAAGTGTTGATTTGCAATCCCTGCAGCATAAATAGTACATTTCTTCATCAGTCAGCAATACTTTTATTACTATAATTATACTCAGAGGCAATAGGATTTTAGGCATCTGATTTTATCCAGATGATAATTATATATTTATTACCCAAGTTTCTAATGTTTATTTTGAAACATGACATTCCTACGCATGCTCATGCGTGCAGGAACACTCAAGGCCTACCAGGAGTTACAAGTGCAGACTATTTTGAAGAAACATGGTGCATTCATAGTACTTTTTAAATGGATTGAACGTCTCGCTTTCTAAAATATAGTTATTTCTAGATGGATAAAATATTTTATCATTGTTAACAGTATCTATTCATCGTGGCATATTGAAAAGTAAAGTGGGAGCAACTGCAAAACCGTTCTTTTTGCTCAAACTGTCAGATATAAATAAAAGTACCAGCGATGTGGATTATATTCCAATTACTCCATCTTTCCCACCCGCTGAGACTATCAGCGTCTTCAGTAGAGAGGAAACTAGGATGCAATGTTTTTAGTATAAACAAAGAGGAAGAAATAACTGTAGTAAAAATTCAAGTAGCAGAAGGAAGTTTTAAAAGTCAGAAAGAAAGTAGTGTTCTCTTCAAAATTCTTGTGAAATTGGCCTAACATGATCCTTAATTTCTGGGCTTTTCTCCACCCTGGAATCGACATCAGTATCAAGTTAGCAAATACTTAGTGGCTTCAGCTGAAGCATTTTAGCTTCTTTGACTGCCCTCATTGAAAACACGATGCAATGATGAATAGCAGTTTTTGAAAATCAAGTGAAGTTAATTTGTAAATCTCTACACAGACACTCTCTTTCAGAAGTATAGTAGCCTGGGGCAAGTATCCGCAGAGGGGTGGAATGCATATGGATTCACAGCTTTAGTTCACAAGATCTCAGTGTGATTCTGCATTTTTCTCCGACAGTGTTTTATAGCTTTTAAGTTTATTGTGCCTCTCAGAGTTTTTGAACTGTTCATTCTGTTAGTTTTTCCTTCCCATACACTGGATAGGTAAACAGCCTTCTGCATAGTTCTTTATATATACTTTTGGAATTATTAATGCTTTCATTGTAAGTGAATGCTATTTATGAGATACTCATAGAGTGATTTATCTCTTTTCAAGTATCAACAAGCTATCAGGTTTAGAAATAAGCATATTCATATTCTTTTTTCTTCATCTGTTATTGATGACAGGACCACTGACGCTGTGCTCTGTGTGGGGGAATACATTCTAGAGAATGCTGTGTCTGGCCAGATCTGGAGATACAGATCTTAGTGTCTTTGTCATCTTTTGTAAGAAGATCTGGGAGGAGTGAACACACAGGATCAGATTTGAAAGAAAAAAAAAGTGATGAGGAATTTTTCATCTTAAGCTTGAAATAGAGGAAAGGTTCTACCTCATGCTGAGCTTTTAGGCTGAATAGGTTTTTCTTTTTTTACCTTGTATTATTTTGATTTATTCCATCCTTTTGGCATTCCACAATCATTGTCTTCAAAGAGAACAGTGTTAGTTTAAGATATATTCTCTTTGTGGCACGCAAAATTAATTCAGCAGTATTCCAGAACTACTTTGGTACCTTATTCTATTATGTATGACTGTATATAAACAATGTGGGTTTTGGTTAATTATATTCAAGAAAGCTGAATTTAAAGTAGGAGTCTGGAACCTAGGAGTTCCTTCTAGGAGAATGGAGGGTCTGTCTGCATGTCTGGCTGTGAGAAGCAGGGTTTAGTTAGTGTTACAGTCCATGTTGCCATAGTAATGGTACCTCGGTTTTTCAGCGGTCTCTCTTGTGGGTAGCTCAGGAGCAAGGGTTTGGGCTAGAGGACTGTGGAGATTTCCTCCAGCTTTATGCTTTTGTTTAAGAAAATGGAATTCCTAACAGCTACTCAGTTATGAAAATGATTGTGCCAGGCTCCTCATTGTATTTCACTGTGTATGCATGTTAAAAAGCATTCCTCTAAGACTGATGATGATGTTCAATGGAGACCCAATTATTATCTGAGATACTGAGGGAAAAATAATTTCAGTGTCAATTAACCAAGTTCTGCAATGATGCTGGTATATCCTGTTGAAAAGAGGAAACTTGCTCTGCTTGCGGAATGGTTGATAATACTATAGAAATTGAGATCAGCAAAGCAAAATTCTTTATTTGGAAGAAAATAGAGACTTTATTACTAATGTTAACAGCATTTTCATTTTAATGCAAGATTGTAAAGGTGAAATAAAGCAATGGCAGGGCTATTTACTTTTTCAAAATTGCAAAGTCAAAATATAAAACCCAAGTCCATTAAAATAAATACGCAGATTTGCCAAAACTTGCAAGAAAAAGAAGCTTCTGCCTTAAGAATCATAGATGATGTTTCCTGGACATCTTTACTGAAAAATACTTGTTTTATACAGTGGTACATCAGAACAGGGCTTGGAGAAGCTTTTTAGATATTCATTGCTGCTTCAGGCTGGCAGCATATAAATGTTTTCATGCCATATCCATGCTTGAGCAGAATAGAGGGTGGAGCCCCAGGTGGGTCATTCCAAAACAATCAGCTGGTATTAGCATTGTCGTACATTAGCATAGTTGACAAACTTTAAGTATATTAATGGTATTTTGCCTCTTTTTTTTTTTTTTTTTTCTTTTGTTAGGTTTTAACATTGGTATAATGAAGGGAACCTCCATGGAATTGTAATGTATTGCTGTATATGGAATACACTGCCAAGAAAATATTCTGCTCATACCATCATAGACCAATAAAACCTCATAGTCTTCGCCATTGACTTCAATGCCAGTGATCACTGTCCCTCCAGTAGAAATTTCACTGCCAATTTCACATGTGATATGAAAGTCATCAGTTTCAAGACTTGATCATATCATATTGCTTTATGTAAGAAAAGGATATTCTCCATGTAGAGTTATGTATATGCTGTTTAAAGGCTATGGTTTGCAAAATGCCCTCAGAGATGTTATGACTTTGCCCACACTGGGCTAGCCCACTGTAACTGAACACAATTACAGGCACCAGAAATTTATTATAAGTATGGTGAAATCATGATGCCAGATCATGGCAGAAGTCTTTGACTGTGTCTCTGCATCCAAAAGTTCTGCACCTGCTGTGTGCTTCATCCCATCTCCCAGGATTATGCAGTCTCATCCAGAGGTTCTGGCACCTCCAGGTGGTGTCAGACTAGAGGCAAAGCAGCAGTGATGCTAGAGACTTCTAGAAGACATTCCCTCCTAGACTAAAGTGCCTTCATGTGGTCTGAAGTCAGTTCATCTGGGGTATTCTCATGGAGGCTACCATGGATGGAGGAGTAGGGCCACATTTCCTTCAGTATTGGTCCCTGACAAAGTAGTGGGGCAAGGTCAGAATGGGTAGGAAACTCCTGATGGCACTTCTGTGTAAGCAAGGACAGAATACACAGAGCAGAAACAGGAAGAGAAACAGGTATAAGGCTTGATTCCATATATGAGGTGTATAAGCCTCATATGCATGTCACTGCCCCTGTCACCTAGCATTATCATGTGTGACAGGCAAAAGGATGAAGTGCTTCCCAGAGTACCCAGGTGAAATATCTGCTCTTTAGAAACAAAGACTTATGGGATAGCTTTCCTTTGAACTGCTGAAGTGGGAACACTTGATCTGGGGCTCAGATTTGAACTAGTCTGAAGTAAAATCCCCAAAATGTGTATTGTGTAATTGCAAGGTCCTCAGCAGCTACTGCATCATTGTTTTGATCTGCCCTTACTGTGCTGCCCTACTTGGTGAAGAAGTCTGAATTTAGGAAATCCCAGGAGCTATTCTTTTCCTGGGTTCCTTGGGTTACAATATTAACCTAAGCCTTCCTGTCCCTGGGCTTCAGCTATCTGTCCCTCCTGCACTGGAAGGCAGCAGGCAACTCCCTCCCTACAACAGCTGCCCTCCTTTCTTCCTTGCCAGGCAACCTTCTCTTCTCCTTTCATCTTCTCAGTGCATGTAATTATCATTTCCTTACTTTCACTGCAGCAGCAGCATCCCTTTTGTAAGCAGATGGTCCCTTTCCCTTACTTCATTCAGCAATGGAATTACGTGTTACCTTTATTACTTATTCTAAGTTATCTTTATTTCCCTTACTTTCTTACTGCTGCCCAGAAGTTTCCACTCAGCTGTTATGCCTCTGGCTACTGGTACAGAGCAGAGGCAGTTTGGAATGGGTGATTTTGTCAGGTGAAGCCTAAAAAGCCTGGATGCTGCTAGTCTAGAGGCTGTGCTTGGGAGAAGATGTCTTCCCACCCAGTGAAACCTGCATCTGGCTGTTCTTTTACCCTCCATACCCCTCACAGAAGTAGCCTGTCTCCCTTGATAGCATCTGGTGCAGAAACAGTTGTTCTGTGACTCTTCCAAGGGATCCTGTGCCAGATGGCAGGATCTGCAAAATGGGTCCCTGTCACTCTCACTACTTGTTATTTTTACTTGAACACAAATATCATCTCAATGAAAACAGCATTAAACACTTTGCATAGTGTACCTTTTAGCTAATGTATTCTTTTGCTAATTGGTTGAACTGTTTGGATCAAGATTTTTATAATGGAAGTAGTAACTGCCAACTCTTATTTTTATTGCTTTTTATTGCCTCAGGTGAATATATGATTTTGTTATTTAAATAATTGGCAACAGAAAGTTGCCGGTTACTAGAAAAATTACAACAGTGAATCATCATCAGACAGTTGGGGTTTTTTTTTCGGGTTTTTTTTTTTTTTTTTTAATAAAAAACGGGGATGGGGGCTGTAAAAGACCTCCAGATGTTATTTTGTTCATGTCCCTTGTCAAAAGAATATATCGTGAGCAGGCTGGCCAGAGCAGGTAGTATTGTTCAACTATTGATAATTAGAAATACTTCCTGACATATCCCGAAGTGCAGGAAGCACTCTCCACTGAGTATGTGTGGCAACCTGAGCCATTCTGCAGTGACCCAAGAGCAGCATGATCCAAAGTGGAGCTGGTGGCTCTGTTTCAGCGCTGTTCACATACTTTTACAGTAAGACAAGCAGCCTACACAGACCTGAGTTGCCTAAAGGATATCTGGGATTGAGCTTGCTAGTGTAGTTACAAGGACAACACTGCAGGTGGTAAAGGTGTTGTGTGCCTAAAGCTGAACGCAAAGCAAAGTGTGATGGGAAGTGCTTCGTGAAGTTCAATTCATCGTTAAAAAATTTTATGTATATAAGGATCTTCTCTTGGTAGGAACAGACTTCATAATCTGTTTTTTTCATGGCAATTTATTTTGATAGACTGAAGATGAAAAGAATGTGGAAACAATAAGCATTGTTATTGCTAAGTAGTATTTCAGTTATTAAATAGATAATGTTTTAAAATTGGAAGTGATGGGAATGCACTTAGCAAAAAAGCATTTTATCAAATTATGCATTGAAAGGTAAAGCCAACAGATATTAACATAGCAGTTTCATACAGTATTATACAGTCTGTGTATCGATTCTAATGCCCAGACTTCATAATGTGCTTTTCTTTTAAGTTCTAAATACCTATCTCACAATGTATACCAGGCAAGTGATTGTGACTTTCTGATTTGCTGAATGTTTATAAGCTTCATCTGTTAGTAATGTGCTCTATCAGATGTTTGTTAAAAAACATCTCCATAAGTGCCCTTTAAGCTTCGTTTCTGTCTATCATGTCAGAGTTTTGCTGAAACCTCATGATGATGGGGACTGCACTCCACGGGCAGGGCTGTAACAGAAGCGTGTCAGTAGCTACATTAACTTTACCATTCAAGTTGAATGTTGCATGTGCTGTTGTTTTGAGACTGCTGCTCAGAGCACTTTTTAAAAGGTGCTTTTAAAACAAATTCCACGATCAAAATTAGAGAGTGAAAATCCCCAAGAAGGTATGGTAAAAGAGAGAAGTGTCTGTTCTCATCCCACCATCTGAACATGTTAGAGCATGCAGGTTTACAATTTGAAACAGCATACGAATTCACAGAAAAATCAATAGATGGGTTCTTTCCATAATTATTACCAAGAAGGAAAGCCTCTTCTCTGATGGGTGATGGGCTTCCTCACATGGTTACTTGCATCTAAAGATTAATTTGTTGCTATGGTAAATATACTCTCATATTTCAATTGCTCAAAAGCATTGATGCTACAAAACGAAGAGGAGGATTCTGTACAGATTTTAGTCTTACACTCAGCAGGTTTTTTCAATGAAGGAGAAAAAAGTGTATTAGTTTAAGCAATTTGCTTAAGGCATCCGTTTTTATAAATATGTGTGCATTTACAAAACTGTGATCAATACATTTATTAACATTGGATGTGGTTTTATATCCAAGAAATCAAGAATTTGATACTTGGACTTTACTCCACATTATAGTCCGTATACAGACATGTTTTGTCTTAAATATTTGTACAGTATATTTTTTATACTGATATTGATCAGTAGTCTCAGTAATCTGTGGGTGAGTGGAATCATATGTATACACATATACAACATTAAGTAAGAAGATATATCTTAGCAATACTATACTGGAAGGAACAGTAGGCTTGCTTAAAAAGGCACTTACTTGCTTTAAAATTTTTCTGGACCTTTGGGGAAAATACTCCTAGAAAAAAAAAATAGCAGCAACTGGCTGGAATGAGTGGTCAAACTGAAAGCACTTTCTAAAACAAAGCAATTTAAGAGTGGGTGTAGGAGGGTAGTGGTACTCAAAAAACGTCACTGAGAAATCATTTAGACTTTGAAGTATGGGGAACCAAGGTATGGCACAGGGAGAGTGGAGTTTCTTCCCTCCAGCACGTATGCGTGCAATCTGAAAATGACTGTAGGCAAATAGGAAGTGCTGTGTTGACTACAGATTTGTAGCAGGGGTTGAGCAGATTGAACCAGAAAGTATTTCTTCATTAACAGTTGTCTCTGCTTGAGTGAGTGGGTGTGATAGGTATGGCTTGGGAATAGGCTCAGTAAACTCACAAAGTTACAGATAATGCAGCTGACATCTTTAGAGCTCTTTTTTTCATTTGTTAAAATGAACTTTGGAGTGAACTGGCAGTGTCTGTGAACCACATACAGTATGTGCAATTAATCTGTTGCTTCGCTATGTACCTTCCAATGAATTAAGCAACAGTGTCTGGCAGGCATGTTTCATTTTTCTGACAGGCTCCATCCTCCACTTATTAAATATGGGCATTTAACAAATGCAAATGAGATTAATATTATGTTGACTTTTGCTGAATTATTTGTTAGGACTCTTAAATGTTCATGTTCAGTTGGTTTACTTTATCTTGGAGGATTGGTGTAGTTAATACTGCAAACAGAGCCTTCTGATGTGCAGTGCCACCCCAGTCACTGACCACAAGGAAGAATGGAAAGGAAACTTTTTCCAATTTCAAGATTCTTATTTTGTTTTATCTCCATCCTATTATTGGGGTATTTAAAATTCTGCTTAATTCTTACTAGTTGTAAATACTCAGTTCTGTGTTTTCAGTTAAAAATTTTTCTACATATTGATAGTCTATAGAAGTTTTGAAAACCACACAATAGAATACAATAGTAAAAATATAAAATTTCCTCTAAGAATTCTCATTTTTTTTATATACTAAACCACTGTATATTTGAATTTATTACTTTGTGTTGCAAAACTTTCTTTGCTACACGAAAAGATATTTGGAACCAAGTAGCCTGGCATTCAAATTTCCTTATGTTTGCATAGTATACAAAGCTTCTTAACAAAAAAGTTAAATTGAAGAGAAATAATTCATCACAGGTCTTTAAAAAAAAAAAATCTGTTACTTAACCTGTAGCACTTTTACCCAGACACTAAGTAAATTGGAAATTGAAAACCAACCTGCAGGACAAAGGCACGCAGACAATACAAACTTATTTTAGTGAGGAGCTATTACAACTGCTCAGAAGTAAAATTTTAAAAAACCCTCTTCTTAGGTATCATTTATAGCAATTTAAACCTATTGAGTCCTATTGTAATTTTCTGTGCATGGGAGACAACTAATACAGGCACAGAATTATGTCTAGTTTTCTAATGGAACGACACTTTTTGCAATATATTGCTTTTATTTTCAGTGACTATTCAACTAATAATTTCGTAAGTTATCTTTTATTAGCACAGACAGATTAAGTGCAGTTTTTATGAAAAATAAGATCTGTGGGACTTGGTTTAGTGTTTTGCTGCTTTTTAATATAAATTTAACAGGTTATGTTTGCCTTTAGAATATATTTTTAAAAATGCCCCTCTCCCACACAAGAATTTTTCTCAGCTAAACAAGATTTTGTAACAGATGCAAAGTTCTGTATGGAATCTGAAAAAAAAAAAAATAATAAAAAAAGGATTCCTCTCCATATTACAATTACGTGATTAGGACATCCAGCTATGGTATCTAAACAAGTTGTAGGCATTAGGCTCCTGATCTGAATCATTTTATAGCCAAGGAGAGGTTCATTTATACTCATAAAGGGGGTCTAGGGGAAACAAGCTTCCTGATTTAGTTATCCATATTTCTGCTGGTAATGCTGGAGTAGAGTAAGTCAGACAATTTAGAGAAAGTATATAAAGATTTAGCAGATTTTAGGTTTAGCAATTCTGCTTTTTAGCAGTTTGGTGCTTCTAAACCAGAGTATCTCGGGAGCGCAGGGTCAAATATGTGTGAACTACTTGACTTGCAGGTGTCCTTGGATTTTGAAAGCTATACTTCTGGGCTTGAGCACCCTTTATCTGTCCAACATCTACTGAAAGTCAAAAAGTCCTTATGTGAATCTGTGTCTGAATCTGATATGGTTTTGGAACCTGTTGTCTGATGTAGGAGTGAATTTTAGTAACTATGGGAAGAGCTGTTCTCCCATTGCCTGGTTTTGTAATTCTGACTTTCTTGTGGATCGTATCGGTCTGGTTGTCTGATTTTAAACAAAGCTTTTGTAGCCACCTACCTATTTCATCACAATAGGCACTGAGAGCTCCTTATGTTATATAGAAGGATGTTTTAAAAACCTTTATTTTAAAGCATTTTTCCATATACATCAGACCAAATTATTACATAGGGTTTGTTAGAGATTATCTGTGAGGTTGTATCAACTCAGTGTTAATATCTGTAATCTGTAACTGTCCAGTTGTTTACCTTCTCTCTCAAATATGTCACAAACAATTCTGATCTTGGACATGGAATAAATATTAACAAAGGGATCCTTATGAAATAATGGTGGTCTTGTAGTCAAAAGTTGACTTTATTCTTACGATAATTCATCTATTAACCTGTTTCATGTATAAGCATATATGCACGGATGTATATATTACCCTTATCAGTAAATTCTGCTGTCATTCTATCACTGTTTGTACACGTACCCCAGGAGGCTGTCGTTCACTGTTACTTTCAACTCCTTTCATGTTAAATAAAAAATGAGAGAGTACCTCTGAGTGGTACACAAGCCAGATTTTGGACTTTTTTAATGCCACCTTTAGAATCTGATTCCTACTTTTATTTATGCAATTGGATTATACAGTTCACCCATTTAAGCTGCACAGTACTGTTCGACCTTCTTGTTTTCATCCTTTACTTGTCATAAGCTGTCTCAAGCCACGGTTGCAAAGCAGAATTTGCAAAGGAGAGGGAACGGAGTAGACAACTAACAGAAGTGGTGAACAAAATGTGCTTTGGGTGAACACAACATTGTTCATGCTGATGTCTCCTTTCAATGATCTAACATTTGAAGATGCAGTGGAAATTGTTTATAGCAGAAACAAAGGTATGAGGTAAAGATACTTACTAATAAAGGTTTGTGCCTTAAAGCCAATACGAAATTTAGAATCCTAGCTTAAGTACAGTATGGACATGTTTGTGACAAGCAGTTAATATCAGAAATATTAATACTTTTCCAAGAAAGCCGTTCTCAGTTATTGCACCTGAAGCACATGACTGCAACCCTTGTTACGTGCGACTTCAGAGAGTATGTATCTACCTATTGTGAGGTTGGCTGAGTTTGTTATTACCAACAGTCTCTGCTGGTATTTTGTTTCATCCAAAAGGTTTGATGTTCTGTTGATGTTGAATCTTGGATGTGTGTCTCTAAGGCTGGACTGCCAACCTGGGCAGTAACTAATCAGTCTGTTTTGGTGGCTTGTGATGCTTTTTATGTTTTTTTCAGTTCTTGCAAGAGAAGGAACTGATTCCAAAATAAACTTCTAAAGTTTATTTTAGAAACTTAACTGCAATTGCAAATTACATGGCAGCTTGAATTAACTTGTAAAGTCTTATTTAGATACAAGGATTCGTGGACTTTTTTTTTTTAGTTAAATATGCTTCTTGAATTTTGACCCTTTGGCCATGAATTAGTACTGTTTTGTAAATTTGAACTTTTAAAAATGTTATTTTCAGATTCTAAGTTAACGAATCAGGTCGTATTAATGCATGATCTATGAACAGTAGGTGCTGGCAGAATCTCACAATCATGCAGTACTTCTGCTTTGTAATACTGTTTCTGATAATCTTTTCTAGTTCTTTTCATCTGAACTGCATTTTTCTTTGCCTAACAGGTGAAGAAATTGAAAATGAACAATTGCCATTACAAATAGCTTCAGGGTTCTTGATAAAATTAATGTTCTGGAGATGGTGTGCAATGAGATAATTCACAAATAAATCTGTAGCCTGTTTTCCTCATTTTGAAGTTTATTTTCTATTTTATATCAGTAATATAATCCAGGCATTCCAGTCCAAAACAGCACTTCTTGGGTGGTAAAACTCAATAGGTATTTAGTCTCATGCCTTATAAAGCTACTAGAGGCAAATTATAATTGTCTTGAAATACAATGCCTGTCATAACTTATTACAGTTTATGTATTATCTATTGTGTAAATACAATATTGGTTCTTTTAAACACATACTAAAGTCACAGCAGAAAGTAACATCACAGTGGCCAACTCTGGGACTTAGAAAATTGTAGAGTCCGTGACAGCTTTCTCAGAACATTATCATTTAAGCACATTAAAGGATCGCTTCTGTTGACAGATTTGGCTTTAGAGCTCCTGGAATTTGCTGACTGCAAAACATGAATTTGGTTGCCACATGCATGTACTCAGCCTGACGATAGCTGCAGAAACAGGGGTTCCTATATAAAGCTCTTTAAATTAATTATTTCCTTAAATGCATCCTAATGACATGGAGTGCATCTAGAAATGTTTTGGGAAAGGTGATTTTGGCCTAATTACATTTTATTTTATAATTAGCTCTGAATTTAAAATATGTTCTTTCTGATACTTGGGTTGAATTTTAGAGAGACAAAAGAAGTTCCTGATTAATAATTTTAAATGTCATTGCAAAATTATTAATAATGGCCCTAACTGATACTTATTACCATCTTATACAACCACATTTTTTCTTTTGAGTTAGTTTGAACAAATTAATTCGAGTGTATATTCATAAGGCATTGAGACATAAACATAGAACAAATAAAATTGACACGTCGAATTTCCATCCTACTAATAGAATCATATAAATTGTATTGAAAATACTTGACAAAAATGGAAAAAAGTCAGATGTTCTAGTATCAGTCAGAATAATACTCTTAGTTATTGTATATGCATTACCACTATGAAAGATTTCATTAGTGGTTTTGGACCTAATGAGTCTCTATATAAAAGCAAGGTCTGTGTCTGGAAAGTGTACGTTTTGGATTCTTGGGAAAAACTGAAGTCTTTGCTTATATTGTCCAGGGTATTGGTAAGGAGAGCAAAGATTTGAAAAGTGTTTCAAAAATTTAAGGGGTGTGGAAGGCGGGATTTAAAAAATATTATATATTATAATGTTAATTATTATTATATGCAGCTTATGTAAAAATATGTGCTGCAACATCAGTGTTACAAGAAGAGTAAAATAGCTGAGGCAGGAAGACAAGAATATTTTTTCAGATGAAGGTTATGCTAAAAAATTCAGGACGTCCTTTCTGCTAGTGTCAGATCTGATTAAAGGAGAGGATACATGGAAAACAGTAGGAAAAATTCAGAAATCAATGACTGAAAGAATGACGATTTTTAAGTCCCATCTTTGGACTGGAGCAGGTCCGTAGACAGTCTCAAGCACAAGACAGCCTGTGTTTTGTTAATGGACCTTGAAGGGAGCACCTGGCTCTGCTGCTCAGTAGATCTGTTTGACTGGGAGAATGGAATCTCACTTTGTGCATATAAAAGGGTATTCAGCAGCAAAAGTTAGCACAAAAGTTCCTAATGCATAACCTTCAAGAAAATAGTAGAAAGTTAATCGCGGTACTTAATGTGAAGGAGACATTGTGACTGAGGACAACTAGGAGCGTTAAGAGACGAGGTTGTGGCATGTACATTGTGCTGCAGATGTAGTTCTGCTTACTGAATAGACAGCAGATTTATGGAAGTAGAGCATACAGGGTAAAAGCTGAGGCCAAGAGCAGGCACAAGGGAATACAGTTCGTTGAAGACAAAAGAGATATTGAGTCAAGAGAGGAATTAGTGGAAATGGAGTTTGAGATTACTTCTTTTGTCCAGAGGAAACTTTTAAAACATGTCCGTGAAAAGCCAAGCCACGCATTCATCTAACCAAAACAGGCTGAGGAGATGAACAATGTGAAGTCATTGCCCATGTAAAAAGAGACATGCAGTTCTAAATGCAACTGTGGCTTTGGAAGCAAACACTGAAGATGGAAGGGAAAAAAAAAAAGTGAGTAGAAGTCAGAGAAAGAGTAAAAGTTGTGCTTTCTAGTTGAAGCACCAGGAGATTCGTTCTTAACTAACACCTAACTTATCTGAGCAGCTGAACTAGTTTTTTATTTCAGATAGGCTTAAACAGAGCTACATTCTTTTTAACCAAGCAAATCTATGATGTGACAGCTCTACAGGCTGTAATAGCTGGGCTCACACAGTGGGTGCTCGCATTCATATCCAGTGTTCTCACACGAGTAACTACCATTTCATGGGAGTTATTTCCTCGGTAACTCTGGGTATCAAGACCAGAACCCAATAAAATTAAGCTACTGTGTTTCCCTTAAACATAAATGTTTTTACAATATAGTTTTTACAAAAAAGTAATGACTTTTAAAAGTAAATTTAAAATTTCTCTGTAGTCTTATGTTCAGGATCTGTAATGATTAACTGCCACCAACTTTACTATCAGATTGAAAATTACTTAGTGGTCTGCCTGCTTCCATTTTTGACAGTTATATTCAGAAAATAATCCAACAATTTTGTTAAGCCCTCTATATTATTCTTGAGTTTATTTTAAATATTATTACTAATTGTCATTTTAAAATACTGTAGAGATCCGGCAAGTGAATTATGCAGGTATTTACTTAATACCCAATATCAGGATTCTTGCATCACTTCTAAATGTTCTAATCACTTCTAAATATTGGCAATAGTAATATTCAGCTTTTATAGAGGAAGCTGAAAAGCAAAAACATCCTACATGCAGGCAGTCTACAAGACACTAGTATCGCCTCTTTTCCCTTACTGTCTTGGAAGAATGGCAATCCCTTTCTTAGGAAAAAGACTAGTGCCCATGACTGTGAAAGTAGCACTGGTCACTTGTTCTCAGCCTATGGATTTCAGTTAGCTTTGGATGACCCAAATTTTAAAGTGAGTAGTAAGTGATGTGGTAAACTCTTCCATATCATGTTTAGTCATGCCCTTGGAAAGTGTCATAAATAGTTTCTTAATCAAATGCCTATTACGAGAAGATACTCGGGAGAACTGAACTTATCTTTGCAGACAGTCACAGACATATTTAAAGTTGCAAGTATACACAAGATGGTTTTAGGATGTTTTGAAAGGAAACTTGGGTAACAATTTAATTGAAAGTGTTAAAGGCTGTGAAACATAGACTCTTCTGTTATGCAACTCAAGATACAACATACCTGAAGGATAAGCTTAACATTGAATGCTAATCTTATAAAAAGAGATGTGTTCATAGCTAATGAAATATTTCATCTGTTTTATTTTTAATAAAACATCCTAATTATGGAGTACAATTAATCCATCTGCTAAAGCAAGACTCGTTCCTTTATTTCTTTATTGTTTTTCTTTCTATTCCTTCTTATTCTATTTCTTTCTGTTTCTTTTTAAAGTTTTAAAATAGCCATTTTTCTAAAAGGAAAAAAACCCAATTTTTTGTTATTTTACAACAGTTTTATCACTTGGTTATATTTTCATTTTGAGTGTCTTTGTTTTTATATAGACAGGCTATTGTGTTACGTGGTTTGGGCTGATATTAGCTGGCAGAAAGAAAGAGAAGCCTGTCTTGGCAAACCCTGATTTTTATGTAAGAGAACATCTGTGAGCTCTATCTTTGCGGTGTAGCTGGGCTCTCATAGCCTACAAGAAAATTAGAATCTTAAAGCAAGCACATCTGTCCCCTTAAAATTGTAAGGATTAAACATTTTGAGTTTAAGGATAAGGATTTACTGGTGAACTGAGGAATGGTACTGACCGGTTTATCTGTTTGCTGTGTTTTAGCTACAAGGCAAGTTATGGGCCCTCTTCTGCCTTCCTATCACTAGGCTTACGCTGAAAGAGGATTTTTTGGAAACTGGCTATTTGCCCTCCGGCAATGTGACAGTTTAATCAGTAGGTAGTGGCAGGAGAGATTCCTCTGTGCGATCCAAGCTACGGAGAGATGGTCAGGTGGGGGCACAGACTCAGAACAGCCATCACCGCATGAGCTACCTACGGGCTGCAAGAAACAGCTGAGAAAGTGAAGAAGCGCCCTTGTGATTAGTCTGCGGTGACATTTCGTACTGCTCCAGTCACACTGCTAGTTAGCTGGCTTGAGGATACTGCAATTGTATCTTTAAAAATCACACTATACCACTGAGCCCTGTCCATCCATTACTATCATCCACGCTGCCATGGAAGGGTACAGTGTGTCCAGTGCTCGCCGTTGCTCTCAGCCAGTCAGTGAAGACAGAGCGCTTTGCCACAGTGTATTTTATGATTCTTCTCTGCTCTGTCTGTTGGATTGGACACAGGCTGTTTGCTGCTGCTTTCCAAACCCAACGCCTCTGCTCACACCAGACTTACTTCAAGGACCATCTTTCCTCTAGGATTAATTTTCCCAAATTTATATGCTCCCTCCATTGCTTAGCTGAAAACTTTAACATGGGCAAGTGGTCTATTTGCACTGGCTTTAGGCTATGAACTAAGGAGGACAAGGAGATAGAGAATAGAGAAATTGAGAGTTTGGATCAACATTTTTAGAAATTATTTTATTTCGTCATGCATACTGGATAGGGATTAATTCAGTTCGTGGCCCAGGGTGCTGCTCAGATCAACTGTCTGGTCTTAAATGTGTAGGTAAACATTGTGTAGGC
Source organism: Phalacrocorax aristotelis (assembly GCF_949628215.1). Taxonomy (NCBI): domain Eukaryota; kingdom Metazoa; phylum Chordata; class Aves; order Suliformes; family Phalacrocoracidae; genus Phalacrocorax; species Phalacrocorax aristotelis. The sequence goes on along the minus strand of NC_134277.1, from coordinate 32,839,364 downwards.
ACATACCTGAAAGAAAATAGACAGAGGCAAATACACTTTATCCATACACAGCCGTTTTGAGTGTATTTGAGTATATTTGAGTGTACTTGAGTGTTTTTAGAGCTCCTTTCCTTGTAGAATTATACATGCTTGCAAGAAATGCAAGGTCCTTTCCTGCTTATTACATCCACTCCATGAAGACTGCTTTGGAGCAGGGAACAAGTCTATGTTCTGTGCAAAGGGATGTTGAGAACAATCAGAATTACCGCAAAATTAATGTATTAAAACATCCTATTGGTATGAGAGACAGGGAGAATGGATCTTTATTAATGACTTGTGTTGTAACTTGGTTTTCCCCTGCTGATTCCTCTCCTCCTACTCTCCAAGGAGAGATGTCACCTCATGTCCTTGTAACTTCTTGTCTCATTTCTGGACACTTCATCAGTCTGGTATTTTTATTTTTAGGGGAAGGTAGACTAGCTTGGCCTTATATAAAAGTCTTGAATTGTAAGGAATTTATAATTTTTGCCCTTCAGTAGGCTGTAGACAGGAAAAGAAGCCAGAGATGGGACACAAACTATGCCTAAACATCACACAAAAGTGGTCGGAGAAGTAGAATTTGAGTGATGACAGGAAAGTTGTAGGATGGATATTTAATTTTAAATGTTAAGCTGTGATTCAAGGATGTTTTCAAATTTCAGTGTGTAACTTAAACATGAAGTTTTTATAATTTATTCTGCAATCAGTCTCTCCTCACAAAATGGTGAGATGCAACTTGAGAGCCACTTGAAGCAACTAGTTAGGTTCAATTAAGAGTATCAAATTAGGGAAATCTGTGATATCGAACGCTTAACAATGAGCTTCTGGACAGCCACTCCCTCTCACTGTGTCTCACTGCGTAAAACACTGACGTCTGAGTTATTTTAAAGCTGCTTGTGAAATTTTGAGGTAACAGTTTAAAAACAGTCAAGTACTAGGTCTTCTGTAGCAAAATACAGAGTTTAAAGCTGAATTTCAGTCTCTGCAACTGCAAAGTAACTGGGCTTATAATACCGCAGTTACTTGGGTTTGTATTTCTGTAACCAAGACTGGAATGTGGCCTTTACCCCACTGAACTGATATTATCATCCTAAAAGTTTGGAAGCCACAAGACTGGGATGTGAACAATAGCCCAGCATATGTGGACACATACTTTGCCCCTCAGAATCTCTTGGGTTTTGTTTATTTCTTTCCCCAAAGGAGAAGTTTTAATTCTGATTTTTAGTAGGCTATACAGTTTTTCCTCTGAACCATGTCAAATAAAGCATCTGTAATCAAGAGGATTTTTTCCAATCAATTGGTTACTGCAGCCGTGTGCTTGTATTTCAGATTAATCACAGTCTGTAGGAGTTGTATAATGAAGATTTCTATGACTGAACAGAACACTTATATTGAAATGGATGCAAACATGCCTCTTCTCATTTTGGAGGGCTGGGTGTCTATTACGCATAATATTCCATAGCAGGTTAGCACCTAGAAGAGGGGAGAAAAGTGTGCTTTAGACTGAGAGAATGGAAAAAATGCTCACTTTCTCTGCACTGAGTTTCAGCATCTCCCAGGAGATCCAATGCATCACTCGTTCTTTCCAAAGACCTTCCCATTTTGTTACCTTCACAAATTCAAAGTTGCCTGGTCTTTTTATATAGCAGTGAGAAACACGAACGCAAATTGTATGTCACAGATTATATGAAACGTGTAGATGCAGCACTTCAGGATATGGTTTAGGAGACATGGTAGTGTTGGGTTGATGGTTGGACTTGATCCTAGAGATCTTTTCCAACCTTAATGATTCTATGGTTCTATATAACCACTCCTGCACTGCTCCTCTTTGTATGCAATATTCTGTTACCTGTGATAGCTAAAGCATTTCATGTCTTGTACTGCATATTAGCAACTTAGATGCTTGCAAACTACTGCGTTCATTTTTTTCTTGAAAAGCACAATGACCAATTTATGTTGCCAATATAATGTGGGACAGAAAGGAAAAACATGTAATATCAAAATATACTGTGTTAAATTTACCATAAAATATGTACTTTTTGCTCTTGCTAGAAGTTTACGTGAAGAAGCGCTGTATTGTTTTCTCTGTCCCCATCAGGTAGGTTTTGTCAGATCCTAAGTAACAATGTCATAGTGCTCTAAAAAGAAGGAGAAACATTCAGATATGTGATACTTACCTGCTTATAATTTTACAATTACACCGATAACCTTAGATCTCACTAGGTAGAAATGTCCTACTCTGTTCTTTGAAGATTTTGTGGTGGGGGTTTTTTCACCTGTAGTAGGTGACACAGATTGCCTATCAGAGCCTCTGGCATTGATAGTGATGTCTCCTGATCTTTAGCAATGGCATGTCTTTTTATATTTTGAGGATTCGGATAGTTGTGTCCTTAATCTTTTACCTCTGTCGTTTCTTCTTTTCCCCTTTCTTCTAGCTTGTTCCCCACCACTTCTCTCCATCTTCCTTACATACACATTTTTGCCTTCCTGCTAGTGCTGACGAGGGCTAAAACACCAGTCGAGTGAAACTGAGCTTGGAAGTGCTGTATTTCTCTGTTTATAATAGGAGAAAACCAGCTAAACTGTGCTGAACCGGTTTTGCTCTGCGACTAGCCCCATGTGTCAAATGCATTCATACGTGATCTGTAGCTGCTCTGTCTTCTCTTGGTGCGTGGTGTACTGCAACAGTCTGTAAATTATTTGAGTGATTGGGGTGTTAGGTTTTGCAGGAGGCCAGCACTACTTAACCCATTTTTTCTCTGTGTGTGTGTGGTGGGTCCGCTATGTATTCCTGGCCGCCTGCAAAACTTAACGCCACAGCCCATCAACGTATTCATAGACTTTCACAGTGGAACAGGCAGCAGAGGATCCACCACACATACACACTGAGGGAAGCACCATTATATGCTGCTGCTGTGTGGAAGACTTAAATCCCACTCCCACGTGAATTTGTCAGTGCTATTAGATTGATCCAAAGCTTTCTGAAAACAGAGGAAAGACTTGCCACAGCTTCACTTGACTTCAGCCCAATCTTAGATTTTCAGCAGCTTGCAGTGCTGGTTGTCAGAGGAGAAAGCAAGTCTCCTGTGCCTCAGGAGCATTTCACTTTTCCTATATTGATAGTAACAAACATCTTTTCCTTTCCCCTAAAAACCCTTATGGCGTGTTTTACAAGGTTACCAGAGTGATACCTCATAGGGCCTGTAGGTAGTACAGTAACATATATTAACATGAATACATTTCATGTTATAGTCTTATTTGGTAGCATACTGTATTAAGAGACCACCTCTAAGAAACCTCAAACACATAATATACTTCTGCAGACAACCACATCTGTTAAATGGCTTATTTCTCCCAGTATTTTTGTACCAGTTGCATGCAGGTGGCAGAATTGGCTGCTATTTCAAGCATTAGGTAGCTTTTTGAACAACTTCGCAGGAAAAATGGTTGACAGATGGTTGAGCTATCACTACTGGCATACTCACTCTTGCCAAGAGCTTAGATCAGATAGTGGTAAGTGCTGAATGAAAGCTCTTGCTCAAGCTGCAATGACTGAATGCGCTGAAAATGCTTTTTACAACAAATCTTCAGACAATTTTTTTGGTCCAGGAATTTTTATTGATTATTCAGTATGATTGTGCTAACAATTTTTCTTACAGGGAGAAAGACTTGGAGAGGACAAGTACAAGGAGGTACAAAGCCTAGGTCTGCAGATGACAGAGGCATTGGCACTGAGCTTACGTCTGCTCCAAACACCAGTTGTCTATTTTACAGCAAAAGAACTTTTGGATTTAAAGTTTTAAAGTTAGAACAGAGCTTTCACTTGCTCCCCAGGCATCTGGACTAGCATCTAGGCTGGAGTCATGTCCTCCTTTTGTGATACCGTGACTGTATGTAGAATCGGTATTCCTCCACAGGAATTTTAGCCCCAATCCACAAAAAGTGTGAGCTTGGGGGTGGATTAACCACCTCCCACAAAAAAGGGAACTGAACCCTGGTCACCTACATGTTGCAAAACATGTAGATAATGGAGCTGGTTTAAAACCACTGATTTAGGGGAATCCTGTCAGTTCCATTCATGCTAGAGAAAGAAATTAATCCTGTTTGGGGTTTTGTTTGTTTGTGCTGTTTTGTAGGGTTTGGGTTTTTTTAACAAAAGGACAATGTTTAATTTTAAAATCTGGGAATCTTAGGTGAAAAGATACACACAACAGCATTAGGGACATAATCCTTTCAGACTCAGGAGATTTAAAATACTTGTCTGTCCTCAGTGTATCCACAGTCATTTTAAATGTTGATTTTCTTATTCTTATAATATATAATATATTCTTTTCTTATTCTCCATTTTCTTATGACAAACTACAAGAGACATGGTTGAGCAGGAGAGAGATACAATACAGTATTGCATATTTATGCACAATTTATCCTGGTTTGTGTTGACTGTAGCATGGCTATATGACCAATTAACTGCAGGGAATTAACTCAGATCTGTTGGAATTTATTTTCTAAGAGGTCTGCTAGTCACCATTAGCTCAGTGACAATTTGGTTCTTCCAGTGCCACTCATCTCTTTTCCCAGTCCTCATTGCATCCATAGTATCTAGTGATTGTGAGGAGTATCCACTAATGAATAATGGATTGCATTTTCTTAGGTCAGAAAGGAAGCAAGGCTGTGTATACAGAGGTTTAATTCTGAATCTGCTGGAGTAGTTTTGAACCCAGCTACCTATCTGAACTCAAATGCTACCTTAATTATTTCTGTATTGCTTGAAAGGAAACCTAAAAATATTCAGAGAAATAGTTTTCTTATCTCTCAGAATGATCTGCATAGCTGTCTTCTTACTGAGGTAGATTGCTGCATTGATACTATGTATGAGATGTCACTTAATACATCCTTTGGCACATGGGTTCAAAAATGTGATGCGGGAGCATTTTTAAGAAGAAAGGAGACTTCAGATTAATTCATACTGTTACAGAAATGGAGGTTGCTTTAATAAGTAGATACATGCCACTACATATCTCGAGTAGGAAAAAATGCGTCTTCATGAATCTACCAGAGAATTCCTTCTGGTAAGACTAAACACCAGACCAACTTATACAATTTATTTCTAGTAGTGGATGAGCTTCAGTCCTTCTTCAGATCATCTTTTTAAAAGAAAAATACTGATTGAAGAACAAAATTTCAAGTATTGTGGTTTTTAGGCCAGATTCTCTACTCAGTTTCTCTGAGTGCAAATAAAACACTGTCTGTATGTGACATTAGGCAAGTTTTGGAGGCACCTGGTATACCCTTAGTATAAATTGCAGCATCCCGTAGAGTTTTTTGCAGCGTCCCGTAGAGTTTTAAATTAACAGCAGCTCCTCTTGTATTGCCAATATATTCTTTTGCAAGATGCTTGCCAGAACACAGACTATTTCAGCCCTTTTCTCTTCCTCTCATGCCTTGTGGTGTGCCTGGTGTGCACCCAAGCCCACCCTGCGAAAGGGAGCTGTGGGCATGCTCCGTCACACAGACCTTCTGCTGGCTCCAGCCTTTTTTCTGTATGGTGGTAGGAATGTGCAGTACAGCACAAGTGCTTCTTGCGGTGTGGTTCATCCCTCTCTCCTCCTCTATTTTGGTGGGAAAAGTGTCCACAGAGCAGTTAATCTTTTTTAAATGACTGTGTTTATGTGGTAGCTACGTGGGATTTGTGCCTCATTCTGGGGGGGATTATTTGATTGTTGTTCTATGTATTCTTGATGCATTTGGGTAGGGAGACAAAGGCACAACTGTAATTTCTCAGCGACACTTAGGCTACGTCTATACTGGTAAGTAAAACAGGCCAGGGCAGTTCTCTTGTCCTAGGGCTAAAAGGCACAGCATGCCTCATGTCCATATGGCTAAGTTCTCGTTTTCCCAGAAGAGAGTGGCCTCATTCAGACTGTCCCTTGGGAGCAGTCCCTGGCCCGCACCGTCCCCTGAACCATGCCCAGCCATTGTCTGGGGACGCGTTGGTTGGCAGGAGCCAAAACGGTGCCAGGGAGCGGGTTTCCAGTGGAACACCAAGGGCAGGGGCATGCCAGCGCACGCCCCGGCCCTCTTTCCGTTCCTGGTACAAAACATAACCATATTAATATTGATGCTCCCTAAATTTAGCAGCATCTTTAAATCATGTTTTCAGGTTTCCTGACAGCCATATAATCTGGGCTAACATTACAGTCCAATTTATTTTTAAAAACTGTATTAAATGGAAAGGCAAATAATATTACAGCAAAGCAGAGTGCAAATAATGGAACACAGCTGGTTTATTCTTTTGGAGGGATGCAGTAAAAGGCAGAGGTAATACCTGCAGAGGCTTTCTTTTTTTTTTTTTTTGAGCTAAAAAGGGTAGTACGTGTTTTTCAAGCTATGCTTAACCTGAACTAGTACCTATGTAAATTGAAATGCATGTATGTGAAGTTCCAGCTGGGGAAAAAAAATCCTAAACAGATTGAAGCAAGGAAATTAATCATTAGGGGAACGTCAGAAAATATTCAGATATCCTCACAGTTTCTTAAACAAACGCACATTTGTAAAATATCAGATTGCATATTCGAAACAGAACTTTAACTTTGTCCCCGTATCCATTCCCAGTCTTATTCTGCAGACCAGAAAACCTCTGCAGTCAGTAACTCTACATCAAATAAATTCTGAGTATGAGTTACAACACACAATACGGTTATGCTGGAATATTTTTACTATTTAATAACAGACAAAGTGGATATTTTATTTTAGAATCAAAGTGCTGTTATGTGGATTTATGGTTTATAAGGTTGGCAGTGTTTCTGAGTACTTTCTTTTCCAAAGTACATAAATATAAAGTGGTAAAAGTTTTGTTTTTAGCTTATAAATGTAGTTAATCATCTGTTCAAACAATAAAAAATTCTATTTATTAATAGCCAAGAAATGTTAGGGGGTTTTGGTTTTTCTTTTTTACAAGAGACTCATTTAAGTCAACTGGGTGAAATGAATAGACAGTGAATATCACAGCGGTTTAGAGGGGATCATGTGGAACTTCAGTCATTAATCCATTAAAGTCATTACTGCCTCCGAGTCTTATTTAAAGGTCACGGTCTTTTTTAAGGATATTGTTGATGAGGGAAAGAACTATTCGTGTTTGAGCCATCCAGCGCGTGCGTGGATGTGCACTCACTGACTTAGCGTGCTGAAGTACGTTCTCTGCTTGGAATTTGCAAGACTGAGCAGTGGGTGGGCAATAACGTGCGAGAGCTCTTGTGGGCTACAGGAGGATTTGTATTGATCGTTCTGTTCTTACATCCTGTTTTTTATCATGGTTACAATATATGCAAACATGTCAGGCAATTAGACATGTGAAGACCTGGTTCTGCTTGATTATTTGACTTCCTGCAACTAATAATAAGATTTTTGAAAGATTTAGTGCCATGCCATTGAATATAAAAGAGGATCGGAGGCCTGTATGTGCAGTGGAGTTAGGTGTGGTAGATTAAATTTGTCCTGGCATCCTTATTGAAGCCTCCCTGTAGGCACCATCAGCTGTAATCGGTAATGTTGCCAGAAATAACATTGCAGTGTCAGAAACATGGGTGCTTTAAGGGTATAACTGGGGGACTTGAAGTGGTCACTTGTTTAAATTAATCAAGACCCACAAGATTCTTTTTCTTTCTGTGGTTGTTGTTTAATTCTGACATTTTGATTCACTTTAATATCCTTCATAAACACAGCTGGCATCCAAATTACCTGTAACTGCTTAGGAAAAAGCTAAGATCATTGTGGCCCATTGAAAAATATATGCTTATGTGCACAGTCGTGGCCTGAAATGAATTCCTAGCAGGATTCAGAGGAGAGGAAAGAGTACATAAGATCTAAATTAACTATTGTGTCAGTCAGTCTTACACCTACACTTTGCACTTTCAGTTGCTGAAATGTCTTTTTCTGTTCTCTTTTTCTTGATAATAAGGGCTAGAAATGATCAACAAAAGTTCTAAATCATGCACGGGCTATGACCATCGGATACTACAGTAATGATTCCTAGCATAAAAGTGAGTTTGGTTCTCAGAAAGATACAGGATATACAATGACTTTGAAATTCCTGGAAGAGTCCAGTTTTTTGCATTATTTACTACCTCTTTCCAGTAAGTCTGCAGCTGCAAGAATAAAGCGAGTTAAAATTGGCACATACTTGACCTTGGTGGCACCGATTTCTCCTGTACTCAGGGGCTGGCTCATAGGTCCCGGTGCGGGACACTGTTCAGTGAATAGGTGACCCTGAGATCAGACTGGGGCAGTGTTACCGGGAAGGAGCAACAGCATAAACTGAATAATTAGTAACCCTTATGATAAATACTTTGAAGGATTGCCCTTCTGAAAGCTTCACTGCATGCTTCATGATGTCATTTTACCATCGACTAAAACTATAAAATTAAGAATCACTTTTCTGTTACATTTGTTGTCTTAAATAAGATAATGTATATTCACTTAAAGAATACACTTTTGATTATTTCCAAAAAACAGACTTACAGAGATGAATCCTGCACAGGGGCCAATTCCATCTGACAGTTCACTGTTCCTGCCATTGTACTGATTGATTCTAAGAAAGACAGGAACCAGTAGGTTTCCTGAATAAGTATAACAATAGTAGTAATAATCAGATTATTAGAAGTGAAGTAATTGCAAATGCATTTTAATTTCTGCAGCTTACATTTTGTGTGTCTCTTTTTGAACAAATTGCAATTCACCAGTCAATTTCGGTGTGGTTTATAGACCACTTCTGCAAGCAGGTTTCTGTACCCATTACTGTTCTGCATTGCCTGTGTTAGAAATACTACTCATGATTGTTTGCAAGTCTTTCCTTCAGAATGTGGAAATTAGCACTAAAGCCTTAGGTTTAGCTTTAGAGAAAAGCTTTTTTCGGTGTAAAGGAATCCTACGGTGTTGCTTTCAATCTCTCCTGAGAAAGTTAAATTTCTTTCTCTTGCTTCCTTTTATGTTCAAAAACTTAAATAATTTATTACTGCAAAGGAATGTGTACTGAATCCAGTAACCAAGAGAGGATGTGGAAAGATTTATTGGGAGAAACATTAAGAGCATTCCTGGCCAGGTGTATTTTTTTTCTTTTTTTGTGAAACTGGAAAAAAAAAATACACCTCCAGCCAACTTCAGATATGGCTGGAAGCCCATTTGGAAAACAGCGTCTGTAATTGTGAAGCGCTTCTGAAGAAACACTGAACAAAAAGCGATGAAGGGCGCAAAGAGATTGGCACCGCTGAATTTCAGGAAATGTGTTGCTAGATTTTGAAAACAACTGCAGTACTTGCTGTCTCTGTGGGTGTATGCACATGACTTCTACTCGCCTTGCCCATTATACAAGCAATTTATACCCCTGGGAAATAAGGGAGTGAGACCCCTACCGAATTGGAGTAGTGGATTCTGAGTTCCTCTTTGCACCTATGGTCCATGACAAAAGGTACCAGAGGAGCAGGACCTGTGTATGCTTCTGCACTCCTTGCTTAACTGAATGGGAGGTCTCACTCAGTGAACAGCAAGACACAGCTGTGGTGGACATTTTTACTCTAAGACAATTTTTTAAACCACTAGTAAATAATTTCACGACATACTAGAAAATATAACATGATTTTGTGAGGAGTGTAATCTTTTGGGGGTTTACAAATTGTAACAGCTCGCTCATTTGATCGTTTTCAGGATAAAAATCTAGTCACATGCAAATATCAGTTTCCCAGGAATGATAAAAGAACCAGGTATAAACTAGCTGTTTCTAATTCGATCCATTAACCTCTCTAGCATTTTTCCTGTCATTTACATAAAGCAAAAGGTGAATGAGCGTTATAAAATTTAATGCTACATATTTTAGAGTGTTCCAGGGATACTTTTCCTTCAACCCCAACTTCTTAGTCTCCAGCTCCCCCTGTGTATTTGTTCAATGGGTCGGTCCCTTCAGCAGTAGCCTTATTCCTTAAAAAGCAGTGATTAACGTTATGTTTTTGTATGAGTTGTTGAAACCATTTCCTCTTTCTCCATTAATCCAAGTGTCTTAAACATGTCATCCACGAATTATTCCTTGATACAGCATCTTAGAAAAGTAGTGGTGAAAGGATACAGAATCAAACTGCTCCATCTGCCTGCCCCAGGCAGGAAGCTGTACCTGCATCCCATTTTACACGTATGCACGTCTCATGTTACAGGACCCTAATGAGTTTCCTTGTTCTGTCCAATTATCTGTTCCATTGTGTACCAGTCATTACTGTTAAAACGCTTTCCTGACTTCTTATATCCCAGTTTAAGTTCCCATAAGCCTATTGCTTCCATTTTTTTCTGTTGCTGATATGGAGAACAGCTCTTGCTTTCTCTTTGTAGCTCGCCTTCTGTATTTGAAACTCTTCTAGATTCTCCCTAGAGTTTTGTAGACCTTTCTTTTTCTCTGTTGCTTTACAGAAATTGTTCCCCCCTATTTCTCTCTCCAGGGATGTGTCTGTGCCTGGCTACACCTGCTGATATTTTCGCAGTGTACAAATGAAAATGTTACTGGTAGCAAGAGGCCAACCTTTTATAGTCGGTACAATTAAGAAAACTTGGCAATTAGACAAAGGACTCTTTCAAATGTGTGCAGTTAGAAGCACAGAATCAAAGTCTCGTTTTATTACTTCTTCCTGTGTTGGTCTCTCTACTTGCCTATCAAAACCAGACTACTATTTAAAGTTATTTGATACAAAGATCAGCCTAAACTACTGAAGTCCCAGTGCTTAAATGCCTGTGTGAGTTTAAGTAGTTTGTAGACAACAGATGGGATTCAGTAGGTGCTTAAAGTTAGTCTTTAACTATGCTACTCAATTATATCCTCAGTTTTGTTCCAGTGTTTTCAAACCCAAAATTTTGACTTTAGGCTTTAAAAGTCAGTTAGGAAGCAAGTGACAGAATCAAGCTTCTGTTTTGGAGGTCTCTGGATAGATGGTGTTAATTCTAGCAGTTAAAATATATTCCTTTTTAAAGATAATTTTGCTTTTGAAATCATTGTGGACATTGGAGAATGGATATTACTATAAGACTGTTTCCTTAAAATATAAGTTTTAGAAGTTCTAATAAATGCAAATAATTTTTTTTCAACAATCATATGGTAATTTTGCATACTTGAAAATTGATTTTAAATATTTGCTTTTTCCATTTTTGTTAATATATTGTTTCCCCCACTCCTTTTTTTTTTCCCCCAGGACCATTTGCTGCTTCAGGAGACAGTAAATTCTGCTGCTGCTCTTATCATGGCATTAATAAAGGACAGAAACCCGGAGCTGATTGGGCAGCTGTTGGTAGCATAAGACCATAAATCATGTGTAGCTTTTGGAAATATTTCTTTTTCATCATCCATTCACCAAAGGTCTTGAATCATTTTACCCTTTGATGAAAACTCTGGATTTATGATGTTTACTATTAATATCTTTTAACAACATATTTTTGATACTTAAAATGCAAGTCTACTATTATGTATAAAGTGCAAAATGAAATACAAATCATTCTGAGATACACTGGTTACATCCTGTGAGGAATGATGCTGAAACATTTTTGTGATCATTTAAAAAGGTGCACAGAGGACACCAAAGCATTCAGTCTTCATGCAGAATTGTCTTGAACCATGCATGTGTATCGTACACTAGGACTGCATGAATGAAATTTTATTTAAGATAAAATAATCCTAAAGCACAGCTCTTGGTCTTTATATGAAATTATACACCTATTAGTGAATGTAGAGTTCGTTATACAGGGTGGCCTTCCTGACATCGACAGAAATGCACATTGCAAGAAGTGTTTGAAGGGTCAGGTCCCCCTCCTCCATGTAATGAAGGTAACCTTGAAACAAAGAAAAGATGTGCATGGGGGCACCGAGGTGCTAAACCCTGCGTTTCCAGATGTGGTACGCTCGGGCTGTAGCACTCCTTAGTGCTACACTTCTTCCAGTACCCATGTGCCGTCATTTTGAAGTAGCTCCAATAGCTCCTCGGAGTACTGTATTACACATTCTCTTTTTGTTGCACGTGTGTGTACGTATATGCATGTATGTGCGTATGCATGCTTAAAGGAAGAGTTAAGACTGAAAAAAATGTTTTGCAACCCAATCTGTAGGTAATGGAGAAATAGGAAGATTCTGTTAGCTCACCTACGAGAATACAATTTTCATCTCTTGCTGGTTAGCATATGTGTGTGTTGAATAGTAGCGAGGAGAACTGACTGTTATGAGTTCAGATATATGCTGCACTGATATTCAAGTGTGGAAAGTTGGGATAAGAAGGTAAAATGGTGAATGGTTATTATGTGGAGTGCCTCCAGGTATCACAACCTCTCAGAGCAATACAAGAATATGACAGTCCTTGAAAACACCTGTCCCTCCCTGTCCATCTGACTCAGGAATTCCAGCTTTCCTGCAACTTGTGAGGGGCTAGGTTAATGTCTTGCGTACCTGCTGTGATTGGAGTAAGCTCTTGGGGAATTATTCCCACCAGAAGTGTCCAGTAAGCCCCCCATTCAGTCTGTTCTGAGCAAGAGCACTGTCAGTTCAGCAAGTTTCCCTCTGAAACCAGCATTCCTCCCACTACTCCCACCACGTCCCACTCCCTGGTGCTCAGACAAATCTTAGGATAGCATGATTCAGGGGCAGTCCTCTTCCTCTTTCCTTTCACCTGACTATCTATATTTCTATTTTAAATCCCTTTTAGAATCTTCTGTTGATCTCAGACTTTCTTCATTACATGATAAAATGGTTGTTAGCTGGCTGTTCTGTATCCAAAACACATGTTTTCTTCCACAGAAGTCATCCTAAGACAAGTAACAAACTTCTCGTGCATCATCTGCTTTCTTCTTCGCTTCTCTCGCCTCTACTTCGGTTAATGATTTGTCCTTTTCTGACATTGTGCAACATAAGCATTTATATTAGCTCTGTGTATGGCTATACAATAGGCATATTTTATTTTTATATATATATATTCATGTCTGTTCATATGCAGAGTATGCAAATAAATGAGGAACTAAAGAATTTATTGTAGGTATTCATAATTTAGGAGGACAGCTTTCACAAATAAGTTTTCTGAATTCGCTTTTACATTAATGAATTCGAAGGAATTCATCTCACAGGCTTTTAAAAGACATGATGAAAGATGACTCTTTGATTGCATTTTGTGACTTTTCGTTGCTGGAAGACTGAAATACAATCCATGATGTGTTTTCCCCACACAATAATAAGCAAGTTAATTTAGAAAATCCTTTATGTTTTCTGTCCACTCTAATTTATACATTGTGATACTGCCTTAGCATTGGATTGTGTGTAACTTATCATTCGCTTAAACGGAATGTTTTACTGTGTAGGGCTGTTTTACTTACCTCATTCTCTTAAAAGGATTTCAATCCAATTAAAAATGTTACTGCAATGAACAGCTGTAATGAAAAATTATATTATGGTTGTTTATGGGCTTATTTTGAAAAGAGAACAGATAATGCACAACAAAGTGAGTTTTGGGTCATCAGGCATATTTAGTACTAATCTTAAATGGAAGATAATAAGCTTAATTCATGTGCTGTTAATCATTGCATTATGGATTTTTTTTCTCTTTAACAAACTTTTAAAATAATATACAAACACTGAAAAATCTATTTTGCTGGAAGCAAATACACCAACAACAGGACTACTAGGACTGCAGTAAAAGCAAACAAAGAGAAACTGTGCTGTGATTAATGCTATTGTGTTTCCAAACCAAACTGAAATGGTCTTTTGGATGATTGTTAATACTTACAATGGGAATAAAGATATAAAATGAAACTAAGAAACTGGTTGATTATTTTTTGTCTGTGCATAGATTCTTACAAATAGCAATATACATGAGAAACTTGGCAGCCTCTTGTACACACATGCTGGTTTGAATTTAACTAGTGAATCAGTCACCACCCATATTGCTTTGAACATTTGGAGAGAGATAACACAGAGTAAATAAAAGCTCAGACTCTGCCAGCCTTGCTTACCTTACTCGTCAAGCACTCTAATTAGTATTCCTTGGGCAGTGTTCATCAGAAAAGACAATATAGAACATGGCCCTAGAAATGCTTTTCATAACTGCAAAGTTGAGCAAATTAGATTTGTGTATTGAAACCAATTCACTTCATGCAAAATCTGAAAATCAAATTACTTCGTTTGTTTTGGATGAGTTGGCAGAAGCATTTCTAGCTAAAATCTTTTTTCTTTAGCTTCCAGGCTACCTAGCTTGAAAAAGATGGTTTGATGGTCCTCTAAAAAAGGCTGAAAGAATAAAAAGGATAGAAGATGGTGGAATTAAAAACAAAAACACCCCAAAACCAAACCAAAGAGCAAAGAGAAACAAAGTTAGATGTGACCCTATTGTAATCAGTGGCATAACTCTAGTTGACTTTAAAATATCACAATGAAGCTTTTAGCTCATCTTGGTAACTAACATAAGCTGCAGAACAAAAAGTGTGCTTGGACGCCTTGAAGCTTTTTGGGTGGATTCAGATTTGTATTTCTATGTTACACCAGAGCCTCTCCATCCCCACAGTGCTGGTCTAGGTGCCATCCAAACAGAAGCTTCCAAAGACGCGTAAGGTTCCCGATTACTGCATGGCACTTCCTGATGATATGGCAACTTCTCCTGTCTGTAGGTCACTCCACCAGAGAAGGGCCATTGTTTGTTTGTTCTATTCTCCCTGTCTCAGACACTTGCTACCCATCACTGGTTTTTGTTCAGGTTTTATTTCTGAAGAAAAGCACATTTTCTTCCAGATACACATTTTTTATCTCATATCTCCCTCCTCTTCATCCATAACTTAGCAAAATGCTAGTTCATCTTATCAGGCATCCACAAAGATGTGCAGGCAATGCCTGATTCCCTTTTTTCCTCTTAAGAAAGGTTCTGGGGTGTAGGAATAGTCTTATGTTAACCTTGTTCCCACAGGAGCCAGAATTCTGGGCGAGAGCTACCTTTGAGTTGGCCCAGAATGACTGCTCTGACAACTGGGACATGTAAATGGCTGGTAGTTGTAAGAACTGTGTGTTAGGGGATGAATTGAGCCCTTCAGAGTATTAGTAGTGCCTCGACCTGACGTTTTTTTGAGATCTCTGATTATTTTCTCTGGTCCATATGACAGATGCACTAGTCTTATTCAGAAAAAAAAAGAGTATTTTGTTATTAGGTTGATTAACTCAGATACATAGTTCACTAGATGGTAGCTTTTTCTCTTTGTGTAGGTAGTGAAAGAATGGTCTTCAGAGGAATTTCCTCTTGTTTCAAAGATCACTTATTAAAACCACAACTAATTCTCACTGTATCAGGGAGAACTGCTGAGACTTGTAAAAAGAATATCTTTAAGGGCTCCCATTGGGAAAATCTGTTATGAAATATTAAGATAGAAATATATATCTTACCTATATCTTACAGAAATATATTTGTGATATTAAAAGTTCAGTGATGACTACATTATTGAAAGCCAATCTGGAAGAGCTGAATTCTGAGGAACTAAGCAGCTGCTTTCATTATTCCTGCCCAACTCAATCAATTCAATCTTTTGCACCTGGTTTCAAATAATTTGTTGTGGCGCCCAGTTCGATGACCAATGCCCCCGCTCTGGATGCCTACAGTAAGATACCAAGGCAAAGTATCAAAATGGATTCAAATCTGTGTACCCCAATGCCTGCCCTCTCAACTTCAGACTGGTAAATTTTTATGGTGTCTGTCTCCCTCAGCCCATTCCTCAGCCCTGTTGTTTACCACAGTTCAGTTTGCCTCGTGCTTCTGGCAAGCACCAAGGGAAAGAAGCGGTCACTGACACTGCATTTTTCCCAATGTAAGTTGATTTTGATTGACAGGGCTGTAAAGCACTTCTCGAATATACTATTTCTTTGGTTACTTCTTCCAGGAATACTGAATTAGTTTTGAGATTTGAAAAACACAATTTCAGTGCCTCTGCTGAGGAAATAATCCCAACTGTGAAAAATACGTTTATGATAGAATATGGTCAGCTTGCATACACCAACCTGAGGAGCAAAGTGGCATTTCTTAATATATTTATTCCCTGGTCAATTTAAGTATGCTTTTCAATCTTTAGATTGAAATAGATCTTGTCCTTCATCCTGCACATACTCCTGTCTGAGAAACGGAAAGTATAGTTCCGTTAAAATGCCGCAACACTGAATTGTAACACAGTTCCAACAATAAGTGAAAGAGAAACATGAAATTTCATGTTTCCTTTCCATTTTCCTGTCTTCTCCCGCACTCTTCTCCCATCCTTTCCCCTGCTTCTGTTACTTGTTCTTTCTCTCCCTATTTGTCATTCTCTTTCCATCTCTCCATTCTTCCCAGCCCACCATCATCGAAGGAGACGATCCCCCCCTTCCTTCCCCTGCAAGCCAGGCCGTGGTCTGGCATCAGAAACCCTTCCTCGCTCCTGGATCGAGAACTAAGGCATTTGGGCTTTGGCACCTCCGCGCTGCTCACAGCTGGGACCGAGAACAGATGTCACTTCCGCTGCCAGCTGCAGGCAGATGAGCAGCAGCTGCCCGAAGGGATGGACCTCCTGCATGGCAGCTGCTGGGCTGACACTGAATGCCGCTTATTAGCTGGAGTCAAGCTGCAAGCAGGGCCGTCCCAGTGAAGGGGAAATACTCTGCTCCAAGGTCAGGCTCCCCCTTCCTCCGCTCCAGTAGCCGAACTTGTTTCTGTAAAGTCAGCACCTAGTCGAGGAGCCAGATTTGCAAATCTATCAGAATCGCAGCAACAACAAAAAGCGAAAGAAAAGAAAAGGAGCCAAATCCAGGTACAGCTTGCAGTCCTGGCAAATGGAAAAAGTGTGTTTTCACTTACTAACCAGTGGCTTTGCCAGGATTTGCTTGGAGACAAAAACTGAGGAACCCCACGACGCTGTGTTAAGCAGTTCCTTTCCACAGCAGAGACACGGCCTGATTGAAGCCCCATTGAAGTCAATGGGACTGAAAGCTTCTTGCAGTGCGCTCAAGAATGTGTGGCATCTCCTCCCTCTGGCCATCTTCAGCTAACTCACTTATAACCATGATGGTTATGCTGGAGTTTTATGATTATTGTTTTGATTGTGCTGCAGTTTTAAGTGTGTATTTATGCTGGGCTCAACTCCCTTGCCATTTGGTGGGGGAACGTTATGGTCCTGATTAGTGCCAACTATGTTTTGGAATTTAGTTGTGACTCTGGCTCAAGCACCCACGGGCCTATGGTACTTGGGGTCACAGGGGCACTTGTAAAGGGCAATTCAGAGTTTAAAATATCTCTTTGAAGACTCTGAATCCAGTGATAGCACAGTGAGCCTGAAAGGATGATTTTGTGCTTGGTTTAAGCTGGTCTGCAGGGCTAGAAAAAGTCTTGACCTCTCCTGGACACTCTGCTTTGTCCCTCCCTCCTGTACGCTAGCAGTGAGGTTTGTGCTGCTGTGTAGCAAGTCAGCTGAGGAAGCTGAAAAACAAACTGTTACATGGCTGGAAGCTAACCCTGCAAGAAGTGATAGCTTTCACCAGAGTCACCAGGTGGGACGACTTTGGGGGAGGAGGTACGTCATGATTCCTGTTGCAAAGGGATGTGCCGGGTGCACATAGGGCTGCAGCAATACAGGCACAGATCAGCCTAAACTGCCACTCAGCTGCACCCTTGGGGCACTAGTTTTTTAACTGTACAGTCTTGGGTCCTGCCTGTGTTGAGGGCAAGTTGAATACTTGTTATTCTAACACTGTTATGCCTCTTCTGCAGACAAGGGTGTATCCGTAGGTGAAGTACAGGAGGGTCAGATGCAGTACGTGGCTCCTCTGTTTGGCTGTCATTGCAGGCTTTGTAAGCAGTGAAGTAAGCCCCGGTTGTGTGTTGTGACATGCAAGCCTCTCTGAAAATGATACATCTGAAAATGCTCAGAGGTGAACTGCATTCCAGACTGGTAGGTCAGGATAAAAAAAAGGAAGGAAGGAAACGAGGTGTCTCTCACCCCTTCTGGGAGTGGCTGCTTGCAGCAGATCAAAGAAGTACTCTTATGATGGATATTTCAAGAAAAGCTGCAAAATGCCTTGAGTACACAGCACAAAAGGCATATTACTTATCCTTGGGTTTTTTTTTCCTTGTTCTTTAAAGCAACTGGCTTCACTGACTTTGGTATTTAATCCTGATTTCCATTGTGCACCTTTGTGTAAGCAGCGCCCCAGGAATGGAAGGTGCAGGATTTGTCCAAAGCTTTGCTGCACCACAGCATGGTTAATTGTAGTTACAGTGCAAGAACGGGCATTACAGTGGCAGCAATGCACCCTCTGGTGGTGTCCATCAATATTTTATCAAAAATATTCCCCAAGTTAACTAAAGACAAACACTGCTGAGGGTAGAAGAAAAGCCAATATTTTGCTCTCCATCTTCGCTGATTCCCAGAAGTGACAACCTGGGGTACTGAGATGGGCTGAAAAAGTCCTGAGCGTGGTGGGCTCTGCAGCCATCGGCCCCACATCAGCCCCAATGACTACAAAGTGAATAACAAAAGATGTGACTAGCTTAAAGAGGAGGCTGGCAAACACGCTTAGCATGTCGGTTAATGGAAAAATGGGGATTCATGCTAATGTGGTTGTGTGGGTGGAGGATGGCAAAGCGTTTGTTATCAGCTGGGACTGCTCCTGCCAACATGTACCTGCCTCAGGCTGGATTCTTGGTAGCAGTTTTTGCAGACCTTTTTCATTCCTCTGAAAACACACCCTGAGTAAGATCTGTTTCAGATTTCCAGAAAACCCTAAAATACAGTTTGATGAAAGATTTATGAACATCAGAAAAGTTTGAGGGAATAGCTGCATTGCACTATGCTGGATGTGGTCAGTGACTCTAGCGAGCATTAACGAATGGCTGAGGGTTTTCAAAGTGGCATTAAGTGGGTAACAGGTAAACATCAGTTCATCCTACATTAGACGTCTTGTATGCAAATTTTTTTTAAAAAAAAGTGATTTTGAGTGTGAAGTAAAATGGGAAATAAAATCTCAGCGAAAAGTGACATCCATTAGATTCAGTGAGGATGACAGAATGATTTCTAGTCCATGATTATCATAAAGAAACATCCTCTACTGTGAATCTGGTAATTTATGTTCTTTACGTTTGTATTTTTCCCCAAGAAAACAAGCAGATGGATGCTCAGAGGATCTTTCAGGACTAAAGAAGAAATCAAACTCGTAAAAAATTATGTTGCAAGTAATAATGCCTTGTAAGTAAAACACCGTGCTCTTCAGTAGCTCTTTCGTGCCCTCTGCAGTTAAAAAGCTGTTTTGTGTCTGTGCAGCCAAACTGTTTTCCCTGGTTATGGAATGTAATACCTAGGGTTAATGAAAAACTGTAGAGCAATAAATACTGTTGGAATTTTTTTTGGGTTGCCTGTAGGGTAGGTTGTGGCTTTTTTTACTTACTCACATCTAGCAAGCATTGCAGTAAAGCAGATGATTTTGTGCTTTCACAGTGGTGCTGCTTACAGCAAGGGATGAGAGCCCAGACGTAAACAGAGGTGCACTCCTATATGAGATCTTTGCTGGTGCACGCTAGGTTTCGCTACATGCATGTAACCATCTCTACACAAGTTCGGATTTTCATGCATTTTTGCTGTCAGGTAGAAGTTATGTACAGATGACCTTATGAACTACTGTAAACCAATAGTGAGTTCCATAATTACATGTAACTTTTTTCATCACTTTGAGAGAGTGCTTATCACATTTATGCACAGAAACATATGAAGCAATTCATCCTACTCAAAACAGTTATAAAAACAGGTGAGAAAAAGTGTCTTACTTCATTTGATTGTGCCTCGGTTACATTCTGCTAATTTCAAATAGATGTCTCACTTTTGGAAATGTAAAATTGTATATAGTAGATCATACACCTTCTGGTTATATTTGAAGACAAAGGTGCAAGAGTGCATAAAAATTTCATTGGATGAAAGAGGAAATGGTCACTTAGATGAAAATAAGGACTGTAAATAGCTTTCTTGTAGGTCCTACTCTGGCAAAGCATTTTAGCCTGTATACGAAAAAGCATGTGATACTCAGTATCCATGGAGATGCCTCACATGTGTGAAAATAAAATTGTATCAGAAGGTAGTCTGAGAAATATGTTCTTTCTCATTTCTACAATGCCAGAGATCAGTCCTGAAGTACCCAAAAAAAGGATTCTTGAGGAGGAAAGAACAAGTATGATCTAATTAAGCCACAGAATTAATAACAACAGCAGTAATAATAATAATCATAGCAAAAATAATTAGAGGAAGAAAAAAAGTCAGCAGTGCTGAGAGGAAGATCTGCTGTTTGAAACATCAGAGATGTGTTATTTTGCCTACCAGTGACATTTTTGAAGAGTGACTCCTGGTTTCTGATTCTGGCACGGACTTTCAGCATGGACTAGAACAGGTTATTCCTTGCCTTTGCCCTCAGGTTCTCTGCATATATATGTGTAATTGGAACAATAAGACCTCCTGTAAGCTCTCTAGGGTACAGCTGTCAGTCGTGTAAGTTCATTGGTAGGTACAACACTTGGACTCAGACGCTGCTCTAATTGAATTATTTTCTGAAGAAACTGATATATCACTATAAATTGAATGCCTTACTCTGGGTTTCTGATCTTGACTGAGACATCAACGTGCTAGCCACTTTCGAAACAGTGCCTCTTCTCCAAGGAACTTCTTCGTCCAAATAAACAACCCATGGAGTGAGGCTGGACACAGGTGCGAGAAAGAGACTGGAGAAAGCCAAGAATCCAGTGGCTGCTTGACAAAAGACAAGGTACTAGGATGGTGAGGCCAATGCTAGATCGCAGAGACTCCTCAGGCCCCCACTGTACCTCGCTGCTTTGTCTACTCCCTGTAAAAGAGCAAAGCGCCTATGGGTGCACATGGTCCCAGGTTTAAAGTGGACTGGAGAGTGAGGAGAGCTGGGCATAAGTCCCGCTCAGGGAAAGATGAGTGCTGGCAGGTTAGTAAACATCACTATGCTTTAGCATCTCCCTCTGTGCAATATGAATAATGGTTACTTCACAGCAGTATTTGTTACAGTGATTATATTCATACTTATGAAGTCCTTTGTAAATTGAAAACTGTAAAAGCTTAAAAGTGCTGTCTTGTAAAATTTATTACTCCTGAGATGATACTTCAGTACTGAAAATGCCTCTCTGTATCAGGAAACCCTTGATTAACCAGTTGAACCATGGAAATCTCTCTTTGCCTGCATTCATTTTTCAGTGGCGATAGAGATAATAGGTGGTAATACGTACCTGCAATATAGGTGAGGACTTTGGACTGCAGAATTTATCAGTGTATTAAAATTATCCAGCCATGTTTCTCATTTGAATCATTTGATTTTGTGCTATAGATTTACGAACGATCATCGCTGTTTATGTTCTGCATCAGCAACATGAATTGAGCTGAAATCCCTCTTGGACAGACCTGGGATTGTCACTCATAATGATGACTGCGCTGTTATGAACTGTGTTTTTCTGAAAGCATTTAATAGAGTAAACTGGACTTCCAACTTGTGTGTTCAGTGCTAGGGGAGCAAGGCTGGTCAGGGTGTGTGTAACCCTGCCAGGGCTGGACCGTGTCCCCACAAATGGAGGCCTGGGCCTGCTGGAGGCCAGCTTACTCCCTGCCTGAGGAGGGGGCTGGGAGACAGGCTCTCCCCACTCCCTGCCTGGCAGCCATTTCCAGGCCAAGCCTCCTTCTTGATCCCCACCTGGGCTGCGCTGCGAGTACAATTATACCCGCGGCCTGATCCTGACCCGTCTCGGCCCATCCCCAGGAGGTGCCGCAGCCTGGCCTAGCAGACCGTGGGCTGAGGCGGTAGCTGAGCTCAGGCCCACGCTCCCTCAAGGGACCCTCAGTGGGGAACAGTCCCCACATCCCTCTTCACCTGCTCGCTGCCTGGGGCTGAGGCTGACACTGGTAGGATGAGGAGGAGAAAACCCTTGGGATTATTCCTGCTGAATTAGTTTTTGGGAAGAAAACACTGTGTCTACAAAATTTATATGATCCATGGAATCAAATCAGAATATTTCTTGTTTTTCAGCTGATTAAAAAACACAGGGGCTTAAATCAGTTCACCGAAACCTCCACTGTGCACTTCTTTAACGCTACCCTGACTTCAGAGGAGCATGGCTCAGGCCCCCATCCCCATTCCCACAGCTCTCCTCTGGCCAGGTGCCTGAAGCGTATCACCTTCCACCACGCAGCGCGGCCATTCCTCTAAGCAAGCTGCGAGCGAGGGGTGGGAGTCAGACAATGCTGGAGCCTCTGTGAAAGATATTTGGCCGGGAAGACAGCTCCATAGGCAAGACACGACATTAAATGGCCAAACAGTCCACCCATAAGGCAATACGCTGTCGTAGGGAAATGCAGCTTAATACCAGTTTTAGCCAAAGCATTTGAAACCAGCTGCGTTTAGATGCCGAACTATGTTTTACTTTGACTGACAATACTTAAACAGAAGTTTGAAAATTTCCTTTTTTCTCACTATTCATTCCAAGAAAAATGAAAATGGCACTTTTTGGCGAAGATATTCAAATGTCAGAACGCACAGAGGGATACAATATAAATTATCTGTGTCCCTCAGCTCTTAGGGCAGAGCAGCGGTGAGAGGGCATGATGGAGAGGTGTGCTCAGGGCAGCGGCACAGGAGCAGGAGGAGGGGGATCTAGCCCAAGGCACGCAGAAAGGGAGAGAGGAAGAAAACAGTATCCCTCGAAGCACCTGAGAGCTCTAAAGAAATGGGGGGAAACTCTAAAATATTGAGCAAGAGGAGAGAAGGCTAGCGATGACGGGATGAAGGTTGTTCTTGTGATAAACGTACAGCGTTACTCCTCAACAGCCTTTTGAGGCTGCAGGGGACGGAAAGCGAAGACGCCTGCGGGCAGGGGGGCGCGGGGCGGCGGGCGAGCCCGCCCTGCAGGGGGAGTATAACACCAGAAATGGCGGCCGGGGAGCGGGGTGGCGGGCTGCCGGGGGCTGCCGCCAGCCCCCCGCCGCACCCAGCCCCTCCGGCCCCGCTGCCACTTGTGAAACGTTTCCGTCTACTGAACTACTTAGCAACCTAACCCTATTTGGTGTGATGTATATGCTGTATATGATAAAGGTTTGTTAATAGGTTTAGCTAATGTAGTTTATGATATTACGAAGTGAATGTGTAAGGCAGGCGCCTGGCATGTACCAAGGTTCAGGTTGCAGACTTCCAGCCGAGGAACGTGAGCCTAAAATCTCTACCCACTGATGTAGTCTGTCAGTCCCAGGCTCACAGGTAGCTGCACGAAGCTTAACGTGTGGCAAAACAAGTGAGCATATTGTTCTGCCAGTCCGACATGGAAATTTTTTAAAGTGACATTTCTGATAAGAAAATATCTCAAAAATAAAGTCATACAATCACATATTAATGGCTAGGGATAGATCCAGCAAGGACCATCCATATATATATTTGTTAAATACTAAAGCACTTATTCTCTGGTTCTTGCTTGTCTTCTTTTTCCAGGATGGTGTGTGCAGAAGGTGTGGGCTCTTCCCAAGCGGGTGCAGTGCAGTGTTACGACTGACAGTCTAGAACCAAGGGAGCTGCACCTGGTGGATAGTTTAGGGAAACAATTACCAGCTCCTCAACTGCTGCCAGGGCCAAACAGAGATTGAGGGAGCTGCAATAGCTCCCTGTGATCTCTGCCTAGCAGACACCGAATGTGTGCACACATGCACAAAGGCACGTTCATAATTGCACCTGCAGACATGTTAATTTATAGGTCCTATGTCTAAGCCAGGGCCAGTCAGTGCTATCCTCTGTTGTCACCAACCTCTTCATTCTTTTGCACCGTTTGTTGCATCCACTTGTTTTAAGCACTAGTACTGGACGTATGGATTACAAGTGCCTCACCCCAGTCAGAGAAGATTCTTAGCTCTTTATAAATTCATTGGACTCCTTCACTGAATGTTAAAATTGTCTAATGACCACTCACATGTGATATGTCTGAATACCATATAGATACCAGATCCTTTTAGATACTTCATCCAGTTTAATTTCTGACTGCTATCAGTGCAGCATACGCAGAAAATATTCTGGCTGTATCAGCTTGCTGTATTCTTGATCTCTCATATTAGATTAAATACAAGTGCTGGTAAATGAAAGAGACTCCCTTTCTCCACCTATTTGTAAGAACACACCACACTCTTCAGAGAGGCTTTTTTCATATTTCACACATTTTACCCAGACAGTCAGCTCTTTCCAATTATTCTGACCTTTTTGAGACATAGACATTGAAGTCTTCCACCAGTTACTGTTAGCATTGGCTTAAACAAGTACACAATAAAACATTTAATTGTCAGTGGCTCATATGTAACACTTTGCATGGGAAGATCCCCAAGTACTTTGTAAACATTCATTAAAGGTGACAGCCTGTGATGCATGATAGCTAGGGAGAGCTGTTCCTGTTTTGCTGAGAAACATCTTAGTCTCCATTTACCCACAGCCTTGACAGCAAGGTAACACAATTACGCCTCTCCTGCAAGACAGAGGCACACACTCAGGAGTTGCTACTGCCTCTGGCCCCACCTCACCTTAAAACAATTTGCTCCTGTGATCCCCCTTTCCATAATATCTTTTTGGCTATTTTCTACAGAAGGCTGTGACAGTCCAGCTGGTTAAAAGATTTGGCTAGGTGCTGCATTAAATAAAACATGACTAAGTTTGGATCCCATGCACTCCAACTAAAATCCATAGTGTCCACATTAAAGATCAGAGGGTAACTCCAGATTTAACTGGTAGAGCAGTGCACAGTATACCTATCTCTTTGTATATACTATTCATAGAAAGAGAAAATAGCTGGTGAAGTTGCGGCTTCTTCCAGTATTTTCAGTCACTGACAGCCTGGTGAAGTTCCCCTAATGTGGGCATGTTTGACCACCTGGAGCCAGGTAAACAAACTGTTCACGGGATGCCACTGGTCTCCACACTAACACAAGGACATATTGAAAGCAGCTGAGGACTCCCAGCTCTCTGGGTGGGGGGCTGAAAAGGGTACTGTTCGAATTAATGGTTGCATATATGACAGAAGTAAATGGAAGCAGAAAAAAAAAAAGATGCGCCTAGATATCCCTCAGAGTAACCCAGTGGTCCAGCCATACTATACAGGGTATTGTCTTGTGGAGACTGTAAACGATATCCCCCAAACAAATCCACTTCCTGCGTATTGCGCTGGGCATGCACATAGGAGCACTACCTTCTGCAAATCTTATTAGATGATGTGCAATGCAGGTCTGACATGATTGTGTTTGATTCTTCCATTAGCCTGGCTTCTGTTGTGATCCCTCTGCACCATGTTCCTTTGCATGGTATAGAAGGAAAAGGAGCAGAAACCAACAAACAGCTGGTCGCATAGCCCTGAAAAGCCTGGAGAGAGTCCTCATGGGGAGGTAACTTAGAAGGACATTGATGTGGTAAATAACTGTGGTTTGTCTCCTCAGGAACAGAGGGTCACTCCATTCCTTGTTAACAGACAAAATTGTTTGAGAGAAGTATTGATTCCTGCACCAGTTTCTCCTCTTTGGAACAGTCCAAACCCTTGAATTTTGGCCAGTTTCTCAGGTCCAAAAAGATAACAAGAAAAGAAGTTTTGACAAACAGTCCAAGACGCTTTATCAGATTTCTCCTGAGGGATGGAGACCAAGAAACTATATAGCTCAGAACTCGCTAGTAAAAACATTGCACTCTTGTCTTCTGAAGTGGAACAGGATTGAAGTCTTGCGCACCAGCTATGGTAACCTCCAAGCAGGTTACTGTAAGAAGATCAAAAGTCTTAAGATAAAGACTTATGGGTTGTTTTGGTTGACTTACCACACTGTAGGGATTTCCATACTTTCGAGATCTGTGCACAGTTCAGAGGTAAAAACTAGTAGTAGCTTCAGGGGTATGTATCAGGGAGGGAGAGAACAGAGAGCCCACTGCCAGCACTTACCACTACACACACTTCTCAGAATGGTGAAAGCATTTTGGCAACGCCTGGTCAGCCGCTCTCATTTCCAGACTGTATCTCAGCCTCAGCTGCACATCCTGCTGGCCAAACTCCCTTCTGCTACACCAGCTGCAAACTTCCTCTTCCCTTCATAGGCAGCTGTTGTCAGCCTCAAATCCATCCTCTCCAGCCTATGCTTTCCTGAGCTTCAGGTGTGCTTTTTCCGTGCAAGGACTCTTTCCTCCCCCTGATTACCTTTCTTCTTATCCTTTTTGAATCGAAAAATCTCATTGACCCCAGTTTCCACGGAAGACGAGAAACCTCCTCTGGAAACTCCCTCTCCTATTGCCTAGAACAATACTGCCTACACCCTTAATTTTTTTCCTCCCCTGCTCTCTAATATCAGAGACAAACCTTTTTTTTCTCATTTTTATACAGTCCCCTACCTCCTGGTACAGCTTACTTCCCAAGTGCATGTGGAAAGGGCCCTCAATGACATGGTGCCCTCAGCTTCCGGGCTGCTTTACTGCTGACACAAATCCAATCTGATTGTTAAGTAAACTTAAAGATACATCAATAGGTGCTGTTATAACTGAAGTAATATTCTAATTTAGAGCCAAATCCTAGTAAAAAACATATACACACAGAAGTTTGCATGCATTATATATAGCATGCACTTATCTACCTGTCTATATATAAAATGTAGTGGATGAGAATATACACATATATATATTTGTTTGCATTTAAATATCTATATTATGTGCCTAGGAGAAACATGTGTAAACAATATGCAGTTTGGGGAATGAGAATAAAACCTATCAACGTTTAAGATGTTAACGTTTAAAACCAGACTGCAGGTGAGTAATAAAAGAGGCACCTTCATCAGACATGTTCACAAATATAATGATAACCTAAGTCTGATTAAGCCAGATGTCGAACATGAAAGAGCGGGCAGGAAGGTTCGGGAGGCTGAGAACAAACATGAAGAGACTAGGATCTGAAAGGCCATGAAGAGTGAAAGGCTATGAAAGTGAGATAGTTAAACCTGAGTTACGCTGAATAAGCTCCAGTTTCTTATTTGAATGCTTTGTGGGTGGACCAACACAAAATGTTTACTCTCTAGACTTGGCAGGCTGTTATCTTTCACCTAACGACAACTTGCTGAGGCAATTAAAAACTGTATTGACAACACTGAACAAAGTCGGCAAACATTTTTTCCCCAGTAGTAGTATTTTCTCTCACCAGTCCATAATGCTGTCATAGTATTTGCGAAACGAGGAGGTGTGTGGTATGGTGTGCCACAGTAGTGTAGAACCAAGCCTTTTCCTTAAGCTCTGTGAGATCTAGAAAGCCATATGCCAGGTAGAGTAGAAGATAACTGCCACAGCTTATTGCATGGCTCTGAGGAGCTCTGCCTTTGCACCACCATGTGTGCTAAAATAGCCTATTTATCATGCAGGACTCCATGCCCTGCACTGTGTCTTCCTCTATATCCCTTTCCATTTCTTTATATGACCCTATAAAATGGCTAAGATTTGAATTATGATTAAATGCATTATAGCAGAACAGCAAAGTATAGAGTAGTTTGATCTCACAAAGCATTATTTTCTTGGTGAGGGGCTTTCTACTGTACCTATACGGGGACCCAATCCAAAAACCTGCCTGAGCTACCAGGAAAACTTTTCAGGCCTTTGAAGGGCAGCAGATGAGTTCCCAAGGTGGGTGAGATGACTAGCCTCAAATTCAGTGTTTTTGTACAGGGAATCACTGGCTTTCAGTACTCCTGTTTTACAATGAGAAAAAGTATTGTCATGTAGGCCAAAGTGCCTTGCTCAGCTGATAGGGGAAGTTTCAAAGGAATCGTTCCTGTTCAAACCAACTCCGTATTTCTCATGTACACTTCCAAATGATCCTTTGCCTCTATCCTCCCCCCCGCCCCGGTTTGGTTTGCAGAAGGTACTGCAGACCCCTGCTAGCACAGGTGGTGTGAGCAGATCTGCCCAGCCTGGCTGCACCAGGAGCCGTTGCGCTGCCACATGATGCCGTGGTCACTAACAAGGGAGCCGAACTCCTGGGGAACAGAGGAGAAGGCTGAACATCAGTCGGGAACCAGAAAGGCAGGAAGAAAACCGGAAAATAACATAAACCTTTACATGAACTTACCTAAACTTCAGAATGGGCTCAGTTCAAGTGGTGGGCTCTTAGAGTCATCTACTTCATCACCTCAATGGCTTTACCTCATCACTGGTTATTGTGCTGTCACAGTGATTTAGATAATGAATGACAACTTTATTTCAGCATTCGTCCTAATGCTCCTGCCCCATTTCAAGTAGCTATTTACTAAATCATCTTTTTATACACAATGATTGATTGAGATAGGATCTGCATTTGAAACAAGGGAAGAACTCTCTATATTACTTAAATAGTGTAATTTTGCAATTATTTTTTCCTTGGATGCATCCTGTCTTGCTCTGAACCTAATCTAAGGTTTGGCTGAAAACATCTAATCCCCCTCCCCAGCCATCTCCAACTGCCAAACTGAAAAACTGTCACCTGAATTTAGGTCTTCAGCTTTTTTATATGCCACTAATTAATCACAATGATTAGTTAATAAACAGCCTTATTCACTGCTTTCTTTTCTACCCTATATCTATTGCACTAATTTCTATCAGAAATTACCTAATGGAAAGGTCTATCAGAAACTGCCAATTGAAGAAAGCTGCTTCACTGACTCCAAAATGCTGAACACCAAATGCCCTGCGTTTCTTAAACCCCAAGCAGCAGAAAGCCAAAGTTGAAAGCCACTGGCTTCAGAGGCTTGTGCATCAGGGCTTACTCCCAGCTGTCTGGAAGCCCTATGAGTCCTGGCCCTTAGTCCTGCTCTTTGTACCCGGTGCCCCTGGAGCTGGTACTTGGAGCCTGGAAGCAGAAAAGCTCAGACAAAGCACTCCATGAGACTGAAAGCTGGATGGTTCAGGAATTCCTGCCAGGTTGCAGCATCATGCAGGGAAGCCCAGAAAGTACCAGTTAAACAAGAGGTTTTCCCTGGAATACCTGGTTGGAGACCCAATGAGCCAGCACAGCTGCTAGTGAAAGTGATGTTTTTCTCAGCTTCATAGTTGCTAAAATAACAACTTGAGCCAAAGGAGTAATTTCTTTAAGATACACCCTCTGTCATTGTTCCTAATGCAATTTTTTTGTAATGTCTGACTCAAGACAAATTATTATTATTAATAATAATTAATAAATAATAATAATAATTTGTATTTGAGCTGAACCCAAGTTCTTGAAAAGTTCTGCAAAGGCATAATCCTGGGTTTTTTGGCCATTTCTTTGCTGGGTGGTAAGCAATAATCAAATTAATGATTTCAAATTAGATAAAAATCATCTTGAACTGAATCCAGCACAATTACAAGCAGATGGATAAACAAGAACAATAGGAACTCACAATATAACCAACAGCTAGCTATTTTAAAACACCTCTGGAAAAAAAAATTAAAAACCAAAACATTTTTAGGGTGGTTTCAATGGGGCAGAGTGATTGCATTAGCTAGAAGCTGAAAGATCCACCCCATCAGTGACACTACTGCAGGGGCTCCTTCACCCAACAGCTTCCAGGGCAATCACAGAAACAAAACCCTGTCAAGTGGTATTGCAGAGGGAAGCCCTGAAAATAACTCCAGAGTTTTATACCTTGGGCTTGTTTACAAAGAAAATGGTCTCCCCAGGCAGCAGAAAACCTCTGCTTCAAAAAGTGGTAGACTCTGCCCCTGCTTAAAATAAAGTCTCTCTGGTGAGAGTTGTCCAGGGCTATGGATGGGCGGCTGAGACATTCCCAGAGTGTTCCCAGGAATCAAGGCCAACAAGCACAGAGCAGCCAGCTCAGCTCTAGTAAACACTTTTAACCTTCAAAACTGGGTGGCTGCTTGCAAATTGCCTATTGGGAATGGTTCTGGAAATCCCCTGCTTCTGATTTGTGCCTGGGAGTGGTTTGAAGGGCAGTTGGCAGCAGCCTTGAGGGTGCTAGGGGCTTGCCTAGCTGTTTAACACCATAGAGGATCATAATCCAGTGCCCAGGAATGTTCCCAGGCCCTGTTTCATTCGCCAGGATAGCTGCAGACTGAAAAGAAAATTAAAATGAAGTATTGGGTTTGTTGAGAATGGAACTGTCACATTTCCTACTTTACAGGACATCCATTACAGAGATGGATTAAACCAGTGTGATACTATTTGTCTGGTTGCAGAACTAACTGCTAAATTCACAGAGGGACCCTTTTAACAGCAATTCTGATAGTATTTTAGAAAATCAACTTGTACTCAGGATAGATCCAGCACTGTGCAGTTGCAATCTTAATTTTACCAGCATCAGGGAAGAACCAAAATAATCTGCAGCAGACTTTTTAATGTGACCTATGGAATGTAAGAGTTGGGTTTCATTGGTGATAATGGCCCAAACTGGGAAGCATCTGTTAATTTCTCCTCTTACTTTGTACATCTGTTATCAGTCCCTGGTGTGATTTGATTTTTGGAAGCTGGATTTCCTTGCACACATACCATAAAGCTCACTTCAGTCTCCTTTGTACAGTTTACTATAAAGCCCTTGATTAATACACTAAGGGCCGAATCTGAAGGGAGACGATCAGTCCAGACTGCTGATGGTTTACATCAGCTGAAAACAAAGCTTTTAGACAATACATAGAAAGTCGAAGACTAGGACACCTATTTTAAAGATTAGCTGTCCGCTTCAGCAACAGAAGTACAATCACCTCCACAACCCTCGTGTGTAATTTTGTCTGGGTGGGTGAAAGGGAATGAGAGTACAATTGTTTCATCTCTTCTAATTCTTAATGGTCCTGCCTTCCCCAGTCGACCTATGCAGAGACATTTACAGCCATCAAACATATAGACTGCCAGACCTAGGTGTGCTGGACTGTGCCTCCAGGGATCCTAACCAGATGGTATTTTAGGAGAGGACACAGTTCATTTCAGAGCAATCCGAATGAGCAGCTTTCTTTTCTTTATTACACCACTGCATTTGGCGGCAATCCACCAGAGGCAGATTCTCTGCTCTCTAAGGAATGATCTGCCCACTCTGTCCATTTAACAGGACGCTCAACTCAGAAAATCCAGTTGCTGATCACACATGTGGAGCAGATGTGCGAGCATGCGTAGCAAAATAAAAAATAAAAAATCCCAGCAGTGTACTGGGAGAAATGTAGCGTAACTACTGAAAAACAGTGACACAAAAGCTCTGATTCTGAAACAGTGGTTATTGTTGTTGTAAGGGGGATTTTTCTTATTACTCTTTCTTTGGGAGAAAAAAAAAAGCGCGTAATAAATCCTTTATTATTTTTCTCTTTGGAGGTCAGGGAGGATTATTCATGTTATACTAATGTGGCTTCTTTGTTCGTTTTCACAGACTTCTCCTTACAAAGATACGATTCTAACTATTTTGACCAGACTATCTTGGGGCCCTACCTCTCAGGAACTGAGTGCTGGAAAACTTCCACTGGAAAAAAAAACACACCCTTTTAAAAGAGAGGATATCAGAAGTATACATCTTTTATCCATGCCCCACACACTTGCATGTAAAGGGAGAGCACCAGCTGTTTTTCTCATGGTGAATAAGGGTTACTTGGGGAAATCTGACTTCCTGTTTTTACATGGACAGCTACATTGTTGCATAGCCAGTTAATTTTGGTTAGGTCAATAGAGCAAGTTTAATTATTGGAACTTTCCTTATTCAGTCAAGCTTCATACTGTACAGAAGAAAGAGGGATTACTAGGAAGTCCTAACTGCATACAGAAGCTGAAAAGCTCATCTTAATTGCATGGTCCCTGCTCAAACATACAAAACATTTGACAGGGGCTGGATTTGCTGAATGGTGCAACTTGGACTGCAGACTAAATTTATTTCTTAGGTCAAAATATACTAAATAAAAATCTTATAAAGATTTTTTTAAAAAGAATACTAAAAAACCAAAACAAACACCCAAAAAAACCAAACCCAAACCCCCAAATTACATATTTAAGTCACTGAGAGGAGCATGACTGCTGCTACAGATGTGGTGGGAAAATGGGCCCTTTTTCCATGACAGCACAACTCAAAACAACAAAAGCCTGAGCAGCGTCAAATACAGAGAGCAATCCCATCCAGTTACAGGCAGCGCTATGAAAAACACACCTCTGAAGTTGTGGCTCTCACAGCCAGGACAACTGGTGATAGTGAAACGAAATAGCAACTAAACCCAGGTGAAATCCCCCAAGAAACCAGGAGCATTTCTTGCACTCTCTGATATTCATTTCTAATTTACTTTAACTGGAACACTTAGATTTTATTTTGTTATTTATTCCAGTGACTGGCTAAGCCCCTTCCTCCATTTCATATGGTGTTACAAGTTATGGTGGATTTCTAAATCTTGGTCTTGGTTAATGCATCAAAGGACATATGGGCTGATTTCCTTCAGTTTCTCATAATATACATGTAACCAGCTGTATGTTATTACATAACTTTAGACTTAAAGCAACCAGATCATTCTAGATACCGTGATCTATTCTGTGTTTTTGATACAGTAATATTACAGTGGGAGAGACTCACCAGTGCTGTTATAAGGAAAGTTTGCGTTTTTTAATTCATATCCTTGTTCTTAATAAACATCCCAAAGAAAAATATTCAACAGCAGCAGGCAGTAATAAAAAGGCAGAAAATGGCAAAACCACAGTACTGAGGAAACCTATGTGAAAACACTGGTTGTGTCTTCCTGGTTACAGAAAACAAATAGAACTGTTCAAAGCGCTTGCCAATAAGGGCCTGCCAAATAAAATATTGTTTTATGAAGTCAGGAAAAAACTAATTTTAAAGGTTATTGTAGGTTATTTGTGGTCACGTCTTGTGTTCATAAAACATGATGTCATCTTGAACCCTTCACTATTTTTATTTCAGCCCTATAGCTCTTTGTCTGGGGCACTATCTCAGCAATTGTAGAAATTTAAAAGTTATTGGGAAATGCTTGCAAGAGTCTGTTCTACAAATTGAATGGGAATAAAATAAATGAGATACAAGCCAACAGAATGTAAGAACCCATCAAAGCCGCTACATTTTAGGGGAGTTTATTTACCTAATCCAGTAATTTGGAATTATGAGATCACACCAGCAGCAGTAAAGATGAAATAAGAAAGTTGCAGACTTGTTCTCCCTGCTTACTTTTTTTTTTTCCAAATGATATTAACACCACAAAAGTGACTGTCATAGCATCAGGTTCTCTGCTCTGCCCCTGCAACACTGGGGGAATGATTATCATGGCCACTAATGTAAACATTTTATTTGTCACCTTCTGCTTTTTGGGTGGAAAGAGTTTATTCACCTTGTTGAATGAGTCATCCCACCAGCTAATCTAATATATCTAGATGAGCTGAAAACTGATGGAGAAGACAGATGTTAACAAGAAGGTGATAAGGAGTTAAAGACTTTTCCCAGCCACTGTTAAAGCTTTTGCCTCATTTCTTTCTCTCTCTTCTATCTAACATTCACTGACCTATATTAATGCCAGGTGGAGTACATGGGACTTCTGTTCAGAATCAGGGCCTCCTATAAATGGTTTCTCCCATTTGAAGCTACCTAATTAACAGCTGACTCAGGCCTGAACACTTCCTTGAATGCTGTGGCCACTTTGGGGATTTTTCCTTTTTAGCCACTGACAGCCTCTTCTCTGATGCTCTCACTGCTAAAGCAGTTTGTCAGAGCAAAGAAATGCTTATGACATCTTCCTATGTGCCCTTTTAGGCTTATGTGCCTACTAATTTTTTCATTAGAAAAAGAATATCCCTCTATTTCTCCTCCTTGTTCCATTTAGGCTTTGTTTTATGGTCATGGCAAGTGACTTGACATGAACTAAGTCTTAAAATATGAGATTTTAAGGTAGTGGATAAATTGTTCCTTTTCTTTCTGTGGCTAAAGCCTCTGAAGCCCATGAGGCTATGCTGTCCCAATGATGGCCAAAGCACCCTGCACATGGAAGAAGCCCTGTGCTGGGGCCTGGCCCAATGGGAGCAGTTCCTTATGGTTTGGCTTCTTATGGGGACGTGCAGAGATGAATAGTTGGTGCTATGACGTTCCTGCGGGATACCAGAGCATATACATACACACATCTCCTCGGCGCAACTTCTGGCTTTATTATTCTCACTTCTTTTCTTAAAATATGCCTGTCTTTAAATTTAAAGGCAACTCTATGGGGATCTCAATGTCAGTGAGGAAAGGTAAGGGGTGACAGCCTGGGTCACCTGCCAAAAAGCACAGTACTCCTACCCCTACGGGAGGCAGTTTTAGCCCACTTCTGCCCCCTCCCTAGCCCAGGCTGCTGCAAGCATTGAGGCAGCCTTCAGATTTTTTGCAGAACTTACGTAGCCCAGAGGCCTTGTGTGTTCTGCTGGTGACAGTGTTGCTCAACACACCTGAAACCATGCATGTGGTTTGGCTCCGCAGCCCCTACCTCCAGTGGCGGCCTATTTAATGCCTCGGGTTGCTGGTGACTTTTAGAGGGACAGCCAAAAGCCTTCCTCATGGTTGCTGGTGGAAATCCTCCTTCAGTTGCATCTGGAGCTTTCAGAGGCTCTTTTCACTACTCAGGCCTTTTCCCTGCATAAAAGAGCTGCAGTCACTGGACAAATCTCACCTAATATATCTTACCTGTAAATGGCATTTTTTCTCCCGGATCAGTTTCTACTACCCCGCTGATGTTTGTTTTTCTGTTTTGCTGCCAGTTGGCATTGCTGATGCTATTTCCTTGCTGTACTATCATATTCGTGGAATGAATCTCAAGAGCACAGTTTCTATTAATGGCTTATCGTTTATATTTTCTGGGTAAGCTTTTCACTCTAACTACGGTTGAGTCAGAGTTCTATTCCCACTACCAATTCCCCTCTACCCAGGTGTCTCCTACCACCCAGCTTGTAAATATTTTTCTTTATAGTAAGTGCTGTGGAATTCATGCTTGGGAAACCAAGAAAGGCTTTCAGACAATTTGAGCTGGTCCTCAAAGATTCTTCTGTACCTGTGGTTAATCAATAATATTCAAGTGCAAAAGAGGGAAACAAACTTAGGCAATGGTTAACATTTGTCATGGAACAAATATTGTTTTCTGGTAGGAAAAATGCTTAATTTGAAAGCTTTCCTCAATACCTAAATTCAAAATAGGGCAAAAACATGGCATGCTGAGCCACCATGTTTGTGTGTTTCTTAAAAGAAACTTGCAGCATCTCTAGTTACCATTTGGCTTCTTCAGCTGAACTTTTTGATCTTTATCTAGTAACATTCCAGCCAGCCAGTCTATCAGATTTGAAATACAGTTCCTAAAGCACTGGACAACAATGTAACTTGATTCTGGTTTCAGCTAACTTCTATATTCCTCCTTACGCTGTTGCCTACATTTACAGAAGGAGTTGTGGGTTTTCTTTCCCCCTTCTTTTTTTCTCTCTGCTCATAATTGAAAAGATGGTCTGTTCTGTTTTCAGAATGGGGAAAAATGAGAAGTAGGAGGTCTCAGTGTTGGAGACAGTTGTGCTGCATGGGTAAGGGAGGGGTAGGATGGGAAGGAAAATGGTCCAGCTGTCTAATCATTTCTCTGTAATGTGACTGGAAGCTTATATTGTATAATACTAGAGCAAAAGGTGGACATAGCCCTTGCATTTTGATATACACTCATGCCATAGCTAATAGAAATACATCACATGGTGTTTATCACAGGAGATTGCCAATCACTATCCTGGTGTGCCTCAGAAGGTTTGGCCCTGATGATATATTCCTGCAATGGTACAAGTAAGAAAATTATACTGCGGACCTCAAACAAAAAGCCTAGCATTGATGAAAAAACTAGTTCAGCCACTTCTGGGATTAATTATAAGAACTCATCTTCTGCATTTCTAACTCTTTACTTTTTGGGGGCAGTTCCCTGCAGGTGCTCCTCAAGGTGTAGGAAGTGTATAGCAGATATTAATTGACATGAAAGTTAGCAGTACTCACTGCCTTTCTTTAGAGAATGTAAAGATCTTTTGGAAAAAGGTCCCAGTTTGATCCTGTCAGGAACTGGCCTCCCTGACCCCAACCGATGGGACTTTTTCAGGATGAGTACTATTATCAAATCCACCTATGTTGAAGTCTATTGGCCTATGTCTCATGAACTGTATACTGGACTTTATTCCCGACCTCACAGTATTTTGTGGGGAAAGCAGTTATTGTCCTTACTTTTCACATGGGGATATGCAGGAGCAAGGAACAAAGTAACTTGTCCAAAAGCACTGCTTTGCCAAACATAGATCTCCCAGCCCTGCTTTACTGCCCAGTGCAAGCACTCCCTCTTTCCCTTGTGCTCTACTCTACAGACTAATTCTGACCATCTTGCAAGGCTGACCTTGGAGGTCGGCTAAGGATGCAGATTCCAACTGCTAAAGCTGAAATTTTATTGCAGGAGGCACCTGCTGCATGGTTTAACAAAAGTTTTATGGAGTAGCTGCCTGAACCTCAGATGGATGCTCAGAGGGTTAGGTAGGAGAATTCCCCCCGAGCTCTCAAATTTCAGGTCTATTCCCATACCTTCCTGTCAAGGTTGACAGGAACTCAAACTGGAGAAACTACACACTATGAGCTTTTTCTTTCACAACTGCAAAAGCAACTGTGTGGTGGTCTCATCCTTCTGAATACTCAGCAAGTAATTTGAATCAAAACCAAACAGCTGTAATGCTGAAGGATATGACTGAATATTTTTTGAGAAAGCTGAATATTTCTGGAAGAAAATTGCAGCAAGCGAAGCCCCTAAAGCACAACGCTCCATTCTGAAGGGCAGCATTGAAGGGAGAAGATGACAGCAGAGCACTGACAGCAGCTTCCTCTGACTGAGTTGAGCTAATTTTCCATAGACCCTGAAGGGCAATCTTGAAGAGCTTCTTTCCCAGAAAAGCAGAAAGCCCTGCCAGGTTGGTGAGTAGGAGTCTGGGAGATGAAGACACAACAGAAAGCTCTGCTGCCAGCTCGAGTCAGTGGGACAGAGCCAGTGAGGGGCATAAAATTGTGATATCCTGACAAAATGAATGGCACTTGCTCTGCGTCAGAGCTTAGCAGAGTCTCTTAAGAAAGACTACATTGCAGTTCACAAACACACAATCTGAAAATGGCTGTGCATTGTCGTTACGTAGCACCCTCACTGTCATATTATCCTCTGTGAAAAATGTGTAAGAAAAGTGCTCCTTGTACACATTAGGAAAGAAGAAATAACATAAAGAGTCAGAGTCATGGAACCAATGTATTTCTTCCAGGGAACATCGGCTAGCCCTTTGAATTTGGGTTTTGGGGCTTTTTAAGCCCCCTTCTGACTTCTGGTCTGAGATACCTTGATGCATATGAAAATGGACTAGCACACAACCCATGCTGGTGTAATCTTTTGCTTCACCACTGTTTTTCTGAATGATTTGAAGGTAGGTCATTATCTGTTCTGATCTTTAGTTTTCACCTTTAATATAAGGTTAGCTTTTCTGTATATCACCAAAGTGTCAGGAAGGTTAAACACCATATTTAATACAACAATACATTGGCAATAGGTTATATTCATAAAGTGAGCACATCTGATGCCTTTTATAGTCTTCTAGTAGAGGCACGATTTCATCAGGAAGGCTGAGGATACTTTAGCCACTCTGCATTTAGTGTGTAAGAGTCTAAAGGACAGAAGCTCTCTAGCTGTGGTCCTGTTGCCATCACGGGAGACAAATGAAGAGGCACATTTACATCATGGGACTGGTCACGGTGGTGAGAGAAGGATGTGCCGTCACTATGTGAAGTGACTGTTTCTACACAGCAGCACAAACCCATGCATCTCTGTCTTCAAAGAGGGAGTTTTGTCCAAGTCTGCCATAAGCAACCATTTCACAATGACGTCATGAGGGCTGATGCGTACAGATTGCTCTGAAGACAGAAATCTTATTGACAAGTGCTGTTATTACTAACGAGTAATAGCTTAA
This sequence comes from Phalacrocorax aristotelis, assembly GCF_949628215.1. NCBI lineage: Eukaryota > Metazoa > Chordata > Aves > Suliformes > Phalacrocoracidae > Phalacrocorax > Phalacrocorax aristotelis. The sequence continues at coordinate 32,801,337 of NC_134277.1, read as the reverse complement.
AAATTACACATTATTTATTATGAAATCCTTCTTACGAATATTTCATAAGTAATCAGAATGGGACAAACGCACCCAAATGTCATTCAATTAATTCAGTTTCAGTAGCACAAAGAGGAATTGAACTCAGACAGATATATACGTGTGTGTGTGTGTGTATGTCAGATCCAAGATGGCCTTAAAATATTCAGCAAAGGATGATATTGCTGTTATTTGACTAAATCACTGATTTTTATACTGATGCATATATTACTGCATTTCTGTGTGCTTATTGTATGCTGAAAATTTTGTTGGTACATATTTTCATCCTTTGCTGGGATTTGCATGTGTAGCAAAGAATAAGAATACTTGATAATTCAGGGATTGATAATAGGATATTCAACTATTTTGCCTCTTCATCACCAGTTCTGATGAACATCTGCCAAAAAGCCTTATTTGTAAATACTATTCAGGGTCTGTGTGATGGAATCAGCCTAGTTCCTAGTATTAATCTCAAATAGAGGTCATAGTCATAGACACAGCGTGGCAGGAGTAGAATGTTTGTGCATCATAAATACATTCATGCCATAGTGGAATTCATCAAAAGTTGCTACGGATTTTACAGATAATTTTTCTTGGCATTTGATACTATTTGAGAATTGTTCCACTACCCTAATGTCACAAACTCTTGGCACAATTTAAGGTTGCCATAGGCTTTAGGATAGTCTCAGTAACATGTCTTAGGAAGCAAGCAATCCATTCAATTCACTTTCCATTTATTGCATATTTGTAGCCCAACACAGGCTGCTCAGTTTTAAGAGAACTTATTTGAAGATATATGTATATCTCCATATATATGTGTGTGAGTGCGTGTGACTACCACTATTACTTTGAAAGTAAATGGTGTTAATCCCTAGCAAGTAACATCCTGTACAAGTGGTTTTGTAGAATTTCTGCATTTCCTTTGTTTCTCTTTGAGTTGACAGACAATTGCGACACAAAGTAGGCAAATGAGGGTTGCCATATTTGTAATGCAAGAAATACGTAGGGATTTGTAAGATTTAAGAGAATATCTACTCATAGAAATGATATTTTTATGTCTTCCAAAGTGCATCTATTTTGTTCCATTTATTATATAGCTGAATACTCTAGCCTGTGGACAGATGTTCAATTTGCAGACAGCTGTGTTAGTTTAAGATGTTACTATCCCCAGCTGTTTGCTACCAGCGTGTTACTGAAGCCCTTGTCCCTATAGCTCTGCAAGGCTTTACTTGGGTTTCTGAGTCTAGCTAGGGCAGGTCATTTGGGCTAGTTCAGACCATCAGCATTGGTCATTGCTGTTAAGATGTGCTGGAGGACATGAAGTATTCCTCCCACAGTGACTTCTGATGGGGGCCCAGGACTGACAGCTTCATGCAGGTGAACCCCAAGCCTTCTGTGGGCATCTTTTGTTGGCAGACCAAAACCCCCCCAGAAAGGCATCCACCCACAGTCTCCTACACACTGTTAATTATAAATAGATTGTCGATAATCATCTCCTTCATGGATTTTCAGTAGGGATGAGATCTTGGTTATATAGGGAGCAATGCAGGTACCCAAACAAAGGTATCTAATGTCATTACAGCCCTCTAGGCTGTTGCAGTGTGGATGCCTTTGATATCTTAGGGTTAAGCTGGCAGTAGACACCCATTTTTAGTAATCAGACTTCTCCCCTCAGTGTTGAATAACTCCCACTGACAGAAGCTAATTGTTTTGTTTGGAGAGCTACTAGAAAGTTTTATACAGCACAGCCTGAACCCAGTGAGCTACAAATTCAAGGATTACTTTAACGATGTTTAAATAATTTGAAATCCTGAATTCTTTGTGAGGAAGATTCTTATGAGAAAACATTATAAAAAGAATGTCTCTATAGACATAATAAAATATTTCATTATTCAAACCTTTTCCTAGAGGAAGTAAAAACTCCCTCAGTCTTCCTTGGTTAGAGTCCTTGAGATCTGTTTCTCATAATGTGATATTTAGGAGCAGCTATGAAATGTCAATATTAATGTTTGTATTATTGCAATTTTACAGGGAAAAAAAAAAAAGAAAAAAAAAACCACCACAAAACCTGAATATTTTTCTCAGTGTCTCCTGCATGACTGGGAAAGTTATGTATCTGGTAACAGTGTGAAACAGAAGTGTATCGTCACAACAGAAGATTCTTGAGATTGTCGTATAAAAGCAAATGGCCCCTAAATTACTGGTTTACACTACTCGCATGAGAGATGGGTCAGGTTTTTTTGGCAAAACACTTTCTGTCTGGAGAGGGTGCTTGTTACCTTTACTCTCTGGTTTGGATGTGTAATGGTGGAACTCTTTTGTTGCACTGGAGTGTGCACCTAAAAGCTGATGAAAGAAGAGGTGTAGATTTAATACACTTAATGTCCATTGCTTTCTCTATATATGTTTTTGCTATTTGAATATAATTCAGAAAGCTGAGGGGTAGTCTTTACCATTTAAAGCAAACGAGTTGGTCTTAAGTAAGTGATTCCACATGCTGGTTGAGAAAGAGTCTTTATATTAGCCCTTCACTGTGCTAAACCTACAAATCATGTTTGTAAGACCTTTTCTTTCTGTTTTTGACCTCTCACTTTAAATTCAATGTATCTATTTTAGCTGCAATTTAAAACAAATTGTCCCACAGTCTGATGAAGACTACTTACTTTCAGTGCCAGAAAAGGGCATATGTCACAAGAAACAGTCTGCATATGTATTTCACTGTTGCTTGTTTGACAGATGACCTTGATGTGAATCTCCACTGGGGGTTAAGGCTGCTTATATCCATGTTTGGTTCAGGTTGTCTTGTTACTATTTTCTTCAACTAGGGCAAAGGTACAAAGTTCTAATTTTTGTCTCAACGCTTCTAAGCATCGTCCAAAAAGAACAATTTTGTTTTTCAAGGGAGGAATCTGAGGCCAGAACTCTCACTTACTGTGCACTCATTTTCAATGTTTTACAAACACCCAACATCCAGATACCTCAGGCTGTTCTAAAATAGAACGAGACTCATGAGGTACAAAGAGCCTGAGGAAGCTACTGTATATGCCCATATCTGGCCATCTCTCTAAAATACCATCAAGAAAAAAGTTTAACTAATATCCATCCAATCTTTGGGCCCCACATGTTTCTCACTTCAAAGCATTAACTATGAAATAATATTCTAATAAATGATAGTTATATAGTCCACTACAGAGAAGTGGGCCAAGTCTTTAAGACACATGTTCCAGCGTCCCTTCTGCTTTAGGCACCACAGGACATTGTGGGATTGAATAATAAGTCCAACAGAAGCATGGAGGAGTAAGATTGTATTATTACAGAGTCACAGATTATGGCTGTGGACAGATTATAGACCAAGAATATAGCTGGGTTTTCAACATAAAGCAACTGCAAATACTTCAGATAAAGAGTTCTGTGTATTCTCCTTCCTTTTTCCTGTCCCTCTCTGCTCCCTGCCTACAAGACTGTCAACACTTAAGAGTAAGTACAAAACTATTTTTGAGTATTTGTATGCAAATTGATAGCTGTGAATTAAAGTTAAAATTAAAATGACTCACCTGATAACTAAGACGTTTTTCTTTGGGGGGCGTGAGCAATGCAAATAACAGAGAAATGCAGTTCTTAATTGTTTCATATCACAAATGTTTTATCGTTTGTATACCTATGGCACCTATAAACTGAAGCATGAGGGCAACCACCTTAACGATGGTGTTTTATTCAAATTATAGTGAGTTCAAGTCCTTTGGGGGAAAAGTATTCTTTTCAATATGCTAAGCTGGGTTTTAAAAAGTTTTCTCAGTGCCTAAAAGTTCAAGAAGCTTGAGATAGATGACGTTTTTCTTAATTTTTAAGTAAACCCATATTCTCCACAATCATTTATGATTATTTTTATGATACTGTGTGTATGGTGTTTCATACTGTGATGACATCAGAGACACATTCAGTGGCTGCTTAAAACTTCACCCAGAGAGCAGCTGAAAATGACACATTTTGCACTGTTGCAGGAGGAGTTACAGAACCAGAGTGGGCTTCTGGCTGGAATAAAATGCTTCTTTAAAAATTGCCTTCAGAGCAAGAATCTGAGTTACTTTTTAAAGACTTTGTACATTGTTGCTAAGGTTTTATTATAGAGGTAGAAATTCATGCAGTGTTCTTTGTTTCTTAGTGTTTACTCTGTTTCCATTTTGTTGCATGCTTGTGTCATGACTCAACCTCTAGAAATAGCCATAGTCTTCTGGGCTTCTAATGCTCTAACATCTTGGCTCTCACAGCAAACTAACTTATTTAGCACCAAGTTGCCCTGCCTACAAAAACCATTTCTGAAGGTTTTGTGAGTTGGAGTTGCATTAATCTGAATGATAGACTCTCCTCAGCCTGTTTAGCATTATACCTCATTCAACAGACAGTTTAATGGATGATCCACAGCAGTACATTACATTTTGGAGCTCTGGGAATTACTCTGCGCAGCCCAAGATTGGGGACTGGATTTGGTGGCTGAAATCCAAAAGCTTTTTCCTTTTTTTAAGTACCAAACATTGCCTTGTGCCAAGTGGGATCATTTCCTCATCTGCTGAAAGGTTTTCTGCCCTTGGTAACAATATTCAGTTTCTCTGGCTCCTTTAGGCTCACACTAGTATAAAATACAAGAGAAGTTAGCAGTAATGGCAGTAAGCAACTGAAGTCAAAGGAATCAGGGAATCAGACCAGGAGAAGGCCTGTCTGCGTCTGGAGTAACTTAATATGAACTCCATTGTCTCCATCTCCTTTTAATAAGTGATATCTCACTTTAAAATGATTGGGAGATCTTTTGTTGTGATGCCTTTTTGACTAACATGCCAGCTGTCTTTGAAAAGTTGGGAGGGGAGTATGCTATGATGGAAGCCTTTGGGAGCAGTGTTTACCTTATATCCCTAAGGATTCTTGAGTGTAAAACCCTAGTTTTTGGTGTGGAGTGTGCCAGGGACACAGCATATGTCCAGGAATACTGTCCAAAGGCACTGCTGCAGCTTGATAAGCCCTGACCTTCACAGAGCGACAACGTGAGCGAAAGGAGAATTGGCTGTAGATGAGATGGGCTGGTGACAGCTGAGCTCAGCCAGGGACAGCTGGCTGCCCCAGAGGTGGACCAGGTTGGGACACCAGGCACACCAAGCCAACGTGCTGGGATTCGTTGAGCTGCTAATTTGAGTATTGATCTTGCCACAGCTCAGTCCTGAGAAGACTATTTTATCTTGAGTCCATAAAGTTTAAATCTCCACAGTGGCAGTATATACATAGAAAAGGGCTAATGTGTATAAACATGGGTATACCAAAATATAATAGATGTATATTAATACGTGAAATGTACAGGCTCCAAAGAAATTACTCCAGTAGTTATTCCCCAGTAACTGGAAAATGTATTAAAAAAATCATTTTGTGTGGATATTTTTGTCACAACACATTTCAGAATGGCTGTCATAACACTGGGAATTTACTTCCAAAAATACATCAAAAAAATCCCCTTCATCTGGCAGCAAATGACTTAAAAGCAGAGACTACAGTGCACAGAGACATATTCCAAAAGCACATAATATAAAAAACTACTGGTTATTACTGGGTTAATCGGCACTGTTCTGGAAAGTACCAAAAATTGCATATAACTGTTTCAGAAATCATGGGGATATTTTGAACATTTCCACTGGGTCAAAGCAAAAATAACTACACATCCTTTTTAGGTGATTATATTCAGGAGACTGGTCTTTCTAGATTGACTTAACGCATCCATTACTGCAATTATAATTTAGTGATAATTACTCTGTAGAATTCCAGTGTTCTGTTACCACAAGTGAGAGCCCATGGAGAAAGCCAGCGTCTGGCATCTCTAGGGCCTTGGAACAAATGGCTGTGATTTTATAATTTCCAGACTTGTTACATTTAGTTGGGGAGAGGCTATACCTGCATTGTGTAGGTCAAAGAGCTCTCTCTTTGCTGATTAAAATAAAGCACTGTCATTGACATATCGGATCCAATACATCTAATTAACATGGAAAATATGTTTGACCTACACTGGTTAAGATAGATTACTTCCTTACACAAGTATAAACACTTGTAGGCATTACGCCAAAACTTAAAAGCAATTTATGTTTTATGAAAGTGTATTTAAAGTTCTCTTTCAAATAAAACCCCCCTAAAACCAGAAAACAAACAAATCCCTCACACAATGCACGTCTTCAGAATCAGAATATCAACCCTCTGTAATCAGTATGTGACCAAATCCATTCTTGCAAACAGCATTCCTTCATAAACCATGATGACTGAACTGAAAGATAAGGCCCAAATTCCTGTTTAGAAATTTGCACAACAGTGTAAAAGGCAAATTCACTTTAATTTCCCAATACTATTTTATTTTCTGTTTTCTAGTTCTCACATGTGGCCCCACATAGGAAGAAGGGAGACGAATATTAGCCACCTAGAAAATGAAGGAAATAATGACTGATGGAGAAAGGAAGTAGAGAAGAGCTGACGCTCTTATGGGTCAATGTGAGGGCCAAAGCTGATTGAGGTTAGTGGAAAACTCTCAGTAAAATTCAAAGGGCTGTCAATTCAGGACAATGTGTTCTACATTGCTTTACACTTTTGTACTTTGTTTCAATTCAGTTTAGTGGAGGAAATTAAATAAATTACCAGCAGGCTGTATACAACCCAATCCCAGCCAAGCAGTGGACCAAGTCCTCAAGATTCTCTCTGTTTGGCATGGGGGCATCTTTAAAATAGTTTACCAGATCTGGTGATGGTTTGAATAGACAAGAGAAATCTCTGAATGGTATCAGCTGATCAGGAGACACAGCTAAGAGATATTTCTTTCCCTGCAACACTCAGCAGCTGACATACTGCTTTGAGACTGTAGCCATCAGCGCGACAGAGACCATGACCAGTGCAGCAGTTCAGACAGACCTGTAGCATGTTTTAGGACTGATAAGACACAAACACGAGGTAAAAAAACCTTCCTTCTTTCCATGTTTTGGTCTCTGAATGTCATCATCAAGTCAGGAGAAGCCTTGCGTTTGTTCATTAAGAGGACTCAAGACGTGAACTGTCGGGGTACAGTACTTCTTTAAGATGCCTTTTTGGCTCTGGCATTAACCAGCTTTTGAACCAAGAAAAGAGACAAAATAAACCACATAAATGTCTGTACTTGCCTTCAGAAGAAAATAAATCAGCCAAATACTTGATTTTTCACTTTGTTTTCCCCTGAGGAGCTAAGGCCTAGCTGAATAGCTTCACTTTCCATCCTGTGGCTCTAGGAAAAAGGTCTGGGGAGGAGGACAGGCTTGTCAGCCTACCACCCTTATCTCTGGTCTGCTTTTGCCCATGCTTGAAATGACAAAGATTGGCTGTTTCAGCTAATTCCCAGCTCCTGCATGCACAGCTGCTTGTCTGTTGCTATGAAGGTAAGGGTGGGATATGAGGACAGAAAGCTCTGTAATACAAAGTGTTTTGTCCAGGCTTTTCCCCTTAGCCTACCCTGATTCTAACCCATATCCCTTCCCTGCGACTAAGAGGAACGGACAACTGCAGGAGGAAGAGGAAGGACTCTTCCTAGCATGGCCGGTGGGGTAGAGGAATATCATACCATAAATAATGGAGGAGAGTTGAAAGAGAAGGAAAAGAGCTACTGCTTTTAGTGATAGTCATGCGAATTCTGACATTCTTTCCATCATGCCCTTACCTTCACCTCATGGGAGGATCTGTTTTGCTATCTTTATAAACTTTGGCCACCCCAAGTATGATGTTGATGTTCTCATTGAGGCAAAAGTCAGCCTTGTCTGCACTGATAGATCTAAGACAGCCCTGCAATAGACCTTGATTTCCAAAACACTATTGAGCTACAACACTTGGAGGGCCTTCAGGTTATCCAAAAATAACTGATCTTTTTTTAAAAAAATGTTGATGTGCCTTTGTTCAATGACAGATTTCTGGAGGCAAATGCTACAGAATAAACTAATGAGCCATTTCTTGCAACACTTTCAGCTTGGGTTCAAACCGGAAAGCACAGATCCAAGTTCTACTGCCTTGGGGATTTTTTTCAATGTGAGGTTTGGATCCAGCCCACTATAAAAAGCCACTATACATGCAAAATTTTGAGATTGCTGTAGGTTTGGACTCTATCCACTGTCAAAGTTCAGAAGTTTTTGTCTGGGTATTTTGATGTGGGCCTATTTCCATTTTAGTTTTGGAAACAAAAAACCCCAAATACAGATACGAAAGAAAATCCCCTTGCAAATATGCAACTTACCTATCATGTGCAGAAACAATTTCAGGACTCTCAGCCCTCCAGGTACTTACTCATGCACTGACACCCATTGTTTTCAGTGGGCTCCATGTGTGAATAATTACGCACCTGGGAACAACCATTTGCAGGATCAGACTCTTGCAAAACAATATGCTGATGAAAACTTAAAAGGTAGCTGTAACACTTGATTGGCTTGGTGTAGACTGTTAGCAAAGAGGCTGTCTGGATGCAAGCTATTGTCACTCTCATTTTTAAGAAGCATTTTTAGAATAGTTACATTTCTCTGCCCTTGGTTTCCAGGGCATCTCCTGCTTCCCCCTTCTAGGAGGAGACAGCTTGCAAATGTATGTTAACAAATTCAAATGCTACAAATGAATTTTACAGTCCTCAGTGCTGGTTATTCTCACCTCATGAATCCAGAAGTGTCTATGAATTTGAAGGATTGTTTTGGGGGGATGATCTCATCTCCCAGCTTTACATATTCTCTAGTTTCGTTTTCCCCTGCAACTCATTCTATGCACTCAGCTAGCAAGCCAGACTTTCCAGAAAAGGACAAACTTCTATTGCTTTCCTTCCACTTCCTTGCTTTATGTTCGCTGCTTGTGTCCATCATCTCATTGTGGGGCAATAGTTTTTGTCCAGAGATAGTACTTATTACTTATGTTTTTAATGTTTTATGTACTTTTTATGTTCTCAGAAGCAGAATTTTACTATTCCACAGATCAAATAAATCCCAGGCTTTCAGAAATGATACAATGGAAGCCTCAGCTTCACAAGCACAGCTGCAAACGAGGCTTTAATTGCCAGCTTAGGAAGAGGACTGAAAATATCTAGCCAGTGAAAATGCAGTAAATTTGGAGGTCAGAGCAACAGAGATCATGCCTGTCTACCACAGGGTATAGCATCTAAGGCTAGGAAACATTCCCATGAAACATATTGTATGTGATACATGACCAAACATGTTTCCATTTTTATTGTAGAGATAATGAGAAGTGAAACAATACTTCTTTCTTGTGTTATTAAATCCTTTGCTAGTGAGTGTTTTACTATCTTTAGACTCCTTATTTTGTATACTTTTTTCATTTTCTAAAAGTGAAAGAGAATTTTTTTTTAATAGTTTGTGGTTTTTTGTCTGTGTGAAGCTAATTCTGGAAGTTCAAAACTGTAGATGGATCAATTATAAAAGACCTTAATGAGAGTTGGAAAAAAACTCCTAAAAACTTCCCTATAGCCCAAATTTCATATTCCTATTTCAAAGCATGAATGTCAGAGAGATTCTCAACAAGAGTTCATCAGGCCTTTTTTCACAGGAAGAAAACATTTTTCCTCCCAAGAGCTTTTCTTGGAAAGAAACACAGTATTTTGTTAGTTTGAAAAAAAAGGAAAATGGGTCATAGGAAAACAGAAAAAAATGGAAAATTACAGCCTCAAATGGTTAAAGTTTTATCAGCCTATAAGCAGCTGGCAAGAGAGTCAGATTCTGGGGTATGTTATTGCAGTTTCAAGACTAGGTGGTATTATTAGGTGAGCCTGTAACTGGTATTCTTATGAGATGTCAAATATGGGATGTTATGGAAATATTTCTTTATATAATAAATGGGTTTCTCTGAACTGCATCTCTCAACCTTTTGCGGCTGACTCATCAGTTGTTTCTGAAACATTGTGTCTTTGACATTGCTACAGAGACTGCCAAAAGCTAGATCAACCAGTGCCAGCTGTTCCGGTATTTGTGATATGAATGTATTCCCTAAGGGCATTTGCTTTATTTTAATTTTCACTATACCCCAGTTATGTATTCATTCAGGTTGTCTGTTTTGTTCACTTAAGGGCAATGCAGTTCAGGAGGGTTTTGAAAAGAAGTGTCTCAAAAGTCAAGATAAATAATTACATTAAGAAAACATTAGCTGGAATTTTTTCTGTGGCTTTTTACCTACATTTAATAATGATTTTAAAAAAACCAAACAAAAAAAAAAAACCCACAACCAACACCAACAAAACAACCCATCAACCACCACCGTAACAACAGTTTGGTTTGGTTATAACCCAGCAAAGATGCAAAAACTATTTTAATGCTGATTTTGCAAACAGTAGAGAATATGATAACATTCTGTATTCTATTATGTTATGAAAAGCCTGTGTGATAGTTTTTTCACTCACTTTAGAACTGTTTGGAAAGGGATAGAAGAAATAGAAATCACAAGGCCTGTAGTACTTCTGAGCGTCCTACTAAAAACTGTCAATATATAACGGGAACTACATTAGAGGCCAGTGAGCAGGCACACACTTTTAGTGACTGTCAGCCAAAGAAGGCAGAATAAATGACATAACATTTTGACTGTGTTGGATCAGTGAAAAAAGTAACACTTCATTTTACTGTCAGTCTGTGGGATTCATTGTCATAGAATGCCAAAACTTTACAGAGATTAAAAAAGAGAGTAGTTAAATCAGGGAAGAAGAGTCCAGCAGGGGCTATGAAACATGAAGGTAAAAACTCTACCTCAAGAACTCCTTAAAGACATCATCTAAGAAGGATGTTGTGTGAGAAATGTCCCAGCATGCTTCTCCTGTTCTTATAAAGGAAGAGGAGAGGGGAGGGTGCTCTTCTTATACCCAGCACTACTGGTGCGAGGTGGTGTGTAACAGTTCCTAAGTACCAAAGAAGCTCAATAGCACATGATTGTGTTAGTGCAAAGAGAAGAGAGAGGGAAATCGTTGCATGTTGGCACTCTTTGATTGGTAGCTCAATAATCAGGTCCTTGATGTGTCTGCTGCTTGTCCTTCCATCCCATTTTCCTCAATAAGATATACCAAGGTCTCTTGACCTTCTAGGCAGTTATTCTTTCTGTGGCACCAGTCCAAACAGTGTAATGATGGAAAAGATTTCATGTACTTCCTTGCAGTTTGTACCTGTTCTGTCTTATTACAGTTCCTGGACCTACCTCTGTTGGTATTTTATTGCTAGCTAGGCTTCTACAGCAGGGGATATACACAGACCACATCAAAGAAGAACAAAATGTTACTTACAAGTGGGAACTACCACTCTAGCAGAAGTAACTACTTCTCTAACATCTGTTGTTCTTCAAAGCATGCTCTGCATTTTTTTACACTACCTATCTATGAGCAGAGGTTGATTTTTCCTGAAAATTCCTGCATCACAGCAAAGCCAGAAAGGCGTAAGCTAAACCCTAGAAAAGGAAAATGGGAGGACACTCGCAGATGGGTCTGCGTGGGCATCTTCCAGAGAATGAAATGTGCTGTGCGGCTCATCACCAGGGCTCCTTGCTTCATCTCTTCCCCTTCTTCCTGCTGTTTGCCTGGCTCCCACACCTACGTAGGCCCAATGCACACACTCAAATAAAAATCAGTGGCACACACTGATGAACAAGCGCTATTTTCTTTTACTGTCTGACCACAGTTTAGCCATTCCTGTATACTGTTTTCTGCCAGTCCTTAACAAAGACATCCAATCAGCAACATTCATTCTGCATATTGCCTAGTTGGCCACGACTTTGGTGAAAATAATTGATCTTGTATTTCTGAAGAGAGTTATTTTCAGTAAAATTATCCCATTTGTGTGGTAGCTGGGGAATGGGAATTGACATGATTTATTTCTCTGGAAACAAGTAATGGTTGATAAACAAAAATTTGAGGATATTATTTAAAATTTCAAATCCACTTTGTCCTCAGTCTTTTCCAAATCTTACTGGCTATTACAAACTTGGTGTTTAAATGTGTTTTATATAGCCTCCTCCCACTCCCAAGAAGTTCTGTTGCATTTTTGTGACTGAGTGTTGCCATTCATTGCTTGAAGTAGGTAACAAGAACTGTGCATTCCTTCAAAAAGAGGAACATCCCCAAAGGCTTACTTCAGGTTCTGTTTTGAATTTAAAGTCAAAGTTTAAAATCTGATTATTGCATCTTCTTTTTAAACGTGCTTTTAAGTCTGTTCGCATGTGGAAAATGTTTTCAGTTAGAAAAAAGTAGTTAATATATTTATTCCTACAAACTGAATATGTGACACGTGGTACAAGAAACCTTTATATGTATGAAAGCTAGCCATATGAATTTTACTGCTCTTGCTGTTCCTTATGTAAGTGTTTGCTGCTGATGTGGCTAAATACGATTTGGCCTATCACTTTCCAACAGACAAGGATTTATGAGTGCATATGCCTTCCTATAGGCTCATAGAAGACGCTTTCTTTAACTACTGATATTCACTTAAGGGCCATGCTTTACTTATTTTTGTTTATTTGCTCTGGGTCCTCTTAACGACAGTTTTTTAAAGAGTCTGTTCCTGTACATGGTATAGGACAAATTCTTACCTCATTTTAGAAACTGTAAACTTGGTTTAATTCCATGGAGGTATATGGAGTTGCTTCAAATTTATGGCAGTATAAGGAAGATGAGAATTTTGCCTTCGATGCTCATCTATTCTGCACAAGCTCCTTTAACTTGCAGAAAAAAGTCTTAAATGAACATTCAGGTAACCGAATGCTATTGATCCTTGTTAAGAAATACTGGTTATTGTTGTTATTATTCCTTTCTGTTTCAGTAAATAGAGTTAAGCTGAGGAGGGCATGGTCACGTGCCCTTTTGGGCCACTGACTTCAGAAAAACCCGTGAGTGGATTAGGACAGAGTAAGCAAGATGAGTGCTAGGACAGGGGAAAGTCAGGGTCAGGTCTGTTTTGATGAGTTAATCTTGGTTCCTTCAGTCCTCCTAACTCTGGGTGGTAAATTTCTGAGTTCCCCAGAGTGTTTACTGTTGAAGTAATCTTTAGGCAGGTGGACTTATTTTGAGTCCTGCCAATTTTGTATTTATTTTCCTTGAATTCCAACAAAGTCCACATTTTCCTCTTGTTGCTTCATGTAGATAGAAGCTTAGCAGAAACATCCCTTTCCGTGTCTCTTTTTTAGACATCTGACATTTAAGTAGTGTTGTATATTGACTCATGGACGGTTTGTTTAAAAAAAAAAAAGAAAAAAGAAAAACCCAATCAAAAAACCCAAAGATTTTGGGTTATCTTTATGGGGTAGTACTCATGTGGGGGACCAAATATCTCAAACGAGATTATCAGTCACTGTCTAGATAGCGATTGTAGTCTGCATTGCAAGGTACCTTGCAATGGCATCTTTAGCTGGATCAGGTGAGACTTCCCAAACTATGAGGGCTGTGGTCATATGTGATCACTCCAGCATGTCCACAATCCATTGGTACTGACTGTCTTAAACTACTTGCAAAACATCTCCTAATTACTTTAACTATGTACAAAAGACTGCCCTACGTGATTGTTTGTGTAGCTGCATTTTCTACTGTTTATAAGTATCTTGCCTATGTACAGTTTGGTCACTTCTGCTGCAGGAATTGCCTGAGGGACCCTCCTTAGTGTCCAGGTTCTCCACTCAGGGTGTTAATGAATTATTAAAGCATACCAGGAGAGCCTATCTGTTGGTCTAGGCACAGTGGGAGCTGCCTGGGGCAATTTCCGGACTTCTGAAAATTTGCTTCTGGAGTGATTCTGGAAGTATTTTGTAGGAAAGGTGGCCAGCAAGGAGTCCAGGCAACCACCGTCACTCCAGTCTGTCCATACTCTCCCATCAGCCCATTGCTCTCACCTGGCTCGGTGGGAGTGCACAGGCACAGCCTTCATACCCAGCTGTACTGCATCTATAACTATAGGACAAACTTGAATTCAATCCTTCTGTCACATTTTTAACTTAAATTTCAAAGCCCTTGCAACATTAGAAGGAAAGTGCTTATTACAGGATCATTGGTGACTCCTTAGGGCTGCATTATGGCTTCTCTGAGAGGGTTTGTGTAGACAAAAGAAATGCTGAGCAGCTCTGCAAGGGACTGTTTTGATACAGGCTGGAATTTTAACTGTCTTTGTATTAAATTTGGAGATGGCTCCTACACATTCTTCTCACTGCCCAGAAGTTAGGCAAAGAAGAGAAAGGCAGTCAAACTTTAGAGCAGAATAAAGACAATAAAAAAAGGCAGAGGTTAGAAAATAACAAAAACACCATTTGAGAGAAAATGAAAACAGTTGCTACATAACTTGAAGGCAATTCAGCTTCTCAACTGGTTGCACGCGTAGACAGCTTTGACACAAATATTTGCATGCTTAGATTTATAACAAAATGTTACCCACAAGGGTGACATGCATTATTGTAGACCCAGGCTCTGAGGTAACCAAGCCAAATAGCATAAACACAAGGCATTCTGGGGGCACATGAGGAGCACATGTGCACAGCTGTGCTTACCCACTTTCCCATATATATAAACACAGTTACGTGTAATTCAAGTGTATGTGCCAATGGATCTTTCCCAAGATCCTCACACCTTACATGATATATATACATATATGTATGTATGAATATATATAGGTAGTTATGCATTTACTGTACATGCATATTCACATACTCTATGGCTGCCACTGGTATATTTCCCAAAATGTATCCCCCTCTTAGACCTGTAACCTCTCTTATTGTGTGGCAGGGACAGCAGTGGCCACCAGTATTCACTCACAGCTACCTGCACGTGGTGTCCCCACCCGGGCAAACAGTGCCCAAGGGAAAGCAATGCTGCTATGTTTTCCTGTCTTTATATATTAAAAAAAACCCCTACTTTGTGTTAGGGGTGGGGTTAGCAGAGACGTGTCAGCTGGGAAATTTGGAATAGCATGTATAATTTTGTGAACTTTAAAATAGTTTAAACCCCCAAAACATGCAGGATGGAAGGTGACTTTATATGTTGGATACGTATGTGATATATGGCTTCCAACATATAAGTGACTGTGTGTCTGCAGGATAAGGAGCACTTGGAAAAGCTGGCGCTGCGTTGGAGGTGGGCCAGGCATCCAGTGCCCTTGCCATGGTGTGGGGGAGTGTTTGCATCTGGGGGCTTGGCACAGCCCCGCAGCGAGGGCTGTGCTAGATGCAAAGCACAGCTCCAGGTTCAGCTTCCCCAGCTGCTGAGCTTTCTAAATCTGGAGTTTTGTTTCAGGACTGCCTCCTGTAATGATGGGAAGATTATCTGCTGTGGTTTATACATGTTTTCCTATGACACAAAAAAGGATTGGCAGTTCTGTAGATTGTTTCTGTTTCTCTTTTTATTCCGGTCTTTTGGCTTCTTCTCCTGTTTTTTTTTTGTTTTGTTTTGTTTTGGTTTGGTTTGGTTTTTTTGTTTTGTTTTTTTTTTTGTTTGTTTGTTTTGTTTTGTTTGTTTTTTGTTTGGGTTTTTTTTTTGGTACATCTATCTCTCCCTGTTCCTTCATTCTTTTTCATTTTCTCTTTTTCCCTTGCCTTGCTACTGTAAGGGTTGACATGAGTGAGACTCCTAGCACTCTAAACCCTAAATTTGAGGTCACTTAGTAAAATATTTACTGAGCCTCAGAGTCTGGTCTGTTTAAAAATTCCTCTATTATGATAAGATCTTAAAGCACAGATGTCACTATGCTGTTTATGAAAACTTGCTCTTGCAAAATTTAAAATCAATATAAACACTAGCCATCTACAACCTAAGTTTGACCAGTTATTTATTCCATTAAAAGTTGCCTTAAAAGAAAGTTGGGTTTGTTTCATCTCACCTAGCTTAAATCATCTACCGTGTAGATGTTTACCCCAAGCATGTCATTGTAGCCTCCTTTTATGGTTAACAGAGTGAAATAGGAACATTCTTCCTGAGATTTATTTGGCCAATTTTAGACTAAGAGGAATTGCAGCCTGGAAGATCCAGTCTATTGCATGACTTGCTGCGAGATGACTCTTGCTCCTGAATATTACAGCTGCAAAGAACTGAAATTGAAGGACATCAGTAGTTTGAAATCCAATCCCTAAAAACGAGTTGTAAAATAGAATTTTAAAAGCTGGTTTGATCTCATTGCCATCATGTAGTTTGATTGTTTAACACTGCTGACAACAATTTCTGCATTGTCTTTTTGACTTTCAACAGCAGCTACAGCAAGGTATAATTTATCTTTCTCTTATCTATTTGTTGCAGTAAAGAAACATATTTGGGTCCATTATGCTCACTGCAGAAAACCCCCAAACCTGTCAAGCATCAGTTTCCTGTCATCCAGATTAACTTACTTCTTAAAAATCATGGTTGAATAGTTGTTTACAGGGATTTATTTTATATTTGTAGTCCTGTGTCTAGCTAACTTTTGACTCATCTTAATAGAGCAAGCTCCCAGAATCTCTCACTGAAAATAAAGTAGGTTACATAAAGAGGTGTGATCATCAGTAGAGGTTTCTAACCAGTGGTTTGACAGACAGCTCTCAGGAACCATTTGTTTTCTGTGTTTTGCTGGGCATTCTTGCTGCTCTTTTCCTAAGATTTTTCTTGAATGGAACCTTTATATAAATAAAATCCATACCTTTTTGTCAAGTTTATGAACCCACTTCCTAAAGATGAGATGGAAATCAACCCAATAACTCACTGAAGAAAAAAAGATATTTAAATTCAAATGCTGCAAGATACATACACGTATAAGAAAAGCCCTGGTCATGAATGGAGCTGAGGACAGTTCTTTGTGGTTCCTATGGTAGTTTAAAACTGTTAAACTTTCTTCCAAACTTCAAAAAATACTGGCTTTTCCCATGTGTTTCACAAGTGGTCTTTGCTATGACCCTGGATTTGGCCACATCAAATTCGTGGTGCCTGCCATTTAAGTGTTTTTGGTCAAGCTGTAACAATGGAGTAAGAATATGTTGTTGTATGGTGACACTCATTGAAGAACCACCAGCCCGCTGTTGCAGACAGCTCAGGTGAAAACCATCGCTGCAGTGTAGGATGCAGGCAAGGAGAGCATTTGGCTCACAGTCCCTCAGATGGAAATTCAATGTCCTTCAGCTCCACCTCTGTGTGAGATGTTAAAGATGCCCTGATTATTAGAGCTGGTTGAAGATTTTCCAGTGGAACACTTCTCTGTTGGAAAATGCTGATTTTACAGAATTGAAACATTTCACAGGAACATGTTGATTCCATTGAAAGTTTCAATGGAAAGCAGGCAGGCAGGCTGTCCAGGAAGCCTGCACTCCTGGTCGCGTGCCAGCTAGGCTCCCCTGGCTCCCCGCTCCCCAGGCAGCTGCTCCTCCAGCTTCCTGACACCCTGATGAGGCCTCTACCTCGGGAATGGGGTGGCTGAGGGGAGGGAAACATGAGATGGAGGGCACTGGCCCTCAGGTAGGCTCTCTTGCAGTAGCATTTCTTTGGAAGTTTTCTTTCCTTTACAAAAATATGAATTCTTCAGGAAAAATTACAATCACTTCTTTCCACAGGAGAGAAATTCTATTTTCTAGGCTGATCTACCAGTGAGGAGGTAGTGCCAGTCTTTGCTTTCTCTTTGCTTGCGCATCACATATTTACAAATGTGATCTTAGGTGGAAAGTATCCAGTATATTCACACTGAAATAGTCATGCAGCTGTCAGTGCCTGAAATGTTTATTCTCTGTAAGAGGCATAAAAGAGGACATATTGACTGTGCAGACTGTCATAATGATAAAATCACAATTTCCCCTCTGTGTGAACTGATAGCTGTCCCAGCAGAAACATACCAAACAAAAGAGATATCTGTCAAAATGTATGCATATATGTATATGTCTATAAATTTATTTATTTATTTATTTAAAATTGCTCAGGTGAGGATAACTAACCTAATTTTTTTCTCATCCAGTCTAGGAAAACAGATTAAAAAACCAGAAAGTTTTTAATTAGAAATGTCTTTTAAACATTGTAATACATACCAGAAGAATTTCTAAGCCTAGCTTAAAGAACTCTTTATACGTTTTTGTTAATATATCTGCTGGCTTGAGTTTTTTTGATGTGGTCATAACTTGAGCTCAGAATTCTGTCTTCAGGCATGTGTGACAGGCACCTGTAGAATTCAGTCGTCTCATCATTGCTTATATATGCCTTAGACTGTGTCTTCATGTTGGTGCTATTGGTATGTGCAAGCTAATTGTCTCATTAACTTTATACGGTCAGTAAAACTACTAACATGTAACTAATTGTTTGTAAAGTATTTTGGGTGATTTGGATTAAAAAAATAAAGGAGGTCATATAAACCCCATGTTTGTTCTGCGTTTTACCACCTGTGGAGAAATGCACAAGCTATGAGTGTTTATGTGCACATGCTTACAAGTTTTGACTTGCACTGAGGTGTCACACTGCTGATCATTTCTGTGCTATTTCCTCAAATTTGGTAGGTGGCATACTTACAGTACATCCAATCAGTGAATCAATAAATAATGAAGCTGGCATATTAAGAAAAGTTTAACAAATAAGTGCTCATAATGAAAGTCAGTGTTGTGGGTTTTTTTCATGGTTTCACTGGCAGTCTTGCTTTTGATCTGGGAGCTGTTAGGAGCCATTGCACCACAGATGAAAGGAGTTAGAAAATTCCATATCATAATGCAGTTAGATCAGTAATTCATGGAGCAGGTAATTCACAATGACTTGCCAGTCCTTTGATTGCACACGGTTTATGACTATTAGCAGTTTCCCCTTTCAAATTTGTATGCTTCCATACTTCCTTTCTGACCTCTTTTTCATCATTTATAGTCCAATTTGGTAGTGAAAAAACATAACTGGTGCTCAAGTGCATGGCTGTCATTCAAACCCCAATGCGTTACTGAGCAGTTTGACATTTGTGACTATGAAAAAAAAAACATTAAGCAGGTGTACAGAACACTAACCAGGTCCCTCGAACAATGCTTTATGGGATTCACAACTTGCCTCTAGGCTATAAACCTGATTCAGCCTGAGTTTTCAAGGTAGATTTAATCTTGATATTTACACTCCCAAACGTATCTTGCATTAGAACATAATTGCAATATAAATGACACAAACACATTTCAAATGGAAGGTCATGGGAAGAGAAGTGTTACTGTAAGAGCTTTCAATGACATGTGTTCTTTGAGGTTTAACAATTATCTGTCCTCAGCTTATAAAATAAAGGGCCGCATCCTCGGCTTCGGTAAATTGGTTTGCTCAGAGGGGTCCTGGCTCTAACAATTTCTTAGTAGAAGTATAAGGGAGTAAGGTTCAAATTAAAAGAAACCAAAAGAAATGCTGTTTAATCACTTTTAACGTGGTCATCTGCTCTACAGGTGTGCACATATCACATTTTATTTCAGTTATACTTACCAGGTTTCTGGGAACTGATGTTGCAGCTTTACAAAGGTAGAGAGAATTCTACAAGTTGGATGAATAACATCAGGTAAATCTGTTAAAAGAAGTTACTGCTTTGTCTCTAAAGGGCTAATATAATGTTCAAGTTGCTGAAAAAGGGCCCCTAAAAAGGGCATTGCAAACATTTAAGTGGTCAAGTAGGAATAAGAACTGTGAGTCAGAGAACTAAACAATTCTCTAAGGTGCTCAATTAAAATAATCTTTTTTTATACATGAATATAAAAACTATGCACAAAGTCCTTGCATGGTATCCCTCCCAGCTTCCAGTAGTCAGTGGGTTAGGGACTTCCTTCGCCAGAGGTGCATCCGGATCACCGTGCTTAATAGCCATTGATAGACATATCCTTCATGAATTAGCCTAATCTCCTTTTGAACCCTGTTATAATTCTGGCTGCTGTAGCATCCTGTGGTAATGAGTTCCATGATTTAATTGTGCATTGTTATGAAAAGTGCTTCCTTTTGTTTGCCTGAAAATTGCTGTTTAAAGATGTTAGTGGGGGCACTTGCCTACACTATCTGCTCCCTTTTGTTTAGTAGACAGAGCTGGTTAGTCTGTTCATAGTCTTAACTAGGTTTTTGTTTCTTATGATGGCAAAATCCGTAGCTAGTAAGAGGTAGAGAATGACGTTTTGAGATGGCTTAAGTGCTGATTTATTTAATGCATGAATAGCAGAATATACAGGTAATTCAACTGTGAAACTTTGTTTTGATATTATGCCTGGGGTTGGTATGGCACTTGTGAATAAGAAAGCAGTAGTACCATAGGAAGACTCTGACAAAAGTTTTCAACACATTCGCACATGCACACGTGTACGTATATTATCAGACTTCGTTTCTAAAGCAATGTGTGCTCATGCCCTTTGCGTAGCACTTTTTGCAGAGGTGTAGAGAGATTTTTTCTAGGCAAGATGTGGCAAGTACATGAAAAGTATGGAAAAGAACACAAAAAATCTGTTTGGAAAGTGAGCACTGGCAGCAGCTTATGAGCAAAACCAGAGAAAAGCAAGTGGATGTTTGCCTCCTTCTCACCTTCTCTTTTGCTTTGGACAGGGCTGCTAGGTGGTGTCCATGCCCTTCATGAAACGGCTGACACATGGATGGTCCCACATCAGCAACAGAAAATGTGAGATAACTTATGCTTGTGTGATGATATGAATTTATCTTTGCCTTTTTTGCTTCTTGGAAAAGATGAAAAAAATTTTGTTCAACTTTATGGGGAAAAGTTTTGTTTTAGGATTACAGGATATTATTTAGTTCCAGATGAATGCTTCCCTGGGTTTACCATTTTCTTCTTCTATTAATATGAAAAATTAGGAAGAAATATACAATGAAAAATCTTGAATTTAAAATTCAAAGAAATGGAATGCCTAAATGTTTATATATTTTTATAGAGTCTGTTTAAAATGAAGCACAAGGCCTTACTGAAACATGGCATTTTGATAATTTTTTTGATAAATGATACACAGAGTAGATTTT
The DNA here is from genome assembly GCF_949628215.1 of Phalacrocorax aristotelis. Taxonomy (NCBI): domain Eukaryota; kingdom Metazoa; phylum Chordata; class Aves; order Suliformes; family Phalacrocoracidae; genus Phalacrocorax; species Phalacrocorax aristotelis. Next base: position 32,780,381 of record NC_134277.1, on the reverse strand, counting down.
TTTCCTAATATACCTTTTTCCAAATGTAAATGATTTAATCAGAATAATCTTTAGTAAAAATGTTTTTCCTTCTCTATCCAGCTAATTTCCAGGCCCCCCCGCCCCCCGTTGTTATAATCCCTGCTGTATTTTATTTCCTTTTTCACTAAATACCACTCATTTTTGCTTACACGCCTATCAAAAATTCAGCCTAGACTCTTGGTGTTGCCACATCAAAACCTTGTTGAACAAGCTGGATGGGGCTCACTAGGTACAGATCAAAACAAGCCCCAGTTTGTTCCTAACTTGAAAGGAAAATAAACCCCCCAAAATTTTTTTTTTCTCTTGTTACCTGATTTCCTGTTCAGGAGGGCGTAAGCTCGCTGACTGCTATTGTTAGAAGACATTAAATTTATCTGCTCTTCGAAGCAAGTAATTGCTTTCTTAATGTTTATATGTCTCCTAGCATAGCAAGGTCCTAGTCCTTACTAGTGTTTGAGAAAATTCTGCAGAAAAGTAAGAGGATGGATGATTTTAGGGACACCTTGGTGCTTTAGACCTTGCTCTACTCAACTAAACAAGTTTTGGGGGGCTGAGGGTGGTGGGTCAGGACTGGAACAGCAGCTGAATAACAAACTGCATAAAGAGCTCATTAGCCCTCTACCTTGGACTTCTTTTCTGTCCAAATTAACTCTTTTAGGCACTGAAATGTCTGAAAAATCCCAACTGCCCAAAGGCCCTCAAGTTACTGACACAGCACAGTTAAAATTTGGCTCTGGATAAGAAAGAGATCATCTTCAGGACATAAATGAGTGACATTCTATTAAATCTACTTAATATTTATCTTATTTTAGTGGGTATTTTCAGGATTCTCTTCTAGGAGAAAGGAAATCTGGGGTTCTCAATGAAATATAATAAACTAAAATAAAATTTTTATAGCCTTACTGACAAAATGAGACCTTCTGTAATATCCTCCTTTTTTCCTTTTAGCTTATTCTCCAACTTTGAATGGTCTTACAGATTTGATGATGAACATATTGATGAACATCTTTGAATCCAAATCTACAGTTTTAGATCTGAGACAGAGAAGACTTCTCAAAAAGAAACAAAACTTGAGAGCTGATGCTATTAGGAATTTAACTGAAAAAGCTGGTACTATTAAGACTTCAACTTAAAACAACCTCAGTGTTTCAGCAAAAAGCTGATTTGAGGTTTTAGTATGAAGACTAGCAAGGCTGACTGTTTAAAATGAGAATTGAAACAGAAGGTAAGCAGTGTCTTTTTTCCTAGGTACAGGAAACTTTTACTTGGTTTAACAGAGCAACTGTATACTCTTGGAAAAAAAAATTGCCTTTGTTCATGCCCTGTAGCTTAGCAAGCTTAAAGAAAAACATTTCCTAAGCCTAAAATTTAATAATATTTTTTTAAAGGTAAGAAAACCCAGAAGGCCTAGTCTTCTGTTCAGATTATTTGGCTGCTCCTTGCAGGTGTTTGGGTTTTAAAATATTTGGGCAGAACACCAATAATTTGGTTTACAGATTACAGTGTTGTCTAGTTTCCTGCACGTTATTGCAATGTGGAACGATGACATTACAACAACCCATGTCTGCTACTACCTTTCTTTTTCTTTTTTTTTTTTTTTTTGTCTCTTTAGACTACATGTCTCTTCACAAAACATTGAAATGTGTCTTGGCCAGTTACCTCGGCTGTTTACCTAAGTACCTACAGGACATCTGTTTAAAGATAGGTTACAGGCACATCACATTTCACCTTCCTGAAGGGGAAGAGGACAGGAAACTTAATTTCAAAGTTCAGCATTGCCAAAGCTTTCTGATTTCCATAAAGATGCCAGACAGTGACATCATATCTACCATTTGCCCCTATGCTTTATGGCTGGAACTTCATTGCATGGTGGAAATGTTGCAGGAAAATGATTGATCTTGACTTTCACCAGTGCTGTACTAAGCAAAAGTAACAAATGGTGTCACTGCTGAAGCCTGTGAAAAAATATTTGTAGTCATGGTTGTAGCTGGGGCCAAAGTCAGAGGCGCTGAACCAGAACCTACATAGAACCCAAACTTTTCCAAGGTCACATGTTATTTTATTTATTTGTTTTAACTTGACTAAGTAGGGTTTTGATCATTTAACCATGGTCCTTGTTCATAACAGTCCTGTGCATTTGTGAGAAAACAACTTATCAGTGTTTTTGAATAAGATTTCAATTAAATATAATTATTCAGAACAAATGTTTTCACCTACCACAAGTATAACAAGTCTGTTATACTGAACACAGGTTAAATGACTACATAAAATAATTAACAGTGGCCTTGTATAAAAACAAATACATTCAGAAATAAGACTGAAAAATCCTAACCTCTAGTGTACTTAACCAAAGCAGCAGTCTGCTGGCCAAATCCTAAAATACTGGCTTTTGGGCCACGACTGTTGTAAGCTTCCCTAGGATCGAATGCAGGCCACTTGCTGCAGGGATGTGTTTTCAACTGAATGGTGTGTGTTGGAAGTGATTATTAGTGATTTTAATTATATCATGGCAAGTACTGTAGCAACAAGACACATTTTTTTCACAGTTCTACTTCTCAGGCACTCAGTCTGTGTAAAGATGTGGCTGTGTTCTGCTCAACACCTGACACATGCTTCTCAGAAATGGCTCCATTTCAAACACTTCAAAAAGTGAAGTGATCCCTGCACAGAAGGCCTAATTTACAAAATTACTGAACCTTCATGTTTCAGATGGAATTCAATGTGAATTCATGTTTAAAAAGCCTTTCTGGGCATTTCCATCTTGTCGTGGCGATTCTTTGGGTAGGAAAGCGCTACATGGTACATATATGTTATCACATTTTTATCCTTTATGCTAAATCACAGTGAACCTTCTAATGAAAAAAAGAACAAGGAATAGTGCAACTTGTAAAATAAAGCTTTTGCTAAGCACTGTAAGTCTTCCCAGCTTTACAAGAAAAGCTGCCATGAGCCATCTTTTTAATAACTTTAGGAAATATTATGTTACAAATGTTACAAACATATATAAAGGCACACTAAATGTTATGTAAAACTTAAGGGTCTGACTTTTTTAACCTCAAAACTGAAGACACTTTAACCAACCTGCATTCATAAAAGAAATGTTGATAGACCCTTAACTTTTGTGAAGCCAGTGATTACTGGCATAAAGAAAAGAAATAACACATTCTGAAATATGTTACAATAAAGCTACACACCACATAGTTTATGGATTTATAAGTTTTAGATTAAACCAGGATCTTTTTCTGTGTTTATCAACAGCATTAAAAAAAAAAACACAAAACCAGTAAGCGAACCTGGAATACCACAAACCAATCAATAAAGTTTAAAAGCACCAGTGAATCTAACCTATAACAGGTCCTTGTTTGGAGAACATGCTCAAGAAACACATGTGCCTTTAAGAGGTCTTGAAAGAATTTACACCCATGGACCATTACCATTTCCAAACACCCTGCAGCTTTACCAGCCCAACATGTGCTGACTGTATATCACCATGACCCTTTCACTAAAGCTCTTTTGACTGGAGTGCTTTTAATACCCACTTTCTCAGCTGAGCTCAGGAGTGATTTGTTTTACATGCCACATTAATCCTTTCCACATTTTCTGGATGAGGCAACCACAATTCCACTTGTGAGGTGTTTCTAAAACATAGTTATAGGAATAAAGCAGCAGGGTCCCAGACTTGACAACTTCCCTTCGGGCGGCTGACAAAGTGGGCTATCGTGGCTGGCGTTGGAGCTAGCAGTTGTGCCTGGCAGCGAGGGTGGGCTGCTCTCCGTGGTTAGTTGGAGGCCCAATTATTGTTGGCAATTCAGCCACAATTAAAACCCTGTAGGGATCTTCATGGATTTAATGTCCAATGAACGCTGATGCAGATTAATAAAATCCAGCTCGTCTTTTATAAGCTTAAGATGAAATGCAACAGAGAGAAACAGAACTGAAAGTATAAATCGCAGCTCCGTAAAACCCAAGAAGTTTATGCCTCACACCTACATGATTGGAGGAAAAGAGCTTTTTATAAATGGGCAATTAGTGTTCAGTGTACTGGCTTTTATTATGTGGTAATTTTACAGTTTTCACTTTAAAGACACCCAAAAAAAAATCAAAGGCCAAATGAATTTCTGTTGTATGCATTTATGAGCTTTCTGCATTTATAATGTTAGCTCAATGTTACTAATGCAGGGTTTTGAAAATTTAGTGTTGTCAACAAGGCTAACAGAGTGGACCAACCAATTATAAAACTGTTTTTACATGTCAGCGCTGTGCACATTTTATTAACAAGTTAGTGTTATACTCCATTTTTTATGTGTTAAATCGAACTGTACAAGTAACTGGAGGACTAAAATTATGTTTCTACCCAATTTAATTTATTGCTCTTCCCCCATAAATTTTACTTGCAAGTTCAATGGTCTGAGCTGAACTATAAATTAGAGTGAGGTGAGTCTTATATATAACTTGATTTACTCTGGTAATTTCTGAATGAAGTATCCGAATCCGCATGCCTGTCTACAATTGTCTTTACAGCAAGCTATAGCAACAGAATGAAAAAAAGTGGTGGCTAATTAAGAGTTTTCTGTTAAAGCCTTTTACAGTCATCCACCAGGCTATTCAGCAAAACTTCAAACAACAAAAGTAGCTTCATGAGTACTAATGTGCAACCACTCATCCCGTGTGGCAGGTGTCACCAGGTGGTGCCATTTCAGTCTTCCAGACTCTTTTTTTTCTTGTTTGTTTTATTTAAGCATGCAAGTAAATATTCATTCATGGGAAGATACACTTGTTTTTTAATTTGCATTATATACAATTGTGTGTGAAGGGAGGTGTGTTATTGGAAGGCAAGTTTACTGTTTGCCTTGATCTTGTATAAAAATCTGTTCTTCAGGTGGAATTGTTGCTTATAATCCCAATTTTAGTGATGAGCTGAGATTCCTGATCAAGGGAATTGCTTGCACGCTGTTTGATTATCTCTGTTCCAGGGCTTATTTATATGTGTAAGTAAAACAAGTTATACTTAGAAAATAACCAGAGGCCATGTATCTGATTTCCCTGATCTGCCAAGACATCTGCAACGGCTCTGCAGGGGGACAACAATGATGTCTACACAAATTCTCTTTCTTTAATTTGCAATGAGATATTTATTGATCTGACTTTTCAGATACGTTAATGACCTGCAGCTGGGAGCTGTGGGCACCCAGCATTTTTAAAGGTCTCACGTTTGTGGCCTGGCTGCTCTCCTGGGCATCAAGTAGGACTTCTCTGCCAGCTTCACCAGCTGTACATTAAGACCTTGATAACTGTACTTTTTCAGTGTTTTTTTCTTTTTCTCTGACTGTATGCTTGTGGAGAGCTCAGAAGCACAGAAACATCAGCATGTCTTCATCACATTTTCTTCTTGAGAGAGAGGACTGTAGTTCTGTTAAGGAAGAGGAAAAGTGTTTAGAAGAAATGTCAGAAGTCCTTTCTTTCACATTTAAGCTAGATTCAGTATTACTTGTATAGAAGCTCTCTCCCTGAATTCACTCTTCCCGCTTTGCCTAACTGGCTATTTCAAATACTTCTTGAAGCACATGGGCGAGGAGAGGTATGGCTGAGCCACTGTTTGTTGCCAGTAGGATAATACAGAGGGCAATGTGAAGTATCCAAGAAATAAATATTGCTGTCATTGAGGACGTATTGCATCTAGTGGAGAAGAGACAGAATATACCACTCATGGCACTTCCCACCACCATTCCCGCAGCACATGGACCCCATTCCAATATCCTGTGTGACCTGAACGTGGACATTCAATCCATCAGGGCAAAGCTGACAGGTTGTACCAAAAGCCCTCAGAGTCATCTAGCTGAGCTCAGGGTGTGTCAGAAGCTCCTCCTAATGCTCTGTGTTTGAGGAATACTGCATTTGTAGAAGCATTCTGCACCCCAGAAAGAAAAGGACCACCTTTCATGTAGTAACCAGCCAGTTAGATATTGCCAGCCGTGTAGTGGCTATGTTTCCTGAAGGGTACCCTCTATGGTACCCTCTAAAGACTTGATTCTTCTCAGATAGAAAACCAGAGAAGTTCTGGCAATGATTCCTGTGGGAAGAGGATAGACTCTATGGCCCTTGTACCACCATGCTCCTTATGGCTGTACAAGTGTTGCACTGAACTTTGTAAGGCAGGCTCCAGGCAGGCTGGCACGACTCTGCAGGACAGTGGCATTGTGCAAAGACACTCAAGCCAAGCCAGTGGAGCTCTGGCCATATGGCATTATGTCCATACTACTCAGCCTTGTTCACTTACTCAGCTTACATCGTGCATTGCACTGATGCAGCAATAGTCTGTCTGGTCTTGGAGCTGGCTGGTTCAACACGAGCTTGGCTCCTCCTTTCAGAGTACAGGCATTTTCTTCAGCCCTATGGCGTTGATGTGCACTGGTTTGAACACTGTACCTGTTCCCACATCTGTACCTTTGGCTTTTGAAGAATAATTTAATTCCCTGAATTTCCACTGACTTTTCTTTCTTTTTATTAAAGAGTCTCCTTGCATAAAAAAGAAAGAGATTTCATATACATAGAAGGGACTTCTGGCACCCACCCACCCCCGATAAGTCCAACCTGTTAAAATAATTTCTAGTCAGCTATATCATGATAACATCACTTACTGTATGTCACAGAAAATGAGTCACAGAAAATACTGGGCTGTAAATACTATCCAGACAAATAGCTTTTCAAGATGATGGTCTAGATTGTACAATACAAATGAAAACTGTGATTCCTTTAGCAAGAGAACTTCTTGAAGCTTTGAGTGTGTGTGTTGGGTTTTTCTAATATCTATCCAAAATGGGAACATTTTAGTAAACAACTTGTGTTGTAGAACAAACAAAAACATAATTTCATTTGCTCTTCTTTGGAAATTATTACTTATGGGCTTGGATTGCTTTTATTTTTGTTGTTTTCAGTAGCCATTTAATAAGAGCTGTCTAACTGCTTGCACCCCAGGATACAGATTTTGGTTGTGAAGAAGGCAACAGGAAAAAAGCAACCCTTGAGTTTTTAAAAACCTCAGATAACTTTTAATCACCTTCAAGATCCCATACTTGCAAAATTCCTTTATATGCCAGTGCAAAAATCAACTCAGCTATATTTTGTGTTGGTATATAGCCTGAGCCACAAAAATTGCCTACTTCTCTTTTGCCTTTGGGCAATTTTTCAATCTTAACTAAACCAAGTCCATAATGTATGCCTGCTGGCCAACATTCCAGGTAAATGAATAGCTTTTAAGGAAAAATGATGCTGTTTTTCAAAAGCTTGACATTTTTAAAATACAAGTCCAGAATTGAAACCTTCAATAATTTTTCCATGCCTATATGTTGCAAGCAGAAAAATGTTACACAAATGAATACATCTGGGATTATTTTCAAGCTGTTATTTCCCACTAGGGAAAATATTTAGAAATAAGGCTCAATTTTTTTGTGCTGAAACTACAAAGAGGCCAGCCATCTTGATGCTTTTCCAGATTTTTTTAATGGTTTTCCTGATATTGTATAGTGACTTTACTGCCCTGTTTTGTATGCCCTTATATTCACCAATAGTAAGCATTTATGTTGGGTTTATTCCAGTTTTTAAATCTGTTTTGTAGCATTTATGGCCTAAAGCTAATAAGGACATTCAGTATTTTCTTGTAAAATATTGAAAATACCTTTTACCATGAAAATAAAGGGGAAATGTTTTTAAAATTAAAAAAAAAAAAAAAAAAAAGGTGGCTTAACCAAAGACAGGAACCTCCCTAATTTTAAACTCAGGCAGGCTTTGTCATAGCAGTAAAGTGCTGTTTCCTAGGCATCAGGGTGCTGGCAGAAACTCATCAAGCCCCAAAAGAGCCACCTAGCTGACCTCAGCCCACTGGGCATCAGAGTGGAGCCTAGCAGAGGTTTGGCAGTGCCTGGGTACAAAGTAGTACTACTGGACCAGGCTAGGTAGAACACTTTTAATGAAGTAGATCTTTATAAAAATGCCAGGTGGTTGAAAATGAAACTTCCCCACAGAAAAGGGCTTGGATGTATTTTTTGACATGAAAAATCTGGAAGAATTTTTCATTGATCAAAACTTTCCATTTTTACTCTCTTTAAAAAATAGCATCCTGCTTCTCTGGCTTGGAATTACTTTTCATTTTGGAAAACAAGCCAACTGAAGCATAAAAAAATGTAAATAGTCCCTCACATGAAATCTTTTAGGATGAGATAAGTACAATGCTGTTTAGGAGAAGACTTTTAGTTAAAGAAATATCTCAGGATATCAAGTTGGGTTTTTTTTTACACGGTCTTTTTTTTCCTCAAAAATGTAAATGTTGTCCTGGAGTAGAAATCTGGTTCCCACCCAGTGTCCAGTGCTTTCACATCACGCAAGCTTCTTCACCATAGCTTGTGTAAGGGCATGACCATTATGCCCATTTTACAGACTGGAAACTGAGGTGTAGAGCTGCCTTACTAATCAGGTCTGTGGCAGAATTATTGTCCTTGAACTCCATTTTTAAATGCAAATATTGGCCAGCACTGTCCAGGTGATGCGTAGGACCCGTCCTGCTCCCTGCTGTATAAATGCATTGTAATCCGGTACTTGAGCGGCAATGCTTCCTCTCAGCTTATGTTTTCTCTGTATAATAGAGGGTTAATTTGAATAAATGCCTTATTTACATTCACAACTGTAAAAAATTGCCTCCCAAGACCCTAGGTGCCCCAGCGTGCTGCTTGGTGAAATCACGGTAACATTGAAATCATTATTCTGACAGGAACCCAGCCAGCCAGACGCCTACAGAAGCGCTTTTCCTCTCCTTCGCTCTGGGAAGCACGGCCCGCAGCCTTCTCCAGAAAGCTCTCCAGCTCCATTCATTTATTTATTTGCTGCATCGCCAGGTCACTAAATTCTGGTTTCTGCGGCCTGGGGCGGGGGGAGCAAGCTGCCGGGGCGGCGCGGCAGCGGGGAGGCCCTGCCAGCTGCCCCCTTCTGCGGAGCCAGCGGTGGAGGGGAGGCAGCTGCAGCTGGAGCTGAGCCGTCTCCCCGGGGAGGGGGGCCATCACCACACATTCAACACCACCAGGGCTTCCTGGCCAGCCACCTCATCCCAGTGTTTACAAGGATTTGCATGTATTTCAAAGGGAAATGGGACAGTGCTGGCCTGGCTCTGCATGGGTCTGCTCCTGCTGCTTCATGCGGGGTGTGTAGGATCTTGGGTAGAATTTGGGCTTTTTAAAATTTTAATTTAAAGTGTCATTGCATTGCAAAATAGGAAAAGGAAGAAGAAAAATATGTCTACAATGAACATCGCTCTGAGAGTCACATAATCTACAAGGCATTGCTAGCCAGTAGCTAATTATTACCCAGCTCTCCTCCCACCCCTGCTTATTAGGAAAGTTTAGATATTAGTTCCCGTTTGCTCTTCAGAATAGCACAGATGGAAGGAAATGAATATGCCATTTGCTTTTTGTGACCTCAGGGGAGTGGAGCAAAAAATGGATGTGAAAACATTGCCAGAACCCTGAAAGTTATATTCTCTCATTCATTAGTTTTCCTGCTTCTCTATTCCATATGCCCTCCTTTCCTTCAGCTCCATGGAAAAGTATTGACGAGCCAAACGAGTAATACAATTAGAGCTTATGTATGACCTGAATGGTGTATGTGGCTTGACTGGCCTGTTAGCCAGGGTGGCTGCTGTGTTTCCAGAATCGCTGAAAATAGCACAGACTATGGGCATGAAAGTCCACAACTCTCTTACTCTCCCAAACATCTTTTGCCATATTATTTGTAGATTAGTGCATGTGAATGGTTCAATATAGCAAGAAGTCACAAGGAATAAACAGAAGGGACCAGATTCTTCATAAGCATGTACACATGGTTCTCATTTTAAGGCCTGAACTGATCCACTTAAGTTATTGTAAATCCTTCTCTTGACATCAATGGGAATCTAGCCTTTCTGGCTAGCTCTAGTAAAGGACTTAGGCACCTAAGGCAGGATGTAGGTGGAACAGTATCCAAAAGTGCTCTCCAGAAACCTGTGCTTGGCTGCTGCCTAATCCTGGAGGCGCCTAGTCTTGCAAGGCACCTCCCTTTTTGATTTTAAAGTTCTGTAGGTGACAATAGTTGTCCAGATCATGTCCAGATCAGCCTGGTCTGAGCAGCTCATCAGCTAGTTCTTTCCTCAGACTGGTCTAAAGCCAGCAACTAAGCAGAAGACGCCTAAGACTTTCGAGGGCCAGATTGGGTAGGCGTTTTCAGAGCATCCCAGCATAATCTGGTGGATCAAATGCTCTTCAGATCACTCTGCTTCAATACTAATATGCCAAAAAGCATTTCTTCTAAACCAAATCTGAGAACAGAAGAAAGGGTATTTTTTTTGTGAAGGTAAAACAGGAATTTGATGTAGATTGGAAATATGTTTAATTATTCAAGGTATCTTCACATCCTTTTTTTTTTCCCTTCTCTCTTATGTGTTTAAAGGGCATTTTTAACTCAACTTTGACCGGGGTGAAAATAGTTACCTGAATATCCCTAAATAGTCTCATGCCTAAGAATGTCTGCATTCTCTAAATCAAGTTGATTGGAATCTATGTCAAATGATTAAATATAGACATTTTTTCCCACATCTAAGTTTGGAAAGAAAACCTTCAGTTTAGAGTAAGATTGCAACTTATTAACAAAAAGGAACACTATTTGCAGAGGTAGGCTACTTTTTTGCACACGTAAAGCATGGTGCTTTTGAGGCATGGAGGAATGCTGTGTGTTATATGAACACTGCAAGGTGGAAGTGTTAACTCTGTGTCAGACATTTGGCAAAATAGAAATATAGAAACAGAAATAGAACATTTTCAACACACCCTGCTTTGAAAATAAAATAACTTGGCTTCTTAGTGGTATTTTTTCATTAAAAACGGGGCTTTGCTGTGGCATTTATGTGTCAGGAGGAGCCCATTAGTCTATGGTGATATTCTTTTTCCATTGACATTATCTTTTAATTATATCATTCTGAGCCACATCGCTAGTGGAGGATCGATTTTTACAGCCCAGTTTACATATCGCTTCAGCATCTAATCCTGAGGAGGTGTTACACACTTTGAGGTTTCTGCTTCCCTTTTTTAAAATAATTTGGAACTCATGACTGCTTAAAAAGGCATCAACAAAGGTGCCTGTCTTTCCTTTGAAGTCATTTTTTGCGGAAATCACAGTCACTGACCAAAAGGTTTCAAAAGATTAAATTGTGCTTATTTTACGACATTTTAAAACAGCAGGGTTAAATGCTGGGCCAGCTGCCAGGCAGTCAGCAGCACCCATACTTTCATGTTCAGCAGCCAGACACATCTACAGCAGTTATTTCTGAGTAGTTATTCCTGAAATATGTCACTCAGAACAGCAGAGGGGTTTTAAGATTTGCGTGCTTTGATGACGGGCTAATGAAAATGTATTTTATATATATGCCATGAGTGTAATGAATTTCAGAATTAAAAAAAAAAAGAATGTAGTGGGCAAAATAGATATTTGTAACTCTCTTTGTCAACACTGGCTTCTCCCTATGGTTGGAATCAACTTGAAACCACGGATATCGGACACTTGTGTCCCATAGTGCATTATCAACATGCGGCAAAACATTTCCCTTTGCTGCTCGCTCCTTTATACAGGGGCTGTAACGGACTGAGGCCCAGTTTAAACTCCCATAACTGTTCAGAAAGACAGACATAAGCCTTGACATCCTCTTTGATGAGGAACCAGAGGAGAGGGAGGACACTCGCACACTGTCCGTTCTGGGCAGCAGCACTGGGGGCTTAGTGGATCTTTTTTGAAGTTCAGCTCTGTTGCAGTCAGGAAGTGTTCTGCTCCATTTTATAAATTTTCATTCTGGTCCTTTCTTTCTAATCCTCCTGTGCTGCCTGGTTTCCCTTGCCTTGGTGTGTGTGTGTGTTTTGTTTTTTTCATCTGCCTCTTTCCATTTTGAGGACTCATGGGCCAGACTCTCTGTGCTGGTTTCCGTCACTTTGTATTGTGCAGGTGTTGCAGAGTGCTGGCTTAACTGGCCCCTGGGGGATGCTCTCTGCATAGGGAGCCATGCAGCCGTGCAAGGCAGTACAAACAGCTCTTGTGCCAATCCTTCTCCCCATGCTGGCAAGAGGAGTGCCTAAGAGACCTACAGAAGCAGAATAGAGTGGTCTTCATTCTCAGCAGGTACACCTTGGGGACTGAAACGAGCTGGGATTAGTTAGGGTGCACTTGAACTACATAAGCTTATCTAAGTTCTGCTGTGGCTCTGGCTGACACAGGAGCAGCCGCCGAGTTGTGTGACCATAACCAGCTCCCCATCTCCTGCTCTGAGTGGATCTTGGCACAAGGCAGAATATGGGCCTTTTATTCTTGTCCTGCTGGCTGGATGAAACCCCACTGTCTACAGATCAAAGGGGTTTGATGGACTGCCAAAAATAGTAACCTATACGTAAAACATGTGCTCCATTTATAGCGATCATTTGGAAAGTTTCCTGCTACTGCAGAAATGCAGATTACATTGATTTACTGTCCAGTACTGCAAAATACTGAGAGGCTTTTCAATGACTTCTATTGTATGCATTTGCAGAAAGGCTGGGGAGATTTCTTCTTCCTTCCTTCCTTTCCCCTTTGGTACATAATACATAATCATGTGAAGTACATCTTTCTGAGTTTTGCATAGCTTTAGTGAAGTGGGTTAATATCTACTCTACACTTTGAAAGACTTTGTCACCTGTGCTGATGTCTTAGCCTTTGAAAAATGAAGTGCTTCTCCTTTTGATGTAAAGAACATCTCTCTGGTATTTATGGAATCATTTTATTTTACCTCTCAGTCTACAGGCTTTCTGTTAGCTACGGAATATATCCTGCATGTTGTTTTCAGGCACTTTGATGTTTTTTGTGGGAACAGACCAATGCTTAACATAGCAATTAAACAGGAAGGTACACGTGAGTACAGCCCCCCTGTGTTTTGAGCACAGGTGTCAATCTGCACTTGAGCCTATCTGTGTGGCGGCCAACACAACATTTCCACGCCCCAACTATGTTCTGTTGGACAAAAAAGCTACTTCCAGGGTCCTTCCTAGAGAGGTCTTAATACCACTGAACAGGCACAAAGGTGCTGCATTTATAGACAGCCTGAGCTCAGGTTGTTATTACAACAAGGAAGACACGCTATGTTGGGCTGTATGAACTGATGCGGACACTTAGAAGTAAATCAGGGAGTATAATAGTTCTAAGTCCTCTACCATGCCAACCCACACAGATCTAGTCTCTGTGTTAACCAAATAGGATTTTATATTTAGTTTACAAACAAGGCTGGAAAGAAAGGAAAGCATCTGTAGCTCTTACGACTCGTAAGAAGGCTTGTTATTCCATGGACTCGTACATGTATTGTGAAAAGAGTAAATTTACTGAAAAGTTCACTAATGTAAGAAAAGAATAAAAGCTCAAGAAATAAGCAGTGACAGTAACTTGTGGCCTACAACCTTTCAGCCTGTTTGCAAACAGTTGTCCTCTTTGGTGGATGATAAAGAAGATGAACTGGGCCCTCATTTCATGACTTATATTAAGGAAGGACATAATAATTTTCTCTTCAATAACTTTTATACCTAACAATACTCAGAAATGCCTCTTTTCCCGTCCTGGTTTTATTTTTCTAAATCCTTTTCTTTCAGACCCTAGCTGCTAATAGGCACCATAAGAGTTAATTATTCTATCTCTGGATACTATTAAATTCACCCCAATTCACTCCTCTGCTTCCCGTCTGTTAACGTCCTAAGGATCAAAGCTCAATATAACTATTTTAGGCCAAGAGTTCAAAATGCTACCATTCATATTATAACTTAACAGGAAAGCATGAGTTACTTTTCCTCCTAATAAATCATATCTTTTTGAGTTATGTTTTTTTTTTTAACTGACGAATTAATTCGGTTTTTCCTATTTTATAGCCCTGGGATCCTAATCTCAAAGGATCATCAATCTGTTTTCATGCATCCATTAAGTGTCAATTATTTGAAGCAGAAAAACCAAACTATTCTAAAAATACTGAATAAGAAAAGGGTAGATACATTTCAGAAAGAAACATGGGTTTAGAACAGCAGAAGAAAATGAAAGCGTTTCCTCAGCTATTTTTCCTTTACTTGTGAATTACAAAGACATTTTTCTTTTAGATCTCTGCTGAATTCCTAGCAAGTCTTCCTAATAGCCCCTCCATTTGCAACCTGAAGATTTTGCACGGAAGGGGTTGTTTTAATTAGCTTTTAAATGTGATATCCTCAGCAATGGCTTTCATAAGTTTCTGCATTCTCCTCCAAAATGTGTCGGCTGAGTGCTGGGTTTTGCCCTGAAATCATTCCGATTTAAATGGCAGCCAATCTGCCCTCCATATTGAGGTTTACTAACGCTTTCCATATTGCATTTGCAGCAGGACCTTCCATTAAAGAGACGCCCCCGCCACCCGCCCCCCAGCTCTGCCTTCCCGGCATGGCAGCGCTTGCCCCAGCTGCAGCCCGCGCTCGTCCCCGCGCCGGCGGGCAGGGCTCCCCCTAGCGGCCGCGCTGCGCGCCGGGCCGGGCACGCGCTGCCCGCCGGCCGTGACGTCAGCGGGCCGTTACCTCTGCGGACCCCGGTTTCGGCTGAGCTGGCGCTTGCCAGGCGCCTGGCTGAGGGGCGGCCGCACCCCCGCCCGCGGAGCCGCGGCCTGGCTCCTCCATGAGGCGGGCTGAGGAGACGCGGAGGGTTGGCGCGCTCCGCGCTGCTTCAGCCTGCAGTTGAAGACGAAGGGAAAGAAAAGAGGAGCCCTGTACGGGTGAGCGTGGCGAGGGGGTCATCACCACGGCCCCTGCAGAGGGTGAGCGTGGAAGAACTCGAAGGCTTAGTTTAAGAGACAGCCCCAAAGTATTCACGTTAAAAACCATGTTAAAAGCCTGGGCTCTGGGATTGCACGTCCGTAATACTCCAACCTTTGTATCAGGGTTGTGAATACTTCCTCAGAAATGGGGTGTTGGAGCATAAGTGTAAACTGAGAGATCGCAAATTCCTAATTAATAATTCTATGCTGCTTGCAAAGTATTTATCCATGTCAAATACTTACCTAAGTTACGTTGTTTATAAAAAGACTTCAAATAGCTTCAGTCTCAGCTCACACAAAATGCCCTCAGATGGAAGTCAAACACTTTGCAGAAATAAACACGCACTTCTGAGGCAGTGCTGTTCAAACCGTGTAGCGTGACTGACATTGGCTCCGGCTCAAGGACGGACGGGTCCCCCTCCCCAGCCCACCACGCCAGCCTCCCTCCCCTCCCCTCCCGGTTCCACCCACAGCACCAGCCCTTTCCTTTCCCCGTTAAGGTTGATGCCCAGGACTTTTTACTAGTCATTTAGCCCTGCTCAGCTGTACAGCATGAAGAATGCGTACTTCTCCGTCTGCAAAGTGTTGTCTTTATCAGTAAAATTTAGCTGGAGCTTGATGTTCAGAGGGGTGAGGAGATGATGGGAGAGGGGAATAACCCAGGCCAGCTGTGTGTATTCCGACTGCTCGTTTAAGCAAAGGCAGGGAAAGCAGTCTGGCTCCAAAAGGTGAAATATTACAGGCGATATCATAAGGTTTGGATGTGAACATACATACACAATGCTTCTTTCACAGGATTCCTGCTGTAAACTTTGTCCTTTACTGGGTGATTCAATCCTCTGTAATGAAAAAGTTGCCCCACTCTGAACTTTCCTGACTGTTTTTTTCTTTTCGAAGAATAGTAATAACAGAGGCTAAAACAAAAGACAGAAGAAAATATACTCCAGCTTGTATTAAAAGAATCTTTCTTGGAAAATGAAAAGCCATGGTACCACTGGGATCAGCCATCCAAAGGCTCTGAAGCTTTGCCACAGCCTTCACAGCTGCTACAGAAATTCATTTGATACAGCACTGCATTCCCTGTATGGTTAATTCACACTTATCTGGTAGGTGACCTATCCAGCTTGTGGACAGACGGGGCAGTAAGTATGAAGACACCTGAATCCAGAAGCAGTACAGCTATATTTGTATCCTCTATGTTCCCCAGTTCAGAGACGTGCCATGTTAAAGCATCAGCTTTTTTTTTTTTCTCTCCATTTGATCTGATCTTGTGGGTTGCTGTAAAGTAAGTGCTGCATTGTCTATGGTTTTGCCTGGCCAGGGTAACCCACTCGTGTTATACAGCCCTGGAAAACAGCAACCTAACTAAACCGCAGACACCACGCACCCATGGGACCACCAGCAATAATCCTTATCTCATTGCTGTTACGCTTCCAGATTTGCTACTTCTCTCAGAGTGATTATTTATTTGCTCTGTGCAAACCTCCTTCAATAGCAATAAGCATGTCTGCTTTTTTTCTAGACCTTTGTTTGCAAGGAGTGCATGTTTTAATGGGTGTGTGCATACAAATTGCTCCCTAAATTCTTAACTAGCTTAGGAAACTTTGTACTCGGAAGGAATCCTGACTATGTTAGATAGGCACACAAACTCCTAGAAACTTGCTGGTGTATGTTTTAATGTTGAATATCATCACGTGGCTTGACAAACACCTACTTTCTGAATAAAATTATTATATCTTATGTACACAGATTCAGGAGACAGCAAGTCACTGTGCTGCTAGTGATATAACCCCAGGAACGCTACCTGAAACCTAGAGAACTGGAAAGTATTCAGTCAATACATCAGTTTATTGCTAAAGCAAGATCATATTCCAACTGAGAAAACAGGAAAATCAATATACCAATAGACCATAGTCCTTTATTAACTACTGAGTGTTTTAAAATACAACAGCATGCAAAGTCTTTGTGCAAATTGGGTGCCATGTTTCACTTTTGGAAGTTGAATGTTATTAGTGTGTGATGGATATTAAAAGATTCAGTCCAATATATACAAAACTGACAGATGTAGACCAATACAGCAAATTCTAAAAATGCAGGTGATGCACAAAGAGCCTATAATATTTGTTCCTCAGGTATGTTGTGTTTGGTACGTTGTATGATAGCTGTTAGGTATGCTTAAGGAATTACTTTGTAATTGCATTCTCACAGGATGTCCTTTTGTTTTTCCAAGGAATATTCCCCAGTGTTTCTCTTTTCCATCAGATGCCTCCAGCACGACCACAGGAAGACGTTATTTCCCCCTTACTGTACAGGAATATGTGTCAGCATAGGACCCATGCCATGCTGTTAAACTAACAATTGTTCAGTAATTTATTTCTCTCTTGTTTCTCTCTTTCCAGTGGAAATACCTGATCCAAACCTGACCGAACTGACTGCAGACATTTTTGTTGACTTTATAGGCTTTGGTTCAGACTCTGTCTGTGATACAAGAGAATCAGCCGTGCAGGATGGGGGTGTAATTCCATCAATGACTTCTGGTGACCTCATAAACCATGAGAGCTGGCATTGACTTTAATGGGCACCACGTGGTTAAATTCCCATGCATCATTTTGAAAATGTAGGGCTTCATTTGATATTGCAGAAGGATACCAGACCTACCATGTCAAATTGTTTCTCTTTCTTCTAAAGGAGCCACTAGCTTTATGTTACAGTCAGTCCTCTTTGGTAGCAAATGAAATATGCCATTCTGGAAAATGAGTATTTTCTCTGGCAAAATGAACCTGAAAAGTACGTTTCATAGAAAAGCACATATTTGGGTTATATTCTTTTAAATAAACTTTCTAAAAAGATGGCAATAAATTCAAGGAAAGGTGTGGTTTGTGCAGCATTGGCTTTGCTTGCAAATTTTTAAGTATGAGACAGTTTTAAAAAATTAATTTGTACATTGGTTAGAAAATATAGGAATGGAATTGTTTCGGGTCAGTTGAAAAACTAGACCATATTAAACCTGGTTTATGTTAAACTAGGTAAGTTGGCTCAGATTGCTAATATTGAATGACCTCAGTTAAAGGCTACATTAACTAAAGCAGTTTAACTGTATTCAGTACACCAGTTTTAGGGCTTTGCTGTTAGGAATTTCCAGGGGTTCAATAAGGTTGACTTGAAGTTTCAGTCTGTGAAATTTGTTCTATCAGCTTTGCAAGGCACTTGCAGATTTTCCCTTGTCTTCTCTCAACATAGATTTTGCCTGTTGAAACCAGTGTACAGCTATTGTGCATATCTATATCATGTTGCCATTTATCCGTCTAAAAATAAGATCTGGCAGCATGGCTATGATTCAGGAAAATGTGGTAATAGAGACATAACCTAAGTTTGTCAACTTAGCTTTTTTATCATATATGACATCAGTATATAGCAAGGAGATGCTCTAAAAATTGCTCGTTGTGATGAACGCATACCAGGAAAGGATCCATCCTTCTTAATTCTGAGAGTACAGATCGATGAACTGCCTAGTCTCTATTTTGCTGTCAACATTGTAAGTAATTCTGTTGCTAGCTTGATCCATAAAATACAAAATCTTTGTGGCACGGCTAGGTAATGTTTCTGAGTTAGATACATACTAGGATATGGTATTTTTTAGTTAGCTTCGGGTAACAAATCACCCTGAGATTGCAGGTGGAAAGAGGATACCTTCTAGACAGATTATTCAGAAACTACTTACTGTGGCCTTTCTACTGCCTTAACCTGAAGTCCCTGGTATTTGTCATTCTCTGGGATAACTTTTGAACTATATGCATCGCTGCTCCCTATGCCATATTGCACTGAAATGTACATGGTTTTCACCATGTGCATGGCTCAGCCATAGGGTCTAGGATATACACTCTTTCCTGTAGTTATACCCCATGTCCCATAGCCAGGTGGAATAATTGCGTATCTTAGGTTTAGTTTAAAAGACTTCTTAAAGAATTGCAAATGTGAGTTTATGGGAGAAGGCTGGTT
This sequence comes from Phalacrocorax aristotelis, assembly GCF_949628215.1. Classification (NCBI taxonomy): domain Eukaryota; kingdom Metazoa; phylum Chordata; class Aves; order Suliformes; family Phalacrocoracidae; genus Phalacrocorax; species Phalacrocorax aristotelis. Next base: position 32,761,510 of record NC_134277.1, on the reverse strand, counting down.
CTCCAGTGTTAGTGTCATGATACAGGGTATGTAGATTTTATACAATGAGCTCCTTCGTAACAGCACTCAGAATTATTCTACTTGTAATCTCATAGATGAGATAGTTAATAAATTACAGGCATATGGAGGAAGGCTGTAATCGCCTTGGGATGCAAGTTCTATTGTAGTAGGTTCGATAGTTTGTACAGGAGGAGGATCCCTAAGGCTTGTTGAATAAATAGACGGATCTTCCCTGTGCTCCATGGAAAATGATGTATGTTTTTGGTTTGTTTGTACTACTTTCTCCACATGAAACGTGTGTTTGGTCCAACAATTCTGTGGTTTCCTCACTTTGTGATAATAATTAACACCCTCACTGAAGTCTAAGCAGCGATGACATTTGTTTAGGGGCCTGACTCTGATTTTTGTTGCTGTTTTGCCTTATGTTACTTTCAATATGCAATTGAAACCATTTTGGAAAATCTAAAGGTTCAGAGATTGTTGTTTTTTTGGTCTTACTGACCATTTAGAAACTCTTTCACGCAACACATTCTTCAGGCTTCGAGAATGCCCAACCTCTCCAGCCCAGTGGGTCTGGGCTGACAGTAGCAAGCTGAAACTAAAGCCAGCTATGCAGGGCTCTAAATTCAGCAGGCTGGGAAAGATTTCCTTTTTTTGTCTGAAGAAACAGAGAAATAGATATAATTAATACAAAAGCAAATCAGTCATAAGGCATCTAGGTTTTTTTAGGAGGTAAATGTGTTAGGAGAGAAAAAAGGAACAATATCTTAAACCTTACTTTAAAGATTCCTGAAGCTTTGGGGAAAATTTATTTTAAGAAAGATGACAATGGTTCTCTACTCCCCTCAATAATCTTGTAAAAAAGATTAATAGCTTTGGAGTAGATGTACATATTTTGAACTTCCTTTCTGGACAGAGCACAAAGAAAACCTGGCTTGTTTGTGGTTGTAGAAGAATCATAGGTGGCTTTGTATAAGAAAGGCAGGTAGCTGCCAGGGACATACAAGCCTCCTTCCCTTTCCCTGTTCTTTTTTTTCCATAATAACTTTTTTCAATATGTTGTCATTTTCCCCCCCATTTTTCCTAAATAAAGTGAAATGTCAAATCAGCAGAGAATTAAAATGTATTTATAAAAAAACAACCAAAAGGGCATCTGATGTTTTACAGACATTCCAACACCTTCAGGAAATTTGAACTCACACCAAAGGGTCTGATATTCATTTGAATCTCCATCTGTGCTGAAGCACATGTGTGCACACAACACACATTGAACCACTACAGTGGAAAAAAAATCCCTGCTCTTAAATTATAGCAGCTCTCTACAATTCTTCTGTAACCACAAAGGCTTTGGTAGTTTTGAGACATTGCAGTGGCTTCGGGTGATCTGATCACAGAGCTCAGTTTTGTTAAAGAAATCCCTTTGCTGAAAGGTAAGGAAAAGCTGTAGGAGAAACATGGGGAGCTGCAAGTGCGCAGTGTGAGGGCAGTTTGGAGTAAAGGGGAAGGGTTCAAGAAGCTGATGTGACAGCAGACACCCTACAGCCAGAGTTAATGCTGGAAACATTGCAGTTTTAGTTCCCTCACTAGAAATCCCCGTGCTTGCAGGAAGGGATACAGTCATTAGTCCTCAATGGGAATATGACCTTTCCCTTTAAGTATCTGTGTGATGCTTTTGATCCTTTTGACTCTCTCTAAGGGATAGATTAAATACGTGGCACAATGTCTACTCCTGAGTGAGGATTAAGCCTGGCTTTTGGAAGCAGAACTATATTGCCTATCCCATCACCATTTATCATGTTCTCTGGGGACCTGTTCTCCATTTTTCTTCCCCTCCCCCCATACTTTTAGAAAATCCCCTTCTCTGGGGTTTAATATTGATCTCAGCTGCATCGGCCTTGGCTTCACTGTAGTTCTGATTTTACACTTAAACAGGTCTTATGTCTCAGGTATCTTGCTAAACAAAGTGCTATTCTGAGCCTCAGCTCTCATGCAACCCATGCTCCTCTTAACACATTTTTGTACATGCATTTTAATAATAAATACCTTAAAATTATTTATAGGTTTGTATCACCCTGTATTTCAATGGAATTCCCTGAGGATAAACCTTGCTGTATAATACTTGTATTCTGATTTAATGAAGCAGTGAAGCATGTGATTACCTTCAGGACCTGTGTAAATCCCATTAACTTCAATTAAGCCCAAGAACATACTTTAGTGCTTCACTAAACAGGGATGCTTAAGGCTAACGTGCACATAAATGTTTTTGCTGAATCAAGCTGTAGCGTTTTATCCATTTTTGTTCCTGTTTCTCTTCTACTCTGTCTGATGATGTAATAATTTTGCTCTTGCAGTATCCTTGCATGCTGCTTCCAAGTTAGAAGCTATGGTGGGACTGAAGGTCTCATTCAGGGGAGGATAAAATTAATCCGTTCTGCAGCTGTGAACCAGAGAAGTCCCAGCAAGCTTCCCAGTAAAATGAAAAAGTGATGGTATGCCACGCTGGCTCATAAAAATGTAATTTAAGCACTGCCCTCTCAATAAAAATATCACATTTAGGACACAGTAATCCCCTTCTGAACCTTATCTTACTTTTCAACAGCTCTTTGGACTCTTACAATTGATGCACTTTGAATTTCCTGTTGGTCAGGTAGCATGACTTTCTGTACCTCCCTCCCACAACCACAGCTTTGCGCTTCGTTCTAAGCAGGCAATATCCAGACACAGGTGGAAAACTGAATCTGTGGGCTAAAATTCAGTAAATTCAGGAGCTTCTGGGTACTTAGTTGGCTGACTTCAGAACTAATAGTGCTCAGAGCTGTGGTCATTGCACATACTGCACCAAAATGAATGAAACTTCAAGAACGCTTTTCAGTTGTTTTCTCAAGATTCCTGCCAGAATCTTTGCCTTCTTTTCATACTTTTTTCTTTTTAATGAGCTCCTGATTTATGACAAGAAATCACCAGACACCTAGGTTCTCTGGGCTTATTAAAATAGACAAATTCTTTACTGTTAGAAAATCACCATAAGAACATATATTTTTTCCATACTAGATTGAATCATTGTAGGCAAGTGCCCCAGTCCTCCTCCCAACTATGGTCTGGAGGTTATATTTCAGAAAAAGGGAAAAAAAAACCCTTTCCAGTTCCTGGCTCAATAAAGGCAATGTTTGCAGTGGGGGCAGAAGGATGATTCCTTTCTTGTCCCAGCAGTATTCTGCATTTTATCTATATCAAAAAATTTGCTTGCTGTGCCTTAGCATGTACAGTGTAGTTAATCTTCCAAATACGAGTCATCTTCCTAGCTTCCATGTCTGAATTGCACTGGTGATTTATATGCTCACAGTCTGTTTTCACGATGTCTTTCCTGGCTGTCTTGTGTCTCTCCCCTGTGGAGCACTGGGCCTTAAAATCATTGCAGTAAGGACAGGCAATCAGTCTTCTTTTGATACGTATTGGATTTTACTGGTGCCTGAGCCTATAGAACGTGCCAATGTCTTTTGTGGTTCTGGCAGGGAAACCTCAGGAAAGTGTGGAGTTTTGGTTTGGATAACAGAGGAGCTGGTTGGGGCTTTTTAAGCAAAGTGTTCTTTTTTATTGTTCTTTTCATCAGATAATGCTGGGAATATATGAACAAGTTTCAGAAGGCGTTTTGGAACTGAGGGGTGGTGTTTCTGCTCAAAATCACAGAGCCAAATGTTAGCTTCAGATTGTCTCTTTGGAAGCAGCCTCATTGCAAAGTGCAGCTCTGCTTCATTCAGGTAAGGGATTTAGGAATATGAGAATGGCCACATCAGACAGACTGCAGGCCTCTCCAGCCCAGCAGCCTGACTGACAGTAGTCAATACTACATGCTTAAGGAATGCATCTGCTTAAGGACAAACATATACTGAAATTTTCTGTCCCAATGCAAATTGGAGTCACGCATATGCCATTTAACCCTATAATTAATAGTCGTTGATAATTTTTTAATGAATATTTCTAATAATTTTTCACACAATATAAAATTGCAGCACCTGTGATACCCTGTAAAAAGGATTCACAGAGCCTGCATGTACCTTGCATGAAGTGTCCTGCATGAAGATTCTCTTCTTTGGTCTTGCCAACCACTACTTTTATTTGATAATCTCCAGTTCTTCTACAGGAAAAGTCCATGAACTGTTATTTCTATCCACCTTCTTCTAGCCATTCAATGTTTTTTTAGACCTTTGTTACCACTTCTGTGGTCTGTTCTCCAAGCAGAATGGTTCCGATCTGCCCAGCCTTCTTCATATAGAAACTATTCCACACCTTTCTCCTCCACTGAAATTTTTCTGAAAAAAATTCCATTACAGTCTTGTCTGTACCATATCAAATGTGCATTCTCTAACCTCAAGCTACTGTTGGGATTTTTGGGGTGAATTAAGGCTTAACAATTAACTGAAGCAAGGTTTGCCCTCTGGTTTCAGAAAAGGTGAATGCTCCTGTCACAGAACACATGGGTAGTCTCTTCCCCTTAGTGCTTCAATGGATAATATTTAAAACAAAGAAAAGTATTATTTAATACCCAAAAAGAAAGATGGAAGTGCCTGAGATCACCACTGCAGCCAAAAGCATTTGGCTTGGAAGTAGAAATCTTAGGACTGTCTGGGCTGCCTGAATTGCCAGGTTATTTCTTTCTGTCTGGAATGAGTGATGAGGCCTCGCTTTGCTTTTCTCTTTGAAAGGCCCTTACTTCATCCCACCATAGCATAAGGGATGAGGAAGGTAACAGAAATATAGCACAGGCCTGCAAAACAGCCAGCTCTAACCTCTGCAATGTCAAGTGTGACAAGATTACACAAGTTCTTCAGTCTGAACTACTTGGGTTCAATTCGCTTGCCTAAACACAGATGGTGGGTGCCATGTGAGGCACAGTAGGGTACCTGGGACACCTATATGGGCCTGGCAGATAAGGAAAACTTGTGTCTTTCTGGAGTGACAGTTAGTAAGCTGACTAGGTATCTTCAGGGTTTTCATATACCACAGAATACATGTGTTTGGCAATTGCATTGCACATCCCATTTCTTCCATTCTGGTTCTTATTGTGCCCTGCAGATTTGTGTCAATTTACAGAAGTGTAGTACAAGTCAGGTACAACACCCATTTTGGTACAATTCTCCCTATTTGTAAAGGATGCACACAAAATCCTGTTTCCTAAGAAAACAATAGAAACAACCAATAACATTTTTTGCTTACTTGCGGTATTTAAGTTGCTTTCAGCACTCAGATCGAGGTTCCACATTTCTTCTCAAGTCTACGCTCTTGTGACTGTTTCCTCTGAAGACTTCTGGCTTATTTGTTTTGATGACCTTAAGGCAGTCTCTCAGCCGTTCATAGATTGAAGGAATCTCTAGGTCCATTTGACTTTGCCTAGGGTTAGACCTTCCTGTGTCCTTGCTTATTGTTTTCTGCTGTTTCCAGGTGTCTCCCTACATAAATATAACTTTCACTTAACTTGCTGAATCCAGAGACTTTATACAGATCAGTGATAGGCTATTGGTGACAGCCTCAAAAGCCTTCCATCCTTTAAGATTTATCCAGAAATTCAGAGTTTACTAAAGTAGAGATTACAGGGGAGTCAAATGACTGCAACTGAACAGAGGCAAAAGAGTATCCAAGCAAGCCAGTAACATATACAGGCATCCTTTAATACATGTTAGTTACCAATGAAATATGAATCCATTTCAAGATTCACCTTTAGTTTGTGAGTTAATTGGTCCAGAATTAAGTTCTCTCACCAACCCTTCCTTTTCTGCTCATAGACTCCATGTAAATAGCCATAAAATTTTGTGTGCTGGAAGAAGCCTCTGGAGACTGTGTAGTCTAACCTCCTTCTCAGAGCAGGTCCAGTTAAAGCAGGCTGCTCAGGGTCTGGTCCAGTCATGTTTGATGTATCACCAAGGATGGAGACTTTGCAGACTCCGCAGACTCTCTGGGCAACCACTGTAATGGTAAATTTTTTTTGTTGTATCTAGTCAAAATTTCCTGTGTTCCAGCTTGTGCCTATTGCTTCTTGTCCTCATGCTGTGCACCTCTGAGAGTCACAGTGTCCTGTAATAGATAAAACAGATTTCCAGTCTGGACACCTGTGATTTTTACACGATCATTGCTTTTACTATAGCCTTGAATGCAGATACAGTATTTGAATGATCTCTTGTTGTGTCATTACAATTCCTACAACAACTGCTAGCATTATCCTTTGAAATGAAACTTTTGACAGAGGATCGCATCTTACATAATGACTTGACTTTAAGGAATACAGATTGTTTAAAATATTAATAAAGTCTAGCTCCTTGGATTTGTATGCTATGTTCACTTACCTCCTTGAAAGTTTTTGAGGAGGCCTGACAGGCAGGTTGAACAGACAGATAGATACACAAACAGCACTATTGCAGATATTTTGTTTTTGGAAAATCAAACTAAAAATGCTGATTTTCCATTTAAAAATATATGTCTTTAAGTCCATTTTGTAATAAAAAGTAACTAATGAATTTAGATTTTTTTAAAAAAATTTCTCTTTTAAAGTGTGAAATCAGTATTAGATTTAGCAGTTTCTAAGGTCACGTCTATACTGGAAAATTAGACAGTTCCAGAGAATGTTATGAGTGCCTGAATGGGTTGTCTCTACTGATAAACTGTTGGAGTAGTCCCCTGCAAGTTTTTGTTTTGAGATAATTACTCATCTCCTAAAGAGCAGCTGTGCATGATTTGGAAGCTAACAGAGACCATGGTTCATTCTGAGTAGGCAGTTTTGGAAAGTAAAGAGGGTTTAAAAATATATATACAGTCCATTCTGTATTGTTGGCCTTAATGGGAAAGAATGGTCATTTGTCTGTTAAATTTTTCTTGTACCAGATGGAACTAAAATGACTCAATTTATATAATTTATTATATATAATATAATGTTCTATAATTTATTTCTGGTGGATCTATTTTCTGGAGTCTCACAATTCCCAGTACAGAAGGAATGACTGAATTTCTGATCTTGACCCTGCTCTTAGTTTATTTTTATTCCTTGTTGACCTCAGTTTATGACATGATTTGACATAATTAAAAGTAGAATTTGCTTTTCAAAGGTCTTAAATCCTTCTTCTCTGCAGCTAATAGTTACTGATTCTTCACCTTTGCTAGAATAGGAATGAGAGGGATATAGAATTACATTCGTAGAGAGTGCTGAACAATTGTGAATTCAACACCAGGACCTAGCTTCCTAACTCCTGTTCATTTGGCATCACAACAAACTCTGCATTCATTCATGTATTGAGTAGATGTGTTGAGCATCTGAATCATGGAATCATAGAATCGTTAAGGTTGGAAAAGACCCTTAAGATCATCGAGTTCAGCTGCTAACCTATCACTGCCAAGTCCACCACTAAACCATATCCTAAAGCACCACATCTACCCTTCTTTTAAATACCTCCAGGGATGGAGACTCAACCACCTCCCTGGGCAGCCTGTTCCACTGTTTGACAACCCTTTTGGTGAAGAAGTTTTTCTTAATATCCAACCTAAACTTCCCGTGGCACAGCTTGAAGCCATTTCCTCTCATCCTATCGCTTGTTACTAGGGAGAAGAGACCGAGCCCCGCCCCGCTACAACCTCCCTTCAGGTAGTTGTAGAGAGCAATAAGGTCTCCCCTCAGCCTCCTCCAGACTAAACAACCCCAGGTCCCTCAGCCGCTCTTCATAAGACTTGTTCTCTAGACCCTTCACCAACTTCGTTGCCCTTCTTTGGACACACTCCAGCACCTCAATGTCCTTCTTGTAGTGAGGGGCCCAAAACTGAACACAGTACTCGAGGTGCAGCCTCTAGTCCTTGGAGATTTAAGGACCTGGGACCCACACCATGAGTATTATTTAGGGACATCACTCTTCTTTTTGGATCTAAATTCCAGAAATTTCAATAGGTTAAAACGATAATTATTTGAAAGTGTTTTTCTTCTGATCTGTATGAGGCTATCTAGTCCCCTAAGTTAGGTATCTAGATTCCCAGTATATAGGTGCTTCAAATCAGGATCTAGAATAGTTAACTAGTTGACCAAGGAAGCACCTAAATCAAAAGGGAAATGGTGAACTGCTGAGAGCAAGTGAATAAGTATTACCCATTTCCTGAAGGTCAAAGGATGCCTCTAAACTATTTTCAATGATATGAGCAGAGCTTACTTGAGTCTTTTGAACCACTCCAAAGTAAAAATAGAAGACAGCAATGTCTGCTTTTTAAACATGGTTACAACTGTACCAATATGCAGCAAATAATGTAAAATCCCAGGGAGAAGAACTACTTCTCCAGTGTTTCTGTTGGCATTGTTGAAGACAGCATCTGTTATTGTATTTTCAGGGAGACATGTCTTGCTGGTCTTCTACTAAGAGAACCAGCTGGGTTATGTCCCTCAGGAGATTTAGGCATACCTGTGTGACACAGATGCATGACAGATTGCAGCTAACAGAGGCAGCCAGGAGATGCAGCAGTCTGTGCCAGTTTTAGGCAGAAGGGTACACAGAACAGGGCCAGAAACTCTGTTGAGGATGGTGTACACAGGCTCAGTCATGGCGGTGACAACTTCCTCTGTCATCAGTTCAACCTGAGCTCCAGAGGGAGGATGCAGCTCTGCAGGTCCGTGGGTGCAGAGGTGCCTCACTGAGGCTAGGGGAGAGGGTGTCCTTGGCCGCAGGAGGTGTGTTCTGATAGAGGCTCTGTGTCACCAGGTAAAAGAGCTGCAGGAGGAGGTCTACAGACTACATAGCATCAGAGACAAGAAAAGGAGTTTGATGAGATCTTCTCCAAGACCTTGTAGCTGCAAGAGCCTGAACTCCAACTGTACGAAGGGAGGAGCAGGCAGAGTCACTGGTGTCAGAGACCCCCATGATGGTGTCTGCAAGCTTCTGACTTCTGGCATCAGGCAAATGGCTTCTGCTCTTCCTGCAGATCTGCAGCTACAGAAAAAATTCAGTGTCGTGGTTGCAGACAAGGGCCTGGGAGCTGTGCCTAGAGCAGAACCCAAACTTGCTGACCCTGATCCCCAGCAGCACAAGAGGCAATCAGTATACTCAAACAGAAGAAATTCCATTTAAACACAAGAAAAAACTCTTTCACTGTGATCAGGGCAGTCAAACACTAGAAGAGGATGCCCAGAAAGTTTGTGGAGTCTCTATACCTGGAGATATTTCAAAAGGCAGCTGAACATGATCCTGAGCAACCTGCTATAGCTGACCTTGCTTTGAGCAGGGGTTCACAGTAGATGGTCTTCAGAGGCCCCTTCCAACCTCAGTAATTCTGTTTTTCTTTGACATAGTGGAAGATCATGAAGACATATCAAAAGAGGATAAATTAGTCAGTAGGCAGTGATAAATTATGAGTTTCTGGTACCCATACTAGTTCATCAAGAGGTAGTTGAGGTACATATGACCTGTGTACTGCTATGCAGGCATATTCATATGTGGAAAACATCTACTTTCTGGATCCAGATGGGGCTTAAGGAAAGTCCAGCCAGGGCAGTTCTAGCCATGACAGATGTGTGATTCAAGAAACACATTTGAATATTGAAAAAGAAAGCACTTAGGGCATTTAGGTGTAAATCAGGCCTTTTTCGATGATTTTTTTTTTACTTAGGTTCTTGAATTTTCTGTGAATGTGTTCTTTAAGTGCCCAAGTTGTTCATCTTTTTCTGTCTTCAAACCTAACCATGCACAAGCAAGGGAGGAGTGAAATAGTTCACATCCAACTTCAAAAGAGAAACCAAAAAGAGATTTTTGACTGTCTTTCTGTACTTTCCTACCTTTGAGGCCATATCGCTGTTGTTGCTCCGTGCCAGCAGCCCTGCATTCTTAATTTGAATATGTATGTAAAATGGATGACCCTCACCTTACTGCAGCTGTGCAACTATTATAACCCTATAACTTCAAATAATATTTTACAGCTGGGGCACAGGGCTGAAATAATACATGTGGTTACTTACTTCTTTATATATGGTATCTTTCAGTTCCAGTATGTGTCTGCTGTTCCTCAGTAGGGCAAATATTGACATACAGCATTTTGCTCCCCTTTAGCTCCTTACACTTCCCTTTTAACCAGATGTAACAAACTCTTTCCTAAGATATTCTGACTCTACTGCTATGTGTGTTGACACCAATGGACTTGTGAGTGAGTAGGCCTGTCAGCAGTGGATATTTTTCTCCTCCATTGTCACTGGAATAATGACATCTCTTGCTTTATATGGTTTTGTGTCCTACAACTTAATAATCCAGTGCAGACCTCAGTGTCTGACTGCAAGACACCAGTCTGTAATTCGCCTAATAAGCCTAAACAAAGGAAATCCCTTGACTTTAGGACAAGAATGTGTCCTGTGTTCTTAGTATTCTGCAGACTAGAGAGCAAAATTGCTGCCCTCCTTCATTTCTCTTTAAAGTCAGAGTCATTCCCCATACCTGCATAACCAGAGTCCTTTTAACCGCAGCAAACAACATAATACATAATTATTTTACAACAGTGAGATTTTATTTGATATTTTAAATGTTTTCCTTGGTTTTGGTTGTTTTTTGTTTTTTTTTTTTGCTTTAAGGGAAGAAGAATATAAACCTTCTAGAAAAAAAGCATGCTGAGGATGGCTTTCAGCTGCCGTGTTCTTAGCTAAAGCCAAGTGCCTTGGAAGTGCAGGTATGTTTACATCTGGGTTTTATTTCTGGCCCATCTTTAATAAAGATGCAACAACGATAAAGCAAAACACAACATAACATGATAATATATGGCACTTAATAAAGAACTGCCATAAGTACACAGGGGGCTCAATTTTGCTTTCACTGTATCTCTGTGAAACTCCGTTGTTCAACACTAAACCTTTACCATTGTCAGAGTTCCTTGTGGTTCAAAAGGAGACATTTTCCAGAATAATGAGGTCACTGGTTCCCGTTTGCCATTCCACAATATTCTGTTTATTCCTAGAATCCCTGGTCTTTCAGCAATAGCTGATGCTCTCTATAGCTGTTACTCCCAGGGGAATTGAGATTTTAAACATTCATTAAAAAGTGAATTGCTATTGTTGACAAAATACAGATGGCCAAGCATGAACTAGTGACACCTAGGAGTATACTTCCAGTGCAGTGCATGGTGATGTGGCCATGTGAATGCTCTGGTTGCTTTTACCAAAGCAGTATGTCCTTTGTTAACAGATTGGCCCTGCTGCAAACTCGTATTCCTTTGCTTAAATATGGCAGAAGCTGTTAAAGTATTATTTCTTTAAAAAATAAACTGAACTTATTTCTGCTTTTGAGAGTGAGAAAAGATATTCTCTTTCACAGCAAAACTATTAGCAAACAATGTTCATACAAGGCTCAGCTCACAAAATAATTACCCCGAGCCAAAACTCTGCTTCAGGCTGTTGCAAACGTAACGCTAGATGACTCCCAGAGGCTCCATCTAAACTGTGGGGTGTGCGCCGTAGCCATGTCCCCGATCATCCGGGGGGCACCTGGCTGGGCTGGAAACTGGGGTCTGGGGGTGGAGGGTGGAAGGGAATTAGTGTGGAGCCAGGGTGCAGCTGGGGTGCGTGCGCACACACACACACGGCTGGGAAGCATGCCTGGATTCCACAGGTTAGACATAGCCACAGCTTTAAATTATCCACGTATTTAAATAGTTTATTAAGCACAGCCGACAGACTCAGTCTCTGTAGACTACAGTTAGATGCTACACCAGGGTGTAGCATGCAGCATTACGCTTGCATAATGATATGTGTTGCGCTCCAGGTTAATATGTTGTGGAAAAAGCTGAAGGAACCTGCCAGCAGTTAACATTTTCAGCTTCAAGAATACTGTGTGATAAGCAGACTGAGAGAATGATAATTCAAAAAGATTAAACAGGTTGGGGTTTTTTGCATCTTTTTAAACACTTCTAGAGATATTTTGAGCAGATAGGTAGAAATTGCAGCAGCTACATTGAGCTTTGGGTTATTTGGGGCTTAAGGGTTTTTCTGGTTTTACATTTTCTGTTTATCTCCAATATCTTTTACATTTTTTCTCATCCTTTAATATATGAGCAACACTTTTTAAATGGTTTTCCTACTACTATATTTAAACTTTTCTGGTTTTTCCTTCCCTTTTCTTTATTTAAATTTTTGTGGTCCTCCTTTCTCCCTCATACTTTTTCTTTTTTTTTGTCAACCTTTGTTTCATTCCCTTCTTTTCTAGGTATGGAAAGCTGCAATTTGCCTTTGTTTCTGTCCAAATGGTTGAGGCATTTCCCATGCTATTGTGTGCGTGTACGTGTGTGTGTTTGTGTGTGTAAAGGGGAGAGGGAAGAGGAGATACTGTGAGGCCGCCAGCAAAAATCAAAATTGGAGGAGACAGGAGAGCAGAGGGAGTAAGAGACTGTCTTATTGAACTTGGAGAGGAATGAGGCCCACCTGGGGCTGAACCAGCCATTGGGAAGATTAAGGAAATAAAATAATTATGGAAAGTTAGTGCTGGAATTGTGAATGGGCCTGAGAGACCTGGCTGGGGCTCAGGAACTGGGAGTGGTGGCTGCCTGAGCTGAATCAAATACTCAGTCACTCAAAATGGAACAAATAAGGATAGAGCAGACATGCCGAGAAATTGTACTTTTGTACTTTGACTTGACTTTTTTAGCCTTATGAATTGAAAGAAGATGACTTTTTCTTTTCTAAAGAATGGAATTTGAAAAATGTAAACCAAGGCCTATTTGGTGAACATTTAAAAAGTGCTATGATCAAATAGACAGAAACAAGAACACAGTCCGTAAAGAATAGCTCCTCAAATCTCTGACCTTTCAAATTAGAGCAAGGCTCTCAGCATCGATGCTGTGAAACACAAATGGGGTCAGCACAGTTAAAATAGACATAGCTGTGAGCTTAAGGTTCCTATTATCCCTGGCTTTTCATAAAGAAGACTTCAGGTAATCTTTTTCTAACTGAGTGGGAATTGTCTGCTTCTGAAACACATAATCCTGAAGCTAATGTTAAAATGTAAAGAACAGGACAGTAGCTTGAAAATTCATTTTTTTCATGATCATCCAAATGGCTGTAGTGTACACCACAATGAGATTTTAATGTTCTATCTTTTACTCTGTGGTTTTTGTGTTGCTATTTCTTTGAACTTTAAAAAGTCAATAGAAAAAATTAATAAAAGTATCTTCCAGCATGCACCTTTTGTAATAAAACAAAAACCCAAACACTCAAGAAATTATCTAATTTAGTTTCCGAATACGCTTTTCATAATACCAAATAGATTTATTTGGTAGGATGTGTATTTTTTAATCTTAAATGAAGTGTGGCTAGAAATTTAGAACCAGATCCTCAGCTGGCATAAGTTGTCACAGCCATTAAGTCACTTCAAGTTCCAGCAATACAAGTAGTAGAAATACTCCAGCTTGAAAGGTGCAAAAAGCTGGTGGACAAGATGAAAATGAGATGATCAGTGCAGCTTTCATTATCATTTGTGTGGATCGTGATATCAATTTGAATATATAAACATGCTACGTATGCCTTGTTTTTCATTTTTCTTCGTAGATATTCCTTATTAGCTACTATTAACAGAATGACAGGATTTATGGACTGATGTTGTATAAGCAGCTCTTTTAGTCTTATGGCATATACAAAGTTTGTAAATACAGGGATATTTTCAGTCTGGTCTTGTATAATGAATAATATGATAAATAGGTAGGATAAAACTTTCTTATGGAAGGGAAGCAAGTTTAATGCAGTGATAAGTGGGATGAAAAATCCCATTCTTACGTTCAAAATCTTGAATACCATTAACACTTTATGAATGAGGGATCTGAGGAGAGATGGAGTAGGAAGAGGATAGCAGGGACCTGAGTAGGATTTTTTCTTTTTCTTTTTCAAAGAAAGAAGAAAAAGGCATAAAAAGAAAAACATCTCTTTGAATAACTATATGCTACTTTTTTTTTAATCACAACTTGCATCACCGATGTAGTAAACAGAACTGACATGAGAACATGTCATTATGAGATGGCACAACTCATGCTACCAATTTTTGTAGGTCATGCAGTTCTTACCAGACCACTGCAGAAAGCATACTGTTCCGAAATGCTTGGAGGGGCCCACCAGATATTAACTTAAGAATTATTGGTTGTGGGTAGAAATAGGCTGAAGGCATTTCCTGCTGTGAGCGACACTTGGAAGTTCTCCTTTTGCAGTACTGTAGAAAACAACGGCAGAATTTATGCTGCGTTCATAGACAGCAGATTTCCCCAGACGCTTCAGAAATGCTGTCAAATTAAAACTGCTCTTCAGTAGGGCTTCATATTTTGTTTTTATTGGCCGTATAACAATAATTCAAGTGTGAATGTAAAATGAATTTTATTTACTTGCTGGTGGAAGTGTGCATATTATGGGATACTAGAGTGAATTTTTTATGTTTACTTTCTGTTCTGGTGGAGGTGGTATAGACTTTCCAAATTGTAGCTGCTGGAAACGCAATCAGGAACCATGGGCACTACCTACCTTGAGATCACAAGCACGTCTCATTGTCTCTCTGACCTGACTCATGACCAGAACCTGTTAAACCTATACATTTTCTTTCTCTAATGTGTTCAGTTTTATAAATCTTGTCAAACACTTCTATACCCAGGAGGTACAATATGAAAATCCCAGGTTATGTATTTGGGAAGAGCTTTCTTTTTAGCCCTGTATGTTTGCTGATTCCATGCCACTGAATGTGAGTTCAGATCGTATTTTCACTTGCTGTGATACCTTTGATGTATAATGGCCCATAGCCTCTGAAGGGAGTTTGATGCTACGCTATCCTAACAGCCTTTATACTGGGATAGACCCAGAGATGGAAAAACACTGAGGCTTGCCCCACCTCCATGCAAGCCCAGGCAATAGCAGGTGAGCATGACCTGGGTGCCTGCTTTCCTTTTCTCTCTGTCAGCAGTGGCAGGAGTTGGCTTACAGCAATGGGAGGTGAGCAAAGATTTCAGTGGACAAGCTGCTACAGATGAGCTAGCATGAAGATTATTGTGCTGACTGCTCATGGAGGAGCAGATTAATTGCTCATGGAAGGAATCAGGGAGAGGTTTTGAATCCTGCTCCCTTTTCTGAGTTGCCCTAGGGAGAAGGCTGCTATGAGGTGCCTCTCACATAGGGCTGTGCTAGTGGGATAGTCTTAGCCCTCTGAGTTATTATTCACATTTTCCTTTAAAAGCACAGAAGTAGTTGCTTGAAAGCTTTTGAATGTTTGGATCTGAATGTATTTAAGACTGAAAATTTTGCTCCAAGCTTGTGAAAGGGTGCTGAGAAGTGCTGTTACATATTTTTTTAATTATACTATCCCTGAATTTAAAATAAGTGGTGTAGACTTCTAAATGATTTTTCGTGATTATCATAAGATACGGGATCAACTAGGCTCAGGAGTGGATGAATACTGTATGGCTACTTGCTGCTGTGAAAAAAGAGGTTGGAAAAGATTGATTTAATGATGTAGGAACTGCTTGAAGAACCAGAAATAAGTGACTCCTCAAGCTCTTTTTCCTTCTGTTCAGAGACTGAGGAAAGGAGGGACTGTCCAAATATATTCATGTACATAAGATAAGAAATTCTACCTTATAACTTTTATTTAACTAATGCTAACAGTGAAACTTCACCTGGCTTATGTTAATGAGTTGTGTATTGAATTTGGCAGAATCCCCATCTATCCCCACCAGAGTAAAAAGCTCCACTAAAGACAGACTCACTTTTTCACCAAGCATTAGAAATGTGTGAATACTTCATTAATCTTAAAATATTCTGTGTATACAAGGAATAAGATGCTTAGCACATAATTCAAGTTGGGTACATTACTGATTTTTGGTGTACCAACTAATTCATTTGCACAGGGAAATCAAACCCACTTTCATTGGTCTGTATCAATTTGCATCACGCTAACCAGAGGAAGAAAGTAATTGGTAACATTAGTACTACTTCTAAGGAGTTGTTAGAATTTACTTGACTTTAGGGATTAGCATGGATTTAGATTTGGTTGCTCCTAAAGTTGGAAATAAAAGACCCTTTCTTTCTCAATGTACAGGGAGAAAAAAATACTTCCTAAGCTCTATCATAACACTGGAAAAAAAAATATCCGTGATTAAGAAATGCAAATCAACACCTTGTGTTGAAGCTGTGTTGATTTTAACCAAATGCGAAAAAGCTTCTTTTATTGGACAGGTAAAAATGGAGTATTACATTTGCAGGAGAGAGGTGGAAGAGGGGATGATTGACTGACAATAGGCAAATTTAGCTTCTGTCTCTGGTTGTAAGTAGGACGTAATAACTCTTTAGGTTATGGAGCAGCTGGAGAATATTTCACTGGAAGCTGTTCTAACCAGTGGCTGGAATAGGCTGCACGGGACCCTTATCTGTCCCAAATCTCAAGATGTGATCAAGCCCACTCAATAAAATGTTCATATGTATTGGAGTTGGCCTAAGTACAAACCCCACTAGGAAAGCAAAAGATTTCCACTGTTTTTGGGAATGTTTGTACCTTACAGAGCCTTAAGCACGACCTACTGTAGTATTTGACAATGTAGGAGGGAATGAAGTCTGATGTGGTGGATATTTTTAAAGAGTTAATGAACTGACATATGTTTATACTTACTACTGATAATCTTTCTTTGGAAAACCCATCTAAATTCTTAACTGTAGAAAATTGGCATCCTATATGACCTAAATTGGATTTGAAAATGGCATTTGGATAAAAATCAAAAAAATACATCCTACTGGTTATATATGATCACTTTATTATGTTTGATAAGAATGAAAAGCCCAAGGATTTGACAGTCCCAGAGCCTGGCGTGTAAAAGATGAAATTCCTGAATGTAAATTAGACAGATTAAACTATCCTTTAAAAGACCCTTGATGGAGAAAAGGATGTATTTAAAATCCCATAAACTTCGGACCTCCTTCAAATGGCTTAAAATGAAGTCCAGAATGCTTGCGAAGTAGGAACTCTACTGGTTTCGATTTAATAAAAAAAATCCTATAATCTAGTTTGAAAAAATCCTGTCACTGTATTCACCTTGCAGAAATAAATATGAAACCATATGGAGTAGCATATTTCCACAAATGTATTCCAATTCAAGATGAATTAACTGTATGCTATATTTAGTAATCAGACAACAGAAAATTTATTGAATTTCTCTACAACTATTTAGGAAAATTATTTCAACTACTGTATGACTTCTAAGCAATGCACAGAAAATAATGTGCTTTTGGTAGAAATTCTAAATGGATGTCTTAATTTTTTATAAGGTAGAGGTGTCATAAGTAGGGATGAGGTATTTTTATGTTACTAAGTTGCATATATGATTGGCTCTGCTGGTGAAAAAGCACAAAAGAGCCTTTGTTATACTCTCAGTAGAGCTATTTATACATTGTGACTTACTGTGTCCAAGGACTGCTTCCTGCTTCCGTTAAAAAGTAGTCCCTCCAAATAAAATAAAAGCCATAAACCCTGACATTACTCAAGCCCTGTTTTTTGAAACAACAACAAAAAAATCACGCATGATTTTGTATTGCCTATATAGAATATGCTCTCTTGAGTTTACTTAAATACAGTTCCAGATGAAGCACACTGTGAAAGTGATGCCTTCCATACCCAAAGAAGCAGAAAGACATTTTATTTGCTTTAAAAATAATGATGGGCCAAGCAATCAGGTGCATCTACAAGGTATAGCTGAAGCTGGGGAGAACTGCAACAGTTCCGGTCATTGTATAGACCATAGCCTCTCTAGGCGGCAATTACTCTTTTTGTCTCGTGCTTGAACAGCTTGGGGAGAGACCTGATGCATGCTTCGGTCTTTGTGAAGTACTAATGCAATAATACAACATTAAAAATATCTATCTCTGCACATCTTCTCTCCTTGTTCTCCCTGCTCATGGTCAACCTCAGCTGCTTAGTAAGGTAGTGCAAATTAAAGCAGCCCTTGTGCTCCTCTAAAATTGTGCAATCGGTATTAGCTGCCTAATGTGTGTTCTGTCTGAGCAGCAGCATCAGACCACTTGTGTTTTCTCCTCAGCCTCTTCAGTACCTCTTTGTACCTGGCACGTGAAAGTTTTCTGATGTGTCCAGCAAAGTACTTGGCAAAATGGGCTTGTGCCAGTAAAAGAGGGAAACTGCGTCCCATGTGGGTGGATTTAGCTTACCTGAGGCTATGTTGCAGCTAGGGATTGTCTTCTACTGAGTTTGGGATGTGGCAGAGGGCATTGCTCCCTTTCTCTTTTTCTTGTTACGTTGCAGCTGTAATGCTGTGCCCTTGACAGGTGGACACGTGGGACCATGAGGGAAAAAACATTGTACCATGCTGTGAAATGTATCCTCACTTGCAGGGGCATGCAAGGGACGAGCCAGTGCCTGAGTCCTGCTGATGGCTCAGACTTGACAGATCTATTTGTTTTGATTTAGCCTTGGAAACTCCTTTGACCTGCGTGGCTAGAAGCCATACAGCTGGCTGCACCAGCTAAACCTTACCTTCTAGAAGAGGCAACCTCCCGCTTAAATCTTCATCTGGAGAGGGGTAGGGTCAGGATCAGGCTACACATCGTTCTGTCTGCACACTCAGGTGCAAACTGTGAATCCCTCCAAGGTTAATTCATCGCCATCATCTCTCCTCCAGCTGCTGCAAGGCAACAGCTCTTTCTCCCATGTCTGGGTATGTTCACTGATGAGTTTCACTTTGATTTAGTAACATTTTTAAAGATGATAGGCCAGGTTTCCTACAGCCTCTGTGTAAATCTAGAAAAGAAAGAAAGAATCACATAAGATTTCCATTCTTCCCATTTTGGGAACAGACATGACTTTTTTGTAGCCATATAAAGTTCAGCAATAACCTTACCCCAGAAAGATATGAGAAAAATCTCATCCCTTCATGCAGACTAGTGCTCAGTATAAGCACAAATAAGAATTCCTAATAAGGAAAATTTTGGAACATTTCTCTGAAAATTTTCACTATAGTGTAAAAATCTTTAATAAGACTCCAACTAACTGTTAACATGGCTTTTTTATTAGAAGGGAAGAAATTCCACTGTTGACGGTTCCCAGTCCTCTCCCCCATATTGGGAAGTTTTAACTTTAGTATAACTAATGCATCTCTCTGTACATCACAAAATTAAGAAAGAATTTGCTACTTCAGCTATCTTTCTGGCCATTTTTTTCCCGATACACTCAATGTGGCCTTTGATTTTTCTGTCTATGATGATTCTATGGTGTACCAGAGGGAACTGATTCACCTTTGATGTGTGAGGAATAATCTTAGCGGGCTACAGGTATTGGTGTGAATGGGAATGAAGTGAAAATTGGAACTATTTAACTGCATGTAAACCAACCCTTATGTACATACAAGGAACTCTGTCCCTGGAGCACCCTCAACTTTCTCATTTTGAATGTGTTAATAGCATTTCTGGAATAATTTTGGTTTAATTAGTACTATTTTGTTTTAAAACTAAAACAAATAAGAACTTAGCACAATCTCTGAAGAGCCTTGATTCTTTTACACACATTTTTACTCCAAAGAAAACAGACTCCATTTAGTCCAAATCTTCTTTTACATTGAAATGTCCCATTGATATTTAATGAAGAAAAGGGAAAAATGCTGTTGCTTATATTCATATTATGTGCTTTTTAAATAACAGCTTCTAATACTGTTCCCATGCTTAAATGGCAAAGCATACTTAAACTTTAATTTTCATCACGATATTTTATTCACAGATATTTTCACCCATTTCAGGAACAGCATAACATACACACAGGGACTTATTTCAAGTGAGCAGTAAGGTTTTCACTGATCAAAGGTTCTGGCAAGTCTTAACCAGTTAAACTAGATAAACTCTGTGTAACTTTTCTGGGCAGGCTGTTAGGAATAATTCAAGGAGTGTCTATATAGATCTATTATTTTTGCCCTCAAACTTTATAATTATTATGTAGCAAGTTAAGTTTTAAAATGATATAGGACTAGTTTTTATATGTGTTTTTACACATAAATCCTGAAGCTCTTGGCTATTTTTTCCTTGTGTCAGAGTAAGCTCCCAATGACTTGAATGGAAGTTCAACTTTAGTAACGATAGAGTAATAAAAACTGGATCCGGATCTCAGGATTTGGCACATGGACACTAGATCTATTAAGTCATCTTGTCCATACTCCTGCCAATGCAGAATTGTTCCCTTCAGCATAATCTCCAGTGCCTTATTCAGTCCAATTTTAAATGACTTGGGTGAAGCGGTTTCCATTACTTCACTTGGTTGAAGTATTACTTATTCCACAGACTAATATAATGCTTTTCAGGCTGCTTCATTCTCATGGATCACTTCCCAATCCCAACATTTCCCCCAGACGACTAAGTATGAGTAAGGGTAAGGAAAATGTGTGTAGAGTATAAAGGCCAAAAGGAAAAAGTGGCACGAAGTCCTTCCCCTCACTCCATTTTTTTATGTCTTTCTCCTTGCTTCATATTTCTGAAGTCTGCCTCTTCACTCTTGCCAGTGAGTCTTGGATCAAACTCCCTGAGAAACAGATCCACTGTGAATTTTTCCTGTTTTTTCTGCTTGTGAATTGTTCCAAAACAGTCTGTGAGGCTCCCTGCCCCCCACCCCCAATTCTCTGTTATACACTATTATTTTTACTTTCCTTTGTATTTTATTTTTTTTTTAGTAAGGCACTGACTTTTACCACTTATTGCTGACTTCATTATTGACTGCATGTCACTTAACTTTTAAGGTATTATCTTGATTAGAAGGAATTTTTCATAGAGGTTCCATGGAATATATTTTTTGCAGGTGAATACGGGCGTATGTAATAAAATGACATTTTACAAATTATCAGGAATGTTAAAACCAATTGTAATAGTAGACAAGATTGATGAAAAAATCATTGAGAAAGTGAGCAAATGTTGGTAGGCCTCTGTTTTGTAGTATATCACATGTATACAGATAGCCAAGGCTTTAAATCATTGTGCATGCAAAATGAGGTTGAAATATTTGGTGTTGTAGCTGAAATTCCATGCTAAGATCTTTGTTTTAGTGTTCAGCTATATGCACAGTAGATGTTGCAAGAACAAAGACTGAATTTGGCACTTTATTGAGATGTAGAAATTCAACAGCAGGAAATAATCTTCCTTGAAAGAAACTCCTATTTCCGTCCTCTTTTTTTTTTTTTATATATCCTTTAGTAGCTGATCACTTAAAACAGGTGCTGTAATTCATGATTGGACATTAAACATTTACGACGGATGGTGTCTGTGTTTAGAGACAACTTTATGTACCAGTGCTTGTAAGGCACTTCCTCTCAGGAATCAAATGGAAATAAGATCGTATAACACTCTGGCAGATTATAGATTCGAATATTACAGCTGCTTGAATTATTCATTGGAATTCAATTACTCAGTTCATTTTCATATATGTAATTATTCGGAAATGAAACTTGATTCCTACAAATATGTTCTTTATATAGAAGTGTTCAATAAAAGCAATAAAAAAAGGATGCCACATGCAAACATGCCTGAGTCTCGTGTGCTACCAGTGCTGCCCAGGTCTCTGGGTTGTGACAGCTGTAGGGGAAACATCTGGAAGAAGTTGCCAGAGGTTCAAGAGGGAGAGCATGCCAGGGCAAGTCTGGCCATGCTGGGAAGAAAGTGAGGGCAGGGCCCTGAGGTAATGGTAAGAAGTGGTGCCTGAGCACCGAAAAGCCTTATTGCAGCTTCATTTGAGTAATTCAGGTTCTCCATCAGAAACGAACCGCTAACAATTCCCATCCATGCAAGTCTGCTCCACACAGAATGATTACTATCACAGGGATATAGTCACCTTTACTGGTTAACAAAGCATTCTCTTTACTGAGATGTCCTTATCTGCCCCAAAAGAATTAGCACCTCTGATTTCAACTGTGTAGAGACGAGGATCTGCACTCAGTCCAGACCACACTGTACCGACTACCATCAGATATGGATTTAATGACATGGGTAGAGACGTTTTAGAGAGAGCCATCCATAATCACTGGCTGGCTGGCATACACAACTGTCCCATGGCATGGTTGCATCCATGTGGCTGTGCAGCTCTTCTCTTTTCTCTGCTCAGATAAAGGCTGTATCTGCTCTGACACTTGCGCAGTGGTAGAAGGTTACCTGTTTTGAGGAGCTTGTAATGTAGAGAAAAAAACACTCTTTTCCAAGGCAAGGACTTACATGAACTTTGAAATGCATCCCGCAGCATGTAGATTTTCTTCCATTCTGCGCAAAGTGTCTGTGTAAGTGGAGTGTACCCTGCAGAGACCAAACTGCAGTGAGATGCTTTGATAGCTAGACACGTTTTGGCTGCTGGGCACATCTGCTCTTTGTTGTGCCACTCTTAGTAACTAACTCCTTCCAGTTGGTAGTGATTGTTCGGCAGCCACAATGAACCTGCAGCACCTCCTCTGGGCACAGCAGGGGTAGCTTCAGCTGGCAGGAGTTGGGCATATTTGACTTTCCGCCTCCAGAATATGTAGGTGAACACCCCTCTTTCCTGTCCTTACTTTGGGTGGATATAGCCTGTATGAATATAAAATACCTAGGATGGAGAAAGAAGAAAAACCTAGATTCAAATGCCCTGTCTGGCATATAAATGGATATTCATGATGAACCACACAGAGAGCTAGATATACTTAACACTGAGCAAGAAAATCCCTAGTGCCAAACATCTAAGGTTTCTTTAATAGATTTTTTTCACTTAAGTTGGATATTTAAGAAGCTCCTTTGCATTTTAGTCTAATTTTTTTGGATTGGTAAATTCATTCATGCGCTACTTAACACAGGAGACAAAGAGACATCCATAAAGTCAACATTTTTCCAACACATAATATAAATGATCTGCCATTCTAAGGGCAAAAAGCAATGAAACAAAAATGGGATATCACCCAAGAAAAGATGTGAGAGGCAAATAGAACCTGGAAAAGAGAGAACACAGGAAAACAAGACACAATACAAAAGGTATGTCATGTAGGAAACATTACATCCTCCTTCTGAAGACAGATATTGTCAAACCCACTACTATCAAAACAAAAGCTTCTTTGACCATAATTGGTCATAAAGACCTTGGGTCCTTTTCAGGCTAGCCCTGTGTTAAGCTGACGTCTGGATTATTCTTACCTTTTTATCAAAACAGGCCTCATTAGTGGTAAGTTTGCTCAGAAAACTTTTATATATGGCTATTGCTTCCAAGCTGCTGTTCAGCAGGAGTATGTGCATGGGAGGAAGGGTGGGGGACAGGGCAGCAGCCAGATCTGTCCCCGTACTTGTGTAGTGTCATCAGAATATGGGTTGATTAAGCATGCTCTCAGAGTGTAAGTTGTACAGAAGTCTTTTAATTGTCCAGAAGGCGAGCCCTGCGAGCAGGCTGTAAGGCACACTCTTATTCACCACAAAATTACTCAGGGTATTGCAATGACCTATGCTCATTCTAGATGTTAGACTTGCACTTACTTTTCCTGGAACAAGGGTAAATCAAGGCAAGGTTTCAAGCATTATTACCTAGGCTCTTATCCTCAGCTGAAGGACCACAATATGTAGGGCCTCAGCTTCCCATTATCTAGCCTGCTAACAGCTGTTGACTGACAATTTATGACACAAGCAGAGGCACTGGCAGGTTTTCTTTGATAGCTAAGAGAAAGAAGATACAGTATGCTTTTCATCTGATTAGGTATATGGTGGTCACTGCTTTAGTTTTCTAGTGTTTGCTGTTTTTTTCTATACACATCCTGTGAGTACAGAAAAGATAAGCCAGTCCCTCTTTCAAGAAGATACTTTAGAAGCCTTTAAGGAAAAATAAAAACCCCAAACTAACAACAACAACAGCCACCCCAAATGTTTTCCTGCTGGGATCTGGAGTACTGTAAGATCACTATGCAGAGCTCTGTCAGGAAGTCCACTACTGAGCCATGTACTGCAAAGGAGCTGAAGAAAATCTTTGCTTTGTAGGTGGTAAAGTACCTTCACAAAGTCCTGGAGTACTTTGCAAGCATGAAGCACAAACTTAAGATCCAGAGTATACAAAAGATGGCAGAAAGTGGTAGCAGACAAAAGAGCAGTTTTGAACGCTGTGTAAGTCTCTTGGAGCTGAAGGGTCTTAGAGTTCTTCTCACTAAGGGAAAATTAGACCTCTTTGGATCAAAAATACACAAGTCATCTTTACCCCGATGTTTTCTCCAGATTCTGCAGTTGTGGACATTGAGGAGGCTTCTTAAACATCCTACCAAGACGTTAGAGAATTTGAGTGACTGTTAAAAGTTGTGGAGGTGATATAAGGCATTTGTTTTCTTCTCTGAAAGGAGCAATGTACTTCAGTGAAGCATTTTCTTTCACCAAAGCCCAGCTATGTTGCTTATGGCCACTGTGCTTTTGGCTTGCTATGGAGGATGCTGTGCTGTGGGCAGGAGGTTTAAGGAACAAACAGGAACCGTTGTTTCCTTTCATTTAGGGAAAAGAAAACAAGGCAGAAGGAGGAATGCTGAGCAGCTGCCCGAAAGCTGCTTTGTTTCAGCTTCATTATGACATGATCCCTGAATTTGTTTTTGATAAAGTACTTCATGTATTGGAAGAAATCACAGAACTATAGCTGTAGTAAGCAGTTTTATTTAGAATTTATGCTGTCTGTTGACTAGAGACAGCGGTGCAATTTCTAATAAGCAGATGCTGTGCTTTTTGAAACAGGGAACTGAAATCTCATATAGTACCTAATAGTGGAATTAACAGTGAATATGATAAGGCAAATGCATGGTTGTCAAACTCCATTTACGACCTATTTCATCATATGGAGAGCAAAGAAACCATGACAGTACAACATACTGACAGCATGAGAATCTGTCTCATTTAACATCATGCTGTTGTTGTCAGTTGGGAGAGCAGCTACTCAGCTTGGTGCTCTCCACTGAGTATCCAGGATCATTTGAAGTTGGTGGAAATGTGAGTGCTTTGTAGCGTCTGCTTTTTACATTGTAGTGTTCTGCAACCTTAAAAACAGATGTCTGAAATAGTTTATTGTGCTTTTCCTCAAATATTGTACAGCACCGGTATGTGCAGAGCACAAAGGATTACCTCAACAACATTGTGTAGGTCTTTGTCTTTAGTTTATGGTCTCTGTGATCTATTGTATGTAAACCTTTTTATGGGACTGGGAAGGGATGGTATCCTAAGTAAAATTAAACACTGTATTATGCAAAACTTTTAGGGTTCTCCTGTTCTGTAAATGGACACACTGAAGACCCAAAATAGAAGGCCTTTGGAAATAAACATTTTCATCGAGTAATTTTGACCCAGAGAAGTATTTTATGCTAGGCCACAGAAGAAGATGTTGGGTTTGGTGCTTCAATAACAGGACTGATTTTCCCAAGGGACCAAGGAAGTGTGCTTTCCATTCGCTCACATTTTGAAATTTCAATGGCGAAAGCTTAGCTATTTTTATCTTGTCATCTCTCCGTTCCTGCATCACTTTCTTCTGTGAAAGACAGTGGAAGTTAGAGTCAAGTACCAGTGTGGCTACAATCCAAAGATCATGAGATGCTTCCAAGAGAAGTGAGTGGCATATTATAATGTTTTGTTCAGGCATCTGTACCATTGTTGAGTATAATACATTCTTGTCTTCATTCCTAAAGAATCACGTCAGCAGTACGCTCTTAAACTGAATAAAGAGGCATGCTATTTCCCTATAGGAAAAATCTAATCCAATCTATTTAATTTACAGCTTGGTTTAATGGTCAGATCACCACTGGAGATTTTCAAAGTATTGTAGTAACATGGAACCAATCAGTGTATAAGCCAGGATGTGAATGCTTACATTTAAACCCACTGAATGCCAGGATGCAATGGGAATTGGGTGTTAAGGACAAGACTCTCTAACATACAAGAAAGCATATCTGAAAATCCCAGTATAGGACCCACACAGGGTTATTTGAAAGGCATTGGAGTGCAGAAGTCCATGGCCTCTTTCCCTTGGTTTGCCCTTTCCCAGGAGTTTATCGGTAGCTGGGGAGTAATGTAGCTATTTGGTTGTCTGCTCTCATCTGATGAACCTCATGTTAATACATCTTTAAATGAAGAGATAGGAATGTGCAGAATTTTCATAGCTTGTCACTGTGCTAAAAGATGGAATACATAATTTCAGGGTTTTACAGATTAGGAAAGGTTTTCCCTCAGGCGTCCTGTACTTTGGGGGTGATATAAACATTGAACTGTATATAAAATATAACATTTCCTCTCACAATGAGGATTTTTAAGAAGGTGGCCTTGGCTCTGTGCCTTATGAGGAGTTCAGACTTGTGCCAGATGACGTGTTTTAGAAAGCAATGCTGAGTTGAAGTGGCTTAGTGAGGTGCAGGTACGAAGAAATCCTGCATGGCTCAGCCACATTACAATGGTGGCATTTTGGGAAAGGCACAGTAATAAAACCTCAGGAGTGTAAGGAACTTCCCTGTTGAAGTTGTCAGTACCTTAGCTCTTCTTAAATCCTTCACAATGTATCATAGCCTACATTAAGCAAAAGATTAGGGAATTTCTTGCATGGAACTGAGCCACATGAAGCCTGGGGATTGCCTCTTCCTCAGTGCCATCAAACCCTAGAATTGTCTAAGTTCAGGTGGCCCCTCACCGTAGACTTTAATTTTCCCATGTGCTAGAATTTTGGTTGTCTGTATTGCTGCACCTGCCTAACTCCGGGAACTCATCTACCTCCAAAGTTTCACCAGAAGTATCAAAGAATACATTCCTTTCTCATCTCTTCTGAAATGCTCAGCATGGCAGGCCTGCATATAGAAGCCTGTAGCTTAGAGCACTCTCCTGTGGGGAAGCACCCACATACTATACTCACTTCACCTGAAGGAATTTATTGCTGCCCACCGCATTGTGGGGTCACCTGGATGGGAATTCTTGCCCTTGTCTTTGTCCTTTTCTACTAAGTGTAGCAAAAGAAGTTGTAAGCGATGTTGTAAGTCTTACTAGCATAAGGCTGCCATTTTTCAGTTTCCCTCGATATATCTTCTTTTTCTTCCTGAAAACTTTGTGTGGAGCAATCCAGGAATCCAGACATGCATTTCGCTTGTATGTATCAAATCTACCCCACATATACAAATCAGCTGTCCAGGGCAAATACAATAAGTTCAAGGCTTCTTGGAGGTATCTGGCCTACTGTGCATGTGGCATACACGTTCCGTGCATGGAAAACGCAAGGCAGCAGACTCATGCAATAAATGTGTGAGCATATGCAAATACTTTTCTCTAGGTTAAGCAGCCTTATGTGCCCACAGCTGTGATTGCCACCAAAGCTCCAGAGAGAGTGAAAGGGCTCCCGTCAATGTGTTACTTCTTGCCCAATACCAGATAAGCTCTACACGCAGTGCCTTTCCCATCCCTTTCTAAAGAGCCCAGTGCCTACACTGGATCTAGCCCTAGATGGCCACCTGCACTTTCAGATACTTTTTTCCATAAATACCTCTGAAAAGTTAGTCTCTATCCCTTTACAAGCTCTGACGAAAACCCAGACTATGTAAAGACCTGAGGCAAAGTGGTTTGACTTGCAGTTCTGCCGATAATGAGAGCTGCAGTCATTGCACAGGATCTCTAGTAGATCACACTGGCATTATTTAGGTGCTTTAATAGGGAATTAGGTTTCAAATTTTAGACATCAGGAGTTTAATGTTGTGGTCACAGTTTGTGTGCATATTGCAGAACTCATGGGTAAAACATTGAATAGAAACTCTTTTTCATCCCCTAGCTGTCTTTCTTAGAAATCATGTTTCATTAGAGCAGTGCAAAATGTTCACAATGAAACACCAGACCACACAAAAGTCACCCAGTGTGGAGTTTTGTTACAAACTAGTAACGCAAACCATATTTATCAAAAGATTTGCTTAGCATTGTGGAACTCCTGAATGACCTGAACTCAATTTTAAGCATATATGGTGTGTGGCTTTGGATCAGAATCATGCAAAATTCATGGCTTTGCATGGTTTTGATGTGAGGTGTGAATAAACACCAGGTGAAGCACAGCAATTTCAATTGAGTTTCAATTTGATCAGGATCCGACCCTCACCCAGTGTTAATCGGTGTAGCTCCATTGAAGTCAGTATTTTGCTCTGTTGTGGAGCTGCACCAATTCAGCTGAGGAGCTGATTTTCAGTTTGCTTGAACCTGAAAGTCAAAGTCTAACTCAGTGGGTGTGAAACGATTTGGATCAAAATGAAAGAAAATGTTTGGACAAATGCTTGTGAAGTAAAACTAGTTCTATATTTTGCAGCTGTTAGGTCGCAGCTCTCAAATATATATTCCTAATGATATAACCATAAGTTAAAATCCATCATTACTTTTTTTCCTAACCAGTAAAATGACTTTTGCCAAATCTACCTTGTGGTATAGGTTTAAAAGGAAAAAAGGTATTTCTTCTCAAGTCCTATAATAATCCCAACTCAAACAAGTTTTGGAAATAGCTAAGAAAGCTCGTGACTGTGAGTGAAAAGGAATACCGAAGAAACCTGTATTTTCTGTTTGTACTTATTCATTTAATATATAACTGTAAAGGCACCAAAGACATGCAAGTACTACATAGGACTGCAAAGATAATCCTAAAAATAACCTTTTTCCAGGGCAGCCCTGGAGAAAACTGAAAAGTGACAGCTTTAACTTGCATTTCAGTTCTGCTTCCTTTGTTTATTGTTTCCTTTCCAATGATTCCATCAATTCAGACAGCAACTTTCCATTGACTTGCCCTTTTCCCTGAATATACTAAATAAAGAGAAAATAGAGAGCCAGTAATGCAATGGGCTGTACCTCTGAAACGATGCTAGTGTTTTCCACAGAAACAGAAGGGTGACATTGTGCATCTATTATTAATGATCAGTGTGGCTTCACTGGCTGCATCCATACGCATAGGTCAAGGCAACGTTCCTGGGTGCTGGGATTTGACCAACTGTACTGTTAAATTTCTACAGCTGCCGCAGCACGGTTTTAGGCCTGGGCCACTTAGCACTGCCAGACAATTTCTGGGCACGGTGCAGGTGTTGGCACACACCAGTAACTGTTTCCAAATCATATGTTGCGTGCAGCCCCGTGTTTGCAGGGTGAGAGAATTTAATAATATGGTCATCGTCCAGGGCATGCCAGTTGTTTACAGCAGCCAGGATCATTCTGGCATGCTTAAATTACTAGTGTAGATATAGCCATTGCGTCTCATTCTTGGCCTGCCAGCCATCTTATGTATTTAAATTTTTTGCTCTTCTTTCAGATTCGTATGTTTGGTTTAGGCTTGTTTTATTTATCTAACAACTTCTGGTCACCACATGGCATAAGCAGCGTTAGTTCAGATGTGTTCTCATGTATGTTTGTTGCACTTGTTAGTAAGACAAATTTTAGGATGTACTGATATCTTTTGGTATCTGCTAAAAAAAACCAAACAAACCAACAACCCCAAAAGCAAACCCTTCCCAAGAGACTATAATTTCTTGTCTTTCATACAGACTAATTCAGGATACTAAATATAGGTGGTTTTACAGTACACTATAAAAGAAAAATGAAGGTGGATTTCTAGTATGAAAAGAACCCTCTTGGCAAATGTGTTAAAACTAAGAAGGATGATGAAGAAATCTATTTTGCTCAGTGGAACAAGTGAAAACTTTGTTAGGATTGTCACTGGTAAAACACACTATAGTTGCTTTCTCACTTTGTCAATGTTTACATTCCTTTTCCCTTTCTTTAGATATAAAAGTGTTTCAGGTAATTTCTTATGTCACTACTTTTGCTTATTAATAAGAAATAAGGGGAAGAACATATACAAGCATCAAAACTTTTATGGGAAGTGTGGAAAAAAATACCAAAAACTTCCCACAAATTTTGAAATCTGAACTCTCTTGGCTTTACAAATGACTTGTGGAGAACTATTTTTTTTTTCTAAAATAAACAACTGACAGCATTTACCAAAACCGTACTATTTTATGGCAAATGAAAGGGGTGGGGGGAGCATTTCACTAGAATGACTTTCCATAAGCATATTCCATTTGGTCACTTTTCACTGGAAAAATAGTAGTAAACTATTTCCAGAGAATGCTTTCATTAAAAAATTGAGAAGATCCTGTCACAGACAGAAGACATAACCTGTGCAGTGGGAAATATCCCTTAAACTGAGTGCAGAGCTGAGATGATGATGAGCTAGGAAAGTGGCTTGGTGTGGGATCTTTCTCAGGTGTAGAACTGCTTCCTTTTTGCCCCTATCTGAGAACACATTAGGAAAAAGTAACAAGCTCCCTTTCCTCCCTATTTACTAATCCTGTTCATCCCTGGCAACCCTTATGCTGATGTCATGATTGTTAAGCTGTAGCAGGTTAGATAAATAGGTCTGAATGTTGTAAGTTTGAGAAAGAAATCTGTTGTAAGGCTGGGAAGTCTCAAACTCATCTCTTTTCCCTAGAGTGGGTGAATGAGGGAGAGCTGGATCCTGCTGTAAAGAGGAGTGGAATTAAAGAGTGAGAAGACCATCGAGAGGAATGCCCCAAGACATCCCATTAGAACAGAAACCACTGGAGAGGAGGGATGATCCAGTGGTCGATGAAAGGTCCAGGCTGAGAGCTGGGAGATCTACGGCAGCGCGAGGTAGTTCTTGAAAGGTTGGCTGCTTGCCTGTCTGCCTGTTTGGGGTGAGGTTTAAGCCCCAGACCTGTCAAATTCTGCGTGCAGCTCTGTGCTGTTTTGGGATTTGGGACTTGGAGTTCTGACTCAATGCCAAGGGCCTGTATGCTCTGCACCTACTGAAATATTTAGGGTATTGTCAGGCATTGTAAACTTATTCTCGGGGTGTGTTCATACAGAGCTATTCTTGCTAGCATTCCATACAAAAATATCATTTTAAGAGGTGTCGTGAAAAAGATCACTGGCTGAAAAGTTAATTTCCTGCCCAAATGGATGACGCCTGCAAGGTAAAATAAATGTATGTAAAGAAATCAGCTATCTAAATCAGTCTATTTCAAAAAGAGTTTACTTTTGTCAATAAGGCAGAATCTTGTGAATCTACACACTTCATAATTTGCACATAAGGTTGGCAGTTTTTCCCCACTTTTTGGCAATGATTTAATAGCAGAGAGCTGTAGCAAGGGCTCAGATTACTAGGGTTATATTATATTACACAATATACTGCAGCATATTTACAGAAGAACCTTATTAATTTGTATTAATATGAACCCACCTACTCTAAATTACTGCTTCCCACACACACCTTTTTTTTTTTAATGCCACAGCAAGGAGTACATTTCAACCCAGCATCCTGAAGAAGTAGCGAAGTGGTATGGTGGTGGAAGTGGGGAAGGGACCAGATGTGAGAAATCTTCCTTTTAGATCCAGATGAGGACAACATTTTCCTCTATGGTATTGCATTAGTAGTCAGGAGACCCATGTTCTGCTCCTGAATCAGGAACTGATATGCTGTGTGACTAAATAACACTTAATCTCTTTTATTCAGTTCTGCAACAGTCTGTGAAATGACGATAAGACTTTGATGCCTTTGATATCCTTTGCATTAAGGTCTTGTGCACAGTTTGTATGAGGTAGCATTGTTTGCTCTTAAAATGCATCCAGTGATTGCTCACAAAGCAGTTTGGTTGGAATCACTGAAAATGGGAGTGACTTAAGTGACTTAAAATACCTTTGCATAGGGTGTAAGAGGAATGAGAATTTGGTTCTTGTAACTGAAAGACTGTCTACATGGAATTTGAGACCAAATCCAAGCTAAGTTGTGTAGAAAGCGGTTGTCTTTAGTTAAAACAAAGTGGTTCGTGAATTCAGAGTCAGTTGGGAAACGTTTTTGTTTATCTGGACAATGATCAAGAATAGGAAAGAACAGAACCTGGCCGTGTGTTATACTCCCTAATTTTAATGAGGAGATGATATTTATTCCATCTAAAAAGGTGTTTCTGCCTAATTACGTGATTAAAAAGGTGTTTCTGGCTAATTACATGATTAAAAATTTGGCTTGGCATTATCTGAGCTTGTACAGCAAACCTGACCTCACGTTTTATAGGATTTTAAATAGGATTACTATGAAGTCGAGAGCAACTAATTAAAAGATGGCAGGTTTCCAGTTTCCAGTTGATGACCTGCTGCTGCTGCTGCTGCTGCTGCTGCTGCTGCTTGTTGCTGTCCCCAGAGTGAGCAGAGCAATACGATCCTCCGCTCCGGGATGTACAGAATGTTCTGTGGTGTTCAAGTCAGGCGCTCTATGGAAACTTAGCAGGATCTTGCATCCTCAGTGCTTTTCATGCGCTCTAGCTGGGGAAAACTGCCAGAAAGCCAAACCAAACATTTTTATGGGTTTCCTCAGGCCCTACCTCCACATCTTGTTGAAAAATTAAAACACACAATCATGGGTGGGTCTGCTGAAGCAAGCAGGCACTATTATTCCAGGTTTTCAAGGTTGTTTTTCAGTCTATGGATCCAGTCAACTAAGGAAGAGCACGTCTAAACTCTTCTCTGAATTTTCTCATGAAAAGCCCAGTCCAGGAACAATTTCCAAATCCCATTCAGCAACTGCAACAAGAAATCAGAGAAGGTAGAGATTTTGCTAGAAGCATGAGTATCATGGAGTCTTAGCAGTTTAGTTTTATTGATGAAACAGAGTTTCAGATGAAAAGGTCCAGTAACACCCTCATTCTCCATTTTACTCCCACTGTTTGACTTCATAATACACTTAGAACAAAGCCTTGTTAGAGTTTTTGTAGTCATTACGGCTAGATAGGAATTTCAATCCTACAACTAAAGTGTCAGTTGTGGCAGCTTGAATTTAAGTGCAGATTAGCCTTCTAAATATTTGCCCAATTTTTCAGATTAAGTTTCAAGACCACCCTTTGGTGTGCTAAGGCTATATGTTTATCGTCACTTGACCAGCTAGTTGCAGCTTGTGCACACATCCTCAAACAAGCTTTAAATTGTACTTCTTGGCTGCCATGTAGACATGTCTTTAACCCCTGTATAGCAATGCCAGACAGTAAGCTTCTTTTCTGACAAAATTTCATTGCATTCTTTCTGCATCCTGATCTTTAATCTAGAAAGATCATCCTGGCTGGACAGGAAGTTACTCCAGGGTGTATATTTAGTTCATGTTATAAAATTTAGTCTTAAACCTTTCAAGACATGTGCATACCTAAGAGCAATTAAAGGGATTTTATTTCCATACCCTTTTAAGAGATTAAACAGTAGATGCCAATTGTGTCAAAATGTTTTTTTAGTACAAACTCTGCAGGAGCCAAAAAATACAAGACATCTTCAGCCAGAGGCATTGCCAAGTGCAAGCATTCAAAATAAAGCTGTAATGTGATTGGGTTGCATGGCACTATTTAATCTGAGGACAAATTTGCAGAATTTCCTGGCTAAAAGCCTTGAGCTACATAGTTCTGCATGACACGAATCTCTGAAATTGCTCCATGCTGGGATTTGAAACCCTATTATTTTTGGGGGTGAATGAGGAGGAGGGGTGGCTTCTATTCCTTTTGTACCTAAATGTCTTTTGTTCCTAAGTATTACATACTCTGCAATGTTTCTGATGAAACTTCCCCTTTGCACTCTTACTGTCTTATACTGTGTTTTCCAAATGCTCATCTTTTTTGAATTGTGAGTAATGGACATCCCGAAATGATATGAATCTCACAACTGCAATTCACTTGCATATATTACTGCGAGGGTCTCATAATTCTTAAAATATGTATAGGAGATGGTGAGAGAGGGGAATAAAGTGATTTGTTTTTATTTCTGCATTGGTAGGAGCGGAGATGGTCCAATCTTCTTCTAACAGTCAGCCTCCCTAAAATATGCTTTATACTATGGGCTGAGCTCTGTCCGCGTGAATGCTTTAGAGGCCTCAGTTTGCAACTACCTAGAGGCTCCTGGAACTGTTAAAGTCTCATTTTGTTCCTTCAAAGTGGAAAAAGGAGCCTGGCCCAAATTAAGCTAGGAGTGCTGTTCCCAAGGCATACCAAGCTTTATGGGACTTCAAGCACAGTATTTCAAACTCTTAATTCAGAAGTATAGGGGAAAGCAATCGCCACTATATTATGCCTCTTTTTCTAAACAATCCAGTATGTTTTCTTCCTGTGTAAATGTGATGCAGCTGGTTCTAGTACCATATTTACAGTAAATATCCTTTTTGGTAAACGAAGGGCTTATTGAGGCAGCGCAGTAATAATGTGTTAAAGGATTTAATCCACTTTTTGAACAGTTACTAAGCATGTATTTTTTGGAATGAACGAATGATCAGAGCATGTAGGACCAAATCTTAGCAATGCAAAAGATCAGAAATAGCCAATATTTATATTTTTAATCCACTGCCTATGAAAGAATTGTGGGTTTTGAAGGAATCCTGACTTTGCTTGAATTTAGCAAAGTAAGATCTAAGAGCTCTTCTGTGATGAATTTCTTCAGCAGTTCAAATGAAAATATGGAACTTTCAGCCAGAATCTATTGCTTAAATTTAATGAATTAATTAGACACAGAAAAATGTTAAAATGTATGGAATGAGACTTTCTTCCCTTCTTTAACTATGTTAAGAAAATGGACTTACGTTATGGATGATAGAAACTATCATTGATGCAATCTGTTTTAAACATCATTTTATCCTGCTTGCATTTCTTTCTGCATCTTTTTGGATTAAACAATATTTTTCGGGCTGTTACAGTCTGTTTTATTCAAAGAGAATTCCTGCATATATCCCACCATGCAGAATCAAGTAAACTTGGAAGAAAATGCTTCTAGAGCGCTTTTCTGTGAGCCTGGTTGACTATAGCCATAATCATTTACATGATATTAAAGTGCCTGAAAAGCCTGTTTGTCAGAGGACCTTAAGTAGAAAACAAATGTTAGCTTACAAGGAACCTTAGGAGCCTTTTATGGAGCCCAAAACTGTATTATACAAAAAGTTGTACCCTTAATTCAATACTTTTTCAGTTATACCTGTATGACTTTAATGTTGGGTTCACCTTCATTGCAGACTAGTGAAGCACTATTTTAGAGAGCCTGAGGACAGTTTCATCCTCAGATTTGAACACTTTATGTGAGAGTTCCTTTTGCCAGGTTAAAATTACTGATAGGTTATGAACTTTTAGCTGCGTCAGATGGCAAAATGGCATCTTTTGCTGTGCAAGGCTGCATGCTTACCCCACAGAAAATGGTCAGCCTATTTATTCTTTTGTTCCTGCCTCTAATTTACAGAAGACTTCACTGTCACGTTGAAAAAGCTGCTTGTGTAATATAGCTTTTCTCCTCAAAGAGCCTGATGGTCCTCTGGCACCAAGAATTGTGTCCAGCTGGGCATTTATCCTTCCAGGTGAATTTATCAGACAGAAATATAGTAATGGAAGAGGAGTCTTGAGTTATCAGTTCAAGTTCTTTAATATATCTTCCATGTATTTTCATAGTTTGTTAAGTTTTTCTGAAAAGCAGTTATGTTTTTTGCCTCTTTGCTCTGGAACAGATCTTCCATGAGGAGGTTGTTGCTGTCATGGCTAGACACCATCTTTCAGTTTCCAGCCTCCAGTAATTTATGACCAGTGCTTGCTGACTCATTACTGTGCCAGGCCTGTCTGTTGGCTTATATAACTATTCTGCTTCCCGACGTTTACTTGCCCACCCCAAATTAATTTTGTAAGGCTGCAGCAGCACAAATTTCTTAGTTTCCTCTCACATGATAGATTACTAATTCCTCTGGCTACCCTAATATGCCACCTCTACACCTGTTCTAGTGATGAATTAATTTTCCTTGAACACAAGTTCTGTGCCAGTATTGCAGATGAGGTCTCCCAAAGGTTGCACAGTTGGACACTAAGAATTTGCTGTTCTTCCTCTAGTGTTGTTACCTTAACAAAGCATTGCTTTTGTAGCCTCCTGCAGTCAGCTGGTAGTTCCAGAGCAGACTCTACTGAGTCTTTTCCAAATAAGAGTCTTAGTTCTTAGCCTTGAATGTATGTTTTATTATTTTCACTACTGAGTGTTATCTCATTTCAGTTCACAAATATCCAGTCTTTCAGTGGGTTTTCCTTGTCCTTTTGTATGTTGGTTTGTGCCTCTTTGTGTCGCCTGCAGACTCCATCAGTGTAGTCTCATGTTGTAGAGCCAGGGCATTAATCAAAATAGTAAACAAAATCAATCCCTTGTGAAAATGTTCATAATCCCACCCCACCCTGACCCTTTCTTTAAATTTTACGCTTTACTCTCTCCATTTTTGTGCGCTCTCCATTTTTTTGTGTTGGGCTTCATGCTAGCATGTGCTTTATTTAGAGACTGCACTCTGTTACTGGGCCTGGGAGCAGAATCTGGATTAGCACCTTTCTCCCTGGCAGATGCCCAGCAAATAATTAAAAAATCCATTAGCAGACACTTAAACTTCTTAATTTTGCCTAGCCTAAGTAGTGCATCAGTTTTCCTGTTAGCTGTAGTAGCAGAGGTGAGGTCAGCATTCATGCTGGGCTGGTTTTGGTTTTAGAATGGGGATTTCAATGGTTTGCCCATAAATTATTTGGGGTTTGTGTTTTTAAAATTGCTGGTTTATTTAGCACACTAAGTGAGAAAACACTCAAAACACATCCTCTAATTAAAAATTATGCTGAGGCTCTCAACAATATACAGATGTTCCACATTTCGGTCATGGATCATCTGAGATTTGATGGATAACATAACACTCAGCTAAACTGCAAGACTAAGACTATCTTGTCCTATACTGTTAGAGGAGTCAAGCCCAGGCTAAATAGTGTTTTCCTCACTCTGAATACAATTTTGTTGCTGTTGTTGTTGTTTGGTTGTTAACAGTGTGAGTTCACAAATTTATATTTTTTTTTTTAAGGCAGGAGTACATCAAGATCCTCACAGAATGGTAGTTTAATAGAAAACCTCCAGAAACTGGGATATTGGCTCTGTCACACCCATAACGAATCTGCTTTCTTTTACTGTTGTGTGTCAGAGTGTACAGCTAGCTGGCTACAGCTGCAGGTCTCTTACCCAGAACCACACTGGGAAAAGCATCAAAATGAGGTCCAGCATCTGAAAAGAAAAAATTCTTATTAGATCATTCTTCGCCTCTGGAATCCAGCATGGTGTCTATTGGTCTCCTTATTGTACCTCAGGCAGCTCAAGCAATACAAACAGCACTATTCTTGGCCAGTTCTAAGCCCAATCATAATATTAGGGAGAGTTTCATAGTGGAATCCCATCTACAACCAAGTTACACCTCATGTGGGCCAGTGCTCTCAATTCTTCAATCACATAAACCAGCCAGCAGCTCCTCTCACTGGCACAAATAATATTTCCCACCAGGGCAATGAGTCTTTCAGACTCTGAGATTTTCTGCTCCCAGTTCTGAATGCATATTAGCATTTGGACTGAGGCAGATAGATCTGAGCAGGATCCAGGGCCCATTAAACTTCATCATCTTGAAGTTCACTGGCATCATTGTTATTTCAAAAAAACCAAACCACACTTAAAAAATGAAGCACGCATTCCACATGTACTAAGTACAGCTTTCATCACTAGGGGTATTTCCATATTCAAAAAATGTGAATTTATATTTGATTTGTGCTTTATGAAAGAAACGATTACACAAAGTTTCCATTTTATTTGAGTAAGTGCTGTTTAATCTGTAACTTCTCAGAGGATTAATTACAAAAAGAGAAACAATAATGACAAATGGAAGGTTTTATTTATCTAGATTGATTTTAAAATAAACAGGATCATAGGGCTGGCCATTAGTCTGAACTGGTACTAAAGGACACAAAAACCTTTTTCTGAGTGGGTGGGTCTGGTTAAACTTGGTATATCTAAGAAACTGTAGCTAAGATCAGTAGAAAAAGTTGAAGAATTAAGTAACTAATTCACTTTTTAGAAAAGCTGTGTCTTGTATACACAGGATTTGGAGCTCTTCAAAGATATTCTGCCCTTCACACAACCACTTTGGTATTTAAAAACAAGATAAGCACATGTTCCTATCAACAGAAGTTGCGATTTTCAATAAAAATCAGATTTATATTGGAAGTTACTGACTGAATCCTTAAAGGAGATTTTTTGGGTGTGATTTCCATGGATTTAGTTGCAAAACACTGAGGTATGATTTATTTATACTGTTAGTAATAATTAAACACAATAATGTTTTTACTCACATCTTTACGTTCAAACCCACCTGGCAAACTGGGTTCAGTTCTGGTCACCTTCCTGTTAACCTTTTCCCTTGAAAACTGATTATTAATTCTGACTCTTTGTTTTTGGTTTCTTAGCCTGTTTCTAATTCATGGCAGTATTTTACCTCTCACCCCAATTTAGTTGCCGTAAGGTTTTTTTATGCAACAAAGCAAATGCCACTTTAGAAAAAAGGAACTGTGAAAGACTCTTAAAGGGACCTTATCAAGCACTTTAATCCCCCCCTTTTTTTTAATCTTTTGAAGGAAAGGAACTAATATAAAAACATATTTACAATATAAATTTAGAAAGTAATGAGATAATGAAAACATTAATATTACTCTGCTGTTTTGGAAACATAACTATAATAGCTCTGAAGTAGTACATGAAAGCCTGAAGGTGAAACAGAAAATGAATCTGACTAACTCTGGGAGCCCAGCCAACCACTGATTGCAAAGAGTTTAGATCTAAGGGAGAGTTAGGTGTTGAGTGGACATACTAAACATAGTGATTAGAAAAGGAAAGAATTAATAAATACAGAACATTCATAAAATGAACCTTGAAGGCGATGGATAGTGCAAGAAGGAAAGTTCTTGGGCCAGCAGAATTCCTAGTCCTTTACACATGCCAATAAGCGAAAAGATATCATATGGAAAAAGGCAACATGACTTCTAAATCATCCTAGATATTTGCAATATTCACAATATTCCTATTTATAAATGAGGAGGATGAAAGACACATATTAAATGTAGTTTGACAGCTGACCAAAGATATAGCACTTTTGCATGTCAACTGATATTCTTGGATGCAAAAAAGAAATCTGAATTGGATTTCCTATGGCACAGGAACTTGGAACAACATGAAAGTCAAAGTTTTGGAACAGCAGTCAATCTAGAGATAGAAAGTAACATCAGTCAACATGAAATGGCATAAAGAAAGCAAAAGGAAAAGTAGGAGGGAGCCATTTTGTGTTCATACTCCCAACAGGTACAACTACATTGACAAGATGAAGGAGAATGAGACAAAACAGACTAGCTGAAGCCGTCAGCCCATGTATTGACAATGAGCCAAATCCTGAAGGTGACTCATTATGAAGACGTAAACAATCCTGGTCGGTGACTCAGTGGTGAGGAAGCTTGGCTAAGACATCTGTAGTCCATATAAAGAAAACAGGATGATGAGATTTCTCTGGGGTATGGTAAGATAAACTATGGGACAATAATATTGCACGTGCCTATGATAGCCTGTAGAAAGTTGGGACATTCTTACCCTTTATAGCTCATGAAGGAATGTACATATCACCGACAAAGGAAGCTTTGATTGGCATCTGCCTGGGGAATCTGAGAGGAGCACTGGAAATGGATATAGTGTGAATCTTCTGAGAGTCTGTGGAGGAAGGAAGAGGGTGGGTGATGAACATCATCATGTAGGGAGTGAATACTGCAATGCAGAGAATATTACACAGTTTGGTCAGTTAATTTGCTACGGCTTAGAAACCGCCATCTGTGTAGAAGGTCCATCTCCTTTCTGATTTTAAAAACTGGCAGTGTGTCCCCAGGAGGATCTCAGAAAAGCAAAATATGGAAAGAACATAGATTTTCTAGGAGTTTTGCTCTGGGGGTAATGGGCATGATTTTAAATAAAAGGTGAAGATTATGCATCTGTATACTGCTCGAAGCATGCTGGACAAGAAGAAAACACTATCACTAATAAAAATTAGTTGGGGGCCTAAAATAAAAACCTTACAGAATGGTTAGAATGACTACAAAGCAAACATGTAGCACATTGTTTCAGTCTGCAACAAAAGAGAAAGCGGTAGGTGAATATTTTTGAAAAACTGCTTGCAACATTTATGAAATGTATGGAAGTGAAACCCTTCAGTTTGTGATATGGTGATGAAAAACTAAGGATCAGTGACAGCAGGCAAAGCTGTAGATTGGCTCTTGTCACTATTTGTAGACCCAGGATTGAAGCAAGACTCCATTTTGGTAGACGCTGTGGAAATACACAACAGAGTAAAGATCCTTAAAGCATTCTGTAATTTACAGGTGAACACAACTGAGTAAGAGTTTAGCAGATCTGTGAAGACTAACAAACATATAACACCAAAGACGTTCTGTATTAGACAGAGAAGTACTTTACACTCAGCAATGAGATACCAATTTTTGAGTAGTTTGAAAATTATCAGGTGGTATTCTTTGGTTCTGCAGGCTTCTACTTTTTTACTCTCTCTAGCCATCTCTCTTCTAGAGAAATACTGCTTCACCTTCCACTACTCTTATTTTTCAAAAGGTTACTTAACACTACTGCTATTCTACCAAAACACTACTTGATGTTATGTCACAGGCATTGCTTCTGCAGGAGTGGGGTTTGGCTGTTGTGTCTGAGCTTTGTGGCCACTGTTGAGGGAAGTGTGTGCGTGGCTCATTCCGACACCTGTTTCCTCCCTGTGTTTCACTGCCAGGGAGATTCTCTGGGGTCTGTGTCATGGAGGAGCCTGGGTCAAACAATTTTTCTGTAAAACATTTCTCTTTATGCCTATCTTCCTCTTTGTATATATGAGAGAAATAGAAAGAAAAGATTGTTAGGAAGTCATTACTGAATAAAAATAGAATTACAAGAGGTATTTCTCTGCTGGGAAGAGAGCTATGCCCTTGTCATGACTCTATTGTTTTTCTGTCCATTAAAATTGGAATATTTTACAGTTTCTAGGGTACTGTTAGCTAAAAAGTTAAACCTGCATACAATGCAGAGAACTTCTCTCAAGAGATCAGGAAACATTACCTTCTTGGCTACTGCAATGAAATATGAAACTTTTGTTTTGGAGTTGCATTTTGCAGACTCCAATTCTGTTTGATATTTGGTAAATGTATCACTTTGTCAGCTAAGCATGGGAATTTTGCAGCATTTTCTCCTAATGAATTCCTATTGAAACTAATGTTGGGAGAGTAAGTTCCTGCTCATCATGAATAAGTGTACCACAGTTTGGTCATAAATGAACTGGTAGCTGTGTACTTGCAATCCTTCCCAGCTGCTGCCAAAGACCTGACTGAGCTGGCTAAGCCAGCAAAGGAGCAAAGAACTTAAATTCTCAAGAGCTTGAATCATGGAACATAACTTTGAAGGAAAACATTGACTGGGGGTTTTGGAGGAAATAGAGAGATTCTGACCACCATTGCTTAACAAATCTGCTGTTGTCTGTACTTTTTTCTGCTTTTATAGAACATTTGAATTTCTTAATTACTTAAAATAGGACCTTAATATAAAC
Organism: Phalacrocorax aristotelis; assembly: GCF_949628215.1. Classification (NCBI taxonomy): domain Eukaryota; kingdom Metazoa; phylum Chordata; class Aves; order Suliformes; family Phalacrocoracidae; genus Phalacrocorax; species Phalacrocorax aristotelis. The sequence continues at coordinate 32,720,066 of NC_134277.1, read as the reverse complement.
CTACTTTCTGACTTGCCGTGCATGCTGCAGAATACTGATAAAATTCTGTCTACCTTGAGCCAGATATGGATTTCAAAGGTGGGGTTTTTTTTGCTGTCAGTTCAACTTTTGTGACAAAATTAGTTGGGCACAGGCTTAGGTTCTCTGCATCTGAGAACAAAATTAATTGGATTATTTGGGCACAGCCCGAAGTCCTGAGAGCATCTGGCACTGTCTATTCAGTAGAAAGCAGTCTAAAATGGATGCTGCTCTAAGCTACATGGAACAAAAAAGCAAAGCATCTGATAGGATTGTGATACCTTAGGAAGGCTTTCTTCTCACATTCATTGAGCTGGCAATCAGCGTTGTACCTCCTCCTGCAAAACAGATCAAAGCAATGAATGCCCCTCATTCATTTTTCCCAAAATAAGAATCCATCAATCTGAAGATATAACACTCAGGCAAACTAGGATCTTTAGAATTTTGGCTCAAGTAAGGTGATAACTGAAAAGAGCTATATTAAGAGATGCAGGAACAGCGCTGAAGGAGAAAAAGGTGGGTCATTAAAAATAATAAGAAACTATCCTATTTCTAGGAGGTGTACCCTTGGGGGTTTGAAGGCCCAAATGCTGTTTCAGTTGCTTTCTTATTTATGGGAAGCAAACAGTTGCTTATCTGCTGAAGAGATTCACAGTTTTCAATCTTAAAATTAAGAACAACTATTTTTGGAAATCCAGGGTAAGGATCTCCAAAGCATCTCAGTGACTTTGCTTTACCATTATATAGGCTCCCCAGGTGCAATTTTAAAAAATGAGAGTAAATGTCCAAGTTACTTAAGCACTCCTGGAAACCTTACATCAACTGCACATCTGCCTGTCACTAAAGCAAGAGACGTTCTATTCTCATATACAATAGCATGATGATAAACACACCGGTTATGGGGTTTAGATGAGTCACCATAACAGTTCCTCAGGGGACCCAGACCATGAATAACCCTCAAGAAGCCAAATTAGGTAGCAGTGAGGGAGGACCCTGTGAGCCAGTCTGTTGCTATGTTTCAAACAACCCACTCTGTTTCTATGCTTCAAGCACTTACTCCCTGTTAATACCCTGGGCCAGCTACATATTTCACAGTTAGCATCACAGAGGAAGCGTGGTTACTAATCGGATGTTACTCTCTCTGTCCCTCTTGGGTAGTTAGAAAGAAAGAAAAGGAAATTTTACATTGTTAAACACCAAAATTTAATTTCTGCTATTAGCAGAGATTTAGTGACAGTAGACTCAAAAATATGAAATCATAAACAAATTATAATAAATGAGCCATCCTGGGATTTCAGCTATGGTCCCTTTATCCACAGTGTATTGTAAGGCATCACCCTTTATGAAAATTGCAGTTTACTTACAGTTTGTTTTTAGGGCCAGTTCTGTAATACCTCCAATGCTTCTGTCACTCAGTAAGCTCTCATTTGGATTAACTGGACAGCTCTGTCCAGTTTTCAGGACTGTATCAGAGATTTATCAGTTTAGAGGCTTTTGGATACCTTAAATCATTTATGAGCAGGAAATTTAATATTCTGAGACCCTGTTTCTCCCAGATCATGCAAGTTTTATCAGTTTCTATCTGATGATCCATTTTGCATTGGTTTTATCCAATTTCAACATTTGCAAGGCCATATTTTAAAACACAGAATTTGACATTAATCTTAATTTCTCTCTTTCCTGGCCCTGAATGCTTGATTTCTCAACCTCAGTTTTGTTCCAATCAAGTTTTGAGTCTCTTTGCATACTTTGATGATATATTACTTATGAGATAATACGAAAATGTGGAGTTTTAAAAATATCCACTCTTGAGGGTCATAAAGGGTTTTTTCTGTTTTGCTTTTCAAGGGGGGTTTGGGTTGTGTGTTCTTTTAACAGCAATTGCCTGAATTACTATGCTTCTGCCACATATTGGACCTCACATCTCTAGGCTGACACCTGTTATTTTCACAATAGCCACTTTTTACGTTCTTTGAAGTCGTGACAGGTGTTGCAAAACATAGGGGTTTTTTGTATCATGTTGGCTTAGTTCTTATTAAAACCAGAAAATATCTTTTTTCAATTACTTGTTCTGCTTTAAAAGACCTCCTCTTCCCATGGTACAAAGGAAATGGATATTTGTTTTCAGGGTTCATATGTTAAAATTAAGAAGAAGCCAGGTCTAACACAAACACAGAAGTAATGACCCCTACCTTTTCCGTGGTTTATTCTGTAACTGAGTTGTTATCACACTGGAACATGAGAAGGGAGTCATTGCGTCTTGGTTGAGAACACTAGTGGACAGCAGCCTTTGGATTAGTAAATATTTTCAGTCTCTTTTGCACTGTACAATTCCTTCAGATCTGTCACAGCTCTTGCAAATCCTCCTTAGTTTGCTGAGCCTGTGAGGTTCAGCTTGGAAATCTTTCAGTGTTCTTCCCCTTAGCTTATCTCACTTTCTTTCAAAGTCAAATTGGAAAGCAAAGGGGGATGAAGTTGTTTTGACACTATTCCTGCCTCCTTCTGGTGAATAAAGACTGATTTTCTTTTTTTATTATTTTATTTGCTATAGATTTGATAGAAATAACAGCATACTGGTTTATGAAGAGGAGTGGTATCTGTGGTGTGGAAGAGAATAAGGAAAGGTTTCTTTCTGACAGATCTGAAGCACAAGTAACCTAGAGGTCACGTCCTTGGCTATAAATTCATAGGCAGATCCTTGGGGACTGAAAGACATATGACTTCTTTCTTTGTGATTTCCTCAGAGTTCTACCCTTAACTCCAGCCTTCTCAGAAGCATGGCCTAATGCTCTCGGGGTGCATTCCCTGGTGCATTTCCCTGGCTTGTAAGTTTTTGAAAAATCCTGCCAGATCATGTTGCTATAACATTTTAACCTCGCTCCACTTGGGAATCAATATCTTGCTCCAAACACCAGTTGACAGACATTGGTCTTCCTGTTGACTTTCCAGTATTATGAATTACTCAGATTTCTGTGATAGGCCTTTAGAATAATTTCAGAATAATTTGTAGAACAATTGCTTGTCTTGCAACTGCAATTTATGTGAACAGTAAAGTTCCAATTTAGCAAAGTACTTAAGCCTATGCTTTAATTTAAGCTTTTGCTTTATTCTACACATTCAGAAAATGCTTAAATACATTAGGTACTTTACTGAATTAGGGTCATTGGTCAGTATTTAAACTGGTGAATTCTCAGTATATAAATAGAAATGCAGTGTAGTTTGTTTTGGTACTACAAAAGCTGTCGGTAGAGCTGTTAGGTGCTCACTGCTTCATTTACTTCTTCCACTTCACTTTATGGCACGTATTATAAATGAGGAAGGATATCAGAATTTAAAAGAAAAACTGGCCTCTCGACCTCATTTCTTTTACAGTGAAGACTGGATGTAACTGCATATCTTTAAAAACAAACTCAGTCAATTTTTTTTCAAAATTGTAATGTAGTGCTCACTGAACAGTTTTGATACATTTTTAAAGCCATTTGTATTGCTAGACATGTTTTTAAAAAAAAGTTTGGAGGAGTTTTAGAAAGATATAATTACTACCTTCAATCTGATTTCTAAGCAGCATTCTGCATACAAACCAACTTTAACTAAAAACTCACTTCATGAACTAGTTGGTAGATTCTTAGCTAGCATGTTTGAAGGCTGACCATGCTCAAGCCAATACTCCCTACCTCTCAGCTAAATGTGCCTGTGTAGCTTTTGCATTGGAGCTGGATTGCAGCCGCCTGGGACCAGAGACACAGAGGACTTGAGGGAACTGCCTGCACCTGTCTGCACAGGCGTATCTGTAGTTTCACTCCGTATAATTCACCTCATAGGGCTGGAAAAGAGCCCACATGTTTTTCAAATCCCACACCCCACCCCCCCCAAAAAGTGGAGCCTTACTTTGAGGACTTAAGTGATAGAGAGGTCTCCTGATACCTGTATATTCAGTGATAAATTTTACTCATTTATGAATGCATATACTACACCTGCCTGTTGTTCTGAGGTGCTACCCATAGGTACCACATTCCTCTGATAGTTAAAGTGATTATGCTATTAACCAACTGAAAAAACCCTAGGTGCTATTTAAATGGATGTTGTACCTGTCATCAGTAATGCCTACTGTGTTTTCAATCCACTGAAACACAGGTGTTTTCTGCACCAGGTGATACAGAGCAATCCCAGGTGAAATTGATAAAAATATATTTGTACAAGAAACAATGTACATCGTGACATTAAATATCTAAAGTTCTGTAAGAGTGTCTGGTGTGTTTCCAGAAGGGAAACATCTCCAAACATGGGCTAGCAGCTTTGGGGAGGTTGCTGGGGGGACAGGAGAGGGGAAAACAAGGAAAATCTTCTTGCTTCAGAATAATCATGTCAGCCCTCTGAACTTTTAAAAAGAGAAGTTATTAAGGAAAAGTTGTAGTCATTTTTTTCTTTTTTTTGTTTGTTTGTTTGTAAAATGGTACAACCCTTATGTTGCTGCAGCACTGTGATTTCAGTGTTGGGAAGCTCTGTTATATTTACAGATGAGGCTATCTGAGGAAACCAATGTTTGATGAAGTAAAGACAGAAACAGGTTCTCGTATTCTTCTTAATAGTGTGCAAACATTGTGATCTCAGTCAGTAGTGTTTAAAGCAGACAATTTTTTTTTCTTGAATTTGATTTGTGTGGTTTTAGGTCCCAAAGTTTCTTTAGAAGAATTAGTACTTTGGGGTTGTGAAGGAAATGCTATTTGTAAAGGTGACTTTGAACTTAATTCTGTGAGGTGCTGAGCATTTGTAGCACCTATTAAAATAAGGAGGATTTTCTGGGTTAGGCTGGCATTCATTATGTCATCTTTCATGTTGCACTAAGGTTTTAATCAGATACAATTTGGAAGTGTAGTTTCTCCTGACTCTCTGAATTTCTCCTGCACTGCACCCTGTCGTTTTGCAGCCTGGCTGGGATATTCAGCCAGTATGGGGAGTTGTTTCACCTGTGCCTGGAGTCACTCTTAGGTATCCAGACAGAAAACCTGCACAGAAAAGCACCTGGAAATACCTTGAGCGTTGCAAGGAAAAGAAACCTATTCAAATGTAGGAGTGCTTTACTGACCAGGGGCACAGGTTATTTGCATTGGGAACTAAAAGCACATCTACTGTTTAGGTGTGTAATGACTTCCTTTGGCTTTTGCTGTCACAAGCAATGGTCCAGCCATTAGGAGCATCTGTTCTTAACTACCATCTATCTACTTCTCATTACTGGCAGAAGCAGCAGCCTTTAGTTACATGTTGCCTTTATATGAGGAAAGCTGCTAAAATAATCATGTGCCACTGGAAGCAGAGTCTTTCTTTTGGAGAGTTAAAAGAAAAAAAGGCAGAAACTCTTCAGCAGTATTACATGTTGTTTTCTTTAAAAGCAAATATTAAATGAAAGCAGAAATCTCTACACCCCAAATAAGTAGCTAGAAATGAGCAGCTTCTGCTACTCACATCCTGTAATGTTTGTGAAACAAAGATAGGCCTTCTATTTAGCAGAGTATGGTAAGTATAAGTTACCTTTCCATTTAAAAATTTTATTTTTTAAATGGATGCCAAGGCAATACTTGTTAACAGGAGAAAAGGAGGGGGTGTGAAGGGATGGGGAAGTATTTTCATACTGTTTTCATTTTCTAATACAATGCCCTTGGAAAAAAAGGCAGAGGATGACATCATAAATTTGGAATTCCAAGGTCACAAACAGGAATTCAGACAACAAATGGGAGGGTTTAGGAATGTACATTGTAAAAATAAATCTATCAAATTTAAAAAGAAAAAACAGTAGTATTGAAATGTAGTATTTCCAAATAGATATTTGTATGTCAAATGCATCCTTTTCCCTAAAGGATTACTTGAGACATTTTCTGGTTTATTTTGTTACATTCAATAATGCGAATGCAAAGAGGTTTTATATTTGTCTTCCCCCACCCCCCCTCAAAAAACTACCATCGCTCTCTTAATCTTGATATTTATCACTCCACAGGAATGCTTAATTCAGTTTTGAAGTTTCATATGATACAGTAGAATTTTCTGCATCTCTGTAGGTAGCAGCCAGGGACATATATGTAGCAGCGATAAAACTTTATTGAAAACTACATAATAGGAAGCTTTTGAGATGGAATTTTGAAACTCTTTTCTGGAAGGGATATTAGTACGTTTTTTTTCCTCTCTCCCTTTGTACCTAGGGCTTTGGCATTAGGATGACCTAAACAAGAACTAGAACCGCTGCTTCTTTAATGAGATTTTTCAACCTTATTTTTTGTATTAGGTTGCCCAGACTAAAATAATAAAAATCTACTGTACTGTATAAACTATGCACTGTTGTTAAAAAGTGGACTTTTGCTTTGTAGGCTACCGTACCTATTTGTTCCTGTTTCCTTAATATTGTTTTCTCCAGATGTTGGAAGTTAAAACACCCTTGTTATTTTTTCCAGTGTCACTCTTTGTTACTTTCCATAGGCAATGTTCACCAAAGCCAGGCAGTGGAGGAAATAACAGATGTGTTAGCCTCAAATTATGGGCATAAAAATAACCTTAATAAAATAGGTATTAAGTGACAGCACTTTACAAAAATCCAGGTCTAATTTACTCTAGCCTAGAAAGCAATAACTTAAGGGGACCTCAGACATGCATCCATGGGCTCCAGATAGTTTGTAGCAGAGCGACAGTAGCTTGGATGATGACAATCCCAGCTTGCTGTCGGCGGCGCATTCCAGGAGAGGCTGTCAGGGTGTGTTTGTGCTACACACTTTTCTGCCTGTAACACTATTGTTTGCTCGTAATTAATATTCCATTATAAACCTGCTAATTCTGCCAGAGAAACCCTCCCTCCTCCTTAATAATAATAGTAATAACACAACTAATAATAAAAAAGTCAGCCACATTCTGACTTTGAATGCACACAAAATTGTCACCCTGGGTTTACTCTCCTTTTACCAGGCCTTTGGTTCCTGCTGTTCACAGAAAGCTGCAGATGGCTGCCTCAGCAGGAAGCCCTTCCCCCTTCCTTAATGGAACTCGTGGGAATGCGGGGATCCTGGAACCGAAGCCCTCCTTCCCTTCCAAACCTCCTCTCCAAACCCCTACTGAGTAAAAGGAAAAAAATCCCCACATCCCTGGAAACATTTTTGCCAGCCTGTTTTTCAGTAAAAACTTAAATTAACCACTTCACTCCTGATTATAATAAAGATTTGTTATTGAAACAGCTTCTCTTTAATGTACTGAATCATTTCCACCCGCTTATTGAAGTCGTCCATTTGGGTTGAATTATAGCGTCCCGCTTCCATTATGTAATAATTTCAAATAAATGAAAACAGGTTTGAATTCTCCAACAATTAGCAAAGTTTTAGCACGTTCCCCCTCCCCCCACTCCTTCCCAGACACCCCTCCAAAAAATAAGATTAAAAAACCTCAAAACTTTGGCAAAGTCACATCCTAAGTTTTCATCTCTTGTTAAAATCTTCTCCCAGATTGGCTCAAACACATCATATGGGTTAAGTTATGGCTTCCCTTTATATTTATTTCAAGTGCAAAATAAAAACAGCTTAAGCATTGTGATTTGATATTAGGAATGAAAGAGTTAAATGCCTGAACAAAGCACTCCATTTATAATTTTTGTTAGGAGTTCCACACTGAGAATTAGAGTGAGGTGTGTCTTATAAAGAGGGTGTTTATATTGGATTTGATATAGTTAAGAGATTCAGCTTACATATAATAGTCTACTCTAAGAAGCAGCATAAAACAGAATGAGTTCACTGGGATTTGCTGAAGTATAAAATATAGTATAAAAGTCTAATCTTATAGACTAGTATCAAGCACAGAGGAATTAATCTCTTGCAAAACATCCACTGCAAAAGGGGAAAGAAGAAAACGGGGCCAAATCTGTAGCTGTTATTTTCAGCAATAGCATTAAGGCCTCCGGTATGCCCTACATTTGCTCTTCCGACTAAAGGTTACATGTGCGAATCAAGGCAGTGGGATGTGGTCCATAGTTCAAATGAACTGGAATATGTTCCTTACAAAAAAAAAAAAACACCTTAAAAATTGCCCACTAGATTTGTAGTGCTTTCACTAAGTCAAATGGTGTTTGGATCAGGCCTGAAGAAAATGTGGAAACATTACAATGCAGAAAGGGAAATAATAGGAATTTTAGATGCATTTGCCTGCTATAAAGAGGGTTGCTAGTGTTTAGTGCAAAGCCTTGAGTAATAACCTTGTGTTCAGAACTTGGAAATCTACAGTAACTATGTTGTATAAATAAACAATAGCTGGAATACAAGTAGGATCCTTGGATTAGAATGGTGAGCAGTCCAACTTAAAATTGTGTGACAAGTCTGTTAATTAAGAAAGGCCATCCTGGACGGCTAAGCTAATTGAGAAGATGCTGGGCAAATGGGGAAGGGTGGCGGAAGAACTTTTCTGCATCTGACAGGTAGATTTGACTTTAGTTCCGCCTTCAGTGTGATACCAAAAGTTTTAGTTTCCTTGACACCTATAGAAAAAGCAAAGCCTCTTGAACTGGGATGATATAAGTACTGCAGAAGTAAGGAAATAGAAAGCACGCTAAAAAGAATTCTTAAATAGTAAGGACCATATGATGTACCCTGAAGGCCAGTGGGGATTAAAGCAATGGTTTCATTAGCTTTGCAGTAAGAACGGTTCAGGGAGGACTGTAGAGTGGAAAAATAAATATACATCTGCACTTAAACACTAGCCTAAAAAGAGGAACATATGGTAACCTCTGGGTGCCAGCTTTTCTTAATGAAGGTTGCAAAGCCTGTTACATTTGATATAAAGTCTGAATGAAGACATATAAATATTACACAGCTTCTTAGAACTGATGGTATCACACTCCAGGGTTGTTACTTGGAGTTCATTTGCTGCCAATAGGGCCGTGATTCAAAATACCATCAAAGGTTGAAAGTTTCCAAAACTGCATCTGTGTATGTAATTGTTAAGGAATCTTTAGAAGTACATATTAGGAATGAGAGGGCTTAATGGGAGGAATGGGCACCTTTTTAAAGCAGTTGACACTGCTCTGTCAGCTTGGAAAAAAAACCCAACACATTCCTGCAAAGCAAGTAAGTGCTGTTTGGTGGCAGATACAAGGGCATCACCAGTAGGAAAACAGGAATTAATAGAAAATCACTAAAAATAGAAGGACCGAAAGGGCAAACAGTGGATTTTTTTTTTCTCCAAATATGAATGCTATCATCTACCCAATAATAAGAAATAAGTGGTGAGTGATGTCGTCATATAGTATTCTTGTCAAATGGTCAGCATTTGGGCTTCGTGGTTTTCAGAGACAGATTTATTGCCCAAGATGAGGGGAAAGTTCTACAAAATCCACTCCATAAAAAAATGTTTTTGTGTATGATCTCATTCATTATGACTTTTACTATACAGCAGAATGAGATGTGATCATAGTAGAGATACTTGAAAGGTGAAATGTGACCAAATGTTGCTTAAATATAATAGATAAAACATGACTTGCATTTCAGGAAAGAAAAGTAGTTACCCTGGAAATACTTTAAATGTTTGCATGTGTAATGGTTCTCCAAGACCCAGCACACTAATGATGGGCCATTGCGCTGAGCTGAAAAGGAAATCCATTCCCGTACACTGCCCCTATCCAAGTCCATTAAGAAATAATGGTTGTAAGATGAAAGTCTTGTTAGGGTTTCAGTGAAAATGTTTGGCACACCAGGATGAAAAGTCAACAATCTGCTTTTAACAAGAGACACTGGAAAAACTTTGGTTAACATACCACTGAAAATATTAATTCTCCTTAATGGCAGGATGCAACACAGCTTTTTATAGTTTTTGATCCATGTCATAAATTTGGCCATGACAAAGGGATACTCCAGCTTTAGCTCACTGGCAGGAACATTAGATGTTTCCCAACACTAAAAGGTTAGTCCTTTGGATTCTCTGTAATGCACCAGAGGGCCAAATTCTTTGCGTGGAAATAAAATGACATAGGCCAAAGAGTGAGAGGAGAAAAGAGGCATAGTCAGTGTGTAAGCTCTAGCAGATTTAATTTAGCGTATCTTTTTCACGTCCATCACCTTGCTAAGGGGTCTAAATAAGATACCAACAGGAACATTTATTTTAAGATGAAATGTAGAGGAATGGTGACAGTATAAATGTAGATGTTCCAGCCATTTCCTGTCTGTTTCAGGTAAATAGTGGGAATGTCTATCTCTGCGTGCTTTTTCTCTGTGTAATTGTATATTATCATGTAGTAAAGGGGGGAAAGTGTTTCTTTTATCAGTTCAACGCAATGAAATTTGGAATCCCTTCTGAATCAGAATCTCTTCTCTGAAACAATGCTTCATTTCTTTGGCATTTGAACATAGACTTGCCTCTTTAGTAAAGCTGGAATAAAAACTTGATAATTTATTACTTCAATAGCAAAGGCGCCTACTAGCTAATACCACCTTTGGGCCCGGTACAATATGATCTATTTCCTTTACAATAAATAGTAGTGAACAATAGAAATTACACACCAGAAAAAGAATTATCATTCAGCCAGCTTGCAAATACAGCATTGTTCGATACACAGTAAATTTCAAATACAAAAACCTGAAAGTTTGGCAAACTGTGATTGATTTATGCATAGACTAAATTTCACTTCTAATGGCTTTGTCTATAACAGAAATAAGTCACCTTTATGTAGAATATTGACTTAAAAATCTCAAAATACAGAAATATCCTATCCTGAGACCTATTTTGTAGATCAAGCTTAGGCGATAAACCAAGTTGTTTGACAGAGGAGTGGCTAGAATTTAGCTGGAGATTCCTGGATCCCAGCACAGTGCTGTAGTAACTTCTCCCTACGGTTAAGCGTCTGCTGAAAAGTCCGTTTTGATATTTTTCCTAAATCACCCTTTTGGGTTTTTGTCTTGTTTTTCACCCATAGAATTCCATATCCTTCAATTATTTCTGATCAGTGAACTAAACTATCACCTTCATTAATACCAGCCTACCCTGCAATCTGCTGAAAAGCAAAATACATGTTTCAGAAACTAAAACTAGGCAGCGACTTTGTAGTAGTCAGTGGATTCTGTCCACCACAGGTCTCCTGCAGGAGCATTATGTGAGATTCCTGTGATTGTAGCTGTCACTGGAAACCACAGAGTCAATCCATGGAAAAGATTATGCAATCCTAGAATTTGCAAATCTGGGGGTAACTGCCATGAAATCAAAGGGCATGAGTATTAGTGCCATTGATTTTTCCATTCTTTCGTTTTTTCTAATTCTGACCTGGGGCTTGGAAGCACCATCTAAGTGAGACATTTGTGAAGAGACTGTCATCTCCATGCATTAAAACTGCTGGGAATAAAGTAAGCTATTGTTTCGTGTTTGGTCCTGGAGTCTAATCTTGATTCTACCCACTGCTTTTTGAAAAAGACTAATTAATCATACTATGCTGAGAGGCTTCTTTGTGATTCTATCCTTAGGATCAAAAAACTCCCTTATTTCTTAAAGGAACATTGGTTCTTAAAGATAAAAAAAAACCAAACCCTGTAAGGTATGTAAGTGTGATAAGTAACATCTTAGGTCACTGAACTTATCTGTCACTGTGATATTTACTTGCCATGTTTGAACTAAGACACATAAGAGTTTGACATTTTCTGCTCATGCTCATTTTTCTCCCATTATTTTCCTTATGAACTAGCCCAATGCTGAAAACTTGACCATGGAGGGAAAAAAATCAATATTTTTCTATTAAATGAAAGAAAAGGGAGTTGGTACTGTTTTCACAACTTAATTTCTATTAAATATTGGGTTTTGTCTTTTTTTCATTTCAAATACCGCCTTTTGATTCAAATTTGATTTTGTAAAGCAACAATTTTGTGTTGGATGGTCTTCCTTAAAATTTTCTCTGTGCTTCTAAAAAACAGGGTACAGAAGGGAGAGAAGGAAAGAAGGAGGAAAAATTTGAAAGACCGAGATGAAAGCAGGGTCATTAAAGTATTCAGTAGCGAAGACATTTGTTAATGAAAGTGTTATCCTGTGCTTTGAACAGAGTGGGGAACTTAGACTTGGCCTGTCTTGTGACCTCCTTCCTGGTTTCCAGCTGATATTTTTTGAGAGGTCTACACTGCTGATACTAGTAAGAAAGGGGGAGATATTCCAAGGAGTAAGAATATCATGCAATAATTAATAAAAGAGGTTGAAAGAAGAGTAGGAGACTAAGGAGACACCTCTTGGCATGTGCTGTTATTTATATGCATCTTTCCAGGTATCAGTGGTTCCAATCTTCTCTCTTCCTGTGATTGCTGTCAAAAAGTTATAAATTATGAGTCCCTCTCACACTTCAATTGTGACATTTTTTTCCTTTTGCTTTTCAGGCTATTAAAGAAACAAAGGAAATTAGATGATAAAGAACAAATTAAAATAACTTCAGTATTTCCACTGTGAAATCTGTCACATTTTGCCAAGTAATTCACTTCATGTGGTACAGTATTTGATCCTGCACAGAGATTACAAACCTGTATGGTGCCTAACAGTAGCCTAGAGAAAGGTTTCAATGGACAGAGAAGGACATAAGGATGGTTTATTTTATGAGTTAATCTTTACTTTCTCATGTATGTTTTCTTTTTAACAAGTCTGTAGAACAAAGATAGCTAGGGAAGCACAAGCATTTTTTGCCACCTGTTGTTCTCTCAGGCTACTATCAGGCTTATTGGTCTGTATCCTTGGCCTGGGAAGAGAGGGTTACTACTAAGATTTCAGGTACTCTTTGAAGAATCAAAACAGGTCCTGGAAAACTGCAGCTGTCTAAAGGGGTTTGGAAATTGGCCTCTGTGGATGGGCCCTGGACAGGACTTTCCTTGGCAGCTTTAGCTCCCCGAGGCCAAAGCTAAAGCTGAGATTTCGCAAAGGGGCAGCTTTTTATTTTATTTTTATTTTCATTTATTTTTAGTTTAACAGCTAAATGGTCCCAATGGGAACTGCGATCGGCATGCATGCTTTGGACCTGCTTGGGCATTGTAAACTAGGACAGGGTTGGTCTAAGAACTGGCAGGCCATCACTGGTTTCACAATCAAATAGTTTAGACCCTACTGTTTCAACTTCCTTTCAATAACTTTTGAATTATTGCCTCCTGTTCACAGACACAGACTGGCTGACTCGGTTAATCTTTGCCATGTCCAATTTCTCTGGCCGATAGGAAGCAAAGTGGGGTCCACAACCTAGCTGACTTAGAGCTGAGAGCTGAGATGTACGCTCAGAAGCTTCTTGGTTAATTGTACAGAGGCCCTGGCAGAGTGTGTTTTAGAGCAAGGATGTTGCATCACCCAACCAATGGAGGAAAGAAAGCAACTGCTTTTCGCAGCCAGAATCTGTTCTTTTGGCTAGTACAGGAGGGGCTTAGTATCCTGTTTCTTTTCTTGGCTCTCCATAAACATCTGGCAGGGATGCCTATGTTTTCAATCTTCCCACTAAATTTCTTATTTTCTTTACTTGCTCTGAACAGAGTTGCATTGCAAAGTCTGCCTGATGACTTCTTTAACCAAGCAAGTCAGTCACTAATCACTGCTACTCTGCAACTGCTATGTACGGACACTCTCTTCTGTAAAATGGCAGAATCACCTTGGATTCAGCCCATGCTAAAAGCTTCCATGGGGGAGTTGCTACAAACCCTATTGCACTTCTCTCATTTGTATAGACACACTCAGACTAATCCAGAGAGAAAATTTCAGGGTTTAACTCAATGTCATTACTCAAAATGTATTTGGTATTGTGTGGGACACAAGAGGTGTGTGAGAAGGGATGGGGACTATACTGGGGTAATGCATCCTTTGGCCTTGCACTGCCATAGGTCTCACCCAGCCCCTTACAGCAGTTGCACAAAATGTTTTGATTCTCAGCAGTGAAGCTGTGTGAAAGAAAAGCTGCACAAATAGCAAATGTCCTGAAATGATACAGAACTGATTGGATTAAAAATGCTAAAAATGATCCTAGCAGGCCAGCCACATGCCATGTAAAGGTCCCTGTCAGAGTGCTGAAGGAAACTACTGCTGGAGACAATGTCAGGGCTCTGCGAGCACTGCCAGGCGTGACTGTCCCTGATCAGCCTCCCCCAGGGCTGCCCCACCCAGCCCATGGCCCAGGCGCCATGCCAGCACCCTGGGGTCATCTGTCCCTGCCCCAGTGATGCTGCAGCAGGGCTGGTCTCCGGCTCCCCACAGCCCTGCCTGGCCGCGGGCCCCGCAGAGCCAAGCCCACCCGGGGGCCCAGGGCCTGGCCCAGCCCATTCCCCAGGGAGGTGCCTGATGCCGGGGCTGGGCTGCCCCTTGGGCTGCCCAGCTCCTGGCTGTGGCGATGGGACAGGCCCTGGCCACCAGGCCCAGCCCTGCCCATCCCCGCGGAACCCCTGGGGGGGCCCTCAGCTCCTGGTGTGCCCTGACACCCACGTCTGTGACCAGAATGAGGGTGTAAGCGAGATGAACCAGCCTGGGACCAGAAAGATGATTTTATTTCTCTGCTGTCTTAGCACCCAGTCCCCAGACGTGGTCTGTCTCTGATGTATAAGAGAAAGGTGACAATTGGAGGGAAAAAAGGGGTGGTGGTGATGGGAAAGAAATCATACTATTTAAAGCAGAAATAAAGTAATTCTGCCTGACTTTTATATGAGGGAGTGAAACCTCAAAGCATGAAATGAGTCACATAACATGGAGGTACAATATATACAGTTGTACCTAAGGTGAGGGGATGTGAGAGATATAGGTCCATCAGTTCAGATATCTGAAAAGACTGCACTTCAATTTGGTCCAGTTTCCTCTCACTACTTCTTCATCTATATCAACATACTTATCTGTGGAAGAAGAAGCCAAAGAAATTTTCCTTAAAGCTCAATGAGAGCAAAAATTTTATTAGAGAGTTAGTCTCACCTTAGAAACTCGATGCCATAGTCCCCAACTTTCCCTATTTTTAATCATATCCACTGATAAGCTGTTGTCGTCTTTAAGAATTGAATTTTACTAAGTTATTGTTCAGAAAATGAGTCTTGCAAAGTCCTTGTCAAAAAGGCTGAAAAGCTTCTTGTTATTTTGCAGAATTTCTCCCTGTGTGTGCCTGTAGTCTGTGCTCAAGCTTGTCTGATAAGCAGCTCTCCTTAAGCCTTGATTCAGATGACTTGTTTTCCATACCCTGTATCATTTCTGTGACCCTCCTTTGAACTCCAGGATTTGATATCCTCCCCAAAGTGCAGACACAAGTACAGTCAAGTACTTGCCTTATGAGTGCTGTGTGTAACAGCAGCTGGATTACTCCCTTCTTGTTGCTTAAAATTCTCAGTTTTACACATCCAAAGAAAGTATTTTTTTGTCATTGTGTTGCACTGACATTAAGCTCTTCAGAATATCTTTTGTGGTAACAAAAATTCCTGACGATCTCAATAAGGCACAGACTTCATCCTTGGTATTTAGATGTTAGGCAAGTCTGCAATTTTCCAGGTTTAGAGTCCCATGTTCCACCTGGGGAATGTTAGAGCTTCTGTTACTATAGACTATCTCATTAGCTATACTTTGAAATCTATTCAAAATAGATTGACATGAGAAGTTCCAGAATAGCTATTCCAAAACTTCCAAAGGTGCTGTCTGCTCATAGAGGTACATTATATTTCAATCATTGCCCCAGGGCTGGAAGGAAAGTGGGTCCTTCACATGCAGGGCTTCAGCAAAATGATAACACATTGGGTGATGTAAACCAGAAAGGTAACTCGATATATGTTTGGAGTTTCCTTGCTTTTTTTTTTCCTGTATTAGTTAGTTGCTTGCTTTCTTTTCTCCCACTCCAAGAAGAAAGGAGGGCTGGAACCCAGTAGATGCAAGAAAAAACATAAAACTAAAAGCTAGAAAAATGATCAATATCAAGACTTGATAGGGCTAGTTTGGATGAGCTGTCAGGTCAACCACTGCCATGCTTATGTACAAAGGGAGAAAGCAGAAATGGGAATTGATTCCAGCTTTGTCAAAATTCTGTGTTATGAGCCTGAGGAAATAGCTGATGCACGTCTTAGATTTCCTGTGTGTAAGAGGAAGCTGATAAATTGTTTGTTAAATACCTGGAGAACCACTGACAGAACACACAAAGAAATTTTGACACAGTTTTGCTACAGTGTAACTGTATTCCTTTATTTTTAAGATATCCTTCTAATTTATTGCAGAAAGGAATGTAATTGTAATCCGGACCTCAAGCAAGTCCTAAGTCCCGACAGCAATCTTGTGCTTTTTTTACAGCAAGTTTCTCTTATCGCACCTGTTTTGCCATGGGTTTTTTTATCCCCTCATGTGCATAATACGGTCAATATGGTGGGACTGAAAAGCACATTTTCAACTGATGTGCTGTAGTACATAAGCACAGAATAATTCTATATATTCATGGAGAACTGGGTGGGTCTGCAGCTTCAGGACTCCAAATGTCCAGGGGTGAATAAAAATTCTAAGGAAGACTGCATATTCGCTACACTGTTTCATGTTCAGCTATAAGACTGTGCAAATGTCTGTACTGATATTTCAGCATTTTGAGAAAGAGATCTGAATCAGTCCTTGCAGCTGTTGTAGAATTTTCTCCAAACTGTTATGTGAATCAGTTCCCTTTACTTGAATACTTGCTACTTCACAAGACAAACTAAGCTGTATATAACATACATTTTGCACAATTTGCTGCAGCTAGAGTTCCCAGATCTTCCAATATGGGGCAGCAGTTGCCAAATCCTGGCAGAGGAGAGTCACTTATTTCCATCTGTGAAAATATAGCCCTCTTTCGCTATGTAGGCAGAGGGAAGTTACTAAAAACAAGCCACTGGGAATGTGGAGGAGATGGAGTTTGTTGTAATTTTTTTTTTTAATTTGCTGGCAAAGCAGAGGTAATGTGGCCCAGGAATGTTTCCATTTCTTATATTCTTTATTATGGTGAAACCTACAAGTAAATCTTTCAAGTGATGTAGTTTCTGGTCAGAACTCTGATTCATCCTTTAATTACTGGAGGTGTTTTTAACTCCTCTGAGTTGTTTTTCTAGCTAATTCAGCGTTCCATACCACATTTGAATTTCTTCCCAATAGAAACTGATGCTTTCCTCACTAGATGCCACTATGATATTTTAAAAGACTTCGGAATGTATAATTTATCTCTTTTCTCTCTTTGCGGAACTTTGTTCCACCCTTGGATCATATTTATCCCACGCTTGGAGGTATAACAGATATATGTGAGGCATCTGTATCTAAAAATATTTTTGTTCTTCAGTATAGCAGTTTAGCAGCATTTGCTCATACTTACTTACAAAGAAAACCTAATAAAACAAACAAAAGTTATGATGATTTTGGCTGAATCTTTCATGGTTTTGACTAGATTCTCTCACTAAGCAAATAGACTGTTAGCTCCAAATTTCTCCTGCTTCCTCCCATCCTCTGACAGTTTTTTTTTACATATGCCATTGTTGTCTTTGATTTGTACCTTCTCTGCTTTGTTTTCTGTGCTCATTTCTATGTAACCTACCTAGCTTAAGTCTTAACTACTCAGTCCTTCCAAAAGCATGGGACTGAAATGATGTGTGCCCCTGATGCTGAATTCTGCTCTATTCTGGGATATCTTGCCTACTTTGATTTCAATAAAGGGACTCTATTATGCTTAATATTCATACATTGCCTATCAGAATAAAACATAAATAACCATAATAATAATCCTGACTGAGTGCTTGCTTTTGCACAAAGCATTGTTTTATTTTTTTTTTCCCTAAGTCTGCAAAACACATTGCCACATTTTCCACCGGCTCATCTTCTGCACCTATCAAACTGCAGCTGTTATACAATCAGTGTCCATTTGGTCAGCCAACAGTAGAAATGTTTTCATTGAGACCTACACTGAACTCGGCATAATAGCAAACAGGTGGTCAAATTAGAAGAAAAACAAGTTTTGTAAAAAATCAGTGAGTGAAGCAAATGAATATTAAGGTTCTATAATGTTGATCAAAGAGTGATTAAAAATCAACTTACATGGACATGTGCTCTGGGAAGAGAGCTATTGAAACAGTCCATGGCTTGTGGGAAGGGTTCAGTCACTGATGGAGGTTGAAGGGAAAACTCAGCAGATAATTCAGATGAATATTGTTTGGTCATTTTCTTCTTTCAGTATACCAATGGAAATGATGTGAACTTCTGTAGATGCATGTAAATGTATTTAGTTGATAAAATAAAATCCAAGCTGCAGTGTGCTGTCTGAATTTGGAAACTCATATTGCATAACAATATTGCTTCTTGTTTACTGGGAGAAGAATAGCATGGGTTTACATCTGTCTTCTGACTGGATGAGCATTGTTGCTATATCAGAGTAAGATCATGAATGGTCTCACTTTTATTGGACAATTCTAAAACACACATTTCATCTGATTGAGCAAGGTTTAAGCTTTCTTTTCTCTAAGTGCTGAATGTGAGTGAAATAATAATTAGAAAGGAAAACAAATATTGTGCTAAATAAATACTGTTATCATAAATATAATCTAAATATCACAGATAAGCACATTGCAGAAACACATTTATGCCTGTAACATATCCAAGATCAAACAGCAAATCACTTAACAACTGAAAAGAAAATGCTAACATACTAATAATTTCTAATGACCGTAAATAATAAAAATATATCTCTGTAACAGTAGAAAAAATGATCAGACATTATAATTTTGGCATACAAATAAAACTATTGCTCAATAATTTTATGAATTTTTTCAAAATGAAAAATACTGCATCAACCCAAGCAGAGAACCTGAAAAAAACCCTCATTTACTTAGGTATGGAGCCTTATTAAGAAGCTGCCATAAAATTGAACCTTCACAAAGCTTCGCTGATGTTTGTTTACACAAGAAACATCATGAAAAGTACTTAAACCTGGTGTTTTGGCTGCAGCAAATGAACCTACACTATGTACACGATAGTAAAGCTGCAAAACTTATTATTTATTAAGAACAGTGATAAATGCAGTTAACTATTTATTTAAATGTTAACATTAGAAGTGTTTAACAAAGGGAGAGGAACCAGGAAGCTCAGTTAAAGTTGCAGATCTGTTCTGAAATCTCAGCATTGTTCCTTTTATTTTTCTCAGCAGCATGGGTTCAGGATGGAGTTGTTAGGTTTAAGTTAGAATTTCCTGGCTTTTTTTTTGGTTTGTGTTAAACCTCAGTATTTTTAAACATACTTTCACAAGGGACACCACTGGTCAATTCTCCTCCCTTTTTCCTTTTTCCCCAAGGTGGTTTTATGCATATGTAATCATTTTACAGATGGCATACAACAATTTGAAAGAAATTATTTCCAGGCTATCTGTTCCAAACTAGGATAACCAAATTTAGCTAGTGTTTTCTGTGTTACTGTTTCAGTGCTTTTTCTGTCTTCAAATCATATTGCCTTTTTGGAAAAGGAAAAAAAAAAAAAGTGCTTTTCTAATGCTTTCCAGGAGATCCAGCTCCAGGCTGCCTTCTGCAGATAAGAAATTACATCTGGCTTCCTCTCTCTTCTGCTATCTGCATGCTACTGCTATATCATGGTATTCCTCACCTTCAGTGGCAGCATACAGCTGCTGCTTCTCTTTCCTCTTAGATCCACTATTATGAATGGTACTGGTTGAAAAAATGCAAACAAACCATAGTACTGCGGAGGAAGTTTTGTGTCCTTTTTTAAGTTCAGCAAAAATTTCTTCTAAATTGTAAGAGAGTGAATAGGAGAAGCAGAAATGTTGAACCTAAGTCAAAATTAATTTTTCCCCTGTTTGTAAGAAGAAGAAAACTTATTTGATTTATTTTTTTCTTTATTAATTTATCTGTTTGATTTTCTTCTTTTTTTTTTTTTTTTTTTTGTTTCCCCAGCTCACCAGGACGAGCTGTAATGATGAGCTGGAATTCCCACACTTACTTTGTGCCAGCCCAGCCCATCCTCCTGTAATGTTTTTCTTGTGGCTGAGCTGCCTTGGAGTAGTCTTGCAGTAGTTTATGAAATGAAATGCTCAAGTACAGGAGAGTGACTCTGAGGTGAGAAGTTTCAAACTTCATATTTCTTGAATAATGTTTCTCTTTTCAGAATTGATGTCAAAATAATGAAGTTGAGCTTTTAGACGTACTCTCACTGCAATGAGAATATGCTGTCCTTATACATCTATTTCACAGGCCCTACTTTAAATTACATTCATTAAATTCTTTGCATGAAGTAGCCAACAGGTGCTGCTCTCTCCACCCTGGTGAAATACTCCTCAGCGCTCCCTGGTGTTGTAAGGATGGTTATCTTTCAAGCATTACTTTTCAAGAGGGAGCATTTCTCTGTCTCTGATTCTGCTTCCAGCCTTTGTTCAGTTTGTTCTGATCATCTTTTCAGCCAGCTCTCCTAGACTGTAAGAAAGAGAGACTTACTAAAAGAGAGAAACTGGCTGTAGCTTTCAGGAAAATGATTAATAGTTTTGAGACTATTGATAAAGTTGTAAGATTTAAAAGTGGCTCCATTCCTGTGGTGCAGGATATTAAATCTTTGGCACTGCACATTCAGAGTTACTGTGGGGACACTATTTTCAGTGGTGAATTTAGTGATAAACTCTCTGCTTCAGTCAACTGGTGCAGGTATGTAGCCACTTCCTAGAAGTGGTTTTGAAAAAGCTGATCTTCATTTTCTCTTCATAAACAATAGCAAAAATGAAAATTGAGCTATTTTTAACTGCTTCTTGACTCATAAGTTGTTCTATAACTCCTGTTTTACTAATATATTAACCATGAAATCTAAAGCTATGCATTATTTAATGTGCCAATATTGTGTAGCTTTTTCTCAAGAGAAACTTAATGGTATCAATTTTTTAAAATTAGGAGTGAGTTCACTATTTTATGTTTCAGCAGCAGTTTTCACTTGAGAAGTGTAATCATATTCTGTGGTTACAGTTTCTTGATAAAAGACTATATATAAAAACATTCCTTTGTGGAGCTCATTTGTGGAATTTTCTTGCCTTCTATCATTCTGGCGTGTGTGCGCACCATGGGGATCTGTGTTTTACAAATAGAAATTACCCATCAGATAGATGGATAAGATTATCCCCAATTCCTGTTAAAGGGAGCTAAGCATGTAGATCATTTGAATGTTTTCAAATATTTCAGCCAAAGTGGGTATGTGGTCTAACTTTATTACTGTGGGAAAGCCACAGGCAACATTCTCAGTTGTGTAAACTGATCCAGTAACTTCAGCTTCACTGATTTATGTTAACTGATGATCTGACCCAATGTTTAAAGGATATTAAACATATCAGACATACAATAAAGAATAACTGTTGATTGACTGTTTCTTACAGAACTCAAACCCAGAGAATGGGCATTTAAGCCTTTTGTAGTCATTCAATATTTTAAATGATGGTTGAATGAAATACAGCTATTCTAATCTACACTGGCTAAGCATGTGACACGGTAGTTCTGAATGCTAAGATCATTTAGCTGTTTCTGTTTACTGTGGTATAATGCAAGAGTAATGGGACAGTTGGCAAACTTAAATGACAACAAGATTACTATAGATAAAAAGAAATATCTTCAGAGCACATAATTAACTATTGGGGAGTATCCTGCCCCCAATATTTTAAAGCAAGGAGACTAGGATTACAAAATCACTTTGTCCGGGATAAAAATATAAAACGGTCCTGAATTCTTCTGTTTCACTTCCTGAGCTGACCGCAAGTTTCTGCGTGCTAGGTACACGCTTTCTGTTAGGCATAGTGTTGCCTTGTTTTTATTATGGACGAGCACAATGGTGGTCAGAGGAAGAAGATTCTGTTTTTTTTTGAATCATTTGACACATTTCCCTGTCAGAGGAAATGATCCTGGCTCACAGGACTCATCAGTCTGACCAGAATTAGCAATTTCCAAACTATTAGGTCAATGAAGGGATTTGCTAGGTATCAATTCCTCAGCCTTTTAGGCAGTTTAAAAAGAACTCTGTTCTGGCGTCTTTCCAAATTTTATATTGTGCCTGGAATTTCAGCCTCCAGCCTTTCACTCCAGTTCACTGGAGTTTACCCAGTGATCATTTGATGTTGATGTTTTGCTTTGACACGGTGCTAACATGATGTGCTGAGGATGGAGAAAATATCAAAGAGCACAAAAAACTCTTTTGCTGTTTAAAAATATTTGAAACCAAATCTAAACTTTGCTGATAGCTGAATCCTTTCTTTTTGTGATTTTTGGATCAGATATGCTTTTTATCCAAACTATTTATCCTAATCAGCAGTTGGAGGAGAGGAATGTTAAATAAACTATTTTATTCTGATTCTTTCTCTGGATGTTTACCAGGCTGTTGACAAAGGCCAGAGAATGTTTAATGACTTGGTGGGGAGACTTGAAACAGAAGTGGGGATCACACTGGATGCTCCTTATTTGCTTTCTTTCACAGTGCAACAAAAGGGAAATGATGACAGACCACCTCTTGATACTCAGTTTGATTAAGAAAATTTATCATGTTCCTTGTCATGAGTTCAAGTCTCCCACATTGAATAATATAAACATTCTCAAACAAAGCCAGAAATAGGCAGATAAGACTCAGATGTCTCTACCAGAGAATCTTATTCAGTCTAGAAACGTGAACATGACCTCAAAATAACTCTCATGTAGAACTGGGAAGGATTTAAAAGTACTTGAAAGCATTCTCCTGATGCCATCAACTCAGGTCTCCCCACTTTGGTGAAAGGAAAAGTGGTCTCCTCCATTTCTGAAGTCTGTACATTCCTTGAGCTGACAGTAATCAGACACATAATGGGGAACTCATTATTTCCTGGAACTTTGAATTTATTTTCAATCTGTCAATCCTCATATAGAAAATTATCCCCCAAATTAGAACAGTATTCTGGCAGTCACGTTAGAGAATGTTACAAAGGAGATAAAAGTGCCACAGAGCAAAAATATATTTCAAGACTGTGTCATCAAATTTATCTCACCAAAGCAAGAAGATTATTTTTTTGACATGAAGAGTTACATATAAACAAAAAATGTACACATTTGTTATTTAAAGAATTTGCTCTGTTTGTGGTTTTGCACACTTCTGAGCACTTCAAGACATAACCAAAAAAATGTTTCTTTAGCGGCTTACTCACGGAAATCATGCATTTTAGTAGTGTATTCTGAATACACTTACAATAAGCAATACACACCTTTAAGAAACAAAGCTCAGAACTTGTATTTTCATATGGAATATAGAAAGCTGTGTTTGTATGAATGTTTCAAGGAAGGAATGGAGAGGAAATCTGAGATCATGGATAGTGTTGGTTTTGTGCCATCCAAACTTGAGTCGCTGTAGGAACACTGTAGAATGAAGATACCCTCTGTCTCAGATAATGGCAGTCTCCATAAGTGTGACACATCCATTAAGTGACATCCTTCCAGCTGAAGCCAAAACTTGTTAGAGCTTCAGTACAGCCGAACTGTGCTTTGAATTTTGGACAACCGGGAAACAGAGAAAGGATTAAATTCAGTAAACAACATGCAGAGGCAAATAGTTTTTCCAGCCTTGGAATCGGGGCTAAGTGCCCTAGCCCTTCATCTCTGGAGACCTGATTCTCATTCCAGGGTAGGTAATAAATAACATGCTTGTTTGGTCAAGTGGTTATCTTCCGTTTGCCAACTTTTGGGACTCCTATTGTATATTGTAGACTGGCTTTTCACAGGTTGATTCCCTTCAGTTTAGAGTAAACTCCCAAGCTGAATTTTCAGCACACTCTGGTAGCTGAATAGTCTTTATAGGTGGGTGGTAGAAAAATAACCTTTATTTTTATGCAATACATATGGTAGACATGTGGCAGAAAACAGAAAATGACAGGGAATTTAAAATACCGTCAGAGAAAATCAAAGGGATAAAGTCAAATG
Organism: Phalacrocorax aristotelis; assembly: GCF_949628215.1. Taxonomy (NCBI): domain Eukaryota; kingdom Metazoa; phylum Chordata; class Aves; order Suliformes; family Phalacrocoracidae; genus Phalacrocorax; species Phalacrocorax aristotelis. Next base: position 32,696,160 of record NC_134277.1, on the reverse strand, counting down.
AAGCAGATGGGCTTATGATGTTAGTCAGAGTTGATATGAATCTTTAGGTAGAAATTACATAATAATTTTGCTTACTGGATCTCTTCTAGTCTAGATGTAGGAATTTTACAATAAAAGGTATGTCTGGTCCCTGAAAATTCCAGATGCAGTAAAAAAAGTCAGGCAATGCTTGTTTAGATAAAAAAGCTCTGAAGGATGGATCAAAGCTTAAATCTAGGGAATATGATTTGCCTAGTAAAATGACTGAGAGTGCAGTCATACAAAAGTACGTAAGAGTATTTGAAGAGGTATTTCCACATGTAATATTGGATTGTTTTGTTTGGAAACTTTTAAATCCGTAACTATTCAGAACTTTGACCTAGGGGTGAGAGGTCAAACAATAAATATGGTTAAATGGTGAGCATTTCTGGTCTAAGGATATTTCACCTTGAGATACTCTTCTCGTATGAGTACCTTTGTATGTGTATACTTTCAGACCTAGTTCTTTTATCGCATTCCCAATTCAGTATCCGAGCACCCTCAATAAGACACTGAGCTATAGCACAGGGTATTTGTTTTTCAGATCTCGTTCTCATAGGGAAAAGTGTGTTTAGATTTGTTTTGGTGGAACTCTCTTTTTATAGGTACAGTTATGGTTTTACAAGTCCATCTAAAAGAAATGTGCTTTGACCTTGGAGCAAAAGGTGGTGAGATTTCTAAAGTTTATTACTTGGTGAGTGGGCCCATTTCACAGTTTTGAAAGCTCTATGAGAAAATCTTGTCTCTCGCCTAGATAAACACTTCAATTACTGTAGAGAGCTGCACTGTTCCAGAGGAAGACAGTTATTAAATACAGTCTTGACCCCAGACTTGAAGCAGTTTTATAAATGCCCTGAGACATAGACGTTGGAAGAGAAGGCCTGAGATTGTTGTAATGATCTGTGATAACAGGTTTCCTCATGGTGACTTCATATTCTGTGCCTGAAACTTGCCTTAAGGATGCTCCAACCAAGATAGCATTTTCACTGAGTATTTAGACTGAAGATCTATCAGTAAAAGATTGGGATGTAACAGGGTGCAGGAAGGAGATCAACGGGATAGGTGCCGTGAAAAATCCTAGTGAGGACAGCAAAGAGATTACTTACAGAGCTTTTCACTATCAGCCCTTCTGGTTTACATTGTAATCTCCCCATATAACCTAGCTGAAATCTGCAATAGCCGTATCAGTGAATTTCTTTATCAGTCTTTAGACATTCATAAAGGTGTGTAAAATTTGACTCTCATCTTGAACAGTGTTGTCTTCTGATGTTTGGGAAGATGAATGCCTTTTTGCCTTTCTTCTTGGCCTGTTTTAATTGTCCATATTCCACTTTTTTAGTCTAGGCTGTTTAGGCTCTCATAATATTACCAATGAGATAGGCTATACTGGAAAATCTCTTTCCTGAGGAAATAGGTTGTTTTCTGGTAACAGATATTTAATGAGTCAGCGGTGACTTCAGCATTTCTTTCTTGTTCCCTGGGGAGGACAGAAAATAAATGTTTGGAGTCTGGATTCTTATTTCTCCTTTTTCATTTGTTGACAGATCTTGATATTTTGAACTATAATATAAGGAAAGGAGTATGGTATCATGATGAGTTCAGTTGGAAGAGTATCCATCTCACTTACTGGACATCATAGGAAGTGAAGGCCTGTGTGGTATTATAAATTGTGTGAGTCCAAGGAATGGGTTAAGTTGGAGTTTGCGTTTTTGCAGGAAGTGGGAACATAGAGGCATATCAGAAGTGGAAGTAACTTCCTGGTTGTCAAATCAAATTTGCATTGGATTGAAGGTAGATTCAAGGTCCTTATGTATTAGTACAAAAATGTTGGCCTTTGTGGCAAGAAGAATTTAGGAAGGTTGCCTTTAAATACAAATCAGATAAACTTTGGAAAAATAAGACCAGTGAAAAGTGTTGATCAGATTATAATACCACAGTAATTAGTCCAGAACCTGAGGATAATTTTGCAATTATTATCCACATTAGCCTGATCCAAACTGATCAGTGTGGTTAGATAAAGAACATATAGATTTTTATAGGTTGCATGGAAAATTTGGAAACAACACATGTGGACTGGGCAGCTGCTTCAGAAGTACAGTGCAAGGGTAATACAAAACCAACAGGAAACTAAATTGGAGAAGACTTTTGCAGTTAAAGACTTATTCTACTGTCCAATACACTATGCCTACAGCAGTAAATAAAAATGTAAGCTTTTTCACTAGGTAGAAGGGCTGAATAAGGCAGAAATTACTTGTGCTGAGTAATACATTTAAGGTTACTTCATATAGTTATTTCAGTGGAGGTATGAATATTTCTGACACAATAGTGTTCTGATGACAATGAGAATAAGTGTATGCTCCCAGATTCTGTTGACACGCACTTTAAAGACATAAGGCAAACATTTAAATCAGAGGTGGAAGTGTGTATGGGAACAATTTTCAGTTGTATAACTCCATGCAGATTTGGTAGTAGTGTTCCTTATTATCCGTCTGTGCATAAAGCTACAAGATCTAATACACAACTGCAGCATCAACATAGCATGGCACAACCAATTACATTTGGAACTTAAGAAAAGTGTGTTCATGCTGCCATTTTGCCTTAAGTTTTGGGAGAGGTTAATGAATCTAGGAAACATAAAAATGGAGTCAGGCAAAGTGATTTTGATTGGTAACAGGGAGTCTACATCAATCACTGAAAACTTGTGTGGTGGTAGTCATCTGAAAACTTTGGGGACTGGGAAGCCTGCTGTGGCTTGCAGTAATTGTTGCATTCCCACCAAAGTTAATGGGATATGAATACACATAACTGTCCTTTGCACCTTGGAATGTCTTTTGCACTGCTGTTTGCTTATAGGACTTTTTATTATTATTATTTTTCGTAATTGGGGACAGTAGGTTTAAAGGGCATTGCAGTGATATTGGCATAGACTATAAAACTTATCAGATGTTCACTGCTTATAAACACAATACACTCCCTCTCTCACTCTTTGATCTTATAACTAGCAAAAAAAAAGGGGGGAAATGACACTTAGAACCTTTTGTTTAAGGCTTTTAATTTAGCTTTATAACATACTCAGATTGCCTACTGCTGTATCTATTTAGTAGATCAAGAAACTGTGGGACAGAGAGGTTAAATGACTTACCCAAGTTGCAACAAAGGCTCAGTGACAGAACTGGAAATAGAAGCCAAATGTCTTATTTCTCATATCTTTGGTCCAAGTCATCAGATTCAAGATTAAAAATCAGACAAAACTCAGGAGCTTGGCTGCTGAGGAAACTGGTAAGTTGAGTTACTTATGCTTACAGAGATTCTTATGCTTACAAGTAAATTTGTTTGTAATTCAGGTGCCAAGTAATAAATTATATATAAGTCATAATACAATTCATACTTTTACTTAATTATTTTTATTGGAAAGTGCAAAAACCAAACTTTGCAGGGGAGAATGCTAGTTTCAGTGAATTTTTTTCTCAGGAGAGGCTTTGCAGGTTCAAGATGGAATTTCTAGTTACAGAAACCCAACCTAGAAATACTGGATGTGATGGCGGCTGAATGGTTGGGGTGTTTATCTTCAGCTTGGGGAAAAAAGGCTCAGTCTGTGTTGCATCGATTCAGGATGGTGATTTGAGCCTAGTTCTTTAGCATCATCTAGGGACGGTGATTATTCTGGTGACACACTCTTGCTGTTTTCTCTCAAAATACTCTAAAAGTTGCCTGTTTCATCCAAACAATAGATAAGAAAATCTTCACAAAATTTTTTTTTTTTGCTATGAAAATACCTTTTCTGACCCAGCATCTAATATAGATCCTTCAACAGTCTGTTAGTAACATGTTCAAAGTTCAAAGCCAGCAGTGATCTAAATCATCATTATATAGCCTAATCAAAATATCTGAGCCATCAAGACCAGGTGTATACAACACAAAAATCATCACAGAAAATGCAATGGATTTCCATTAGTTTTTGACAGCTTTACTAAAGCAACAAAAGCCTGAATGGATTTTGAACTGGAATATCCTGCTTGATTGTAGAAATTATCTTTCTGTTCAGACCAGAGGTATGCTGGAGCAGAAGGCAGGGGCTAAGCACAATTGTGATGTGGAGAGGGAAAGAGGAGTGGAGCTCTGCAAACCATATGACTGTATGTGACCCAGAGTTTGTGGTGTGCTAAGTGATGCTAACTGGAGGGGAAAAGGAAAGAGAGAGCACTATAGCCCTCCTGAGTTTCCACTGCAGTCTACCCCTAGGAAGAAGCCTGCATCGTGTGTTAAACAGGACTTCTAGCTTTCAGTACTCTTGATTAAGTTTATTTTTTAAATTAAATGATTTTTTAAAAAGAAACTATTTGGATACTGCATCACGAATCCAACTTTGTAGTTAACATATTGGGATGCTTGGACTGAAGCCAACTCTGTATTTTACTTTCTGATTTTTGGAGCATTATGTCATGATGAAACCAGAGAAAGTGTGTAATAGATCCTTCCCCTTGTTATCTGTGATCTTACTAGTTCCACAGCTTGCAAATCCTCCAAATTAGGTTCACATATCAGCACTTCAGTAGTCTTCAGCAACATCAGCTTGACACAACATAACAAGCTTTCTGATACTGAAATAAACGGTTGCCCTCTTAGCAGCAGTGGTATAAACTAGATTTCACTTTCTTTAATGTCTGAGTGACTTTTGTTCAAGTATTACAGGAATTTATTTCAAACCCTTCCCCTACTTTTGTGTGTGTGTGTGTGTGTGTCTGTGAATTAAAGTTTGTCAGTGAATGGTCTCTTTCTCTGCAGAAAGCTTGAGCCAGCTGAAGTCTGATATCAAGTGCAGAAGTCCTACTGATCAGTATATAAAAGAACACTGCAAATTTACCTCTTCAAAAGTTAGAAAATGTTCATTATGTTTTTATAGATAACATCAACTTGGTCTCCTTGTGCATGAGAACTGCAATTAGTATGTCTAATGGCATATTTGTAGACGGCAGTTTTGGGACGCACACTGAGCACAGGATGAACAATCCTCTTCCTGAAGCCCTTTGCCTCATTTACCGGACACCTTCTAAGCTGTTCAGTGAATGAGGCGAGGGACTGACGGACAATGGGCTCATTCACTGCAGAGCACTGATTCATTTCTGCATCACCTTTCACTCTGCGCAGGGAATGAAATGGGGGGGGGTGGGGGGTGGATGGTGGTGTGGCTCTGGAAAAAATAGTATGCATTCTGTGTAATTAAAGATTGTATCATAATTTAAAAGCACAGGAGAACTGTAGTACAGTTGAAAAGACATGCTTGATTTGCGGATTTCTTAACTGTTGCATGCATGATGTTGAAACTGCCAGAATGGGTGTTTTCTTGTAGTTTTTTAATTTTGTTGTGAGGTATATATGTACCCATTTGGAAGTGGCTGTTCTCTATGTTCTTATAGAATTAACAGTAATTTTAAACATGTCAGGTGGTTAAATTTGAACAGGACTTTCCATGTCAGTAAAAGTGGCTTTTCCAAAATAGACATTTTCATAAGAAAGCATCCTTTTTTTTTTGGTTTTCTGAGGATTTCACAGGAGATGGAAATATTTCAGGTCTGTCAGTGTTTAATTTCTGCCTCAGCATAAGCTTAGCAATGACATAGAAATTGTTGCTTTGGATCTTTCATGCTTTTCTTCTCAATAGAAAAGATGCTGTGCATCTGGACTATGTTTTCCATACTGCATGGCAGTCAGTCCCTGGGGATCCATGCTAGCAGAGAGAATAGATCCTTTTATTTCAGTTTGGATTTGACAGATCAGATAAAATGCGTTGATTCAGGGATACTGAAATAATTCAGCTAAAATGCTGAAAAAGAATAAAGAGAAATTTTTAACTTCTATCTCAGTTAATTATAAAAATAAGTATCAGAATATCAGACTTTCCCTGGGGTGGAAAGTTCAGTTTTGATCAGCTATGCCACTTACAGATTAGGCAAAGAAGATAGTTATATTGCAAATTCTGATTAAGACATACCAACTTATTTTTATAATTTTATTTTATGATTTATATTCCATTTCAGGCTCTGTGTGTGGTCTGGACAGGGCCTCAGCAGAGCAGAGACTTGAAGACTTGTGCCAAGCTGTGCAATGTTATGGTGGTCTGATGATATGGGTTGCTGCTATTTTCTATTTTAATAACAACTGTTTTCTTTTAACATTATAAAGCTGGCAGTTGTTAGTGTTTTTAATTGAACTACCCATGAAGTGTGAATGATAGGTGGAGCTGGCAGAAAGAATGATACAGAATGAATTAATAATATTAATAACAAGACTGGAGTTTATTTCCCCTACAGAAAATCCCTTCTCTGTGACTAGCCAATAGACTCAGCATTTGCACGTATGTGTCTCCATCACCACCACAAGCCTTAATACTTTGTATAGTCTGTTTCCCTTTAAATGCTGCTTTAGGCTTGAGTTCACATGTCTTTCCTTAGCTCATACTATTTTTGTAGCAGAGCCAACAGCTTGACAGCACTTTTAAAAAAGAATTAATGGGGTTCAAGTACCCAAGTACTGATATGCTGTTTTTATGGCTGTTCCCTATAGTTTTGACTGTGGAGCAGTCAATTACTAGTAATTCACAGAGAACAAATGATTGAAATTCAGATTGTAGTTTTCTTGTGAACTGTATCACAATTTTCTTAGTCTAACAGTGAAATACTTCCTTTAGAAAAGCCCTTCCTCATAATGTCTCTGTCAGGAAGGTTACTGCAGTCTGTTTTATTCTGGTCCTACCTGCTCTAGATGGATTAATTTACAGAGGTCGCACTTGTTTCAAACATATACGTATCTAGCCTGCAGTGTGGTGTGCCTACTGGCACAGCAGTTGCAGCTCTCTGAGTCAACACGTGTGAGAAGAGACTTGGGAACCTCATCCAGGACAGGCCAGTGGGCTCTCATTATCCAGCCATCTGGACCCCAGATTATTGCAGATATGACATGTGCAGTAAAGGCTGCCACACAAATACGTGTTATGAATTCAGCTCATTTTATTTTGAATTGTAGGGCTTTGAATTCACTCTGTTCCTTCATCTACAATAAACAAACACATGTGTATGTGTACACACACACTACTGCCTTTATACACTGTTCCTACCTGCTCACCCACTCACACCCTGATTAGCTTCACTGAACTTGCTCCTATGTAAGTCCATCATTCAGCTTCCATGTGCTTCACCTCTGTGAGGTTATTATTTCCACTCCTATCTCATACTGGCCCTTCTGTCTCGCTGACTAGCTTCAGTGACTTTTACAATGTTTCAGGAAGATGATTTCCCTCTTTACCTCTTTGTTAAATGAGTGCCATGAGTATGTGTGGGGGGAGAAACCTGGCAGTTCAAGAATGGGAAGCAATTATACATCATACACCCTGTAGCTTTTATATTTATATTTTATATTAACGATTGCTGTGAAACGAGAAGCCAAGCCTTTGAACAAAGAAATATATAACAAGCTGGGACAAGTGTGGTGAGGCAAATGTTCATGTGGAACAAATATTTCTATAAACTGTTTCAAGAGCACAGGAGAATTTTGAAGGGACTCATTTGCAGGACATAAATGCTGACCTTATGTAGTCTCTATGTATAGGAATCTTCCACATAGTTGTACTATAAAGTACTGACTAGAGTTGGAGGAATTAGTTTACATAGACAGTTGATTCCTGAAGCCTTGTTTTACCTTGATCTCTGAACCACTGGTATAAGGGATCATTTGGGAATAGCACTCAACTGAAACTCCCAACCTGGAAGACTAGCCTTTCCAAACTCCTTTCATGTACTCAGTGGAGGTTACCAACTTATCTAGAGACCACTTCTGAAAAACTGTCTGTCCCTCTCTAATCACTGTGGCAATATCAGGGATGAAGGCAGAATCCCAAGGCAGTAGACTAAGATATGTGGTGTGAAATGCCTGTATGATCCCACACTGTCTCCTGTCAGTTCCAATTTTTTTTTCCCCACAAGTTCAAATTATATGAAGATGTCGCAAGGTGGGTTTTTTTCAGCTTGGAAAACACAGGCATACATGGCATTGCATGTGTTTTGGATGAGCCCCTTCTAGAATAATATCTGCTGTACAATTGTCTGAAACTGTGAAGGAATGGATGACTTGAACCCATGCATTTCTCTGGGCAGAACATGGTACAGCTACCCTTAACATGCCTAGATCACCATATGAAAACAATCCATTACTCTGAGAAGGCTGAGTTTATTTCATTGTATTGATTATTTAAAAGTTCATAAGTCATGGGACTCTTTGCATCCTAAAAGAGTAAGGGGATTTGTTACTGGATCTCCATTCCCTGGCTCCTTGTTTTTTCTCTAAAATAAACACTTTTTGGTTTCTTGCAACAGCAGTGGTTTTTCCTTGTAGGCTTTTTACTCACTTCTAGCTCCTATTCTTTCTTAACCTGGCTCTCATTCTTCCTTCTGACTTTAGCACAGTGCTTTCTTATTTAACCACATTTCCTCAGTATGTCTTTGGTCCCCTTTTCCAGTTTAGTTAAATGTATATAGGTACAGTCATTTCTCTCTATAGTCATTGTTTCTGGTGTCAGGTTATATTAAGGTCAGATGCTCTTTGAACTGATATTATCTCTTCACTTGTTAGCTACCTGGCATGTTTTCTCACCATAGAAAAATAGTAAGATCACTTTGCAGAAATTCCTTTCAGACATTACTGGGTATCTTGTCTGGTAGGAGACATGAACCTTTCTCTGCATTTAGCTATCCAAACGCCTTTTGTCTCAGCCCTCTTGTGCATTGTTCTGGGAGTTTTCTTCCTGCGGACAGCTCGCAGACTCATGTGGACCATCTCCAGGTCAGTCCCTAGGTTTTGCAGCTTTACAGCTCCTAGTTAAGAAAGATTATGAAAAAAGGGTCATTGTTGTCTCTGTTCCCTCTTGTTCAATTTGGAGGATGTTCTGGCATGCACTAAGTTTCAAGTGAATCCCGGTGATCTGGCACTGGGTCTGGGCTTTGCTTACTTCCTAACTTAGGCTTATAGGCCAGGAAAATGTTGTAATGTAGTTTCTCCTCTCCACTTAGTCCTTGGAGATTCCTCCTCTTCAGATTCAACTGCAGACCTTCATATATTATTTTCTCTGCTGTTTTTTAGCTCAGCAGATTTCTTGTAACTTCCTGCCTAACGGGTCCATCTCCTCCTCTTCACTCCTTATATGAGCATGAGGTCATGGTGAGGTTGTTTACTCATAAGTCTGCTTCCAGAAACCCTTGTCCTTTCGGTTTGTAACCTTTTAAACCCTTGCAGGACTTTAAACATTTTCAGCTCAGTTGATTCTTTTCTTCCGAGTTTTCAGTTTATGTGATTAATCTTTATTTTTCAGTGTGTGTACTTGAGTGCTACAAGATTCTTATGCAAACACGACAGGCAAAAAATAAATATATTGTACAAAAGGCAACTGGATAGGAATGAGAAAAGGGTAACTTCAGTTTTAGCCTAACAAAAAAAGGAAAGAAAAAGGGAGATGTGATCAGGACAGGAAAGCTTCAAAGAGCAGAAACTGGGCACCTGTTCCTCAAGTGTTTCACAGTTGGTATTGATTGACTGATTGATCCCACAGGACTGTGTTTTAAGACTGTCACACTGAAGTTTGACCCTCATGCTCTTTTCCCTGTATATTTGTGGTCACAGTTGACAGAGGAAAAAAAACCCATACTCACAAATTAGGACTCAAGCTTAAAAATTCTCTTTCTCTCTCTTCTGTGTTCAAGAAGGTCGGGACGCTTATTGTAAAATACAGACAGTGACAGTAATTTAAAAAATTCTGGGCATTGTTACATCAATAGGAAAATGTCCCTTGATTTTAAGAATATTATCTAAAACCTTTACCAATGGTTGAAGAGCAGAAAGACAACACAAGGAGAGACTGTCAAAATGACAGCTATTTACCTTTAGGCATTTAAAAAGTAAGCGCATGTGGATGGCTGACCCCTCTGGTACTGGGAGAGAGGAACCAGAACACAGCAACCTAGTCTATCAAGTTATGTTCCCAGATCAAAGGTAGCTAACAGCTGCTGGAAAGGGAAATAGGATAAGGAAAAATGCAGACCTTTGGAATGATATGAATCAAAGCAATAAAAAAAAATTATTGAGAAGAATCCTGAAGCAGCTGATATGGGAAAACCTGGTAAATATACAGTTTTTGTGAATTCAAAACCTAATTACCTTTCAACGTAATATAGACAGACATTTAGGGGCTTGTCTTCAGTGTGCATTCTAGGTGAGTTCAGAAAATATTTGAAGTTTAGGAGTTAATTAAGCATCCTGTCCAGGATAGGATAATGGTGATTTTCCTATCTACACAGCAGGCTTACTGTGACTGATTTAAATGAGGGATGCATCTTCTCTGTGAAACAAACAAAATATCTGAGAGCCAGGATAATGGTTAATACAATTTATTTAGAGTTTGGTACGTTATCGAAAAAGAGAGATTTGGAACTGCACTTTTTTTTTTTTTCCTACTTGTAGGAAATTGGATTTGCAAAATTCTTCTCTCCCACTTGACCAGAATTAGGTGGAGACCTTAATTTTGAGCAACAAGAAAAATAAACTCACTATCTCTACCCTTTCACACTGATAAAGTTTTGGAGAATGGGCCTGTAGGCTGATAATTATGTTGTTTTCAAAGCTAAAGTCTGCTTTAATGGAAACATGAATCAAATAGTTTCCTACTCACTGCAAATGCTTTTCAATTTTAGTAAACTTTAAAGTGTTTCAGGAAATATTTTGTACTTTATAGCTCCACCCTCCTACTGACAAACTCATACTAGTAAAAAAAATATTTCCAACTAAGCGTCAACAATTGCTCAAAGAACCAAACACACTGTTTTAGTGATATCTTGTGTCATGGTTTTAGCTGGGATAGAGTTAATTTTTTTCAGCACTGCCATGGTTTTATAAAGCAGATCTTCACTGCAACTGTTCCTTTCTTTTCAGATACGTACTGATATATTCAGATATATATGCAGAGAAAGCTCTTTTACTTAGTTGCAGTCTTTTCATGAACAGTGTAGTAGGATCTGTGCTGTAACCTCTCCCAGCCAGAGAGTCTACTGTGTAGACTGCTCAGAAATATAATGATGTGTTTGGAGTGTGTGCGCATAGCACTCTTCCTCCACTTTATTAGATCAAGTCATAGCATTTAATCTCTTTGCACACTTCGGATTGTACAAAAAGAACAGAGACTGTTTTGTACGTTGTCAGCGCCTGACTTTATAGGCAAAACTGAGTTCTGGAAATTCAAACCAGAGCTCCAGTGTGTGGTACTGATTCTCCAAACCACAGCCAGCACTGGACAATGCCCTCCCATGTGTGCAATGTAAAGAAGGAAAGGATTTTGAGGGATGACAGTGATCATTCTTAAGAGAAACGTGACACATGGTGTCACACGTAATATGTTAATATTGAAAGGGTTTTGCCAATAGGGTTGAGGTTTACTGTTGAAGGTAACCTCTGTTCTGAAGGGAAGCCTTCAGAACATAGGGAAGGAGTGACCATGAAGAATTTCTTCACCTTTTCTTTAGTCATAGTGGCTGGCAGATGGGATTTCTGAAACTACAGTGAGAAGTCTCTTGGGGACTTATATGGTGGAGAGGAAAAGCCTGAATGATTTGTCATTGGAGGACTTTCTAAAGTTCTAGGACTTGATTTTCCTATTAATAAGAAACAGTGAACCACCTACTAATAAGAAAGTAATAAGAAATATGGATGAATCTAGCACTAGTAATTTTTAACTTTTATTCTGATATATAGGCAGTTCGTCTGTAATTTGCTTTTTCATTGATTTATGAGGACTTCATCAGACAACTCATGCTTCCCATGAATTATAACAAGTACAAAATAAACATCAGTGGATTGAGTTACTTTGCACCCAAATTCTATGAATTGCCTTTTGTTTCTTGAATTTTCTAAGTGATATGATTTAACACTGAATGATGCTGAAACTGCTTTCCTAATGACAGGTAAGATTAACTGAGACTTGTCTACTGTAATTCCTGCATTTGCATTTATTGGTCCTGTAGATATGAACTAGAAAAATCTTACAACAACATTGGTATAAAAAAGATGACTTAAAGCATACTGACCACACACACAATCAGTTAAAGCAGGTGAGGCTTGTCTTTTCCAGAGCCTTAAACATAACACTTTGCACAGGATTCTTCTCCTAGGAATTCTTACGTGATACAAATTCCCTAATGCTTTGCTTAACTATTATCATATTGTGGCCTAGATTACACTTATAAATAAAAATACAGAACAGGACTTTCAGTTCCCCTTTTTCGAACTCATTCCTTAATCAATGTGATTTTGAGGATATGCAAGGCTTTCCAGCATCAGATATGTTATACAGCATTCATTCGTCTTTCCCACAGGTCTCTGAATAAAAAAAAAATTTAAAATTAAGCTAAAATGTTCAGCATTTTAAATATGTATTTTTTTTCAAATGTACTTTTCTTCTGGATAACAAATGTGAATACAGACTTATTTCCTGCCTAACTTACTTTCCCATGCCTGCATGTTTTCTTCTTTTTTGTCCTTTTTTGTATGAAGGAAAGAAATAGTTTTGTAGAAAGCTGAACCCACAAAATCCACTGGGTATTGTTCTATGCTAGAGATTGCTAAGCATAGTATGCTAACAATGGGCCAAATATTGTACTAATTTCTCTGGGATAACTTTTGGAATCTGGGAATTGTGTTCATTGAAGGAGGGTATCAGGGCCTTACCGTACAACAGAACGCCAGAACGATTTCCTGAGCTCATTTGTCTATCCTGCTGAATAAGGTTTCTCTGTACGATAGGCCTTTCACCTGGCAGGGTAGTGTAGTAAGACTTGATGTCTTAAAACTATAAAAAAATGCTAATTCATTAGGCCTTTCTGTTAGTACCCAAATAGCTGGCCAAAGGCTGATATTGTTATCTGGAATATGAGAAAGGAATTTTTCTGATTATGCTCCATTTTGGCTCACCCTTAAATCTTTAAACTGATTGCTAACATGTCTCAAACACACACTTCTGCCTTCTGCTTTTTGTTGTGTGACATGTATTAATTGGAATTAAACATTCCAATCCAGTGAACTGAGAGTCCGATATGGAAATACAAGGGGAGGATAAAGTTCGGGGCTAGTAAGAGTATTTATATGACAGTAGTGCCCACAGAGCTGGTTAGCTCAGGGACTTAGGTCCTTAGTGAAGGCAAAAGTTTGAACTGGATGACAGAGAAGAGAAGAATGATGTGATACTATAGTGTATGGTAGGGGTTAGGTCTGATTTTAAGAATGGCCTCAAACATCTGGCTAACTGACATCGTAAACATACCTTTGTGCAAGGCTGCAGCATGTCCTCTACATGGCTGTGGAGTTGGGGGTAGTGGGGAATATGGAAAGCACTTAACAAGTTTCTCACAGAAGAACACTTTTGTGTATCTCAGCATAACTTTTCCTTGAAGCCCAGGCCAGAGTTCTCACTTTGCAGTTTCTTGGAAAGTACTGCATGGAGTCAGATAGGGGTTATGGCATTTATAACCCTAAATGTCATTATTAGTAACAATTTCCAGTTGCTGACAAAGGCAAAGCACCACACAGTTGCTCCATAAACAAATATTTATGTATAATACAGGGAAAGTGTAAACAGCTTTTACATTGTTTCTTAAATAATTTCTCAATGTGATCAAGAAGTTAACCTACAAGTGTTTCTTCCTGAACAGACTAGTATAATCTGTTGTTATTACCATATATACTCACAGAATTCAAGTTTGTCTTGTAACGTTGACTTATAATGTAAAGAATCAATACTGCATTTGGTTTTCAGTGCTTTAACAAATGTATATGAGGACATTCTTTCCTGCGTAATCTCCATTTCAGAAATTATTTCAGTCTGTGTGGCCTGGAATACAGAGGTGCAACTTGGATTTTTTTTTTAAAGCTGGCAAAAAGATTTTCAGTGCTTCTCAGGCCTTTCCAAAATGCTTCTCTTGTCAGCAAACAAAGGTTTGGCAGAGCCTTATTTCTAGACGTACTCAGCCCTTTTTCATGACTTGCTTGCATCAGCTTGTGTGTGGGCAAAGAAAAAATCAAGTATTGCCAAACCTGAGCACTCAAACATTATGAATTAGGCTCTAGAAATTCAGCAAACTGCTTTAAAATTCATGAACTTAAAAAAAAATGTATTGAAGAAAAGGGTCTTTCCATCTGCTCTGTGATGGCTGAGCATTTTGAGTCATAATTTAAAAATTTTTTCTCTGCAGCCAATGCAAACCTAAATCTATTTTAAAGGGGGAAATTGCACTTAAATTCATGTGTCTTTGCATGATTCCAGAAGTTGGGCTTTTAGGAACGCCACCAAATAACAGCAGACTTGCAGTAAAATTATAGCAACAGCTGACATTGAAAGTGAGTAATCTGCAGCAACAACGTTACAGGTTTTGTGATGAGAGCTGACAGCAACATCATTCTTTCTCTATCATTCAGCTTATCCACTAGCCAATACCCTTGAGCTTCCACTAACACCTGTGTGTCTGACTAGAACTGGGCAAAAAGAAGCAATCCCACTTCCCAGGGTATTTGGATATTTCTAAATTTTGTTTCATTCATGCAAAACTAAATTTAGACATTCTCTTTGAAATAGTGCACTAGCCTTCATACATCTTTACTTGAAGTCCATTCTCAGAGGGAGCCCTTTGGAAAATGGCATTGGCCTCATGGTGTTCTTCAAACACTCCAAAGAGCTTTGAGCAGAGCAGTCAAAAAAGCTCCACTGCATTGGAGTTTCCAAATAATACAGTGCTTTGTCAAAATGGAAGCTTTTAGAAATCTGTCAGGTTTGTTTGGTTGCTTTTGTGGGGCAACAGAGAAGAGAAAAACAGTTTGTGGTCCAGGGTGGAAAAAAGAGGACACACTCATCTTTTTTGTTGTTGTGGTATGGATGAAGAACTATTCTTTATATCAGGGCAAGAATTTGAACCTCTGATGTCCCAGGCTTTTGTAACAACCACCATGTGAGAGAGTTGAATTCCTCCAGCATGAATCTGCCACACACATACAAATTTGAGAAGCTTTGTTTTCATTCCAGTATGGAAAAGACTTTCATGTTTGGTTAACAAAAAAAAAAAAAAAAAAGCCAAAACTGTTCTGGAGTCAGTAGTAGTCTGTAAGCCTTAGGAAACTCCATCTCCTAGGGAAGTCTACCAGTCTTGGACCCTATGGGACAGGGAACATGGGAGTGAGGATCCTCCATCTACTCCTTCAGGTTCCTGATTCACCTGGGGATCCTTCTGCTGGGCTGAATGCAACACAGTTGAACAGGAGACCAGGGCCTGTTCCAGAATCTAGCTGGTATCTGGCACAATATTGATGGATGGGAATTACATCTCTATAACTATACCAATATAGATATATGTCTTTCTCTCCCCGCCCCATATATACTTAAATGTATTTATGCATTTAAACTTTAACAATTTAAATCTCACAAATCCCAGGTGAAGAAAAACATTGCTTCTGAATTTTTGTGACTTACTGTCTTGCTGACCAGTCTCCTGCCTAACTTAGCTCTGAGCCTTTGAGAGCCTGCAGTGGTGAATTATTGTGGGAACACCACAAAATGTGTGTGTCTAATCACCCTACCCTCTTCTAGCTGAAGCCTTCACTTCTGCCATCTGCATGTAGGCAGTCACATAGTTCAAACAAAACCTGTTTCTTCCCTCCTTTTTTAGAAATAACAAAATGTTGACATTTGACACATAAGTTATACAAATAACAAGGAAGCTGGATGTCTGTGTTTTTGAAAAGCACCAGTTTTGCTTTTCCCTCTCTTTGGGAACCTCCCTGAAAATTTGACTTAGTTCCAACTTCTTCAACAATTGGACAAGACATAATTCCCAAATTTCCCTTTCCAACTCTCCCCACTGAACAATATCCTACTTCCCCTGACATGTCTGCTAACTTTTCTGGGAATCCTTTTACAGACCACAATAAGCTCAATATTTTCAAGATGAAAATCCACAGCAGCTTGTCTTCTGCCAGCCTCTGACCATCAGCTCTTTTCCTTTTTCTGAGATTAACGCCGACGTTAATGTCAACCTTTCTCTTCCTCTGTCTGCAGCTGAGTTGTTATTTACATGCATCCCACACATCCAGGCCCTTGAGTATTGTTTCCCTCTGCTCCGTCTTCAGTCTGCATCCCTTTCCCTTTGTCCTCCATTGCCAAGATTCTGGTTTGTACTGTGCTTATCTCATGTCCTAACTGCATTTCTTTTCCAGTTTACCCCTCCTCAGTATGCCATGAAATCATTACACATAGGTCCGGAGAAATTCTTCCTGTACTGTTTCCTGACCACTCAGGAGGAGTAGAAATCAGATGAAGATGTGAAATGCAAGCTCTTCTTTTCCATAGTCCACATTTCTCTCACTCATGTGTCTTCTTTGCCATATCCCAAAGCCCCTTCTGAGCAATTTTACAGAGGTTACCCTTTTAGTTATTTCATTCAAATTTTAAAGTATTATACTTCACAAAATCCCCAATTATACTGCTGTAAAGTATTAGTGAATTTTCTGCTTATCTTATAGACATTGCCCTATTTAAATACTGCTGCTAACTTCTTACAGAGATAAGATATTTTATTATATTTTGGCATAGTCCATGATGTGCATAGAGAGGTCTATTTATATAGAAGTCAAGTGTTCAGCTCTTAATTACCAGACTGCATCCAGAGACTCTCTGTAGCAAAGTCTTTTACCAATAGGAAACAGTCATTCTCCCTTCTTTATGAATGCTCCAAAAGGAATAAGTGAATTAGCTATACCAAATACACTTTTTAAAACTGGAATTACATTGTTCTTTAGCTATTACACCATCCGGTGAAATGACATATGAGGCTATGTCATTTCATGTCCCCAAAGCAATAATGGTTTATGCCTGCTCCACTGTTATGCTTCATGGCCTTAATTCCTAGGCAGAACTTCTGGAATCTGCTTGCTGAGATTAGCAGTGCCCTCTCGCCTGATTTTAAACAAAAATAATTGGAAAGGCACATGTACCAGCTTCCAGTTTATGAGAGTTCATTATTTGAAATCCCCTGAGCTCCTCCAATTAGAAAACAACTTTTTGACTTAATATCCTTCAATTGTTAAAAACTTGCGTCACTGAGAGATCACAGTGAAACGTAAAGGTCCCAGCACATTGGCACTTGATTGTGAGGGGATGTGATTGTTCCACATTTAGACTGGAAAGGGTTAGGAACTCCGCTTCCCAATGTGCTTAATGAATGAAAGGAAAATTGGACCCTTGAGCCAGAGGCAATGACCTAACTGAGTGAAAAATGTTTGCAGGTTAACAAGGGCAACTGTTCCTTGCTATAATTCCCACTGGAGGTGAATGACAAAAAAGGCCAATAAACCTCAGACTTTGGATTATTTATTAACCTGTTTTCTTCCTAGAAGAAAAGTCCTTACTGTAGATCTTGGAAGACAGAACTGAAAAAAAAGGTGTCCTTTTAAAATGGGCAAATTAATGACCAATGTGCACTGCTTAAAAAGACTAAGGTGTAATATTTAGTACCATTGTACTCTCTGTGATCAGTCAGATTTTCAGAAAGGCAACTTCACTGGGACTGAAACACAAGTATAGTGGAAATAAAATTGTAATTAAATCACACTAAGCCATATTAGAACAGAATGTAACTGGAAATGGAATATAAGATTGTTGACAGTGAATCAGAGAAACATTTTATGTCTTGTCTTTACAAGCATTGATGCCTAACGTGCTGACACAGCAAATCTGTAGCTTTCCTACAAGTACTCAGAAACTAGGGTGTGGTGGGACAGCCAAGTGTCCTGATGCAAATTGGAGCCTCTCTAGCTGGAAGTCATGCAAAACACTTCTCACCCTGGAGGGCAGACTTCATTTCCAGTCTAAATCATTTGTCATGAAGTAATGGAAAGATTCCTGTTGTCTTCACTGAGATCAGGTCTGGAGCCTAACAGAGAGGCGATGGAAAAAATTGCAGGGTAAATGCAGAACAATACAGGAAAAGCCTTAAGACTAGTAACAACCAGTAGAGCAGCTGTCAAACTACCTTTACAAAAAAATCCAAGTGATGCCTTTTCAGGAAACAATGTAGACTAGTCAGGAGAGAATTGAAGGGTATGATCCAAAGTTGAGCTGTTTCAGTGGGCTTTGTATTGTATTAGTCCCTAACAGAATATACAAATAATGTATTGCTTCCTGTATTTGAAGTGCCAAAAATGAGACAGTTGCAAGCATTCTGCAAACCATATGTCTGAATCAGTCTGGGACTGAAGCAAAAGGAAGGAATGTGCATTTGCATAATGCAACTCTCTCTGCAACATAGATATGATACCCATAATGCATAGATGTATTTTCAGTGATGTGAGATGCATTTGACTTTCATGTTAAAACAACCCTGTGTTTTTCAAAATGCTCTTTCCTTACCCTGTTTTGTACCTGCAAATGAAAAAGTGAGTACTGTATTTATCTATTGCTTACCTTTCTGAATGACAGAACAGCCTTTGTGCTCAGACCTGTTCCTGAAAATATATGATTACATTTGTATGGTCTTTAGCCGTGTGTTTGCAAATCTCATTGACTTCAAAATTGCTAGATATTTTACATTTGATTATTATTTCTTAGCTAAATAAAATATCTGAGAGAAGCAGAGGTTTGTTTTCTATCCCAATGACTTAAACAATGCAGGTCACAGTACCTTGTAGGAAGACATAACTTGAGTTCTTACCTGCTTTCTTGTATGAATACAGAGAGAAATCATATTTTAAAGATTAATTTTTTCTATAAATTAAAATCAGTTTAAAATACAGTGTGTTCTAGCACTAACTGTGCTTTGTTTATTCCTTTTACATATTATTTAGCCTATACTATTATCCTTAACTTGATTCTTAAGTTGAACTTGCACTTTGTGCAGAACCTGTCAGTCAGAAACAAAATGTCCAGTGATATCTGCTAGCACTGAGCACATTGACTTTTGCTTGTTTGGAACTCTGTACATACTTCTCTGCCCCCTTACCTAAAACAGTAAGTACCTGAATTCTTAATATTCTTTTAGGAATTAAAAAAGGCTGCTCAGTATTTGTGAGAGATTCCAAGATTTGAAGCAAGACAACCCAAATAATTGAAAACAGTTTTGTAAGTAACTGAGCATGTCATAAAAGAGGCAAATATCTGTCATAGTAACAGGAAAAAATGGATGAGTTAGAACTAGACAAAAATTTGTGTGAGAGAGCTCAAATTTAAATGTGTCTGTAAGGCTAAGATTCAGACACACAAAGCAGAGCTTGCAAAATGTCAGATATGTTGAGTGGGTATGTGTGACTGAGCTGGGCCCAGAATATCCAATGAGCCCATGACTCATGTTGTCATCTTATAGAATCCTGTCCTGTACTGCAGGGTCGCACCTATAGGAAATTAGTTGCTTGCAGGAAGGCGTCATCTGTTTTGCTGTGTTTTTCTTGCCATGGAGAATGGAAGGCAATAGTCATCAACAGTCTTGGAAGGCTATTGTAGATCCCAAGTACTGTACAGCTGTAGTATAAAAATCATTGTTGTTTCTATTGCAGTCAGTAGAACTGTCCCTGTATACTGCAACTGGGTAAGAATTGTGCTTTCACAACTGAGTGCAATACCTGAGCTAAACTAAGAGCCTTCAATAATGTATTAAGAACTGCTGACTTCAGGATGCAGGGGCCATCTTGAGATAAAACAAATCATAGCATCATAGAATAATATAGGTTGGAAAAGACCCTTAAGATCATCAAGTCCAACCATAAACCTAACACTGCCCAGTATACCACTAAACCATGTCCCTAAGCACCACATCTACATGTCTTTTAAATACTGCCGGGGATGCTGACTCCACCACCTCTCTGGGAAACCTGTTCCAACTCTTGACAAACCTTTCTGTGAATAATTTTTTCCTAATATCCAATCCAAACCTGGTGCAACTTGAGGCCATTTCCTCTCATCCTGTCACTGGTAACTTGGGAACTCCTTTCAGGTAGTTGTAGAGAGCAATAAAGTCTCCCCTCAGCCTCATCTTCTCCAGACTAAACAACCCCAGTTCCATCAGCCGCTCCTCATAAGGCTTGTTTTCCAGACCCTTCACTAGCTTTGTTGCCCTTCTCTGGGCACGCTCCAGCACCTCAATGTCGTTCTCGTAGTGAGGGGCCCAAAACTGAACACTGTATTCAAGGAGAGGCCTCACCAGTGCTGAGCACAGGGGCATGATCACTTCCCTACTCCTGCTGGCCACACTATTGCTGATACAAGCCAGGATGCTATTGGCCATCTTGGCCACCTGGGCACACTACTGGCTCATGCTGAGCTGGCTGTCGACCAGTACCCCCAGGTGCTTCTCTGCCGGGCAGATCTCCAGCCACTCCTCCCCAAGCCTGTAGTGTTGCATGGGGTTATTGTGACCCAAGTACAGGACCCAACACTTAGCCTTGTTGAACCTCATACAATTGGCCTTGGCCCATCAATCCAGCCTGTCCAGATCCCTCTCTAGAGCCTTCCTACCCCCAAGCAGATCAACACTTCTGCCCAACTTGGTGTCATCTGTAAATGTACTGAGGGTGCACTCAATCCCCTCATCCACATCATTGATAAAGATATTAAACAGAACTGGCCCCAGTACTGAGCCCTGGGTCGTGACTGGCTGCCAACTGGATTTAGCTCTCTGTTCACCACAACTCTTTGGGCTCAGCCATCCAGGTAGTTTTTTACCCAGAGAAATTTATGCCTGTCTAAGTCATGAGCAGCCAGTTTCTCCAGGAGAATGCTGTGGGAAAAGGTGTCAAAGACTTTACTAAAGTCTAGGTAGACAACATCCACAGCCTTTCCCTCATCCACTAAGTGGGTCACCTTGTCATAGAAGGAGATCAGGTTGGTCAAGAAGGACCTGCCTTTTATGAACCCATGCTGACTGGGCAGCTGGTCTCAAGAGGACATGCTTGAGAGTAGCTGCCCAGGAGCAGCTGGCAGTGCTGCTTATAGAGATTCCCAGTTCTTAGGTCCAGCCTTCAACATCATCCCTGAATTAGTAGGTGTCACAGCTGTTTCTTACAGCCTGAGGCCTGGTTCAACTGTCGGGAAGTTTTACCGTCAAGCTGTAGACAATACAGAACCTTTCTCCTATCCTCTCTTTATGCAGAGCTAGTGCTCCTAAGTTGGGTGCCTAAATCTTTATCCTGACTTTGTCTACACAAGACAGATGTATTTCTGATTTTATGAGGAAATTAAGTGAAAACTTGCCCATTGTTGCTGGACATTGGCTGCAAATTTTCATCTCTTGTCTCTTTATTGTATTTCTTTTATATTCTAGGGAACTGTGAATGTCTGTATAGTGGATTTAAAAAAAAAAAAAAGAGGGAAAAAGAAACCAAATAATTAAAATGAGAAAATAACAAAGAAGAAAAAAAATAGAAACTGGTGGGTAATATTTAGGTTAGTAGAAAAATGCTTCTTTGGGGAAGTAGCCAAATTGCTAACTATAAAAGTGTAGGAAGAAAAACTTTTTTGTACCATGAAAAATTCATGAGTGAGTAGGAGGTCAGAACTACAGTGACTTGTAACTCAGCTCAATTTGTATTAAACCTGGATATGAACTTCTGAACTTGATTTTCCACTACCTTCCTAGTTTGGGATATTGGTAAGAAATTATTAATCATGAAATATATCAGTTTCCTTCTGAGTTGAATGGGATATTGGTGACTCAGCTGTACTGTTCAGAGATCTGAAAAGCTTGCTGCTCTCAGTTATTATTTATAGTTCTTTATACTCGTATACTTCTGTTTGTAATTTAGGTTCTTCTATATGTATTGTTTCAGGGTTTAAAAAATAAAATTTTCTTCTTTAGAGTCTTTTAAACATGGGCAGACAATCTTCTCTGTTAAATTCTAAACAGGATGAAATTACATTGCAGTGAAAAGTTAAAATTACTTAATAAAATAAAGATTTTGGACACAAAAAATTTCTTTAATTTCTACATAAACTCTGTTTTATTCTTTAACTCAATTTTTGTAGGCAACTATGCTACCACTTGACTACCACTTTTGGATGTTCTGCAGGAGAAAAAAATTGAGCACATAGTGGAGTTTCAAAGCGTAATGCATGTACAGTAAATATCTTTTTTTGTATTTTTTCCAACACAGATTAAATCTTATTTTCTTTATTGGGTAGTTTTCCCAGGCAAATAGTGTGTAAACTGAATAGGCCATGAAAGTTCACTGACAGAATTCCATAAAGGTGTTATAATGACCCCAAAAGCCTACTTATACACCAGTTGTTTTATGCAATATTTGTAAAGCTCAGAAATGTTACTATACACGCTTGTATTCATATCATCATTGGCTATGATCTTGTCTTATAAATTAAGAAACGTTGGGTCTTGTCAGTTTTTGGATAGGAGACCTCCAAGGAAAACCCAGATGGTGCAGGCATTGATAGTGATTCAGTGGGAAGACCACCTACTGTGTTAGTACTCATTTTTCTTCTGGATTGAGAGCATTGTGTTTGGAAGGGTGTTGCTGTTTTTTTCAGAGGTTAAAAATTAAGGACCTGACCAAAACTAAGTATTTCAAAGCATCATCATCATCATCATAATAATCCTGTCACACCTTGCATAAAAGTACAGAAGTAGTTCAAATATTGCCAGCTGAAATCAGAAAACTATTAGAGTTAATTGAAAATGTTTTTCCCTTTTTTTTATTCACTTTTCATTCTGTGTCTACCCACCCCCTCTGTGAAATATTCACTGATAACTAACAACTAAAAGCAATTTTTATCTTCATCACCATTTCCTGTAAGCTTTTGTCAAACACTCAAAACTCAAAAAGCATGACTGCAACAGACACTGGGAAGTCCCTCAGCTGCAAATTTGTAATTTGGTCTTTATATTATTTCCTTTTGTAGAATAGAACAGATAAAATGTTAGAATATAATCTGTTTTGCATTATTTCATTGACAGATGTTGTCTTGTGTCTCCATTCCCCTCTATGGGCTAGAATACCTGGTTACACCTTACTTTAGTGGAGCTGGGCAGGGTGCAGGCATTAAATGGTGCTGCATGAAAACCTTGGGCTAGGTGCTCTGTGGCAAGTGAAGCACTATTTACTGTGCGTTGCCTCAGTAGCCTGTATATTCTCCTTATATCCCGCCAAGTGTTAAATTACTATCACAATGCATCATGGCAAGTCTTGGTTTGGTTTTTTTTCCTCCCGTTTCCTCTAAAGTTCCATGTAAAAAATTAAATTATTCACTGAACGCAGACGTTTGTAATGAACAAGAGTTTTAAACCAAAAAATGGATGGAAAGCAGTTAAAGTAGAAATGAAGTGTAATCAGTCCTGATACTATGAAACTCCTCCTTAGACAGGTTCAGGGAAGAAAATGAAGATAATTTTGCACAGTGTGTTTGTTGACTATTGTCTTTCACCCTAGAGAAGACTGCGGTTTAAGGAACAGCAGCTATCCTTGTGGGCAAATATAGGCTTCCTCACAGCTAAAATCTGAATGGTATAATTGTGAATTTTGTATGCAGATTGACAATATTGTAACTGTTTTCTAATGCTTAGCACTTAGAATTTTAGCATGGAAAAAGATTTTCAAACCCTAGAAGCTTTCACAGCTTTAGAAAATATGGCTTTAATGTTGCCAACTGGCCAATATATTCATATCTATAAATAATGGATTTTCTTCACAGGGGATGTGAAGGACAGAGTTTGCCTTTTACTCTTGGAGCCCAGTTGCTGTCAGCATGATGTGTCAGAGTGTACAGTGGAGTAAAAATTCACATATAGTTGCAAATATTCAGCCTATACTGTGTTCACTGAACTTGATCTTAATTCTTCATAAACACAAAATAATTCTCAAGTCAAATAGTATTTTAAGGGGAAGTCACAAGGAAATTACATGTTCTGAAGCCACCAGCAAGAAATCACAACCAAGTATGGAATAACTGTAGACTTGTAATGTGAAAGCCTTTACTCATCCTAAGATATCTCACTGAGTAGGGGAGATGAAAGAGGAGTAAAAGGAGAATAATTAATGAATTGTTCTCATAGTTTCTAAAAGTTAGAGATAAAGGAAAATATATTTTGATCTTTATGCAGGTGGTATGAAAACTTTGCTGTTTGGAATTAACCTGTAGGATGGTACCATCTTTTGGTTCCAAGAATTCATGTTGTTCAAAAGTATCCTGGGTTCCTGGAAAGTAAAACAGGAGATCTCATTTATTTTGCTATGAAATGTTTCAGTTTTAGTAAGTATCATGACAGGGATGTTAAGAATATTCTTAGTGTAAACATTATTAACAACACTAAACCTGAATAAATTAAACTTTGTATTTTCACTATGTGCCCTCTGAAAATGTATCGGTGTAAATACTGAGCTAGACTTGCCATAAGGTCTGGTTTTGGCGGAGACAACAGAGTAGGGTGTGTCTAGGAATAATACTGGATTTCTGCTCCCATCAAGAAGAGTGGTCACAGCCGTTCTGCTCAGACATGACTACTGTCTGCCTTCCACTACAACTTTGTAGGATGCCAGAGGTACCTCAGAGCCAGGGAGAGGGCTCAGATGAAGGAGCAGAGCAGCATGACAAAGGAGCAAGATGAAGGAATTAAGTCTTAAAGGAAAGGAATTTTATTTTTTTGTGAGAGAACGCTTCCTTCCAGGGTCTTGAATGAGTCTTGAGTTCCTGGGTATCACCATTACTTCTCTGACAGCAAACAAAACCCTAACACAAATCCTCCTGTGGCTGTTAGCTCCTCCATTACCTCCCAGTGGCTGAAGTCTGCAAAGGATCTCAGTGTTCCAACCCTGTTGTTAATCACAAGGTTGATAATATCATACCAACAGATTTTTTTCCATTTTTTCTGGTTTGCATTTTTAAGATAAAATTACATATACACAAACAACATAAAATAATATTTTTGTGGTTCTTAACTTTTCAAAATTTTGGTTTTACCACAACTGAGGCTGCAGATATTTTATAGTAATATCTGCTGATTTCAAAGATTTCCTTTTGTGGCAGGGAAGGAAAAGCTGCTTTGATGCTGCTGCATGGTTTTGCTTCCCCATTTTCAGAATGAAATGCTTTGATATTTCTTGTTATCTCATTTCTTAGTTTGAATTAAATACAATATTAAAAACTACAAACAGTTTTAAAAGTTGAAATCAAAACAAACAGATGAGCTTCAGAGAGCTTTCTTTTTTATAAATTTGTGGGGGATGTTCAGCATTTCTTAACCGCAGAATTTCCTAGGGAACACAAAGAGATAACCTGAATTCTTTTGGCATCTTTACTTATAAAAGGCTTTGCTTACACATTTATCTACTATTTTAGCAGGAGAAAATTTTAACGTAGAGGGTGAACTCGTTAAGGGTTGAATCTGGATTTTGTAGCAACGGGAGTCATTCTTGCTTGTTGCAGATCCTGGGTGATGTGCTGAATGAGTCAGGAGCTGCAGAAGGTAGAAAGACCATCTTGCATGTACAGCAGCATAATGGTGCCCTGATGATCTGGGTTCTTTTCCTACCTCTGCTTCCTGGGTGATGGTGCAAAGTGACTCTTTGGCTTCTCAAAGGCAGTCAGAAACTGTGTGCTATTTGCATTCTGGGTGTCCGATGGCAGAGGTTATGGAGGACCAGGCTGCAGAACTACTCAACACTCAACAGTTGTAGCTAAACTCAATGGGGAACCATGATTTTAAAAGACATAGAATACTTAGTGTGACAGACTTTTTAAAAAATCATTCCTACATGTGTGAAATTGGTCTGCCAGCTCTAGCTATGTCTGTATCTCTGTTACTTCTGAATACGAATGTGGATGGTGATTTCACCTGAACTTACAAGGCTATTGTCATAATTTGTAGCTATACAAACAAACACTATACAGATTGTCATTGTGAAATCTGACAGAATCAACACAGATTCTTTTTTCAGAGTAATACTGAGTTGTGTACCAAAATGTGACATGAAGTGACACCTTGAATTACATAGATAAAATGGAATAGTCACTAGATGGTTACTAAGAATATCCCAACAAAACAAAGACTCTAAGAAAATACACTATGGGATCACCTAATGCAAGACAGTAATTGTCACGTGTATATTTAAGGGGACTGAATTAACATTGCTCAGGCACCAATATTAGAAATTTTGTATTTTGACTGCTTTGCTATGAACCTTCAGTGTGCTTTCACTGTAAAGATGTATTTAAGTGTGTGTATGTAACATGTTGAATAAGGTATTTCAGTAAAAAAATATTGTTGTTGGTATAAAGCTGTATTTATATTTCTTAGAAGTTGGATCTAACTGGAGTAAACATTTTTTCTTCTGTGTTGCATGTTTTCTCTTTTTCACTGCTAGTAAGTTTCCTTTTATACTTCAGCCTTATCATTAAACTATGAGGGCATTTAAGGACTGTTGAAGACAGTGTCCAAATGAACAGTTTTTATTCCACAATCCTAGTAAATTGTGAGTAATCCTTTTATAATTATCTTGCAGTCTGCTAAAATGGAATATACAGCTCAAATCCAAGCTCTTCTAGAACTTTGGAGTTTGATTCCAGATTTATTAAGGTTTACTACCTCTGGGAGATTTTAAAAAATGAGACTGTCATTGCAGAGTCAGCAGAGGGGCTGGCTTATTCAAAAAACACATTGATGTAATAGGAATTACCTTTGATTAAAAGCTTTGATGGGAGGGTATAAGTAGACACGCTGTATGCAGTGCTTCCCAGATTACCTCTCCTCTGTTTGGGTTTCTTGGTCAGATGCCTTCTCTACTTTTACCAGAAACAGGTCCATATTATGGCCAGAATTTTCAAAATTTATTAAAGACTCTGAGTATTGTCAGGTTCTGAGTGTTCAACTAGAATGTTGTTAATGTTGCCTAATATTCAGAAATTGCTCAACACCTCTTTTGTGAAAATGTGTTTCCTTTGAGCCAGGCCCGTAAAATTATTGGTCACCTCAGAACACATAGATCACTTTCCTTCCTCACTAGCAAAAAAACCCCAGCTGGACAAAACTACTATTACTTCTATAGCTTACCATGAACATCAGAGCTTGGCAGGATTTCACTATCTTCAGTTTCTTCTACCAGTGATGCATAAGAGTGATTAAATAAGTTCTGTTCTCCTTTGGACTATGGCCACAGTTTAAACTGCTGAGAGGTGACTGAGTCAGATGAGGCTGCGTGCTACCTCCAAGCTCAGCCCCTTTTCTCAACCCAGTGTTCCCTCCTGGCTTCTGTGGTTTCCTCTTTGCAAAAAGCAGCTCTCCATATTGCATTGGGTAGCTGCTTCTGAATTTGTGTGCAGTATGACGTGAGGTGGCATATTCCCCAGCCCACAGGCTATGTAATTTTACAACCTTAAAAGGTAAATTATTGATAGATTTCTGGTTCTCCAAAAATAAGTAAGTGGAATATTTACAGAGTAAGATCTGGACATGATCTTTGCTTGAGTTTATTATTCTGCCTATTGCTCCGCCATGATTCCCATGCCTGTAGACAGACTCAGTTTAATATTCATCCCAGATATACTGCCATCTCCAAGCTTCTGGCAACCACTGTTGTCTGTCACACCGATAGCACACACAGGAAAATTGTTTTGCATTTTCTGGTGGAGATATAAAAAGTTATTGGCATAGGTAATTTGGAAGACAGAACAGCTTTCTTACCCAGTGAGATATTGTGTTCCAGAAGCATCTGAAGGGAGTCAAATGTAGTCCACACATATGTTCTATTTCACATGGTGTGTTGAGTCCAAAATTCAGGGCCAGCTGCTCCTAAGTCTTTGGCGTGTGCTTTTCTTTAACCACATTGAGCATTGCCTGTGTGTATGTGCTTGCATGGTTGTGGCCTCAGCTTCAGAGCCATATATATGTTTCTTAGCCTCTCAGTGTCTTTCAGGAAAAAAAAAAGAAAATACGTCATTTGGAGTTAAGTCTAGAAAAGCAGTTTGCAGTCTTTTGGCTTATTAAAATGCAGTAGTACCAGAAAATATAATGTGACAACAACCCCCTGACTTTTGCATCTATATGGGATAGAATTTAATATTGTTTTAAAACTTAGACAATATAGGAAATGAAGCCTCAAAACTCATGTATTCTCGTTGCATGTAAACTGGTACTTTTTTGTCACACATGAGGACAGACATTAAAAACAACTTTATAAAGTATTTATGAGGTTTTGATTTACCACAATTATTTTCTCTGGCTTTTAGAGTCTCTGAATAGTATCTTAATGCTAGATCATATTTTCTGACAACAGAACACCAGATACACTGTAATGATTTGGCATTCAGCCTTTTGGAATGAAGGCCAAAAAGGGCTAAATAAATCTTTTCCAATAGCAAGGAGCAATGATTGCATTGTAAACTCTGGATAAATCTGTGATATTACAGAAAGCAACTGTTTTGCAATAAATTGAATTGAAAAAAAATGTATGGAAAAAATTTCCCATACTGGAAAGATGCCAACATGGCATTGTGCTACCAGAGTCTTCTATATTGTTGCAACTGAACATTTAATAATGTGACAGAGAGGGGTTTTTTCTTTATTATCAAGGTTGGGTGAGAGTCCCAGAAGTGAGTAGTATTTAATAGAAATGTTAACTTTATTAATAACATGTAACACACATTGGGATTCCTAGTAGTCAATTCTACACGTGGTTAAGAAAAGGCAGGTGGTCAGTGAAATAGCTTGGGCTCATGCTATTCAAGACTTCTATCATGAGAGGCAAAGCTCTGAGTTGCTTTGCATTCAACTGGAGACAGTGGAGTAAATATTTGCCCATGTGCATTTATAGCTACTGGTGTATGACTGAAAATGCAGATGCCTCAGACCAGGTGGAAAGGGAAGCAGACGTTTAAGAGAAGCAACCTACGGCAGCCACAAAACTGCCTGTGGCAGCAGTGGAAGGAGTAGTCCTGGAGGCTGAGCCTCATGGTGTGAGCTGTGACTTTCAGTCCACAGGAGGGTGGGTTTGTTCATTTTCCCTTTGGATTTTTGCACGTGGAAAGACTGTATGGAAATGCACAGCTGCACATCAACACAACTGTGCAGATGTACAGGTCCCTCCAGCAGTTTTGTGTGTGTTGGACAGGAGAAACAAGAGGGCCCCGTGGTGCTCCTCAGGTCAGGGCCTGGGAGCGGAGGGGCAGGTGCCCTCTGTGACCCCCTGCTCTATCTCTTCTTAAGAAACTTCCCTGGTTTTTCTTTAAAAAGGGCCAGAACCAGCTGAACAAATGTATGGCTAGTTGGTGTAGCATTTCCACGTAGTTCAGGTTAATAGTTCAGTTACGGTGCAAAGACTAAATCCATGTTCTCCAGATAGTATAGCCTCTACCTTAAGAGAAATAATAATAATAATAATAATAATGATAATAATAATGAGAATGATAATGATAATGATAACTATAATTATAATTATAATTATAATAACAATAATAATACGATAACGATACAATAATACTTCAATAATAACAAATCTATATTAATGAATCTATATTAATAAATCAGTAACAACACATTAATAATCATAATCATAATAATATCACATTATCATTAAAAAAACATCCAGGGAAAGATTGGCGGCCAAAATGGGGAGAGAAGGACAAACCAGGATGCAGAAGGCCATACTGAAGTGCAATGAAAGCTTTCAATGGCTCATAAAGCCCTGTGAGGGCAGATTTTAACTCCTCAGGCAGGCTTTATTCTGACCCTCTGCATTACCATTTGGAGCTATTGCAGCAGCTACTATTAAAATCAGAATGAAGTGACACCTTGCCTGGCTGCCAGCGCCCCTCCACTACCACTGCCCTGGGGCTGTGTCTGGCCCCCAGTCGGAGGAGGTGGCGGCAGGGGGATATTGCAGATGGTGGCTAGGGAGGGCTGCAGTCTGCACGGGCATGCAGGGAGAGGAGCCTTGGAGTATATC
Source organism: Phalacrocorax aristotelis (assembly GCF_949628215.1). Taxonomy (NCBI): domain Eukaryota; kingdom Metazoa; phylum Chordata; class Aves; order Suliformes; family Phalacrocoracidae; genus Phalacrocorax; species Phalacrocorax aristotelis. The sequence continues at coordinate 32,666,133 of NC_134277.1, read as the reverse complement.
CAGAGCGAAAATCTTAGAGTCTCAGCAGCTGAAAGACATCAAACGCTCACCTTAGGCTGCAAAGTGTCTGGCATGCTACCAGGGAGTGTGTCAGGACAAGGCTGGCACCGTGGCACTGCAGGGACCATGCAGAAAAACTTACAATTGCAGCTGTAACTTGGCCACTTCCTGAGTTATTGCCTTCGGTTTCAAACCTCACAACCCATCTGAAATGTAGCGATGTCCCAGCATGATGTACTTAGCGCATCTGATTGTTTAATTATTATCCTCCCTTCCACACATGTAGAATCACAGTTTCACCTGCTCATGTGGCACCCACATGTGCTGTCCTGAACATCAGCGTGTGAGCGGCTTTGGATCGCTGCCAGTCTGGTATCTTCTTCTCCTGCCTTCATTCATGCTCTTCGTTAAAACTGCAGCTTCTGCGTGCTCCTCTAGATACCTAAATATAAATGCATTAAGAAAATAATTGTGCAACTCATGTAATAGTGGAATTTTGCTAACTGCTTGGAAAGTGTAAATTGCCTTCTAAATAAAAAGAGTTAGAAAGAATCCTTGTGCAATTGCTAAACACTTGCCATGGAAAGTAAATGCAGTTTTTGAATTTTATTTTTTTAAAGGCTTCCCATCATTTAAAGCCATATGGCTTTTAATTAAGTGCTACCAAGATGGCTGTTCAATGAATGTATGTCAAGTATTGCTCAATAAACACAACAGCATGGGTGTTCTTTCAGAACTATGTCAGAAAAGAAAATACATTTTTATTCTAAAAAAATACCCACTCCACGTGTTTTCACGGTCATTATGTAAATACATCCCACTCCCTCATACTATAGCATTTTTTAAAGTTAGTAGGTGTTTAACTGCATTTCCAGTGTAAAAAAGTTGATCTAAAAGAGGCTTCAAGAAAGAGGTGGAGGCAGGAAGATGTACGCAGAAAAAAGGTTTGAGAAAAGCTGCCAATAAATGTATGTCCAGCAAATGAATGCAGGGAAGAAGAAAAGGAAAATCCCTAGTGGGAAACGTAGATAGACTTCCAGGAATTAGGTACCTGCTGTGTGTATTAATGAGATTAATTTGCTTCTGGCAAAAGTGCCAAAGTACGAAAGTACACTGAACAATACAGAGAGAGGAATCAGTGATATGGTTTTGGTTACTGTTAGGGTCCATTTGCATGGTTTGGGAACTTTATGAAGTGTTTTTGTCACAGAGGCTGGTTTTCTCCACCAGTTTTGTCCTCTGGCAGGCTGGCAGCATGGTGAAGCATGGATAACATTATTACTTATGTTGTAGCAAAGGTAGGATTCAGCCTCTGTGTTTGATGCTGTGGCTCCCGGTTCATGTTATAATTCAGACATCCAAGGTAAGGGGGCCAGAGGGCAGATAAACTTTTTTTCCCAGCAGCTGCTAACAGAGTTTGCAATGTGTGCTAAAGATGCCACCTGACCAGAGGCAGAGTGATTTAATAAACTGAGAGCTGTCTTGGGACTTTGCATCCTTTCCTGTCTCTGCCTTTGCTCTCCTGCTGAATGACCTTTTCAGCCTAGTGCATCAGTTTCTTCAGCTGTAAAATAGATGCAGTAAGCATTGCAGATCAATCAGTGAAGTGTTTTTCTTTCTAGAGAGAAAATGTGATGTATAAAAACCTGTTTATTTTAATCTGGGATGTTTCAGAAGTGAGGGCAGGTTTCGTGTGGTCCCATTGTCTCCTCCCTCATCTTTGCAATACTGTAAGGATGGTGTTAGTGTGTTTTTTGTATTTGCTGCTTGGTTGTTTCGGTCAGTTCAGAATAAATGAGTATCCAAGTGCTTTGGGGCCAATTTTGAATGCTTCTTCCTTAACATCCTCTCAAAGAAGTTGAACGTATATATGAAGTGAAGTCCCTGTCAAGGCAGAGGACTGCAATTGGCCATACAGCACCAAAATTAGAGGTAGGCAGTAGGTGAGAAATCTTAAGAGTCACTGTTTGGGAGATTTTTAGATATGAAGAAGAATGAGGTGTTTAAAAAGCATTCCAAAATTGGTGTGTGCAACATTACACAGATACTTATTTTAGAAGAATAGATCTTATACTTAGTAGATTGCTCTCTATTTTCATATCAATAGTGTGTTCACCATTTTCAAGGGATAGCATGTCAAGAACATCACAAGCATCCAGTCACTGTCTACTAGTTATTTCTGCTCTGATAATAAGCAGTGAATTGGTTAACAGTGTTGGTACTTAAGTGCGCATGTTTATGCTTCAAGGCTGACGCTCCAGTAAGATGAATGGGGGAAGTTAACTTTGCTTGATGCTATTGTTTTAGCTGGTAAGGATGAGGACTCAACAAGATGAAAGTATGTTGGTTTACATTGTCAAGGCTATCTTCACAACCAGAAGCTAGAAACTTCCTTTATTATGAGAAAACAAACACATAAATTCTGGGAAATAGTATAAACCCCTCCATTAATCTGCATGAAAGCCTTAAATCATTCAGATTCATAGATCTGGTACTTATGGTAATTTTTTCTCTTCTGCATTTGGAATAAGGGTTTGTCGTGATCAGATAGCATCATTGCTTGCATCCATTGATGAGCTAAGAAATAACCGTAATAAAACCAGATACAGCAGGCCTCTGTATTCTTCAAAATGTAGCTTTTTGGAAATGGTGAAGAAGCAGAAAGAAATGCTAATAGAATGCTACCCTGTTCTATTGAAATTTCTTCAGACAAATAAATGGAGTTCTGTTCTTGGCTTCCTTTGTCTGGTTGAACAACATAGGATAACTTATTTGATCTAACTTTACACTGGCTTCCCAACCGCAAAACAAGAATGAATGAGTTATGCATGCTTTCTAAAAATGTTGAGAAATGCAGATGAAAAATTATCATGTAATCCCTAAGCACCAAATTGGGTGACCTTTATTCATGTTGAAATAATGAGGACTATTTACAGAGTAACCTACCGTTCACCATGAGTAAGGATGACAGAATCCAGGCTGGTTTTGTCTTGGCCCAAAGAATATTTCTGAACTGCTGTTTTCTTTAGGTTTTACAGTTCCATTTTCATAAGATTAAAGGGGCCTGAAAATGAATAAAATTGCAGGTTAGTGAATGATTCTGTATGTTTGAAGATATCCACGCTCCAACTTAATCATTGAATATTTCTCTGAATACCAGTATCTCAACTGTAATATTACTGCTGGGATTTTCAGAAAAATAGCATGCAATGTCAACTCTGTACTTAAACTGTAACCATAAAACCCTGGGGAGCTATCAAGTTATCAGTCTTTAGTACTGAAAACATAACACTGGTTTAAGTATAGCTACTCAAAATGGGTCAAATTACAGCTGGGTTATGTTTTAGTGAGCTAAAATTAATAAGGTATTTTCAGCCAAACAGGCAAATTCATAAATGTAGATATTTGTAACCACGTTACTGATTATATAAGCTCATTTTTATTTAACCCTGTGAAAATTGGTTAAGTGTACACACACACGCATGCACGCAAAACCACCTGTGAGCACTGAAGTTCTCAGTTCTGTGTGGCACAGGACCTCAAAATGGAACAGAAATGCCAGCACATCAGCATTCCAAATCTGGATTGGATGCTAAGGTTTAAGATGTTTGGGTTTGGAGTTTGAACTTTGTGTACTTTGAGGTAGTTGTTACATACTCTGAGTTGAGATCTGTAGTAATTGGCAGTAAATAAGAAAAAAATCTTTCCTTTCAAAACTGAAATGCTTGTGTGTCAGATATCTCCATAAACGTTCTGTCTTTCTAAAGGCCAACAAAAGCCCAAACCCAACTAGAGATCATGATGTAAGAGCTAATCTGAGCAAGTCACTTCTGAAGCAGCAGTAGAGGAAGCATCTTTGGTGGCCTGGGTGAAACGGTTAATGCTTGTCCTATGTGCATTTTAATTAAACATGTGAAGGCAGAATTGGTTGTCAAATTGGCTGCTAGAATTTGAGTATTTGAAAATTCATGGCAGCCAGCATTTTACATTTGCATTCACCATTTTTCTGTGATTCTGTAGACGTTAAATCCCTCTATTTTTTCTCCAATTCCACTGATGAATCTCCAAGAGACAGTATGGGTTTGGCCCCAAGTTATTAAGTCTTTTTCTTTCAAAGCACATAGATTATTTCTGGGCTATTAATTTTGGAAGAATCTAATCCCAGTGTCCTGTTGATTTTGGAAGGAATAAATTATGCCCTTCAGCCTATTTAGCAAGTTTGTCACATGTCTAGCTATATGGACTCTTTAACACATGCTTCAGTTAAATTACAGATCCAGATAACAAACTCTAAGCTTGCCTTTTGTGACACTCACTGAAAAGTCGAAGACTCCACAGATGCCTAAATGAATTACAGTGCTACTAATACAACCTTTAAAAAGCCTGTAGAAAATATTAATCGAGTTTTTCATAATGTTTTAAGTTCTTCATATGTAAGGAAATGAAATAAAAAAAATCCTTGGTACTATTGGCTTTACGCATGTGTGTGCAATATTTAATTCTGAAATTAAGAAGTTCAGAACTTCTGAAGTGGAACAACTGTCCTTTCCAAACTGTACTTTCCAGAATGCAAAAAACAGAAGAACACTAGAGCCAGTTTTATGATTTTTCTGCATTTAATCTTGTGATGGATACAGATCCATTTAGTAGTTTTGTTTTTTAATCAGAGATAGTTATATACTTTTTGCAGCATATCTTTCTGGTCATTGCATAATTTTGTGCATAGGTGCATACCATCTATCTATATTAGAAAACTATTATTTCAATTTTCCTGATGGGAAATTGAGGAAAAGAGAGACTAAGGAACCTTTTCCAGATCACAGAGGACATGAGTCATAGCAGGTTAACTTTTAAATTACTATATATCTTTCCTTGGGACAAATCTGTGCAAGCAATGAATTATCTGCTAAATGTTTGTTTGAAAATCAAACAAAGCATTATTAATTTAATTTGGTGAGTAAAAAACCCCAACAACTTGGAATAATTCTACAGTTAGCCTTATTTTGATGTGTATTTTTGAGAAGGGAAGAGTGAGATTGTTATTTTTTTCCCATCAGAAATATTTATGTAGTTTGCCAACATCTGCCTTGGCAATACTTTACTAGTAATGTATATAGTTTGCCTTTTAGAAAATTAGTTTCCTAAGGTTGAGAAAAACCGTGAGCAAAATTATGTGGCAGGAAGCATTTAAACATGAAAATATGAAATACAACTCAGATTTGATAAATTCAGTGTCAAAAGACACACTACTTCACTATACTTAAAAGACATCTTCAACCTAAAAATGTACTAATGATTGAAAAGACAATGAAGGCAGCAATAAAAATTCACAAAACTAAAAACAGGAGTAATAGCAGTGAGTTTAAAACTGACTCCAGGGAAATATGGACAATTGATACAGGAAGCAGAAAGTATCTTTGAAAAACTCTGTAGAGGACAGAGGAAAATAAGAAACAATACTTTAAGTATATAAAGAAAAAGTGAGATCTTAGTAATGGTTTAAATCCAGTATTCAACAAGGATAGTAAAAACATGGATCATGATGTGCAAAAGACAGATGTGCTTGTGCACATCTGTTTTTCTAGAAAGACAGAAAGATCTATATCTACCTTGAAACTAATGAAAAGTATTTTGTGTCCCATTAATAGCTAGAAACAATGCTGAGCAAATATTATTGCTTTTTGTTTTTCCAAATTGGCAGGATCAGATAATAGCCTAAGGTGGTTTAATTCAGTGTACTATTTTTTTAAAATTACAGAATGCTGGGGAAATTTCAGAAGACTTAATGCTGAGATTTTAAGTTAAAAATATGTTTAAAATCTTACAAAAGACTGACTAAAATGGAGCTAGTAAAGAAATAAGTATAGATGAAGAATAGTCACACATAGAAAAATATTTCTAGTGTGGTCCTGTAAGGATCTGTTCTTTCTCCAGTGCCATTCAATATCTTTAGCAAAGTCTGGAAAATATGAAATTATCAATAGCAAAACTTACAGGTAGGAAAATATTTTGATAATTAATGACGATGAAAGCAAAGGAGCTAATCTGTAGTGTTTATTAAGATAGATTTCATTAAAACAAGGTATTTTTGCATAGCCAAACCTAAGGACAAAGGACAAAGAATTTACATAAAAATAGAATGTCCTGAGTTGGAAGGGACCCGCAAGGACCACTGAGTCCCACTCCTGTCCCTGCATAGGACAGCCCCAAAATTCACACCATGTGTCTGAGGATGTTGTCCAAATGCTTCTTGAATATTGCCAAGCTTGGTGCTGTGGCTGCCTCCCTGGGGAGCCTGTTCCAGTGCTGCACCACCCTCTGGGTGAAGAACCTTTCCCTAGTATCCAACCTAAACCTCCTCTGCCACATCTTCCTGCCATTCCCTTGGGTCCTGTCATCAGTCACCAGAGAGAAGAGATCAGCGCCTGCCCCTCCTCCTCCCCTTGTGAGGAAGCTGTAGACTGTGATGAGGTCTCCCCTCAGTATCCTCTTCTCCAGGCTGAATAAACCTAATTACTTTAGCCACTCCTTGTACAGTTTCCCCTCTAAACCCTTCACCAACTTCGTGGCCCTCCTCTGACACTCTCTAGTCACTTTGTATCCATAATATACTGTGGCACCCAAAACTGCGCACAGTACTTGAGATGAGGCTGCACCAACGCAGAGCAGAGTGGGACAATTGCCTCCCTCGACTGGCTGCAATACAGTGCTTGATGCACCACAGGACACGGCTGGCCTTCTTGGCTGCCAGGGCATACTGTTGGCTCATGTTCAACTCACTGTCAACCAGAACTCCCAGATCCCTCTCCATGGAGTTGCTCTTCAGCCTCTCGTTCACCAGTCTGTACATACATCCAGGGTTGCTGTGTCCCAGGTGCAAAATTCAGCACTTGCCCTTGTTAAACTTCCTACGGTTGGTGATTGCTCAGCTTTTCTAGACTCTCGACTTTTCTAGAGCTCTCTGCAGGGCCTCTCTGCCCCTGAGAGTGTCAACAGCTCCTCCCAGTTTTGTGTCATCAGCAAACTCAATTAGCAAACTTCAAGGCCTGCATCCAAGTCATTTATGAAGCCATTAAAGAGTACTGGCCCTCAGATGGATCCTTGCAGAACCCCGCTAGTGACTGGCCACCTGCCTGATGTAGCCCCTCTTACTATAATCCTTTAAGCCCAACCTCTCAGCCAATTGCTCACCCACTGCATTACGTTTTTATTCAGCTGTACGCTGGACGTTTTGTCCAGGAGGATACTGTGAGAGAGTATTGAAAGCTTTACTGAAATCCAAAATGATTACATCGACTGGCTTCCCTTGGTCAGCTAGGACCATAGAAAGAAATTAAGTTTGTTAAGCAGGACTTTCGCCTCATGAACCCATGCTGGCTGGGACCAATGACTGCATTGTCTTTCAGATGTTTTTCAATAACTCCCAGAATAATCTTCTCCATAATTTTGTCAGGCACAGAAGTGAGACTGACAGGCCTGTAGTTACTGGGGTCATCCCTGTTGCCCTTCTTGAAGACTGGGGCAATGTTTGCCATCTTCCAGTCAACTGGGACCTTTCCAGATTCCCAAGAGCATTGAAAATTCATGGAGACAGGTCTTGCTATGACATCAGCCAGCTCTTTAAGTACCCTTAGATTAATCTCACTAGGCCCCATTGACTTATAGGGATCCAGCTAGAGCAGCAAGTCCTGCACAAATTCGGGTCTTATAATACTTGTTATACACATAACACTTATTATGGGGGAACTGAATCTTCCAGAACGGGTACTCTAGAAAAGGCTTATATAATAATTTGAAAGTAAGCTACCAGAATGATGCTATGATTAAAATGTCAGATGCAATCCTTTCATGTCTAAGCAAGGGAATACGGACGGAGAGCATGATACTCCCTCTGTGTATGTCATTAGTGACAGCATTCCTGGAATACTCTGCCCAGTTGTAATATTTACACTTTGAGAAGGATATTGACAAACTGGAATGGGCTCAGAAGAAAACTGCAAGAAAGGTATGAGGTGTGGGAAATGTGCCTTATACTGAGATACTAAAAGAGCTTGATTCAGTCAAGGTTAGGAGACTTTGTCACAGTCTGTAAGACCTTTCATGGAAAGATGGTCTTGACTAGTTCTGTTTAGTTAACTAATAAAGTCTTCAAAATTGTTAATTTTTAATTATTGTTGTCACTGGATCGTTATCCAATTAATAATAAAGATGGAAATACTGGAAATTTAATTTTGACAATTCTGAGCTGGAAACAGCACAAATATCAAGTGAGAGTAATTAATGTTTGGAACAAATTCCGACATAGCAATGTGCTGGATTTTCCATCTGTTGTAGTTCTTAAATTGAGCTGTAACATATCTCTCAGAAAGACACCCAGTCTAGAACAGATATTATGGCTGATGCAGAAATTGCTGGGTCTTGTTCTCTAATTTATGTAGCAGGTCAAGTTAGAAGACCAAAAGGTATCTCCTGGCTATAAAAACAGTCAGGAAAAAGTAACTAAGGTACACTGTGATAAAAAAGACAGCATATATGTACTCCAAATACCACTATCACAATAAAAAGTACTGTGGAAAGGGAAAATTCTGTTAAAAAAGAGAAGAAAAGATGACTGGTTTTAATGCATAGCTGACAATTAAAAGACCATATTTCTGATACTGAGCCTTCCTCTAACTTCCTTGCTTTGTCCAATTCCAGTAATTTTTGCTAGGTACAGTTTTGTCTAGTTTGTTTTGTAGTTTCTACTGATGAGTCTGAATTAAGTTTAGAGCATGCAAATCAAACACAGTGACCACCGCAAAACATACTGGATTTGATACACAGTTGTTGTATTTTCCAACGAGGCACAGAGAGTTTTTCTTTAGCTCTTCTAAAAAGAGCTGGAGTGCAGATGGGTCTGACTGAAAAAAGTATACAAATATATCACATGTGTGTTTATGGTCTGTCTTTCTTAAATCAGGTTCTCCACTGGCACTTCATTCTACTCCATTGTTAAATGGGTGTATTAATGGATAAAATATTTTGCAAGCAAAGACTAAACACGTTAAGACTTTGGGGTTCTTTTATTTGTTTATTTCCCTATGAGAAAGCTTTATGGTCTGTGATGAGAAAGTGCTTTATAGTGGCAATGGCACATGTATTCATTTAAGAAACATAAGTCCTCTAGTGTCATCTAGTAATCTTTAGGAAGGCCCATAGATTCAACTGTCCGTTATATTTTGTGTTCTATACATATGGGCCAAAATGCAACTCTGTTGGCTCAACTCCGTATATAATGTTATCTAATGTGCTGTTCTTTCATTTCTACTCTAACAGGTGGACTTCTATTTAGTGACAAAAAACATATATGTTTTTATGCTCTGCATAATTTTGAGAATATGTCCCTGTTTATATTCCAAGCTCTTTTATTAAAACACATATGTCCTTCTTGGGCTGGTTACTAAAATGACTTTGTAACAGTCTTAGTTGCAGACACTTTATGACTTCAACAAAAAGATAGTGTTAAAATTGAAAGCTTCTTCAAATATCAACAACTTCACAATTCTTTACCTGAGAGCTTTTGTCATTTACATCACTTGGTCTTTTCTCTGCTTCCTCTTATACTTCTTCTGTCAGTGTTTGGCATTTGTTAAACTTTCTCCTCTATTTAGAATATTTCTTGAGCTTGGAAACTTTCCAGGGGGAAAAAAAAAGAGGCTTTCTGTGAACTTTGATAAATTATTTTATTAACAGTGAAAATTTAGTAATTTCAGTTCTAAATGCAGGGACTATATGTTTTTGTTTGTTTGTTTGTTTTCTTGTTCTCTTTTTTTTACATCCCAGTAAATTATTCTGCACAAGTTTTGGTCATTTCTGAACCGATTTGTTTCATACAGAAAGTCTTTAAGGATTTCATCTGTACCATTAGAAAATACTCTGAGGGTGGGAACATCTGGAAATAAACTGTACGACCCACTTTAGCATACTTTGCACCGTGAAAGCTTGTATATTATTTCAGTAGCCCCTGGAGCTGCTGTTCTGGAGAGTTTTGCTCCGCCTAGACCTCAAAATGACTCATGTCTTCTATTCCTTTCTCCCCGAAAATAAGTTTATAATATTCAAGATGTAAGGGAGGATTGTGAGCATGTTAATGTATCGATCACTTCTGGTTAAAGAATACTTTGCCCAGTATAGTGTGTGTTCTTCCACTTCAAGGATTCTGCCTCCCAGCACAGCCATGAAGAAATTGCTTCCTTGTCTCACCAGGAGAGTCATGATGGCAAGTACCTTGCTTGTTACTTACTGCTACATGGTGTATTAAAAGCATCTGTATTGAATCATTCATTTGTGCAGCAGTTTGTGCACGGCTTAGTGAATGAAACAGTGAGCTAATGAATGAACATTCCTACTTAAAACAGACATATATATCTTTCAAGTTGTATTCCTTCATCTCGATGGCATACCTCAGTCCATTGGCTCAGTCCAAAGTAAATCCATAACATGTCATAGCTGGACAGACCTCTGATGAGATTCTTTTCAACAAGTTAGCATACTGTTAAGTCATTATTTTTAAGGTCTCTAACACAGAAGTCCCTTGTTGAACAACTTTGCTTTATTTGGCCCACTATGTGAAGGCACGTTTGAGTGAGATTTTTAATTCCCAATTCATGAATATTATTCCAACACATATGTAAATCTTTGTAAGCATTGGACTACTACTGTGCATTCTAATAACATGGAAGATAATACTGTGCCCATTCTCAATCACTTAATTAAAATAATTGCTGGAGCAATTTTTATAGCAATATATAGGCATTTTTTCTGATAAATTTGTGTGGTTAGAATAAGTCATAAGGAGGGATTTTTACTGTCTTGTCAATGGTGGTCTGTCTTAAAGCAATAACTTTAGGAACAAGACGCTATATTCATTCCCAGTTGGACAGTCTTGAAGACGACAGAGTGGAGTAGTGGTACAAGCCACTGGCAGGGCTTGTCTAGGGTTCTCCTGGCTCCACACTGGAGAGGAAACCAAGGAAAGAGTGTTGGTTGGATCCCTGAGCCTCCTGGTTGAATCTAACTTGTCATATTTTTTAAACACCCAAGCGACTGCGGGTCTTTTGGAGGAAGCAATTGCTTTTAGCATTCTTTTCCTATTGCTTTCTGACCATCTCAGTACTTTCTTAAGGTGTTGCCCTTTGTAACAGGAATGTGAACTGTACATAGACCTAAAGAAAATTAACAGTGACTCAGAAAATGAAAATTATCTGGAAAAACTACATTCCTCAGGAATACAGTATCATAGACACTTGATTATTTCTTCTTGTGGAAGGGGCCAAGGTGTTTTATGATACCATACAGTTGTAGCTGAGATTGGCCTGTAGCCCAATCAACTAGTCATTCCTTTCTGGTGTATTTCTGTATTGGACTTATGCTGAAATGCCCACAGGAGATTTGGGTAACTCTCTACAAATGCTTTTGCAGGTAGTGAGTGTTAATATAATTTAAAATATCTGTTGTTTTCCCACCCCTTTCCTACTCTTCACCTCCCTTTGTTAAAAAGGTAAATCATTCAGAGGTTGCTTTCAGCAAATACCAGTTTGCTGAATTTACAGGAAGGGCTGCAGTTCCTTTATGCACATGATGCTTTCTAACACATCACAGGAATCTTAAATAAAAAGTAAAAACACACACATGAAAACAAACAAATTCATTTCCTTCCAAAATATCCACACAGGAAAACGCTATGTAGCTAAATATGCTAAATACAACTCTACCAGTAGCTTGTGTACCAAATCATGCTCGCTGAATTGTGGCTATCCTTTCTGAAAATGAGGGCATAAGACTCCTCCTTCCTTCTACCCACAAAAGTTGAAAAAACCAGACATATTTAGCCCTCAGCTGCCTAAGGAAATGTCACTTACCAATGTTTAGGATGATAGATTGCGTCCTTTAGATGTACCATTCTCTCTCCTTCCTCTCCAAGGAGATCCATTCTCAATTTTTTTACCCTTAAAACCTAAAAGAATCATAACAAAGGCTTCTCACTTAATTCATCACTTCCACTTCCTCCATTTTGTGAGCATTTATGTAGCATAAAAAGTAGTGCTTGTGGCACTCTGCTCTTTGCCCACATGTGAGCTTAGGAGCAGCTATGCTGGTCAACCAAGTGGAACAGCTTTTTTAAAAACTTTAAAAAATAAAACCCTGTCTCAACTGATCTTAGAAATACCTATATGAAAAGGAGTTTGTCCTTCTCTCCCACATATAAAATTGCTTCTGAAGTGTTGTAACAAGTTTTGGATTATCGGCATTCAAAGACAAATGAGACCAGGAAAAATGAGAAGTCTAAATCAACAACTTCCGATAATCTGTGATTAAAAGGGCAGGAAGAATCAAAATTATTCACAAACCTACATAAATGGGTATTGGGAATCATATTATGGACAAGATCAAGTGGATAGCTGTGAAGACAGCCCAAGCCCAGCTTGACCAGCTCCGAGACATGGTAATAAGGCCAGTGACTGAGGTGCCTCCTGCAGAGCTGGTGCCCTCCAGTGCGCTGCACCACTGCAGGGCTCATTATGCTGGGGTGCAGCACCAGCACTGGGGTATTATTTTCTGTGTGCAGTGGCAGAGTATTTGGAAGGTGAGCTTTTCGAGACTTTCAGTCTTACAGAACTGTTATCTCTGCTTCAGCCTCAGCTATACTCAGTGCGGACTATACTCAGTGCGGACTATACTCAGTGCGGACTATACTCAGTGCATATACACTTTTTTTGCTGTAGTATGAGTGCTCTCCATAACAGGAATATGTCTCTGAGATATCCGAGTTGGGTCCGAGTAGTCCTGGGGGTGCATCATTATGGAAATGAGCTAACAGTTCTTCTGGATTTGAAGTGGCTGTACAAATAATATATCAGTGTTTGCCTGCAATATGCCTGAGCTAATTACTCTTCTGGATCCAAACATACCAGCTCCGATCTTTCTGTGTCTATACAGGCAAAAATTGCCTGCAGATAGTGGTGTATTGTTACGGATGCTTCGGGCATGTATAAAGTCAGGAACCTTCCACTCATCATCTTGTACAGAGAAGAGGAAAAAAAAACACCCCACCTTAACACTTTATTTCTTTATTTTCTTTTATAACCTTGGCACTACATTGTCAGTGAAGGTTCCTGCACATTCTGTGTTCTGTACTGAGTGCAGCAGTGTCAGCCAGAAAGAGTAGGAAAGCTCCTGAGATTAGCCCTGAGAGAAACAGTACTGGATCCTACCAGAGATTCTACAGGTCAGTAACACACAACTGAAAATGGACAACGACAGATTAAAGGAAAAGTGAATGAAAAAAACCCAAACCAGCAAGCAAATATTTGATATTTCCCCAAACTACTCCATCTCCAAGAGTTTGTAGCTCAGGAACTTTTTCATCCAAAGTGTTGTCTCATGCTTAATAGTCACTGGTTATTGCCATGAGTTTAGCTGGTGACCTTGGCAAACTTATAGCTCCACAACTTCTGTTGTTCCATTTATATGAAGAACTACCTCTCTCTGACCATTCTGGAGATGGTACCTGCTACCTTCATTTGATTCTGACTAGTTCCTCAACTAGAGGAGAAGAAGTAATTACTTATTTACCCTTTCACACCACTCATGATTCCATAGGCATCTGTTCTACTGCGTCCTTGCTCTGGGACCTCCTTCTAATTTGAAAATTAACCATTTAATTCTGTCTTGTCCCTTTAACCAATTAAGATACGAAGATCTCTCTTATCACAAGGCTGTTTAGGTTTTTTTAAGAGGTTTTAGTGAATGATCTTGTAAAGAACCAAGTAAGCTTTATATTTTTCCTTATAATTGTTTAAGGAATTCCCTGTGATGTTTGAGTTTAGTTTACTAATAGCTTTAACTCATTTTCCTGCTACAAAATCAGTTTATTGACCTGCTCTTCCACAGATCTGTTATTTCCAGGTATTTGGTATCACATTAGCTGCCTTCTTGTCTGCCAGTACAAAGGCATTTTTAAGAGGAGGCACTGAAGAGGGCTAATACAGGTTTAACTCCTGTTAACATGATGAAAAGGGAATCGAACATGCTTCTCACCTGGCATGAATGGAAGCCCTGATTCTGTGTAAAAGTAAGAATGTGGGTCCTCCTTTTGTAAATCATAACCTTTGTTTCTGCAGCACTTCTTTTTAACATATCCATGAAAATAAATTATTTTCACCAATGGAATGCTGTTTCAAATTGGGCAAGAGAAAACAAAAAAAAATGTATTTTGGTTCGATCAGAATCAATTGCATTTTTCAGGGTTTTTTTTCTGGTTTGTCCAGAAAAAATAAAATCTCTATTCGCATAGCATAACTACTTTCCAGGAAACAGATTATAACATTCGATTTGGCTCTGAATACATACTAAGTTTTGACGTTTTTTCTTTAAACTAAATATGATGTTTTGGTTCATACATCTGTGAGATCAAAAATGCATAGTTCCAAAGCACTGGTTAGGAAATCTATCAAAAAAGCCCAGGTGTCTGAGGAACAGTTTGACAAGCAGAGAGACAAAAGGAACACAGGGAAAGGAACAATGTCAGAGAAGTGTGAAGACAAAGGGTCTGGAGGCAAGGTTCGTGCTCAGGGTCATAGGGGGAATAGAAACTCCACCGGTGTCAGCTTTCTCTCTGTAATGCATCTCTGTCTCAATTCATGCTAAATAGATTGGCACGTACTGCTGACAACCTATTATTTTACAACCCATGTGCTTTTTAATTTATTTAGATAACAGTACAGTTCAATTCTTTAGCTAGATTATCAATAGGATGTAATGACAATCCACATATCTATGGATTTGTTTCATAGTAGTTTAACAGTGAAAGAAGTGTCTTTTCTGGGGACTCTGGTGGCAGCAGTACTCCTCGAACGGAGTGGAGAGAACTGGCCTCTTCACTGGCCTTTCCTGCTGCTACCAAGAGCTGTTTGGAGATTGAGTCAGCAGAGCCTAGGGAGTGGCTCGATCTTATATAAAGTAGATATCTGCAATAAGTCAGATGAGTTGTGCTTGAAAGTACCTGCTTCTTCCAACTGTAAGTTTGTGTATTGTCAGTTAGGCTACAAATGGCTTAAGTTACGTGAGGTGAATCTCAGTTCAGGATGCCTAATCTTTTCACCACTAATGCTGCTCTATTATTTAGCCAGCACAACAATATCTAGTTCTACTTCTGAGAACAGAAATATCTCAGGAAAAATGTAGTGAATTCCCAAATGAGCTTTATTAACAGTTTTTCCACCTTCTGTAATATTGCTTTGACTAGTTTTAAGACAGAAGAAGCTGGCAAGCTTTGTACCTATCCCTCATAAGAGCAGTTATCACGAGAGGGCAGCAGCAAATGCCAGTCCATCCAAGTCGCCAGTTGCAATGTCTCACTTTCAAACACCTCTTCACATCACACCCTCAACATATCGAGAACAGCACATCAGGAATATCCGTATATGAGGGCATGTGTAGATGGCAGCTATCATCTGAGGCTTGTTTGAGCTGGGGGTTGTATATTTTGTTGTATGAAGGTGATAGTAATAGTGTAAATTTTCCAACAAAAAGGGTGGTTTGCAGTCTCTAGGCCTTGCTTAATACAATATCCTTGTGTCCTAAACCACTTTTTCTTCAATGCAAATTCCTTGTATTTCTCCAGAACTACCTGCCAATCTTCAACAAGTCAAGTGGGCAGTAACACAGGTGACAGCTGCAGACTTTGCCTGTTGAACTCACAAGTTTCCACCCTTTCCACAAGAGCGGTGCAAGACCAGAGTCCCCACAGGGCCGAGCATCGGGATAACCAGGGTGATAGGACTTAGCTATACCAGTATAACTTTCCTTGCTTTTTGAACAGATTTTTTTCAAAAAAATAAAAATCCTGGTATATGAGGCCTGTCTACAGCTTCAGTGGCTTCTTTTGCTTTAGCTAATCAATGAGGGGTGTACTAAAATAAATTTGATTTTAGCAAAACTCAAAGTCTATCCAAGAAACTGTTTTCTGTTTGTTTTTAAATCAGCTTAATTAAGTAAACTGACATTTAAACCTGGTACAGACAAGCTATACCTTCCACATTTTATGAAAAGATAGTAAGTTTTAGTTCTTAAGATTATGACAATAATATTAAAAATATGATTTATGATCAAAGTTTTACTAATGCATCTATATCCAGCTGTTGAAGAATGCTGAAAACTTTTCCAGCCAAGGCCTTATGGATACCTTCATTCCATGGCTGCTTTTTTTGTTCATACTTTTTTCCAAGATGCAGTATAATTCCACATTTTAGCCAAAGACTCTGGTCTCATGCTATATAGACTGTCAGTTGATTCTTTGTCTTCCTGCTTTTCTGCAGCATGCCAACACTACTTATTGCGCTCCAGCTTTCTTTTGGAGAGCAATTTAATTGCATTTGAATGCCTGGTCCCTGGACTGTTCTGTGGAGCCAGGTAGCTGATGATCAGGAAGCCAGCCTTTGGAGTCCAAGATTGCAGCTGGAAGCTGCTGGAACAGGCTAACCAAATAGGAGCTGTTGAAAAATAGAGCAGCAGCAGAGGCTGATAAAGATGAGCTGTAAAAGTCTGTCTTCAAATTCTCCCTCCTGTGGAGGGAGGGAAGTGCCAACTCTGGCTATCTGGAACATCTCATGAGACCCCAGATCTACAGAGATTATTTCATTTTTTTTTAATTAAAAATAAAATGTAGTTGCTTGTGGGGTTCTGAGTGTTCCCCATGCAGGAGAGTACCTGCGGCTTCTTTGCAGTTTTCCTTCTGCTCCCACTGAAATCCGCGGGAAATCACAGTTGATATGGGTGGAAACAGAATCTACACAAAGTTCAACTGGCTTTTCAGCTGAAAGCTCACAAGCATTTTATCACTGATCAAAGATTCCTTCCTGTCTTATGCAGAGCATTCTATTAAGCATATAAGCTGTATTTTTCCACACTAGCATATGTTCGGGGAAATATTAGAACTGCCATACCTAATCAGACCAGTGGTCCATCTAGGCTAGTATCCTTGGCTCCAGATGCCTCAGAGGAAGGTGCAAGAGAATTAATAATATCGTATCCCAGGGGAAGCAGCTTCCTAATATTTGGCAGTTTTTGGCTAGCTATTCCCTGAGCGTGAGTGTTTACATTCCTTACACAGTTCTATCCTATCCAAGTGCCATCTTTTGTGTATGTTCTATTGTTTGAACTATTCTCCATAGGTTTAGGGACAAAGGTCACAATAGGACAGAGGTCATAAGTCACAGTAGATCAAAAGCCATAGCGTGTCAAATGTTGTAATATAATTCATGCTCATGTATACAGCACATATATAAAGTGATAGCTCACGCTAAGGCATTGCCTCGCATTGCTCTTACAGCTACAGCTCCCCTAAGAGCGTTATAATATCCTATTGACTTTCTTGTGGATTCATCGTGCTGTGAATTATTTCTGGCCAGTGGAATGCATGGAGTTACCTTTTGGGTATTACTTAAGCAGGCGTCTTGTGATTTTGCCAGAGATCTTTTTTGCAGGAGTCAAGGTGTGTATTGTTTCCCTAGATGTTTTTTTTCTTAAGAAAAAAAAGAAAGGGAAAGAAACTGAAGATTTACACTTTGGCTTAAAGATATATTGGGTATATGAAAACAGCTCTTTTTTTTCCTCTCCCATAAAAGAACTGATCCCATGTTCTCAACAGGGATATGTACGTGAAGCCATATTCAATAAACCTTAGGTGCCACAATTTTTCTGTTTCCTCTTAAACCAAAGAATAGACAACTGCCACATATCCTTTTGTCCCCAGCATTCAGTCTTTTTAATTTCCTACATGCCGTTACTCACTTTTTTTCCCCTTCCCTCATTGTTCTGTTCATCTTGGAACAGAAAGGAGATAAGGAATAAAACAAAAAACTCTGTAAATGATCCTTTTCCTAAGGACCCTTTACTCCTCCTAACTATTTGACTTTTCACCCTTTGGGTGCTTAGTGGAAAAGCCATTACTTGCTTGGTGAGGAAAAAGCATTTAATGAATCACAAAATCATTCAATTATTCTTAAAAACACTTCACATCACACATCTTTTTCCAAGTAAAGTGTGCATTTTTCACATTTAAATGGTGCATAACTGCCTCATGCAATGTGTCCCCAGAGTTAGAGACATTTTAACAGAAGGGTTCCAGGACTATACAGAGCTTTTTGATATATATTAGCATTAAAGACCTTGCATTAAAGATGCAGAATTTCCTCTTCTCTCTTCACTGTCTTTCAACAATATTTATGTAAAGTTGCCTTTCTGCTGTTGTGAAACGTTTAGCTTTGTACTGAGCTGAGATCTGCACGCTTAGCTTACTTCAGTGTGCTGCAGTACCGCACAGTGAAAATGAAGTATGTAGTAAAGCTATTAGTTAATATGAGGCAGCAAAGTGTTTAGAATGTTTTTTAAATAAAATGACAATTTATTTGGGAAGGGAAGTAAGGGACTTCCTCAGAAAAAGACATTGTTTTCAATTGTTATTGAGCCTGATGCTGATCTCTCACCACTTTTTCTCTGCTTTTATAAGTGCTTTCTGCAGACTGCAGTAGCTGCCATTTCCTACACAACTTTTTCTTTTTAGCATTTTTCCCCCCCTCTGAGGTTTTTTCTTAATGGACTTACATTGTAAAATGTTCTTTTCTGTATTTTATGAAAACGTATGTGCTTTACCCAGCAGAATCAGGTGGCCGGCTCCGTTTGTAAAACCAACTTGAAGGTTGCACTTTTGCCAGGGCAAATGGGAATAAGTCTGTTTATTTGAATGCCAGTATATGAACTGTACCAGCTAAAGATCTGGCCTTGAATTTGTAAACTTTTCTGCACTTTTATATCCCTGTAATTTAAACAACTAATTTTTTCCATAGCAATATTTCTTTTAAAAAAATTTAATAAGAAAGAGTGGTATTTATACAACAGCTTTAGGCTAACTTAGATATCTAACTTAGGCACAGTTTTAAGAACTAAACCTAGGTGTTTGTACTTCCCTGCATAGCTGGCAGAGAGACAGAGGTGCCGGGGGGCTGTAGGAGGTGGGGGCGGCTGCAATTCAAAGCACCTAAATCAGATGCCTGAAGTAGACAGTGTGAATAACCCTCTAGATGACTGGAATTATTGGACCACATTAGAGAGAGGGAGAAAAAAAGTGAGGCTGGCATATGGTGAGTGTCCTACATATGGTATGTTGTTTATATGTGTTTTTTCCGTTAGCATTTCTCTTTCCTTTGTTGCTCCACCTCCTCCTGCAGTCTTTCCTAACAAGAATGTTAATTCAGAAACTTCTGTGGTTGAAGGAAAGTTTTTGGACTGACCTACGCTATTCTCAAGAGCACAAAAATCAGGAGAAATGAGTTAGCTCTCTCTCCTGTACTCTGGCTCACTTACACAGTGCTCTGTGTGTTTGTGTGTAATTTTCTATTTCCTTTTATTTCTCTGGAGCCGATAAGGTGTGGGGGGGGTTAAAACCACTTTGCCATAAAATTTACCATATTTCACCCCTCAAGACAGTATTTTGTACAGACTCAAGTATCAGTACATTTTTCAATAATTAGAAATGATAGGCGTCAATGTGATAGACACGCGCTCTTCGTACTGTATTAATTCCTTTGGTCCAGTCAAATCCTGGTCTTATCCAATGTAGCTTCAGGGGGAAGCTCCCTTGTGCTGCAAAAAACAGGCTCCACCTGGTTCTGATTAAATTCTCACTGGTTGGATCTGCCCAGTGATGGCGTAAGAAAATACGGAGCAGAGAAGCCTGCAATTGAAGCCGTAGATTCATGGCCTATAAAACTAAAAGGCTATTATGGTCATCTATTCAGTCTTCCCTCCTGTGTAAGGGGCACCAGAACTTTTCTGAATTACTCTTTTTTTTTTTTTTTTTTTTTTTTTTTTTTTTGTGAACTGTAGCATAGATTTTAATGGAGGAAAGCATTTGATCTTGATTTAAACCTTCCAGTGTGTTTCTTCAACTATATCTTCTAACCACTGGCTTCTGTTATACCTTTGTCACCAGACTGAAAACTCTAGAGTTATCAAATTTCTGTTTCTCACATAGTTATTTATAAGCTGTGATCAAGTAACCTTTTAAACGCCTCTCTGATAACCTAAATAGATTGAGCTCCTTGAGTCTTTCATTACAAGGAATGTTTTCTAATCCTTTCATCATTCTCATTGTTTTCCTCTGAACCTTTTCCAATTTTTCAACAATCTCTCTTGAATTGCGGACACAGTATTTCCAGAACTGGTTGCATCCGTGCCAAGGACAGAGGTAACACCACCATATTGTATATTTCTCTGGTGATGTGTCCATGGGTTGTATCAGATCCATGTCTACCCTCTTGTACTCACAGCTTTTCCCAGCTGATTATGTGCTCTACTGGCTTTTTCAGAACGACTTCAGTCTGTGGGCAGGGTCCCTACCTTGTAACAGTGACATACAATCTTTGTTATTAGAGCAGTGTCTTATGCTTGGACCAAAATTTACAGTTTGTTTAACCATGGCCAGTTTCCTGAGCAATCTGGGTTCCACAGTGACTCGGCCTGCTCTTTATTTACTAATCTTCCAATCATTTAAAATGCAAACTTGCAAAATATGTTTTCTTATCGTTGATAAAAGAGCCACAGATAGAAAAAAACACCACAGGGCCATGCATTTGTGGGTCACCATTAAAATAAACACCACTGATTATTTTTTCCCACTTACTACATGCTTGAGACTGAGATTTGACTCTATTTAATAGGTAAAATATTGATTTTAATAAATTTTTTCTTCATCAAAATATTATGATTAACAACTAAAAGACTTTCCAGTATTCCTCTGCATATTTAATACTACTAAAATTACCTTTATTCTACCAAATACATACTCTTATTAAACGATATCTAGTTAGCTTTGGCAAGATAATTTTCCATAAACTTCTCTTCTCACTGCTTTGATTAAAATGAACTAATATTCCTAGAAGCCGTTCCTTATTTTGCTTGAGATCAATGTGAGGTTGAAATGCCTATAGACATTTAGGTCGTCACATTTATTCTTTTTAACTATTGACAAAAATTTTTGTGTAGTTCTTTTGAACCTCCCTCGTTCTCCAAGACCTACTAAAAATCCTCACTAACCATGCAGACAGGTTCTCTGCCAAATGTATTAAAATACCTCCATGCAAATTATTCAGGTCTACTGATTTTAAAAATGTCTAGTTTTATTAGCTGCTATTTAACGTTCTCCTGCACTACTACTGAAATAGAGCTTCATCATAATCATCTGACACGAATACATCACTTGACTTTTCCCCAAAATATGGAAGAAAAGTATTTGAGAATGCCTTTTTTAAAAAAATATATTATTACAAAAAATCCTAGTAATTTCCATTTAATAATGGAGCAAGGCAATTGTTAGGATTTTTTGGTCATAATATAATTTCAAAATGTCTTCATGTTGTCCTTATCTCTGTTTTCTCTTTGTGACCTTTGGCTTTCTTTATCAATGTTCTGTAATTACTAGCTTCTAATTTACATTAATTGTGCTCCTCCCTTTTGTTTTGTTTTTTAGTAGCTGCGTTCACAAATGAAGTAATTTTATTATTTTCAACAGAAGTATAGGAGGTGTTTCCTTGATTGTGAATTTTTTGAGGTGTCCTTTATAGTGCATTTAGCAGATTAAAGTTGTCAATTTTTTCCTTTAATACTTTTTCCAAATAACTGGTTCACGCTTACTGTCAACTTTGTAAAAGCTGTCTTATAGCACCAAATATAAATATTGGGTTTTAATTCATTTGCTCTAACAAATATAATCAAGTTGTAGCTATGTGCACATAAGCAATTAATTTTTAATTCTCTGATTCCTCTGTCACACCGACATCTAGTAGAGAATTCCTCCGTGTTGGATGCAATTAGGGAAGTTGTCATTTTTGATCTGTTTAATGTAGCTGATGTTTTATTATGGACACTCTGAGATTTCCAGCTCATGTTAATATTATTCCATACCCTGTAACCATTTTTTCCATGTTAAGATATTTCATGACCTGTATGGAAGAAATGCAGACTTTTAAAATTATTATTTAAATGTGACAGCAATCAGAATCTTTCAAACGAGGCATAACAAGTGAGATATAAAATGTCAGTCTGATAAAACTACAATTTGTATTAGTGCTTTATAATAGAGTGTGCTTTTAAAAATATTGACACTGTTACGGGGAGGTGTGAAAGATTTAAAGTACAGAAGCCATTTGGGTTTTTTTGGTAGGAGAAAAGTGTGAACCTGGATTCACAGTGTTCTCTTGTAGCTTCTGTTTATTTACAGTATCATATGCAGATTGCTCAATTAAATGCTTTAAGCAGAAATACATAACAGACCAAAATGCAGCTACAATTATAACAAATTATAAAATTCTGGAAATCGGGTCTGAAATTGCAGCCCCTTTGAAGTCAGTAGCACTCAAACTGTTAGACTTCCAGCAATTTTCTTCACAAAACACAGTTCCATATTATAATGATTTAACTTGCCACTAGCTTCATGGCAAAGTTCACTAAGTGGACCAGAACTCCCAATTACCTCACCCTGATTTAATCTTATTCTTTAAGAGGGTGAAACATATTAAAATATGGTATTAAATAGGAGTGTTTTCAGGGAATATATCTCCTAATTCTTGCTGAATGATACCCTGGAAACATTTTTAAAAAAGAATACTGCATTTCTATTTGTGTCGCAAGAAAACTACTCTTAAAGACAGACCTGAACTGAATATCTGCGGTGTACGTTTCTAATTTTAGGTACAGTTGCCTTATAATGATCAGGTTTAATTTCTTTTACCCTTTATCTTTCCTATTTAGATGAAAAGCCCTCCTGTTCAGTCCACAGCACCTGATGCAAAGATCTCCACAGAGATCCTATTAAAATATTAGTGACCATTCAACCGGTCACCATCTAAAATTAATTACTGAGGTTGTAAGTATTTTATCAGCAAGAACACAATGTGTTACCTGGTTTTAGCGATTTTATGCCAGTACATTATGAATGTATAATACTGTCTTACATATATGACAGTTCAGAAAGGAAGCACCAAACATATTTGGAGAATACAATCAGTATTAAATGGATTAACAATAGATTTGGCTTCAATACAATAAATCCAGAGAGACTCTGCAAGCACAGGAACTAGCTACATTTTCTACCAGATGTATTTCCTACTATTTAATGTACATAAAACACATGAATTGAATTTGTTATTGGTATTCTGTACCATGAGGAGAGTCAGGAAAAAAATCCATATAACCATGCGTGAGCGTAATGCTAAATATGAGAAAATAGCATATTGTGCCAATCAGACAAGTATTCACGGCAAAATAGTTATTAGGGGACGTTCACACATGCAGGAGCACTTGTTTGATTTGGGAGAGGCCAAGGTTGACAGGGCCACTGACTAATACACCCTATCACCAGTACAAAATAGTCCTCGAGGCTATATACCAGGGAAACTGGACTTTCTCTGCTCATGCTCTTTCTGATCAGACTTGTCTTTTTCTGGCAGCTTTTGCCAGCAATCAGATTCACTGGAAACATAAAAGAGAAAATGATTGCTGGAGTTGTGCTGAACAAGCGGACCGTTATCTTTCTTCTTGCTCTGTTTGCCCATGTGCACAATGAAAGGAAGCTGGCAGAGGTCCTGGTCCAGGAAAGGAATTAGGGGCTTTATCATCAGACAATAAGTTGAGCAAATTGCAGACCACAAAGTACTTCTCTTCAGAGTACTGCTGAAGGACTCGTGGCTGAACTCGGTGCCTTAGAGGTACTAGGAGGAAGTACAGGGAGGTTGTAAAGATGAGTAGCCAGAAAATGAGGGATGCTCGTGCAAGGTCTGGTGACGCTCAGTGGGCAAAGGAGAACACAGAAAAAAAATATAAAATTCTAAAGCCCTGATTTCCTGGTCATTTTTGTTTGTTTCAAAAGGTGCAATAACCCATCATACTTACTACTCCAAAGCCTTTGTTGTTCACATAATAAACTTCCACAGGAGAGCACATTTGATGAAAGATTATGATAAAATACATGGATTATCAAATATATAATGAAACCAGTAACCCAGAAGAGGACTATTTGTTTAACGTATACCCATTTGAGATAAATATATCCATTAGGTATAAATAAATGAAAGAAGATTTTAAAAGCAAGGAATTAAAAACCAAAAAGTCTTCCACAACCAGTGAAATAAGATCTTTCTGCCCTTAGTCGTCTTTGTGACCACACAACTCTTCCTCAAATTCTGATTCAAGGGGCACAGGGGAGAGTTTTTAATATTATATCCTGTAAAATTAAAGATCATAAAGCAGAACATTGACATGGTGACCGAACCCCTTTGAGCTTTTGAGCTGGTCTCTCGAACCTTGGAAGGAGTCCAGATTTTTGCTAACTCTTTGTTTTCAATCCAAAATAATCTGGAAATAATAGATGTAACAGGAATTATATTAATGTATACCTGCAATAAGGACAGAAATCGGTGGAAATATGTCAGTTTAGTCTCTTCTACTAGCAATATGAACTTTAGTTTAACATGATCATCTCAGACAAATTCTTTCAAACGCCAAATGGTTTGAGGGTCATTTGTAGGATTTATGTTTTTTCCATTATAAATTGACACACACAAAAAGAGAACTGAAAAAGATTGAGCAAAGGTCTAATCCACCTAAAACATTTAAGGGTAAATTGTTTCCCTAATAATCGCTCAATCTATAAATACCTAAATAAGATAGCTAGAGAAAATTGTTTGAAATTCTTATAGACTCATACCTCTGAAGATGCTGCAAAGCTGGTCTACTAGCACTGGTTAACTGGTTACATAAGGAAACGGGGACTCATAAGCACCGCTTCATTTTCTGGAGTGAGAGGTTTGCGTCTATTCCCTACCCCTAGCTTGAGGATCAAATTTTCCATACAAATTGGCACGGTGTGGTAGATTTTCCCTCTGCTATTCCATATCCCTGATATTCTCTGTGTGGGGAACTGCCACTAACGCCAAAGGGATGCTTGGCTCGTTGTGCTCTCCTGATAGCTACTTCAGAAATGTTGTTAGATTAAATAGCGAGGGACAGCAGCGTCTTAGTCGTGATCCATCAGGCGGATCTGAGAGGAGCCGTTTGCCCTGAGAGAGGATAGACTTTCGAGACATATGGTGCTATAATGGGGGGGTGGGGATTTTTCAATTCCAATCCACCCATTCCGGATGAGAGAGACTGAGCTAATACCCTCGTGTATGGTACATTGCATCTAGCTACGGAAGTAGCGTTAGGATGGAATTTATGGACTCTCTAAATTGTTTGCCAGGAAATGTTTACTAGCTATGCACAATAAACGACTGTGAAAGCGTATTCCTGTGTTTAATATGATACGGTTATTTCCTTATATTTGGGTCATACTATTAAGATACCAATAAAGGAAACAAAAAAAAAAAAAAAAAGAAGAAAACAAACAAGCAACGTATGTTCATATTTATGGGACTTCATTTGGGAAAGCCTGATTGACTACAAATTGTACAGGGTAAACTTACTGCATGCACCCCTGGATATGCGCCATGCCTGCCGTATTAGAAATTAAATATATGACTTATTTTTAGAGCAAAATATTCTCATCATCAAATCAAGGTATGTTTTAAAAAAAGACTCATTACCACAGCTGCAGGGGATCATACGTAATGAAATTACTGTGCGTGCGTAAGGGAAGACTACCTACCTACTTTCCCAAATGGGTACACAGCTTCACAATTTAGAAATTAAACTGGCAGCTTTGGATCACAGGCTAAAATCTTGGAGTTTTGCTCTGGGATGTGACCTTTTCTTCTGTACAGCTCACTGTTGAACCAGGGACTACTGTACAGTTTTATAGGGTGTGTTAGATTAGATACATTCCCAAACATTTTCCTCAGCTAGGAAGCAAAGTCAGAACTTTGTTTGGTAATCTGTGCAAAGAGCTTTTTCTGCTCCTTCATTTGCTTTAATGTGAGACTTTCTATTTTTCTATGATGTATCTAAGAACTCTCCCTATTATTAAAGCAGTCACTAACCTAATTTGTTTTAATCGTACATTAAGGGTTTGAGCCTGGAGGTATGCTCGTATTTTTTGCATGGTTGAACACCCTCTTTTAGTGTATGCATGTGTGCATTTATACATCCCGAATGCTGTTCACGGTAGGTTTTTCGAAGTTTAGTAAATAAAGCTTTGTAACAATGCAGTTTCTCAGTTTCTACTTGCATTTTCTGCAAATAACTACAACAGACAGACATACTTTCTCCCTTGCTTACTATGAATATAACAGAAGATATTAATTGATAAAAATGAAAGAAAATTTAAAATTAGACATTTCAACTTCTACAGCAGATCATTTAAAAATTTTAGTGCAATAGAAATTTGAAAATGCATTAGTAAAATATTTTATCCACCAGGTCTCTTGCATACACATTTGTTTCAAAATGCAATTTTCAGTGGTGTTTTTTCTTTTTATTTTAACCACAAGGATCAATATTTAGGTTTAGCTGCTCTTCTTTCTAATTGTTATTACAGTCTAACAATGAAGATGATCCTGCGAGGTCGATGGGGAAAAGACTCAGCTCTTCTCAAGGTCAGGTCTGAAGACAGTTCATGTTGTAAAACATTTAAAGGATGAATTGTTTCTCTAAAATGTTTTCAGGGACTCTACAGTAGTAAAAGTATATGAAGAATACATTATGCCATAATACTGCTAGAAGTAAAAAATTGTAAGAAAGAAACACTACCTTGGTGACAGCGAAACTTGTTTCTACAAATGGGATTTTGTATGTTTGGATGCACTATGAATGCATGATTCATACCCATAGGATATTAGCTTTCATTAAAACCTGATCGTTTCAAATGAAAGAGCTTTAGATAAGATTTTTCTTTTTAATATTGTAAATATCAAGCTCAGCTTAATCCTACTGCCTACAGCTAATGAGATGAAAAATACAAAATGCTTCCAAGGCAGTTTACCTGGAGAGTGTCTGCTTTATTTGTTTTAATCAATCAGAGTTACATCGGGTGTCACAAAGGAAAAGGCACACTTTCAGTGTTACATAGCCAAGAAGCTGACATGTCTCGTGCCTTTCTCTTCCATTAGAGACATGCTATGCCTCCAGATGCTGTAGTCTGGATTTAGGGGCATACACTGCTCTTGCACAAATAAGAGTTGCATATGTTATGAGTTAATTCCATTTTGTTGTGTTCTCTTGCACATGGCGTTTTGAAAGTTAAATGGAAAATATTTTTAGTTTACCATCTTGTATTGAAATATACTTGGATTATTAAACACAATCTAAATCCCTAAGTGATATGTTCTACAGCTCAAATGCACAAATGTGTGAAGTTCATGGACAAAATGCCTATGAGGGAATTGTACAAATCCAGACAGTGTCTCCACATGCTGTATTTTGCATTTGTGTTTCGGTCAGCTGAAGGGTATGCCAAATAACATACCTCTTCTTTGCTGTACAGCTGAGCTTACCGAGCCCACGGTGCTAGGCACTTTCCGTTTGGAAAAGAAGGGGTAGCAATAAATGGGCTTCACACTTTTATTGTGGGCATCTAATTTAAATGAAATGTATGAGATAGGCATGGATGAAGAGAGGAAGGTGGCTCCTGAGTGTGATTCAGCGCACCAAGTGCTGATATGTGTACTTAGATGATGTGAAAACCCACCCTGAGACCTGTCTGCATTGTATCAAAGGACATGCAAGTGTGATGCCTAATAAAGCATAACAAATACAAATATCTTGTGAAGACACATTTCAAGAAGTGGTATAATGTATTCACAGCTCATCAATAAAGCCACATTCTGTTTTGGGGAAATAAAACAAACAAAAAGGAGTTTATGCAAATGTTTTTTTGGAAGGTGTCAGTCTCCTTAAGGCATGCCACTTGGACCGTTCTTCAAGATAGGTAAGAACTTGCCTATCTTTTCTTTTAACGTCAGTAGTGTCATTGATGCCAGCAAACTTCAAATAGTTTCCTAAGTCAAAATTTTTGAGGCAAATACGATTTTGTCTTTTGGTGATGTCTCTGCAAATTAAGCTCTTCTTGACATACATTTTTTGGGGAAATCTAGCTTGCTTTTTTCTTTTTTCCCTTTTCTCATTCATTCACAAGCCATAATATCTGCATCTAAAAAAATCGAGTTTAATCTAAAATTATCGTTTCAAACAACTGTTACTTTGTATTTAATTTCTCCTATCCAGTATCTGTTGTTAACATTATCTGATACTAGGCTTTGAAGAGCATGATGCAGCTACGCATAAAAAAAGTACATGCAATTTTTAGCTCTTTGTTTCCTACAGCTATTATTAATTAAGGTTCCAGTCCTGCAAATGCTTCTAGTCATGCAAATCACCATGAACACAAACAGGACTCTGTAAAAAGACAGGAGTACTCCCACGTGAAACTGGTGAAATGAACAGAGCCTGAGCTCTTCAGGGCAGTGAATATCTTTCTGTTCCAAATACTAGCTAGTTAGGAGTTTCTGCTCCAAGTCTAGAGCTCATCACACTATAAATCATAAGCAAACACACCTGCAAAGTAAGTGACATAATCCCAGCAGCTATTAAAACCTGGATATTTTGTAGTTATTTATTCTTGGTGCATAGAAATACACATATGTGTCTTTCTCTCACTGCAGAGCAGAGAAAATTAGAAATGACTAAGAATACACACTGTAAGTAGTATTTTGCTCATTCATGTGTAAAAGAGGTGCTGAAGATTAGTGACTTATCACTCTCCTAACATCCCCTGATGGCGGCAGAATTATGAAATATGCCCCCTGCTGCTGATCCTGAAAGGGCCTGGAAATGTCAGCCAGGGGACAATAAATATTTCAGGTAATGGTGGGTTTTTTTTCTAGTTCAGTCTTTGTAACGTAAGCATACTGCAGATTTACCCAGTAAACGGGTGCAAGTCATAGCGTAAAACATTTGATGCACAAAGATTTGAATCACCTGTATTTTTTATTCTGGGTGATTAAAACTTGAAGTATAATCAGCAAAATATTGACTCCGCAGCACAGGAAGAAATAAGCATTGATAAAAAACACAGAGTGCTGAAAATACACTTTGCCTTTCTTCCGTGCACAACTGTCTCTGTATTTTCAATGGGGCCTCTGGTAAAATGCCTTTCGAATACGTATACAGATCAAAATCCACAACACAAATTGCATCAAGTAATGAAATGAATAGAATGTAAATACATAAGCTTTTTCTGCCTCTGTGATTAGTAATTATAATAGGAGAATGGACAGAGTGTGGTGTATAACTGTCAAGATCTGGAGAAAACAAAATGGAAAACATATTTTTCAGGCATCGTTGACTTGCCTGCACATGCATTTTGAATATACTTCTAAATCCAAATGAAAGGTACGTATTATTAAAGCACCCTACAAGGCTTGTCATAACTGTTTTTTAGTTCAGCGTTCTTAAGTGGAGATAATACTAGAAAAAAAGAGAAACAATTGTTAAATTGCAATATAACATGCAGATTGGGAAACAAATAGTATTGTGCAAGATGGTTCAGTTTGGAAGTAAATTATCTCTTTAAAACAAACACACACCAAAGTTTTGGAGAGAACTTTTTCTGGGGCTTTTGAGTATCTCGTGTGGAATGCAATTTTCCCGTAGCTGAAGCTCTAAAAGCATTCCTGAAACATCATAGTTCAGGTGTGAAGCCTCGAGTACATTAACCATTTTAATATTTCATCGGTTTCTTTAAATTGAATAGGAAGCATAAGATATTTTACTGGTTAGAGTGGCAAGTCAAATAACTTTTAATGATGTAATGCAAACTTGTAAATCATTTTCAGTGAGGGCCTCATAGTTCAGCACAACTTTTATGTAATATACTAAATTGCTGGCATAGCTTTAAAATTTGTAATACTTGGAGATCATGAAAATTAGAACAGAATCCATATGTATATGGGAGAAGTAGCTGAAAATATGGATTCGGGCTTAGCGTTTTTATAGATATGTTGTAGTCTTTAAAGCAAAAATTGTGTCTGATATGTGTTAAACCATGGCACATGTAAACGTTAAAAAGAGTGAAATGGAAGTACACCACAGATATGCAATGCTAAAGTTATGTGGTATGCATTGCGGTAGTGTAATTTCTCACAAAAAATGTTTTTATGGGAAGTATACTGAAGATACTGGTATGCCATAGGTTTATGAATGGTGAATGTGATTATCGTCAATCTTAACTAGGCAGGGATTTCGTATTTTTGACAAGACAGTCAACGAATTATTCATTTTCTGTGCAAGGATTTTCAGTTAAGGCAGTCAAGCATCTCTGAAATGATGCATAATCCCCAGGCTTTATTATTGCTTATATCTGTAGGTTTCCATTGCAGCACAGGTATCAAGAGAAACGAATTATATTGCTTCTATGGGAGTTAAACAGGCAAAATGTAGGGAAAAAAAGAAAAGACTGAAAATAAACATACATCTGTTGTGAATCTGGAATGACTCTAAGGTTAAATAATGATGCCTGCCTTCACCAAATTGCCATGGAAAAATACGAACTGATCATAATTACAGTACAATAAAACCTCGTCCTTTTGCTTTGGTAGGCTCTTGAGTACAATAAAATCTTTGGCTAAAATAAACTGAATTCATATTTGTAAGCTTTCTCTTTGACAGTAGGGAGAATATTCTTAAATGGCATAAATTGCCATCTTTTTGCTGACTTCAATGAAGTTATGACAGCTTATACCACTCAAACGGTGGTCCCCAAGTATGACTATCCGTCTGATTCTCCTGCAACATGCATGTTGCGAATATGCAAACCGCACACTAGAAAGAACTGTTCAAGAATCCTACTTACATTCTGATAAATATTCAGGAAGATGATGCCTCAGCCTCCAACGTAAAAAACTGAGCAAGACTACAAAAGCCCTGAAGAGGAGGAATTGTACACTGGTGTATTCAGGTCAATTTTATGTGATCTCTTTCCCCATAAATCGCAAGCTTAAAAAAAAAAAAAAAACCACCACCAAAGGCAAAAAAACACAAAGCGAATGCAAATATTAGCTCATACATGAAAATATAAATGATGTTCCAAACTGTGTTGGCTCCAGATGTTTTTATGAGTTAAACGGTTTACTGTTTTCATATATTTAAAACATTCTATTTTTTCACTTGATGTTATAAGCTTTGGGCAAACTTGCTGGCATTGATTTAAGTTACGCTTTTGTACCACATGTAGGTCAAACGCACATTCTGAAAAGATACAACGCGAACAAGAATTCTGTCATTACTATTGAGAGGTAATAACTGCTCGCACTTTGTCCAGCAATTATTTTTGCTGAGAAGCTTTGCACTGAAGCCTTCTTTGCCTGAAAAGTCATGAATTTTTACAAAGAATGGTATCACATAGCCATAGTTATTTGATAACGCCACACAGACACTTTTTGTATCATTTCAGCAAGCATTTAAAGTTGCTTCTTTGTCTCCACATTAATTGCCTGTATTTGCATTCTTATTATATAGTTTAAAATGAAAG
Source organism: Phalacrocorax aristotelis (assembly GCF_949628215.1). Classification (NCBI taxonomy): domain Eukaryota; kingdom Metazoa; phylum Chordata; class Aves; order Suliformes; family Phalacrocoracidae; genus Phalacrocorax; species Phalacrocorax aristotelis. Next base: position 32,634,575 of record NC_134277.1, on the reverse strand, counting down.
CATAAAGCTCTATAGAGATTCGTATTTCCAGTTCTTGCGGGCTCAAAACCTCTCAGTCAAGAAGTAGTAAGACCACTTGATGTAGGACTTGCGCACTTATTAGGGGACTCAAGAGCCCAAGGAAGCGCCCTCACGAATATTCAGATTTGATTACGGAGCTAATGGCGAACACCTCGCCGTGCCACTATAACTTGGCTGTTGCGTTCCTCTTTTGTTTCTTCTTCACCTTTTGGAGCCTCTCCTACCTCTCCCTAAAAAGTGCTATTTGGCTCCGTCTCTTATTTCTCTTGGAAACCTAATCTTTCTCCCTCCCCCTCGCACCCTCTCACTTTCTTCATTGTGCTTCACTTATTTCACTTTTTTTTTTTTTTTAATCCTGTGCGAGAAATCCTGTGCGGCCATCCCCTAGAATTAAAAAAAGTCATTTTTACACCGGTTTGGGTTTGGGACTTCCCCGGCCCCTTCGCAGCTCTGGCCGTGTCAGGGCTTCAGCGGCGGCGGCGGCGGCCCTTGCAAGAGGGGTCCTGGTCATTCCAGCCCCGCCCCGGGGTGGCCGGGGTCCCGGCCGCCCCCCCCCACCCCCCCCCCCCCCGCACCCCGCGGCGGCGTCTCGCCCCCGTGGCCGGGGCGGGCGGCCTGACAGCGGCAGGTTGGAGAGCCGCGGCGGGGAGCGGCGCGGTGCGGTGAGGTGCGGAGCAAGGGGCCGCCCCGCCGCTCCCCGCGCTCCCACCTGGGGCCGCCCCGCCGCCCGCCCCCGCAAGCCCCGGGCCGCCGCGGCGGGGAGCCGGGCCCGGGCCGGCGGGGCCGCTGCGGGCGCGACGCCCCGCGCCGGTAACTACCTCGCAGCTCTGGCTTCGTGACACCGGCTGTCCCGGGGTGGGGGGGGACACACACCCCGCCACCCCTGCGCTCGCAGCCCGGCGAGTCTGCAAACCCAAGGGGGGGGTTCGGCCATTGAGTTTTCTTTGTACTCCTCTCTTTTAATATTAGCGCACATATTGAAACGATAAACGCAATGAAAAGCACAAAATATTTCATCAGTGTTGTAACTGTATATTTCCTTTATTCTGAAGAAATATCAAGTTTTGAACAGTGCACGGAGGCAGCGACTTCTGCTTTGGACGCCGCTCGCTTTTTAAAGACCGCATTGTTACAGTTAAATCTAAAGACAATTTTTAAAAGCATTAGATGTCAGAAAAGGGGGGAAAATCTTACCGTCGAAAGACTGCTGCAGGTTCCAGCTCAGTCTGAAACTGCAGGGAAAAGTGGAGCAGCTGCTGAACAAAAGTTTTAGATTTTTTTTTTTTTTAGAAAGTCTGCAAAACTAATTTCCCACAAAATAGGACTCAATTTCCGTTTAAGAAAGCAGCTCTTGCAAATCTCATACAATTCCTGATTTTTTCCAACAGCAATTGCAATTCATTTTATCTTTCGCACATGGACCCAAGAATTTAGACTTAAACTGCAGGAGCGCAAGGGGTTTCTTCTTTTTTTTTTTTTTTTTTAAACTAATTTTGATTTGGGGGAGGAGGAGGAAGGTAGAGCGAAAAGGAAGGGCTAAGAAGCAAACCGTTTCCGCAATGGGCACCTCTTTGGTCAGTGATCAATAAATGCGTTATCCTAATTTAAACCAGTTAACAGCCGCCTGCGTGGCTACTGTTAATTCCACTACACGCATGTTAAAAAAAACCCAACAAACCCAGAACAACAAAAAGCCAAGCCCAGGCTCTCCAGGTTGCCCCTCCTGAGCCACTGAAGACCGCAACGAAGGACGTGAAGACACGGGGAATAGAACTGATGCGCGTTCTCGTTTTGAAGGGGCAGGGGGCAAGGAGGGAAACCGGCGGGAAGACTCTTCTCCCACCGGCCCTGGCCGCCCGGGGCTCCGCCGCACGACCGGGGGCAGCGCGAGGTGCGTGCGGGGCGCGTGGCGGCGGCGGGGCTCCTCCCGGGCCGCGGGTGCGGGGAGCGGCTCGGCGCCCCGCGCCCGCCACGCGCCCCGCCGCGCCCGCCCACCTGGAGCGCCCAGGTGAGGCGCTGCGAGCGCCCTCCGGCCCCCGGGAGAAGGGGACGGCCGCGACCCCCGCCCGCCACCCCCGGGGGGGTACACCCCGCGGATTTCGCTTCACGTCTTTATTGCGCTCTCCTGCCCGCTCCCTGGCGGGGGGGCGCCCCGGGGTGCCCCGACGGGGCGGTGATGGCCCTGCGGGCCCATCCGCTCGCGGCGGGGGGGTGGGGGGGGGGACTGTGTGTGTGTGTGGGGGGGTGCGGGCGGCCTCGCCGGCCCCGGGGCAGCCCCGCCGGGTGGCGGGGCGGGGAGGCGTGCTCCCCGCAGCCCTCCCGGGGGCAGGGGGAGGCGGGCTGCGCCCCCGCGGAGCCGGCCCGGCCCCCCCATGCCACCCCCCTACCCCCCCCGGCCGGTGCGGCGGCGCCCGGGGCGCGCGGCGCTGCCGCCCGCTGACGGAGCCGCTCGGCGCGGGGACGGCGCTGGCGTTTTGGAGGGAGTTTGCATGTGGTCAGTGCTGTGTTGCTAAGCCAGCCCCCAGCTCACATTACACACTACTGTATTTATAACCTCTCGGAGCTGTTTCCCCCTTCAAGCAGTTCTCTGGGACCACCTTCTATTGGCTTCAACCTCTCCCACTTCTTGACATCTGAGCAGCTCTGAGAAAGGCTCATCTAGGTCCGAGTGTTTATGCAGCGGAGACTGGCCACTAGGGCTAAAGACCTGGATTATCTGAGCTCAGCTGCCTGCTGCAAAGTCTGTCGTTGCCGTTTCGGAAAAAAAAAAAAAACCAACCCCGATCTGTTTACAGTGAAAGTTGACAAAGGGTGGTGAAGTTGGATCTTTCCTAAACTCTCCGGCCTGGAACCTGAGACTTGCATGCCATGGATCACACACTCTTTGGCTGCCTGCGCAGCCCCCATGCCACTGCGCAGAGCTTGCACCCTTTCTCCCAGTCTTCTCTTGCCCTGCATGGAAGATCTGACCACATGTCCTACCCTGATCTGTCTTCTTCTTCTTCCTCTTGCATAATAGCGGGATACCCCAATGAGGAGGGCATGTTTGCCAGCCAGCATCATAGGGGGCACCACCACCATCACCATCATCACCACCACCACCACCAGCAACAGCAGCACCAGGCTTTGCAGACGAACTGGCACATTCCTCAGATGTCGTCTCCTCCCGCCGCGGCCAGGCACAGCCTCTGCCTTCAGCCCGACTCAGGAGGACCCCCGGAGCTGGGCAGCAGCCCCCCCGTCCTGTGTTCAAACTCTTCCAGCCTGGGCACTAACACCCCCACGGGGGCAGCGTGTGCGCCAGGGGACTATGGCAGGCAGGCTCTGTCCCCGGTGGAAACAGAGAAGAGGTCCGGCAAAAGGAAAAGCGACAGCTCAGGTAACGGCTCACGCTTTCCCCTGCGGGGCGGGACGCCCGGGCGGAGGGTGCCGGGGGGGAGCTGCGCTGCCGGGCCCCGGGTCCCCCGCCGCGGCGCGGCTCGGCTCGGCTCGGCTCGGCCCCGGCCGCCGAGGTCCTCTCGCCGCCCGCCGACACCGGGCTGCCGGGTCGCTCCTTCCCTCGAGCGCGCTCTCGGGATCTCCATCATTAAAACAAGCTTTATCAGGGCTGCGGGGGGAGGACAGAAAAAGGAAAAATCCAGCACGTGATAGAGCATGAAATCAAGGTGGTGGTGGGGGGTGGGGGGGAGAGCGTCCTACGGTCAAGGAGGGAGTCGTTTGTAGTTTTGGTGAGGATTTTAGCATCTGGTCCCGCGCCCCCCTCCCCCGCGCCCGATACGCCACCTCTGCTTCAAAATTCGGAATATAGCGCGCTCCTTCCCCTCCGCCCCTTCGCCGCGGAGCTGACTGCGGTTCCGAGGCGATTGCACAACGCTTGGAAACTCTGCCCTGGAAGCGGGGATTCGGGAGAGGAGCTGATGCCTTGCTGCCCCGCAGGATCTGGGTGCGCCTGCATCAAATCCTCGGCGCGGAAGGGGCAAAATTTGGAGTCTGTACAGCAAACGGGTGACTGGCAGTTTTAGAAAGCTGCTTCACTTCAGTTTGCTGGTGGCGGGGGCGGAGGGAAGGAAGGAGCTGTCTGACTTTTAAAATCACTGCAATTCTTACTTAAAGACGAGCATAAAAACATGTAGACCGGCAGTCATTCCAGAGGGATGATTTGGCATCGCTGAGCGTGCAAAAAAACCTGACATAATCTCCGCTTTTTAAAACGGCAAAGCCTGTCAAGGTCCCGCTCTGACAAAAGCCACTCGACGAAGGCAACGCGACTGATGGCACTTCCGTTAGGGCGCATATAAAACGGGGGGTCATCGAAAATATACCGAGACAGGCAGGAGGCACTTGAAAAAGAGAGGGCTCAACAGTTCGAAAACTCAAGAGCAGGCGTAGCGAATTGTTTGTTATCGAGGAAGAGAAAGTGAAAGGCTTTTCCAGATATTTATGAAGTTCACAACTGAAACTGTGACCTCCTTCACTCGAAATGTTGTGAGCTTGGTAAAGTGGTAAGCAACGGAAACTACTTGAAAAAATAACCCTCAAGGATACCATCGTTTTCTTCATTGTCCGTTACATTAAGAAATGTTTAGAGTAATTCAGAATGGGTTTAACTGAATTTCATCTTACGTAGCTGGTATACAGGCTGAAACCTCTTCCAAGATTAAAAGCCATATTTAGTTAAAACATTGGTGGCAAAATCTATTGTTGCATCTTCATTACATTTTATGAGATAAAAGGAATTCTCTGATTTCGTGAGGTGTATGAGAAATACTAAAATTTGAGTCTCCATTGCTACTGGGAAAATAACTGGATGTCTGTCGGTGTAAGGATTTATTGTGTTTGTCAGTCTATTTAAAGCTGAAGATAAAAAGGAAACGGGTCCCTTTCGCTCTCAGGGAAGTATCTGTATCGCTTTCTGTTTATTTCATTTTGCAATGCAAACCAAAAAACACCAGTGGGGATGTCTTACCCTGAAGTGACCAGAGTCTTCCACTAGATTTAGTGGACAAGGGTTCGAGCCGTCAGCCACGGTTACGCTTATCTTGCGCTGTACTCCGAACCTCACTTTCTAAGACTGTCTGAAGATCAAGGCAGGTAACCATTTCCTCCTCCGTTCCCCTAAGAAAAAAAATATTATGGCCGTTCACACAGTTGTGCATCTCTCAAATTGAAAATAGGCATCTTTTGACAACAACTGGGTTGCTGCTGTATCTTTGGTTTTTCTTCAGGAAAAGCCTGAGTTTTGGACTGAATGTTTAACCCCACCCCTTTATTAATCCTGAACTCTGGTGCTAGATATTTAATGCCCTTCTAACGTATGGCAGCAAGAACTATTTTCAAGTCCTTGCATTTCTATATTTGTCATCCATAATTGCCCCTCATTTGATTTAAAATCATCCCCTTTATTTTTCATTAATCTGTTTTTTTTTTTTTTTAAACAAATTACCGTACTTGAAAGAATTTCATCCACGCCTTCCCCGCTTTTTGGAGACATATTCATCACACTTGGAACTACTTCAATAGGCACTTGTATAAAATCCTAATAGTAAATAACTAAGAAGTGAAGAGAGACTGTTTAAGTTTCAGGGCCAGCATTCTGAGACAATTATTAATGCTCTTGCTTATTTACAGATATATTTCCTCTTCTTAAGCATATTACTTAAAGCCACAGAGTGTTCAGTGTTTTCTGAATCTGTTCCACATTTCAGAGCTGAATTAACCTTAGGCTACCCTTTTCTTGCACTACTTTGCTCTTATTTCCGAATGTTCAAGATCAGGAACGTTGATTCACAAAGCTGAGTTTATAGATAGTTTAAAGAAAGTAAAACACGAACATTCCTTGTATGATTTATCTCCCAAACTAGTAATATTTGCTCAGCCATATGGATACTCTGAAAATTTACCAGCAGAGATACCCCATTTTACTTATTTGTTATGATGGCGGGAGCTTAATTTTTTTAGAATTACAAACAAAAATCCAGAGGGCAAACAGAATTGTGGATGATGGACTCTGTGTTTGTCCCTGCTCTTTTCCCCTGGAATTCGGATATTGCAGGGGAATGGGAGGATAGCAATATTTTGCGCTATGCTCTGTTATACGTTTGTTTGGGATTGAGAAAGCAAGGTGAAATGTGCTTTCATCGTAGTTTTATAAACTGTCTGACTTACAGTTTTCTTTTGCCCTAACCCAGGTTTTAAGCAGTTTGGGAGCTTCCCTTTGAAGATATTGGATAGGCTGCTACAGAACAGGGTGAAATTGTCAACTGTTCTTGTTGTAAAGGACTGGGAAATACTGCTTGCTTAGTCATCGACCCCTGCATGCTGCAGCTGTCAGTGACTCCAGGTTTTGTAGTCTCTCCCTCATTATCTTCAGAACATTCCTCTCAACCTGCGTAGGCCCAGAAGTGGGTCAGTAAACTAGCCTGCGAGTTAAGGAGTGATCCACACAAATCTTTAGATGTTAACGTTTTGCAGTGAGTAATGGCATCTGCATCCTCGCCTTTGTAACTCGGCTCTGCGTATGTCAAGGATGTAGGAGTAAAAAGACGATACTAAATTTGAGCAGAGGTTGCAAATAAATTCGCTTATTTTAAAGTGCACTAATGGTCAGAATTATCTGTGTGCTAATGAGGTGCGGATGAAAACCATGCTGAGTGTATCAAAAACATATTCTTGGAGTGCTTTGTTGCTTTGTGGTATGAGTTGTTCTATATGAAATATTTTGGATTTTTCTAATGCCTCCCCTTCTCATGACTTGCCTGTGACTTTTGAGGCCATTTTACTTCTGGTTTTTATAGAGTAGGTTTTGATTCTCAGACGATGCAGAACACATCAAATGCAAAATTACTGCTGCGATTGTCTAAGTTGGCTTACTAAGGTCCAAGGTTTCTTAAAACTTCAGTCAGGAGAAAAGCATAATAACGCCTATATGGAAAGGGTAATCTAGGCTTACTGAGAAATACAAAAAGAAAGCGAATCTGCTAGCCATAAGGAAGCCGAAAATGCTATGGCAAAAAAAAATATCTGTACTATTGTGAGAAGATCAGGGGGAGGCTGAGTGCTGTTGAAGGAGTTCTTCTGAGCACTACAACTCTTCAAATGTTTAATTGTGTTAGATAAATATATGTTACAATTAAATTTTATTCCAGTTAAAGTCTAATATAATTAAACACATGCTCACAGGCATGAGAAGATTTTTTGGTTTTCTGTTTTGTTTTTTTTTTTTAAAGTTTGACAAGGGAAAGTGTTTTTATATGGTGCAGATTTCCAAGGAAAGGCTAGCAGGTAATAGCATCTATTCATATTTTGACTGTATTTACAATAATATATAGAAACACTGCTGTTAAACCTACGAAAACATTTCAGGAATCCAATGTTTCAATAGCTGTTCTGCTGCTTTTTGTTCATTGACAAATCCCATGAAAAGAAAACAATACTTTTTTTTTCCATCTTTTATAACCTACCTATTCTCGACGTGCAAGCAGGAAAAAGTTACATCTCCAGGGAATTTTTTTTATTTTAAATACATCTAAATATCATAAATCATATGTGCTTGTTTGAAAAGGTCTCTGAAAAGCAGGTCATTTTGATAAATGATTATAAATACTGTGAAATCATGGGTTTTGAGGACTCCTGATTGGTTTCTGAAACACATCAGTAAGAAGAACGAGCTGCACACTTGTAGTCAAAAAGAACTGTGTAAGTGATTCATCAATATGTCTGTGCTTTTCAGCATGGCTGTAAACAGAAGCAAGAAAAAATACATAATAAAGCATGTTTTTTCTGGAAAGAGTTAATTTATTTGATATGTGGTATGAAAGCATCACTTGCCATTAAAAAAAAAAAACAAAACAAAACCCAAGAACAAAAAAACACCTCTGTAGATTTCATAAAAGAGACCTGTTCAAAATCCGATGAATAATAATCATAGTTGTAGGAGAAAACTTTTAAGGCTGATTGCTTCACAAATATTGGGCTACCTAGTGGGCTACTTGCTGGATTGTTTAATAGATGAAAATTTGCAGTATGTTCACTTTTCTTCGCAGGAAATATGATCAGGAACTTTTCTGGGACTGTAAAATTTTTAAACACTATTTTTCTGATACATTTTCAGAATTCTTTGCCTGTAGCCAAAGAGTAATTTTGTGTGGACAGAAATAAGTATGCCCTCTAATTATGTATTTCTGTCTTTTTAGATATATCTCATTGAGTAGGATTTACACTGTCACCCCCAACCCGCGCTTTTAGAAACATCAGGGTCCCAATCCAGAGGGTTACTGGAGCACAAACGTTTTTGTGAGAAGGTCTGTTGACTCTAGTGGAACTACTGACGTGCTCAAGGCTTTTTATTAAGCTGTTGGAGCTTAATTCTGTTACTCTGTTTTAAATCTTTGGCACAGAAATGTAATTGCATGTTATTCTTCTATGAATTGGTATTAAGCACTATCAAGGATCCCAGCCTTCAAAGCAAAGTCACCGAGGGGCCTGGATGAGTAAGAAGTGCGGTACTAGAACCAAATGCAGAAGGAGATATGGACACATGGGGATTAAAGGTCCAAATTTTCAGGCAATATTTGGAGAAAATTTCACTAAAACTTTTCAAAAAACCATGATTGTAGTTAACTTTCAGGATTTTTAAGCTGCTGTTGCATGGTAAGGAATGGAAAATACTTTATAATTCTTGCAGATATTTACTGATAAAATATTATGATTATCTGATTGTTTGAGCATTGCCAATTCAGCATTATATATATAGATTGAATTTTAATTTCACTGATTTTAACACCCTAGGATAAAATTTGTCCTAACATATCTAGCATAACTTCTGTGGTGTTTTGCACAGTAAGTAATCAGATTCTGGATTTTTTTTGACAGGCTTGTTGCCCTTTTTAGACATGTGAATTATTTAATAAGTGCTTTTTAATTGAGCCTGTTAATCTGCATATAGTTTGCCATTTGGAAATACTCATTCTTTAGTGATGTGATGACTCAATATGCTGTATCACTGAAGTCCTCAAGAGTAGGATGGAGCTCTGTGTCTTGAAGTTCTAGGCAAGGTGACAACATTATCTTTGCTGCTGTCTGCTAATAATCTGATATTGCTCACTGGATTATTGCTTTCAGCAAACACGATGTAACACGGCAGTATGAATGTTTCTTTCAGTAGCAAAATGTATTCTGCCAAGCAGGTTTTTGCTAGTCTCAGGAAAGGGAGCAAAATAAATCTGGTTTCATCTGCTGGAATGAGAAAAGTTTAAATCCATCAGTAAAATGTAGTTCTGGTGGGGTTGGGTTCAATCCTTATTTCTGCTATATTATCCCTTGTCCTTGTTCTAATACACTTAAGAATGCAACTTGAAAGGACGTGAAAGGAAAGTCATATTTTAAAAATATAAATACTTGCATATGTCGCTAATAAGGTTTCTAACTGAAATGGTGTGGTGTTAGAGGAGTTTGATAAACAGTGCTTGAGGCTACTTCATTACATCAGTGCACAGCTGGGCACTGAACCCAGCCTTATGATCTGTCTCAAGCCTGTGCCCTGTCCTTTTATGTCTGTTTCCCCAACCTATACTATGGCAATACCAGTGCTTTACTTCCATTCGTAAGGTACTGTAAGCTTTTAGTTAATGAAACGCTTTGTGTGCGCGCGCGTGCGCCTTTTTTAGCAGGCTTTAAAGACTTACAGATCTGCATCACCATTTCTCAAGTACTGCTGGTGGCAGGGTAGGAGCAAGACGGTGCGCAGCCACCCCGCAGAAAAAGCTGCCTTTCCATTACTTAGCAGGGCAATCACATCACCTTTACCAGCATGAGCTTGTGTGGCTGCATAGGTGTGCACAGCAAGAAGTCATTTGACTTCTGGGGTGAGTGTCTGGGGTCTTTGATGACTGGATAGCTGCTTTTCTATTATACTTAATGAAAGTTTGGATTAAAAAATAGCCTGATGTAATTGTGTTTGATGCACACAGTCTAGTCTTGTATGTATTTGACGTATTTAAATCACTAAAAAAAGGTTATTAAAATAAATTGTTTATAAACATACATGCTAAGGGAAGTTTCATGTGGAAGATACTGATGACAAAACTCCCACTGATTTTTGGTAGGGACAGATTTTAAGATGTGCATTCTTACCCTGAATGTAGCTTAGCTTAGGAGAAAAAGATAGACCAGTGCGCCGTGCTTGTGCTTAAGCTTTTTGTGATACGCTGTCTTGCATGCTTCCAGCGGCAAACACAGCAAAGGAATGCTTGTTTGAAAAACTCTGCTGCCATTAGTCTTAAGATTTCTAGTGTGGTGGAAACACATTTGTTGTCCTTGCTATGCATTAACATATATCACAAAATCTGTTTCCTTTGAGAAGTTTACCTAAACCATACCCATTTAAAATAATATTTTAGTACACAAATATTTAAATCACGCAAATGTTATTCAACCTCTGCTATTTTTTATATATGTATATATCTGTAATATCACTAGTGTGGAGTTGCATCCCTGTATCCTGGCATTCACTGAGTGGTGCAAAGCGGAAAAAAGTCATTAATATAATAGGATATAGTAGTAGACAGCTTACTGCCATACATGAAAAGTTGCTTCTGAAGTCTTCTACTAAACATTATAAATAGAAAACTTAGCCTGTCAAAATTCTACTCATTAGCATCAGTGATATTAAAGATGTAATATTCATTGTAGATTAGGGATGATGTCCTTCACTTTGAGATCTTGGATCTACAGAAGACAGTCACATATATCCTGTTTGGAGCATGAGTTTATTTTCCATATGGAATTGTCCATTTTACAAATAGTTTTGGGGGTAGGTTACTTGACTGGAAGTCATGCACATTACTAAATAGGCATGCAATTATACATCAAAAGAAAAATCAGAAATCACATTTGGAAATTGGCTACTGAATATTTTGTTGTTTAACAATGAATGTAATCATTCAATACTACACGTGCTAAAATCACCAGAGCTTCATGCTCAATACAAAGAAAAAAAAGCAGTCTGAACTCTGTATTGAAAATTACCTGTGCTGAATAAACCTTGCAGTATTGGGAAAAGGGGCCCTTGAAATACCTAAACAGAAGAAAACATACATGAAAACTTAATGGTCATTTGAAAGAAAAGTTATTTTGTACTCGAACCTATGTTTCCTTTTATCTTCTTTTCAAGAAATGAAATAAAATAATTGACCAAAACAGCAGAAGAAACAAGTCTCAAAGGAATGAGTCAAATCTTTCATTTATGATGGAAGAGCATAGTTTTACTAAACCCATAAAATCCAGTGGATTATGAAACCCTAACTGGAAGCCAAGTAATTCTTTTTTCTTTTCTTTTCTTTTCTTTTCTTTTCTTTTCTTTTCTTTTCTTTTCTTTTCTTTTCTTTTCTTTTCTTTTCTTTTCTTTTCTTTTCTTTTCTTTTCTTTTCTTTTCTTTTCTTTTCTTTTCTTTTCTTTTCTTTCTTTCTTTGTCTTGAGAAAAATTGGTTGATGGAACATTATTTTATAGCAAATAGGATATGAAAAAATAAAACTGAAACAGATTACTGCAGGCGTTTAAAAGTCCTTCTTCCTTCTGCATTGTCTCACATCTCTAATAGCTATTTTTTATTTTTAGCAAGTGAGCCTGAACAAATGCTGCCTTACATAAAGTGCGTTAGATGCACTTCAGTGTCCTCTGCCACCATTGTGAGTTTTAATTCTTAGACTGTGATCCTACGATGATGTCAGTCTGCATTTAATTTTGTATGTTGGGAGATAGAGGAAATATTGGGTGTGCTGAAGTCAAAACTAGCTATTGAGTGGAGCCAGGACTTCACAGGAAAAGTAGTCGTGTTACTTTGATACAAACACACCTGAAGTTAAGTGTATGTTTACACATTTTGGTGAATTGGGGGCATTCGTCATTTAAATTTACCAAGCGGAAAAAACTGTTTCCCACTTTGGTCCTTCTAAAAATAGATACTAAAAAATCTGTTGGACATATGTGGACTGACAATATAGCTCTGAAGGGAGTTGAATGAACCATGGAGTTTTCTACCTGCCAAGCAAAAAATGGCATGTTCCAGAAGAATGCGATGTACCCTGAGTGTGCACGGGGGCTTCCTGGGAAGGGGGGGGTTTTACAGGGTAAGTGAGCCTCCTCAGGCACATGGGTCTCAGTAGCTTTTCAAGCCTTTCATTTTCTTCCAGCTGGTGCAGAATACCATAATGCTGTAGGCTCCATCCTTGTAGGATATGTGGACAAGCAAAACCTACTTGTTAAAATGTGCTTATTACTGTAAAAAGAATGGTAGGAACAGTGACTTTAAATGTCTCCTAAATTCATTAAAATATCAGCTGGGTTAGTGAAGGAAAAAGAACTGAAGTCAGATGTGTTGATAAACCATACAATGGCATATTTTATGAAGCTTTGCTACACTGAGCTGGTAAAAACGGTGTGAATGGAAGCCCGTGTGGTTATAGTAACATCAACCTCTCGAAGATGCCTTGTAAAGCTTTGTGCTTAGAATGCCAGACAGTATTTTCTGCCAGATGAAACCAGCAGTCTAGTGGGGGCTAAGGCGTGTTCACTCTTTTCAAATTGATATTTTTTGAACTAGACTTTAAAACCTAGCAGAGTCCATGAGGCATACTCGCCTTATCTAGGGCTTGGGGAGAACTCAGAACATTGCCTGATCTTTGCACTTTGGAATTAATAACTTGATTGACTCAAAAGTGGCACAGTAGTATTAAGCTCTTTTTTATTTTCTTTTTTTTTTTCTTTCTATATTCTTGTTTTGGGAATACTACAATGTACTCAAGCCACAGCTGTGTGTTAAGTCTTTGCGTTCCTGAGGACATTAGAACAATACACATTAATGGTCTCACTCGCGGCTCCCTCTCCCTCCCTCCCTCCCTCCCTCTCTCTCTTTCTTTTTTTGCACAAATCCATTTCTGAAGGAGTGTATGCCTGTATATCCTTTCAATTTCCATTTATTCTTGCAGAATGAGCACTTTCTTTATTGCAAAACAAAAAAACGCCACTCTTTACCTTAATCAGATTTCCATTAGTTGTTAACCTACAAAAACTTAAGAACTGCAGTGATCCACTGAATAGAACAGTACATTTAGGCAATATTAGGCTGTTAGACAACACAAGATGAAACAGTCATGGATCAGTGAAGCAGGAGTCAGAAAAAAAATAGGAGGCTTCATTAACAGCTGTTCATAAGGCAACTTGATTCTGCAGCATTACCTTTTCTTGTATTATTACCACTTTAGTTTACATTATTTTCTAACAGATTATATTATTGGGCCAGTAAAAAGAATAACTATTCTGCCTGTATTCTTTGTTTTTTTATGAAAGAATATATTATTATTAAAAGTAGTAAATAGAACAATATAAATTATAAATTTTTAAAAAACTATGTGAATAAGCGCAGGAGAAAAAGCTGGAGAAAAGGGTGCAAATATTTTGGATTGGTTTCTGTTATGAAGAAATACGCTGCCAAACTTTCCTGTAGCTTTGGTTTAGCTTTGCTTTTTAATTTTTTTTTTCCACTCATTCTGACCCCTTTGCTTTTTACACTTCAGTACATTGCTACAACTTTATGAGGCAAACATCTTTATTGCTTTAATATGAGGGCATGTACAGAAATCTAACAGTATTTGAACCCTATAAAGCTATCTTTATTTCACTGGTTCCAAACTGAAATTTAGACATGCAGAGAAGGCGCCAATCGGGTTTGCAGTCTGCTGGCATGAGTAGTATCAGTGATTTAATGTTTTTGTATTTGCAAACATATCAGGAGAGCTTTGCCAGATATGACACCCAAACAAACACTTTTTTTTGGATAGAGATGGTGTGTTTCAAGTACAGTGGCTAAATGTGTCCAGCCGTTTTGAAGTATGTGTCGTGAAATATAATTTACAGAATGACCCAATCCTTCAAAGTTCTCAGGAAAGCTGTTTCCTTCCCTCCTGCAAAAGCCACTCAGTGCTTGCCAGTCTGTGTACTGATGCTCTAATCCTGTTGAAGCTTAGGTTACTGTGTATAGTTCTCTTGGAATTAACAGTATAACATTGAAAAAGTTAAGGACAGGCATGTCGGTTGCTACTCTGTCATTGAGATGGTGTGCAGCTAAGAAATGTTTGTAGTTCCACAACATATGGGTAGATACCATAAAAATATTATTTATGGAGGCTCTGGCTTGCTTTGTGTTTTTCAAGCATGTTTCCACAACTAATTGATAGTCTTAATTCACACACACACAAACTAGAAGCTGCATCCATGTTAACCTTGAAACATATGGTTGACTTGATTATGTAGATAAGTGGAAAGATTGATGCTACACATATAGTGGAGTCTGGCTACATGTTATTGCTGGCCTATTAATTAAAAGGACCTTGTTAACGTATCAGCAGACTCTTAGTACTAAAGGCGGAGGTGAATCCACACTGAGCTAGAAATGCAAGAAATACTGCTCTTATCTGAGCTGTTCATATGAACTGAACCTACATGGAACCTCACTCGTTCAGAAGTTATTTGAGGTGGGTACATGTTCCCTAAATACCCCTGGAAGAGTATTTCTGCAAGTTTGGGAACAGCCATACTGTGTAGCATATTGCACAACGGGCACAAAAAGAAGGTCTCACTAATCAGCCTTTGTACCTTCCCTGCCATGTCATTTAATGTCTCATATACCTCTGCTCTCCATAAAGCCTAAGAGCTAGCTTTATGCAGTTAAGGTTGCTTTCTTTATAAAAGCAGACAGCGCTTCCTTTCATTCTGGGGCAAGAATGCACAGATGTAGGAAAAAAATGCTCACAAAAGAGACCTGGGGGTAAGCACAAAGCATTTTTTTACAGGAGCAAAACAACTTTGTCCTTGGTTTCTCCATACAAGGGCATGGGCTGCTGCTTGTTCTGAACAGGGTGAGAGCTATGGTTTAGAAGATCTTATTTTGCCATGGGAGTTTGTGAGATGCGTTTATCATTCTTTTCTCTCTCCAGCATGTTTTCAGGCTGTTTTGCAAATTACTTTTACACCACTTAGCAGAAATCAAATCCTGTTTTCCTGCCCTGGCCCTCTCTTGGCTCCTATTTTAACCCTGCCAAACCCAACACTGATGAAATGATCCTACCTTTCAATCACACCCTTTTGAAATTCCCTTCCTAGAATCCTTCTTCTGGTTCCAGCTTGTCCTTTCAGAGTTAAACTAATTTCCCTGCAAGGCGTTGCCCAACTGCTGCTCAGCCGATGTTTTGGATCCTGTTTCTTATCTACCTCAATGTTTTCTCTGTGCTGTCTTAAGTGTGCTCTTCCTTTTTCCATTCACACTCTTCTCTGTCTTCAGTACAGGCTCATGTACATGCAAGAAACATCCAGAAACAATGCTCTGCCCCAAACCATCAAGTGTTTGACTGTGAGCTTACTTTTGGTAACTGTAGGTCCGTCATGGCACGGCTTTGCATTTATGGTGTGTAAGAAAAATGAGCAAGGCTGAGAGTAAACAGGAAAAAAGAAAAAGAAAAAAAAGGCTGTTTCATGTGCTCTCTTTTTTGTCTTGAGGTTTTTAACTTCACAAGGGTGTGCACCACAGAGCGGATTCTGTAAACAGCTATAGCAGAATCCAAGCATGACCCAGACGTGGCAATGCTGATGGTTAATGTTTAATACCAGTGATGTACCCAGTGTTGAGTAGAGCCTTGTGTAAAAAGGCAGTATTTGAAACTAAACTAAGTGGGTGAAAACAATGAGCCTAACTTTCTTAAAAAATGCTCTCAAAATGAAAAGATTTTAGGTAATAATTACTTATGCCAGAAGGAATGTGCTTCAAAGAAAGTAAAGTTTCATTTTGAAGGGGCCTGTAAACTCTTTAGTGTTGGCAATTTGTCCTTTCACTCTAGTTTTCTGTAAGAATAATTTTGAAAACAGTAAAGTATTTTTTTTGTGATTCCATTTCATTGATATAATAGACATGAACACACATTTGTTGTGTGTATGACTGTGTGTGTGCATGTGTATATCAAATCTAAAATATCAGCAGATAGGGACCTGGATCGTCTACCTGATTTGACTGGACCAGCACTTGGTTATACTGTGCTATTTTATTCCTAAGTCTGTTTTAAAAACAGTTTGGGAAGGATGAGGGAGCTGCAGGCAGGGAAAAAAAGGAAAAGGTACAGGAGTCTTGCTGATACCTTTTGAATGCTTGGTCTTGGCAATTTGGCAGTTACTTTCAATATCTAGAGTTTTTCAGTGTAATATCAGCAAATGCAGTGCACGGTAAAGTTACAGAAGATATTAAATCTGAACTCTGGAGACATAAATTCACATGAGGATCAGATCACAAGATTGGCTGCTTTCCGGCTAGTCTCCAGTGGGCTTCTTTCCATATCACAAAAATCACCATACAGTTTGGCACAACCTTCAGGCTCAGTGAAGAGGGTTCTGTTCCAGGACTGAAATAGCCAAAAGCATTAGATGCCAGAACTTGCAGTGTAGGACGGAGACAGTTTTACAGCTTTTGTCTCAACTCTTCTTTCCCCTTGCTAGGAATAAATCTCTGGGTTTTGGTAAGAGTTCTATCAAATTTATAGAGGAAGGAGGGAGGAGTGAGAAGCTAACCTTAGTACTTGTGACTTCATAACTAACGAAAACCTAGACTTGTGTTGTGTCAGTAACTCACATTTCTACAGCATACATTAGAATCTAATAGACAGTATTTGAGAAGATTTTAAAAAGATGGTAAACAGATAATTTTCTGCTCAAAATTAGAAAAAATTTAAACAAGAAACTGAAAGTGATGGAGTTCTGCTCCCTTCCCCCACCTCCCATCAGCAAGACAATGTTTCCAGCAACTTCAAAAACAGAAGACTTCTCTGTAATCCTAAATGTACATAAGGAACAGATTACAGTCCCGATTTGCGAAAAAATTTGAGCATATGCTTAAGAACCATTGACTTCAATGGAAGTTAAACATGTCCTCACACACGCTTCTTGAACTGGAGACTAATAAGGCTATTAAAAAGGATCAAGAGGCTGCCCCCCTTCAGGAAATGCTGCAAAACTATCATAGCTGAAAGCTTTTTTTGTCACAATCATACTAACTTTCATCACTACCCTCTTCACCTCACTTCCAACCTTCAGAAAGAGGAGAAAACAACCCTTCTCTCCCTCTCTTTCCCTCTCTTCTCCATGCTACTCTATGCCAGGCTAAGCTTCCTCTGGCTCCAAAAAGAAAAGGAACTACAGAGTGCAGTGTCCATTAGGGATGCCACTATTTGCAGTGTAATGAATGTGGATGATGGTCAGATGGTACAGTGGATGGTGGTTGAACAACCCCCGAGAGAATGAATTGCAAGATAATTAATTACATTGCTGTCTAGCTATGCAGACCTGGGAATGACTGGAAGGACATAAAACACAGTACAGATTTAAAAAAAAAAAAAAAAAAGAAGGAAAGGAAACCTTGCTAAAAAGTCACACGTAATTTACCTAGAGGAATCCTATTCACAGGGAAAAAGGTACCCCCCGCCAAACAGCAATCCATATTAATATTCTTTTATTAGACGAGTGACAGATGGAGTGAAGTAGTGATGACTAAAAGGCTTGAGTGTGGGTTGATTTCTTTCAATTCAGTATGACAAAATGGGTTATGTATATGGTTTGTGAGTGTGGTACTCATTTATTAAATGCTCATTTGGACTTTAAAAAATAGCTTGCCTTCATTAGCAGTCTCAGGAAACAGACTCCATGGTGTAATAAATCTCACTTGCAGGAATTTTGGCCTGATACTCATCTTAAAATAGTCCAAACTTTCTTTTTCTGAACTTTGTCTCATGTTCTGCTACAGTCCTAAGTAATTTATCCCTTCTCTTCATCCTCCAGCTTTAGAAGGCAATTCTCATGTGTCCTTATACACAGGATTAGTTAGTTTGGGAATGAGTCTTTGTTCTTATCTTCAAGTCATTCATTCCAAATTTTTAGTTTTATTTTCTTAATGAAAACTCTTTTTACAACTGAAGGTCAGAGTTAACTTTAGCATACTGACTGTTTAGCATAGTATCACTTATAGAAAATAATTTATGTAAGACTCATAAAGCAGTAGAAACATTAAACCTGAATATAATTTGGAAAAGAAAAACTGATGAGAAGAATGCTCATTAGATATAGGAAGAGCTGAAAATGGACTATATATTTCCTTTTGTCTCCCACATTTTATTAAATTAGGTCATGTAAATTACTAAATATGTTTCCTGCCAACTCTGTTTACGTGCTTCTTGAAGCAGCTTTCTTTCATTCAAGTTAGAAAAAACCACAGATTTCCATCCGTGGTTTTGTGTTTTCACTAGTCGTTGTTTCCTTTGCTGCCGCGTGTGTTGTAAAACTAAAATGAGATAACCAGTTGTTCTTCATTTTTGTCCAGTGGAGTCTACTTATATCTGAACCTGCTTGAAAGTGTTGAACGTTTCAGTATTCACTGTGATAAGCCTGCAAAATTTCTGTGTTCTTAAGCAGAGACTTTCTTAAAACGTTTGAATTCACACATTTCTGAAGAACAGGTTTTTCCATAGTGGGAAGAGGACTGGGCATGGACCTTTGCTCTTCCAGGGTTGCTATCAGGTAATGCTGTGCATTTCCTATGTAATTTCTTTCAGTTGCAGAGGTATGGCACTACCGCATAGTTACATTTACCTGTCTGTCTCTATAGTTGCCCTCTAACATTTAAATACAAAGTCTTACGACTACTTAGCACATCTTTCAACCATCTTAGGATGCGTCAGGGTCCAGGCACAATGATGTATCCTGGGCTCTTGCAGAGCATTGCAGCTCCTGCATCAGACTGCACAACTGTAGGATGGACATAATTGTCCTGAGCAGCAGGAATTATATAGCCTTAAAACTTCCCTTAGCATGGTGTGGCACGGCACACACTGACTTATGTTCTACTTCCACATCATGATGCAATCTCCTTTTTGTTTTGTTATATAATTTACTTGATATTTTTCTGCCTGTTTCTACTACTGTGTTTTGTATTATGCTGATTTTCTGTCTGCTCTATCTTCAAATCTGTGAGTTAATCTGTGAGCACTTTTTGATAGCCAAATAAGATGGATTCTTATTTTTTTAAAATGTATTAAACAAAAAAATCTTGTTCTAAAAGATGTTGTTCTGAAAGATATATTTTTACAATGACTTTATACAAACTTTATGTCTGCTATTAATAAAAAAGAAAATATTGCAAATAGTCCCTAACTGGACATTTCACTAAGTTAGTGCTTTATTCATCTTATTATACTAAGGAATTTAAAAGCTAGAAAAGCTGGCATTAAATGGAAAGGGCAATGGAAAGTTGGTAGCCTAAACATTTGTTTTGATTCATATGGAAGGAAAGAATTTGGACCAGATGCTTGAAGGAGCTCAGAACCCAGCAGCCCCCATTGTTCTTCATTTAGGTGCCTAAATGGTAACAGTCGGGTGAGCAGCTTTCTTGAAAGCTGATCCTTTTGTGTTGAGGCAGCTTTTAGGCTTTAGCCTATCTCTTCCTGGATGTAGAACTTTAACTGTAAACATTTTATTTCAGAATTGTCCCTCATCTATATCCTTCAAGCATTTGCTTATAGTTAAGAGATCTATTGTTAATATTGCAGGGCTGCAACCCCTTCAGCATGTCCTAAGTTTAAAGAATATGTGTTCCTCACGTTGCTCTCATACTGGGGACCTACTTCTCTACAACTAATGCTTTGGTAATACATTTTCAAGGACATCAACCAGCATGTGGACTCTCTGAAAAATGCAGTATAGCCATATGCTTTTGTTTGCTTTAGGCTGGCAATCCTGTAAAATATAACATATTTTAAAGAAACCAGAGCTGTGCACTTTCTTCTATAAAGTAAGCTCCCAGTCCTAGAAGATTTCTCAAATCAGGCTAGTGTATGGGATGCTTGCAAGTCATTGTGCTTATACTTTAAGGTTCATAATATACAGATTATCATAATATACATAATTGCAAGGCTGAGTTAGATAAAGATCAAATAAGGCATCTAGTGCATCTTCTTACAGTTAAAAAAAAGATAGTTAAAATTGTCTCTTAATTTTACACAAGTTCTGTATACATGCACACACACTCTCATACACAAATACAAACACAGTAAAAATACCATTTCAACTTTCAGTGTGTGTATAAGATGTGTTTGATTCAAAAGCTCCTTTGCACTTCATTCTTGGGTTATGAGTTTTTAAAATTTAGACATAATTACTAAAAGGAGGGGACTATTACTAAGCTTAGAAGACTAATTTTTAATGAATAAGCCACCATACTACCCTGCACCCCAAAAGCAGAGATGAGTGGCTTTGAAATAAGACACTGGAAAGAATCCAAGGAGAAAAAGGTTGAGTTTCCAACTCTGCCACAGACTTCTTGTATGAATTTGTCTGCTAGAACAGAAGCACCTAAGCAGTCTCTAGGGCTGGAAGTTAGCACATACAGGTCAGCATCATGATCTTGCCAGGCAAGCTGCTGCTGCTGAGAATCAAGCACATTATTTTGGGCAAATGATCCTGACTATACTCCCTACAGGGATTCCCGTGTAGACCTGCTAGTTTCATTTCCTTCCGAGTAATTTCAGTAATCTATACACAATACTGAATTTACTCCTTACTTCAGACCTTCAATCTGTAAAATGGGCAAAACTGGCTTACAGATCCTTATGTAGAAACAGAGCTAAACCATTCTGGATGTCAAGCTAGACCAGGGAGTAGGAGGAGTCAAAATGCAATGATAATTCCAGTTACTAAATGCTGGGTGAATTACTGATCAAGGTATTTTTGAGCAGGTATGTGGCTCCGAAGAATAGATAGCGCTTTTTATTTTATCATCTTAAAAAGAGGCATTTTTATCATTTTGGTGATTTTTTGAGCCAATTATTGGCAGATGTGCTTTAGCCAACCATATGTATAGAGGTGATGTACAGATATATTTCTCTGCCTCAACAAATATTCCAGCTTCTTTCCAAATGGTGTGTTTGTTTGGCTGATGCACGACCTCAGCCAGACATTTTTCTGAAATTGAATCCAGATCAAATGGAATGCCCTGCTGACTGGCTGGATCTCAGTGCTTGCCTTGATCAATGTTCCTCACCCTTATAGAAAATGGGCAGTTGTCAGGTTACCTGGGATTTTCAACATAGATTCCTACATGTTATCCATCAGTCTATTTTACCTTCTTTGACAGAGGCAAATATCCCATCCATTTAGCATTTGAAGACTATAGCAACATTAAATTTGGTAGCATCTTGTTCTAGAATGTTTGTTGGTTTTTTTTTCACACCAAGACTACGCAGTTCTCCGAGTAAGCCTTCATGCGTTGCAAACCTAACAACTGCTGAAAACCCTGTGCCTTTTCCTTTTCTTGGACCAAGTTTGATCAGTCATATTGTACAATGTATATTGGGTCCCACTAAAGTTTCATGTCAATTTTCATGTTTTATTGCTCTGATGTAAAATTCTGCGCCACTAGGAGCTGTTGTGAATTGCCATATTGTGAACTAACAACTTCTCTTCTAGCCTGAGATTTAATTGGAAGAGATCAAACACCCATTTTTTCCTTGCTTGTCACTGACTGACTCATTGCCAGGAGATATTCAACAGTCTGGCTCCTTTTGCTGTATTTTCAAGTCTAAATGTAGGCCATCAATATACCTGGATATTTTTCAGTACACTGGTTATTACATTTCTGTACAGACCTCTCGGAAATTGTGTGAAGGGTGCTATATAAATGTACAGATTAGAGTGGAGTGGATTAAATAGGACTGGATTTCTGGAATGCACATCACCCCTTACTATGAGTTCTCATAGTGTGGTTAGAGCCAGCCAGTACGGCATGAAAATTTTTTTGTGATGTCCATTTAACCAATAAATCTGTCATCACTGACTGGTCTCCATTTCCTCTGAAATAAACAAATCACTGTTAGGTTCTTTGAAGCAGCAGACTGCCAGGAAACACAAAAGTCACTTTTGCTTCATCCACAGAGATAAAGTAGTTAGTAAGTGGAAATGAGCTGCAACTGAAGGAGCCTCAGTGTTCTCACACCTGCTAGAAAGTACAGTAGATTTCCACACAGCAGGAATTCAAACAAACCTCAGATCACTGTGTTCAGTGAAAGTGAGATTGCCTAGCCAAGAAATGAATTGCAGGCCCTTAGAAACTACTTAAAGAAAGCCAGTTTCACAGGAGCAGAGGAAATTTGAAGGAGTCCAGGAAGCTCTTCAAGGTCCGTGACATCCATTGAGTCAGCTGTTTTTTTGCCTGGCGCCATATTTCTGATCTCCATACTTCTCAGGCTCCCTTTTTGACCTAGATGGTCCTTCACTTGCTGCATTTGGTGTTTCATTCCACAGTGTACCCCTCTGTGCCTTGACTGCCTTTAGCACCAGGTGTTTTCACATGTAAGCTTGCATCTGCTTTTTCTTTACTTTTGAGCTGGGATTTATTTCATCACAGTCTCTGTTTCCCAACAATCTGTGGCTTAAGTCTTATCTTTTACCTCCTATCAATGTGAAAAATTAGTCTTGAAAACCTAGTAAAGTCCTTAATGCATTCTGGTTGCTCTCTGCTGAACTGCTTCCACTGCTGAAAAAGGTTGTGGAAGTTAAGCTTCTAACAGGCGAGAGTAGTTGTGAAGGGAAAAAAATCTTGGGTTTTAGGTTCTGTAACTCATTTTTAGGTTAACTAGTATAGTATACTTCTTCATAAAAGTGAAGGAAAATGTTCCTGTTAAAAATTTGCAGTTATTTTCAGCAAAGTAGCTTTAAGCTTTTTTCTTAATAAAAACTGACTTTTGACTTGTACAAATGTCTGTGAATATGAAAAGTACAAGGAACTGCTAATGGAAGCTGAACTCGCGACAGGAACAATCAATAATAGAAGAAAGATTACTTTTTTTAGGAAAATCTAATGAATCTTTATTAGGGGTGGACCCCTGGCCCAGAAAAAGCTAATGAGATTTTTTTAAATTGGACAGCTTTACAACATGGTTTATAAATAGTGTTGAAAAACCTTTCATATTTCTTTATCCATTCCATTTTTTATGGTTGTTTCTAAATCATTTGATGCTTGTTAAGAGTTTTAACATCAGTATTTCCAATGACATTTTTTCTTTGTTGGAAAACAGTGTTATTACAGTTTCAGTAAAAGTTCTGTCTTGGATTTGGATCGACAACCAGTAATTTTTTTTTGCCTTTAGTCCTATGAATAAAATACTTAGTTTGTTCTTATCCAAATCCCTTTAAGTGACTTATTTTCAGACTCGTGCTGACATTCCATTCTATTTTTTATTGCTAGAAAATTTAATACTTCACATTTTGAACTCATGATAAGGTAGAAACTGTCCTTGTAATTAGTGCAAGCATAAACACAGGCTTCAGTTATATCCTGTCCAAACGCTTGTTCTAACCTCTGTATTCAGATTGCCCTCTGATGCTTTGTGTATATACTGTGTTTTATAAGTTAATATGGACTTTAAAAAAAATTTACATCTTTACCAGTAGTGACTTGAGGGGACATTCCTGTATCTGTCCCTTTCCTGCCAGGGACTGGCTGTTTTCATGCTCCCAGCGGAGTGCTGAAGCGTCTCTACATTTCTTGCTGGGAAGATACTGGAGGGTTGAAGAAAGCAGGATCGGAGAGAAAGACAGTGCTCTGTGGATCCAGGGGGATGCTTCACGACACCCTGTCCTGAGCCAGGAGCTTACCCATCGCACGACCTCATGTGAGGGTGGGATGTGGCTGCCCTTCTTCCTTTGTTTCTTATTCTTTGATTTATTGATGATTGCACGAGTGACAGGGAGATGAGAAAACAGACCCATGGTAAAATGGTATAAAACTAAACTAAAAGGAGTATGGCACTTGCTGTGGTGCCAGATGCCAGATCTAATTTGGAAAACTTCTGGAAATAACTTGGGGCTCCAGTTGACAATATATATTTCCTGGCTCACGTTTAATCCCAAGTAAGTGGTGTTTCTGTCAGTAACAGAACAAAAGTGAGGAAAAGAAAGGCATGTATCTGTTTGCCATATGTATGACAGTTCAATTCCTACAAAATACACCACTTGTTTATAAAACTGGCATTAGGTTCCAAATTACATTTGCCAAAATATTCTGAAATGAATCCATATTGGAGATGATTTTTCAAATGTGATTTTGGTAGCTTCAAGTGTTGTAAAGGCAGATTTGCTGAAATTACACAACTGTTTAGGCCCTGATGTATCACAGAGATAATCTGTTGTCATGAGGAATAAATAATGAAATGGTGGGAAGAATTGGAGAGAACAGGAGAGGTTATAAAAGTTGAATTTCCTGAAGATGCTATATTCCAAATCTAGCTGGTGGAAATGTAGGAAATATGATGTAGAAGATACAAAGTCTGGTCATGCCTTATCTTTTTTTTTTTCCTCCAGTTGTCATCTTTTGGGTTTTTTTTTGTTTCCCAGAGACTTATGGCCCATCATTAACAGTAAAGGCTGATGGTTGTTCACATGAAGAAACATCTGCACACCTTTATCTTTGTATCAGTCAGGTAGCATGTAGACTTCTACATAGTTGGGAATCCTGGTTTTGCTGCTTTCAAGCTACCTATAAAAGAAATAGAGGGGGAAACCCCATAAAATTAAATAAGCACAGGTATACTTTAAAGGATGTGTGAATAGAAGTTGCATAAGGGTTCTTGGATTATGTCCTTAGATGATTTATTTATGTACCTTCTAAATCACCTTGTTACAGGAAGAAGGAAAATTTGAGGGCTACTGAACACTTAGCTCTGCATTACATGAACTCTGAGAAATTTTAGTTATAAGACAACTGTAAAGAATGTTTTTACATTTTACTGAGCAAATAAGGGATCACTTTTCCTATTGATTAATTTAATATCTCTGAGACTGTAAAGAAGGCAGAGAAGAAACAGATTTTTTCCAGATCAAATAACAGGATGAGGTAGTGCTAAAATGGGATCTTTGAGCCATTTTAAATAATCCTGGAACTCAAAACTTTGAATCTTCTGCCTTTGGTTTGGTAGATAGTTTTGTAATAGTTAAATGGTTGGGAGTTTCCTGTTTACTTTGTCTTCCAAGAAAAAATTGACCCAAAAAATGTGTCATGCAGACTTTATAAATCCAATCAGAAAGATACTTCTTTTCTAAGAATTAATCCAGTCACATAAACTTAGGTTTGGAATGATTGAGCAAGCTCCAGGTAAGCAACAAAAAATTTCAGGGGTTGTTCAGATCAAAAGCTACAGCCAGTTTTTCAAGGCTGGTTCACTATTTTTATTTATGCCGGCTGAGTACTTTTAGTGTGTGATGAATTGAAATAATAAACAGTTTTTAAGCTACTTTATGAGACCCCAAAGATGTCATCTTCATGAATTCTGTATATTAATATGGCAGAAAAGAATTAACTTCTTCCTGTGTGTACTACACAACTTTTGTTTGTTTTGTGTGTATGTGCATAACTTATTAAACCAGAGTTAAAAGAGCTTTGTATCTGCTGTTGTAAGTCATGAATTCTGGAGCCACACTTCTCTTATGGGGACGGAGATTCAGTCTTGGTAGGAAAAAAGAGCTGGCTCTGCATTTGTGAACTTCTCACACTCCTAAGTTTTATAATTGCTTCAGTGAACACAGTTGTCTTAGAAAAGTCATATCTTGGAGAGAAAATTCTGCCAGGTTACTCAAGCTATTTTGGGGGGGTGCTTTAAACAGCTAGAGAGAGACCTTGAGGTGGGGTCTTTTACTTCAAGAGGATCCAGCACACAGAACAGGGAAGGAAAGTGGTGTGTCATGTGAATCTTCATTCTATGCAGAGTACTTGTGTGTTTACGAATCAACTCAAAACTTTTTTCAGGATGCATGACTTAATACCTGCATATGCATTACATGTTACCAAATTCTGCTCATTGGTGCCTGCTTTGTTTTGGGTGGGACAGGGCATAATCATCATCATCTGGAGTGAGAGTTAAGCACAGTGAGAATCAATCCAAGCAAATACAGAGAGGCTAGGCATCTGCCTATCTTAACATCAGGTGGAGGGGGGGTGAGGCAGAAGGCAGTCAGAGAGAAGGAAGCATTTCGGACAAGTACTTTGGTCCTGTCTAGAGTCAGCTATGTTTTGTCCAAGAGATGATTTGTACCAGATATAACGTTTTCATCTCCTACATTTTCTTAATATTGATTCAGAGTAAATGAGGAGCTGAACACAATTTTTGGCATCTCAGAATTATTGCCTTATTAGTTTGAAGTACTTTTGTAGAAATGTTGAATCCTTTGAGAAAGGAATCGTGTAGATATTCCAGGACATTGTATTCATAATGATTCACAAGGTTCTGGATCTGAGAGGAAAGCGTGTGTAATAACACATTAAAAATGAGATAGATAAATTTGATGATAAATAGCAGGAGATGTAGTGAAATGATTAATCCGGAACAGTGCTGTGGGTCACTGAAGGTCATTTTCCTTAGAACAATGGGTACAAACGGCAGTATACTTCTCTGAGCACTTCCTACCTCTTCTTTCTTTTCAACACACACATTTCTGAGAGTTGTGAAGCAACTTATTGTTCATATCCTGTATGAGTGCTCCATGGGATTGTGATTTGTAAACAGATTTTCAGAACTGGATTTGAGCTAATGACTCTCATACACTATGTGTGTTCTTTTACCAAGTTTTAAAAATTATTCTGGTTCCCCTAGACATCTCCTGTGTGCAAAGGGAGTTTCAAAACGGCTGTTTTCTAAATATGCTTAGGATGATGAAAGTCTAAATACTGAGAAGTGATTTTACCCCTGGGCAACTTGACATATGAGTTGCCTAAAAATAAATGTCTGATTTTCATAGCTCTCTTCCTGATAAATGGTTATCTTGCATTTGCAATGACGCTTCTATAATTTCAGAAATTGCTTCCACCCTGAAACCATTTTTGGGTGATTGTGGTTTGTATTCCTGCTTCTTAAATGTATTTCTGGAGTTTTAGGTCAGATTTCTTTGTATAAGTATCTCTTAATCTGTTTGAATTATTCATTTATAAAAGGAATAGATCATACCCACATTGCATATTACCAATTTGTCATGTAGAAGATAAGCAGATTTATACCCATGAAGAGTGGTGCTTTCAGATGTTAAAGCATCTGAATTACTATGTAGCTCAGCAGACCT
This sequence comes from Phalacrocorax aristotelis, assembly GCF_949628215.1. Classification (NCBI taxonomy): domain Eukaryota; kingdom Metazoa; phylum Chordata; class Aves; order Suliformes; family Phalacrocoracidae; genus Phalacrocorax; species Phalacrocorax aristotelis. The sequence continues at coordinate 32,607,364 of NC_134277.1, read as the reverse complement.
GAGAATCTGTTGACATAGCTCTCACGAAAGGTTTGCTCACCTTCTCACAGAAGTCTACAAAGGTTTGCTGAGAACGATATATATACATTTTCATGTTGGTTTTGTCCTTTCATTCTTGGTTTAGACACCAACATGTTTCTTCTCCTTAGCTTTTTGCTGAACACAAATCTGAGGACACTGCATATTTTGACCTTTCCCTACGATTCTTTAATTTCCCACAACCTTTGAGGTAAATGATACTTTTTTTGTCATAAGCATACTGTAAGAAATTTCAGAGTTGCACCGTTTAAGACCATTTTGACTCAGAAAAACAGATGGTGTTGCCATTGCTTCTGCAGTTGTACCTCAGTGAGACATGATCTGTACATTATCCTATGCCCTGTCTGCACACCTTTGACTAGATCATACTCAATCTGACTCCTCCTTGCCCTTCTTTTCCCCCAGGTCTGTTACTTAAAATGTGACTTTTGTGTGGCACTATTTATAGGCAAAATGATATGTAACTCTACAGATTTGGCCAGGTATTGCCACACCTTACTCGAATAAAGATCAAAATCTTGTTCAAGATAGGAACTGTTTTCAGTTAGGTGAGCTGGGAGACTAAGTCGAAGGATGCCACAACTGTGATGTTTTCCCTCAGTCTTTGCTTAAAACCTGTCGGGTATAATACCCAGAATGATGATAGCTGGGATGGATCAATGTTTTCACCTGTTTGTTACTACCACAAAGAAGTGAGGTGCAGCATACGGTAAATGCATTGTCAGCTCTTGGGAGCAGAGACTTTCATTTGTTAGTATGCACTGCCCAGTATAATGAGAAGGCCCTTTACGCAACACTGCTACACTAATACTAAAGGATAATATATTTGGAAGTTTCTTTGTCTCATTCTATTTGTGCATACATGTGCATACATGTCTTCATTCAAAGAAAGAGCTTCTGGGCTCTTCCTACGGTTTTTGAAACAAACAAGTGTCCTCCTAGCCAGGGAACTAGCCTTCCTAGCTGAGGCAGGTATTCTTCAGTCTTTGAACTGTAGGCTTTTCCAGGTAGTATTATAAAAATGTATGTTTTTATTTATTTCTCTTTAAGGCTTATTGGGATCATGCATTAGTGTTCTGAGTGTCCCTTCTCTGTGAATTAATGATTAATAATTTCAAGTAGCAGCATTTTGTCTGGAATAGGCTCCTATTATCTCTCAGTGCAAGTTAAATCAAATAAAAACAAACCAGAATTAGTTCTTAACTGATTAAAAGGTATTTTTGATGCATTAAGATACACAAAAGCAAGTGTGGGCCTATTCAGTAGCATTTGGGGGCAGGTCCTATTTACAAACAAGGCACCAGCCACACAAATAATCCTGTCTGTCTTGTGTGTTAAAATATGGGTGAATTAATGCTCCTTAATATGTTGAAGGATGATGGTTAACATGAACTTCTTATCTGGTCACCGTTGATGCAATCCAAGAAGGAATGACTGGTGATTTTTTATGTTCTCAGGCTTGTCTTATCAACATCTCCTCATTTTGACCACAAAACTGAGGATTAACTTGCATAGCAATTACTGCAAGACAACTTTTATTATGTCAAGGGCCTGAAGGGCTGACATCATGAAAGTGAATGAAGATGGAAAGAGGTTGATACTGAGATTTTTAATAGGGACTAGATCAGCTTGAAAGAGGTCAAATTTGTGGAACCAAGAATGGAAGTCATCACTGAAAATCCTTTATGTGTATGTTTTAATTGATGTGACTTAAAAGCTAAGGGAATTACACTGAGAATGTTCAGTTGTAATTGCACAACTATGAGACGTTTTTTCTTCAGCTTTAGGTCTGGATAAGCAGCTGAATGACAGAACACCAAAAAAGCAAGTGGTCTATATCCCAAGATAGAATAAGTAGATGATGTAACCAATGAGGTCTTTTATGGTGATGGTTGGCCAAAGTCTTCCTTGGAAAAAAGGTTAAAAAAAAAACAAAAGAAAAGACTTTAAAGGGAAATGAAAACTTTAGGAGCAATGTACTGGGATTCTCTGGTGGGTTAGGTAAAACATGTGGTGCAAAAATAATTTTTTTTGTTTTACATTTTGAGGCATGAGACAGCTTTCCTGCTTTCAAAAAGAAAGTGAAAATGTATGGGAGTAGGAAGGTACCAAATTGTGTTTAGAAAAAGCTTAGTGTTCAGCTAAATGCACAGATGCATAAACTAAACACTTTTTATGCCTAAACCACTGTTTATATAGTAATGAGGATTTTCCATCAGTTTCTTCAGTTAAACAGTAGCTGTCTTTTCGCTGTTTAATGGAAACAAGGCAGTCTTGCATAAAAACATCAGATATATCAGCATGTTATGCTCTTTTATCTTTTGTATGAGTTCAGCATAGTCATATCCCTAACAGACCAGCATTTTAACCTCCTTTCCTTTTTCTTTTTGCCTCGGATTTGTGAAATGAACTGGGTCCAATTTTGCTTAAGAAGGAAGCTGGGGTTTTGGATGGTAGAGAATGTCAATATCCAGTTTTTGTTTTTGTTTTGAAAGATGGAGAAGGCTTGTTTATGACTAGGAACATCCGCCAAATGCTCTAACACCAGCATAAATTAACTATTTACTCAAACCCATGTTTACATCTGTGAAAGAAGCTATTGCTCCATGTTTTCAGTGCCCCAGAGGCCTATAAATCCCCCAGAAAACATTGCAACAATGTAAAACAACCCAGTCCAGTTATTCAACAAGTACCATTTTTATAGGGCTATGCTGTACTGGAGCATGCTCAGGATCTACAATACATCCAAGCCCTACTGACATTTGCTCTACTTACTGGAGTCACTAGGGACTGCAGAAAGGAAGGGAGATGCAAGTCATGCTAGCTGGACATTTTAACCAGGCATCGAGCAGATGAATCCTAAAAGTGCTCTGTGTTGCTAAGGAGCTCTCAGCGGAGTGGGTAAGAGAGGAATGAGGTTGTTCAATACTTATACTTCTGTCTCATGATACCTTGTCTCACAACAGGCAACTGAGATCGGATCCTTCAGTTTTTGTTTTATATCAATAGAAACTGTCAGCTAGTATGTCACAGGGACGGCTATGCTAAGCAAATAGTCCCTCATTCGTAGGTGTCCCTCTTGCCTCAAGATCCTGAGCAGGGACATGAGAGGCCCATATTCAGGGTGGTTATCAATGGGTAAACAAGATTGGAAAAGCTCCTTTCTTGGCAGTAAGGTTTTTCAGAGCGTTTTTAAAATAAGATACCCTGGATAAAAATAGTATAATGTCCAATCATCTTATTTAATTGGGCAGAAACTCAGTGACTGAGTAGTTTAAAATTAGACAGGATAAAGTTTTACACTGAAAAGAGTAATGCCCCTGAGCTCGAGTCTAACTGCTATAACTCATTTTGTTGGAAAGCTGCAGAGCTGTATTCCACTTCTTAATACACCTCTTGAATTTGTGCTGTTTCGGAGCTGCTACATACTCTTTTTCACCGCTGCCAGACCAGAGTTCAGGGGGTATTTTTCGAGTTTCAGAGGGGTATTTTTCTACCTCCTCTTCCTCACCCCATTAGTACTGGCAAATACAGCATTCACTGTTGTTGCATGAAGTCCAGCTGTGGAATTCCTGGTTACTGGTATATGTGCTGGATTTCATTGTTGCTTCAAGTCTCTGCTTTTTAGAGTACACTCCTACATCCTCCAGTAGGTGTGCTAATAATTTTATTGTTCTTTTTTCCCCTATTTCTGTAATCTGATAATCTCAAGTATTGCGTCTGCTCTTACTGCAGAGCATTGACCCTAGATATATGGATAGGAAGAAGAGCAAAGAAATAAAACAGCAATTTTCATTCCTTAGAAAGATGGAGTTCAACACTTTCAAAGTCAAAAGGGGGGGGATGATGTTTTACCTCCAGCCTGCCAACCATTACTGGAGGTGACAACGAATCACAACTGAGAATGTGGGGACTGATGTGGGTTGTAAAACAGAAAAATTAAATAAGCTTTGTACTTGTTTTTGCTGCTACAACTTTTAGGATGGAGAAAAAAGTTACACCTACCCACCTTGTATCTTCAATTGTAATAAATGTTTCTTAATTTTCTTATCCCAGTACAGGTAGGTATTTAAGATAAGCTTTGTTTAAAAGAGTAAAACAAATACTTGAAAAAAAAAAAAAAGGCTTTACTATGCTTTGACATGCACTGGCAGAGTATTTCACTAGCACTTTACCAGGAAGGCCTTTCTTCTCCAGCTTATACGTAGCAAGTTGTGTGAGGTGAATGATGGAAGAGTCAGCCCATATTATTTAACGTTTGAGTGCCAAATGGCCTCTCCTGTTTGGGATAATGAAAGTTTCTACTTTTGTGTTAGTATAGTGGTCACAGAAAGACTTTCCATTACTGAAAAGGAGTTGGAAATGAAGCTGGGGACAAAACGACCTTTTGATTTGACTGTGGACTTGTGGTTTAATTATTGGATGCTCATGGGTTTTGGGGGATTCTTTTTTTCCCTTTTTTTTTCTAAATATATCTGTTCTCAGAGTGCTCACTTGAGACCTGAACTTATGTACACACTGACATGTTTGCAAAATCAGGCCCTTATTACTGTGTTTTCTTTTTCCAGATTAAAAATTGAGACTATGTAAGGAATATCAACTACTTTGGAAGTAGCAGTCCATTTTAGATTATTAAAGGAGGCTCAGACCTCTTATTTACTTTAATACAGTCTCTCTATCACAGACATATAAAAGTACAAGTGTGGCATAAAAGTTTGCCATCTCAAAAGCTATATTTGAATCTGAAGCTCAAGTGACCTCTCCTTTTGGATATATAGTAAATATTTTCTTGCACTCTAATCTTAAAATAATAGGAAGTACTCCAAACAATTATGTTGCGGCTTTTTGCTCACATCAAAGTTGAAGTTGTTTTTTTTTTATTACACCCTGCCAAAACTTTCCATTATGAGTCACTTTGACTGTACAACAAGTTTGATTGTTAGCAATCAAGAAAAATTATTCATCAAAAAGCTCTCCTGGACTGTAAAATTAATAGTAAAATAGATTTAGCAGAAAACTTATACCTGCACTGTTAGTTAGATTTTATTTCCTTTACAGATTTATTTTCTTTACCCAATATGCTGCTTAGAGAACTATTTTGGGTTTTCTGTTTAATTGTGTGAGCATTTTTCCATCCCTTAACAATTGTACTGTAGTTTGAAAAAGGAAATTGTGTAGCTTCAATCATGACAAATCCTTTGGGTGTCTTTAATGGATTCTGCCATTTACAGTAATCATTTGAGAAAACACAAAGAAACAAAAATGTGGCATGTCGCTAAGTAGGAGAACTCATAAGTCAAAACCAGCTGATAGTCAGGACTTCTAAAGTAGTCATTAGGAGGTTTTCTATCTAGTATTAACAGATAGTAATAGTTATAAGTGAAAAATGAAACTTTCATGGTTGATCTGAAAACCAATTGTATAAATAGTTTAAACATCTGAAAAATTTTATTTTATAACCCTTTTTATTTTGGTTTCCCCTGGAAGACAGGTAATTCCATTTAATTGCACGTGGGAAAGTACTTTCCACTGTTTTTCTATTTTTATACTTAGTGTTATACTTCAGCACAATGTTGTAAAGTAAACTGTGAATGAAACAGTAGAATACACCAAGAACAGCAACCCTGTTTGGTAGGAGAGTGTGCGTGTGTGTGTTTTTCTGTTCTTAAAAAAGTCTGGATATCTACTAAGGTATGTTATGGATACAGCTGGGTCTGTTGGCTTCATTTTAATGCTTTCTAAGGGATAATAAGATTTACAAAACATGTCACTAAAACATATGCAGCCATATGTATTTGCACAGAATTCTATATTTCTTAAAGATGCAGACAGGGATTACATTTGTGCCTCATGCTGAAAGCTGTAATGCCACACTAGCTGAGCCATGTCTAACAGGGGCAGCCACCAAACCAGGAATGACCATGTGAAATTGCTTGTGAGGACCGTGACACTCATCAAGACTGTGAAATGGAAGGTGATTTGTGATCCTGCAATTCTGCAAAGTGCTACATACACTGCAGAGGCCAGTTATGAATGTTTCAAAAGGACAGGTTTTAGAAAGAGTAAAAACATTTGAGGCAGATTGATTGGAAAAAAAAAAAAAAGGAGAAAAGGCACACTAACATAGGATTAAGCAGAAATAGTGGATGTTAGATTTGCTCCAGACACTGTTTTTTTCTGTCACATGTTCAACATATATAAAATTTTCACTACATCATTAAGGAGTTCCAAAGAAATCTGTTCCATGATGAATGGAAAAAAAAATTAGCCAGTGTAACACACATGGAGGAACTACACTGAAAAATACCACTGTGAAATGGCTTCCTGTATCCTGTAGCAGCAAAATAATTCTTAGAAAGAGTTAAAGTAGAATTGTTGGTACCCATATATATTTTCCTTTGTGTAACTGTATCCTGAAGACCTGCTTTGGAAAGATGGGTGAGTAAGGCAATATGGAGCCCTAAAGAAACTCCAAATGTATTAAACTCCTGTAAGTGTTTCAACTTTTATTGCTAAGTATGGAAAACTAAAAGCCTGGATTCTTTGGCTTATGTGCAAACTATTTATTTTTTGTTCAGACAGGAGCTCATGCAATTGCAATAAATTTTTGTTGAAAAAGCAAACTTAGAAGTCAGCAAGTTTTTGACTGCAAGTTCTGCATGTATATTTTGAGAAAAATATATATGTAGGAGCCTAAGAAAATACTTTAATCAACTCAAGACTTCTCATGATCATACACAAAGTGAACTGGGCCTTATAATGGGATTAAAATTGGCTCTGACAACCTTGTGACTGAGAAGAGATTCTGCTGAAATTCTTGAGCTTGCCCTAGCTTGCCCACTGTAATCTGGAGAAGAACTTGGCCTATCCTTAGAAACTGGCCCAAATGGCACACTCTTTTCTAGGCCACTTGCTGTAGTGAAGTACATATTGTGGCAGAGTTATGTGGTCTGTTACAAGATCTACAAGAATTACTACAGATTCTGGCTTTTACTTTTTTTTAATGTAATGTCTTGTGTGTGAGGAGTGGGGGCAATGGCACTGTCTATATATATCACATCAGCAAAGGAAGAAAGAGCATAACGCTATACACTTGGTGAAGTATGGAAATTACACCTTGATTTCAGTAACCTTTGGATAAGGTGACTGTGCAAAAAATTTGAAGTCTTTGCATATGGATAAAACAAAATAATTGGTTATTAGAAAGATATTTGGAAATTCACAATGAAGATTTATTGTATCTTAACCGTATTGTACTCTATTGTATCTTAACATATCTTTACGTGGAGTAACCAAGCTTGTAACACTCCAATAAAAGTGCTTTACTCACAGATTTGACAAATAATATCCACAAGGTCTGAACTTTCTAAGCAACAGAATTATTAGCAAGAGTTGACTGCCATTTGGGAAGCAGATATCACTAGTCTTGCGGTGGGATGTACTGCTGCTTTAAATGCAAGGCACTTTGTAAATTTGAAAACATGTAAAACTAATGGCCATTTATGTTAAGAAGTTAATATACAAACAAGGTTTGTAAAATGCATTGCTTGACATATGTTCCCAGCCCCACTGTACTTTGGATTCTTAATATTAACAGTGGCAGTCTGACTTAACAGAGGAAAAAAAAAATATAGCTATTTTCATGGTATTTAAATTCTAGATAGCACATGCAGTATACATACCAGTATAACTTCTCTCTATATTTCTTAGCAGTAAGTCACTGTAACATATTTTTCCATTCCTTAGCCTCATCTCTGTTTTTGCTGGCAATATCTTAGCTAAATATTTAGTATTTTGTCATATAAAGTGGAGGAACCTCAACTATATTTTAACTAAGAAAAAAAGGCAGATCTACATATACTTGTGAGAAAGCATCTCCTCAGAAAGCTCACTGACCAAAAAGATTAAATCATTCAGAGTGCATTCTTTATCATTAAAGTATTTTAGTTATTTTTCTTTTTCAGTCAAGAATTGAATATGGCCTTTTGTTAAACCTGAGTCCCAGAACACTGCATATGTTTGCTGCTGTAGTATTTTTGGCAGGACAACGGTCTCCCTGCTTCACAGAGCTAAAGTGAAAACTACAACCCATCATTTTAGGGAGATAAGACTTGTTGAGAGGTGATTATCTAACTAAGCTCCATGTGTCATATGCTCTTTTCTCTTCTTAAACAGCCACTTCCCTACAGCTTGTAGTGCTTTAGATCTTTCACGTACCATCTTTGCAGAAAAAATCTGTTTTCCTAAGTATTTTTATACAATAAGGAAGGGCCAAAAGGAGTATTTTAATGCCTCCTTGGAATTCTGTTACATCTGCTGTCCAGGGAAGGGTTTTCATCAGATCAATGATGATGACTGAGGCATGCACAATGTTTGGCGTGGGTTTGGTTACTCTTCACTTTTATTCTGCTTCCTTTGGGTAGGAAGGTGCCTCTGTGGGAGATATCTAGGAGGTGAGACCCAAAGGAAGGAAGATTATATAAACTCCTATCTCAACTACTGTTTTCTCCACTTGGATGTCTTTGTTCTAAGAGGCTTCTTCATGGGACATTTCTTGCTTTAATTTTGTAGGTTAATTCTTACTCAGGAGGACTCACTGCTAATTTGTGGTGATATGCTGCTGGCAGCTCTCACCTTCATTTAATGAAGCTCTTCTACATGAAAGCAAATTATAAAAATGGTTTGGTAAATAGGCAAACAATCACCACATGTATGTTATTTGATGCTGCATGTAAGACATGTATCTCCAGAACTCCAGATGGGAACTGGAAGTCCCACTGGATAAAGTCCTATTAAAATGCTGCATGTAAAGTTTCTTTAAGGGAAATCCTGTCTCCTTTCCTAACATAAGCTGTAATTATACAAATATTTGGGACTGAAACTAGCATCTTCCACATGAAGATGTAATTCTAGTGTAATTATTTATATGAGAGAATTTATATGTTGTCTTCCATATTTGCATGGTTTGAAGAAGTGACGTGTGCATGCTATATAAATAGATGGATCAGACGACCTGGCAGAAGCACATCTTTTCCAGCATAAGTATTTTCAAGAACCTGCGGTATTCCTATCACAGTGTTATGAATCAGTGTTTCCGATACTGCAGTATAATTCCTAGACCTGTACTTTCAGGAGGCAGTAATAAAAAAAGTTGGCAGCAACAACTAGTAGGTAATGGTTTAGGAGGGTATATAGTGTGTTTCAGAATACCCACAGGTTTTGCTGTGCCAGTTCATGGTTTTTGGGGGAGTGGATCTGAGGCTGGTTTAAACTGTAAATTGTCACAGACTGGATTAGAAAGCATTAACTCAATAAGCAAAGCTTGCTTTCATTAGAACAAAAAGAAGGATTAATGTAATTTTGACATCGTACTGGAGCTACTCTGCAGCTTTGCCCATTTGCGCATGCAGAGTTGTGAATTATGGAAATGATGATGCTGTTTGTTCCAATTTTCGGAAAGGATTCTCTAAATACATTTAGTGTGTTGCAGCTCCAGAAATACCTTTAATGACGTTCTCAAAAGAGGCACTCAGATTGAATATGTTCAGTGATTTGGAACTGTACTTTTAACTGATCAAAATTTTCAAAGAATATTATTTAAAAGACTTCAAAGAGAAGAAAAATTATGAAACAAAAATAGATTAAGTCTTCAGTATTTGGTTGCATAGTCGCAACTGGTCCAAACAAGAGTAGGTGCACCAAAGTCAGCATAACTATGTAGTTTTGTACAGCCCAGGAATTAACTAATTTTTTTTTGGTACAAAGATTATACTCAGAAATAGGTAGTGAGGATTTAAATTAGGATCCTGCAAAGCAATGGGCAATGTTTTGGACAGAGGGGAAGTTTATATATGAATTCTGAGCAACTTTGAAATGAAAATAGAAACAAATATAATGGAAAAACTGCATAGTATTCTTTATTAAATGTCAAAAACATTTGAAAGTGACTACTTCTGGGTAAATCTTGTTCTCACATGTAGTTGCTGGCAAAACAATAGGAACCATATGGAGATGTTTATGCTAGCTCCTTGCTTGTGTCTCAGCGAACTATTTCATTTTGTCAGAAAATATAATTATCAGAAACAAATAGATTAGGCAATTCAGCTGTATACTAGTATGTACTTATGACCATTAAAATTATAGTTGCCCTCTCCATAAAAACTCTTTGCAACTGTAGTAGTACAAAGTTGCTTATTTTCTTCATATGTGCATTTCAGATTAATGATATTTTGTTAGATATTTTGTCTGATACTGAAGTACTTTTTCCTAAGTTCATATCACCAATATCTTGAAGGAAAAAAAAACAAAAAACCTATTTTGCATTGAATCACATATCATTGTGTGTCCTATTGATGTCTAGGAGCTCTAAAGCTTTTGTTTACATGTTAGTGATATAAACAAATGTAGAGGATTTAAGTTTGAAATAATGCTCTTTCATGCAACGGTAAACTACTCAGAAGTAACAAGGTTTTTGCATTGATTACTTTGTATAGATTGCTTCATTTTAAGGTAAATAACCATATAGTAGTTGTTCTCTGCAAACACTTGAACAACATTTAGAGGAAGGTATGCAATTAAGAACATTTAATTTAGCCAACATCACTATAAATTTATAGTAGGATAAATTTCGAAATAGGTTGTTTGTGGTAGAGGCTTTCTGAGAATAAGTCTTGGAAGATGTGAGTGAAAGTTGAAAACCTGGACATTGAATAACAACTGTAGGGGTGAAATTCCAATGGCCTTTTTGTCACAAATCGTTAGTGGTTGTTGTCACTACTCACTGTCTGTATGGGTAGCAGGATCTGAAGACCATCTGCAGCTGCTAATAGAGCTCTACCAATCTGAATTATTTTTGAAGATTCTTGTCTGGGATCCTCTATTGCAGGTATTAACTGAAAATTCATTTCTGTCAGAGAAATAAAGGTATATCAGCTGTTGAACTAATCCAACAAAAAATAGCGGGTCCTTTTTGCACATTTTGCCTGTGATTCTGACCCCATCCTAGTTAGCAGCAGATCTTTGTATCATGGATATTCTGACCAGTCTCTTTTCCCTATTCTGTGACCAGGCATGCATCAAAACCAAAAATACCAAAATGACCACTTTTCATGTTCTACACATAGGAATTGGATCCTGTGTTTGCTTGGTATACTTCATCTCTCAATGATGTTAGAGAGAAGGAAACAGGAACTCTGTCGGGACACTACAAATGTTGGGATTAACAGCCATCCTTTCCTTAGAGTAAAGTAGAAATAAATTCTGAGGGTGGGGAATAGTGCAATTAGTAATGATTTTTTTGTAAAAAAAAATTTGAGCTATTATTAAACTCAGGAAATACCTAAGCCTCCAAAGATCAGTTGAACAGTCATTTATAGCTTTGAATATCTTTCCAAATGGTACCTTCTAAATCAGTTACCAAAAAACACTTTTGTCTAACAGGAGATATTAAAGATGCTGCCTGGAGTTTTTGAAAACTCCTAAAACAATTCTGAGAAAGAGGTATGACCTGCATCCCTCAAAGCAGTGTTTAACTGCCTACATTACTTAACATCCAAAGAACAAAGGTTTGCACAAGAGAGACTGATAATGTACTAATACCTACATGTAGGCTACATCTTCTGAGGGTGTGCCAGAATTTGCCTGCAAGAAGGCGGAAGACAGACAATGTAGACTGCTGTATTTTTCATCAAGTGGTTTGCACCATCTGTATATATTTTATGTGTGCCTTTTGAGAGGCAAGGAGTGTAACTTAGATCCCCCTAGGCTTTGTTCTCTGCCTCTACACCTACCATTTGGCATAAGATGTAGCCAGTAGAAGAAAACTAAGGTTGTTGGGACTTTTTTTCTTGTCTTAGTTGCAACAGCTGCAAAACAGATGTAGGCTGACATTAGTTCTGCCAAAAATCTCTTCCAAGTCTCCCACCCATTTTCCACCAAAGAGAAGCTAGTCAGGTGATAGGAACAGAGACCTGAAGGTCAGAAAGAGATGGAAGCTCCCAATCCTGGCTCTCTCTATAGAGACTGTTAAAAAAGAAACAATCAGAAAACCTAGATTTACCACTTTGGAAATTAAAACAACCACATTTTCTAACATTACTATTCCAAATATTATGATGTCTATAGGAGATAAAAGGCAATCTGTACATGAACCACAGCAACACTGCAGCAGAGAAAGTCAGACGACAGCAAGAGTTCATAACTGGTGTACACCTAACCGGCATACATCTAAGTTTCTTCTTAGATATATATTCAATATCTCAAACGCATTAAGCAAAATACCAGTCTTGCTGGAAGAGATTTCCTAGGATTACAGTTGTTCTGTTGTGTGAACCTCAGTACTGAGAGAGTACTCAGCTTTCTGTGTACCTGTCTCAGGTTTCTACGTACCTCTCCAACTTCTGCTTTCAGTAATATATCATGTGGTTTTTTCCCAGAGTATCTTGCCTATTTCAAATGCACTCAATGACATTCACAACAAATAAATAAAAACCCGAAACTTTTCCACTGTGTCAGTCTGCTGGTGAAATCATACTGCTGACAAAACTGTGGCTGCCAGGCACTTACACTCCAGCATTGACTTAAAGGTAGTATCTGGCAATGACAGAAATGTCTAAATAACCAGTTGTCCAAGCATGCTTGTATTCGCACAAGATCTGTGTGGGCTAGCATTACTAGCAGTGCTGAATCCTCTGCTGGCAAAGATGAAGGACAAACGCTATTTACACAGTTACATCTCTCTTTCCTTACATCAGTATTCCAGGAACCTGGACTTTAGATGCTAATTGCATTTGTAAATTGGGAACTCAGAACCATGAGTACTAACCCAAATGATGACTCGGCTCATTATGGTTTTACTGGCTGTACAGTAATTTTGTTTTCCTCATGGAACTGTCTGTTTGTAGAAAAATTGCTTGTGTTATAAGTCTCAGTCATTTAGAGAGGTCAGTATCATCCTGAGAGATGTTTGGATGGGTACTCCTGAAGTTTTTCCTTTTGACCATTCACAATATAGCAGCAGCTACCAAGGTTTTATGCCTTTGACCCCACTTTCTGTTGCATTTCCCAGCCTATGTCTTATTTTCTAGTATTTAATTTTCAGTATGCTCTCAGTGTCATCTGTAGGTGCATTACTTTTATGTAAGGTCACAACCTTTAGTTTGGAAACCAGTGAGCCATGGATCTTTCTTACAGAAAGTACTGACATGGGAAAGCTTCTTGGCTCATGGCCTCACATGGGCACATGTTTACCAAGACGGTTAAGAGGACTTTAGCAATAACTTGCATGAAACACATTTCTGTATTGTACTGCAGATAAGCAGCATGCACACCCACCTGCTTTAAAACATGTATGAACCACGCCTCTGGTGGTATAAGAATGGTAAGTCCAAATGCTAAAACAATTAGTTAGGTATCTCTCTTCAGTTTTTCATTGGCGTGCTGATATAGGGGTTTAAGTATTTAAGTTCAGATCATCTGCGTAATATTTGGGCATTATGAAGAGGCAGCAGATAAGGAAATTTCAAGGAAGCAGAGAAACGTGCATGTTCCTGCAATGGAAGAATGTGGAGAGAAGTTTTAGTGACTCTAGCTTGCCACTTAGTATGAAGGAAGAAATGTGAACTTGTAGGTTTAAGGTGGTTTTGATCTGTCATGCTTCTATGTTGAGTTTGGATAATGGACCTTGGCCCCGCACTGTAGTCAATAGGTGTGCTATCTAATGGGGTGCTATCCTAGAAAATCCCTGCTCCAGTTGTGGCCAAACAGCTCCCAAACCCACTCAGCAACCTTGGTGGATACCCTCAGTCGTACACACCAGCGGTACAACCACATCTGAAGCAAAGTTCTGTGTGTCATATCAGCAAATTTAAGAGGTTTGATGATTTGAATCCATTAGCTTTAAAACGTTTAAAATTAATGAGTATAGCACTGAGTCAAACATCAACAGTTCCCTTCCAAGCAACAGAGTAACTGACAAAAAGTGAAAATATAGATAGCTGACTGTAGTTTTGAAAGCAGACCCACTGGCCAGTTGGACAGCCTCAGGCATGTCGATGATTCATCTGACACAGAGTCCCAGGGAGTGATTTCTTGCGGGCCTGTTCATTTGGATGTTGATGCAGGTTTCTATTTAAATCAGCAGCTGAAGTGTGAATTCATCTGTGACATTTTTAAGATGGTTCATGAGGCCAGAATTTGACTAATGATACTCCTACTGATCTCCTGCTAATTTTGGATTTATAGGTGTTGTTTCATACCCAAACTATAAATGTCTGGTCCTTTTTTTTTTTTCTTTCCACTCTCTCTGTCTTCTATTTTCTTTTTTTTTTTTACAGTTTGGTCTCTTTTCATGTATTTTAACAGACTACACTGACAGCAACAGAATGACTGTCACTGTGTTCAGTAGTTTGGCTCAGGACCAAATGTACCTTCTTCTGAGAGTAAAAGGAATGAAGAGGGTGATAACCAAACTTTCAGCAAAGCTCCTCTGATTGTGTCCAAAGTATTCCTTAGGTAATGAGCTGTAGTGGCAGCAAATTTCCTATACTGATACCAGCTGTGGCGTAACCTCCCCACCTGCACCTTGGCATGAGTAGGAGGAGATCCCATTTTCACATGGGACATGCTCACTGATTTCTTTTTGATGTGTGTTGAATTTCCTATGCTTTGTCTGTTACCTTTCCCTGAAAGTGTAACTGGACTCAACCTTAAAGTGTGTTCTTTAAAACAGAGCTTTGGCGTAAAGTATTAGTGAAACGATAGGAGAGATTCTTGAAGTATTACTCATTAAGACACTAGTCAAATGATACACATCCTGTGCTGGTTGGATGCACTGAGAATTGCCAGAAGTGGGAAAGAATTGACGCTTTGCAGAAATTCTACAGAGAACTGCTAGGAAATGAAACACTGCAAGGTTTTAAGCTGAAGTTTGACATGGCTGAATGGAAGCAGCAGCTCACATCTGTCAGAATTACTGCTGCTTTCCTGATTTACAGTGAAGAATCCATAGGTATGAAAGCAAGGGTGTGTTTCTGAGAGAAGAAAGTTTGAAGAATGTAACTTAAGCATGTTGTTATCTTTGGGCTTGTTTCCTATTTAGCAGTACACTTGTAATTACTTCAATTTTTTTCATTTTTTCTTTTTCAGATTCCCAAGAAGGAAACTACAAGTCAGAGGTCAACAGTAAACCCAGGAAGGAAAGGACAGCTTTCACCAAGGAGCAAATCAGAGAGCTAGAAGCAGAATTTGCTCATCATAACTATTTGACCAGGCTGAGGCGATATGAGATAGCAGTAAACCTTGACCTCACTGAAAGACAGGTACTGATGCAAAATAATGGACTTTAAATGCTTGCCCAATATTTACCAGTTGTTAGTAGCTCCTCGCCGTAGAGCTCTTGTTTATGTTACTAGTAGATATGTTGATATATAAGATTGAATGTTTATAGCAAAATGATATATATTTATTATATCTCTGCTATGCAAGTAATTTATACTTTCATATGTACCAGCTAGAGATTAGTTTTGTCTAGTAGGCTGAGATGGAAGATAAAAGCACGAGTAATCTATCTGTTAAACTGGTGCACATCTTTTCTAATCTGTCCACCCTGATGTGGCCGAAGAAGTGGTAGGTCCCAAATACTGCATGCACAAGCAGTTGATTTGCCTGCATGCAACAAATATGAGCATCTTGTTTCAGTCTATTAAATTTACGCAGTTGCCATTTGCCCAGAGTTTCTGAACATCCTGTTTCCAGATGGCAGCAAGAATGGGAACACCAGCAAAACTGGAATACAGGCATTTTTAACCACTTTATCTTACCCTGCACTATGAAAGCAGAGGAGACAATGGAATTTCTTATCACTGTTACTGGTTTCCTGCTCACCAAACCCTGGTCCGGGAAACACTTCTGCATGTGCTCAAGTTTCATCATGCGTGTTGTCACCTTGATTTCTAATGGAAGTATTCATGTTAAGCATGTACTGAAGTCTTTCAGGATCCCATCCCAACACACTAAATAGGTAGTTCAATCACATTTCAAATAATAATTACATCAACATACACACTTAAAAATGTGTTTTAGTAAAGACATTTAGAATACCGGACTTAAGTACACTATATCTGAGGAAATATTACCTACAGTTTTGTCATTAAAATTGAAAGCTTTTTGCCCACTGATGGACAGTCAACCTTTCTTCAGGAATTAGTGTTAGACTGAGGGATTGCTTTAGATACAACCAGTAAGATGATGGTATATTCAAGGGATAGTATGAAAATAACACCACGATTTGTGAACTCTAGATATAAGAGCTTTTGCAATTGTCTTGAGTTTCATTAACACCTTCTATAAGTAGGCATCTCAGTGAAAATCCAGCCTTTCCTGTGCATGTGAACACACATTTACTCACACAAGCAAATGAAACAGCTTTTTTCTTTGAAGGCTTCTAGAGAATGGCTGTCCCTTCCAGCTCGTCAAGAAGCAGCCGGTAATTTCTCTTGTTTGGCTGGAACACATTACCAGGTTCCACTGGGGTAATTTTAAGTTACTTAAATATGTTTGTTATATCTGTAAAGCACACTATTTTGTATCGAACAATTGATGACATTTTGTCTTTTTCACTTCCACTGACTAAGGTAAGCCGAGACAATTAGATTAACTTCCATACTTGATTTTGACAGCTAAGAGGGGGAGGAATGACTGCTTCTCTCAGTGACAAAGGTAGTGTCAGTGTGGAACTGAGCAATGATAAATAAGTTTAAAAAAATATCTGCTGTCCAATTTGATGGGAATCAGTCAGCTGAATTCAGAAAACATATCCCCATATTTAATAATGGTCAGTTTGGCCTGGAATTTAACTATTGTCCCTGATAAATTCTTTATTCTTTTCTTCAAAGGACAGGTTGAACAGTACAACTAAATGAAGACACAGTTCACTATCCTAAAGGAAACAGTTAAAACTAAAAGTATTTAACATACTGAAAAGGGACAGATAAATACTGAATATTGTCTCCGGCAGTGGAAAGGCAGCCTGTGCTACACAAGTGCAGAGAATTCATTTAAGTCATGGGAGCACTTGCAGTTTTCTAGCTGTCACATAATGTCAGTTCTAAGCATTCTGCTGATAATTGTGATAATTCCTATAGAATTATAATTAGTCTATCTAATTATGTAATGTAATTCTTCTCTGCTTCCCCAGATTAACAGAATTACAACTGAGCTGCTAGAGATAACTCCTTCCTTCCTGCCTGCCTTCCTGCCTTCCTGCTTAAAGCCACCCTTGCTTAGAAAAGGAAAACATTAAGATTTTTAGCCTGATAGAGTCCAGTTCTGTATCTTGCCATAATAAAATGGTCTGAGAGAAAAAACCTTGATAGCATAAAAAACTGTATTGTTAATTGAAGACAGAAAGAAAATTGAGATGAAATTCTGGACATATTTTTTAGCTTCTGAATCATACTAAGCCAAGTAATGATGTCAGTTCTAATGTTGTCAGTTAGAAATGTCTCCTTTTTATATCGAATATATTGCTGTGGTAGAAAAGTGGTGTAAATAAGTATGGAACTTGGTGTGGGCTTCCATAGTATATGGCAATCTTCAGAAGTTGAATGCAGTAAATCAAAAGGCTTGGCTCTTCTTGAATACTTGTTTTACATCATTATTCCTCCAGTGACTGAAACAAAAATACTCCAGGGTGAACCTGGCGTGACATTAATTTTTATTTTTTTTTTTTTCCAGTTAAGAGACTGAACCCATATACAGGACCTGCCTTTCCATCATTAGCAGAATGAATGATTATTCTTGAGTGGGATAACAGCACTTATTTGTTTACTGTTATTACGTTTTTTTACTAACTGTCCCAACAGAGATCATATTTGATACCTATCTTAAACAGATGCAACGAAAACAGTCCTTTCTCTAAAATTATTATGACTGAATTAGAATATATTGATGGAATTCCCCCCCAAAAAAACCCACTCTCCAGTGAGGAAACATTTTTAGAAAATTAGTATTTCTGGAACAATTTTCCTGTTCTATTTTCCCCTCAAAGCCTGCATTGCAGAAAATGGTACCTGATAGGCAGTAGTTCCTTTGGCTGCAATAAGTGAACATACAAATGA
This sequence comes from Phalacrocorax aristotelis, assembly GCF_949628215.1. Lineage (NCBI taxonomy): Eukaryota > Metazoa > Chordata > Aves > Suliformes > Phalacrocoracidae > Phalacrocorax > Phalacrocorax aristotelis. Next base: position 32,589,209 of record NC_134277.1, on the reverse strand, counting down.
TAAATGTGATCTCATCACAGGCTGTAGACCTATTTGTGTTGGAAGCTCTCTTGATCTCTCATGACACAGTGAATTTGCACACAGAGAACTGAAACTTGCTTCAGATAATACAGTGACAAAACCCAGCACTGGTATCAGGTGAACTAACATATCTGCTCCGAAAATAGGCTTGAGAGCAGACCTAACCTCTGATGGAATGAATTGTTTAGTATAATTGTTTTTACTAGGTTTTTAAAAAATTACAAGCATCATACTATGCAGAGGGCAGAAGGACACAAAATAATCTGTGCAAAGTATTGTTTGGTCATCCTGAAGTTACAACTTCCAGTTATTTCCCAAGATGTGAGATAAATCATGGAGCCTATTATCTTAAGAAAACTCTATCTTCCACTTGACTGTAGTGATAATTTCAACCATACGCTGCAGCTTAAAGGAGGCACTGACCAATTAACGCTTCATAATTACCTTTCTGGCATTTGAACAAGCTGTAGAAAAAAACATATGTCTGACCATATTTAAAAAGCTATATAAGTTATATAAGCTATATTAAAGTTTTCTACAGTCCTCAAAGTAAGGCTCTATGTGACTTTTGAAACAACTTACAAACATAAATGACTCATGGAAGGCCATTTCACAAAAAGAACAATGAAAAAAAAAAACAACCCTCACAACATATGGATCAGGAGAAGGAAGTAATCCTGTCATTCCCTAGAAAAGAAACCCGAGTTTCAAGACAGGAGGGTAAAATGAAATAAGTGCCTCAGTTGCCTAGATATTAAGAGTGTACTTTGAGAGCATTATGAGCACATCTGGTGGTAGGATGGCTCTATTATGGTATTGTAAGGATTCCAGCAGTATAGGTACATATAATTCCTGCTCCATCTCTTGTAGAGTGCACTCACAATCCCTGCTCAGCCAGCAGTTAATAATTTTCAGCTGGCAGGCCTCTATTATATCTTGAAAAGCCAGTTAGACTAAAAACTATCTTAGCTCCCTAGATATTTGTAACCTTGACAAGCGCATTCTTGGCTTTTTTGTGCATCCAGATAAACTTGGAGAAGGTTCCATGCAAACTTTTTAATATCTCGCTGTGGGATGAGGAGAGGAAGCAGCTGCAGTGGGGTATCAGAGGCGTGGCAAAATGGACATTTTTATGGAGTTGGTCCTGCCAAATATTGAAAGAGTAGGAGATCTTTCCACCTCGCAAGATCTTTTTGCATGGAGCTAATCAAAAGAGTAATGTTGCAGTTCTGCAGGCTAGCTAAGGTTACCGGAATAAACAGTCCAAATATGTAATGCTTCTGTTTGCCAACATAAACGGAAAATCCCACCTAGTCAGATTAAATTCTGCTGATGGCAATGAGAAGGTTTATTTCTTCTTAACTTTAATTTCCAGTACCCACCCAGGAGCCACCAATCACTTATAAAAGGCCTGAAGCCATTGTTTTTGCATAGGCAAAGGACAAAATCTTGTCAAAATGAAGAGTTTTTTTGCATCTGTGTTTGGCTTCCATGGTACCAACACAGGATGAGCAACAATGGAAGAAGCTTTGTCATGCCTTCTTCTACCAGAAAGAGGACCAGGCAGCATTGTTATTTAAAGACATTTGGGCAATGTTGGTTTAATACGTAGGGCAATGGAGCCATAACACACACTGTAGCACTGCGTTGTTAACAACTATACAAATAAGAAATGAACTTTTCTATTTGAAAAGTTTCCTGCAGACCAGGTTACCTCAGTCCTTCATCACAAGTGACTTCATTAAAATCCTTTTCAGCATTGCAGAGCTCAGGGGATGCGAATCACTGCATTTTTTAGATTTGACTGGTGAGGTAAGGTGACTCACATTAGTCATCTGGGTGACAAACCAGGGAGTTCAATGTTCCTCAATTCACCTAATGTACCTAAAATTCTGAAACACCTCTGGAACAGTCAGTGTATCTCCATGCATCACACAGCGTGACTAGTTTCCTACTTTAGGAAGCTAGATTTCTAAGGTTAGGTGGTGAAATTATCCCCCAGTATACTTTCAAACAAAATAAAACAATGGATTGATAGGACAAGCTTGACCATATCTGTCTGATTTATTGTACTGTCACGTATCCTCTGAAAAGCAGCTGCTCATTCCAAGCTTCCATGTGTTAAGCACTCTCTATACACACTATAATAATGAGCCTGTGTGGCTTGAAATCCTTTGGATTGTTTGTTTTATTTAAAGTAACACTCTTAATAAAATAAAACTCACTGATACTTTTATATTTGTCTTGAGCAATATAAATACCAGCAGTAAGAGTTACTGTGCTAACTCAGTTTGTTCTTTCTTAGCAAAGAATTCTCCTGGCAAACTTAATTATAACTCATGCATAATTTTGATCTGTACGATAAATCTTTAAAAAAGAAGTAAATGGCAAAACTTCAAACAGCGTATTTACTTCTGCACTATTGATTGAATTCAAATAAGCAATTCCATGTGCGAAGATCCAAGCGCCTCAAGCTGTTAGTTGTGGATGGACCCTACACCTGCAGAGAAACCCCACGGGTTTCAGGGTGGGGAGAAACCTCTGTCTGTGCCAAGCTGCATATGCAATATAGACAGAAATATTAGCAGCTCATATGGCTGCTTTTACAAAGTGAGTAAGGCTCTGCTGTCCCCTACCCCTACCCTTTCTTAGACACAAGTCAGGAAACATGTGGCTTTTTCTGTTGCCTGTTTAAGGATATAGGAGCTTTTTGGTTTGTCATTTATGGTCACTTTAGAAAACAGAGAGAAGTCAGTAAGGAACAAAGGGTATTGGAGAGAGGCAAATGAACATGTAGAATAAAGGAGATTTTTAATTTTTTTTTTATGCAGGGCATTGAAAAATGTAGAATCTCTTTCTGGTTTCACTAGCTCCTTCTCCTCAAGGCAGGCCCTGCTGAAAGCAGCTGCAGCTTCTTGAGGCTTACTAACTTTAAAAGCAGATGTTGATTTTGAGGCTAGTTTACTGTCAAAAGACTTAGGACTGGCCTGTTTTGGAAGGCAAAAAGGTCCCTCCAGATTTAAAGTCATGAACTGTGGAACTAGTTTAAGTGAATACAAATCAGGGCGCTTCTTACTTGGGCAGGGAGGTGGCTTCCATAGCCATAGAGCCCTAGAGGATTGTCATGGGCCAGTAGTCAGAGGTCGCTTTCTGCTGAGTCTTGCTTCTTGACATTTGCCTTTCTTCATACTATAGTAGCAGAAAAAAGCATCAATATACTCAGCCAAAAGCCAGTCTTGCTTACGCACCCTCTTTTAACTTTCACACTCAGTTGACCTGTGCAAAATGGGTGCAGAATGATACATGTTAGAATTTTTCTCTCCTGAAATAAAATGATCTACACGTGAGTAATTCATGCTGATAAATGCCTATACAAAGAGGCAAAGTTTAGCTGAAGGTGATCTTCCCCACAAATTAGTATTTCAGCATGTGTTTCTTTTGTAGATTTCTATATATACACAAAGAAATTGGATGAAGGGAGACTCTAAAAAGATATGTTGTAGGAGAATAAGGTAGAGGGAGTTCAAGCAGCAGCCCCACAGATTGCCTTTCTTTGCCTCTGGACAAGGAAGAGAGACTAATTTTATAAAAAGTACTCCTTTTGTTTATGTACAACAAGCCAGTAGAAGGAAAGAACCTGAAATAGTGTGTCCCATTCTGCTTAAAGTATGTTAACACTGAAGCCTAGTTAAGAGATGTTTTCAATAGGGAGAGTTAGCTGTTTGATCATGAAATTAATCTTGAAGATCACTGGTGGAGAAGGTGGCAGTTCTTTGGATGGAGTAGAGTGAGGTAAACTGAGTGCTCTCAAAGACTTCTGAAACTGGAATGAAATACCCGTATCGGTGTCATCCTCTGAAATATAATGTCTATTCCATCCCTGTCTAAACGTGGGAGGTAGAAAGGAGAATGTATCACCTAAGCAGTACCCAAACCTCAACTGACTTCTATGTAATGAAAAACTAGAACTCACTCCTACACCTTCCTGGGTGCCAAAAGCTCCAGCTGTCCTTTGTGCACCTGCCAAAACCTCCACATTTTCTTCAACAGCTGCTGCAAAGTACTTGTGCATATTCAGTGCAAAGTCCTGTAACATAACACGGAGCAGATTGCTTTGAATCAGTGAGCAGGTGACTTAAGAAATTTTAATCAGAAGGTTCTGGTACCACTCATTAATTTCCAAAGAAAAGTTAATTTTCTCTAATTCAGGTATTTTGGTACTATTTCATAATAACTAAGAAGATATTTAATCTGAGATTTATTAAAACTGGTTTTAAGCTCAAAATATAAGATTTTAAAAAGAGGAATTTTAGACTAGAAATTGGAATTCCTTTAAATCATATAAGGAAGAAAATTAAGTTTAATTGACTAAAACTACCTTAACTTACTCTCCCATGTACTCAGCATCACTGAAATCCAGCTGAACTATTTAAAATCTCATGTTATTTTTAGTTACTGAAGTGAACCCAAAACTCCGACTACCATTTCTGTAAATATTTTAAACTAGTAGATTTGATTCTTCCAACCCTCATATTTATTCATAGTCTAGAACAGGAAGAAAAACTTTCTTGATTTTATATTCCTATTTGCTTTTATAAGGTTGTTGAATAAATTATCATGAAAATACTGTGTCTACATATGTGAAAAAGGTAAGTTTCAGCTGTATAACACCAGTGATTTCTGTAAAGTTCAGGAGTTTGCCTTTCTTTAAAACTTGGCAGCATAAGTGTAGTACATAAAAATAACAGGAACATTTTCAGAGCCAAAGAAAGTTGAGAAAAAAACTTTTCAATTTTTTAATTTTGGAAAGTCAGAGTTATTTTTTGTTATACATATGTTTACCTGCATTAGAGAAAAGTAAATAGGCAGATTAAAAAAAAAAATAGAAAACGGACAATGGCCGACTAGGGGCAGAATGCTTAAAAGGCTTGGTGATGTGGTCTTCCTGACACATCATTTAGGTATAATAAAGCACGGAATTCGGGATCTGGACTTCAAAGACTCATACTTAGAAATATGCATCCCTTATAGCAAAATAATAGTTTAAACTGGCATAGTGCTGTTGTTTCTAATTTTTAAGGTTTGTGAGATATCAGGCCTCAAATTTTAATCTTGTTTGGGACTCATGCTGGCACAGTGCTGTTGTTTCTAATTTTTAAGGTTTGTGAGATATCAGGCCTCAAATTTTAATCTTGTTTGGGACTCATGCCACTAAAACCTGGAATAGAAAACCTAATTTTAGGAAAGAGTCTTTCATTTCAGAAAAGATATTTTCTTAAAGGGAAATGTTTTTCTTAAAAGAAGGAAGACGGCAGGCAGTGCAACTAAGGTAGTTTGAATTCAGCCATGCTTTAATTTTTCAAATAAGAATGTCTTTATTAAGAAATATTCATTAATTTTAGAAGGTATCTGTTTAGTTTTTCTCTGTAAGTACAGAATGCTCAAAAAAAGGAAGTATCTGCATTCTACAGAGCATGGTAGAAGTCAATTATTCTTAAAGTGTCTGAAGGTCTCCTTTGAAGAAGGAGTATTAAATCAGACGTTTAGGTGATACGCTCATTTGGAGCCATAATGATGTGTTGATGTCCACATCATGAAGTTGTATTAAAGATATACATGCAAGACAGCACATGATGTGGCCCTTAAGCCTACTGAGGACCTATATATCATAAGTATATAATGATTATTTTAGTAATGTAGACACTAACAATGTCACCCCCCTTGTTTTGTATCTCCTCCTGTGATTTCTACAGAGCAGACCTTAAAACAAATTGGTCGCAGCCAAACCATTTATCTTGTACATCAGGAGATGCACAATGTGAAATCATTTACTCGTATCTTAAGTAACAGGCTAATCATCAGATGTGGAGATGCAGATGCTAAACAACTTGTTGGCTAAGGGAAAAGAAACTGTGCTTTCGTGCCAGTAAGCAGATGTGCTCAATAGACTGGCTCATAAGTGCTGATTTAGAAACAGCTGTTAATGCTACCATCATCTTTAATATAGTTCATTTCCCTCCACTTCCTTTGTTGTCCGTACATACATATGCTTGCTCTATACAGTTAAATTGTGCTAGTCAGAGGGTGGAGAAGAGGGAGTGCGTTTTAATAAATAATAGGCAATCAGGACCTGATTCTGGGAGGCGGTGAGCGCTCTCAGCTCCTGCTGGAGCTAACTTAGGCTTGAAAAACAGCATAAAAAGGTTCATAAAACCTACGGTATCAAGTGTGTCATAGAAGATCTTTAAATTACTTTAAAAGGATATCGTCTTTGCAGCAGTTGCAAATGGCAAAAGCTAGTTCTTTCACTGGAAAAAAGTTCAAGAGTTTTTCAAGTTCACTTCAGTAAGGGCTTTTTCTCTCTCCTTTGTGTTTAATTTTTCCTTTATTTTTCTTTCAGTCATTCTCTCCTTTCTCTCACTCTTTTTCTTTTGTTCTCTCGCCTCTTTCTTTCTCCTCTCTCCTTTTTGTTTCCCAGGGTGTTTTGTTCTGATGCATATTTTGTGCAACACCTGTAAGTTTCAAATTAATTGCATTTGAAAAGCACAGTTTTCCAGATAAACTGACACTCTGAAGTACTTCACACAGAGTTTGCTCCACTTCCTTCCCATTACTAAAATATAGATGGATCACATATCAGTAACAACTATATCCTCCATAATTGTCTCTTCAGCTCCAAAGGAAGTTAAAAATTCCAGTATCTGAATTTGATCTCTAGAGGAAATAACAAGTGAAGGACCTGTCTCATATTATTAGCACATGAGCATTAAAGACTTTATCTAGAGTCCATTGAACTTGATGGAAAAACTCACACTGACATTAGTGTACTTTGGATCAGGTCAAAAGTGGATTTCAGTACTTTATAATTGAGGACATATATATTTAAAATATGTAATGTATTCCCTCATGTAAGAATCCCTCTGTACATTAATGCATCAAATGACAAAAAAATAAATGTGTAATATTTTCAATAATAAACTTCATTATAATAGATTTCTAGCTTTTGAAAATAATCTTTTGATGTAACAGATAAAGAAATTTCTTATTTGCTATTCTCTTAGTAATCAGATGCAGATTATTTGAAGTCATTAATAAAAAAGCCTAAAGCTTTTTTTTAACCTTTTCTTTCTTTTTTAAACTGTTACTGTTTTCTCTTTATGGGAAGCCTGACAGGCTATATGCCAGTCAGTAGCATATATTCTCCTATGGGAACACCAGGGTTACTCTCTTTCCCCTACACTCAAGAGAGTGCATGCAAAGGTAACTGGAGTCCTTTTAACCCTACTTTCCTTAAATGCCATGTTTTCCATACAGTGGGTCATGTGCAGACATAGAGTTGTATGCTGGATCCTCTGAGGAATTTATAAATGTATCTTGGACTTATTCTTGAAAAAGGAAATCATCATCCTTTAATGGATTTATATCAATTAATATACAGACACTGGCCTAGATTCATCCCTGGTGGAGGCATTTCAGGGCACGGTCAGCTGAGCTACTCTGAGGGTAGATGGTCTGAATGAAGAGGTACTCCCCAGCCTGTCCTCTCTTACTCATTACGTGGAAGCTGGTGCCACTCAGCTCTGGGTTTAATGCTCAAGGAGAGAGACTGCTCTCAACTGTGGTTTTGTGAAGTGACCTGATTTATAAAAAGCAGCAGCAACAAAATATTGTAAGAAAAAATGGAAAATAAAAAAGAATAATTTATTAAATTGGAGTCAAAAAAGTCAAGTGAGCAGATGTGAGAGCTTAGCTCTGAGAGGAGAACAGAAAGGAGCAGCATGCTTCAGGAGCCAGGCAGCGAACATCCTGCTCACCTCTGTCCCAGCCAGAACAGTTTCTGATAATGATTGTAGGAGCATTAGCTTCAGTTTCTCAGGTATCCAAAAATGAAATGGATGCATCTGGAAGGTGGTTTGCCTGGATCTCTCCTGTTCCAGAAAGTTAGAGTGGGTTGAATCCAGGCTGTGCATTGAAATTTTTGCTTCAAATGCATCGCTGTTTATTTTTCTTGAAACCACTTTTTGTATACATTATTATTTGTTTTGGGCTTTCAATACTGTCACTTATTCTGTGAAATTTCAAGGACGTAAAGATATCCAGAGAATGGCTTGAATCTTTTAAACATCACTCCAAGCCTGTAATTTCTTCTTATTGAATAAAATTCTCTGGCTCCTTATTTCAGAAGAAGAGTGATAATATTCTGCAGTACTGGCTTGAATCCAAAGTCTATTATTTTTGGTGTTTAGATTATGACTGCAGTTGCACCTACTGCACTGTCTGGCACCAGTATAGTAGTGTCTTTTACAAAAGAAATGTCATTGTCTTAAAAAAAACAAAAATAAGCAAAATGACATCTCAACTTCCCCCAGAAGTCAGCCAGTGCTGTATTAATGCTGTACTCTTTTGAAGACACTGTTTCCATGGACACCTCTGTTACATGACCCGAGTATGATAATTCCCAACATCACAGCAGCCAGTAATAAATACCTTCCCCTTTACACTCATTTCACTTTACAAGCCATATTCTTTGGCTCTGATGAGTTGACTGAAGAAAAGGTTGTGCTGTGCTTTGAGGCTTTTAACTAACCTGGAATCATTTTGCTCTGTTCCCAAGTGATCAGCTTTAACAGCTCACATTGGCTTTAACAGGAATATAGAGTATAAAAAAAATATACCCCTCTTCCTTCCCACATACGTACATACAGTGACGTTAACTATTGGTTCCATCGTAGTAAAATTTTAATGTAAAATTCAAAGTGATAGTAAAGGTTAAACACTGCAATGTTTCCTGGATGTATAAGACAGATTCAGCAAAACAGCATTTTTGTGGCTCTATTACTCATGTTGTACAATATGTCCTGCTGTGCTTGTTCTTTGCTGTTTCTTTTAAAACTCTGAAACACATTCTGCTAAACTAGCAGCAGAGGATACACCGACATTGCAAGCTTTCTTGCTTTCTTTCCAAGTGAAAAGTTGCAGACATTGTTTATTTTTCTGTGGAACCTTCATGAGAAGAGCTGCACAGACACACATGAGATTTTTTAGCAACGTTAACTCTAAGTGGATCAAACGCAAGAGCCTTCTATTCATACTGCTTTCTGTGACAATGTTTTAAGTTGATTTCAAATCAGCCTTTAATCTCGTCTAATATATTTGACAGATGCTATGAACATCTTTTTTTTTTTTTTTCTTTTGGCTATTGAAAAAAAAGTCCTTGTGGTTTCCAGTGCTGGCACTTTAGAACTGTGCAAATAATTTAGGTTTACACCCCCCCCCCACCCCCCCCCATATTTCTATACAGAGAAGGGGAGGAGGGGAAATGAGTTTCAGCTGGAGTGAAATCTTGGAGTTTAATGTGACTTAAATACAGATACATTTTTGATCTTTCATACTATGAATTTCTTTTCCATTGTCATCTGAAATTATTTGCTGATTTTGACTCAAATTTATAAATGCTTTGCCCTCTGGCTTTGGGGTTATTTATTTGTCTGAAAAATCTGACCGGGGTCTATGGCTTAATGTAGTAGAATTGGTCAACTAGAATCCTTTAAATACATTTGTGAAATAGATGGAGAAGTTGTAAGTTTTGACTGTAAGAAATGCTCTTTTGGATACTTCAGCAAGTAAAAAAACCAAAAGCTTTTAAAATGCTCCATCTGAAACTTGCCACCAGTTTACAGAATCAAACAGGCAGAAAGGAATGCCAACTTTTCAGTGCAAGATCCTTTCCAAAGTAACGACCCTCCTTTGAAGGGTAATTACTAGTACTATAAGCATGAGGGGTAGCGGTATGGGTACCTGCCAGCAGATTGAGCCCTCCGTTACATGAGAGGTAGGTTCTTCTACATGGTCCTTTGATGGGTACCATTCTGCCTCTGTTTCTCTGTCTGTGAAAAGGCATTAATACATTTTTCAGGAGTATGTTAACTTTTTAATGTTTTCTAAAGGGCTCTGAGATCTTCCTGTGGAGCTCTCTGCTGCAGATAGCCTGGCTGCCTTATTGCAGTAACCCTTTTCCCTCCTTTGCAGTCATTATCCTTGCATCCCAGGGTTAACGTCCTATCCAAAACTGGATCGCCTGCTCCCCAGGGAAGGCTTGCTAAGCTATTCACCATACAGACAGAAAGGCAGCGTGTTGCACATTAAAAAAATGAAAAAACTCCAGTGCTGTGCTACAGCTAGAAAGGTCATTATTACCTTCAATGACCCCATCTTTATTTTCTTGTCTTTTTTCCTTGAAGGTAAAAGTTTGGTTCCAGAACAGACGAATGAAGTGGAAGCGGGTAAAAGGGGGCCAGCAAGGGGCAGCAGCCCGGGAGAAGGAACTGGTGAATGTGAAAAAGGGCACGCTGCTCCCCTCTGAGCTCTCTGGCATCGGCGCAGCTGGTCTCCAGCACACGGGGGACTCACTAGCGAACGACGACAGCCACGACAGTGATCACAGCTCTGAGCACGCACACTTATGATACACAGAGAGTGTCCCAGCTCCGTTCTCAGGAAAGATGCTTTGCTGGCAAGCCTTACACAGGCATCGTTTACGTATGCAAGTGACTCTGGCAGTGATTTTTAAAGTCGTTACGGAAAATTCAGGCTTATTGTGTCTGCTTTTCTTGATTTTTAGATGGTTTACAGTAAGTGCCATGTCTTAAAGGTGCCTCAAGAGTGGAGAAGTGGAAGATGAACTTACTTTGAACATTCCAGATTTGTTTGTCATGTTTATGACAGCGGGCAGGTATTTTTGCTTTAGCTTGCACTGAAAATTACATTGCTCTCAACAGACGTTATATTCTGAAAACCACAGTGCCACAAAATCACTATCTAGTGGATAAGAAATGTATTTTAACTCTGTATATATTTACCTTACAGCATTTTCCTGTCTTCACTAATTTTAGCAATGCATTCATATTAGCTGATGGCAATAGTCACTCATGACAATAAATGGCTTTTTGTTTCTTTATTTTTGTTTTGTTTTTCCAAAGACATACAATACATGCAGATACTTTTGTTCAAGTAGAGAACAATACAATAGTGTCTGCTAGGACACGTCCTTGTATGACAGACAAAACAAACCTTATGTTGCATTTACTATCAACTGCTGCTAATAGGGTATTATTAAACTTACCTAGCTCCTCAACTCTTCTTATCTTATAACTGCAAAAAAAAAGATTTTTAGGATCATAAGGATAGACCGGTAACCTGCCAAAAAATGTCATGTTCCACTCATGCTCAGTGGAAACTTCCCAAAGGATTATTCATTTCTACTTTGTCATAATTGAGTACATGGATAAATACTGACACTCTGCAGAAATGTTGTCGTTTCATCTTCAGTTTTTAAAAAAAGAGCAGATAAGCTGGAAGTTATTATCAACTGCTTATGTTGGTAGAAATCAAAATATGAAGGTAACTCAGTATTGTGTCCCATGTGTAAAATCAAGACACATTTTCTGTTATAAGCTTTGTGTACATACAGGCAAATACCAAACCCCAAAATCTAATGCAAACCATTGATTGTACTTTGTAAAGAAATATGTTTAATAAATAATCCTTTTTAAATAATCCTGGTCTCTCTATAGTGATTTCATAGAATAATTAAAGTGTTTTTTGTAATAGTCCTAAGCAGCTCTGCCTTTTTTGGGTCTTTCGGAACTTTGCCTGTGAACAAGACAAAGCTATGTTTTCAAATTTAGGCTTTTAATCTTGGATAAACCTACGTTGATCCATTTGGGAAACTCTTTCCTTTAGCAGGAAAAAGGCATCTAGCAGCTAGTGATGTCTTCAGCCAAAACCAACAAGAATCTGATCAACTATTTTTCCAGATTTAAGCAAATATAAAGGGTTATTTTGTTGGACCTTGTTGAAATGGATGAAAGGGAATAAATATCAGGAAGGGATGCATATTTATATTGTCATGTCTTGTTCAATAGAGCTGTTCAGGAGAAAAAACCAAAATATCTCAGAAAAACTCAGAGATTAATTGGGCTGGTCAGTGTGATAGAAGGAGCTGAGTGAAAGAAAGAGCGAGCAAGAAACATGCATAGCCTAACAGTAAATGCTTGTGAGCATTCACTGAAGCTCTGCTGTGTGGAGCAGTAGGGCATCATGAAAGTTAAATGCCATCAAGAACTCTGTGTCAGTTTTCCTCATCCTTTCCTCTGGAGGTCTGATCTTTCTTGCACATTTATTAATGATCAATTTAGTTTAAAATATCCAAGCAACAGGTAATTAATTTCTTTAAAGACTTCAGAGCATTTTACTGATTCCAGCAGTTAGAGAGTTCTGCATTTGCTTCTCAGTTCTTTTTCAAATGCCTTCCTCATACAGAATTGCTGAGAATGGGAGTAGGACAGAGAAGTAAGCCAACTTCTTATGAGTACTTGGTATTTTTGATTTTATGGCTGGATGGGAAAGTTTTTTTGGGTGGCGGTGGTGATTATCAAAACAGGAAAAAACCCAGTGATTCAGTCTAAAGCTTTTTATTCCTGGCTTTTTTTTTCCCCTCTTAAATGACATATAGCTAAATTTCAAGCTGAAAATTAGAATGGAAAGTTGAAAAAAACTGTCTTGAATTTTCAAATAACACTTTTTAAAAACAGAGATTGTTGGGAGAGATTATTGTCTTTCAAATACTCTGCCAAAAATGTCTTTTCAGGTTTGCAGAATTATTTGCTGCTGTCTAACTGTTGCTGTTTGTTGCTGCTTAAGACTGAATCTGAAAAGAGATCAGCCAAGTTTGAGCTAACATTTTACAAAACAAATGGAAGTGCTTTATTTATATTACCTGAAATGTACCAGCAATGCGTTCCCTGCCCAAGGCATTTTGGGAAGTATATTATTCCGTTAGCAGCACCGTGATTTTACTGGGATACTTGCAGTGCAATATGTGTGATGACGGCAATCTGTGAGCTGTAATAATCTCATTAGCAGGAATAATTTTCTCCTATTGAGAAATACAGGTTTTTTTCCATTTTCCTAATTTTAACTGAATCTGTTGAGACTTAAAGCACAGGTTGAAGAGAGAGAAACGTGAAAATGTGCTAGGAGAATTTTTGTTCAGATAATTCAATGAACCTTCAAACAAAGGACCAAATTATATAACTTAATACTACTGAAAAAGAAGATGACTAACAAAATTGATTGTCTCCCATCCTTTAAAAGCAGCTCAGTCTTTGAATGGGGTTGTAAGGTGCTAACCGTACGTATTAACCTCTCAGATAACTTAAAGACCTCTGGTGGCTTTAAACAACTGTTTTGTGGGTACACCATCGGTAGGTGCAATATGGTGCAGAGATCCCACACTGGCAGAAGTTGAAGTTACGAAATCTAAGCACAGTGAGCTTCCTACCATGGTCTTGTAGGAATTTACTCAAAAGCACAGCCCCACACAAATACAGCCATGCTTCTTCCAGATTTCAGCTAGCTCATATTCAAGCCACGCGTAGCAGCAACGAATGCCCTGCACTTTAACTCCGCTTTGTGGGTTAGCAGGTCTGCTCAAAACTCATCAAAGCAGATGATGTCTCATCTTGTTCTGCATACCTCAGTTACTCAAAAACTGTCTTTTGGAAGCCCCCAGGATCAATCATCTGCTGTTATTTCATATTTCATATATCATATTTCATATTTCATATTCATGTTATTTCATATATTCATATTATTATGAATTTGTATCAAAGTTTTAGCATAATTTTGTTGCTGAAAACAGCTATGGCTAAAGGCTTTTGAACTACAACTTGAAGTCTTGTTTTATCTTCATTGGCTTATATCTGTCTGCAGACTAACAGAGGGTTCTTGTACCAATCTAGCCATATGGTATAGCTAAGACTATACCATTTAACAGATGGACAAAATCAAGCCCCAAGACTGTGATTTGCCCAAAGTTGTGCAGGCACTTGGTGGTAGAGTGAAATGTGATGAAACCTAGTTTGGTTTATTTATCATTATTAGTTCCTGTTATTAAATAGTGGCTAATCACTTTTCAAGACTTATTGTTAATGAATCCTGCTTCTGAGGACTAATTGTGTACTTTTTGAGTTACAGTAATTTTGATATCATATCCATCCAGAGTCTACCTCTTTTTGTTCTGTTGTATCGCTGAGCCAGACACAGAGGTGTGTACTCTTAGGAAACACACACAGAGAAAATATAATTGACTCTAAAAAGGTGGTGATGTTTAACAGTTTAATTTTCAACATGACGGATAATAAGAATTCTTTTTTTCTGCTGTCTCTCTGGTACAGGGCTATATATTATTTGCAGGGTTTCTTTCTCTCCCCTTATAATTGTTGAGTTTTTATTTTGTGTTTTTGTTTACTATGGCTTCATTGTTGTCAGATTTATTTTGACAATAGCAGTTCAAGAGGTGTGGTTAAAATAACACCATTGCAAGCTGGCTGAATTTATTAAATCACAGATTGGAAGAGTTTGGGAATTTAATTAAATGCTTCTCATTTCTTGACTTTCTTTTCATTGGATCCAAAAATAGTAAGAAAAGGAGCACAAGAAGGACAGACTCTATACCTATGTCTTTCCACCACGGGCCAAGTTTCAAGGTAGTTTATGTATCCTGCTTTCACAAATGAAGGCTCCGACTGCTGCAATAATATTATTTGTAAAAATAAAGAAAGAAACACCATTAGGATGTGCACTCTTAGTAGCTATGAGGAAACATAGTTATATAAGTTAGGGACAAAATGTCAGCTTGAGCCTTCATTTAGAATTTCCTGGCTTCAGTCAGTTTATGTCTCTTGGGTGAGCTTGTATTTAATAGAGTACATGCAGTATTTAAGATCAGCTACAAGATTCAAGAAATTTTAAAGAGTAATGTTTAACCAATTATGTACCGTAATTTAATATCATTATGTAATGCGTGTGGATTGAAAGGGAGAATTCTGTACACAACCTGATGTCTATATTAATTAAAAAAAGGCAATGTAGCTGATAGCCAGCAGTAACTGCCATAGGGCTTCGGGGGTGATGCACATTATTACCTCAGATTAATAAGGACTTACTAGAGCTCATTTGTTTTTTATATTTCTATTAATTTTCATTTTAAGCCCATAGTCTTTTGACATCATTTACAGCTGAAAGCTGCAGTGTAGGAATCAATTTCAATGTAATTTAAGTCCCCTGCCTGTTAGTCAGGGCCTCCATATGGTATAATGAGAGGTTATCACAGTCATCTGTACAAACTGCAAATGTATTAGAAGTTTCTCAGCCGTTTATTACTTCTGTCCAAGTTGTGCATGCAGATCTGTTAGCCATTGTCTTTTTTCTAGTGTCTGAACAGCCATGACTCCTATCTGTGGAAATTTGGTGAAACCTTACTTTCATTCAGTTGAAAACAATCATGTGGGCAGGAGACTTGGTTAGTTTCAACAAAGAGAGAAGACCCCAAAAAGTGTTGTAAATTAAAAGCTTGTTAAATAGCAGTTATAGTAGGAAATAATGAGAGTTCCCTTTTATGCAGTGCTTTTCAGACTCCAAAGATTTTTTTAAAGAATGGTGAGTTTTGAAATGGCCTTTCTAATGGATAAACAACAAGGGACTCAAGTAGTTTGCACTGGCCACTTTGTATCATAGGCCCAGTAAGCCTTTTAGGATTAGGTTCAGTGCCCTCCTAAATGTGCGGTGAGGACTTGGTTCTGGTCTTTTTTTATCTTATCTGGCCCTGGAATGCTTTCTATGACAACCTTTTCCAACCTTCGTGACCCTGACTCCTTCCCCTAACAGGATTCACAAGAAAACAGTAAATATGTCGTTCTTCAAATCAGAAGTGAAAGATATAGTTGAGATAAGGTATAAAAATGTGATCCAGGATATTAAATAATAATTAAAACAGCATTAGTTCTGTTCAGAGGACTAATTTTCTGCAATAAAGTATATTGCCACATCCCTGTTCTTTCCATAGATGGTTCAATATTTTTGTGTACCAATGTGATTATTTTAGAAATTTTTACCTATTATGTTTATATCTATTAAGATTAAATACTTGAATTTAAATATTCAGTTCTGATGTCTAACATAATAACATTACTAGTCCACAGATAGACTTCTCTCTCTCAAGAGAGAGACAAAATTTGGCCATAAGGTTTTATTTGTAAATTTTGAAAATTTAGCATCCGTTAAGAGAAACCTTGCAAAATGTTGTTTTACGTTAGTGACCAACAGGTTTCAGATTCACTTGTCCTTTAAGTAAACAGCACAATAATTGATTTCTCTAGGAAATTACTTGTCTAATAACCACAAGATAATGTCATGGTTTTTGTGTTATAAAAGTGTACTCCAAAACCATATGAAGCAAAGAGCATGGCAAATAACTACAACAGTGATTTAGTATTTAGGGACAGATTCTCATCCTTAGTGTTACCATGAATATGTAGACACTGTATGTGTTACTTATGTTTGCTTATGGACTGCGGGGTTTTTAGAAATGTGCCTATTCTGAATGCTCACCGTATTATTTGCCAAGAAAGTCACAGGCACAGCTGAGAAAATACTGAAATGGGCATTTTACCAAATTAAAAATTTATCTTGAAAAGTGCCCTTAGAAAAATTGTATGCAATCACCACAGAAATGCATTTAAGAGAGTAAAAACTACCAGGGTAGAAAAAAGGCCCTAGTTTGGAACTAAAACACATTATAAATAATTTTGTATATGTATTTTTATAATTCTTACATATATGTCTATTCATTGGAACAGTGGAAATAAAATACACAATTTTTTAGTTCATAAGCAATACTAAGAACAATATAAAGCTGTTACTTTTCTAATTTTAGCATATTTGCATAAGACATTTGATTCTGATGACAGTATTATGAAGAGTTCTCAGGACTCCTTTTATATAGAATATTTTTGCAGGAGAGAAGTAAAGATTCTTTTAAGGAAGCAAAAGACCTCATCTAAAGCCTATAGATGGCAATGGAAAGATTACGATTGATTTCACAGGGATTTGGATTTAGCCCAAAGTACACAAAAAAGTTCATACAAATCAGTGAACAGTCCAGGATTAAGACATTAGCCAATAATTTCCAAAGTGACTGTTGACTTTGTACCTCCGTTATGACACATGGTATCCTGATTTCAACAAAGTTTTAGTACACAGTGAAAATTAGGACCACTTTATGGAAATGTGAGTTGAGGACCCCATATTACTAGCCAGTTAAGAAAATTTTGTTCTTGGTTCTAACAAGAGTCCTATAATATGGGATTTCTATAGCTGGCAAATCATCACATTATGTTATTAAATTGTAGGTTTCATAACCAATATAAAAGAAACTTGCTATGCTGCTTTCCTTCGCCTGTAATTTGTGGCATTAGTAGATAAGAAAAATAAAGCGCATTATATATAGAGGTAGGTTGGAACAGATGTTCTCGAATGGTTGCAGGGGGGTAGGGGTGTCGAGGAAGGTAAAACTTTCCTTCCACTCAGATGTCTGTCTTGAATTTCTCACAGTTTTTGCAGAGAGTTTGGCTCACTTCCAACATACATCGTTGCCTGTCTGGTATGAAAAATGCCATCTGTGGTGTATGGAAGTTCTTTCTTTAAAAGTGGCTTGCTAATTATTCTTCAGGCAGGTGTTACTAAAGTGAAGTCAGGTGTCAAGCATGGTATAACCTTTGAATTGCCTAAAATTGCCGTGTTCTTGTACGCTGTTCTTTCCCAAAAGACTAGAACAGAATATTACAGAGAATTGAAATGCTGGTTGATACAGGATTGAGATGACTCATGTAGCAGTATATATTGTGGTGACACTCAAAAACTGAAAGTTAAAGGATGTGGGTTGAATGAAGTGTATGAATTTTCCAAAACAAATATCCTTCTGATTCTTATAAACTAACTTTCTGTTCCTTTATGTTTGCACTGCCATCCTGCAAAATGTTAAAAATCCTGATGCTCTCAGAAATTTCAGACGGGGTAAAAGGTGGCAGAAAGAATTTCCTTCTGTGCTTTAATGGACTGGGAGAGCTGTTTGTTGAAAAAAGTGTGGAAGATGACTGTATTGTGTGAAAGACACCTGCAAATTCTCACCTATATTCACTCTCCAAAACACTCGTGCTTTAAAGCTTTTTGAAGATTAATAAGATGGTTAATGGGCCAGAATCAACACATGGGGGCTGCAGGCAGCCATTCAACATAACCATGAGCCCCAGCTCCTAGGATAAGCACTGCTGCTGCCTCTCATTTACAATAGTTAGTCTGCTCCTCTGTTCGTTACATGACAGCGGCCCTCCCAACAGAAGATGAAAACTCACCACACTGAGCCAGATGTTACAACACTTCTCTCTCCCTAGCAGATGAGTGTTGTTAGAAGGTGAGGGATTACCAGTATAAATGCAAGGCTTCCTATTTCCTATGCCGTTTTCAGAAGGTCTTTTGAATAAACAGTCCTTTCACTCTTCGTAATCCTGGCATTCAGAATGAATGACATTGTTAGTGGTTTGAAAAAATGAGGATCAGGAAAGCACAGGTACGTTTACTCCTTTTGACAGTAAGACTTCGCATTGTTTGCTTTATCAGTGATGAAAGCAATCTAACTTTCTTCCCAGCCTTATGCAGAACCCTTGACGAAATATTTACAGTAGATTGATACGGCACTGAGATAAAAGGCAGTCCTGTAAGTAACTGATTATCTAGCACTGTTACAATTTTGATCAAGCCTGAGACATCTGGATGATTTTGAACTACCAGTCTTCTACTATGAAGAACAGTTTTACTTTCATAAGGACTTCCTCTTGTGTTTTCAATCTCATATTGTGATAATGAGATGTACACAAAGCACCGGCATGCAGCATTATTGAGATGATTTCCTTTTTGGCTCAGCCAGATTCCTGTTAAAAGTTATACGGACTCTTAAGAGACTAACAAAAGAAGAATTAAAGGTCCAGCAATGGCACGAAGATAAGCCTGATGAAGCTGGTGTTAGGATCTCATGAAATTAAAAGCAGATTTTATCTGAATACATTTATTGAAATATACCATTGACATTCCATTACACAACAAAACCAAAAAAGCCCTAAACCCTTTTCTTGGCCTTGGTTGAATACCTATCAAAATCCCAGTATTTACTTGTTAGAGTGGGTTCTTCATTAAATTTGCAGAATAGTGGCTTACATAAACACATTTTGATTAGAAAGAAAGGAAAACAAAGCTGAAAATTGCACTGAATTTTTTCCTGTTTTGTACTGCATTAATAGCTCTAATCCATCCCAAACCTGCTCACATTATGGATTAAATGAGGATGGAGCCATAACTTTGTGACTGAGTCCAACCTACAATGGCCTTTTGAATAACTTTGTGAATATAGCATTTGACAGTTCAATACAGAGAGTTATTCTAGCAGGAGACTGTGGTCTCCTAATACCTTTGCAAGATACCTACAAACACCTTCTACTGCCTTTGAGTAGCAGAAGTTCACAATGGTATAAAAAAAGGCTTTTCCACTGAACATTCCTTTTGGAGTCATCTTTGATGAGTCTGACAAAGCTCTGAGGACCAAGGTGGATATAGGTTTCTCAGAATTTTGACAGCAAAAGGTTATATTATCATCCAGGTATTTAAATTGGCATCTAAAGAATCATGCTGAAAGGTATATGCAGCTTTACGCAAACCATAAGCATCTATTATCCCTATTTTTGACTATCACTGCTGTACAGCCCTCTCTGAGGTGAAGCTTCACAGCTGTGTAACAATTCAGAGAATGACAACAGAAGAAGTGAATGTGAATAATGATGTATCTAACCGCAACTGCAGTTTGCTTACTTAGCACTGCTTTGATTACTGCAATTACACAAACTGGATTTTAATCAGGACGCTGGATTTCATTCCTCTGTTTTTTAATTTCTCCTATCTGGAAGGAAAACAATTCATGGAATTTTTTTTATTTTTGTTAAGTTAAGTTAATTGGGAAGGCCAGATATGGTTGCAACAATTACTTATCTAAAATACAATTTGTGACATTTTGTAACTATGAATTGGCAGATATGCCTCTCATATCAACTAAGTAATGGCAAATTCCCCAGACTAGCACATCAATAAAATCATGGCTGGGCACTGTATCTCTCAAATACAAAGAAAGGGTGACACTCTATGGAAAAAATATTCATTAGCTCAGTTCCCACACTGATCTTCTTCAATTCAAGTACAAGCATGTTCTAACCTGGCATAAAACACGATATTTCATTTTACAAGTGGTGCTGTGATGCTCAAGGCAATAAGGGTATCTTAATTTTAATGACATTTAAGATCTCTTTTTGTGTGTTTGTGAGTTACAAAATCAAGTGAAGACTTAGTGATGTATCTGAGATGAAATCAAATAATTCCTTTGAATTTGCTTAACCTGAATCATCAGAACTCTTCATAGATTGTATCTGTTATATCTACAATATATCTCTGGTCATACAGTACTCAATCTGTGAACTTTTTGGAAAACGTAATTCTTGTTCTGTGTAAAAAGTTATATTTAAAATTAGTTTTCACCCTAAATCAAGCTGCAAAGTGAACCTGATCGTAACAAAATCATCAACATAAAAACATTTACAAAGCAAAATTGAAACTTGAAGAGAACGCATATATACAATGTTTTGAGTTAGGCTGCTACTTTCACATTTCATTTTTTTGTTTAAATTAGGAAATTGATAATCTTTTGGTTTGTCTTCACATTATTGCAGTGGCTTAGGCATCCCACATAGGTGTGGTTCAGAAAAACAAGACTAGATTAAGTACTTATGTGAGCAATAGAATAATTCCGAGAATTTCAGTTGCCCAAATTAGTCGAGAAAAATGATATGGAGATTATTCCCCTCTCATTTGGGCAAATAAAAAGAAAGCTCAGCTTCTGAAACGCCCGTTGGCATAAGGTCCAAGACATTCTTAATATGATAATGTCAGTAAGACAAGATGTCTGTGGAGGAAGCTTATGTAGGAATGTGCTTCACTGGAGCAGAATGACTGAATGTGACAGATATCAACATTTTACACACTGTTTGCATACCTGGTAGTTCAGAATTACACATCAAATGTGTCATTGCAGATCCTAATGTCAGCCACAGTATTGTAATGCTAAAGCAAATACAAACCTGTGTGTGATCATTACATCTAGTGTCTAGGAGAGAAAAAAAAAAAAAACACAGAAAAAAGGGAAAGTCCTCTACGAAGCCTTTTCACTGACAATTTTCTTTGCTCTCTACGTTAGGGTAAAAGCCAGGGTTTGCTCAGGTTGAAAGGTAAAAAAACCTGAAAAAATATAAAGGAAAAGGAATATTGAGAGCTGAACTGGAGAAATAGATCCACGTTTCCAATTCCTTTAGCCTTGTCACAACAGCTGGACTCCAAAGGTACGCGCATATACAGTGGCACTTCTCAAAGAGCATCTGAAGTTAATATTAACTTTCTTCTCTGAATTCTGAAGAATTGGTAGAGGAAAGTTTGTGTTTATTCTCGGTTTCCCCATTTCCCATGCCATCCCTTCCCCTCACTGCATTCCAAATCCAAAGATATACCTCTCCATGGCCCAAAAGAAAGGACTAATGATGTTACAGAAATGGCTCAAACATATCAACAGCAGTTTTACTGACTGGGGACCGTAGTGTAAAATCTTCACCAATTTAGAAGTAACTACAGAGAACCGTGAGGTCAATGTAATTTTTTTTTAAATGAAAAATGCAAATGAATCTATTTTATAAATTGTATTGCTTTATTCAGATTGACTATTCAGATCGTGCTAGATTTTGTAATCTTTTAAGAATGAACATGCATTCCCCAGGTAGCTCATCAGCCTCTTACAAGCTAGAGAGATGATTCTTGTCAAAATTATGGAGTTGATTCATTGCAAACCTACTCTAAGTAGACAGAACTGACCTTGATAGTTGCATCTGGACTCTTGCAAATCTTTTTTCTAATTTTCCACTATTTTGTCTCCCAAGATCTTGAAAAATTTCCACAAACAGCCTCCACATCCCCCCTAAGCATCCCCCAAAACACTACACATCCAAATCTTACTATTTTGATTGGGCTTTAGCTCAGATACTAAATCAGGACATGTTTCAGAACAGGTAAACAGCACAGCAAAGAAAACCTTACAGACATCTTGATCACAGCTGCTGTGTAAGTTACTCTGTAACACTGGAAGGATTCCCCACAACTAAATATCAGGGAATACATTCCATACTTATGACATACAAATTTGAAGCCTATTTCATTCCCTGAACATAAAAAGAGATTAGAAACATTCATGAATATATGGAGAACTAAACTTTGGAACTAGAATGAAGGAGGAAAAAATAGGCATTTCATAAGTGGATTTTGTAGCGGATAGTCTTTTTTTCCTCAAAGTGATGGGTATGCATAAATGAAACTTCATTTATCTTTTCATTTATATTCATCATATAAAAAAGAGGACAAAAAAAAAAAGCAAAAATGCTTTTGCTATGGTAAAACATGACACATATATTACCTGTAATTTGATTGATCATACTTATTTCTATCATTTATTTTATCAAATAACTTTCAGAGTTATTCTTGCTTTTCATACTATATTAAAAAGTGTGGGGCATGAAATGAACATCAAGCTTGCAAAATGAAAAGCATTCAAAGACTGAAAGCTTTTATCCTTATGTTTAACAGGCAGCTCCAGTGCTTATACATTATGATAGTCTCTAATTACCTCATCATATTGTACCTTGTACCAGAACCTCTAACTAGATTGCTGCTCTACAAAAATTCCAGAAACTTTGGGAGTTTTATGAATTATCACTTCCTTGCTTTCCTTTGGGATTTTTTCATACCATTTTTCCCCCCTAACAATTATTTGCAGATTTTAATTTTTTATTTACTAGTTACTTTTCACCCTGGTTTAAATTTTTCTTCAGTCCAAATTTCAACCTTTATTTGTTTCCAAAAGCTTCTAGGGCCTTCTGGAGCTAACAGGATCAGTAAACTACCTTCTGAAAGGGAGAGTGTTGATTAAAAAGAGCCTGCAACTTCTGTCTTTATCTGATTGCTGATTAGGAAAGAACCTATTTAGGTCAGCAGGAGTTCAGCTAGTAGGTGCTTTGGCAATCAGAGAGCCAGCTGGAGGGTGAAAAGCATGCTGGAATGTCTCTAGGTAGGGTGGGATTGCACAATATTGTAAGGTTGTGTCCTCAATGCATAACAGGTAAATTACCTAGTGGGCATCAAAAGTATTGAAGCAATGAAGGATGCCCTGATGCAGGTTTGGGCTGTGGGGAGTGCTCGGTGCTTCTTCCTGGGGTGGTCTCATGGTGGGAGGTGTGCTTTGGCAGAGGTACTTAGGCACTGGGTAAGGGAGCGGTGGGAAAAAGTGTGTGACTGTGTAGCTTCAAAGATAACAAGCAGTTGATGGTCAGGGTCTTCGAGGAGGCCCTGGAGCAGCATGAGCATCAGCTACAGGATGTAATGAAGGAGAGCAAGAGGCTACTTGTGTATGAGTGGTGGAGTGAGACTCCCTGGGTGGAGAAGGCTGGGAGCTTGTGACTCCAGGCAGCAGGAGAAAGGCTCCTTCTTTGCCCTCAGACCTGAATTTGCATCAGTGATGCAGTGGCTCAAAGGCAAGGAAGGGGAACAAACTCATTACAGGGGGAGCTGGATCAGAGGTGAGCACTAGCTCCAGAGTGGCAGGAGACAGTGGCTGTAGACTCCCTTCTGGGGTGGTGGGGTGGCAGTGTCCATCCCCTACCAGGCTTACTGGCACAGAAGGCTTGTTGCCTGCCAGAGGCTCAGGTAAATTATTCATGAGAATAAAAAAAGGAGTTTCCACCTTTCCAAAATTGTTCTACCACCTTTGGTAGCTAAGCATTTTACTCTTTTTTTACTTTGTTCAAAGGCATTGATTGTGCTCAGCACTTATAACTCAGTGTAGTTTATTTAAGGGAGTCATCAACAGAAAATAATCTCTCAAGGACTAGGGATCTGCAGCCTAGAAAGAAATAGAAATTATGTGATTTTCCTAGGAAAAAGAACTTATTCCCCATTTCTCATGATAAAGAACAATAGATGATTTAAGGACAGATGATATTAGAAAATCTTAAGCTTTAAAATATTGCTCAGTGATTTTTATCAACTACTTCTGCTGCTGGTACTAGAATATATCTTTAAAAAGATGCTCAGTGTCAATTTATGACAACTGGCTTTCTGTTGAAGTTCAGATATATGTGCAAAATCTTTATAATTCTCTAGGACTGTTCTTTATGATTAAAACAAAAAAATTAGTGTTTGGGTTGGTCTTGCTTGAATGGTGGTACTTCCTATGCTTCCACTTAGAAATGACCTAAATGATTCCTGCCGGCGCACATGCAGTAAAGTGGTAGCATGTGCTATAGCTCATGTCATGAGATGTTTCACAGTTTTGGATCTACCTAGTTTTGATATTCATATGCTCCTAATTCAAAAACATGAAAGAAACTATTCTGGTGATAACAAATAAATGGTTATAATTACCGGTCAGATAGTACAAAGACCTATTAAAGAGGTTATACATGTCTGATCAAATGATCTTGATGTATAAGACATCTATCCAGAATCTGGGCTTGTAAGCTATTCAATGCTTACAATGTAGGTTACAGCATGCAGCAACTTGAACCCTAGTGTTCTTAATTTGTTAAACTAAAATAAGATTTTCAGAAATAAAAGTGCAAGAAATGGCACAGCAGAGCATGCCAAATAAAATTTGGAAACACAACAGGTGGGCAGGCTGTTCTTCTAAAGTTACTTGATAGGCCTGCCTTGAAGATGGAATTTGTTTTTCCAGTAACTCCCATCCCATCTCCCCTCCCACCAAAAAAAACAAAACACATTTTTCCTCAGTAGGAACAAAAGGTTAAAGTATTTCAAGAGCAGAAAATGCTGAAAAAATAATACAAAAATACCCTTAAAAAGTTTCTGCCTTATTCAGCCTGTCTGAGTACCCTGATGACTGCCTCCTGACTCATTAGGCAGCTGTGTTGTCTGCATCAGAACTGGGCATGAGCATGTCAGCTGCTGTGGAGCTGCTCATGGCTTAAAAGCAGCTTCTTGGAGCTGTTTCAGGTTGTGCAGAGATAAGCAGCCCAAGAAGCCAACTTCAGGGAGTGCCAATATCTGACCTAATTAAGAGTTCACCTCTCAAGCAGATTGGTAGCTGAACACCCAATGGATGGGGCAGCCTAGGAGTCCACCCATAGGCAGCTGAACAGCCCAGGCAATGAGGCATGCAGACAGAGGATGATCAGTCATTTAGTCAGACCACATGCCTGTTTATTGAGAAATGTTTCTACAGAGCTTAGGCATGAGATACTGAGAAAAGCTTGATATTCTGAAATTCCCAAGCTTTCCTCAGCAGGGTAGAGTCTAGACTACCAGGTCGGCCTGATCATCCTTTTTGTTGTGAATGTCTGTCTTGATTTCAGTCCAGAACAACTCAAGCCAGTTTTAGAATTTTGGTTTTTTTGGGCCATTTTTTCTGCTGATGAGTGTGTTAGAATGGCTCATTGCAGTGTCTAATGACCACCAGGGCTTGCATGAGGAAAGTGCTGACAGTGCACAACATCCAGCTTGAAGTGGGGGAGGGCTGAAACCACTACTTAGGCTGTCCTGGGAACATCTTGCCATTGCAGCACTGTTCACGAAGACTAACAGGCAAACATGTTAGAGGGCCTTCTGCTTCTGTTTGGCTCCCCAAAATCAGTCAGAGCTGCAGGATGA
This sequence comes from Phalacrocorax aristotelis, assembly GCF_949628215.1. Lineage (NCBI taxonomy): Eukaryota > Metazoa > Chordata > Aves > Suliformes > Phalacrocoracidae > Phalacrocorax > Phalacrocorax aristotelis. The sequence goes on along the minus strand of NC_134277.1, from coordinate 32,563,490 downwards.
ACCTCCCTGCCTGTCTTCCTTGTAGTCAGTGCAGCAAACGCACCAAAAGGGTTTTCTATCTCTAACACTGTTTTATAGAATGGAAGCTAAACAGAAGTACCTTCTGAAATACAGAAAACTGAGGTTTTGGTGTTTGAGGACTAACAAAAATACAGAACATGAATGCCAATTCCCCTGCTGCTCACTGTGTCCTAATACAGTGAGCCATTACCTTCAGACCTTGTATGTCTCGGCTGATTTTTTATGTTGCAGCAACCTTTGCAAAGCTCCTCTGGTCTCCAGGAGAACCTCCCCCCTGCAGCTCTGAGCCAGTGATGTCCTTTTCCTGATCAGGCCCCTGCCTCCTCATCTCATGCTACGTCTTTCATCTGCTATACCTCTTGAACTATCCCCTCCTGGCTTCCTTGCAACCCAACGGTCCCTTGTGAATTCCATGGAGAGCACCATCTTCCTTTCCTCTGGAAGACGCCCCATGACTCCATCCATGTGTGGCAGCTAGAACATGGAGTACCAGGGAGCTTTCCTGTCCAGCCAAAACCCATCCATAAAATGTAGTATATAAGATACATAGTTATGTGAATAGGCAAATAAAAGGAAAAGCTTCCACCCTGCTAGCGACTGGCCTTCTGGAAAAAAAGGATACCTTTGAGAAATGCAGTTACTGAAGTGCTGATGTAAAGGAAGCGTCAACTGTTTGGATGTAGTTGCATGCTGACATATGATAGCCTGCTGAAGCCATATTTTTGGCAAATGCACAGGAGGCGGTGACTCCATGAGCTGTTCAGTTGATCTAATAACTTGCTGCTGCTGAAATGAAGAAGTCCTGTTTCCACCTCATTCTCCCATCTCTGGTTTGTAGCTGTGTGGTCCTGCCCTCTTTCTCCTGGGCTTTCATGCCAACCCCTGTACTCCCTGGACCCTTTCATGAGCCACTTAGCTCCCTAGAGCAGTAGAAAAATGTAAAACACTTTCTTTTATGGCTTAATTTCTTGCTATGTGACTTTGTGAGGTAAATCAGGGAGGAATCCTGTCAGTATCTGTGCCATGGCAAGGTAAGTAGTGGAAGAAGCCTGTTGGAAGCAAAGTGGGAGAGAGGAGTGCTGCCCACCCATTTTCCAGCAGAAAGTCAGCATCTGGCTCTGCTAAGCAGGGGACCAAAATCTAAGGTGCAGATGATTCCTATTCCAATGCACTAGGAGAAAGAAGGAGGAAGATAAGGAAGTTTAAGAATTAAAAAAAAACAAACCACAAAAAAAAAATCAAAACCAAACCTCCATAAAAGAAAGGAGAAAGATATCAGACATCACTGAGTTTTTTAAAAAAAACAACAAAACTGCTATAGGATCAAGAATAGATGCTAACAACAAATAAACATAGTGGATAAAGTGCTAAGACTACTATGTACATTTATCACAGTAGGTTTCCCCAACAGACTGCCTGAAGGGTGTATTATTTTCTCTAGACATCTTGTCAACCCTTGAAAAAATAGATTTTGCTAACAAGTTGTACCGAATTAAATAATATAGAATGATCATATATGAGCACTGTTCTATGGTTCGCAATCCTGCATAGAAGAAATGAAAAGTTATCAATAAGCGACTAAGTGCATGGCATGATGTTGATTAATATGCAGAACATCCCTGTCTTCGTGTTTCTAGAATCAGTATTATGCTGTTATTAAGAAATGTCTACTAATACATATAGATTATATAATATGAACAAATAAACACTTGACTTTTTTTTTTTAAAGTACTGTATGATGTAGCATTTATCACTGGCAAAGGCAATGTTAAAAATATTTTGTAATACCAGTTTTATAATGACGCTGATGCATTTAGTGCTCCCCTAATGACTTCCATTGCCAAGCATGAATATAGGTGTTGAATACCTAGAGCAGTGATACAAAAAAGTTCTGACATCTGCTATTCACAATGTACTCATTTAAAGTGTTTCTATATTCAAAGATACTACTACATAAATAGAGCGTACTAAGCCCAGCTCAGTTCTGGATATGATTCAGTTTGCTGTGAATGATTGCCAAGGCAGTCTATATCGCCCATCCCAATTTCAACCTGCCCTAATTCCCTTTATGAGTTTATTATTTAGTGCTGGTTTAGTGCTCAAAGAGACCCAAACAGGAAGCGTCTGGGTGTTCTCGGTTCGTAAAGTGGGTGGGATGGTGTTCTTTAGAGAAAACAAAATATGATCCACCTACAGATCATGTTAGGCCAGCTCCCCAATTTCCTCCAAGTAGAACAGAGGCTTTTGTTGCCTTAGTTACTGGAACGATCTACCAGTCAACAGCAGGATCCCAGTCTCTGGACAAGAACATCCTTCTGCATTTTTGAGGGCAGCATAGGATGGGAAATATTTACCTTTTTTGTTGTTGTTGTAAAAAGAAAAAAAAAAGTATTTAACTCTTTGCAGAAAATAATATAATAATGATAAAAATCAACTTTTGGAAAAAGAAAAAAAAATCTGCAAAGTCACTGAATGGAGTCACTGAATAGAGTGTCTGGTAGAGGGTTAGAGGTTCTACTAAGGCAATGATCCTGGATGCTTTATTTTCTATTCCTTTCTTAACAAAGAAAAGAGTGAGCACTCGAAACTGCATGCTAAGTTTCAAGGCTTAAATAGACAACAGCAGCTACGTTTGTAGAGCCAGATTACTGAAGCTCGTCTAAAATTCATAGATGCTCCAGATAAGATTTGAAATGTTTCTTCTCCTCACCAGAGGTGTAGCTATTGTAGTGCTATCGTCTATTTTTCCTTGGACACAGAAGCTGGAAAACACAACCCATCTGTTTTCCCTGTGAGGCATAATCAAGTCCAAATTCATTCCTTTAGCTCTGAACACAAGAATTTCAGTACGGTGATACTTAGGTGATAATTTACACTGAAATGGGGGTCCAAAATAATAATTTTTAAGAATGTATAGAGTCCCCAAAACTTACGGATTTTCTTTTTTCCCAGAATGGTGTGATAGGAGTTAGTGTTTCCATGGTACCTGAAATATATCTCACCTTGTGTGGCCATGGGCTCCCTTCTCCTGCTGATTGTTCTTCTCACCCCAGAGTGGCCCCCAGATACTGTTCACCGGTAACATTTTTTTTTGTGGGATTAAGTTCTGGTCATTCTAACTCTGTGAGCTGATAGTGGAGCAAGATGAACACCAGCACCAGAGGAAGGAAGGGCTCAGGGTGGCCTGCTGGGATGCCGTGGCTTAGGTCAGGATGAGTGCAAGGAGCTTGAATGCGAGAGTAACGCCATAGGAATACTTAGACTAATCTAAATGAAAAAGCAAACATTTTCTACCATATGTCATTGCCTGCAATGAACATCTAGTTCGAATGCTGTTGATTTGTGTAATTTTGAGTAAATTTAGAATTTTCTTCTAGATGAATTCAGATTATAGAAGTTAAAGACTACAGTTCTGTAAGAACCTCAGATTACCATAAATCAACATTGAAGCTGAGAACACTAAGATGTAATTTTAAGGCATTTTAATAATAGGTTTACTAATTTTTACTTACATTACTAGTATAAACTATACATATTAAGAGAGCGCCCAAATCTATTTCACCATTAATGCCATTTTAAAATACTTGTGCTTTGTTCAGCTTAGAGTAAAATATTTTTATCAGTACTTCCAGTAATTTTCTGGCATTCACACACTATGGTATAGTTACATTATTCAAACTGCAGAATACTGTTTAAATCTACCCTCGCTGTTGTTTAAATGGCAACATATTTAATACAAACACCACAAAATAAATTACTTTTAGTATCAATTTCTACATATGTTTCTTTTTCTAAACAGAAATTTCAGCTGAAATTACCTGTCATAGCTCCTTTCCAAAACTATTGGTTGTTTCAAAGTAGAAAGTTTTTTCTTAATTTAATGACTGGCAGGATTTAAATTGTGGCAAAATCCTTTACAGCAGGATTTACAGTCCATTTTTTCTGCAAGGACCGTAAGCAGAACCGAACGTTTGAGATGAAGGGGTTGTTGGGACATTGTGTTATTTTATTTCTTGCTGATCTATTTTATCACAAAGCTTATGATTTGTACTAATGCCAAACGTATCAGGTGTGATTGATTGATCAAACATTTGACAAGGAAACGCATGCTTCTGAGCTTCACACTGAAGGGCCTGACCTTATTCCCATTTCTAAAAGTAATTTTCTACAAGGACCTAGCATGTATTTATTTTCACTGTTTCTTTATATTTCCTTAGTTTTCACTCCTAAATGAGAGCATAATAGCTGGCTTCTGGAGGCTACCTTCAGCATAGTCACGTTAATTGGATCTATATAAAATTGAGCTGTGATAAACCCTGCTAAAAGTTAAAAAATAAGGCCTTTTAATGGGAAGAGTACTGGACTGGCTGACACAGCTGACCAAAGGTGGCAACCAGAGCACCTCAGCTCATTTCTCAAAAACCCTAACATGTTAATTTTATGGAATTCTGCATTTTATGCAAAAGTCAAAACCTGAGCATTTTTTTTTTAGAAACCTACCTGAAACTGAAAAAGGATAGCTCGAGCTCTCCTGTTTAGGGATTTTTGAGGGTGAGAAGGGAACTGGGACAGGCAGTGGGTAGCTGTGCGAGGGTTTTCTCTCGACTCCCAGAAGCGGGCGGTGCATGTCACGGCACATACAAAAAAAACCCAAGAAAACCTCCAAAGCAGCACGATTCAAAGAGAAATACGAAATTCAAGGCTTTCCCAAAAGCACCCTTTAGGCCTCCCAGCGCCGGGGGGGTAACGAAGAAAGGCCGTCGGGTGGAGCGAAAAGCCCGAGCGCGGCGCCGCGCCTGGGAGCGGGCGGTGCGGGGCCGTGGGAGGCGGTGCGGGGGGCGGGTGCGGGGCCGTGGGAGGCGGTGCGGAGGGGCGGTGCGGGGCCGTGGGAGGCGGTGCGGGGGGCGGGTGCGGGGCCGTGGGAGGCGGTGCGGGGGTTGGGTGCGGGGCCGTGGGAGGCGGTGCGGAGGGGCGGTGCGGGGCCGTGGGAGGCGGTGCGGGGGGCGGGTGCGGGGCCGTGGGAGGCGGTGCGGTGCCAGGGGAGGCGGTGCGGGGGGCGGGTGCGGGGCCGTGGGAGGCGGTGCGGGGCACCTGCGGGCGCGGTGCGGGGCGCTGGCAGCCGGGCCATGGGCAGCGAGGCGGGCAGCCCGCCGGCCACCGCGCCGGGGCAGCAGCTCCGCGCTCTCTTCTACCTGCTGCCGCCCGGCCAGAGCTCCTTCCGCACGGTGGAGGAGGTGCCCGACTACGTGGAGAAGGTGAGCGCTCCCTCCCCTCCCCGGCGGCATCCTCGGCCGTCCCCTCCGCCCACCGAGCGCCCAGCTGCCGCAGGCCTTTTTTTCAAGCCGCCCACGGAAACAGTACCCGCAAAAGGGCACCTAAATGAAGATTAAATACCTGTCTTCCTCTGTCTGCTTTCACTCCTGGGCTCTCTGTCTGCCAGCTGCCGGTGTGAACTGCCTAGGCACCCGTGCTCTCTATTTTAATGTCTTTTAAATGAAGGCTCAGATGCTTTCCCCCGATACCAAGAGCTAAAGTTTTCAGAGAAGCACCCCAGATATCTGAGGGTTGATGCTGCTGGATATAATGTCCAGCATTGTCAGTGCTGCTGGATGTAATGACAGCAAACTGAACTGAGTAACCAGAAAACACAATACTGTGTTTGGCTGTTACGGTTCTTAAAGCAAGCAAAAAGTCAGGTCTGTCTGTGCCCTGGAGATGAGTGCTACAAGCTCAGTCAAGAAAGAAAAAAAAATTATTCATATTTAAAATAAAAAAAAAAGGTTGTTTAAGAGAATGAGAACAAATATTTGTGTTGGGACAGTGCTGTCTGCTAAAGCTCCAAGGCAAGAGTACAGAGGTCAAGGGTGAGAAGTCCCTTGTCACCAGGCAGCAGCATATCCCTCCCGTGTCTCCTGCCCTGACAGCTTATCCACTTCCATGAAGGTACCTTTGCTCCCTCCTGTCCTACCTATTGCACATATCTTGGCACCCAGCTCCTGCTGAACCTGGAACCAATGTGAGCTTTTAATGGAGACAGCAGATAAACACTGTTTTGGCCTTGTCAAAGTAAATTCAGTCCAGCTTTGCTGAAGATCCACACTTTTTACAGAAGGTCCTCTTAGTTTTGACTAATTCCTCTGGGAAACCTTGGACTGCCGTGCAGCAGCTGCTATTGAGCTGCAATGGGGGTGTTGTGGGTTGCGCAGAGCAGTGCAGCACCGTCAGCGGCTTTCTGGGAACTGCAGTTTGCAGCAGCCCCTCGCTGATGGCTGTTACCAGCAAACATTGCATTTTTGGATAGGGTAAGAAGCCAGTTGCTGCAAACTCAGCCTTAATGTGCAGCGTCTGGTCAATGGAGTGCTTTCCTCAGAGGTGTTTTGCAGCTAAGCTATAGCTTCATGATTGAGGAAGTCTGTCTGGAGCTTGATGGTTTTGTCTCATCAGCTGATCTCTCCCTCCAGCTCTGTCTATTGCCTATCCCAATCCCTTTTACTGTTCCCGCATTTCCAACCGAGTATCATTCACTTTCTTGCCAGCAGCATTCCTTAACAACCCTGTGCTTTCTTCTCCCATGGAGTCCTGTGCAATATTCAGCTCAGACCTTTGCCAAACCTGGAATTTCTTTTACTGGGCACACAACTGTAAAAGTTTGTGGAAGGAGTCTTAATGTTTTGCGTTATAAAAGTGCTTGCAGGCTTCTCCTGTTGTAGAGCACTATTGTGATAAGTTTGTAAGGGAATATGTGTCTTGCAAAAAAACTACACTAAAAAATGTTTCCCATTATGGTTATACTTTCCTACAATTGCTATTTTGGGTTAGTTGCACTAGAATCCCCCCCCCCAGTGCATTTGTTGCCAGAAGAGATCTTTTGGTGCTTGGTTAGGTGGGTGTGTAAAAGTCTTTTAGTGGTATAGCTGTCTTACCTCTTTGGCTTTGGTCTGAGCTTAGGCAGTGTTCACTCCTCTTTTGGCCATGGGTTTGTGGGCAGAAGGTAACCATCTACAGTCCCTCTCCAGCTGCTTGTCACTGTTGTTTATTTGACCTACTAGTCTGGCAGCTTCTCCTGGACTGTGTGGACTGTTGCAGAAACAATTGCAAGAGCAGGACATCTATTGGATTCAGCAGGGCTAGATTTAATAGTGATCTGATGAACCATTCAAGGGGGGCTTGGAGTAGTAACCCCCTGAGTTGGTACAAATACAGAAGTGGATGTCTGACCTCAGCCCAACACAGAATAAAAGAAATTCTAATGTAGAGCTGGTAATAAATGAAGGCCTCAGCTCAAATAATTCGCTTTAAAAGACAGTAATGATGATTCGTTGTGAAACAAACTACTGATTACATTAGTGTCTCCTAAACAGGTTTTGTTGTTTTTTCTGAGACAGCGTATAGAAGCAGGATTTAAATCTCAGCTCTGTGATCTATCATGTATCAGATGGATGAGGGTATTTCTAGTACATTGGATCACATGACTACAGTTGTGGGGATATGCACCTTCCAATATGAGACGGGTGGAAGAACTTCCTAATTCAGACAAATATTTATGTTTGTAGTGATCTGCAATATTGAGCACTTTGGTGATTTACGAAATATATGCGCTTCGTACGAGTAGCTCCTTTGAGCTAGAGTTAGCTGTGCTGTTACATCGGGGAGCAAATGACAGCAATGGGTGAAGCAGCTCTGATTTCAAGAACAGAATAACTTAGCTTAACTTGTGTGGTGTACTTTCTGGCTGTGGTTATATTACTTCCATTTTCAGAGGGAGGACAGTGCCCGGTCCCTGCATTGTGCTCTGTATGTTGGCAGAGCTGTACGTGAAGGCCCCAAGTCCTGTTTAAAACATGAGCTGATCAGCTACCAGTGACTAGTAGCAAAGCTCTGCAGCAGTGCCCAAGGAAAAGTCACCCTTCCAACTGATCTCCAAAATTCTGGGAAAAATTGTCCAAGTCCTGGAACGTAATCACAGAATTTATTTTTACGAGAGCTTTTGTCATGTAGAATTTGAAACCTTTGATTTTCCATTATTTCTAGGAAGAGAAAAGGAACGTGTAAGTCAATTTTCTTTCTCCAGAGCAGAACATCATGACTCTTACAATGTACACTGATGCTTGCCTTGTCCTTTCACAAGCATCTTCTTTGCTATAGATATAAGATGCTCTGCATGCTCTGTTTTTTTGATTCTGTCATAATCTACAGATTGACAGATGGAGTGCTGCTTTTTGCTTGCCGAATATAGTTTTCATGAACCACACAACTTAACTTTTCTCCTTGCTACGTTCTGAAATTATCACTTGTGCTCAGTAAAGACTTTTATGAGTCAGACTCAGGAAGAAAGCACTGTTCCTTCTGAACAGTGAAAGCACCCAAATGAAAGCTTTAAATTTAATAATCACTGTTTTTCCTTTCTATTTACTCTCTGATTTTGAGAGTCTAAAGTTTAAGTTCACATTTGTACTCAGTTCACATTTTAGGCTTTGCTTCTACATAATGAAGCACAGAACCTTCGTATTTAGTTTTAAAGTTGAGATCCGTATGTTATAAGGACCTGGGACTTTAAGAAAACAGAATCTGTTTCAAGACTTGCAATAAAACCATGAATTTATGCTGAGTTTCAACTTCGAATATTATTTTTTGCAACTGTATAAAGGAGAAACTGATTTTAAACGGTCCTTTGCATCCTGTAGGAGTTGGTTACATATAAGGGAATGCCTCCTACTCAGCACTCAGAGTAAGACTTTCAAGTAATGGATCAGTTGTTTAAGAAAACCACAAGCTAATGTGAATCTCCATTAAGTATTTCTGGTGTTGGGTGAAGGGAAAGAAACTGGAAACAGAGAGAGGGTAAAACATTTATAAACCAGAAGATATTAAAAGGATCCAGCTTCTGGTTCCACAGTCTCTGACCTGTGATGTCAACAGCAGCTATTTCTTAACTTTGTGCCATTTTGTTTGTAGGGGCAATCCCTGAAAAATTTGCAGAGCTACCTGTCCTCAGCAGGTTCCTTAAATGTCTTCATTGTCATTTTAACTCAAACAAGAAAGGAGAAAAAAAAATGAAGCCAGCGAGAGTATTGTCTGTCTTACTGACTGTCTCCTTTTTCTCCTGAATTATTTGCATTATCCTTCTGCTGTCTTACATCTCATCCTTAGACTGTAGGCTGTTTGGGACAGGGAGTGTCTTTTCCATCTGTTTGTATGGCATCGAACATGGTATGATCCTGCTCCATGACAATAGCTGCTAGATGTTACTGTCACGTAAATAATACATAGTAGTTTTCACATAGCTGATCCCTGTGATCTGCTTTGGACAAAGCTTAATGTGGGTGCATGGAGGAGAGGTAGTAATTTCTTAGATACTAAGAGGCATGCCATAAATCTTTCCTTTTGCAAGCTCCTTGATGGGCAGGAGGTTAAGGCTGTCTGAGTGTTTCTCTGTCCTCCTTGCCATCAGACTCCCTATTTGTGAGTCAAAAAGAGCTGTCAAATGCTTGGCTGTCTCACAGCTTCACAGTGGGAAGAAAATATTTAATGAAGTCAATGGGAAAGAAGTTATATTAGTGTGTATTAGTATAAAGTCAAGTATTTTAACCGTTTCAGAGGTTGCTAGGTGAAGCAAATCCCCACATAGAATACAGGCATCGTATATTTCCTATTCACTATTTTCGTTTAATGAATAAAGCACCCCACTTTTTCTGTCCTGAGCCCATTCAATTTGCTCTGCAGCTTCTGCTGTTCCGTAACTTCAAACTGCCTGTAGTCTGTGCTAGACTTGGCCCCTAGTGTTGTCGTGTAGTGTTTCTTAGCTGTTCTTAGTAAGACCCTTTTATCTTTGCTGGAATGTACAGCTGTGGTCATCAACCCTTGTTTGATAAGTTAGGAATCTGTTCTTTAATTATATAAATTAAGAAAGGTACATTAAAACTCTTGTTTAGAAATGAAACAGCTAGAGCAAAACAAGGAGTATTTATATTTTCCTAGAATGTTTCAATGATTTCAAATGGAAGGTTGTGAGGTTTGTTTTTTATTTCTTTCTTTCTTATTGATTTCAAGTATCCAAAGATTTACTTGGTTTTCTTGGGTGCTGTTTAGGCTTTATCCATAGGCCTTCCTTTGCTTTCAAAGTTTTTTATATCATCAGTTAGTGTGTACCCCAAGCAGGCTTTCAGATACCTGAAATGTGGTTAAAGAGCAAGCTAGGCATCGAAATTAAAAAATGCCATGTTGATATTAATCTCTGTTCATCTGTTATTGTAACCTAACCCTGAGCTGCTGAAGTTTATGAACTTTCACGTTTCCTAGACGCTATAAATCTCTTGCTGCTTGCATGGTTTGAATCATCCCATTCTTCTTTGACTGAGCAATCTGGTCTATATCCATCTTAGTCTCTTTAGTGTCCCAGCCTGGTAGGAATTGCCGGATCATATCTCACTTGGCAACAAAAATAAGCACCCTCCAAAATGCAATGGCATTTGCAGAGGCTATAGGCAGGAACAGCCTCTCTTCTACCGCAGTGCAGTTTGGAGGGTTTCAGTGTGTCTGTATGGCTTGCAGGTCACTTGAAGGGGGCAGCAGCAGCAGACTAAGAGGGAAGTTTGGCAGCATGATGTCTCCTATAATGGTGCAGAAAGTCTCATTGGTCTTGTGTTTCTCTAGCCCTGCAAAACATGGTGGGAATTTTACTCCTTAATACCACCAAAGAGTTGTCTGAATGTTTCCAAGGTCACCTAAGAGTTTTGCACAGAGCGAGGGAGGCAGTTGAAGGAAAAGTTCGCGTGCTGCTTCCTATTTTCCTTGCCACAAGCCTTCTGGATTTTGGTGGTGGTGGCTGGTATGCTGCCACTGCCTCATCATTCCTTTTGCCCATGAAGTGCAGGGCTCCAGCATCATTAAAAAGCATATGCTTTTCCAATTACTACTGGTCAATCCTTTTTTCTTGCCTATGCTGATGAAAATTTGAGAATAGCTGTAACAGTCCTTCTCCATTGATGAAACATGGTATTATCACAATGATGTTACCACTTCTACCACTAGTCACAGACATACCTTTCTCTACTGGGTGCTGTTCGTGTGGGTTTTCAACTTGCCAGCTAATCTGGGATGCAAGATGGACAATGTGAATTGAATCCTAGACTGAGGCAGTGTTCTGAGTGAGAAATGTTTGTCTCACTCATCATTATGCTTTTCTTCAGAAAGGCAGAAAATTATTTTACAGTTAATAGAACATACAAAAAAAAAAAAAAAGAAAGGGAACATTGTGTCATTGCTACTTGGTCTGGAAAAAGAACATGCTGTATGGCCCAAATTGGAAAGAGCTGCATAGTTACTGGGTTCTCTGATGAAAACGCATACAGAAGAGCTGTTGCTATCTGCAGCAAAAAGCATGGCAACAGAAATGCCGAGTAAAAAGAAACTCACTTTAATATCTCTTTCAGATAATATTGCTTGATGCCAAATTCAGTGGCTGAACACAGTCAAAAACCACTTTCGTATCAAATCGAAAGCAGATTCTGTTTTACCTTGTGGTTAGAGGAGTCCACAAATGTTGCTGCTGTCACTGATTTACTTGACTATGAGAAATATGAGTTTGGAAAGTCTTTTGTGTTTTGTTTTGATTCCATTTAACAATTTATATGCAGAAGATAGAAAAGAAAATAATATGGAAGGAGGTTAGTGCACTGGATTTATGCTGGTTTTGGGGATTAAATGGTAGCCTTGGTTGTTCTGATCCATAAGGTCCATGCAGAGCTGTATCACAGTAGCAGCTAGTAAGGTGCCAGCCAACCCGAGAAGTATCTGGCTACATAAACTGCTGTTAGGAAAGGTGGATCTAATTCTATTTGTGTTGTGACTTCTTTTCTTCAAACTCTTTTTCAGAGTATTCCGTTCTTCATTGCTTTTATTGGACTGGAGTTTGTTGTCAGCTGGGTTCAGAAGCGTAAGCTGTCAGGTCGAATCAATGATGGCATAAGTTCTCTTTCTTTAGGTATCCTGTCTCGACTGCCAGAGTAAGTATACGTGTTATTAGCTTAAGGTTTTTTCTAATCACTAAGAAGGAAGAAAAGAGAATTATATATTGAAGCTGTTATTGCTAACCCAAAATGATTAAACAAAGCATCTGGATCTTACTTTGCTAAAATGAAGTTGCATAAAGAGTGTAAATGTCTTTCTAATCTGTAAGGGTAAATATGATACTTGCAGGATATTTTCCAGCTCCAATTATATTCATCTATATTTGATCTTGGCTGTCACCTTTTGCTGGTTTGGGACTTCAGCTGACTTGACCATATCTTATGTTAGACTGTATGTTAAAGTCTGAGCTTTCTTTCATTAAACTTCAGAAGGAAGAATACAAATTGTGAATATGTATGCGATCCAAACTTCTTTGAACTCAGTCATAATCTTGTGTTTGACTTCAGTGAATTTTAATGCCCGAGAGCATTGTTGCAAACATGATCATCTAACCTACTCTGCAATGTAAAGGCCATAAAATTTACCTGAATTAGTTCATGGTGAACAGAGATGTGTTTTAAAGACGTATCCAATGTGGATTACTAAATATCCAGTAACAGGGAATCCAGCAAATTCTTTATATAAATCACCCCAAATGTTTTTCAGGAGCTCTAATTACCTCTAAAGAATATCATGATTTAGAGCTGCCTTTTCATGGTATGAGCTTCCAGATCATAGATTTTATTACATCTTTGCTGTTAGAATAGGATTACATTTCTATTCCCCATGTATGAATTTACAGATTACCATCAAATTCCGTATAATCTGTTCATTACATGAAGAAAAGTTTCTATTATTTTAATTTTACTATATGGTGTATTTTCGAGTCTTTCAGTTATTCCCACAGTCCTTTTTCTGAATCCTCTGCAGATTTTCAGCCTTCTTAGTGTTGATGTCTCAAGTGCACTCCATATTTCAGAAATTACTACATCAGTGCCAAATAATGAAGTCATTTGTTCTCTATTTCTACTTGTTGTTCCTCCCTTTATATATCCCAGGTCCTTTGAGCCATCCTTCATCCCCAAATATTTTTTTAGATTCTGTGGCTTACATTCCTTATTCATAGGCAATATGTTCTTATATTTGGCCACATAGAAATACATGGATTGTACATTTAGTCGTCCTGAAAGCTTGAATCCATGAAATTTTGTCTTTGTTACTTAGAGATCTGGTTTTCATCATTGCAAATTTTACTGGAAATCTTCTCTTTCAATCCATGTTATTCATAAAATAGATTAAAAGAGCACAGCAACAAAAAATATTATCCCTTCTGGTGAATAGAACCCATTTTCTGAAACGTACAAATCACTCACTTTGTAATCTATTGCACATTTGACATTTACTTGATTTTTTAAAAAAACTTTCTAATCCATAAAAGTTTTGACAAGGTCTATGTCTGTGCCTTTAAATTAGATACAAAGACAACTTGTGATGGATTTTCTAAGTTATCAGTAGTAAATATCACAAATGAAGCCTTTTGAGGAGTTTGATAAATAATATAACTTAGAGACATGCTCTAAAACTCTTCCTGTATCTGCAAATACGAGGCGGGAGCTTTCAGCATGAGAAATATTCAGACATAATGTCTATGTTATTTGAGAATTTTGTGAAGCTGTTTTTGCAGCTAGTGTACAACCTATAATCAAATTTGTTTTTTTTTCTTTTCATATGATTTGTGAGCATGATCTTGAAGGAGAAACACTGATTTTTTTCATTATATTTTAGGCTGTAATAAATTAAATATTTATCAATACGTTAGACTTGTATGCACCAACACACAAACCTGATAAAGATTTACTCTAGATTGCCTGCTGCTAATATTGAAATAGTTCAAATGGTGCCTCTTCAACTTAACCGAGATTTTCTAGACAGTCATACACTTCACAGGTTTAGCTAAATACTTATTTTTTAAAATCTGAAATATTCAGGTCTGATTAAGTTAAAGAAGGAGACTGAGATACATGTAAGTCTGAAGAGTTTTGCGAGGCCTTTTGGGTTTATTTTAAGAATACTAAAATGCTTCAGATGCACTTATTCCTGGAAGAAAAGCTTGCTAAGAGAACTAGTGTTGCGTGTGTGGAACGCAGCTTTGCAAGGTGCCGAGTACTTTTATTATTTTGGCACTCAGTACTTTGCTGCAGAATTTGGCTTGCGGGCTCTGCAGTTTTCTTTCGAATAAGAATTATTTTGCAAGGTTGTTTCGACTGAGTGAACCAAATGATCCTTAAGGACACAGACTTCACAGGATCAGGCAAATCTGCAGGATCGGTACACTTACTCATTGCTACACCATCACAAGAAGTCCCTTCCAGGTTGCTTGTGTGGCTCTCATGGCTGGAAATACAAGACCCTCCTCAGTAGTTCTTTCCAAAAATTCTGTAAAGCTTTTAACCTTCTGGCTGAATATGAAACAAGCAGGCAAAAAACAGACTTCCTAAATTATTTAATCGCATGTTAATATAAGAATTATAATGATGACTGCCTAGTGTAACACTTCTTTTGTAAGTAAGAGGAGTTGTGAATAATAGACTGGCTAAAAAGGCTTGAACTGAAAAAACAGAACAGTTTACCCTTCTGTCTTCTGCTTCCATGGTGTGAAAGAACTGGGTCAGGAAAAAAAAAAAAAAAGAAAAAAGAAGAAAAAGCACATGCAAAATCTGTTGCTAAGACTTTCACTTCAGCCTTTCCCTTTCAGGCAGAAAAAAGGTAGGGAAGGCTGACAGAAACTGCTAAAACAATATTTCAGCAGAACCACAGCATCAGGGGAAATAGTAGTGCAAATCATTAACAGCTGAAGGTTAGATTAACACACCATTGATTGTATCCTCTCCCAGGGACTAATTTTCATTTTCTCAACTAGCAGCAATGGTTTGCCACTTCCTTAAAAAATCTGTGGTTGAATCTAAAATGGTGGGCTTCAGTCTATTAGTTAGACTGAAGCTTCAGATGCATCATTGCAAAGAGGTCTTTACATTTAATGAAAAAATTAGGAGTCACAGACCATATTCAGCCTCCGAGTATGTTTTTCCATTTCACAGTCTGTATAACAGAAGTACTACATATCTTGAGGGAAAACAGTATTTATTCAGTGTTTCTTACTTCATTGTTGGAGAAAATGCAAGTCATAAATTGTTGATATTTGTATGTGAAATATTAAAAATGTAGGTGCAAGAGGGAAAGTCTAATTAGACAAGGCAATGTGTTTTGTTTTGAGGCTTATTAGACTCAACAGCAGGTAGTAAGTCGAATTGCTTTGTGTGTACATATCATCCCTTCTAAAATAGCCCATACATTTCTTAAATATCATTTTCTCTGCCTTAATGCATACTATGCATTCGTCTGCATGTATGAATACTAAATGTTATATGCCATGAAAAGTAATTTGGGGGAAAGGGAGAAACTTGAATTACTAAGCTTACTCCCAGCATCCTAAATATTGGTGGTTAAAGAATTTCTGAGAACTTTTATTCTAAATAAATAACTAACTTTTCTAACTAACCATTGCCAGGAGCCTTGAAATGCTGCTTTAAAAATATCCTCTCAAGAGAAAGTTTATTTTGGGTATAAATATCCACTATACAAGTATGTGCATTATTTCATATTGGCCCATTTCTTCTTTTAAAGCAGCAGGACATAAATCAAATCAAAAAGTGTTTGGGGGATAACTGAGGTAGGTACATTTTCAAACTAGTTGGGAAAGTCTCTATTCTTTATGGTCATGCTCAATTGGCAATTTTTAGTGTTCAACTCTGCAACACGGTCATACAGCGTGTGCGTGTGTGTATATATATGTCTAAGACGAGTTTTGTCAGTCAAGTCTGCAATGAGCTTCTCAATTTCTAAGGAGAACATTAAAATTTTTATACATTATTTACTTTGGTTTTTGAAATAGCAAGGATTAAAGTTCTCTGAAGTGTTGTTGAACATCAGAAAGGAATGAGAAAATGCTTTTGATTACTTCATGCGATTAAGTGTCTTAATATATCTGCACATGAGCAATAATTGAATCAAAGGAGTACAAATCCTGTTTCTTCTGTAGACCAGTGTGGTTCACAGTTTTGTATGTCATCTGGATTTTAAATGATCTTTTTCCAGAAGTTAGTTGTACATTTTAGACCAGCAGTGCTGCCAAATGAAGCACCTTTGACTGACATGTACTTCTGGTTGCTCATTCCTACCTCTGCCCCTTCTCTTCCCTTTTGCTAGCATCAGCATTTATGTCACCCTGTGGTGAAGTGGCCCGGGAAGCATATCCAGCACCCCCCATCATATTAACCTGCATCAATTCTTACTGTGCAAAATCATGTACCAGAACAGGAAATGGGCTTAGAAAAAACCTTTTGAATTTGCAGGATAAGAAATACTCAAGTCTTTTGTAGTATTACTGAATTACCCGCTTTAAAACATATGTAGAATTGCAGTCTGAAACCAGAAGTTTTCGATTCTTAGGAGTAGCAATATGCAGAACTGTTTAGAATGGACTCAGTTCAAGTTGGTACAAGCAATTCACAACCCTGCGGAGCTAGCAGTGTCCTGACAGAACACAAAATACTTGTCTGCATGGATTTATCCATTAAAAGTATGTCCTGGTTTCCTGAAGTACTACTAGATACTTCATGGATGACTGCAGAAAATTATAATCTCATAAATTAGTGATTGCACCTCTTAGAAGAAAATTTGATACATACAGTTTCTCGTAAATTATATTTTCACTTCAAACTCATTAGGTACATTTTTTTTCTCCACATCTGTTTGACTAAGGCTTTGGACAGATGTTTATTTACAGCATCGTCAGATGTGTTGCTTCTGATCCAGCTGCCCCCTCAGATCTGCCAACATAACTGCACATTTAATTGCTCCCTAACCTGGTCCTGCTAAGCGATCCAGCTAAAAGCAAAACCAAAAGCCCCCCAAGAACTATAAAAGAGGTGTTTAAGCTCAGCTGCATTCATTTTGACAGAGCCAGGTCAGGGAGCAGCTATGCGTGCAATTATTCTGGCAGTCTGAGGGCTGGTAACCACCACACTTAAGGCAGTGATGAGCAGATGGGGCTAAACTGGAAAGGTAATCACCTGACCTGGTCAAATGGCAAGTAAAGCTGCTCGGCTGTGCTGTACCATGCCATGCTCCTAAACCAACCTAATTTCTGGCTACTGCACTTCTGTCCTTCCTGTACTCATTTATGTAGTCCTCCCTTTCTCTTGTGTTGGTTCAGGTGCTCATCTGATACTGTGCAGAGGTATTTCAGTCCACTATGGGGGCAAAAAGGTATTTGCTTAAGGCAGAGAGACAGGCAAGTGAGTGGGAATGTGGCAGTCAAGAGCTGTATTGACTTCGGCTCTACTGAACCTGCAGTCATGACCATGCCTGCAGCAGCTGGCTATGGCTATTTAAGACACTACCTGTCAATAGATGTTTCTAGAAGTACAATTTTAACAGGTAAGAAGCCTGAAGAGACAGAATCTACTCACCTCCCCATTCCTCCCACCCTCCAAGTAGCACTGGGTAGTTACATATCTCATAAGAGCACACTCCTGGCTGCACTGTCCCCTATACACCAGTTAATTGTTCCCACATTTTGCCCAAGGTCACAGCCCTCACAGTTCCCTCAGAAGAACAGGTTTTGAAAGAACTCGCTAATCTTCTATAGGTAAAGTGGTCAGAGTAGGATAAACAGTTTCAATAAAGGAGTAGTCCTGTGCAGCAGGAGCTGGTAACATTTTTAGCAGGCAGACCTGACTCTGGAAGGGGGTTTTGTAAATCAGTTCAGTTAAGCTCCTGGCAGTCGCTGTCTATGTGTACAATCTTTGTTTGGTCTAATTAGTTTTCTTTGATCTGCTTTGCCATCAATGAGTTGAGTGGAACTAAATCAGTAAATGTTAGGATAATTAATGCACACAAGAGTTTATCTTCTCACTGCATTAGTTTAACGCAGTTTTATAAATTTGGTGAAAATCATGCTGTGGCCTTGGCCAAATCCAGCTGTGCCCAGTAAAGATGCCAGCACTTTCTGCCTGCTGTCAGGTGCTCATCAGCTCCTCCCCACTCCCCTGTTAGGGTCTTCCCTTCTCTCAGTGGTGAGTCCTTCCCAGGCATATCAGCAGCATTACCTTCAGTGGTTTAAAATGTAGAATTTTGTTAACCTGGTTCATTTTGTTTGAAGCAGGCTGGAGAGCATGCATGTGGGCAGAGTTGCTGGCAGAGCACAGGAGTACCAATGAGCGTCTCTAGACAGCCTGCATGGAGTGCTACCTTTTGGTGATGACAGAGGAAAGCTCTGAGCCAGAGTTTAAAAGCCTGGAGTTTCTAATGAAATGACATATAAACAACTAACCATTACAAAGAAGGATTTGGGAGGGAGGCTTGGGAGATTCGGGAAGTTCTCAAACTAATTGACTGAACCAACTGGTGGTAATCCCTACCTACCATAATGTTCTAGAGATTGCTATATTTCACACAAACCTGTCAGGGAGCCAATACTCTTCTAGGCTGTAACCTCTTACACAGACACAGCTGTTTCCAGAATGCATATCTACATCCTTAGTATTGCATCATTCCGTTTTCTGTACAGCGGGGCCAGTAAATGGCTCAGTGATTGCCCATTTTTGAATCTCAGAACCAAGCTGAGCACCTTCCATGTCTTCAGAAACAAAGTTAAGCTATTGGTATTTATTCTCAGGTATTCTTGTGCTCTTCTGTGAAAGTCCAGACTGTGAACTAAATTTACCTGTATTGGAAATATGTTGTTAATTAAGTTCAGTAGGCTCTGTAGCTCACAAAATATACCAATTTTTCAAACCCATTAAATGTTGTGTAGATTTTAATTCCGTGTTTCTGTATTTTTCTTTAATATAAATTGTGTCAGTTTGCAGGCATTTTGAAAAAACTCTAAGGAACTGCTTCTGTGCAGAGTAGCCTTCTGACTGAAGCACTTCTCTGCTAAAAGATGCATTAAGCTTAAATCAGGATTCCACTAGATGGAGCACAGGGGTAGCATTTTTAGAGCTGGCCAACCTAGTTTCCTGGGTCAACACCTAGAAGTTCTGGAAATTGGGGAAAAATGTCTTTTAATGATTCTGTAAATGAGCATTACAGATCTGAAAAAACTAGACTTTCACCACCGAGTATGTGATGGACAAAAACAAACTGTCATTTTAGAAGTTCAGATGTATGACCAAAGCAGTTCAACAGAAATTCTCCTGTAAATATTTTTCCTCATTTCATCATTTGATGTGCTATAGTGTCTCACTGAAGTTATTTCACTCTATTTTTCTAGACCATAGGAACAGACGTCTGTAACCAGTTCCTTTGTTCTAGATAAATTCAGAAGTAATCTGAGTTGAATAGAATACCCTCTTGTCTTTCCTCATTCCTTCTGTTTATATGTGACCTTTGAGAGTATTACTGGCTTGTTCCTAATCTAACTTATACTGTAATGCAAATTTGCTGACTCCAGTGGAACAACCAAGCAGGAGAGATCAAAATCAGAACCTCTGTTGGAAAAAGGTACTAAGTAAGCATTTGTATTACATTTATGTGGTGCTATTTATACAAATATTGAAAAATCAGGTCTGTTGCCTCACAGAAAATGACATTCTGCAGTCTCCCAGCATTGTGTGTCCTGAATTTACTGGAACAGAGTTTACTGCCCACTGTGCTGGGCAGGTGTAAATAAGTCTAAAGAAATATAACTTCCATTCTCATAAAGGATCAAGGGTAAGCTACAATGCCAAAAGCTCAGCTATACTGAGGTTTTAAAATGAGGATTTGTAATCTTTGAAAGATCACAAGTAATTAAATTTACCAGAAGACCCTGAATAAACTTAGGGAAATATCTGTTAGTATTATGGATTACATCACTACAGGCAGTGGAACTTCTCATGAAAATATTTAAGTTGTGCTGGATTTTTAATTGATTCCTTATTTATGTATGAAAGAGCAAAGATAAACAAGCGACTTGAATTATATAGGCAGGACTTGGACTTAATAAAAGCGTAACACTGACTTTTGTTCTTTTTCTTCCAAAACCTGTTGTTTCATGTTTTATCCTACCCACTGCAAATTAATATTAGTGTCTTAAATTAGAGGATAAAAAGTGAAGTGCAACAGGAATAGGTTTGATGAAGAAAAGGTCAGCTCTGTCAGACAAAACATTATGCAATACTGCTTATAATACAGCTGGTAGGGATACCAAACTCTCCTCCATTTTACTTCACTTTGCATTTGATAGTTTTTTTTTTTCTCCTGGAGGAAAACTGGGGATTTCCATTATTTAGGCTAAAATGCTAGAGAAGAAAGCCATACTGAGGAAGAGGAGAGGCTTTGATTCAGCTTTTGTGTCTGGTGGGAACATTTTCTCAAAATGTAGGTGCTATTTCCTGTAATCAAGGGCTTTCCAGAGCCTGATAATAATTTCCCAGCTGTATCATTTTGGTGAATTATATTTTAGCCTTGGGTTATTTAATGACTGGTTTTGCATATTAAGAATGGGAGAGGATCATATTCATCTTGATGATAGAAAACAGGGAATAGAACTCCCACAGCTCCCTCTCCCTTTTCCTCCACCTTGTGGAAAGTTTGGCTTTGTGCTAAAGCGTGAAAAAAGTCTTGACTGCAGTATGTCAGGCATATTTCAGCTCGATTTGTGTCAACCCTAATAAGTCAGCTGACAAGGTAATAAATTGGGTGTCTGTTCAAGACCTGGCACCTGTACAGGAAATAAAAGGGGATTTCAGTTGCAGGAGGTTTGCTTTGTTTTGCAAATGGACCTTTTCTCAAGGCTCCTCTACTTCCTACCCCCTTCTCCTCTTTACTGAAATCATGTTATCAAAATGTTTATTTCAATTGTGACTGGAGCCAGTTTTTCATCTGGAAAAGAAAACTCTGTGAGGATCTTTGGAAATGGAAATCCTTACACTTTCCACTCTGAAACAAAGGCTTACAGAGCATTTAATTATTCATGTATCCTGCTGTTACATATATGGTCTGAATAATTTCAAATTATTGAGGAGAAACTGCCTTTGTTCAACATTTTGAAACTTTACATTCATGTAGTTTGAATCAGGCTAGGAAAATAGAATTTATTTAACCCAGGGAAACTGTATTAGTAATAACTCACTATTTTTACTGATAATATAACTTAGTGACCAGGGTGTCTTCACATGTTTTCCTCTGTGTCTGACCTTCAAGGATGCAAGTCTGTCAAAGCCCTCCCCTGAGAGCCAGGCTCTTCTAGGTCCAGCTGTAGAGTGGTGTTCTTACCAGGTCGGTTCCCAGTATGACATGAGGTGGTGACTGCAATAGTGGTGACAGTCAAGGTGGTTTCCTTGGGGTCGTCACTTTTGATACATGGATCAGAAGAGAGACAACAGCTACTGTCTCTGACCCTTTTCCCTTTTGGTGACTGTCCTGGGCACTACGGAAGAGGTTTCCTAAAACTTTGGTTTCAGGCTCCAAGGCTGATCTGTGAGTTGGAGGAAGCAAAGCAGGACCTTGTACTCTTTGAAAAGAGGCAGCTGCATTTTCTTCGAGTTGAATTTCCTCCACCTTTTCCCTGCTGCATTACCCCATAGGGGTCTACCGTGAGTAGATGTTCATGTCCACATGGAGAGTTCATCTCCCAGAATTTCCTTCTTGGACATTTTCAGTTAGAGGATGTGATAATCTGACCCAGTGGAAGGAGAAGGGGGAAAATGGTTTATTAAAACAAATATTATCACCTTTGAGTAAAGTATGTATGAACCTTAGAAACAAGGAGACGAGAACCCTCTCTCAAAATCAAAACAGTTGCCGAAGTACATACTTTGCACATAATAAGAAAATTTTCAGCAGAAATGTTCAAAATCCAAGAAGATAAATCTATGCAATGCATATAATAAGGTTTTTTATATAGTCTGTCTGTTCTAGGATTTATTATTCTTTATGCAGAGAATTTGACTAGATGACAAAAGTCTTACCTATTCTTTTCTGTCATATTTATAGTTAAAAACTAACATTTAAATGAGGAAAAATTTTCTTAAGTTCTCTTCAGTATTTTCAAGAAGTAAAAATGGAACTTAAGGGAGAAAAAAAGGAGCAATATAAACCATTAAAACTCCAAGTGAACTTTCAGAATCATAACCGAATGAAAGCTCTGGACTTTCCTATCTATCACACTGTAAATTTTGTAAAAATTCTTAGCTAAGCAACTCTTCTTTCACCAGCATTGCATAGTGATATGATGGATTACTTTAAATTAATTACAGTAATCAGCTGGTGTTATGTGCTGTAGAGTTGTGATTCAAGCATGAAGGAAAGAATAAGCAAATTCTGAATTGTACAGCAAATTACACATATAAAAAATGTGTTGCAGGGTTAGCTCAAGTTTTACACCTTGGCCTCAGCCTGTGGAAAAAAAAAAACAGACTCAAGGGTGAAATACTGAAAGGTGATCAAAAATGGAGGAAACGTACCACTTCACATATCTTTGGATGTACTGCAAAGGCATTATATGTTAATAAAAGCAAAAGAACAAAGTAAGAAAACAGTACCTAATAATAAGTGATATTCTATGTTGCAAGAGGTGTTTTAAATTTCCTGGTCGTTGAAAAGATGTTAAGAAATGCCCATTTCTTTGTGTTTGAATAATATCAGCTCCCTTCTGACCTGTTGTGAAAGGGATTGAGAATTTATACTGAACTTTACAGATGCCTCATGAGGTGAATTGCAAAAATCTGGT
This sequence comes from Phalacrocorax aristotelis, assembly GCF_949628215.1. Taxonomy (NCBI): domain Eukaryota; kingdom Metazoa; phylum Chordata; class Aves; order Suliformes; family Phalacrocoracidae; genus Phalacrocorax; species Phalacrocorax aristotelis. The sequence goes on along the minus strand of NC_134277.1, from coordinate 32,540,743 downwards.
TGGACACATATAATCTTCTTTAAAAATATTTATAGAACATAGCTCTTATGAAAATTAAACATGTTCCAGGTGTGTATGGTCCAACTTTTGGGGATAGCTACGTTGTTTTTGAAGTGGTAGATACACCTGTCATTGCTAGTCAAGAGTAATTCTTCATCTGCCAGCTGCTGAAATGAAACTTCATGGGTTTTGTTGTGTTTTGGTTTTGTTCAAGAGAAAAATTGGGATGATTGTAGTAAAGGTAGGAATGAGTTGCAGGTAAGATGTATCAGCTGGCTGTGGAAAAGCTATTAGTTCTCTTCTTCCTGAGCAACAATTTCTGATACAGCTTCAGCTTCTCAGGATAAAGTGGTGGACGTGGTACTATTATGCTTGCAGGTTACTATTGGGAGCTTGGGATTTTCACTGACTTTGTTCCTTGTTAACAGATAAACTAGCAGCACAGAAGCTTAAGATGTTTCCTCCTAGCCTTATTCAAAACACTGTTGTGGGAAGAAGTGCTAATGCCAGAAGTATAAAAGTTCTGAATGGATATCTCTGCAGAAATATGGAGGCAACCCCAAAGCTCAGTCACAGCATGGGGGATGGTTCACAATCTGAAACAGCCATGTTTTGTGAGGTTCCCTTGTGTTTCAGTGCAGCTACCCAAAAGGACAGGGCATGGCCAGACTGTTCTCAGGGATGTTTCCCAGGTGTGTGAAACAAGGCTTTAGAGAGGAGGAGTACATGTCATTTTTTTAGTTTTGCAGATTGAGGTATTTTTGGGGCCATGCTGTAAACTAAATCACTGAAATAATAAAAAAATAATCTAGCTGAAAAAAAGGAAAAAAATAAGGCAGGTTTTGAGAAGTACTAGGTTTTGAGAGAAGAGGCACTGAGACAAGAATGAGCAGACATGGACAGAGACACATGGAGACGTAGCTGTCTTCAATGTAAGGTGGAATTCCAGGTGAGACTAAAGTGACAGTCTTTCAGCTGAGGTTTTGCAAGGCTGTGGCGCCTATGTGCAGTTTGCTACTACCTCTATTCAAGTAGTGTCTTGCAGGTATACCATGTGCAATCTCCATTTGAAGTTCCCTGAATTTGAATCCCTCTGTCTTCCTCCAACCATGAATTTGATTTAGGTATTTCTAAAATCTTCCACAACTTTGCGTAAAGGTGTTGTTCTACTGATTGTTCCTCCACCCCCCACAAAAAAAAAGATACCAGCAGCAAAACATCTGAGAACTGGATTAGTTTCTCCTGTCTGTAGAGGTGGTGTTAATGATAACCTTATTTCTGACTCTTAGGCCTTAAACTGAGGTGCATTTAAGCTATCAATATATTAAAAAAAAAGGTTATGTGTGAATTAGTATCTTTTCCCTACATTTTTCTGCTTGCTGCTTTTCAGAGGCTGCCCAGTTCAGTTCACCAAGTCCCACAAACATTTTCAGCAGCACAGTGAAAGGGGGTAAGAGGAGGGAATGTGAGGAAGCTGTTGCTAATCATGCTGTGGACTACTCTCTTCTACAAAAATGTGTTTAACTATGCAGCTAAGGTGCCATTGCACAGCTACCTAAGCCAATTGTCACCTGGGCCACCCCAGTGCCCCCAGCTGCTCATCTTTCTCATGCTGGTGTTAACACTTCCTGATCTGTCCAAAACCTCACCCAGCAAAACTAAAGCAGTTTGTCTGGGGGCAGCTCAGCCTCTGAATCAGTGAAATGAGGTGGGAGGTAGTGGGGCACTGAGGGGAGGGTGTGACTGGCAACCCAAATGTGCATTAACCTAAACAGCTGTGGAAAGCTACTGCTAGATCTGGCCTACCCATCCCAGAGCTACTTTCTTTCTCTTTCTCCTGGTATCAGTACTGATCTGCTTTGGGTCAGGGGTAGCTGCTCGCTCCCTGTAGTCCAGGAACTTGGCAGCCATAAAAGCTGCTCTCTGCTGGCTTTCCAGCCTTTGCAAATCTGTGATTTTTTTCTCCCCCTTTCAGGCAATCCTGCCATTTCTCTCTACCAGTTGCCCTTTCCCTTCTTTTCAAAGGCACTGGGCTTTGTGTCCTCCTGCTGGATTTATCCTCTTTTAAAGTGAAGTTAAGTGGTATGCTGAGCAGATCGAATATCTCACTGCTCCCAAAAGTCCTGTTGCCTTCTGGGCCTTTCCTTACATTGGAAATAGTCAAGGTATTTTAATGTCATATGTTAGACTTTGAGCATAACTGCTGCTATACTTAAGTCATCTGTGAGTTAGCAAGGGTGGGTTTCCTCCAGACTTGGGAGAGCAGGAGCATCGTAGGACCTGCACAGCACAGGAGTGCTTCAGCCTTTGAGCATGCCTAATGCCACAACACAGGTAGTGAGTGGGTGAGGGCTGATTTTAAAAATCTCATAGACCTTAAACAAAGGTTCCACTGAAGTCAATAATAGTGTTACTTGACAAAGATTGCAAGAACTTGGAGACTGGCCTTATGTGTTGCAAAAAGACTCCCATCTGATAAATAGTGTGTGTATATATATATAGTAAAAAGGTTCTGTAATTAAAGTTGACAAAATTATTGATAAATTTTTTCAATGTCTATTTTAGTGTTTTATTCAGAAGTGTCGACTTGATTAGTTATATCTACATATGGAATAACTACAGACTCTTTGAACTGCCCTGGGACTCGCCATGGACGTGGTATTTAACGCTCCTGGGAGTAGACTTTGTATACTACTTCTTTCATCGCATAAGCCACGGTAAGAGTTAACGAGTTTTTCATGTATTACAATGCAACATATATTAATTTTTATTAATAAAATAAGGTATTTGGTTTTGGTTTTATACTTAATCTACTGTAAGCATATATAGTTGCTCTTCTTCCCAAGGATTAGCAAAGATTCATTTTACTTTGAGCATGGGAAACAGTTTATACAACATACTCTGTATAATAAATGTGATTTTGTGAAAAGAGGGAGTATAACTTTAAAAGCAGTATCACAGAGAAAATGAAGTATGGTAGGAAAAAATTAGGCAGTGCATTAAAATTTAGGGTTAGTATCTCTGTATGTCCGTATGAAAAACATGGAACAGTAGATAACTATTTCAGAAGAACCTCATGGATGTACAAAATGGAGGGCAGTAAAAAGCAAGGTGACCAAAATAATGACAGGACAGCTGGCTCACTTAATCCATTTCTGTGTGTTTTAAAAAATATTTTAAAATATTCAATAATTGTTTAATTGGTAAATGAATAAAAATATTTCTATACTTTATATATAAATGGATATAAATAAGATATTTTATAAATTCTGTCTGCAACTAACACCTGACCACATATATGCGAGCCTTGCCGTGTGGGTTTTTTTTAAGTACATTTTTGACCCTACTTGCTTTTATACATGGAAGAGAAAAGGCACAGTTTAGAAAGGATTTAACTTTTATTTATTGTAACAATGGAGGCCATGTAAATCATGCCAGTGATTTCTGTACCTATATATTGTGAATATGTAATAATACCGGTCTCTATGTATCTGTCTCATTACATATTGCTGTTCTGTACTGACAACATATTTTTGCTCTAGCCTTTTATATCCTATCTGAAAATGCAATAACACTTTGTAGCCATCCTAATTTTGGGCCTGATCTAAAGTCCGTAGCAATGAAAAAGAATCTTGTTTTTTAAGAGACTTTGGACTGGGCTTCTCAAGGCAGAGCGCCCACAGCTCGCAAAAGCTGCGGGATCTAGTAACGATAGTTTATGTAATGCGCTTTCAGAAAGGAAAAATGTTTTGATGCCAATAGGTCAGCGGAATATATGGAAGTAGGTAAGAAAGGAGCCCGGGCTGCTGCGGGGAGTGGGAGGGAGGAAGGGTCCCTTCTGGGTGGGGATGGCAGGCGGGCGGGGGTGAGAACAATGCAGGGTGGGTGCAGGGGGACAACAATGGTGTGGGGGGCTGGGGCTGGCGGGGGGGGACAGGGCAGGAGGTGAGGAAGTGGGGGGAGCTGGAACAATGCGGTGGGGGGGACATCGCGGCCGGGAGCTGGGAGCCCTGCGTGGGTGTACGCGAGACTGGGAATACGCTTCACAAACAATGACATTAACAGTGCTGGCAGGGCTACAGTCTCAGGCTGAGAACTGGACCAGAGTGGGAGGCTATTCCTGCATTTTAAAATAAAAATAATTACCTTCAAGTGTTAGAAAATCACGAGCCTGGCTGTTCTTTACTGGAGTCAGTGGTAAAATTCCCACTGGCAGAGAAGGGAGCAGGGTCAGCTCCACGCTCTCTGAAGCAATTGCACATATTTCTGTTCCTGCAGCAACTTTGCATTTACTCTCGTCTGTTTTTCTATATTTTGAGAGGATTGCACACTTTGAGATTAATCTCTCTAGCAGTTTTAGAATTAAAATCCAAACCAATTCTGTCCATATGTAATGGAGTTGAGGAAACAGCGTAACAAAATGCTTCTCTTAAGAAGGTCAGCGCTGAACTGTTCTATAAATGTTAATTTACTCTTCTTCAGGTTACGGAAATGTCACTTGCTTCCCTGCTACTCAGCAGGGAACTGATGCAATGTTATAGAAAATCACTCTAAATGGAGATTTTAGTTTAACCAACACTCTCTTCTCTGGTCAAGCAATGATGAAATCCGTAGCACAGCAACACAGCTGTGAAAGTCGGCCGCTTCAGAAGCGGCTAAGGAAATTTAAGTGTAGGAGATACTTTTAAAAATAAAATGTAAACTCCTGAAAAATAGCTTTGCACTTTGAGAAGTCAGGGCACTGCAACAGTCTCTGGTGCAAGAGGACAAAACACACCCTTGTGCTAGAAAGTGACAGGGCCTGGTGATTCAGGCTTGTATCCTAGAGCAAAGTTAAAAATTAATAGCACATGCATATCCCAGGAAATTCAAGCTGTGTGGGCTCATGTGCGGGGATGTAAATAATAGCACTAATTGTTTCAAACTGGAAAACTAAAATTCAGATATATTTTGCAATTGTTTCTTAATACTCCCCATAATTTTGATGCAAAGAATTATCATCATCACATAACTTTTCCTGTCTCCAAGCAATAATTCGATAACTCAAACCCCTGGCTGTTTACTACCTTATTTCATGTTGTCCATGCAAGATTTGGTTTGTCCATTCTGCTGTTTGAATAAATAGTCTGAATCATTACAGATTTTCAAGTTTCTTCTATACAATATCAACTTTTTACCCAGCACTTGGGAAGCTATTTTTTCCTCTTCACTATATGTGTGTAATAGCTATTATCATAAACTGAAGTTATATAGCAACAAGAGGAAGTATTTTTAGGTGTGATCTCATTTTGCAAAGGATAAAGTTATTCTAAGTATGTGCTTGTATTTTCCATTGTTTGCAGTAGCCACTAAAAAGTTAGAAAATAAAATGTTTCACCACTTATTCCAGCATTCTTCTGGGCCTGATCCAGAAGCCATGGCAGTCAATGGGAGTACTTAGTTTACCACTGCTTTTTCTCCTGGAGTTTTAATGAATTTATAAAGCAATGTAACTTTTCCCTTTATTTCAGTAAAAAACACCCGTTATGGGCATACTACTAAGGAAAGTAAGCTGTAAAATTGCAGGTTTTATTTTAATTTTTTCCAGGGAAGGATATGTGTGGGTTTGAGGGATTTTTACCAGATATTTTAATCTAGCATATATGGGTTATTCCTCAAGTTTCTTCTCCAGGTGCAGAGTCCTTGCGGAGTTACTCCTGCTAGAAAGGGGAATTTGGTGGTCCCAGAGCTGTGCCGAGCCCTAGTCGTAGTGCAGCACACCCCTCCCTGCGCCCTGGCCTTGCGGATACTCCTGTTGCAGACATATGACAACGGCAGTAAGGAATTTGGAGGCTCTGTAAACTAATTTCTTCAGCAGCCACACCTTTAATCAGGGGAGGAAATCTAGAGACTTCCAGATCCATGCAAAAACAAGAGAGACGCACTTGTGCAGAGCCCAGGTCCCGGCTGTGGGGCAGTGGGGGGTTTCGTGGCCGGCTCGAGCGCAGGGGGCCCTGCTGAGCCCCAAGACACCCCTGGGCTGAGCAGGGCCCTTGGCAGCCGCTGCGCTCTCAACTTCACGACCCCACAGGGGCCAACAGGGAACAGCAAAACTCCAGTCCACTGTGGAAGGGAGTAGTTTTTAATCGGTGCTTCCCAGTGGATTGCGTCCTCCTGCAGACCAGTGTGGTTTTCTGTCAGCCAGGGGACCCTCCTCTCATCTTTCAGGCCCTGGAAGAAGCTGTCCAAGTCTGGCAGCCAGCAGGTTTAGAGAGCCTGTCTCTTTTTAACAGCAGCTTCCAACACCTCTTCTTTTGTTCTCCTTTACTGCTGGGGAATTTCCATTGCTTCAGTGTCCCTCCCCTCGGACAACCTGGGAGAAGCGAGTTTCCTTCAGTGGGGCCAACCTCCGCAGCAGCTGCATTGTTCTGCCAGGGCTGCGGCGGCCCGTGTCAGCTGCTTGCCCCCATTGTCCGCTGGCGGCTTCCAGCCGCCCTGTGGGATACGTGACACGGTCCCTGTCAGCGAAAGGCTGAGCCAATATGAGCTGATGGTTTAAGTTATGTGCAGAGTTTGTAAAATAGACCTCAACTGATAAGTATATCCTCAGCAGATTGCCCAGCTGCTACATAAAATTTTGAATTAATGGTGTGTCTCTTAGTAATTCTGAGTTTATTTATAGTGGGTGAAAAATAAGCCTTTTACTACACCAGGCGTATTCTGGAGCAATAGCCTCCGAGCTTCTCAGATTCTCCCATCCCACAGGACTGACCTTTTGGCTAAGGCCATCTTCTGAAGGGTCAGAGGACAAAGGAGAAACCCTGAAAACTCACTTCAGCTTTGTCCCTCAAAAGGCCATGCCTCAGATTTGTGGTGAAATGTCTCAGCTGAGGATGTTGAAGAGGTTTTCTTTCTAAGATTTCAAAGAATTGGAATCTTTGTGAGCTTTTCATCTCCTGTTTTGTGGAATTTGTAAAAAAGGGGGTTTCTCTTAGCCATGACTTACATTGCTTATGCCTCTTCTCCCAGTAAGCATCTTTTTTTTTACAGTTTCATAGAACAATTTCCTCATCAGCAGAGCTGACTTCAGAAGATTCTGGCCACTCTTTCCTACACCATACTGCAGTTCACCACCCACTCTGTTATGAAAAAAACCTCCTGCATGGAGGCTACGTGCATAGGATCACTGAAATAGTCCATGCTAAAAACCAGAGTTGTGTTGGACTTCTTTCTTAAACAATTCAACTCAGTTCAGTAGTCATGGGGTCAACTTAGCCATGGGGCAGTACGTGTGGTCCTGTCCAGTGGTCAAGGACACAAACAACGTAAGCCAGGCTTGCTAGCACAGAATCTGTGGGATAACTGGAGACTTCTTAGGGAGCACAGAGGATTTTCTGGGTCAGTAGTGCACAGGCAGGTAACACATTCTTTTAATAAGGAACCAGAGTGGATAAACTGGGGCAGCTAGTATCTCAAGGTTCATGCCATTAAAATGTCTGGAACGGGCAACAGCAAAACCTAGTCCTATTCTTTCTGCTAATTACTTATGTAGTCTGCAAAAATAATCTTAATATGTTATCGCTTTGGATACCAGTGCAGTGGTTCACTGTTGAATGAGGAGATGAGTTTGAACTTCTAAGCTTGTTAAAAGAAAAGACAGGAGGGCTCAAAGTCTCTTCACCATCTACGTTTACTACTCATTTTTGGAGGGTGTATTGGAATCATATGATTGTGCTATCTTTATTTATCTGACCCGTTCCTGCCTTTGAAGTGCTCCTTTCATCTGCATTTTATAATGTACTTGTCTGAAGTCAGTATATTAGAATGGGCTTGTTAAGTAGATTTTATATTAAGAAATGATAGTATATTGAAATAATTTTGGATTTAAAGGATTTCAGATTTATGGGAAATTCATTATAATAAAATGATGTCTGACTTTTGTTATTGGGAATGTGGTCAGAGGCACAAGGTTTTCTTTTCAGGAAAATTTGTATTTCCCTAGAAATACAGTAAATGGCAATGTTCTTTTACCTGCCAATGGTTCAATTTTTGGGGCAGGGGGAGAGGGTTTGGGGGGCGGTGGTTTTTTGGCTTGTCCTTGCATGTGGGAAAATGCCACTGTTTACCTGACCAGAAATTCAGTGCCATATTGATTATCTAGCGTGAAACAAATTTAATTCCACCCCAGTGAAAGACAGAAAAATTTGGGAACTGTCAAGTGACTGAATGAAGCTCTGCTCTTTTTCTTGTCACAGCTTGTGTTGATTGCAAAGGGGATTGATACCCAGTGATTAAGAGAAAAATATTATCTTCTTGTGAATTTTAAAGAAAAACATTTTTTGCTATTCTGTCAGTTGTTTTTTCTTATTTTTTAAACAGGCGTGGGAGAGCAGGATATTAAAATGCTGACTCTGCTTGCCTCACAAAAATAGCAAAAGCAATAGCTGGTTGTCATATTTTCTGTTCTATCTTTGGATTGATTCTAGGCTAATACCTGCAGACAGCATAACAGGAATTGAAAATAAATAGAGAGTTCATGTGATTATGATTCATTCCCTGCCTTCCAACTCCACTGTAAATAAACTACATCATTTATTATTTCTATACGCTTGTTTTTATAACTGTATCTCTTGCCTTTCTCCACTTTTCAGAAATGAGAGATACTCCTTTACAATGTGTCATCTAATTTTCCAAGTGAGCACTGAATTTGTAGAAGACCACGGTCAATCTTAGCAAACAAAACTGTTGCCATTCCTTCTGATATTTAAATGTCTATTTTGGTTGAAAAGATCACCTGAAAACTACCTCAGCTACAATGAGGGTCCCTGGCATGGAGTGGTCTAAGGTCCCATAAAATTATAGGAGCCTGCCTGTATTATTTTCAGGTTGTTATTGTTCATAATAATTTCCTGTTGTTCGAAAGACTGTGATTTCTTGTATAGTGGCAGGAATAATGTCCTGATATGGGGTGAAGTTGACCTATTTAGTATGTTAAATTTATTGTGACACGTGCAGATATCACAAGCCCCTTCCCTTTTACTTGAGAAGCTGTGAGATAATAAGTGACTTTCTGAAAAATCTCTGTAACTTGAGGAGTTTAGAAGATGGGAATAAGAGGAAATCCACTAGAGAGTCTTTGCTTAATATTAATTTCTGAATATCCAGAAGAGGATTACAGGTGAATAGATTTTCTAAACATGTGCTATGCCAGAGGTTGTTAAGAATGATGGTAATTACAAATCCACTGACAGGTTGGACAGCAGACAAAGTCATCAACCAAGGACTTTTGGCTCTTTAGAACAGCTGTAGGATGTGCCCTGGAGTAGGAATATGATGTAGTGGAGGGTAGGACATGGCTCATTGCTACAGGTGAGGAATTAAACTCCATGGGTTCAACATCTAATCCAAGACATAACCTGCTTATCTTTGGGTGATAGAAGGGTATCGGGAGAAAAGTCATGAGCTTGATTCTTGTAGTTGTTCTGTAAATATCTAGTAATTGCTTTTCTTTGCCACAGGACACTGGGACAGATGGATCTCTATGGTTGTTATGAATTAGACCTTGATATGAGTATAAAAGCAATCTCTTTTTTTTTTTTTTGATGATAATGCCAGAGACAATATATCTTTTAATATTAAATATAATGAAATACATATTCATGAAAGCATTACCTGATGCTTTTATGACACAATTTTTTATACCAAAAATTGAGGTGGTAATTCCATCTCCACACAGCACTGTTTATCTTTTCTCAGGCTCCCACCATCAAGAGATCTAGCACATTCCCTAGGACAAAATGAAAAGGAAACCATATTCCTCCATTTCATTTGCTAGTCATCTTTTCTTATGGTTGGGAAAGGGTCCAGCACAAGGTTAATACTCAAATCCCGCTTTGAGGATTTACATAATACATTGGCCTTCTTGAAGCTTTCTATATAGGCATCGTTAACTAGAGGTACCTATGGGTGTATAGAGGGTAGAATCTCATCTTTTTCCTCCCTGCAGTGCCTGGGTTGTTCCTGAGTGCACAGACTTGGGAAAAAGCTCCAGATCTGCTTGCACAAAAGCAAGTTTGTAACATGCTTTTAAAGAAAAGCATTAGAAAATGTAAATTAAATATCCTTAAATATTCAAAACCATGGGGAAATTCTCTGTTATTTTTAATCTAAATTTTTCTTTAAGGTGGTAAAACCTAAACTTCCTGAAGCTTGAGATGAATTCCTCAAGTCATTTGTGAAATGACTGTCTTCTGAAAACCTAAGGAAATGTGCACAGTGTGTGGATTAAATGAGCGGTTGTAATGAAGAAACTGATACATTGCACACGTGGCTGTTGTGATTATGGTCATCCTCCTGACTATTAAACTAATCTGATAGAAGTGTCATTGTGCATGAACAACTTAAAACAGTATCTTATGGGATGAAATGGGAGAAGAAAGTTTGCTATAAATTAGCATGAGTTGTCCATTCAAAAAGACAGCTGTCTTCATACATTCATATCCTTGGCTAGTGCTGCCCTCTAGTCTGTGCACGTGCATTTTAATGAGGGGGAAAAAATAATCCTTTAGTCTGAGTGGAGACATGAGTATGAAAGCATCTAACTCACTGTGCAGAGAAACAGTTCATTTGACATACTTTTCCAAGTGTGCTGCTGAAAACCTATGAAATGGTGCATTACACTCGTACTTCTTAAGGTGTTACAGAACATACAGTAAAATATGAATTATCCAAGCTTTGAAGTGAACCTTGTTGCAGTTAGTGAGCGTGGGAGAGGAGAAACTAGTTCTTCTGAAGATTTTATTTTTATGGGGGTTTACCTGAAAAAAAGGATTGAAATGATTCAATTATATGCACTATTTGACCTCCTAACTGTTGTAGAACCACCTTCAGTTTGGTAACTTCATAAGCTGAAGAGCGAGGCTGTATGTTTGGAAGTTCAACTACTTGTTCAAGGGAAGAATCCAGCTATGTCTGTCTTGTCTTCCTATTTGGTTTCTCTCTTAAATTTTGGATATGTATCTTAGTCTAGAGACTTCTATTTCGAGTAAGTGAAAACCCACCTGAGAATATATATTCTTGTTTCCTTTGATCTAATTTTAAGCCATGTTACTTAGTTCATCTAAAGGCTTCTTACTAAATTAGTGAGAAATGTAAAAATGCTCACTAATATCTATTTCCTGAATAAGTTCCACACAAATCACTTGATCCAGGCTCATTTCAAACACATTTATTTCCTAAAGCAATTGTAATGACTTTGGAGATGCTAGCTCTCAGTTTTTGATACAGTAGCTTTGCATGCTGTCTTGCTAGAGGGCTTTGTCCTGGGCTGGAGGGATGCTCAAAGAGGGGCAAGGTTCATTTTTATGTCCCTTCCATGTTTTGCCAGTCTGCTGAAATCAGCAGATCAGCAATAAAAGGTACTAAATGTAACAACAGTTTTTAATTTGTGATATAAAAATGTGATTGTAAGGAATTAGGTTTAAAGTGAAAGCACACGTCATATAATTCATCAAACCACAGTAGTGGTAACGATTTTTTGTCACTAGGTTTTAAAGTAGAAGCAGAGGCCTAGAGAAATAAAAGGCATTGTTAAAACAGATGGCCCATTGAGATGCTTGTGCTTTTTCTGTTACAAAAAGTTGTTGTTTTTATCCTGCTGTGCTAGTAAAAATTGCCTGGTCACTATTGCTCTGTTTGTCAGTCTGTATAGTTTCAGCATGAAGAAAGAAATGCACAGAATGTCATCTCTCTGCATCCCCACTCTGAAGCAGCACTTTAGCTAATAGGCACTATGAAGGCCTTTAGTACTTCACAATTTCAAATGGCTCTTTTGAAATTTCTTTTCAAACACTTCTCAAACTGTGCAGAATTTAGCTTCAGAGCACTTTCGTGGTCTACCTGCAGGGAAAGGTAAGGTGGCTCCTGGGGCAGGTATGTGGTTCTGTGGCTGGGGGATGTGGAGCAGGGACATGGACCCAACTCTCCTCCTGGGGGGATGGGCCGCTCTGAAGGGCTTGGGCTCGTACTTCTGTTCCTCAGTGGGACATTACTAAAAACTCCCATTTCTGGGTGTTTCCCATATCAGAAATACCATTGCTATTTCAGTTTCTTTCAGGGACACATGCTGTCTATGCAAACTTTTCTGTAATTTAAATACAGTTTTTTCAGCGTGTATTCATCAATACATGTGTATTTTATCCATGTATACATAGAATTTTTTTAAATTGTTTGATGTCAGCTGATGTGACTGAAATATTTCCAAGTATGTACCATTGATCATTTCAGAATTAGCTAAAATAAAAAAAAAGAGGAAAAAAAGATTGTCTGTTGCTAATTGCACCCTCAGTTTTACTAGCTGTTGTGCACTACATACAAAGAATAGGTGCATGATTATTTGCAAATTTGAAAAGGGTATTGCTTTTTTTTGCTATGAGTAAGAAATTTAGAATTACTTTTTAAAGAAGACTAAAAGTGCGTTACACCCCAGCCCCCAAACGGCAATCTGTTCCTTTCAGGAGATTACTCAGGTTTCTAGAAGCTGGATGTCTGTAATAGTTTTCCTTGCTTGCTAAAAATCTAGTGAGGCCATTACCATTTAAAATACTTTATTATACATTTCAAGATTGGCAATTAACATTTAAAGTGTGTTTGGAGCAGACAAAACATTATTGTATCTGGACAATGTTCTTTGCATGTATGTTTCCTTCAATGCATCTTTATTGCCTTAATTAAAGTATTTAAACTGCCCAAAATGCTTTCTGAGTGTAGGAATGGCAATCTTTTCCACATCACACTCTATCTATATTGATAGCATGCTGGTGGAAGGTATAACAATAAAAATTACTAACCAGAGTTTTTTTCCCTTTTTTTTTTTCCTTTTAATAGCTAAAATTACCAGTAAATCCTTTTTTGGCATAACCAAAGATATTTCAATAACTGTTGTTCCAGGAATACCTTGCTGTATTACAGTTATAAGTTCAGCAGTAGCAAAACTATGGTCAGCCTCTCTGATGAGGACAAGTGGCAGTCATTACAAATTACTTAATTCCAAGTTAATTGGAAATTAAATTTCTGTAAAAAGAAATTATAAAATTTGGGGAATTCCTCTCTGTTTAATGAATGTATATCACAAATATCACTGTCATTGTAAGAATACTTTGCTGTATTACAGCTGTAAGTTCAGCAGCGGCAAAGCTATTGCTAAGGATAAAAAGGGAAGTGCAGTCTCTCAGATTGTAATAGCACTATGGCATGTGACATGTTTTCACAAGGAATCATTTCAGAAATCAATGACGTCAATTTCATGCTTTTCATCAACTGGAAACTGGCCTATTAAATTGAGACAGAAAAAAGCATATATTTTTTTTTTTACTTCACAGCACAGTGGTGTAAGGAAAGTAAATGCTTTATACGTGCATCATATTTTACATACTTTTATGTTTTATTTTCTTTTAAATTATAGTCACTATTAACACATATGGATGCTGAGATCCTAAGAAGTTTGTAGTCATAAAATCTTACCTTTCTTTTCAGTAAGGTAACCTACAGTGTGTTACAGAAATAAAAATAGGAGATTTTCACTCAAAACTGTCTTCTAATTTAATATACTTTTGACTGGAAATTACTTTCTGTTTAAAAGGAGAAGGAAAATAAAAAAAATAAAAATAAAAGAAAAACCCCAACTGTTCCTGAGTTGTGTGTTGCCTAGAAGTGATGTGAGGCAGGAATGAGCAAACCTGTCAAAGCCAGCTCTCAAGTATTTCCCACCATTTGCAGCTTTGATCTTCTTCTGGTCTGTCTTATCCACTCATTCTAATGTGAAATTTATTTTTTATTATAAATGTTGTTCTGGTACTTAAACATATATTTGTTGATTTAAGGTTGAAAAATAAATCTGAAAGCATTATGGAGAAATGCAGAGTTAAGTATGTAAGCTTGTTACATCATTAGCAGCTTCCCTTGTACCATATGGGTAAAATGAATCAGAGTCATGAATGCTTTGCAGCGTTCCTGTGGGACAACTGGCAGTGAGCAAAGTGCCCACAGTACACACATAAACTCATAAATTCTTACTAAATGATAGAATTTTAGGAAGCCGTAATGTTAATCTTTGCTCTTTTGTGTTTTTATACGGGTATGATTTTTAAGTTAAGCTCTCTTCTAAGAGCACTTCAACTTCACAAGGCAGAGTTAGGTTGGAAATCATGAAGCTGGTTCAAAGAAATAACAAAGGGGAAGTGAGTACAACTTCAGGTAAACAACAGATTTTAAAAAAAAATCATTGCAAAGTTTGAATTCTTTATTCCTTGTCCGAAACATTTTACTAAGCAATTTCAGATTGGGTATCGGCAGGGTGATTTGAAAAATTTAAAGTCAACAGGAGCTTTAAATTATTGAATAAGAAAAACTAAACTCATAATTAGATAGATTCAGAAATGATTGACATTTTCCTTTGCTAAATATGTATCTTCGGTAACAACATTTGAGTCTCTTAGGGTGGGTTTCTTCATAGTTAAACTGCAAAGTGTTTTGCAAAGGAGATGAGTTTCACTACACCCCTCTAAAACAGGAGGGGTGGCACAGGCAGATGAAGAGACTTTTCTAGAACTGTGGGAGAGAGCAAGGGACAAACTCAGGGGTGAGCTCCTCAAGCTGGTGCCTCCAGTCCAAAGGCAGTGCTTCCATTACAACAATTCAGCAAGTGAAGTTTTTTAATTTTTTTTTATTATTTTTTAAGTTAATCGATACATATCCTGTTTTGTGACTGTTCCAAATCTGAAGTTCAACTGGCATAAGTTTTGCCATGTAGTTTATTCACAAATCAATCTGTATTCTTCCTTATGATTTGAGTGGTTTCTGCTGGACGTATGTAACACTTAAAAAAAGGCCTGTTTAAAGATGTAGGATATTTTGCATGCATTGCAGATACAACTGCGTAATAAATGCAATTGCATATGTATGCTCCCTGTGACTACAGGGGTACATATTCACAGAATAAAAACCACAGTCAACGGAATCCAGACTGCTTATTTTTATACTTACTGATATCCCAGGGAAAAAGGTAAAAAGCAGTTTATAAAACCTGGACAAAAGAAGGATGTAACTTTTTTTTGTAGTCCCTTGGGCTGAATCTCAGCTGAAATAACTGACAGTTTTTGGACTTACTGAAGGAAATGATGAGTGAAGATAAATATCCAGATGTTTGCCGGCCAGATGTGTAAGGTTACACTTTGGAAGGCATGAATGCTCTACCTGTGTCTTCTGAGAAGGAAGTTGTAAATAGTAAACATGCTGAATTTTTATTTCTACTGTTTGGGGGGGAAAAAGGGGGTTCAAAGTAAAGCTCTTTGTTTTGGCTTCAATCTAGTGTCTTAAGAGCAGATGCAGGTTGTGCATGCAAATTTGCACAGCATACAAGTGGGATGTTTTAATGGCCATTATGTCTGCATGGCTAGCTTAACACCCTTTGTGCATTGTTTTTAATTTAGGGGAGATGCAGCTTATGGAACTGTCTTAATTTTCCAGCAGTAGGAAATAGGTGTGTCAAGTCTTTGAAAGTTTCCTATTTTCTGTTCCCATGTTTCAAGCCACTTATTTACGACAACAAAAAATTTAAACCTTGACTTTTTCCCCTCTTCCCCCACCTATGCTAAGTCTCTCCCTTTCCCACCCAACATACAGATCTGCTTCTTTTCAAATAAATTGTTGGAAGCGGCTGCCTGCTCATACAGCAGTGCAGCTCATCTCAGCTTGTGCTTGCTCTCAAACTTGGGAAGAGGAAAGAAAAGTCTTGTTAAAGTCAAGTAAATAACTTAGCTGCTAGGCAGTAGGAAAAATATTGGGTTTGATTGTGTATTATTCCCATATGGGTGAGATATATTTAAAATTGAAAAGGAAACCAGCTCCCTTAAAACTTAAAGGGACAGATTTTCAAAAATTGGCAGCCAATTTTCGCCTGTAATTGTAGTTAATGTGGAAGGGATTTGCCTCTGCTGATGAGGGATAAGAGGGTCTTGCCACCAGACTAGCAGTGAGGCAGAGGAGGCCCCTTCCAGCATGTAGATGCTGTTATTGGCCAGATCTTTCTCTCCTTCCTTGGGCTAAAGATCTCCCATGGCCCACAGGGCCCCCAGAGAGGCAGGAGAGGGCTGGAGCCTGCCCCAGTGGATGGGAGGTGATGAACTCATTTATGTGAGCTCCCCACTCCTTTAGGAGCTCCAAAACAAGCATGTCAAGAGTGAAACTTTTTTTTGTAAACTAAAATTTTTTAAAACTAAAAAAACCCAACCAACCAAACCAACAACTTTTAAATGGGTTTATCCTTCTCCTGGGCAGACAGTGTTGCAGCATGTTCCAGCGCTGCAAGCTCCCTTAAATGGCATGGCCTGTAATTTTAAATGGAAACAGCCTTGAAGGGTTTTTTGTTTATTGTACTTATGTAGACTTATTTTTGTGTTCCCATTCTGCCAATGTGTAAACATTAGCAAACATAATAACCATGTAATTACAGAAGTCCAGTCTCTTCCTCCTTAGAAAAAAATAGTGAGCTTCCAGAAATCCTTGTCTCAAAGACATAGGCTGTTTGATGCCAAATTTCTTCAATGACTTACTCATTTCTTCCCTGTCATGTATGAAGACAAATAGTCTCTGGAGCATGACCTGAAAACTGACCATTGCAAGCATGTAGAAATAACTTGTTTCAATTTCAGCGTCATCCTCAAAACATTGCTTGGAAGTGTCGTGCTCAGGACAAGGAAAGATGTTAAAAGGTGCAAAGAAACCGTGGAGGTATCACCAGATGCAATAATTGCTGTTATGAGTCTTTTAATATATAGAGAGAAGTGGAGAGAGAACAAGGAAGAGGGATGGAGAGTGACCATGAAGAAGAAGTGATTATAGAAGTGGTATAATCTGGTTCTGGGAGTTCATCCCTGCTCCCCATTAGGAGGTAATAAATTGCTAGTCCCTGGGAAAAACCCTTTAGCTAAAGGTTGAGTAACCAGGTGGCACTTGGAAGCTGCCCCAGTCCATCACTGTGGTTATGGTGGGCACTGCAGTCCCCTGGGAAGGCAGGGGTTCTGGACCCTGCCACCCACCTGTTCTTCCCACCTGCAGGTGGGGGGACGGGAAAGTGGAGCAACAAAACACATAGTTCAGATTTCCTAGTCAAGCTAGTGGTTTCTCAAGCATGTTGTGGTGGCTTATCTGCATGTGTTGCCAGGTCTTGCAATATTATCACCTGTCTCAAGAACTTTATTTGTGGTGTTGGTTTGGAAATAATTCTGAAATTATTTTTCTTTGGCTTTGATTTTTGTGCCTATAAGACGCATTTACTTTGGTTTTTTTCCTGCATTTTGGAGGAGTGAAATAATATTTATAATAGTGGAAAGGGTCTAGACTACAGCAGTTGAAGCACTAAGAGAAATTTTAGATATCTCAATGATAACTGTACAGGAGAAGATGGGGGCAGGCAAACTGGGATGCATTCAGGTAGGAAAATGCTATGGATCTGCCTGTGTGAGTGGGATATGGAAGCACTGCTGGATGTGGGGGAGAGCATGGGCAGGGCTGGATGGAGCTGAGGAATGTGACAGAAAACAATAGGCATTGGGGCAGTATGGAGGAATGTATGCGGTGTCAGGACGAGTTTAGGAGGAGTGGCCTGAGGCTAAGGGAGGAAATTTGTGATGAATAGATTTATGGTTACTGCATGACAAAGTTGAGGGATAAAGTGCTGTCCTATAGTAGCCTGCAGATGTTTTGCTGTTAATTACAAAATGAGAGTTTGCATAAAAAATGAAGGAAAGGCCTCTTTTTTTTTTTTTTTTTTTTTTAAACAGGCACTAAGAAATCCTGTATTTTTGTGTACAGCTAACATGAAATTTTGCCATAAAGTCTGGGCAGCCCTCTCTAGTCTGCTGAAAATACTCTAGTCACTTCCCAATTAGTTATGCTTCAAAAGCTTATGATTGTCAAGCAAATATAATGATTTTTCAATGTGTAGAACTGGCAATAGTAGTCTTCAGTAGATGAGCTGGGTAAAATTGTCCTCTACTCTCTGTTATAAAGAAAAAGGCAAGTGATAAAGGACTGTATTTTTATGCATATTTTGTGTATATTTTGGTATATTTTTTACCTCTTTAGAGATATCTAAGATTTTTCATTTCCTTATGTTCAATAAAAGACTGTATTAATATTTTTTAGTTACATATAGATTTATATCTATTAGTTGAGTAATACAAGCATCCCTTGAGAGGTGCGCTACTGAGTGTTAATATAATTGCTGAAAACCTTCACACATTTTTTTAGTTGGAAATAATATCCAATATGTAGTGTCTTTTGTGTGAGGCGATAGCACAACATTTTACACATTAATCAAAATAATTCACAGAGCTTACTTCATCTTCCACTCTAGTAGGATATGGTTACTACACAAATAACTTTAGGACAGGAAGTAAGAATAATACTGTAATTAACTGAAATTGCAGGGGAACTTAGGTAGTCAGAGTGTAATTATGCAAGGCAGAACTCAGTCAGGAAACAGGATTAACTTTCTTGTTCTTTTGAAAAATGCCAGATGATTGCTAATATTTATAAATGGTTTTTACACATCAACTGAATGTTGATGCCTGTGACAGAGGAGCTGCCTTTAAAATTATGCTAAGCAGTTGGTTCCTCTCTGACTCAGTGATAAAGATGCTTCCTCCAGAAGCAGCTGTTAAATTTCCTTCTTGCAAGATAGATTTCCTTAATGGTGTCACATCCAAACATTGGCCCAATCTGTATTAGTTTGTCAGGACTAATTTGATTGCAGTATATCCAAAGCAAAGTCAAACTGAAAATGACTGAGTAAAATTGGTTTATTTTAGGAAAAAAACCCCAAAAGTACATATTCTATATTATGTCAGACACCGATACAGGAAAGTTCAGCATGGCAGATACTGGCTCAATAGTGAAATGCACAGTTACCTCTAATTTTCAAAGGATTACCAGACCCCTGCTAACTTCAGTGGAAATTGTTTATATAATCTGTATCATTGCTGAAAGTGTTTGCCATGTGGTTCAGAAGTAGCACCACAGAGATAAAGTCAGAATTAAACTGCTCCAGAAGAAATAGAAAACGGCAGTAGCTACTAAGTATTGTCAATTAAAATGCAAATATAGGGAATGATATTCCATTCAGGAAGAAGTTCACTGTATCTGTGATTTGCTCTAAAGAGAAATCTTGAATGCTAATTGAAACCAAAGTTTTGCACCCTCCATGTCTGACTCAGGTGAATGCCGTGGCTTCGAATGCTTATTATTAACAAAGTCAAACAGCCACAATGTAGTCCTACTCTATGCTGTCAATTCCCATACACTCGCCACAACAACTTTAACTGTAAACCTGGGGTTATTCTTCAGGAAAGTAATGAATTTAACCTTTGATCATTTTATTTATTTTTTATTTATTTTAAAAATTGAGTTTGCAATACTTTTAAGGTTTTAAAAATTAAATTGTTGACTGCTGTGTTGATCTTTGAAACAGGTTACAGTTGTTAGCTCTTTTGAGGTTGAGATTTATTTTAAAGTCAGCATTCAATTTTTACTTCTAAATTTCTTTTTTTATCCATAACTCTGAATAACTCTGTTAATTCTCTATATTCTACTAGGTTGATGCACTACGTTTACAATATGATGACCATTAAATATGTTGTTTTGTGAGAGCATGATGTTATACTGATTACAGTTTAGTGTAAAATACCTAGAATACTGTAATCTGGCACTTCAAGAATATTATTCTCAAAGCAAACTAAAATTGTTAATTCTACACCTAATTTTACCTCATTGAGTTACTCTACAGGATAAAATCGCAATAAATCCTATACCCTCTTAATGATCTTGAGAGGTTTGTTCTGCTTTTGAAAGTATGGAAATAAGATTTCAGTAAGCAGTATTACTTACATTAGATGCCTATGTGCCAGTCTTTCTCATCAAATAGCACCTTCAACTCAAGGGCTGAAGTGTGACAGTTCTGTATCTTGCTTTAAGGAAAGCTAACCAGAAGCTTACTTCTGTCTTTTTGGCTTCCCATAGTGGTGAACAAATCAGCAGAAAGATACAAAATGTTAATCTGCCGTACTCACTAAAGTATGTCTGACATCATGAGCACAATTCTGCGGTATTTCTTAGGGAAAGACTTGCCAAGACTATAAAGAAAATGTTTTTGCAGGGAGCCTTAGTTTGTCCTGACATTTATGTGAAGACACAATTCGCCATGAACCTTTGAGTCTTCCTCTTCCTTCAGAGAATAATGAAAGGAGCCTATTCATCCCGGTCTCTTGGCGTTTTTGTGGAAAAATAATAGTTCAACTGCACAGACCCACTCCTCATCTGAAATATGAGTAAGCCCTGGAGCCGGCGCAATCTGTGCCCACTGCATATTTCTACCAGGATGCTGGACTGTTGCCATTGTTAATACTGTTGAACCTAAAGCCAGTATCCACAAATGAAAGGAACAGATAAAAATACTTATAAAAGATCAATGCTTATAGTATAAATATACCAAAGATCATGTTAGAAAAATTATGTAGGATAACTGTTTATTATTACATTAGGTTTTAAAATATTTACACTGAGAAATGGCCTTCTCTCATTTTGTAGTTGGGGAATATTCCTTTGGGAGCAATGGCAGGATGTTTTCTGTTAACCTCATTTTTTTTTTAACTAGAAAAGGAAAGCCTTTTCTAGCCAATTTTCCTTTTTTTCTCCCTGTAACTAGGTAATAAACTTGTATCTAAAAAAACACTTGCTAGAAAGTGCTGTTATCTGTTTAAAATTTACGGAAACACTGTAGTTTAATGGTACAATAACTACTGCTCAATTATAGAGGAATTCCTCCGGAAGAACAAGTCATGACTGCAAGTGCCAAATAAATCTGGTGGTGTGACAGGGATAGTAAAATTTCATAACAATAGTAGTCTGAGGGTTATGTTTTCAAAGCAGATTTTGTTGATACTACTACAGCTGACCTGGCCATGTTTGATTTGGTGTGTATGGGAGGTATAATGCTACTAAACTACTGAGGATTAAACAGGGTGACTCACTGTATAAGAGGTGAAGAGTCATTAAATTATAATCCAGATTAAGTACTTATTTTTGGTTTTGTGTTGTTGTTGTTGTTGTTGTTTTTTTTTTTTAATAAATGGTATCATTGCTGTGGACTTCTCAAAAGCATGTGTCTTTCCTGATATTGGTACCCCTAACTGTAGTGTTATAACCCAAATGCATGACTATCAAAATAAAGCAAAACACTTCTGTAATGCCCTATAAGAAGAAAAATCTTTAAAAATTGAAGGGGAGAGAGGGGCTATTACTGTATAGAATGAATTTTAAAAATTAATCACTGCAGTCTCCAGGTGCTTAGACATAATATATATGAGAGGGATAGCAACTTCACTGCTACTGTGAGTTGCAAGACTGCTGCAGTGACTAGTATTGGAGCTGACAGGGAAACAGGTAAAATTTTTGTATTCAAAATACCCTCAGCTTCCATGTCCTTGTGGTATTCTGTTTATTAATGCTATGTTTTTTTCACCAATTATTCTTAAATCTTAAAAAATTAATCCTAGCATTCTCAGAGAAGTTATCTATGTTTAAGTGCTTATATATTTTACTAATGCATTAAGTAGAACAAAGTATTACTCAGTTTAGTGTTCTAGATAAATTCAAAAGACTTTCTGTTGCTGCAAGTACTAAATACAAACCTGCAACAAAGTTTAAATGCTCCTATTTTATTACTTGTTAATATATTTGCTTTTAAGATTTGAGAAGTACTGTAAACCTCTATTACTGTTATGATTTGAGTGAACTTTTTTCAGAGCATCACAAACTTTCTGTTAAAGATGCACAGCTGACTTCTTCAAGAAGTCCATTCCTCATTTGTATTCTGGAAATGTGATAAAGATCCGAAGTTTTCTTACAATTTCAGTTTTCCAATTAAATGAGACAGTCCTGGCAATTGAAGACATATTTTTAATGAAATAAGATTAATTGCTTTTAGGACTATAAGGGTTTTTTGCAGATGAGAGGGTTTTAATTGTTTTCATTTAATAAGTGAATAGAAACTTTAATTTTCTAGTTGACTGAAGCAATGTGGTAAGGTTTTGTATGAGCATGATGTGCAATGGTATAAATTCCATACAGGGTGCATAAAATAAGATTATTTTTCATTTTTAAGAAGCTGAAGAAATGAAGGGCTGGGGAATTCATTTAACACTTTTATTTAGTGAATATAAGAGATATAAGAAGCATAAATAAGAATAGTATCTCAGAAGTCACTCATCATTTGGTTGCTAGCAACATTAATTTGGCAGCATAGCATAGGGAGTAATTACTAGAGCAAATGGTTATTTTGCAGTGTCTTGGATATGGTGAAGTCACTGACATTCTACAAGAACATATGTAGAGTTAAAATTTTGTTTGATATGCAATTTATATAATGTTTAATCATATATTCACTTTAATAAGTAATCACTCTACAGCAATATAGCAGCAAGTACCAAAAATTAGATTTTAAAATTCTAGGTATCAAAATTAGTTATCAAGGTATGTGAGTCGATGGAAACAGCATTGTTTTGAGAGGTGGCTCTCCAAAGCTGATATTTAAAAATTTATTTTCTAGCTGAGTGTGTGTGCATTGGTAAGGACTGCAATTCATGTCTGTTTGAGAGCCTGGAATATTAGGACCAGAGCAGAGCAGCTCTCCACTAGGTGTATGGATAATGTGAAGAATGTTTCCATTGCTCAGAGTTCCCATCCCTTTGGAAGATTAGGTGATCTAAGAAAAAAACACAAATGTAGCTGACCTTGGGATGGAGAAAGAAACAGGCATGGCAAAGAAAGAGCTGAATTTCTTAAGAAGATTCTAGTTTGCCTTACTACTTTGGGGAAGAGACTGTGAACTGCTGCAAGGTAAGGGCTGAGGACAGTTGCTTCTGCTGCCTGAGAAATTAGGGGGTCATTTGGGTTGGAGCATTCTTTACGTGTGGAAAAGGTCAGCGGAAATGTTACTGGGGATGTGCTGAGGCTCTAGCGTTTCCCTGCTGGCTTAGGAGGGAGGGCCTTTCCCTTACTGCGCTGTGACTTCTAATGTACTCTACATCCAACCGTAGTGGAGGAAGTGTGGCAAAGTCATCTTTGCAGGAAGAAATGTTTTTGAACCTGTGCACGCTTAATGGATGGCTATTTTTATATGTTCGTGACATTATAAATATATGGGGTATTTTCTATTTTAAAATGTTTACTTGAGACAAATGTAAAACTTTAGACACTATGAGGGGTGAGACCGCTAGGGTAACAAAATGTATTACTTCTTATAAATAAATCTTTAAAATGGAGTCATGCAATTGTTGAATGACAATTTTTCATAGTCAGTGTCCTGAAGACTTGCAAGCATCTCTCTGATTTTCTGTGTATCTATTATCTTCTTCAACTGTTACTAAATTATACAACTGTTGAGTTTTACATATAAAAATATAACCATAAATAATGCCTAAAGGTGCTAGTAGATAATATTCTCATCATAGTTTTTAATGCCATGTTCAATACATTTTAAAATTGTATTTAGTTATAAAATATGAAACATTTTAAAATTATCCATATCCTCAATATGGAGAGATCTAGAACCAGAACAAGAGCTTTCCATTTGCCAGTCCAAAGTGAATTGTCAGTCACAGATTCAGGTCGTATCTTGGACAGTCATGGACTTCTGAATCACTAGGCTCTACCTTTTGGTGCGATAAACTGTAAGGTGAGACAGATCATTTCACTGAGATAAGCCAAAATATGATCAACATAATTTTCTGATTCATTGGATTGATCTCATGCTGTGATCCTGAGTCAGTCTGAGAATTAAAGAAAAATATATAGATCTGTGTTTGATCTGAGCACTAATTTCTGATATATATTTTTAAAAGCTTGCATTTATGGGAGAACATTGTACTACTAAAAGTCTGAAGGGAACAACCTAAGGAATACTTTTTCCCCTGAGAGACTGAAGAATATTATCCCTTCCAGAATAGCTGTGTTCTGTAATAATTGCTCTTGTGGAATTAACTGCTGCTCATGGCGATGTCCTTAATCTAGCTGGTTTATTTTTGATAGCCGTGGAAAAACAGAGCCCATTCCAAGCTCTAAGACTATTCTGACAAAACAGGATTAGTTTGTGTTACATTTTGCTGCATTGATTTTCAGTATGCAAAAGAACTATTTGCAAGCTAGCTTGGGTAATTCTACCCAACCTGTAGTCGCCTGGGAAAGTCTTCGCACTTGGTGGCTTTTATCTCATATTGCTTTAAGCAGGAATTAGTCTGTCCACCAAGGACACGTAGAACATATGCACCCTCTGAAAGCGTATTGTGCTGGCTGCTGTTTCAGTGCCTACGGAAGAGCTTAATGGTGGACTGGGAGAAGAGCATACCTTAAAGCAGCTCTCAAAATTTGTGTTGCACAGAATGATGATTAAGGTTTTGGGAATGGTTTTAATTAATGATGGCAGATACATAATTGCTAATAGTCTCTTTGTAAAGGTAAGCATGATTCAAAAATGTATAGTTTTATAAAAAACATTTTTGTATGTGTGGAATGGCTCAAAAGAGAGAAAAATATGGGTTTGTACACCATGAATGTTATTTTACTATTACCACATTCTGACTCAATGGCAACATGTGCATATATTTTTGAGTGAAAGACTTTTCCATTTGCTGTGAAATATTTAAATTCCATTAATGTTCTCTTTGAGCAAAATAACAGCTTTTGTGAGGGGGTCGATGTTCGTTCAACTTGTTTCCTTACTCTTAAAATTGTCCATCATGTGAAGGACTTGTTTCATCGATCTACTCTCCTATTGGCCAAAAAAAAAGAAGCTGCAAAGTGTAATTTAAGACAGGTTAACCCCTACTTCTATACACAGTAAATGGACGTGGCAGGGACAAAACCTTCATTCCCTCTATCTGTCTTATTAGACTTCGGAAGCAGTATTCTCTAGTTTATTAAAGTCCCTGTCCTCCAGCTGGATTTGTGAAGGGAAATGCTCCCACACAGAGCTGATTGAAACTAATGCTTCTTTTATGTGAACATATTATATCTATCTGGACCTTGTGGCACTTGATACAGCGAATGCAATCTAGTAGCCATCAGTATTTTATAAAAGTGAAAAATTTAGTCTCTGATATCTCAATACCCTGTCATATTACAAGCTTCTGTTTATCCTCTAAATAATTTGTATTGTATAGTGCTCGTGGGTTTATTTTATGTTGTTGACTTCTATATTCACTTTAAAACTTGATTTAAATTCCTTATGTCTTTTGCAGTACATTACCAATAAATGCTTCTTGCACATTGTTCAGTTTATAGCAGAGAATATTACTTTTTTATTGGTAATTGCACAGCAGATTATTATGTGGTGAAAAAAAATATCCATTCTTTTCCTAAGGTATAAAACCAAGTTCCTGTCTGTTTTGCGGATGTTAAAAATCCCTTGACACTCAAAGAAGAAGAGTGGGAGTATTAACTCTCAGGAACCCTTGGCTGAGCATCCATGAAAAGAGTCTTTCTCCTCCCAGCACAGGGGACTAAGCTTGTTAGGAGCACTTACTGTGAAAGAAACACTTTATGTAATCTTAATAAATAAAATAAATTTAAGAGCATTTTCTTAAGCAGGAGGGGAGGAATGGGAACAAGCTCAACTTTTTATGTTATTAAGAAATATACAAAGTAGGACAGATTATCTGAGGATTTGTCCAAGCTTCTAAGCATGAATTGCTTTGGGGAAAATGACTGTAAAAATAATTTTCCCTACCTATTTTTAATATTTGATAACTTCAGTGGAAAATAAAATGTCATTTTTCTCCCTCTTCCAAAAGATATATGCAGTAAATAGCAAAACCACTTGCACTGTAAAGGTCACAAGGGCCTTGGAAGTCACTTTTAATGTGATAGCAAAGAATCTCTTGATTATTAGAAATGACGGAGATTTTCAGTCGGGGTTGACTGCTCTACTTACTCAAATAATATTAGTGACTGGAACATAAAAATAAAGGGTCTAGCACTGTATTCAGTGTAATCAGAGCCTCTGTAATGCTTTTATTAGTTTGCCTTGCAAACTTTTTACAGTTTTTGCAGATTTGCAAACTTTTCCGAATATGTAAAGGCATAACCCCACTGGCTAAAAGAGTCAAGTTCTTGTAGGTGTGGGTTATCTCGGCTGACACAGGTCTGGCAGATAGCAGGAGACGGGGCTACCATGCCTAGGGGAATCGCTGGTCGCCCTCACTAGAGCCGAGGGCTTTGTGTGTGCCGGTTGTTAAGACAAACAGGGAAAGTGAGTGCCAAGAGAGACCGCCCTGCAGAGTTGCAGATAGATGTTATTATTTTTAAGAAGGAGCCCTCTGGTGATATAACAGGGCTGACCCTGTTAGTGGAGGCTTCATAAATCTTTCTCAAGTGAAAGTTCCTGGCCGCGCAGGTTGGAGGGCAGACAAAAGAATCAAAAGAGCCAGGATGTGAAGTCTCTGTACTGTACATGTGAGGGCTGCCTATGGGACTCTGCAATAATACAACAATAGCCAAGATTGCAAGGCACAGCTTCAGTTCACTGCCTGCTTTCAACTGCTTCAAATAACAGTTTTAATTTTGGATTCCTCACAGCCTTCTGCATAAAATCTTAAAGCCGTAACAATTCTTTACCAGAAGAAAAGAAATAAATACCATTGAAATCTCAGTTTAGAAAACTCTCTCATGTCTCTCTTAGCAATATAGTAATAACTAAATATAGCGAGTAAAATGGAAAACATAAAAAAATAAAGTGGCTAAAATAGAAATGTGTTTGATTCACTTTGACTTTCCACATATTTGCTGTGCTGTGATGAAAATAACTTTATATAATGTATTATCTGTCAACCTACAGGAGACTTTTATATCTTGTTATCATCTGCTAATCAATTGAGTTAGATGCTTTGCAGTACAGACCTTCTCAAAGCTGACTGAAGAAGTCTCCTTGGACCATACTGATGACACACCAGTCTCACAGTCCAGAATGAAACTGAGAAACTTTCTTTGTGGTTAATACTTGCACCTGTTCAAACATGATATGTGTGTATGGAATATACATAGCCTCTCTTACTCCGTCAGTACTGAAGCTGCAGGCCTTGGTATTTGCCAGCTGTGTACTGGTGACCCTGCAAATAGAATAGACACTTTTCAGGTCCAAAAATCACAAGACTTCTGCCATTTGAGCTAACTGGGCTTATAGTAGCAGTTAGGTGGTTTTGCGTTGCAGCACGTATTAGGGATGACATAATCCCTAATTCTGGGCTGTACCCGAAGCTTTTCTTTTATCCCTCTCTGCAGTTGTGCATAAACAGTTGGAAATTAGTTGTGTTACCCCGGAATCCGTATGTCTTGTGCAAGAAGAAAGGGGAGCATGGAGAAGTGGAAGTATAATATTTAGACAAGTATGCAGGTCCAGTTTTAAGGCCATTTGAGCTGAATAGGGAGACTCAGGTTTGTCTGCTTGGAGATGGGACAGGAGCAAAACTGCTGCTGTATGTTCAACTTTCTACGTTGGTAGAGTTTATGTGCTGTAGTATTTCTAGGGCAAGTTTTCCTTTCTTTATTTGCTATTTTGACATTTCAGCATATCGTCCCCAAGTGGAAAATTTACATGAGGTGAAACATAGTGAAAACAAATGAGCAAGTCTTGATTGGCTTTGCAATTTACGTAAAATGTTGGCAAGAGCTTTGATTAAAAGTTTAAATTCACACAGGCTTAATCAAAAAGAAATTAAAATCCTATAAAAAGGCGGCTCAGGATTCCCTTACAGAAACCAGAATTGTCAACAAGAGCTCATTTTGTGTGTTTATATCGAGACCAGAAGAAAGGAATGGAAAATACAGCATAATGGGCAGTTGAAGTGTAATTAATACATGTACATCAGTGTACTCCCAGAAAATATGGTAAATGATACATGCTATAGAGCTGCCAGCTTGGGGCGATACTACCTAGTAGAAGACCCAGACTCATCTGGTTGACAGGGAAGGGTACCACCCTTGCAGGAACAGCCTTGTGACATGAGCTGGGAATGAATGAGGACAACCCTAACAGCTGATAATGCGTGGACTTCATGTTCCTTTGCAGTAAATCGGCCCAGACTTTATACCCTTATACCTATGCTCTTTTGTTCAATAGTTCAGGAGATTCTTACTGTACATGTCAGAACTTTTTAGGCAACACATTATACCTAAACAAAATCAGCCTACATTATTGTCTGTATGACTGAGTTATCATTCACATTATCCATCATCAGGAACGCAAGTGGTACATTGCAGTGCATTTTAATTACATACCAGGAAATAAATGGAAAAGTAGCCTAATGACTTCAGAATGGAAGAAAAAATGGAGAAAACAGAAAAAATTTGAAGAGAGTTAATGCTGATTTGACAGAAGGATTCTCTGCATTAAAGATTTAGTCAGTCACATTCTTTTACACAGTCTTTTACAGCTTAGCAGACTGGAGAAATGCGATTTTTAAAATGAAAGATAGCATATCAGGAAAAGAGCTTCATTGTTTCTCAAGTGAAGATTGAATTATTTATGCTAGTCATTGCTAGTATTCTGTTATTGTGCCCTGAGACACCTATTTAATAGCAAATTTCACAAAGTTGTAGATCTGAAAAGAATTTGGTCCAATAATTCTCATTGTAGATGTCCTGACACTCCTGTGCTTTCCAGGCTTTACTAAATGAAAAAAAAAAAATCCACTGTTTCCACTGTGTGGATTTATGTAGGTAGGTAAGAAGCAAAATGAGCAAGGTGTATATTCTTGATAGCCAATGATCATCAAAACTTTTGAACTTAGTTATGGATTTTTAAAATGGGAAATAAACCCCAATGATTTAACTAGGAGCATGTTATTACTGCGACAATTAGTCACTTCCCTTTTGGGGGTGCGAGCCTTTATTTAAAGCTGTTTTGTATTTTTGGCTGGTATTTAACAATTTTAATTAAATTTTAAAGATGCCAAATGTATGATCCTAATGGGCTCTGGGCAGACAATAGCTTATAGCGAATAGGATAAAATCAAGGTCCTACATATTGGCATGTGTGTTGCTGCCATACTAGAAGATCTTTGTTTTAGCCAGCTACAGACCTTTTATATTATGGGGGGAGTAATCAATAAATTGTGTGCTGGTAACAACTGTTCCATGTATCACATCATATTTCTGTATTTCAATACCCAGCAAGGGTAGAGGGTCCCCATGTTTTATTATACTGAACAGTACCTGTTCAGTTCTCAAAGCCAAGTTAGGAAGAGTTGTTTTCCAATTCATAGTAACTGCAACAACAAAAAAATCACTTCCTTCTGCCAAAGCGGAACAAAGCAAGGCACTGAACAGAAACTCCATTTACCTGACATTCTCACTTGCCCAGTGTCTGTGGCCTTACAAAGGAATTGCAAGTTTTGGGAAATAAACAAACTACATTCCTTGTAAGAAATATTCATGAGTGAACTACTCAGATGATAGACAGTGTCCCTTAGAAAAAGCCAAAGGTTCTTTTGACAATAACAATTTAGATGCTTTGACGTTGCGGCCTGAAATATCTACACTGATTGAGCAGAAAACCGTTTTTCTATAAAGTTCTGATTTCTTCTTCTTTTTTTTTTTTTTTTAAGTCAAGAATGGATTCAATGTACAAGACCCCAATTTATATTGTAGATACCAGACATGAATGTATATACTGTGCATGTGATTCTGCAAAATGCATTGACTATTTAAATCCTGCAAAAAATTGGGCGTGGCCCATCATCAACTTTCAAGGACACATTCATTCAGTAAATGTTCAGAAAATACCGGATATGCCAAGTCTCACTTTGGCAACAAGTTTCTAGGAGATGCCCAATACTTTGTGTGTGACTAAAGCAATGAGGTTAGAAGAAGGAAACATAACAAATGCAAAATAAAATGGGTTTTGATATGCATTTGATCTAACCTTTAGGTAGGCTGTATAAGAAGTTGAATGAAGAAATAGACCATCTTGACTTAATCAGAGTAATTGCTGGAGATTTAAATACTGTTGCACACAAGTAATTTTTTTATTAAAACTGATTTGAGAGAGTCTGCATTTAATATAAAAAGCAGGCTTTTCTGCTGGCCTGGGAGTGAGAACAGCAGTGTGATCTGTGATGACAGCACGTGACATGTCCAGTGTCCTAGGATCCAATGGTTGTTTTGCTTGGCCAGTGTCACACAGCAAATTCCATAGGATTTTGTCCCTTATTGACTGTGCTGGTGACAAGATCTGAAGTCACTCAGCAGACAGAAAATCAACAGCTATTTGCCATATTGCTTGCATGTGCTTGTCTCTACTGTTTTCTGTAAGGTTTATTAGCTGCTTCCATTATTTTTTTGTAGTAAGCATTGCACTTTCTGATCCAGAACAAGTTTAGACAGCAATAAAAAAGTGATTTTGTGCTGCTTTTTACAGTTTTAACTGTGTTTAAAAGTAGAAGCACATGACAGTTTATTGAGTTGTGTTGATTTTAATGAGTTTTCAACAGCTCATCTTGGATTTTTTTTTTAAAAAGATTGCAGTTCCAATGTGAAATTTCCTCCCTAAAACATCTCCGTTAGTTGTTCAGATTACACTGTAAAATGAGAGATTTCCTTTTTCTTCTTTACTGGCAAAAGTTGGCATACTGTTTATTTCTCAGTATTTGAAAAAATTGCTCAAACAGTTGCCAATGTTTGTTGAAAATAATTTCCAATTGTGTGTACCAGAGCTTCTGTATGTGTACCTGTGAAAGAGAGACAGAGAACTGGAGCTGAATTCTCACCCACTAGTGAAGGAAATCCCTTTTTAAGCTGTACAGTGATTCGTATGCAATGTCTTTATATGGCCCTTACAACTAGAATATCTCATTGCCTCACAAACGATATTAAATATTTCCTCCCAAGGTGATACTTTCTTTTCATAGTACAATTTGCAAACATGAGCTTAAAAAGAAAATTATATATATTTAAATAAGTCTTTTACTTCATTCTTTTGTTGTAAGAATTTTAACAGACAAAAGCAATTTCATTATATATTCTGCTTTTTTAAACAATATTAGAAAACTGAGAAATATTTTAAAGTACCATTTCATGGACAACTTTGTCTCTGTTGTACTGATCCCTATTTTAATTTATGTGTAAAAAGCTTCTGTCAAGAGAAGGCATATATATAAACACCAGTTAAATCAAAGTTGTTTTTTTGGTAAGCAGCAATTCATGAATGGCACTCAAAAATGTCCAATTTGACTTTGCAATGGCAAAGAATGTCAGGAGTTTTCTTACTGTGGAAGACCCAGACATTGGTTTTAAGTTACATGTTTTGGTGCCATGTGTGTATCAGTAGCATGCTACCGTCACCTTTAAATCTTGCACAACTGTTTTCCAAACCACACTTCTATGGGAAAGGAAGAAACCTTTTCTCTTACGTATTTACTGTCTGTGGGGGGAAGCAGCAAACAAGTGCTGGGAGTTAATATACTCGTCCCACTCACCCCTTCCCCAACAACAAAAAAACCCACCCATTCATATATTTCTTTTATCCCCTCTTCCACTGACTCAACACATGAATAATTTGTAGGAATACTTACAATTACTTGTACTTGATTTTTTCATGAGGAAGACTTGGCTATGAGTAAGCCCACAGTAATATTCAAAGGGAGAAGTGTGTGCCTTCATGCAGATTTTCTATGTGTCTAGGTTGATTTTTAACAGTCTGACACTTTGTACAGATGATAAATGAGCTGAGAGGGGTCACCAAAGGAGAGAGATGTGCACAAACAGATATATGTTCAAGGAATTAAAAAAAAAAAAAGAAAGCATGCTAGAGAGCAGAGTACCTTTACTGTCAATATATATGTACCTCTCAAGCTTTTTTTCATGATTTTCAGTCAAATTATGTATTGTCCAATCTATCTTCCTTTCTTCTTTGTACAAGATCTTCGGCTGCACTTCTGTGATGAGTTTCAAGAGGTGGTTCTATTATTTGTTTTGTTGGCCTTTAAGTATGCAAAATGCTGAAGTTATTGGCTCTTCTGCAATGACAAGTTATTAAAATCTTGAGATAAATTTTGGAGGAAGTGTGGATTCACAGTCCTACCCAGGACTGGATAGGATTCACAGTTCAGAGGTTCCTGCACCTACCCAGCTATTTTTGTTTACACTGCAACACCTCTTGCCATCACCCCTGAGAAGAGCAGGTCAGTTGTAACCAAGTGGATGACTTAAGTGCTTTAAGCAGCAGCCTCTCAGGTGAGGAACCCTGCTTTTCCATCTAAGGCACAGATCTTAGGGAAATGCTAAAGCATGAGATACGCAGGGTTTGAAAACTGCTTGTTTGGTGTTTACTTTTGCTTGTCTTAAGTTCAGAACAGTGCATGCCCTTCTAGACATCCATACCTTTCCCTAGGCACATGGTGAGGGCTAGAAGCAGTCTCTGAACTTCACACCTGACTTCTAGATGTTTTCATGCTCACTGTTGTAATGACTGTATTTTTATTACTGGGTCCAAATGTCATCCATGCTGGGAAAGGCAGGGGTTAAAAGGAAAGTTAAACAGATGATACAGCCAAGGATGACAGTCCCAGTTCTCCTTTTGTTTTACAATTCCAGCCAAAAACTAAGCCAGTGAACTGATTTACCCTGCTGAGTGTTCTTGTGAGTGCCAGAGTGAGCAGGCGTGTCTGTGGGTGTACAGGAGGACAGAAGGGAAGAGCAGCCGAAGAGGGACGTGTGATCGCTGCTTTGGTTATAGCAAACTACCAGATGGGCTTTGCCGTGTGGTCTGGCTTCTCCCTGGAGCTCCCTTTCCCTTCCCACAGAAAACATTTCCTTTCTGTGTTTCCAGATGCAAACTGAAGCAGGACTTTAAGGCCTTTCTGCTTAGGGTGATTGCAGCACCGCCAGGGTGGCACAAGGGAAATCCCCTTGGTGCTGGATTTGGCAGATTTGCATGTCCCTCTGTAAATCCCTGTATTTCCATTATTTTTGATGGACACGCACTATTCAGTGCTGCCAGGGGAATCACAGGGTCTGCAGAGAGAGCTCTCAGCTTTTCATTGCTGCAACAGCCAAGTGCTAAACCCAGGTAACACTGGCAGAGGTGAAATGTCACCACCTCCTTCCAGAGCTTTGGAGGATGCAAGGTCAGAAGGAAATTTGTCTCAGGCTTTGAGAGGTGCCAAACAGGGGCAAGTCTGTAGCTGAAACAAAGCTAGTAATTTTTTTGAGGCGAAGAAGCTGCCAGTCCATATAGCTGGTAGGAAGAGGGGGTGAAGGCAGCGGCGACTGGCAGGAGCTCTAGGAGAGGCGGAAGCTTCCCAGATACCTAAATGTCTTTCTAGTTTTTGTCCTACTTCACATTTCTTCCAGGATGCAGTTTTACTGATTGCTAAGCATTTTCCACACAATTTCATTTGCTTTTTTATTATTTGGCTTTTGTGTGAGGAAGTAGGGGGTGAGTTGGTTTTTTTTTTTGTTTTGTATCAGAAAAAACTTCAGTGACTGTCCTGTTACTCCATCAAAAACATGACACTGGGGCTTTAATTCCCTGGCATCCTACCAGAAGAGAAGAGAGGGAGGTTCGGAATAACAGCTCCATTGATAAATGGCAACTCTGATAATGTGTTGCCATTTTCTCTTATCCTTTAGTGTGGTGCTGCAGAGTCAGCAGTTTTGATGATGTTTGATTGTTTTAAGTTCCTCTGACACTTTTGGACATCAGCTACATACAAATGTGTTAAAGTCAGATTTCTGTCCTGGCTTGAAATCAGGTTTAGCTTAAAACCACTCTAAACTAGACTGGTCCAGTACTTTTTTAGGAGTAAATCTGAAACAAAAACAGAGCACGGTGCACTGGGACGACAGCTTGTAGTGGATAACTAACAAATCATTTTAATTCTGTAGGACTAAGAATTTTGTCTTGCAATTTCATCCAATCTAAAATTTCAAGAGTAGAAGGAAAGCCTCTGGCTAGGCACAAAGACATCAGCACATACTGGTACCTTGATACATTTGTCACCATTTCATTTTTTAAAATTATTTTCTGCTTTGCCTGTTGAAGTTGCAGAAGCACTTAATTTATTTGCTGGATGTTTGTATTTAAAATACTTGATGTAAAATTAAGGGTAACAGAATGCAGAAAGTAACCTCAAATAGGACTCAAGATGTGTAAGTAGCTGAAACTATTTCACATTTCAAATATGTAAGTGAAGAATTAAACTGTGAAATGAATCTTGCTTTGCTCCAGCAGAAATCTTTTTTCAACAGATTGCACTTAGAAAGAACCCTGATCAGTTAAGCACATTAAGTGTTTAACTTCAGATTTCTAATGTGTACTGTTACTATGTTTGTTCCCAAAACGTAAGAGAAAAGCCTCCTCATAAACTCATAACATGTACTTCTAGTCGCCCAGCAGGATAGAATAAATATATCTGCTTTTTGTTAGCGGTCTTCTAGCTGCTTGAAAACTTTCATAACAGAAAGACACTCAGAAGGGAAATGAATATTTTATTTTATCTATTTGTTTCTAATTTAAAGTTAAGAAGGAAAGTGAAGCTTTATCTGTCTGTAATAAATTCAGATTTCCTAGAAGGACACACGGATTCTGTTGCACTTATCTTTTAATTTTCTATTCAATAACTCTTCCAAAACGCAATACATCATAAAATATTATTTATACAAAACATAATCAAAACCTTTCCTTTACAACCAGGTATTTGTTATTTCTGAGCAGTCCAAAACCAGAAACTTGAGGAATATCCTTCCTAGGAAGATAGGGTCTCTGGTATAACCACATGTAAGCATTGAAAGGTCTTCTGTTTCAAGCCTCTGCTTGCTTTTAAATCACTCTAATCTAAAGTCAAGAGGTAATGATGTTGTTTGGTGCTGACTGGTGGATTTTGGAGACAGGCAGAATGCTGTGAGGCCCTAGAAGACATAATTAGGGGTCAGACTAGAGAAAGTCTTGCATAAAGCTGTTTGAGCCATGCAGACCTGAGAAGAAAGCTGACATTGTGCTTCCTTACAGCAGCCAGTAGAGCTGGCCTGTGTCATCTTCAGAACTATGGCCGTTCAGATTATATACAAAGAAAGTGTCCTCTCTTCAGAGTAACGCGAAATTTCAGTTTGTCACATTTGTACTTCCAGCAAAACAACCAGGTGTTTAATCGTTAATCCAGACTGGTTTTACCCATCCACAGCAGATATCCAGGGCTATTTTTGCCAGCCCTTGAAATACCTTTCATGTTTTGGTGGAGGACGTTTGTACCATACAAGCTTTCTGCTGAGACAGAAGGCTGAACAATTGCAGCACCTTTTGTTTTCCTGGGAGTCTCTGAGATTGCACATATCCTCACAGAAGGGCTGGAGGGCTTGACCAGAAATCCCATCACTCTGGAAAGGTGCTGGAGGCTGTGAGGACAAGGAAGGTATCCTGGGAATGGCAGCATTGGGCTCCTCTGGACTCAGAAGGCATTTCCCACTGCCCAGGGTACCCGTTTGGAGGAACCCATATTTCCAAAGTGTCTTCTCATTTGACCCCAGCTATAAACTGTTTTTTGGTTGCCTGATTAGGGGAAAAGCTGCAGCAGGAGGTTAAAAAGAAAAAAGATTCAGGCCTCATTCTGTATGCAGTGAATTATCTTTGACTTAGGGGAGGACAGTGCATGCCCAGCCCTATTTCCAGGGTGTTTCCAGCCACACCAAGTACTTTCTAGAGAAGCCCCAGGAGCACAGTACTTCACAGGAACAGGATGTATTTATTTGCCAATGTGTATTTAGAGACTGATCGCATCAGAAAATCCTGGGCTTGACCTTGGATTACATATATGTAATCTGTATATGTATCCACACAATATATATACATTCATGTTATCAGAGTACATGTAACATGTATAGTTCCTCTGATTGTCTATTTCAGGATAAAAAAGACAACTTTGAGCCAGTGTCACTATTTTTCTCTTACATGAAACTTAAAATTTTGGTAGTACTGCTTGATTGATTCCAGCTATAGCCAATTTGGCAAATAAAAAGTAAATTTTTCCAGTTTTTTAAGCAAGCCCATAGTAACAATGTTGAGAAAGGAAATTGTATCTGGCAAGTTAAGGCAGCCTGGCTTGCTATTCTTTACTTCACTACAACATACACCCACACAAACTTTGAACTCCATTGCATACTAAGTTCACTCTGGCTGCATTTCCAAAGATTCAAAATATTTCTAATAAAAGAAGTCATCAGCCAACTTTCTGAGTTCTGAAATAAATGGTGTGACCTGTAGTTACCAGTTTCCAAAATTAATGGATGAATCATAAGAAGACATACTTTATTCTTGTTTATAATTTGAAAATTTTGGCCTTGTGTTTAGGAACTTTTTTTTTTCATTATTCACAATTTCATTATTATAAATGTGGGAAAAGTTCCTAGTGGGAAAAGAATGCTGCAGACACACACACATATCCCATAGCCAACCCCCGCATTGCAATTTTCCTATTGCCTCACATCTGGAATGTGTAACTTCCAAAGCCGACCATAACAAGAATTATGGTTGAGCAAGTTAAAAAGTTTGCATTTGATGAGGAGAGGAGTAAAGTTGACCTTGATAAGGACATTTTTTTTTCTTTACATGAAGCCACATATTTTTTTCTTAAAGGAAAAGAAAAAGAAAATAACATGCTAAGTTTTAGCCTAAACCCAGGAAGTTAAAACCCTGCTAATGAGAGCTCACTCACACAGCTGGCTTGTAATCAGGACTGACTGTACTCCACATTGTCTTGCATATATATCCAGTCCTTTTCTTCTTCTTCTTTCAAACAATCATCTGTACATTGCAGCTGGGACGTGGTGATTTTTTCAGTTCATAGTCTGTAGCTCATATTTAGTGAATAGCATAGCGAAGGGTAAGTTGAAAAAGGGGTATTCGATTAGAGAATTCACCTATCTTCCATTAGACATAATTCAGAATTTCTGTATTAATACATGGATGGAGTAAAATAAAATCAAAGTCAAAACAATATAATTCACCTAAAATTATTACATATTTCAAAGTGAATAGTTTTAATCTCTCCCTGATATAACTCAACTGAACTCAGTAAATGTACTTCATAGAGGCTTTTCTTCTTTCATAATTTTTAGTTAACAATTAAGAATTCTTCTATTTATGGAAACCTTATGTATCTGAAATCCTGATTACAGATTTTGTGCGAATTGACAAAATGTAGTTCATTACAGTTGTCAAAATGGGAGTTCGTGTCCCATAAGCTATGCAAGAATTTATAAAAAGTGTGAATCTACAGCTGAACAGAAATTTTTTATCTTCTTAACTTACTTTAATAGCTAAACTCTGAAAGAATTTGTAAACATCCGTTACATGATGACCTGAGCCCAATTCAATAATCTTAGTCTTTGTTAAAAAAAAAAAAATCCAATGGAACAAATTCCCATTTTCCATGGTCAAAGTTATGGATGGAAAAATTACACAAAAATTCCATGAGATCATAACCACCAAGTTATAAGGCTATGATTCTGTTTTCAAGGCTGATATTGCCAAATAGAGATTTGAGTTTTGCCAGAGGTGTATTCCATCCTGCATGAGTAAAGAAATAGAAGATCTGCAGGCTGACAGAAATCAAGCAAAAAGCTTGCTAAATACTGTAGAACAGTAGAAAGCTTTCACTATGATCCCCTAACAAAAGTGTGTCAGGAAGTTATGGTTCTATAAACCCGTGAAGACCTACTGCATTTCCAGATTACAGGAACTGGGGAGGTATTAACTGAAAGGTTTGATTACATAAATATAAGAATGATGATTATAAGCAAGAAATATAATCAAGCAAAGGGTAAAGAAGAGGTGGATCACTCTCAAGCCACAGTCAGCACTGAGGAATAGAGGCAAAGCTTTATGACCTTACTAATGCTGAAGATGAATAAATTATTACAGATAAATAAATTGTTACAGATAAATAAATAATTACAGACAAGATCTCCATAGCTACAGACTAATCTTTCTGTTAACTGCTGATGAATTTACATGAGTTATTTGGTAAATAATTGAAGGATTCTTGACGACTGCAGCTAGACGCTTAACATGCGTTAGGCACACTTCTTTCGGATGTGTGCAATGAAAGCATCATTCATGAAATGAGTCCCAAACAGTAGTATGCTATCCTGAGAGCTTAAAAACTCCCACTCCCGAAGTGATGAGATCAGTATGAAAAAATGTTTGAACCACTCTCCCTATCTGCTCCCATTGCCAATCTGTAAGACAACACTGTAAAATATGGGTGGACATAAGATAAGCATATCAAATGCACACTGGAATTTGCTCATCATCTGAATTTGAAAATGTCGGGTGTTCAGGATGAAGATGTTCACAGCAAACAACTCCCTTTGGTGAGAAACACTATCGTTTTCAAAACAAGTTGAGCTCTTTAGCAACCTCCTAAAGAAATGCAATATATGAGATTAACCTGGATGTCCCTTCTTTTCTATAGCTCAGTTTCCAGATTATTCTCATGTCTTACAAATTCTGTGATTTTTGTACTCGATGATGTAGTTTTGGTGTTGGTTTTTCCCAGTTTAACTGCACAGAGATAGCTAAATAGTTTAACAAGGGCAATATTGGCTGTGCAATAAACTTGGCCAAAATAGAAGTCATTGCACCCATGGATGCATAAAATGATTGCCTGCAAAGCAGGCACCTGTGAATGGTACAAATTTCAAGTAATTTGATTTCCAGGTACTGAATCTGACACTTGGCATCTAAACAAATCTGTTATAAGCAAGATGGTGAAAGAAGACATGTCCCCTTTCACCAGGTTTCCTCTTCACTACCTCCAGGCAGGTTGTTGTCTTTTAGAGATCTAGAACTGGTTTGTGCTGACAAAGAGGTTGAAAGCCATTAATAATATTGGCTGTGCTTACCTTCCCACTGTACTGCAGAAAAGGAGTCAAACTTCTGAATCCTACAGAGGATCTGGCTTTCCTAGCTCAGTATGAGCCCATGACGTGGGGGATGAAACAACAGCTTCAGCATTTCACTCTGCTCTTGCTGAATGCCCCAATAACCAGGAAGTAAAAAACCCAGAGGGATCTAAATCCTAAAAGACTTGGTACTTTCTGTGTATCTGACAGCCCTTCCCTGATGGCAGAAATTAGCTGCCTTAGAAAAAAAAAACCAAACCAAACCCGACAACAAAATAACAAAAAATCCCTCAAGCAAACAAAAAAACTACTTATAGATTGTTTTTCATTTTACAAACTTAGATCTGATGGTATAATATTACCAACATATCAGTAATTGTCTATGTTTCTATATACATACATAGGTATTGTGATACAGATGACATGATGATACTTGACTATAAATTGTTTGTTGCCAAATATAGTACCTTATCAATAACAGCAAATGAAATACCCAAAATGCTAACCTAAAACTTAATAAGAACTTTCATTTTCTGTACTCCATATACATGTTATACTTTACATAGTGGAAAAACAGTTTTCTCCTAGAAACTGATGAGATTAGGCTCTGCACCCATTGTGGCTCTTGCCCGTCCATCAAATGTGTCATTAGCTTTAGCATGGGCTTGTGGAAGGAATTTCACTACTAGACTGGAATAAATTTTACATTTTTAACATTTAGATTGATGCTTTGAACCTGAAGGATGCACAGCGATTGCAGTCACATAAGGAAGTGTTATAACCATCGTAAGATTTACAGAAGCAGTTCCTAACATGTATGTCTGGTACATGTAAGGTACAAGTAGGGTTCGTATTTTATTAGTTACCATACTTCCTCATTCAAAATGTTTAAATCATTATTTAAAATGTAGCATTGTTAGATTGCTTTTAGTTTTAATTTTTGATTTAACTCGTATGGCTTGGCTGATTGCAGGGAATATAAATTGGTTTACATTAGAATAGATGACATTAAATATGTATGACAGAACCTTAAAAAATTACTTTCTTTAAAGGTTCTGCTTGTTTATCTGTTTGGTTTTTACCTGAATTAAAAAGATGAGTAATTTTTCTGTTAACCTTTATCAAGGTTCTTTTAGATTCGTTTGCCCTGAGTTTGGATTTAATTGTGGAGCCAGTACACTGAGATGTACTTGGACCAGTATTGCTCAGATGTAACTGCTGATGTAGCAGCAGCACTATGCTGCGACACAGAGGGCATATTTTACTATTAGTAGGTTCTAATACTGTGCTATTACTAAATTGCATAATTTTACTACAGCTGACACAATAATTGTAGTTCTACTTAAGCCTTACCCCTTGGTCCTACTCAATACCAAAGAAAACTCTTCAGTCTGAATAGAAATATTTTTAAACTGTAAATTTCTACACTTCGTGGTTTCAGTAAAAAAACCCAACCAACCAAAAAACTTAGCAAGTGTGACTCAAGTGCATTATAGACATTCTGAAATCAAAAAGAAAATTGTTGCAACCGGAGATTTGTTGTTGCTTCTTAATCTCATTGATTTAGTGTAGTGTTTATGGGTCTTCCCAGAGCTATGTTACTGGTTTCTTAGGGACTCCAAGGATGGGTTAAAAAGTCTAAAGGACTACCTTGAGATGGATACAAGAACTCAAACACCAAAGAATTTTATCTATCTCCTTTTTATTTTTTTTTTTATTTCATTCTGTGGGGTTTTGTAGTCTTTTTTTATTATTATAGTGACAAGTTTATATTGATAATGTAATTCTAAGTCACTGCATCTGAATTTTCATTAATTGTCATCATTTAAAGACATTCGAAATTTGAAAGGAAAATTTTATCTCCCTTAGGAGTAGTCCCCTTGGGAAATTTTAAATTCCAGTAGTCAAGAGCCCCATGCACAGAAAAAAAAAAAAAAAAGGTCATCTTTTCTGCAGCACTGACAGCTTTGGCTTATATTAAAATTACAAAAACACCCTTAAAACCACAGCCCAAACTGTACCACTGGATTTTATTTGGAAATATAGCCAGATGTTCACCATCCCTTGCCATTATTAAAAAATGGATTTTAGCAATGACAGCGTTTCCTCATGTTTGGTTGATCTTGATTTTAAGTTTCAGTTCAGGATACAAAATGACGATGTCATGCTGAGGGCATTTCAGTATTCTGGGGCTAATTTCTGTGATAAGCAAAGATACTGGAAATGTTTAATATCAGGTTTTAACTTTTTCCAACAAATTTTGCTTCTACAAAGCTTTAGTAAATACTAAACTCCTTAAAGTCAGTAGAACTCTGATGCCATGAGTTGTTTTATGTTTTGGATTATAAAAAAATTTCAAGACAGCTATGTTTTATTTTCTGATGTGTCAGAATAAGGTGAAAGTCAGAAGTAAAACTGGACTCTTTTTTTTGTTATCTGCAAATTTTTTATTGACTTATAACAGTTGTTTATATGGTTAACAAGGAATCAGATTTCTTGGATGCAGGCAAAATTTGCAATGGAAGATACATACATTACTTATTATTTAGTTTTTCTATAAATCTAGCCAATGTCATTGCCTTGTGGAAAACTGGATTCAGGATTTTAACTTTAAATAATAAAAGTGTTTTGGTGTTTGTTAATTGGACACAAGAGGAAAATTTTTCACAGTGAGAACAGTCAACCATTGGAATAATCTCCCCAGGAAAGTGGTTGACTCGGCCACGTTGGACACCTTCAGGACTCAGCTGGACAGGGTGCTGGGCCATCTTGTCTAGACTCTGCTTTTCCTAGAAAGTTTGGACTGGATGATCCCTGAGGTCCCTTCCAACCTGGGATTCTGGGATTCTGTGAATTGTAGGAGAATATGTTTCCTCCCAATTTTTCTTACCCTTAAAACAAAAAAGCCCTTCAATTCCTAGTCCTAGGAAGCAAAGAAACTTAATACTAAACACCTTTAAACCTTAGAGTTTTTCCAAATATGCTTTCCAATATATGGAATTTTTACACAGAAAATATATGTTCTGAAATTAAAAATGAAAATTAGCTGTGAGAATGAAACTGATGCAATCAGTTAGTTTCTTGAAAAATTTAAAAAGTGACCATCAGTCAGTAGGAGAACGATTGCACCTGTGTAGGGTTCAATTTTTTGTTGTCATGGTCCCCAGGAAAGAAATCTAAGTGGAAGGCAGAGAGCAAAGTTCCATTTCTTTTTGTATGCATCTTTAAATACATCAGTAGCATCTGAATATCAGTTTGATCTCTAAAATTGAAATTGGGTTCAATAGGGTATGGTAAGGTGAAACTTTCAAAATGTCAACAAAAGCAGCAGTTGGTTCTCCAGCATAAGGGTAGAAAAGTAATGCCTCTAAACATGTTAAGGCCGGTTGTAGAACATACCAGAAAGTTACTTAACAGAAAATTAAATTCAGGTAAGAGGAGAGTGAATTATTTTAATAATGAAACTATTCTTGCTGTATGTGAGGAACACCTGCAAAGTGAATCAGATTTACATTAGTGAGTGCTATGTGTGCTGTGGTCTTTGCCACCAGCCTAATTAAAAGACCCTGCTGGCTTTTGCCGGCTTTTTTCTTCCCCATGTGCCTTCCATAGAACATTGTATGTATAGGGACTGCAGCCTTGATGTGCAGGGTGGCTGTGCAGAGGCACTGCAGAGCACAACTGCCTCGCAGATCCCACCATCAGTGCAACTTGGTGCATCAATTCAGGGCACAGCTGAATTGCTCAAGTACTATGACCAGGAGCCATCTCATCTAGCTAAAACAGTAGATATATATTAGCTTCCAATGCCTTTG
The DNA here is from genome assembly GCF_949628215.1 of Phalacrocorax aristotelis. Lineage (NCBI taxonomy): Eukaryota > Metazoa > Chordata > Aves > Suliformes > Phalacrocoracidae > Phalacrocorax > Phalacrocorax aristotelis. The sequence goes on along the minus strand of NC_134277.1, from coordinate 32,497,943 downwards.
TAGGAAATAAAGTGAAGATTTTTGACCTTAACTTTGATATCCATTGCATTATAATGTTTTTTTGTATGAAATGAACGGAGAATGAGATTTCAGCTAATAATTACTAGCTAGAGCAAACCCACAACATGTCTGCAATAAATGTAATTTTTACTGAAGAAGCACTAATACTTTATTTAAGTGATAAAGCATCATTAACATTTCATCTGTATAAATATAGGTATAAAAAATTTTGTATCTTATGTATGCTTTAGTACTTAGTACTAAGTCTGCACAATCCTGAAGAATGATATCCACTGGGGTGAATCACTGGGGTGAGTCATGTTAGCAAAATAATCTACACTTTTTACTTAATCTGCTGTCCATGGACAGACATGGTTGATCAGCTAGACACCAATGTAGGTTGTTAATATATACGTTGTTAATCGGGTTACTTTGAGAGTTGATCCTGTTATACTCCCCATTTTTAACTCAAATTCCCACTGAAAGAAATATGCTTATTTAAAAATAACAATTATCTTAAAAATATTGACATATTTAAATTTATCATGATCTATTTTAAAAATTGTTAACATTTCTTTCCATAAGAAACTATCCTTTGCCCCTAGCATTGCATTGATTCTTTCCACTAACTGCTTAACCAAGTCATTTATTACTTTCCTGCAGCTATAAAGAAATTAAGGCATTTTGGACTTAGTAAGTAAATAGTTAAAGTGCATACTCTATATGTGTGGAGTTATAAAATATAAGTTCTTAATATTATAACTGTTAAAGTCTCCTTGGAATTTTAGTATTAATGATTTCTTTGTTCTTAAGTTACATCCCCTTGCCTCTCTTCTTGGAGACTTTCCCTTCATGGCTCCCTCAGCAGTACTGAGGCCACACGTAGCAAATACATAGCTGATGCTTATTTATAAGGGATTTGACCTACCCCTTCTGCTCGCCCCTTGCAACTTCTCCCTTATGACCTCAACATTTCACTCAGCCAAGCCCTGTAAAATTCTGCTTGTTTGTGGGAAGTACTTTTTATGAGAGTCTTATTTTCCTTGCTTTTTGGTCATTGTCCTCACAATTTCTATGGTAGAGTTGGTTACACAGATGATGTATTTTGAGCTGAAAATTGTTCATTACAGTTGTGTAAGGCTGCCTTAATTGCAACAGGCTTTCTCAGCTGTCCCTTGGCTGTGACCTATGACATCTTCACTCTCCTACTTCTAAAACCATTTCCTAATAGAACCCAGCAGATCTCCTCTATGATAAATTGTAATTCTGGGTTGCAGCTGGAGATCTCATCAAATGTGCAGTGTGTTCGGGGGCTCATTCATTAATCCAAAATAGTGGCCACAGGCAAATCCCTATATGCACGTTTGAAGTTTTAAAGTTCAGTTGTGCTAAAAACTGGTCTAGTAAAATAAGCTAGGAGTAGGACCCATGTTCATAGTCAGTCACCTCTACCTGTATACCAGGTCCCTGACATACTGCAGAGGGGATATCATTAGATAATACAGAGGTATTATACAGAAGTACACAGAGTATGATATGTTTATGGACTCAAAATATTATGTGCATGTCGCTCAGCTTTCTTGATTTTAATTTGTATAACTTTAACTTCAAAGGAGTCATCCTGTTAAGAGCTCAAAGTCACACCTAATTTCCTTGTGTGCTGTCCATAGTCTGCCCTTCTTCCATATTTGAAGTGCTTTTGTTCTGATCTTCTGGGCTGAAGAAGCATTAAATCCATCTTGATATGCAAAGTGACAGAGTAAATAGCTGAGGGGCAGAGAAGTGTTCTTGGTCTTTGTCAAGACCAGTACTAGTCAGTAGAGGATGGCCATGAATATCAGGTGGTATTATCTGACCATGCATTGACTGCCATAAGCATCATGTGGCATCATAGCAACTGGCCTAATTCTAAACCGGAGTTTCCCATGAGGATGTTGTTGATGTAGGGCAAAGCCGTACCTGGGAAAATGAGAAGCAATGTATGAGTTGGAGCTGGTGAGTTGCTCTCGCAGGAGCCGTAGCTTGGCCATTCCAGAGACCTGGCTGACACCCAAAGATCAAAACATTAGGCATCACACTGAAAGAAATAACTTCTGTAAATTCAGGATAAATGACTGGGGGGGGAGGAAGCTGGAAATTTCAGGGCAGAGCAGCTATATTTCTCAATAATTTTCTCATTGATCTTTTCTAGTACAACTGGAGATTAGTTAGTGGGTTAATTTTTCTTGTCCAGACTTCCTCCAACATTTTGACATATAACAAAAAGTTAAAAGGAAAATCATTTTTTAAGTATTGTGTCATCAGCAAAATTTTTCTACCCAGAAATAAAAAATAAATGAAGTACATTTCTGAAAGTGACTAGGAAAATTCTTCTGGATCTTTTTGGTTGGTGATAATCTTGATTTATATGAGAATTCAATACAAATTTTTGTCATTTGTGGTTCACTTTTTAAGCTGCAGGAAAACTACCCCACCTGCAGATTTCATAGTGCATGACGTCATAAACTGCATGCTCCCTGGGTCATGAGGTTGGCAATTTAAATGTAAGCTCCTAACATCCATAGGACTCCAAAGGTGTGAAATTCTTCTAGAGTTTAAATTCAAGAAAGTTTATTAATGGTCTCTAGAGAGTCTCATCATTTCACAAGCTTTATTATCTCCTGTTGTCCTAGTCTAGCACTGCAGCTCAAGAGAACATTGACATAGCCTACTGTACATACACACTGCTGAGGCCTCAGCATCTTGTAGGATTAAGCCCTATCTGAAAAGCTCCCTGTGAGTGGGACTTTTTTCCTGAGCTCAATTTATATGCCATTTTTGTCTACTCTAGTTTGATAAAAGAGATTATGATAAGAATATTTAAGCTATCCCAAAATATATATTACTTCTTAAGTAATACAAGGCAAAATGCAGAATACTGAATATAATAATGAAAGCAAATCACCTTTCTGAGTTTTTTATCATTTTTAATAATAAATATAATGTTAGGAATAATAATTTAATCCTTAAACTGGATTCAAATGAAAGCTTCTAAGCAATTTTGATAAAAAGAGACTGTGCAAAAATCTTTAAACAGCTAAAAAATGCCAATGCTGACAGCAAATCCGCTCACAGATTTTATTTAAACAGATGCCTCTCTCTGGTTAGACTTATGAAACCATGAGGTCCAAATCTGATTTGATCTGTTCACTAGATTTCTCTACTGGAAGAGAGCTGAATTAAGTGTGACCAGAAAGTTGTGACCATGCTATTTACTTAGCGCTTTTGAGAATTCTCTGAGAAATGTGCTTGCTATGTACTTCCCATTTTGTGCATGTTCATCTAAGAGTCAAGTAGAATATTAATACATTTGAAAATATGCTAGAAGAGTCATAGAAAAGGCTGTGGTGGCTGGCATAGAGTATATTGGTTTTGCCCTTGATTCTTTTCACTTTTTAAGTGTCCTTCCGATATTCAGACTGATTATATATGAGCAGTCTGGTCTCCTACATTAAAACAGGGGGAGAGTAAGTAGTCCAGAATAAATATATTCATTAAAATATGCAAAGGCAGGATCAAATCTGCATAAATGAACATCTGTATATTCAGTATACTAACATAATATTTAGTCAGATGATCGCATACGATGGATTATGGCTGTGGCCTTGAAAAGAAACTCCCAAAAACTACCTCTCAGTATATTTTGCTGCATAATAAGCTCTTTCAGCTGAATTTCTTGCATTAATGCTTATTTTATTATGCTGAAGTAATGAAGCTGGCATTAACTGATGTAATACACGGATAAATACTAAGTTGTTCCAGTTGTTCGGTTTCTTACACAAAGGCTATTGAGACTGTACATGGTGCAAAATAAAAAGCAATTCTAAATCTCTGTAATTCTGATTGAACAAAACACTTGAACACTCTAAATAATCATACCTCCATATGTAGCAGGTCCCAAATTAATGTGACCCTTGAGATACAACTGCTCATCTGCCTTTCCCTGAAATGTGAGAGCACTGGTGCCTTACCAAAACAGTAGATATATGTATGAACTAGGACAAGAAAACTTTCTGAATACAGACACCCAAACACTTTGAAATGCACCCAGCTGGAAAAAGATGTGAAAACCCATATATTGCATGCCCACCGTGTCAGTCCAGGGTGGGGTGTAACTGCAAGAAATTTATAGTGACATCCTGATTTGAATAATCCCCGTGCAAGGCCTTTTTCTGTGCTCCTTGGAAAGTCTCCTTCTTTCCATCAGCTTTGGCTATGCTCACTCCACCTGTCATTCCATTGCCGGGCCAGCCCAGTGAGAAAATGTGCTGTGTACTGTCCTATAAATGGTAAACAAACCAGCCAAAAACCCATACTACGTGTCAATGAAAATGCTTGCATGTCTGCGGAATCTGGATTACGAAACTGTGTGAAGTGTGTTGCTAAAGCTATTCCTGAAATATGATCTGTACTGGGAGCCATAGTATATTTTGAGTTTCAAACTCTTCCTCCAGCTTTTCTGGATGTATTTTTGAATAATTATGAGAAAATGAAGCAGCAATTAATAAATATGAATATTAGTAGCTGAAAGAAGTACCATGTTCTATGCCTGCTTTAATAAACATAGATGAAGACTAGGTATAGATAGTTTATACATTTTTGTAGTTTCCTCTAAGACTCCAAATAGATGTGAGCAGGAATTTAGCAGTTCTTCACATGGCCTCATGCTCCTGCAACTGGAATGCTTGAAGAGCTGAATCAAAACTCAGACTCTAATCCACGAAGATGACATTTAAAATGTAAATAGAGAAAAATACAGAATAATTTCTAAACTTCTATAAGGTGTATGATAGGCACAGCTTACTCCATCTTAAATATTATAATGATATCAAATTACAGCGGAGAAAGCTATTTTGGAAAGTGAAGATAGCTGTTGAGTGGATTGATCTTACACCCAGTCATAATATTGTAAAGCTGTACTGTTTGTTAATTTTTTCAATGGACTATTAGAATCTTTACAGCATCAGAGTGTACCCCACAACTGGTCATAAGTTTGCTTTGCTAACAGTAATTTAGATCTGCTGTTATGCAAAAGCTATTCTCACGTTAGTTTGAATTTTAGAACAACATTTATCTTATATGTGAGAATTGCTTGTATAGTTTTAAAATAAATTAATGCAAATTGGGAGCTTAGAGATGTTAATTTTTTTCTTGCACCTGTGAAATGCTTTCTTGAATTTAAATTTATAGCCTCTGAACTGTGACCCCTGTTAGATGAAGGAGAGATTTAGACATGGTTGGTGCAGTTGTAGATTAATGTGTCATGCAATCTGTGTGACTACAAGTTAGTCATGCCCATTAGTTTTCCTTCAAATTTTCATCTTCTGATACAGGAAATATGGTTTAACTTTAGATTTTGTTTGCATCTAGTAGCACTTAATCCTCTAGATTAAGTTTTTGTCTTTTTTTTTTTTTCTTTCCCTTTTTCATATGGTTTGCTACATAATTTGTGTGGTAAAAGGCAAAACTTCTATTAGACCTACCAGTTTCTCCTCTGGGTAGGCAGCATTGTAAATTATTAAATACAACTACAGACAGTGTCATGATAACTTTTAATGTGATGGTGAAGTGAGAGCATTGATCTTATGTAATTTGAGTCAGAAAAATCTGAACAGGTAAACTATTTGTAACTTCTTACAGCTGAATAGGAACATAAGTAATATTAGTAACAGAAAAAAGGCCATCTGGTCCAGCTTGCCTGAGTTTGTTTGATTGGTTCATTATAATCTCAACCACCTGCTTTTTCACTGAGCTCTACTTCACCAGTCCTATCCTATTCCAGAAACAAATGTATCTGTCTCTTGTACACCTTTATAAATCTTTCCTTGTAACTTTGATCATTCAGACCTTATGTGGTCTTAGGGCACAGGAGATCCCAAAGTCTCAGAAAAGATTGGAGCTGGTAGGTTCTGGATTCTCAACAAATACACAGAAAGAAATGCTCCTGACCTAAGGGTTTGTAATCTAGTTTCAGAGAAAATAGGTGGATGATTAGAAGAGTGGTGTGATAGAATTAGGTGAACACCTATGTGGTAATATGACTGCCTTGACCAATTAGAAAATGTGGACATTTATTTTGCTTTTATATTTGACAACAGACACCTGTACTATTTACAGACTGTACTGACATCCTGCTAAGACATTTATTATTATTTTATCCAATTTTTAGCAAGGCAGTACTAACTTCTGTGTAGCTTTTGGGGGGAACAAGGAGAGTATTTAGTACTCTTAAATTACAGTTCTTTTGTGCTAGTAGCAGAGGAAAATGAATATCAGCCCTGTGAAGTAATATTTTCATTCTATAAACTAAGGAACAGAGAAATCTACTGTTCTGTCCATCTACTGTTCTGTCCATGTCTTTCAATTCCTATTTACTTTACCAGACATGCTGCTTCTCCATGGCAGTGGTTAAATAATTGGGAATGTTATGTGTGTCTGAGAGTCTCTTGGCTGAGCAGCTGAAAAAAAAAAAAAAAAGACTTACTCCATTGCTGGGGCCTTCTACCAAAAAATGTAAGTTAATGCTGGAGTGAATATGGGGTAGTCATTTAACTTTGAGAGCTCCCGTGCTGGGTATAGAGATAATGGGTACTGGCGTGCATATAAAATATCCTGTGATATTATACATAAATGCTTACTGTTTGATATGTCTTAACACACTGTAAAACTTTGTACTTACAAGTATGTTTTCCATAAAAAAATCAACACTTTGCAGATAAAGAGAAAGATTCTCTGTTTCCCTCTCCTCCCCTGCTAACTGTGGGAGGAGATTGGCTGTGGAGGAACAGGATTTTTTTGGTAGAATACAGTTACATTTGGCACAATCTGTCTAAAGAGGCCAACACCATGCTCTCATTTTGGGTCAGTTCTTTTGTCTAGCAAAGGATTTTAATCTGAGATCTCAAAGCAGCAAAAAATTTTATATTTTTATATTGCAAATAAAATACCCTACCCTTGCCAGATAGTAATGACACTTTATAAAATAGAGGAGCCTATTTTCCTTAGGCGGATCTGTTTTCTATATGCAATTTTAGTGGTTGAGGTAAGTCTGCAGCCTAGTCTCTTGCACTTTGTTGCCTTAATGCTTAGTTTTGTGTGTTTGGAAAGTAAACGAAGTACAACAGAAGCATCCTGCATTGTGCTTTCAATCTTAGCTTATTTTGTAGCTTAAAGCAAAGAGATAAAGGATAAAAAGTAATTATTTTACAGTGGGACATATTAAAATGTCATAATTAATCAGTTAAAATAATTCTTTTCTGTACTTGGTATTTTCTGTCTCTGAAATCCTTTCCTTTCTGTTAGCTCTGCTACTAATTATCCAGCCGCTAGCTGTAGGCCTTTAAAGTCAGAAAATGCAACATCAGTCAGGAGACATGTGGCTGCAAAAACCAGTGAGCGTGTAGAAGGAGTGCCTTTACAGGTCAAGTGCTATAGCTGTTCTTTGACAAATCAGTCTGAATTAGCATCACAGGAGCCTGTTGGTATTCCTGCTCCCCCACACATCCAGCTTCATCTGTTAGCTGCTGCTGTTGCCAACCCTCATTTTACACTCCCAGACCTCTAATCTGTTTCAGTGCTTGCTGGCAGTTATGGAACAGCTTCAGCCCCACAAACATCAATACCAAAACATTGAGATAGACTCTGCACCTGAAACTCCACTGCATGTGGCTTCACCAGTCTTCAGCTAGTAATTATTTATTCATAATGGTGAAGGAGGAAAGGGAATATAAAGTAACTCCTCTGACTGATGGTCAAAGTTCAGGAGATAGTATCAGTAACAACGGACACTCAAGTAAAAGGCTTTCTTAAAGGCTGTTTCATGCCTTTTTGCTGAATGTGTTTGATTGTAGTGCTGGTATCTCTATCCCTAGGGATGGCTCCAAGGTGTAGGCCTAATTTAGGCATGTGTCTTTGTTCCCTGCTGAAGGGACAGGGAAGGAATGGTGGGAGGGAAAACCTTGAAGATAGCATTCTGGTGCTAGAGGCATCTGTGAGATAGTCCTAGCTGACATGCTAGGTGGGCTCTACCAGACAGACTCCAGCTTGGTAGGGTATTAAGGCAAGCTTATATGCCCCCTTTCTTTTTCACCTTTAAATTGAGGCTGTGTGCTTTGACAGTTGCCTGTGTTCTGGTCTCTATCTAATCTATCTGTCTACATGGTCTCCATGTCCTTGTTAGAGTGATAAATGGAAAAGGCTATTAAAGTTTCAGCATGCTTAACAGTGTTCAGAGCCAATCTGTTTTATGACAGATGCTGCGATAGGTAGCTACTTGATGGGCACAGAGGATCAAAGGTTAGCTATGAGCTTTTAGAAATGGGAGTATAATGTAAGTACTGATAATACTGGTTCAAATGTAATCTGTGGAAGTGCAGGTTTCTTCTTGTATGTGTCACATATGCTTAAAATAAGCATATGACTACCAAATACAATGGATCTATCACTGTTAAACAAGCACACAGTTTCTGTTACTCTATTGGTTCTTTTTATTTCTCAAAGAAATAATTTGACACTTGAAAAACAGATGTAAAAATAAATATGGGTGGCCAATCTCAATAAATATCTGAATTTGACTTCAAAGTGTTAAATGTCCTTTATTTTCAATTGTATAATATATAATGAACTTGTGTCAAAATCTGTTAAAGTTAATGGATATTTTTCAACTAAATTCCGTAAGTTCTGGATCAGGTCCATAGACAGCACAAAACTCATGTGCATTGCCTAAAGTGTCTGTCTTGCTTTTTGTATGGTTTGCAGGTCTATGAAGGAGTGAGACAAAAATTAGATGTAAATGTTTTTTCTAGAATATTTTACAAGTTTACTTAAGGGCGGTGGTGTGTCTTGATGTTCCCCAGGCTTTCCTGATATCTCCGTAAATTTCAGCAGAATCCGTTGCAAATCTAGTCTGCATTTCCACATACCTATCATTCAGGAACTTAGCTTAATAAATTATCTAAAACACTCTGCAAGATAAAACTGTGTAAAGCTAATTCCTCTTTTACACCAGAATAACTCCATTGACTTATTAGTGTTAATTCCTACTGTATCTGGCTTGGGAAAATGAAGAACTAAATAAATGACTGCAGGAATTCAGCCTACAAGGTAGAAGTTATGGGAAGGGTCCATGGATATTTCCTTTGAAAAAGTATGTTTATGCCTTTGAGTTGGAGGACTTTAATTCATTCCAGTTCATCCTTTTTTTTTTCTTTCTTGTTTTTGTGTGTGTGTGTTTGTGTGTTTCCCTAGCATTCTTTAAGTGTATTGTTCTGAGGGGCAAAAAGTAAGATTAATGTGGCTGAGTTAGTATCAGTTATTGTTTTTTTCCTAATATCCTGCAGCTTTATGTTGCTTTAACGTATGCACATTCAGAGTTTTGAACATTGTGGGAAAAGGTTTCACTGGCATCCATTCTTGCCATTAAAGTGCTTCCCATCTGAATATTGCCTGCCAAACTATGTGGTATCCTGCAGAGCAAGAGGATGAGGACATAGATTGCAATGAAGCTGAACAGTTTGCACTTCCTAACAGTGACACCAGACATCAATCTTTTGTAGAGACAGCCCACAATACAGGAGAATAAGCACTCTTACCCCGATCCCCCCACCAAAAAAACAAAAGGAGAATTCTTTTTTCTTTTTTTTTCCATTTCATTCCAGCAGTTTCCTTCTAAGATCCTCCAAGATGAATACATTCTCAAATTGCATAAGCTGACATTTCAGTGGCTGAGACATTTTTGGAGAAGAAAAAAAAATTGAAGTAAAAAAGTAGGCTCTATGAAGTAACTTTTTTTTTTTTTTAAAAAAAACCAAATTATTTAATTTAGTCTCAGTTCTCTTTATCATCAAGCTAAGGAGCAAAGTGCTAATTTGGTCACAGTTAATGTGTTTCACACATTTATACCACAGTTTGACATCAGTATTCAGTAACACCAAGTTATATTATACAGGTTGGCAAATGCTCAGAACTAAAGATTGCCAGTTCTGTAATCAGCCATATTTGGAGAAGCTTGAGTCAAGTCTGCAGCTTGTATAAAGTGGCATAGAACTATAGGAGTCACTTTGCACCAGCTGCTGAGGATCTTCTCCTTTACACAGAAATTTGCTGCCGGTTTTTATTTTAATATATAAATTTAATTTCACCAACAGGATGATTTATAGTTGTGCAATTAATGAGCCATATGCTTCTCTTTGTAGTAAAAAAGGTGCCGAAAGAGCTAAGTGCTGCAAAAAAATTCTACATCAATGAGCTGCAGAAGTTAACGTACACTGTGTCACTCAATCAAGAGGTTGTGAGGGTGTAAGGGGGATAAACCTTGCTATAACCAGTAGGAACCCTCACTGAAGAAAGGATGATTGAAGAACTTGGGCCAGATCTTGGACTTAGGATGGGAAATGGTTGAAAGGGCTTGGGACTGGGTTCACAAACAGCATTTTGTGCTGTGATTTAATTACCCTTGAAACTGCCATGGCACCAATTTATTTTTTGGTACGAATCAGAGCTGTTTTCAGACTTGTAGAGCTACAGAATCTTGTATGAAAGCCAGAAAAACTGGAAAACAGGGTACCTGAATCAAACCTTATACACTCATGAAAGAAACAAGTGATTGTGTAACAGCTGCTGCCATCACGGCTCCTCACAATCTGGAGTGTCAGATCTGCTACAGGTGCATCCAGAGCTCAGGCAAACAAAACTTTAACCAGCGGCAGAGTTGCTCCAAGCAACTAGAGAACATTGTCAATTGGCTTCAGGAAGGTGTGAGAAACAGATTGGTTGGGCAAGTTGGTATAGCAGAATTTTTGTGAGAGACTTGCTGTGTACTGAAAGACTTGCTAAACATTCCACTATTTCAGAGGTTACATACACACACATTACTAAAACTTCATTCCATGTGTTTCTTCATCATTTGAATTTTTCCTATTTGTCTTTGTGGAAGTGTCCAAATCCAGCATTTGCTTGCTAAAATTGCTTTGGGTCATTTATCTTCTCAATATCTTTCCCCACGAAGGAATGCACATTCATCTTCTATTAAAATTATGAGTGAAGTCAGAGATTGAGTCACTGTGAATTAATTTCTGAATCCTTACCTAATAAAATTTATTCCTTTGTGGTTTTCCATGGCATGTGTAGAAAGAGACTGTTCAATTCCCAGCAACTGTATGAAAAGCTCACAGGCCATGCATGGGCTAGGCCTGTCCTAATGTAATTAACTGAAACTCTTACTCTTGTTTACATTGATATAATTACGTTGTATGAAGTCTGATCCATGCAGCTTAGCTTCCAAGGGAACTACTCCTACTAGAAGAGACTGAGTCTTTGGGAGCACTGTGGCTTTTTCTAACCTTTCCATTGGTAGCCTATGCTTATGAGGATGCCAAGAAATAACATAGGGCACATATGGGTTGAGAGGACTATTATTTTTGACCTGGCCAAACTCTGCTTTCATAACCACATGATATCTTAAATATTTTACACATTCAGAAGTCTATCTGAGTATAATTCACAGTCCCCCGGATTCTTGCTAAAAGGGGATATGATCTGGCCCGTTGTTTGTTCTGGGTAGCATATGTAATACTTTGGCTTGTCTTGATTCTTCCCACGTTTCCCTAGACCATTCTGCATCTTAAGTTTTGCAGATCTTATTGTGGATTTTTGTGTGGGAGCAGTTTTGTGTTTTCAACTGGTATGGCAGCAGATCAAGCAGGAGGTTTTGGCTTGTGGACAGATTCTGGAGGCAGGTTTTGTAGAAGGTTGCTCCCATTTTTGGCTTGTAAGCCATGGGAGCATATACCATGTATTACTTGATTATAAGTTAGCCCACTCACTAAATAGTTTGCTGACCACATGCAGTAATTTAAGAAGAGGGGTGAAAAACAGAGATAATACTGAACAAAGCACAGAAAAAGCACATCTCACATCATGGAAGGATCAGATGCTGAGCGCCTAGTGAAATTTCCTAATTAAGCTGCTGGATTGCAACCACGTAGGTTACAGAGTGTCCCTTGGGAACATTATTTTCTGTTCAACACTGGCTGTGTGACATGCTGTATGATTGCCTATCCTGGGGTTACCTGGGTACTGCAATATATTTCCTTGCAAATGACCAAAGAGGACTAGATAGTGTTGAGGCTGAAGAGGTGCTTCTGAGTTGTTCCATTTCTCCTCCTGACACAAAAACTCTGGGAGCAAAGGCTAATATAATCTGTTTTTCCTATTATTCTAAACAGCAGTAGAACTCCTACTTTCTAAATTCTGAGAATTGGTCTGTGTCAAGGACATGCACAGATAGGCACTTTTCAATAAAAATATGCAGAAGAAGAAAGTTAGGGAAATTGTTTGAAGCTCTATACTTAATTAAGACTAATTCACCACTTGAACTCAGATCTCCTTACAGCTAGTCCTTTGATTTACATGTGATCATCCTGAGAATACAAACTGATAATACTCACTGTAGCCAAGGCCACAATGTAAGAAAAATGTGTTTTATAAAAACAAAAACAAAAGTGAAAAACCAAAACCAGCAATAAAAACGTGTACATTTCCCTGTATACAGCTTCTTTGTGTGTGGTATATAATACAGTCTTCCAGATAAATTCCTTGGATCCAGTCCTGTTCTCATTAAACCTGCACAGCTCTACGCTTACAGTAATGTAACTGAGGAAAGAATTTGTTCCTATAAGAATTATATTTCTAATAAGAAGGAAGCAGAGGCTTTTGGCAAATAACCTATCTTGCAACTCTTATTGAACAACACTAAAACAAAAAACAGAAAGCAAAGCTGGATCAGAAGAGTAACAAAAGAGGGACTACACCACAACAGACTAAACAGGGGAGTCATGTATGGATCATATCTACTTCTGTTGTGGAGATGGTAACTAATCGTGTAGGTGGGTTTTTGTTTTCATGTGAGGTGGAATGGATTCTAGGGTGACTCCCCAGTTTTAATAAAGGCATCCACTCTGGGTCCCAAAATACAGTTTTTAAGCAACTTTTATTAAAAAAATCCAGTAATTGTCCCTCACAGAAACAAAACTTAAGTGGTGCTCTGTCTCAATGGTTGTTCATCCAATGCAAGTGTAGAATCCAACAGGGAATGAGACTCTTTGAAAAAGCCCTGCATGAGAAAAGATTTATTCAAACATTTCAGAAACATCAACAGAACAGATCAATTAGAACAAAGTAAGAAGCTAGTAAGTAATCAAACAGGTTGGTATTTTTTCGTGAGTAAGAAAAGCTATCAGTTTAGTGGAGAAATTATTTAAATGCTACATATTCTTCTGTTTTATCTTTGTAGGTAGGGTTGAAATGCATAGAAGAGGAATGAGTGGAAGGTTTATCTTCCAGACCTTTTTTCTTTCCTCAGTAGTCCTGGAGTTTCTACTAATTCTGACTGGAAAGAAGTAGACCCGTGAGATGATCCCTTTTCTATTGCTTGTAGGTGAATGCAACACATTCCACTCCTTAAAATGACTACATATTTTTTGGCATATATATTTTCTCCTGTTGTTAATCAAAATGTGGTGGGCTGTGGAAATCACTGAAAACTACAGAAATGAACAACACCACATTATGTATTCTTAGAGGAAAATCTTATGTGCATGATGACCAGTTTCTACTGCTGCAAGGAAAATACTTCAGCAGTAGTGAAACGTGGCCCAGGCATTGGATCTATCTTTGGGTCTCATAGAAGGGGATTTCATTAGAGCTAAAACTGAACCTGAAACAGAAAAATATTACGGCTAAGTGGTATCTTTGGTTGACATATCAATATGGTCGTGATGGTGTGTGAAACATTACATTTTTATGTATTAATTAGGAGGAGGAGGGAGGGAAGAAGTGGAAAAAAATGATAACATCATTAATTTTTCTTCCTTTTGGAAAACGCAAAAAAGAAGATAAAGTGGGACTGCTACAAAAAGCCTGACTCTTCCTTCTTGATAATTGGTTCTTCAAGGCTACTACTAAGTCCCCCAAAGCCTTCTTTTCTCCAGGCCAGTTCCCTCAACCTTTCATTTCCTTTTTTCTAATCAGTAGAATTAATATATTAGACTAATGCTGATACAGACAGATTTTCTTTTTCCTTTAGAATCAGTATTAAGATACAAATCTCTCAACTGTTCAGAGCCCACTGCTTTTTAACAACTGCAGGTCTGAGTCTGAGATAACTTCATGGAGACTAAAGAGCTAGACTGAAAATCAGGGCCAGATAATAACCTATTTATCATCCAGCAATTCCTATGTAACACTGATTTTCTTTCCTTCCTCACCTATCGAGGTGGCACAATTAACTCTCTTCTCGGATTACATGCTGATTCTTTTAGTTTATATTGGGTAACAGAAGATATTAATTGATTCTCTACAATGGTAATAATAATGTATTAATAATTAACTCCAGTAGCAAGATGTAGTTGTTCTGTTCATCCCCAGATTCAAATAGCACACCAGGTCTCCAGCCATGAAAAGGAACCCGAAGAAAGCACACCAGGAAAGGAGACCCTTGGTGTGCTATGTTATAATTTGTATAACTTTCGTCACAAATGCACAAAATGGAAAGGCCACCTTTATCTTCTATTAGAGATAGTTCTCCACTATGGCAGAAGTTGCAGAAAGCTTCCAAGACCCAACTGGGTGGAGCACTCATAGCTCATGGGTGGAGAAAGCTCATAGCTGGTCCTGCTGTGAGCAGGAGGTTGGACTGGAGAACTCCTGCGGTCCCCTCCTGCCTGAATTGTTCTTTGATTCTATGATGTTCACTCTCCTGAATCAAAAATAGCTGTTTTGTGCCTATGTGTATTCCAGTTGTGTAACTCTTTATTTTATTTACCAATTATCTTTGACTTAGAAAACAAAAAATTCCATTAGGTCATTGTTCAGGAAGCTTCTCCATTTCCATCACTTACTTTTTCCTTGCATGTTCACAGGACAATTTGGACTGGAAAGATCTACAAAATGCATTAATACTTCCTGTTTTCTACATAAATTTTTTTTTAAAAAAAACTGTGTTGGAATTGGCCATATCTCAGTCTTACTCTCTTCTTAAGTCATTATGTAGTAGTAAGTAAGAGAAAGTGGATGGGAGGCAGTCTTTTATAATTTCGTTCTTGTTCAAATAACTTTTCTCATTTTGCTTCAAGTTACCATGATTATGAATGAAAAAGTGAAGCCACAACTCTTCCATAGACACATACTTTTTGGTTTCTGTCACGGGTAGTTGGTGAGCAGTCAGCTGTATTCCTTGATGAGCACTTGGTCTGTTTCTTACGTTTGTGAGATGCCTCTTAGGCATTAAAATTGTTATACTTTTAATGTACTAATGGTTAGAGACTGAGTTTTGGGGCAATCCATTTCACACTTATTCATGATGTTATTCTTCTACTTCAAATAAAAAGTTATTGATGATCAGTTTCTTCAGATAAACATTTAGGACAAAAATGATTTCTGATCAACTCTGCCTATTTTTCCAAGGAATTTAACATAGTCTGTGCCATTGATGTCAGCAAGAATAGGATTAAGGAGCAGGATTTAATTTACTTAGCTGTAACAGAAGAAGTCAGAAATCGCTTTAGCAGTTAAATTACTTGTGACATAATTGTTTGTTTATGTCCCTCTTATTCCTGTGGTATATTTTTGAATGATAGAACATTTAAGCTGACTTGCACATCTGAAAGATTAACATTTTACCAATATTCAGTTACAGTATTCTATATTCTTGTTAGTGTAAGAGGCAGTTTAACTGAAAAAATGAATGCTAATAAAATCCCTTTTTAGTAATTCATTTTGAAAACCATTTGACCTTAACTACAATGAAAGTAGACTGTAAAAATCATCATAGATTCCCTTCCTTGAACTTTTCACAATGCTGAAAAATGACTGAGGGAAAGAAGCAAGATCCAGTTACTGTACCCTGTTTGTACAGCTGTACTTCATTGAGTGGAGGCTTGTGTTACACACAGTTTGTGATAGGAAGTAAATGCTTTTAAAACAACTAAGGAGACAGGTCTTTAACCTCCACCTTTTCAGATGCTTTGTTCACTCATTTAGCTTCTGTCGAGGTCTTGGGAAACATTTCAAATACAAATTATTATTGAATACTGAAGCTCACCTGAATAATTCATCTCCTAGTGAGCTCATTAGGCAGAGATGTTGCTGGGGTTTTTTTTTTTTTTGAGAGAGAGATCACTAATTCTTGATATAATGAACATTCGTTCCTGAAGGAACAAATGCATTTAAAGAAGAAGAATTCTCAGAATGAGTGGTAAGTGTTTTATGATAGTTGAAATTACAGATTTAATTCAGCAGTTGTAAGGATTTTTGAGGACTTAGAGGACATTCAAATATACTGTTGTCATGTAAATTACTAAACTGTCAAAACTCATTAGATTTAAAATTCTCAGTTTCTGGCATACAGCACTGTTACGTCTTGTTACAAGACTGTCTAGTCCCCTGAAATGGTGGAGACACCTTGAGATTCATTAAGACGATTTTTTGGCATGACTTTACATTGTAAGTACATGTTAATCACCAGAAAAACTATTTGGTGTAAGCTTGGCACCAGATAATTTCAGGACTTTACACATCATAAGGTTATTCTATGAATGAGATTCTGATATCTACCAAAGGCACTTCTTTAATTGCTCTGGTGAAACAAGTCAGTGGCAGTGGGAGTGTGCAGCTTGTGGACGGCCAGTTAATTTTTAATTTCTGTAATCAGCTGAGGCTTTGTGTCTGCTTCGTCTCCTGAAATACATGTGACCTTAAATTTAGGTTTATGCTAAATAGGCATTATTTGGGCTGCATTAACCACCCACTTTCTCATTTTGCTATAATTAAGGTCATCCTCGTAGCTATACATCTCATGGCCATGAATATCTTTATCTTAATCCTCTCGCTTAAGACTGTCCAGATATCAATATAAAATGCAGAGGGGCCACCCAGATCTGCATTTAATGAGAAAATGCCTTGAAATACAATCAGGATTTTGAAGTTGTCTTCCCTGCAGTGCATTAGAGGTGTTATGCCTTCAGAGGACATGGCTGACACTAGTTCTGCCCTTATTCCAGCAACTTTTTTTGAACTGTAACACAATAGAGCCACTGCTCTCCTTTGGCTGGGTCCACAGTTCCCAGCAAGCAACCATTTGTTTTTCCATTTGTCACTAGTGGGCAGGCAATGGCTGTGTTTTGTGGTCTGTGGTACTAGTGGGCTTGAAGATTTACGTGTTCCAGAAAACTGTAAGCATAACAGCAGACATTAGTTAAGTTGTTTAAATTTGAAATGCAAGATTTGTGGAATATTTTGTGTTCCCTTCTAGCCTTGAAATATAACTTCAGTGAACAAATGCAGGCCTGAAAGCATCCGCAGTCCTTGTCCCTCTGAACCCCATAGAGAGCTGCTACTGCCTCATGTTATCAGGACTCAGCTCAGTCTTTCTGGCTGTTTTACTGTCATCTCACACATCCTTCTGCTCTTCCAGCAATGATTTTAGTTCCTGTCACAGCCTCTCCTTCCTCAGCATGAAAGTTACATTGACTTTTGTCCCCTTACTAACATTTAAGCCAGCCTACCCAAACTCAGCTCTGAACATTAGGTTTTATTACCTGCTATACGACGGTAAAATAGCAAAGTGTAAGTTGGGGGATTAGTTGCTTTTAGCTTAAGAAAAAAGGCCTTGGGAAACAAACGTTGCCTTGTTCTCTAGTACATACCTCATTAGAAATTACGTGTTTTGCAGAGGTTAATATACTGTGGGCAGCGCACCAAGTACATCACAGTTCTGAAGATTACAACTTATTCACAGCCTTGAGACAATCTTTCCTGCAGAAATACACCTCCTGGGTAAGTTGCACAAGATTTGACAAACTAATATCAACAAGATCTAGTAAAAGTGAAAACATAGTGTTTATTTCCCTTCGAAGAAAAACATATAAATTATTTAAGATGGTTGACACTGAAAGCTCAGAGGTTGAAACCGAAGAACCTGAGAATCAGAAGCTTTAAAAATACATTTATTAATGTTTTACAGCAAACTTGAAAAGGGATACAGTAGTTAAGTTTAAGAAGGCTAATTATAACCCTGTATTTATATTTTCATCGATTTTTAAGTAAAATGGGACAATTTTTTTCATTGGGTTATTCATGCATATGTACAGGATAAGATCAGAGTATAGCATAACTACTCAAGAATATGTCTGTGCAAATGAAAGGAGCAGGGAGAGAAATTGTTACTAAAGATTGCTTTGGACATGCAAATGTATTTATTTGTCTCTGCTCATTCATGTCGTGTGTCAGTACTCCACTAAGTAAGGGCAATATGCTACTACTTTTACCTAGTGTTATTTCAGATATAAGTTGTTTTTTTTTTAACGGTGTGAGCTGTGTACACATGCAGTATAAATTAAGACAAGTACTCACTTACAGATTTAAAAATTTATGTTTCCAAATACATTCATAAACGTAACATACTATCTGCTGATTTCCTCAGTTGCACTCTCATGATATCTTTTGACTCTATTTTTTAACTCAGATTGTGGTTTGTTTGGTTGGTTATTTGTTTTTTTAAAAAACGAATAATAACTTCAAAACTTGAATTTTCAGAATTAGAGTTTAAAATGTATTTTTGTATATATAAAACATATAAATGCTCTTCTCCAGTGAAGTATAATACTGACGGTGGAGGAGACCCACAGTCCTCTGGCAATCTCTAAAACTAGCCTATGAGCAAATGACTGAAAGCCAAGTGTGTGTGCTCACACATGCAAATCTACCGTAACTCCTCTAACTACAGTTAGTCTGGATTTATGCTCACATAACTGAGCATAGACTTAGCTCGTTCATAACTGTTTCAAGCCCATGACACTAGGTGAGTTAAAGTGCTATGCCAAACAAATGATTAGTTCTTCTGGAAATTTTGAAGCAGATACTATCCATTTTGCTTCTTAAAGTCTTCTCTGTAAATTCTTGTTAGTTTTTAATTCAGAAAATGGTCATCTAATCTAGTAGGAGTGCCTCAAATTTAAATGGCCATAATGAACAATAGCGGAAGAGATGCATCTCTGTCACAACTCTGCTTCCTATGTAAATACTGCCATGTTAAAGATTTAACCTTTTCACATTTACCCATTGGGACCATATGTGCAAATGCTTAACAAAAACAATAATTCAAAAAAGACAAAAAGCCTGTGTTAGCATATGGGTGTGTGCATGAGCACTTCGTCTGCCTGCGTGGTTTTGAGGATGATACCTCAGAGAGCATAAAGTATTCAGGAAGGCCAAGATGTCTGACCACCTTAGATTCTAAAAACCATCCTCAGGACCACACTGGTATCACTTGGCAAATAATATATGTACATTTAAATTCATTTGCTTTGAGCAAAGGAAAGTCAACCTAGGAATCCATAGTACTGTTGCGTGCAGTGCTTTTCCCACCAAATATTTGGTATTAGCCAAGACATTTGATTAATGTAAATATTGGTTTACCTCCCTCTAGAACTTTTGAGAGGTGTGCCAATTTCCTTTCTCCAAAACCTTACTGTGCATGAAATCTATTCTTGCTAATTCTTATAGCACTGCTATATTTTTAGACTGCCAGACTTGTCCAGAACCCCATGGATACATCTGCCTTGAAGCTGAAACTCAGTGAAGCCTTTAGTTACTCTCTGAGAGTGATCTGATGTTGCTGAATGTGTACTGTTGAATGCAGTTTGACATGCAGTTTTGTGGAGGCTGTGAGAAAGTTGTGGTGGATGATGTGGGATTGTGGGACTGTTTTGCTGCCAGCTCTGTATGTGTTTTAAGTTAAAAGTTATAAGATAAATAAATCAGCATATTTATCTGTGTGGGTTGTGCTCGAGCTGATTGAAAAGATGCGAAATGAAAGAGAAGAGAAGAGAAAAACATGCTTGAAGGCCAATCAGAGATGTACTCCTGAACTTGGAACCAAATGTGTATTGCTTCGTGTTGTTTGCACACACAGTGTTTCTGTTACTCCAGTGAGGGGCCATAGTGAAGCAGACCTACTGTTAAGACTAAGAGATGCTTTTGAAGCCCATTTTGTGGGAAAAAGATGTGGGGAAAAAAGTATATTTATTTTTAAGGAGAAACCAGCAAGCTAATGCTGTATAAACCTTTGATTCTGATGAAACACTTCGTTAAAGTGTAATTGTATAAGGAGAAACTAAGATACACACCTTGAAAAGCTATTACTTAATTCTGTGAGTACCAGTTCTTAACTCTCCTTGAAGGGTAAGATTTGATTGCAAATAATAGATCCATGATAATTTGATAGCTTTAGTCTATACGTTTAGAAAAAGGGTTGAATTATGCCTTCTTGGTTTAAAAGCAGTGGAAACATCTGTGTATAAATCGGGAAAGGGAAGAGGTAACACTGTTCTTTTCAGCAGAGTCACAAAGTTCACTTCTTACCTACTGAGGAGTCTGCCAGGTCTGGGATCTGTAAGGGATGTTTGGATGTTTTTCTTTTTTTACCTTTAACTCTTGACGAATCCTCACAGAAGTACAGCCCATGTGAAGGAGCAGTTGGCAGCTGCCCTGCTGTGCCCCACCACCCCTCCGCAGCCTGCCGGTGGGAGCTGGCTGCATCGCCAGGTGGGCCCCGAGACCCGGCATGGACATGGAGGGGCCCAGTGTAGGCAACTCAGCCCTCCTGCTAAACCTCAGGAGGTTCAACATTTTCCCTTTGTGTAGTGGAAGTGTTTATAAGCTTTTACTTACAAATGAGAGGGAGGAAGGTAGAGCATGCAGTGGACACACACCCTTCAAAAGGGGCAATGCCCTAAGTGTGAAGGCACACAGCTGCAGTGCAGCAGCCCCAGATAGGAATCCCTCTCCACCCCCTCAATGAGTGCCTTTCCTGTCAGGTTATCAGTTATTGTGGCTCGCTCTCAACCTCTGTTGCTGAATCTACAAGTGGGAAAAGATCTGTGCATGTGATAAGTGTTTCTCTGCAGTTTTGACCAGAAATTCCATCTTGGAACAAGGAAAGCTTTTACTCTGCAGGGTAGTGAAAGTCGGTACATTCCCATGAAATGTTTTGATTTGGTGAATTGGCATTTCCAGTGAAGAACTATTTAATGATTTTTTTTTTTCCCTGACATTGATCTTCTTGTTCCAGTGGAACCACAGATAGGACAAACCAAATCTTTTGTATGGGGCATGTTTTCATTCTACTTTTTAAATGATCTTTGAAATCCTTTCGGTGCAAAATAAAGCTTATTTTGCAAGGAAACATGAGGCAGTTAGGAAAACATTCTTCTTTGTCAATCTCAAATTTACCTGTATAAAATTTCCCTCATCTCACAACTTAGAGGGGAAATCCTAGTACTCGTTGTGAGAAGTAGGTTAGAAAATAAGTATGAAGATGATCCTTCCTTCCCTTCTGAGTCATCTCTAAATACCACCAAACTGTCTCTGATACTTTTAGGGAAAAAGCATATAATTTTTAACCCTGCTTTAAATCCTGCAGCAACTTCCATGAATAATCTGAAAACCATCTGGGTTTCAACTTCCTCTCCATTCCTTTTAAAAAATTTCCTGCTCTTATCATGCCATTAGACAGGTACAATCAATAATAAGAACAAAAATTCAGTACCTTTACTTAAATCTGGCCGTGTGTCCTACTCCTTTCTTGGCTTCTTTGTAAAATAATCTTGCGAGAACATTCTGGCAGTTGTGGGACAAATATCTCTCAGTCTCTATTTTTGTAGATCCCCCCCTTTTAATAATTAAATACTAAGGGTGTTAAGGTTAGAGGAAGGAGGAAGAAGGAACTTACAAAAAAGATTGACTCCATGCCAGTGTTTAGGGTATTTCTTCTAAAGTATGGGGGCATCGATAATTGTGGGTTTGAAAGTGGCTCTTCTGCTTAAGTAGTCTTCTGCACAAGGCAGTCTTTCCTAAGTAAGCAGTTTTCTGAAACAGTTTTCATGCTAACACATCTTTAGAACTCAGCAATATATCGGGGCTTCGAGGGAGATGCCTTGTGGAAGTTAAGGTGCAAATTTATAATTAACCTTGAAAGCCAAGTAAGCCACCTTGCCCTTATGGTGCTCATGTGGGGAGTTCAGATGGAAAAGCAATAGTGTTTTAAATTCACACCTTGCTTACTCTGTGATAATTCTCCCCTATAAGTGAACCCTTCATGTCAAGGATATGTTGCTGTCTACTCTGTATAGTATAGAGAATAACCATCTAATCTCAGGATTTCTGAGTTCTTTTCTTGATTTTTCTACTTGCTCACTTTATGACTTTTGGCAAATCACTTTAGCAGCAATTTGTGTCTGATTTGCTATAGCATATCTAGTAGTAACATAATAATCAGTATCTATTCTACATAATGTCTACATTATGGAGGTATTAGAAGAAGCAATTATCTTGTGCAGTGCTTTGTGCCCTTGACACAACAGTATGATATATCTAAAGTATATTTTCTTTCTCATTTTTCAGATTTTCAACTTGCCCATGGCTCTTTTCATTCCCCCTTCAGTGTTTGCTGTTCATCTACAGTTTAATTTGCTTTACCAGTTTTGGATACATACAGAGGTAAACCATGTTTTCAAGCCATACCTAAACAGTTAGCCTGGAGCAGTGTCCTGGAAATCCACTAGCAGCTGATTTATTGTGTAAGAAAAATCTTTGTCTGACTTCTCTAAGGAGAAACATCTGTTCATTTTTATTCCTTTTTCTGAATATATATTGCTAAGTTTATAAGAAGCAATGAGGCCAGTTGGTCCCAATTAGATTTAAAAAAAAAAAGTAACTGTAAGGAATCAAAACTTTTTGCTATTTTAATACTATATTTTCCTATCTTGCAGCTTATTAAACACTTCTGGCAGATACTGAAACTGATTTTGTTTCTAAGATAAATATTTTAGGGAAAATATCCAAAACCCGGTGCTTCTTAAAGATCATTTAAAGTTAAAACTGAAGTCAAATATTGCTTCCTTCTCAGTGCAAGTAGTTCTCAGATGAAGAATGCTCTTTGATTATCTCATGGCTATTTGTTTATGACTGCACCTATTTATTTGTGTTTTGTGAGTGCATAGACCATATCGAGTTTCCATACATATGCAGTCAACAACCGACAGTAATTAGTAAGTAGTTTCCCACACTTCTCAGGTAGTTGAATAGCCTTCTGCCTTCTCCCTCACACTACGGTAGAGGTGTTTAAAAGTATTCCATGTTATATGTCAGTAGCATATTTCTCAGTAGCCTGAGTAGGCTGCAGTCTAATTGTCTCTACAACACTTACTCCTTCGATTATTCTGACTTATACAGATGGTTTTTTTCCTTCTGTAGTTTCATCATGTGATCTATAGGACAATTACGTTGGAAGACAATTTTATTTTCCTGATCTGCTGTTTTAGGAGATTGTGTTGTTCAAATCACAAGTTTTATTTTCTCTTTCATGTGTGTTCGCTTTAAAAAAAAGAATTAAAAAAATAAAAAAGGAAAAAAGCTACTTGCAGCGACCCAATAGCAAGCTTCTGTTGTTGAAATTTCACTTCTGTTGGGCACATTTCTAAGTTCATTAATACATGGCTGATGGTCTGCATCATCACATGTGAATAGGAAAGGCTTACAATAAAATGACATACATACATCCACAGAACTTGCATAAGCTCAAGCAATACACAATTAATCTTGTCAAAATGTTTTGAACAGATTTGAACACTTTGAAATTATACCAAAGGAATATTCTGAATCCTGTGGTAGCAAAGTTTCTTTGACCATGCCTTACGTTCCTCAAACTGTTTTTACTGTGTTTTAACACCAATTAAAACATAATATGCCTCATTTACCTCTTCTCTGCTGTCTGAAGCCATTTCTTCCTTTGCTGAGGTGTTTCTAATGTTTTGCTGTGTAGCAGTAACCCAGTGAGTCTCAGCACTGGTGCCACAATGTGCATCTAATGTTTCTAAAGTGAATTTCAGAGGCCTATGAATCGCCTACATCCCTCTAAAGTGCTAAATCCGTCATAGGGCTTACAAAGAATTTCCATAGCATATGCGCCATGTGCCAAGTTTAGACACTGGCCTAGACAGGAGTGAATTTCAGTCATAATGAAAAGATAAGCACTACCTACTATTAAATTATTGTGCCAGTAGGAAAACAGGGGTTCTTTTGTACTGATCCAGTTGATCCATTCAGAGATCTTTGTTTACAAGGGAAGATAGTCTTAATGTTGATATTGTTGATTTTGTAGCGCAGCTGAAATGAGTTGAAATATGTTGAAGTCAAGCTTTAAGGTCAAAAATTATGTCAAAATAGAACTAGGTTTACACCCTGTGGTGGCAGATTTCCTGCTCTCAAGGGCAAGGGCATAACAGACAAGAGAAGGGAAAGGAAGGGAAATAGTAGCAGCTGTTGCAGCAATGCAGTTTATATTAGCCAATATTTTTTGTGAAATTAATATGATGCTTCACCATTATACTGGGGTTTTTTTGCAAGAACTGTTAAAATTTAACGGTTTAAAGCTGTGATATTTCTAATTTTTTTTTAACAGCCCTTTTCCTGAATTTTAACAGTTCTAATTATCTTGCACAGATTATAGTAAAATGAAAATCCTTTCTGTAAGTCACAGTTTCCAGCAGTTTCACAACATATGAGGTTTGTCTGGGGCTGCAGGCCTAGGGTTATATAGAAAACAGCACCCTGTCTCAGCGACTGCTGCTAGCCCTTGCTCTGAGAGCTGTGATTCATCATCTCCTGGCAGCTCAGGTGTCCTCTGGGAGCTTGTGGTGTGTGATGTTACAGCGTGGCAGTACGTTATTGAGGGTCTAGTGGAGATAGGCTTCATTATTTCTGTTCTGCCAGTGCAAGATGTAATAGTTTGCTTCTAAAATGCACAAGCATTTGATAAGAAATGTTAAGTTTGTGTACAGATATCTATTACTTTTAATTCGTATCAATGTTTCCTTAGACAAGGTTTGACCCCATATTGACTAGTCAAGTATGTTTGGAAATTGTATCTTCACAAATTTTGTTTACACATCCTTCTCCTTCAGCAAAAGAAAATCTAGTAAGATACAGTAAAAAATTATCTTTTATTTAATAAGCAATTTGTTTTTAATAACATGGAAAAGCTTAATAAAGGATACACATTATTTGTTTTTTAAAAAAATACATTTAACTAATAGGAAAGAACAAAAGTATATGAAAGTTTCTGAGGGAAGGCATTTTGTTTTGGGAGTAATTTAAACTGAATTCAGTAATTACAAGAGAAGGATCATGCTGTGATGAAAATTTCTATGCCATGTTTCAGCATAGAGCAAAAGTTCATAGCCAAAGTTTGATCCCTGATATTTTCCTATACTTTAATTTAGAATGTGTCCAGTGCTGTTTCAAACAGCGCTAAGAGAAGTTTCCTGTGTTATAACTTTGACCTTCTTCAATATTTGTTACATCAGTTTTTGTCCAGCTTTCCTATTAGCAGATCAGACATGATCTATTTTATCTTAACTCAAGTGGCTTGTGTATTCCTGTGAAGACAGTATACCAAATCATAAAGATCAAAAGTACCCATTTGTTCTACCTCAGTTAGACTTCTTTATTTCCTGCATACTTGGTATGCATTAGCTTTTGGCCTTTTATATAAAGTAGTACAGCATTTTAAACACCATAGATCTTATATAAAAATTGCACTATACCATTCTTTTAGTAATAATAAAAGATCTTTAGCACCAAAATCAGAATGGGCTCTTGATACAAGAAAGGAATTTCTGTAATTAATAAAGAAAGGTCGGGTGTGCTAGAGTGAAAACATGACTTTGTGACTTGTTATGCATTTGCATTTAACTATATTCTCCCATAACAAGAACGTTGCTGTCTAAAGTCCACTTTTTTTCCCCCATGGCAATCTGAAATTTTCCAAAGATTTTTTAAAAAATTTCAGAGTAGCACCAAAGTATTGAAATAACCTCATAATAGTTTATTGAAATGAAAAATGAAAAAAAAAAAAAAATCAAAACCAACTCACAAAACCTGAAAACAACTGAAGAAAACACTTTTCTGTAATGGTGCATAAAGATAGGGTCTCAGTAAATGAAGAGAAAACAATTTTTGGTCCTATCCAATACTATTTAGGTCAATAGAATAACCCAGTCAGTAGATCTGCTCTTAAATGGTCTGGGAGAAATGTTTCTATGACTAGACCATTCTCATCTAGATCATAAGGAGATTAAAAAAAAAAAAGCTTTGGTCAAAGAGCACTAAAAATCTAATTTTTCAAAAGCCACAAAATGTTTCAGGACTGTTACTGACAGACAGAAATACTCCATTTCAGTTTATTTTCACAGGTGATTCGGAAGGTCTATGGCTTATATAAACTATATCCTTCCGTTATGCATTTATTACAACCAATAAGTTAGGTGTGTTTATAACCTGATAGACACCTGTGAAAAACAGAAATTAGTTTCTGTTGGTTTAGCTGTAATTTTTATGGGATGTCAAATTGTATTTGGAAAGTATCAACTGAATCAATCCTTGTTGGTAGTAATTGCAGAGGCAGATTATTCCTTGCCTGTTTGATCTTTGACATGCATTAGTTTCTGTTTAATTTTCTAATTTAAGGAAAGACTGTAATCTGCCCTTTACCATAGTCATGGAAGTCAGGTTTCTTAAGGCATCTCTTTTTCCCGTTTAAACCTTCCTACCTCATCGAACTCTGGGAGCAGAAAAAGGTGAGCCACTACTATTAACCAGGAGTAACATGGCTGAAAACAGGCAAGGAATGGGAAAAATTTTGGCAACACCTCATGCAGTCTGGAAGAAAAGATGTGAAATTGCTACAGATATAGGCCAAAATACATTTGTTTTTGTCAGAAAGCACCAATTCAGTAAAACCTAAACTTGCTGTAGAAGTATATTGTATTTGTAAAAAAATATTTTGCACTTATGTGCAGTGTGTACTGATCTAAGCTTCTGTCTATGACTTTCTTTAGCTTTGACTTCTGCTCAGTTTTCTTTAATGAAAAGCATTGAAAGAGAGTGAAATTGTGGAGGCTTCCCGCTTTCATGAAAAGGAATTCTGTTCCTGGCAGGAAGCCATGCAAAGCCCATCGGGGCTCCCTGAGTACAGGTGAGCTATTGTGGCCCAATCATGAAGTCCTTACATCAATCAGCTCTTACCTAGGAAGGTGGCCAGATTAAGAAAAAATGTTCTGAATGTTTTGTTTTGTTTCATTTTGTTTTGTTGGGTTTTTTTTGTTTGTTTGTGTTTTTTTTTTTTCAAATATGAGCATAGGGTAGTAAGGAATTTAAACAAGTGGATTAAAAAACCAAGTAAAATTAAGTAAAATACATTAAAATGTACATTTTTTTTTTTAAGTAGCAGTACACCTATGACTAGCAAAAGCTATTTTTGAAACTTGTCTTTTTAAGCAGAATCTATTTTAGACAAAAGTCTATTGGATGGTGGTTAAAAGAATCATAACATCTTTAGGACAATGTGATAAATAAGTGACAGCATGAGACAATAGAAAAAATATTCAGTTATTAGTTCCCAGGCCCTAACAATTGAGATTGGTCCTCTATTTCTTTGCAAATTTCATTTTTCCATTTTCTTGGACCTACCTTTTCCACATTGTGTGCTGTAATTTCATTTAAATAAACAAGAAAGGAATGCAGGAGTAAACAAGTGTAACAAGGTTTATTTAAAGTACTTCCAGTAGTTGAGTAATTTAGAAGCAATTTGGTAGTCTGTTTCTTAAAACTGAAGGATAAATTTGACCAAGAAATGAGACTCTGAATCTGAAAGGCATTTTTAACAAAACTTATTTGATGATAATGCTTTTGAGCATTTGAAGTGGGAAGAAGATAGTTTTGTTTCTGTTGTTGTTTTGTGGAGTTGGATAAAGAGTTTTGGTAATGAGCTAAAATCTCCAATAGTTTGCAAAAAAAAAAAAAAAAGGAGATGCTCTGCTAGTAGGTAAAAAAATCTTGAGGCCTTGTTTACAAAGGTATATATTTATGCTTAATTTAATGTACTGTGAATAGTTCCTATAAATTCAGTAAGTAATGAGCCAAATGTAATGTGTGGAAGTTTTTACAAAATGGTGGTATAGAGGTGGTATTGAATGGATCACAGTGGAAGCAGAGTATGATGGACTAATCTCCTGGCTAAGATGAGAAACATGGTTTGGTTCTGGGTTTGTTGTTTTTGGTTTTTTTTCGGTTGTTGGGTTTTTGTTTTTTTTTTTTTTACTAAGGAGCATCACCAGTAAAAGGTAAAATCAGTAATAATCCAATGTATTTTGAATTCAAATAACATATACCACAGAATCTTTCATTTTCTGTATTAATGAAAGAACAAGATTATTTTCTTTAATTCAACCCTATTAGCCAAAAGTAGACATGGGTTGCTCTGATGTGCCCTTTGAAATTAGAAGCACACACATCTGTCCTTCAGGTTACAAGGGATCAATCTAAAAACTTACCATGGACGAGACTTTTGCTAAAAGTCATAAAAAAAGATGAATGTAATGTAGAGGTGATATAGAGCCATTCTCCTAGTCTGATGCTCCAGATTGTGTCTGACAACTCTCTGTGATGCAGATCATTTAAGTGAAATTCCTAGAAACGGGTCACATCATCTGACAGCCTACCAGCTTTTGGAAGCTAGATTTTCTCACTGTTACAAAGAACCAAGAAATCATTCTAGAACCAGTGGGGAATGAACCAATCTCTGATTTGCATGAAGAACAAAATTTTGGTTTACAAAGAAAGTTCTGGTCCCATTCCTGATAGGTGATGCTTTTATCATTCAGAAACTCATTGTTTGCCTGCTGCAAACTGTCAACTCAAGCATTACTGTGGAGAGAGGAGAACAATAATACCAGGGAGATAAAAATACTTTACCTAATGCAGACAGTGTCTTTGTAGGTCCAGATAAGATATATACACAATATAGGCAATAAAACTCAAACATGATTCCAGGAAACAAAGAGAACTCACTGCTTCTATACAGCGTGTCTGCCAAAATGGCTTATTAGATTTTCTGACCAACCTGCAGGATAAAAGTCTTGTCAACATTGCACTTGCCAGAGCACAGAGAAGAGCAAAGCTAACAAGACTATCACTAAGCGGAAATCCTAGCAATAACTGCAAAATGTGTTCCACTTTTACATGTTTCCCTCCCTCCAAGAGGGGAGAAAATTATTATCTTTCTGGATATATAAAGCATATAACTCTGTTCTTTGTTTTAAATAAAAATAATAACAAAAGAGAGAAAATAAAACGTTCATAAGAGACCACACTGTTTCTGCCCTGCTAAGTGTAATCAGGAGGAACGTAGTGGGATGAGGTTTGGAGTTCCTTCCTTGGCATGTAGGACCTCAGTGATGATTAGGAATGCCAACTTCACACCTTACCAGCCCCAGGAATTTTAAACCTAAGTCCTCCTTGGCACTTTTAGGTATCTAAGTCTACCCAGAAGTGCCTTGAGATGGTGAGTTAAGTATTTTATTCTTATCTAGCTTCTCTTTCAACTGAACTGCAGAATAGAGGGGGAATTAAAAATGTGTAAGTCGCTTAAATGAACTGAATAGTGCTCTGCACCCAGTACTTCTGAGTTCAACATGCAGCACAGGAGCTGTGATCTTTTTCATTCAGAAAGCAGCTGCTGTACAATAGTCAGCTTATATTGGAGATTTCCATATGTTGGGCAACAATCTGGGCAAAGGAACCCTTCCCGTTCTCTGTTGAAGCTGGGTCACTGATGAGGCCAGAAATGGAAAGTTTATAGGATAAGAACATAAGCAGGAACTTGACTTTCCATCCTAATAATTAAGTCCTTGGGTTTGAGTGTTGGGTTCTGATCTGTGAACCAAAGACTTTTCTTGCAAGAGACAGCTGTGAAGTGTTTACTTCAGCAGCAGTGGGCCTGACTATTGCTAATCTGCCTGCAGAAACCCTAAAACTGAAAATCGTATTTCAAGGGTTTTATTTAGGCCATCTGTGTCTATTATGTCTCTGGAAAATTATCAAGGCAAAAGTGAAATGAGCTACTTAGAGATGCAACACTTTCCAGTACATTCTGCATCCTACAAAACAATCTAAACAACTCATTTACCAAATAAAGTTAATGTAATAATGAAAGGATATCACATTAATGTGGAGGTAAGTTAGAGATACCGTGAAAAAAAAATATCTAACTTTCCATCTTAACATATTGCATGTAATACTCTTGAGTTTTTCTCATAGCTTGTACTCACTGAGAGTCTACTTATTTATGACTTCAAAGCCAACAGAAAATTTGAAAGACCCTTATTTGTTAAAAACAAAGTGTAGGCTGTTGACTATATTTTGATCTATTTAAAGAGGAAGGTGAAGAGCTGCTCTTGGCTATATTTTAGTTTATTTCTGGACTGGCATACTGATTTATTACTTTCTGGGTTTTTTCCCCACAATTGCCAGCATGTATTTGTCAAGCTGCTGAAAAATACTGAAATTGTATAGCAATTTTTCTCCTGGAGTTTGTTTAAAATGTTTAACTTGATATATGACTGAAAGAATGACTTTCTCCATGCTCTGCTATTTGTAAAGCTGCAATTAAAACAACCAGTTAGTGTAGTTTTTATCTCATTTTTAGTGGATAAATTGATTGAAACTTCCTATATGTGCTCATCTTTCCCACAACAAGGTTTAATTTGATCTTTAAAGAAAAAAAAATAGTTGCATCCACTTTTTGAAAGTGTTAACTGAAATAATCCTGTAAGATGCCGGTTTGATTCAAACCTTAACTCCTCGTTGAGGCGTAAAACAATGAAAAGTGACAACAGCCTGCTTTCAAGATAAATTATTATAAACACATTTCTTAAGTCTGTGTGTTTACTATATAAATATGCCCCAAACCGGATTATCCATTAAAACTAGGCTTTCACCTCCCATTCCTACAATCCAGATTTATCAGAAATTCGCCCCCTATGAAACTCTTCGTGATTCCAACAGACCTGATTCCTCTTGCTTGTTTTATTTCTAAACTATAAATATTGTTTTTTCGCTCCTCAGCGTGGAGATTTGGCTACATCCATTTTACATGCTTACTGGAGTAGAAAACTGCCTAATCAGATAGGAAAACAGTTGGCGGTATATAAATCAGGGTTTGCTGAGGATTTCAAAGTGAGAAACTGGCAGACGAGCACATATCCTAGGAGTCCTGCCTTTCCCCAGCTTCCCTGTAGAGATTTCACATGGCAAATATGATCACCAGGGCCATCTGTATAAATACATGGGTGTGTTGTCCTGAATTAACACAGCAGCTCTACTGGGAAATGTAATTAAGGTCTTATTTTTAAATTTCCCCACCAGACTTTCTGAAATATAGATTTATATACTAGGAACAAAAATCTTATCTTGATTTTGATGAGGTAATCAATAGTAATATGTGGTTTACTACCAACTAGTCTAACAGAAACCCCAAAGTTGAGAGTGCTCCTTAGTGATTCTCCAGGGATGAATTTGCCTTCTCCAGTCCTGTAGATCAGTAACACTATGATTTTGAAAGTAATGCTGTGCTACAAACAGCTTTTCTTATACTCAAAGAAAAAAACCCAACTTTTTATATACGAATGGTTTTACCGTAACATTGCCAGCTCTACTCAGTCGACATTCCTTCCTAACGTTCATGTTGAAATCGAGTTAAGTAAAGATTCATGTTGTAGTGGTGACAGGAGGAGTTGTTACACAAGATGTAAAGTTTCCCTTGGATTTCATGTCACGATTTTTTCTCATTATTTAAACAAGAACTACATTGAAGTGGTGCAGGTACCAGGCAATAAAGATTTCCCTCGGTGCTGACAAACTCTGAGACCGCAAACGGAGGTGCTTATATGCTGCAAGAGATATTGCATAATGTTTCCTTTAGGCTAGGGATTGCTGTCACAAAGGAAACATCTCTATATAAGAACTACTCTTATGGAAAAAAAAACATTTATTTCTCATTATATATGAAGATTTTACTTCCAGCATGTTTTATTCAGTAATGTATGGAATCTATTTCTAAGCATGCAGCTTTTAGCTTGCCTTGTTTATTAAACTGTTCTTGGAATTCCTTCAAGTGTTGTCAGTAATTCTGCTTTATTATTTAGCCATATCCAAGTACAATAATGCAGGGAATATGTTGCTTGTTTAAAAAAAAAGAGTAATAAGAATACATGTTTTGTGGAGAGGTCTGACAAAGGTTTTATAAGTGGTGTACATAAGATAAGTACATATCTGATTTGTAGACAGTTTATCGAGTCCATTTGTAGGGATTTTGGCAGGTGAAAAATTATTTTTGTGGCTATGGAATGTTAAAAATAAATAAAGCAAACAGGAAAAGAGTTTTGCTGGAATGCTGCAGTTCATCTGTGGGTCACTGGCATGGGAGTTGAGGTGCACATGATGTGTTGAGAGGAAAAATTGGAGACAGGAATTGATTTAGAACAGTAGGTGTCTGTATCAGGGAAACAAACATAAACATAAACCCCCCAGCCATATTGGTCAGAATACAGATAAGGTCATCACTGGACAACAGTTGGGGTATTTCAACAGTTAGGGGATTGGTAGCTATTTTTCTGTATTCCCAAAATCACTGCAAGATGATGATATAAAGAACAAGAATATTTTATATTCACAATCAGACTCTTTTTCCTCTAAATTCTATGAAACAGGGTTTGAAGTACAGTTGATACAGATACTGAATAATGATATTGCCACTTATTTTTTAAAATTTTCAGGCTACTTTCCAGCAAAAAGGTCTAAAACAAAACTTTCTACTGCATACAAAAATTATAGTAGTAGAGAGCTTTTTCTCTTTTCAGTTAAAATCCTGCCACAAAAACTGAAAGCTGTGCTGCTATTGTTATCACATTTATTATGTTAATTTTTTAATTTTTAATTTAAATTTTTTTTCCCTGAAATGAGAACATTGTGAAAATTCTTATTTTAAAAAGCCATTTTGAGTACAAAGTTATATTAAGCTGAAAATCATAGGATCATAGAGTCATAGAATGGTTTGGCTTGGAAGGGACCTTTAGAGGCCATCTAGTCCAACCCCCCTGCAATGAGCAGGGACATCTTCAACTAGATCAGGTTGCTCAGAGCCCCATCCAACCTCATCTTGACTGCTTCTAGGGATGGAGCCTCCACAACCTCCCTGGGCAACCTGTTCCAGTGTTTCACCACCCTCATTTGTAAAAAATTTTTTCCTTATATCCAGTCTAAGTCTACCCTCCATTAGTTTACAGCCATTACCCCATGTCCTGTCACAACAGGCCTTGCCAAAGGTTGCCCCCATCTTTCCTGTAGTCCACCTTTAATTACTGGAAGGCTGCAATAAGGTGTCCCTGCAGCCTTCTCTTCTCCAGGCCGAACAAACCCAACTCTCTCAGTCTGTGCTTGTAGGAGAGGTGCTGCAGCCCTTGGATCATTTTTGTGGCCCTCCTCTGGACCCACTCCAACAGTTCCATGTCCTTCCGGTGCTGAGGGCTCCAGAGCTGGATGCAGCACTCCAGGTGGGGTCTCACCAGAGTGGAGTAGAGGGGCAGAGTCACCTCCCCTGTCCTGCTGGCCACACTTCTTTTGATGCAGCCCAGGATATGGTTGGCCTTCTAGGCTGCAAGCGCACCACATTGTTGGCTCATGTCCTGCTTTTCATCCACCACTACCCCTAAATCCTTCTCCTCAGGGCTGTATTCAATCCCCAGCCTGTATTGATACCGGGGGTTGTCCTGACCCAGGTGCAGGACCTTGCGCTTGGCCTTGTTGAACTTCATGAGGTTCTCACAGGCCCACCTCTACAGCTTGCCCAGGTCTCTCC
Organism: Phalacrocorax aristotelis; assembly: GCF_949628215.1. Classification (NCBI taxonomy): domain Eukaryota; kingdom Metazoa; phylum Chordata; class Aves; order Suliformes; family Phalacrocoracidae; genus Phalacrocorax; species Phalacrocorax aristotelis. The sequence continues at coordinate 32,464,093 of NC_134277.1, read as the reverse complement.
AGATGACATCCTGTCCTTCTGGCATGTCAACTGCACCACTCAGCTTGGTGTCGTGCAAACTTGCTGAGGATATATGTACTTTGGTGTCTGATTGCAACTGCAGCATAAGGCTGGTTACTGCTACCATGAACACTCACGAGCTCCTTTGCAATTGCCATTCTCCAGGGAAGATGTCTGGACACGATGAAGGCACAGAAATGAGGGTAGACTGACAGCTGAAAGGTAGATGGGTAGGTGGAGTACCTGCCACTGCCTTTCCCCTCTCCATTGCCTGTTAGGCATTCTTTTGAATATGGGCTGCTATTACGCCACATAAAATTTTGTTATGAGTCAATTCTTACAAACTTCATTAATTTCACTGTGATTTCAGTTGGTTCCTGTCAGCCCAACATGGCAGGACCAGAGCCTTGCCTGGCAAAAATTGTCTTACTATTCTATCCTTGGCAATTTGGCGAAAGATCTCCTTGTAGGAGTTTTGTGCCTGATAAGATGGCAGAATATAGAAAAATTTGACAAAATTCAAGAAAATAATTATGTCCTTTGGCATGTGGTGCTGCAGGAGCCTTCCAAATTCAGTCTTTGAGTGGTGATATGTTTCTGTTTGGAACAATATATGGTTTGATGATGTGGAATATGATGATAAAATACACATAAAATATCTATAAAATTTTGGCATCAGAAATTTTCCACTGACAACAGTTTTTTCTGTTTTAGAAGTGTGCTAAATATACAGAAGTAAACTTACTGATAGTAAAGGAGGTTTCTGGAAATAGCACCCTGTACCATTTTGAAAATCTGGTGAAAATATAGTTTTGATGTGTTTTAGCCAAAGTGTTGATGTATGGATTGCTAATTTCAGCATGCTGGATTTTTGCATGGTCAGATACAAAATTCTATACCACCTCTGAGCTTAAACGTCATGTGGTTATAATTGCTGTCTCAGATGATATTTCCATCAGTGTGTGGCTAGTGTGTCTTTGCAATAGAGGTAACCTTGGCTGAATAATGAATCGAAGTAGGCCCAGGCATCAATCACTAATGATGCTGCAGAGAAGATATTTCAGTAGATTTGTAAATGTCATCACCCAATGAAAGACTATGTCGTGGGCTGAGACCATTTTAAAGGATGAGAGAGGTTTCATTTTCCAAAGAAAATACTTTCTCTAGGATTAGTCAGAAGTATTTATTTAAAATTTTACATAAGTTCCTGAGGTCCTTCGGGATCCCCAAGGCACAAAGTTCCACTTTAACATATTGATGTATTATATGGACTTTCAAAAAGATGAATTTTAATTTTAAAATATGAATTTAATCAGCTGGATATTAAAGACTTGAAGGCATTCATTATGAGGACATTTTATTATAATCCACCTGTAGGCTAGAAGTGAAGACTGCTATTCCTTAGCGATTCCCTGCTCTCCTAATGCAGATTTGGTTTATTTTCACAAAAATTGTTAAAATACTGAGCTCAAAATATATTGAAAGCAAGTGGATCAAAGTTAGGTGCAGTCCAATAGATAAATTGCTGCTTTCTCAGGTGCAGGGCTGCAGTTCAATCCAAGACATTTGACTCAGATTAAATTAATTTAGTGGTCACATCTCACATGGCTTAAAACAGTGGGATTTTCTGCTTGAGAGAGGCGGGAAATGGAGCTAACATCAATGATGAATTGTTTCTCACCTTTAGGTGGTCTTTTCAGGCTTGAACTTATTTTGAGGGAGTACTGAGAAAAACAAATGGTCCTACGTATGTTGTCCTTGGCTTCTGAGTTAAACAAAAAAACCCCAAACTTGTCCCAGTATTCTGCTTTTCCAGTCAAGTGTGTGCAGGATTTTGAGACAGATGCTCCAAATGTTATAGTTCTCTATCTGAAGAATTTGCTCATTTCTGTACTCCTTTAATTACAGAAATGTTCTACTTAACCTATTAAGTAGAATTTCATTTAGCTGTTATTAAAGACAAAAATGAACAAAAGTATTTATTCCTTTTATTGTGATATTTGCCTGATCCACAAAAATTTAAATACATCTGAAGAATGTCCTGTGCCTACTTTTTCAGTCCACATCTACTTCCACCTGGACAAGTGTGAATTAAACAGAAATGGACTGGCATTTTTGAGGACTATGTTCTGTAAACCTTAAATGAATAAAAATCCTTGTATGTTTAGTTATTTAGATGAATGGGCCTGCCTTTATGAGTAATGCCTGTCTGCCTTTCTACTTTATGTGTTGTTTGCCAATATTATCTCTATTATTATATTACGGATCACCCATTTCTGCAGTATGAATATTAAATTTACTTATTAAGTTCTGTAAAAGGTTAAGTAATAGGTTTTAGGTTTCGTTTCTTAAGGTCTAAGCATTTTTACTGAACTGCTTTTCCACCTCACCCCCTGCCTCTTTTAATTGCAAGGCCATTATGGCCATAATGGCCATAATCGGACATGGTAAATAGATACTATTTTAGGATATATTTTGAACAGAAATCCTTTAGGGTCACCCAGTGATTGCATCTATCCACACACTTCTGTTGAGCTAACCAAAGCACAAAATTTTAAGTTAATGCTGGCTTTCCTCTGTCTCCATAATATAGGAGAGTACCTAATTTAGCATAAACCCTACTGATATAAACTTAATTCATCAGCGTTTTCTGACAATGCTTGGATCATTAGAGTAAGTTTATGCCAATAAATGCTTTCTGTCATTTTTGGTCTGGTACTAAAACAATCAAGGCTGGATTTTCTGTACTGAAATCGTTGCCTTAGATCACTATGAATTTATGCTGGTTTTTTCATGCCTCTGACTCATGCTGGTGTGTTTGTGACCATATGTTGGATCAGATTCAGGAACTGATCCAGTTAAACTAATGTAGGAAAACAAAACAAAACAAAATTAGTTTTAACTTGCATCAGTTCCCTAATGAGGTTTGTTGCGTTACTGCATTTGTGCCGAGGTAAAAGAAGGGTATTGATAGAAGGAACAAGCAGTCAAAGGTACTGAAGGAGGAAGGGGTACTGGTTTCTGTGTCAGTGCCAGTTCTTTGCTGATGTAAACTGTTCACATAACTGAGACCTTAGAGTTACACTGGACCCCAAGAAGTGCCAATGGATATGGGTGAAAAATGTGAGTGAAATGATCTGTATGGAACCATGAACTGATAATAAAAATATGCTGCTGAATCAAAAAGGAATTTAGTTTTTAACTTGTATTTTACTAAGTTTCACTTTTTTCATGGAAATTATTGTCATACAGTGAAATGGTTCAGGCAAAAAAAAATTGCATTCTTGTATTTTTATGCAATTCTTCTTAAGATGAACATCTTCTTCATGCATTTCCTCCCCCTCTTTTACCTCCCTCTTCTTGATTTTATAAAGTATTTTCAAATTCATTGAAACATTACTTTTTTTAAGGTTATCACCAACCTTGGGCCTCTGGAGTGGATTCTTAATACTCCCAGTCATCACAGAGTTCATCATGGTAAGCTAAAAGTGTAACCTCTTATTTCTCAGTGCGTTCTTTCTCATTGTCACTTTTTGTGTATTAATAATAAAGTACTAAAATTGTACTCTAAAGTTAGTTTTACAGAAGGATTTTAATTTTGAACATTGCTTCAAAAATAGTCCTTGTTCTGTTAGAAACTTCACAGTATTTTTACAAACCTTTTTATAACTTAAATTTGATTTTAAAAGTTTTACATTTAGGATTAATTACTGAGCAGAAATTAAACCTGGATAATGTGAAATAATTGGAAGACTTTGAGCAAAACAGTTCAACATTTGTAAATATGAAGAGTGATATTAAAATATCTCATCCTTCCCTGACTACTAAAATATCATCAACTTGTCAATCACCAACAGATGCGTTTGCATTCAAATTCAAGCACTGAATGTGTGAAAAGGCGTGGTTTCCCTTTAGAAGAAGAACTATTAAATGTTTTAGTGGAATTTTGTTTCAGCTGTCTGAATTCCTGAAAAATCTCACTTCACACAAGTGCATGATGGTTGACTTTTCGTCAATATTCAGACTCATTTGAGACCATACTGCATACATAAATTAGATTAATAGCTCCACTGCCTACTGAAAAATGTCATGAATATATCTGAGGAATAGAAGTGGATTTCGTAGATGCTCTTGGATCATTCAGTGTGCAGAGATAACAAGTAAAAAAGTAATTGGGGAATGGAAGAACAAAATAATTTGAAACAGACTCAAATGCAGTTATATGTACAGAGGATGTTATTAATATTTATTATATCCTCCCTGTGTAAAGTGTTTATGGCACTGTGTAGACTTTTTAAAAAGACTGTGGTGCTGTAAGTGTCTAATCCTTGAAATTTACACAAGTACTGGTAATCCTGGAGGGAGACTCTCTGCTCTTATTTGCTCTGCTGTAAATCCAAACTAATCCTCTGATCCTGATTGGAGTTAAGCAGAATCACTCCAGAGCTGGTCAAGTGTTGTGCAGTCACTCCAGACAATCTCCACAAACCTGGGGATATGTAATCAATGTTTCTTTGCTCACAGTTTTGATAGGACAGCTTATATAAAAATCCACTCCCTAGAAAAGAGATAGAAGGATCAGTTTTACTCACACTGAATTTAATAATAAAGAAAGCAGGATCAGACATATGGCAGAGAAAATAGAGACAGCCAAAAGCCATTGAGACGATTGTGCATAAATGTATTTAGCATATATTTTCTTAGGTATAAACTGTTGAAATTATTTTTTGTTTGCTTTTTAATTTGTCTTTATAAGTATATTTTGAACTGAGTCTAGTCTCCAGAATAATCCTTTTATTTCACAGAAATTTTGGGTGTGACATGTTTGGTTTGTATGTTGGAATCTGAGTAGAAACAGAGCAATAAGCCTAAGAAGAAAAAAGAAATTTTATAGGTGTATAAGAAGTAGAGCGTTAGCTACCTTTAAATATTATTTTTAGATTATAAATTGATGCTAATGATGAATATTTCCTTTCATAATTCTGTTGCATATATTCTTATATATGTAATTACTGGTCTTATAAATGATTTTTATTATAGGTAGAAATCCTTACTGCATTGACAAAAATTATGGAGGCACACTCATTATTTGGGACAGGATATTTGGTAAGTAAAAAAAAAATTATTCTCTCTCATGTTTAGTTAGTGTGGCAAAATTATGTATACTTTTGACTTTGATTGTTCGTTGTTCTTTTTTTCTCTTCTTTCATCAGGAACATTTGAAGCAGAAGGTGCAAAAGTTGTGTACGGCTTAACACATCCAGTAAATTCATTTGATCCCATCACGCTCCAGGTGCTATAATTTGTATCACTGACTCTGGTATCTGCAACAGGCATTCGTGTTCAAAAAAACCTCCTGCCTTAGGAAAAGTTGAGGCCGTCCTTGCATTCTGCACAGTCAATTAAATTATCTGCAGTCTTTTCAGTATTTCATTACAAAACAATTATTTCTACTCAGTGCACTAAGCATATGCAGTGCTTGTAGTCATCATGAAAATACAATACAGTAAAATTAACAACTAATTACAGTGGAGATGTAACAGGCCTTGGACTGAATGATGTCCATTTTGCTGTAGGCAGAGCAATATGCAGCAAAGCACAGACAAAAATATATATATTGTCTGTTGTTTGTCTTCTCTAAATATTGCTATTTCAAAAATAACCCCGTGGTGCAATATCTTTACTTTTTCTCTCTCTTCTGCATATTTGCAGTTCAAGGTACTCCAGAATGATTTGTATTGACAGCAATATAGCAGCCATCGTGGTCTCAACAAAACCTCCAGAACAGGCTGAATATAGGTTGTTTTGTTGGTGTTGTTTTTTTTTTTTTAAAAAAAAAGAAAAAGTACTTAGTGTGGCGCTTCTTAGCTTTATTGATCCAGGCTTCACTGCTTCACCTGAGCTGGATAAAAATTCTCTGTAAAAACCTCAGGGACTGAGGAGTATTGAAATCCCTGTTTGCTTTTCATGACTGTTCACCCAAGGAGTCATCTCAAAGAATGAGACATTCTACCTGCAGGGGTATCTGGGCTAGAAGGTGGAAGGATGGCCACAGCCTGTGCAATTGTAGCCATTCCAGTCAGAAACTAAGTAATTTAGTTATTAAGAGTATGTCATGTCAACGTCCCAGTAACCAAATTCTAGTTTAAAACTACGATAAATATAGCTATACAATATGCCATTAAATACTCTGGATTGATTACAGGAGAGACAGATTTTCCTCTGGGCAGAAGTAATTGTAATCCTCCCTATAAATCAAAGGCTTGATATGGCTCCTGCCTATTTCAGTCAGGTTTTCTGAACTTCTGACTGTCTTCATCTATTCCTAATTTATTCTCCTTAGACTTTGAAAAATAATTTACTTGAGAGATAAAAATTAATAAAATATAATGTTTTATTAAACTTTATTTTACTAACAATGAAAAATTACTTGCTATTTTTTTCAGTTACGACCCTTGGCTCATATTTGGAACACGTTTTGGGCCACACCTGGATTCTGCAACAAGCTTTCTGTCATATTCAAAGGGCCAGGCTGGGGACCAGGCAAGCCTAGACTTGGCCTTCCTGAGGAAATCCCAGTGGTAAATAGAACATGTATAGGCTTTCAGTTTTGTGTAATTTACTTGGACCTCTTAATGCTACTGGATCAATGTTAAAAACTCAACACATGCTATTTTAAATTAGCAAATTAGCAGTCATAAAGCATAGGGGAAGACGAAATGGGAGCAGAAACTGAAGGAAATGAATGTTTTAGCTGTGTTTTTTTTCTTGTTATTTGAAGGAAAAAAAATATAGTTTTTATTTATCTTTTCATTATTCATTTCCTAAAGAGATTTTCAAAATTGTTCTGTAGAGTACGGTAACTTTTCTTTTTCTTTTAGCTATGAACATACGCACACACACAGAGTTAAACTCTGTCTCACACTAGGTAGTACATAATTTTGATAGTGGATTGTCTTTGTGCAATTATCTATGTCCCTTAATCTTTTTTGTGTTTGTAAGTATAAAGAATACTAAGGAATAACAGGCTGGAGCAGGTCACTGTTGAAGACTGTTATCTGTTTTGCTTCATACAGATCACTGGAAAAGAAGTTCCTTTCAATCCAAGTGTACCGGCTTATCTTAATTGCTATGCAGTTGTACATTTTGCTGTAATAATGGACGTGTATACTGAGCTTCTTGGTACTGTGACTGTAAGTAATTCCTATCTTTATGAAATAGCATCTCATGCTAACAGTAATATGACACACAACGTATTTAAATAATAAAGCATTAAGTAGAGGCTCTACAGCCTGACTCATATCTTACTTAAGCTATTATAATAATAACTAGATTCTGTAAAAAGAAAAAAAATGGCTAAATATATAATTATATAATATATATAATACACTTATATTATATATAAATATATAAAAATATATAATTATATTATCTATTATCTATTATCTATTATCTATTATCTATTATCTATTACATATTTTATATTTTATATTTTATATAATAATTAAATCATATATTATATAATATATAATATAACATACAATGTTTTCTGTTGTTTATTAAGCAATATTTAGTAACCATATTAAGTTAAGCAATTAAATTAAAAATCATAAATGTTCCGTAGAACGTGTACGTGTCTGCTTCAGTTTTTAGGACCTCATGGAAGGAAAAACATATCTCAGACTTGAAATTATGTAGGTTTTAAGATTTCAAGGGTTGGTCATATTCTTAGATGCCAATAATGCCCAAGCTTTAGAAGGAAGATTGCAAAGGTCTTGCAGTGCTTGCAGGTGGGAAGCTTTGTGTCAGCATGAGTTCAGAGTTGGTGGAGCACAGACCCAGGGCAAATCCTTCTTCCAGACTCGAATATACAACAGCATTGATAGAAATACAGTAAGAAGAGACACGTTGGGCTGACAGGATATCCCTGGTAACATGATGTAATTTCTCCATGGATACCTGGTGGTCTCTGAAAGTGAACTATGAGACCATCTCTGCCTGCAAGAAGCAAGACATTATCTGCTTCCGTGGTTTCACACCCTCCATACCTTCCAACTTCCTTTTCATTCTTCCTTCCTTGACAACTCCTTCTACTTTACTAAAGCTTAAATCTTCTAACTTGGAAGCATAATATTCCCACAAAACAGTCAAAGGCCTACCAAAACACCCCAAAAGTCTATTAGTTTGATAAAATATCCTTTGGCCTTCTTAAACCCTTTTTAAGACCTCATTGGTTAAAGAGCAGGCTTGTGGCGTTTGTGTCACCCACGTTGCCACAGACCTTCTGTCAGGGTGCCAAGGGCCCCCTGTGGACCTGCCTCATCCCAGCATGCTTGCCTGGCAACCTCTGGCCCTTGGCTGATGGTGGTTACTGTCCCATGCCCACCTCGATGGATGCTGCAGGACAGCACCTTTCCTGCTGGGACCATGGCCCTGCCCCTCCACCCACCACTGCCCCCCACCCCTCCCTCAGGGAGCACCCTGATGCCTGTGCCATGACCGACATGCCTGAATCCAGCCAAGAGCAGTTTTCTAGAAATTAGCCTCTTTTGCATATCTGACAATGGTCATCCATGAAGGATTCCAGAGGACTGCAAAGCCATTTCAAAGCTGTCAGAAATCTTGTCCAAGTGCTGGCGTTTTTTGTCTTCCAACTCAGATATTCCTCCTGCATCCCAGGGCAAGAAGGGCAGGAGAGGGACTGCAATAATTTCTTGGAATATGTGGCAGCAGGCTTATAGTAGCTCTGGCAGTTCTGCATATTCAAGCTGCTACAGCTCTTTTTTTTTCAGTTTTTTGGTTAGATGTGTTCTGAGTAGCTCATCAGACCAGTAGAATGATGCAATTTTTGAGAAAAGTTTAAAGAGTATTTTATGTAGCATTCCCAATGCAATATAAAAGCTACCTCAGGCATACTCTTCTGATTAATATTAAGTTATTCTACACATTGTGTTCACCTCTGTAAAGGGTCACATTGCAACTGCAGGGAATTCAGAGATTAGTAAGCCATCTGAGGCTTAGTCTATTCTAAGAAATTTCTGAGGACAGGAAATTAAGCCAAAGGTAAGGACAAATACCTCCAATGTACACAAGATATACAGTATGCATGATTGCCAGTGTTCTTATATTGAGAAAAACCTCTGCAAGTCTTTCCGGATATACTTCTAGGTTCCTACATACCAGCAGCAAATCATATTTGTATAGGGATCAAACTGTGGGTTTTTTTGTTTGGTTGGTTTTTTGTCTTTTACTTTGCTACTGTTGCTTTTACCAGCAAGAAGTAAGGAGTCTGCCCATGAGTTTTTTCCTATTTTTTTTATTTTCTTTTTTTGCCTTTTTCTAGTACTGGAAGGAAAAATGGATGGTCCAAATTATTTTCTCTGCTGATAACTGCAGCTGTTTAAGAATAAGTAATAAGGGAAGTTGAAAAATACACCCAAGCCACAGATGATCATTAGATTCTTGCCGTCATGGAGGAAAGAGCCTGAAGATCCGCCATTTATGAACTTACTGTATAAAAACAACTAGAAAATTCTCTGCACAAAACTGTAGGGTAATAAGGTAGTAAGGATAAGAAGGGGAGCACGGGGGACTTAGAAGCACCTCATCTCAGGACATAAACCCTCAGCGTGGGTGTAGAAAGTGCTGGTCCCAAGGCAGAGTTCCAGCATTGCTCTGCAGTACAGTGGGGAAGCTGTCATGAGAAGGAAGCTTGTGTATGAATAACTTTACTTGGCAAAAATCTTTCTTCAATATCAGTTTTCCACTACACTGAGTTATGAAATGTCTATGGATACAACTGGAACTTTCTGTCTGGCTATGAATTATGTCATAACTGTGGCATAGCTCCATAAATGGAGAAAGCTAACTGTTTTCCTCATTTTTAGGTATAAGTTCCATTTCATAACAGCCATAAGACACAGCACACAGCTATTACATTTCTCAAGTGATTACAGTTGCTCAGTGTTTGGTCTCACGCCCTGTAGAAGTGTTAAATTTCTCTATACGTAAAGAGCAAACATATACCTTCGGTCTGAATGACCTACATTTAAGTTGCAAAAAGAGCATAACAGAAGGAACAAATACATATTTTCCACAGGAGAAAGCATACAGTGTTTATTTTCTGTATAGTGATCTGCACTACATCCAGAGAATAAAAATTACTTCTGAGCTCTGCACATCTAGATCTGATCCAAAGCTCATTGAAGAAATGGGAGTTGGATCAGTCCCAGAGAGAGTGCTAGGAGTGTAAAACTGCAGTACATTCAAAGCAAAAGTCTCATAGCTCCAGAACTGCATGTATCACATAAATCAAAGTGAAGTGTACCTAAAACTCATTTTGCAGTGTCTTTTTTTATTGTTGATAGAGACTGTAACATTTGCTGTGCGTATAATGCTGTGAATATGCGAGCAGTTTCAATTAGACAATAAGAAGTGATATCTTCTCTTGAAAGGGATAACACAGTTAATATATCCATTCAGTAAGCCATCACAAAGTACTGTATATGAAATATTGCTAAGAATTTACATTTTTTTAAGGAATTCTAAGTTAAAATTAATTCATACAAAGGCACCTAACAATACAAATTTCATAGCATTGTAGTAGCATTCTTCATTTGAATGTCAAAAGTCTCTGATATATGACAGAAGGGAATCTGTTAAATTACGAAGTGTGGTGACATCATTCCTAGCAGTTCTATGGAAACACTGAACACACCAGGATGAGAAAATGCATCCATGTTCTACTTCAAAAGGAATAAAACAATCTGAGTCCTTTGAAATATAAAAGTCAATTTGGAATCTTTCCAATTTCATCTAAATACACATTTGGAAAGGAATATATCCTTTGTTTAAGTGAATTATTTTTTCATTTCCTACAAAATATGAAATAATAAAGCTGTAGCAATCTGTTGATTACAAAACCATGTAAACTTCTTCCCAAAATTCTAAAACCTGCCTTTTTTTTTAAGGTTCCAAGATATTTTTAAAGCCTTCAATGAAATCAAAATCCAACAGAAATATTTTTTTCTGTTTGACTGCAGCCAATAACCGCATTGCTAAGTTGTGGCTGACTTGTAATTGGGGAACCTGCTGTGGTCCCACAGGCTTCTCTGTTTATACAAATACTCCAGTATATAAATACTCATTTATTTTATATATTCATCCATGCATATTATGTTTAAGTGGAACAAGGATGCTAGCACTAATGAAGGTGTAAAAGGCACATTCTTTTCACACTGCAACTTGCAGTGTGTAGACTTAATATATGATGTTTAGTTTAGTGATATAACCCACTGACTATTTTGTTGATTTTGGTAGACTAATGCCTAGAAAATGGATGCCTTTGCTGCCAGCATCCACTTCATAGAGTGATACATGTTTGAAGGTAAATAAAAGAATGAAGGCAGCACGTAACTATACCACTGGAGCTGTAAAGAGAAAGTTATGGAATCAAACTAATAATGCTAAAATTTATGCTATGTGTCTGGTTTCCTGAAAGCTGTTATTCTCAAATGGCATCATGATGTATTTCACTGCAAATTTCTTGGTAGTCCTTGACTAGGAGCACAAATGAGGGAATGCTTTTTTTTTTTGCTGTATGTGAACATGGTGCATGTATCTACCTACAGTGAAGGGTAACTTATACCTTCTGCCTTCATGGTTCCCAGCAAGGCTTTATGCCTCACCCTTCATCACTCCAGAAAGCTGAGGTCTTGGGAGGTGGAAGGCTGTAACACTGTACTCGGACATTACAGTGCCATGCATTTGTGTAGGTCTGATGATAGTGCCAGTTTGCATATAACTGATATGCAGGTTGTGCTTTAGATCCCTCCAGTCCTTCATATTCTGGGCCACAGTTGGTATTGGACCACAAGAAGTTTTACAAACAGCTAGTGTTCAAAATATTATGGTTCAAGTAGTAGAGCATCTGAAGAGAAATGGAAATTAGCCTGAAAAACAGAATCTGCAATATGCGATCATACCTGACTCAGGTAGTTAGTATACCAAGAACTACATACAGCATTCTAACCATTTAAACATAAAGTCTTGTTTATATTTGGGTTTGATTTTCCTAAATTATAAGGTGGCTTTAGTTCTTTCTTCTGATTTACTGACAAACATTAAAAAGTATTTCTATTCCCATATATTTTTTCTCTGGAAATCCATGTTTAAAACTGAACTGCATTTATTAATTTCCTTTCAAGTTCTTAATCTATGATTTTTATTTCTGTGGTTAGATAATTGTGAAGAGTCAAATGATAACTCCAGGCTCCAATTTTGTACATCTTAGAGAAAATGTTTAAGAGAAGTTTGCAGGGTCACAGTCCAAATTCTTTTATTCAATCTTTTCTTTCTGGAGAGAAAGCTGCAGTCTGCATTACAATATTATAGTGTCTTTACTATCGAGCTTATCATTATTTCAAGGTTCATCAACAGCAATATAGTAGAACAACAACAATAAAAACCATTGTTTCCTGAAAATATGTTAACTTTAAAAGAGTAATTTAAATTTTTTTTCCTACTCTTTTAGAAATGGCAATTAAAATATATCTTTAAGCAAAGAAAAAAAATTATATAAGTTATGAGAGAAAACACTGCAAAAAATATGACCCCAAAATGTCTGCTTTGGAGAAGTGTTTCCATGCTCCACTCAAATCCAACTCTTAGTGTAAGGACCAAATTCAGCCTCTACACTTACAGTCCAGCTAACGGCAAGAGACAGAATCGTTCAGAAAGTGGTCTCTTTCCACTGATTACAGAGAAAGCCTAGGTTAATAACAGGTTTTTAGGCACTTCAGCAAAGCTACTTAAAAGTAGGAAGAATGAAACAGCACCTTAGTTCTCTGAAATCGGAATCACAAGGAAACGCAGATGCCTAGGACTTGGTGACTGGTTGTCTAATGCTAGCCAGCTTGGAAACACTGGGAGAGCAGAAAAGAGTGAAATCATGCAGCCTTTTTAAACTGGAAATTGGAGACACCCTTATTCATTCATAGCAGGTAGTGCTGGATCCTTCCTGAAGACAAATATTAACATTTGTTCTCTCAAAGCCATTGCAGGTTCATTCATTTTCCATAAAGTGTGATTTTAGCCATGTATTGTAATGTAGCAATTACATGACTTGCTTGAAAGTTGGATTTGATGTTCAGCTCTCTTTCCTGCCTAAGCGGGATACAAAACCTTACCTTCTTTTTCTCAGAATAGTGCTCTACCACTGTGGGAACATTTTTAAGGCAGTCTGTAGAAGCTAGTACATTGCACTGGAAACACAGTAAAATCAGATCCACCTGGCCAGGTCTAGGTTTTAAAAAAGGTGTAATTCTCCAACTTAAAAGTGAGGACAGTCTCTAAGGAGGAAAGTCTAGAATTCCAGTCCTTGTTCCCTGGCAAGTTCCTTTATTTGACAAGTAAAAATCATTGAAAAACATATCAAAGCATTTCTAAGAAATTTATGGGTGAGTTCCCTTGTGCCTGTGCCATATTATGTTTTCCTTTGCTCATTCTTGAATCTTTGTATGACCCAGTTTCTACAGGAAGCTGAAGTGGGAGCTGAACTTACTGTGACTAGATGAGCAGTTTAAGAAATACTCATTTTATTAAACTTAGTGTCTGTGTCTAACTTTTATAAAAAAAAGCTCTGTTGAAAAACTTTGTCACTTTAAAATAAATTGCTTCACATTAAAAATGGAAAGTCTTTTAAACTTAAGATAGCTGTGAGATTTTTAGGTTCTAGAAGCTGGTTTTCCAAAAGAGTGCCTCAATTTAATCTTTTCTCGACAAATTTTAAAACTTGTAATTGAAATTTGAAAATGTATTCAAGGAGATACAAACCTTGATAAAGGATTATAAACCCATTAGAACATGTTTTTCTTTCTTGAATTAACTGAGAGTCTCAACACATAACTCCTATACTGTGTCCCCCCAGGGCTTAACATCCTGTCTCCTATGGTGGATGATAGCAGATGCTGAGGGTAAAAGCATAAGAAAAGTGTAAGAAAAAAATATCCTTTCTCAAGGATAAATATATATAAGTAGATTCTAATGATAATCATCAGTCCGAGGTATTGTAAGGTTATCATAAGGAGGGATGGAACAGATTGGAAACGTAGCAATGCAGTAATGAGTTTGATCTATCCTGGTATAAATCTGTGCAACAGAGTGGCTTGACAGGTGTCATTTGTGAGATGTGTGTTCTGGCTTGTAAACCGGTGAGGCTGCTGTTTAGCTCACTCATTGCTGGGATTGTGTTTTCTTTGTTCAATAGCTGTTTGTTAAGGATATCTAAGTAGGTGCTTGTGATTCTTCAGTAAAACAACAGAAACCTACCCAGCCTGAGTGTGTGGTTTGATGTGTTTTGCAAACATGGGCACTGTAAGTTCACACAGCTGTAAAACTTGAGAATATCCTCCTGTGGCCTCCCACACTCACAGATACTTACCTTAGATCTCTTTGAGGGGTAGGGGCCACCACTGAAGGAAGGTGGGCATGTCGCCGAGTGGAGTTTATTGAAATCAGGGCAGACACTCATAGATTTTTATTTTTCCAACGCCTGCAATCTTGAAGTGCAAGATGCTGTTCATAAACCTTATTGCTCTTGAAGCCAGAAAGGATTCCTATAACTCAGCAAGATCCACTATTTTTATTTTAGGGGTTTTTGTTGTTTTTTAAATAAACAAAGGCTTTTCAAAACTAATATTTGAAAGGAAGTCAAGGAGGGAACAAGAGAACTGATTAAATATTTTATTTTCAAAGGCAGCTGTGTAGAATGCAAAAAATATTTAATAAATGAAAAGAAAAAATTAAAACTTCACAATGAAAATAATTTCTGTTTTCCTGAGTTTTGTTTATATCATTTTGATGTAAATTTTAAGGACATAAATCCTCATGCTCTTATTCATCCAAATACTAACACACATGTTAATGTTTAAAAGTGTTTTAAGCCTGATTGAAGTTAATGGTATGACTTGAAGAGTTTTGCTGAACTGGGAACCAAGTGTCGAGTTGTCATGAAGGGACAACATTAATTTTGTTTCTTCCTAAGTATGATTTTATTGTCATGTCATATGAACTCTTATTCTCACCAGTGTATTTTTTCTGGTATCCATTGGGATTCAGAGATGACAATTATAAAGACCTGGTAACATAAGATGAAGAAAAAGAAGAGGGCTGCTGGGATTTTTATCTAGAAATAAGTTTGTGTCCTCTTGGGTAAAGGCATAAGGGAATTGGGTAACTTCAGGAAAATAGAAGGGAATATCTTAAACATTATTTTGGAAATAGAGCATTCAGAAAACAAATATAAAGGTGGTTACTCCCGATAACTGTGCTATCCAGAGCAGATATTTTTATTGCAAAATTTAAAGTAACAAATTACTTTAAAAGCAGACGCTAACATCACTGAGTGAAGAAGTTGAAGCTACTGTTCTGTTAAAACTCAATCTCTCTTCAGAAAATTACTCTAAATTAATTCTTTGACTACTTTTTAACAGATGTTATTACAGGGAACTGTTCTTCTGAGAATTGGCTTTATCATTCTTTCCCTGACCTCTTTTGGACTACTTATGGAGAACAGGCAAGATATGGGTTTTTTTTCTTCTCTCATTATGCATTATTTATCATTATATGGGAGTCTCAGGTGTGTCAGAAATTATACTGGTAAAGAAATATAGATACATGTGTTGCTGTTTGTTGACTAGAATAGCCAACTCCTAAATCCAGGAGCGTTCCCATAGCAATTAATGGCTATATCTATATTGTCCCTTGCAGAAAAGTTACGGGATAGGCCACTCGTGCCACCCTCAGTGCCTGCATTTGTTGGGTCACCATCTCTGGTTTTGGGATACTGGCAGGCCAGTGAGACCTGCAGGCTGTCCCAAGGCTGTTCAAGCTCAGACTGCAATCATATTGTGTCAGTCCTGTGTAGCATATCATAGGTGTCAGATACGATAATGGTATATGAAAAGCACAGAATGTAGCTCAGAGTAGATTCAAAATCATGTTAAGGGTGGTATAGACTTAAGACTAAGTTTAATCAGTATGGATTCAAATCAAATTGTATCTTGAATACACCAGCCCAGTGAGACATACACTATGGAAGTAGTCCATATGGGCACCATGATCCTACACAAGAATAAATAGCAGCTACATTTCCTTACAGAGAAACTATTTTGTTCTGCCCACAGAAATGTGGAATAGAAGCTTCATTTGCGACTGAGGTGCCAGTCCCTCTTTGCACCTGCTGTTCATTATGTTTTCAGAAAAGAATACCTGTCACTTGTATGGACTGAATAGTTTATTCAGGGTAGCTAAAAACCTGTCAGTATGAGAGAGATGTGTATAACTTAGGGAGTCAATACTGTGAATTAGTAAAAATTCACAGAAATAGACCCATGAAAAGATTCTGAACTACTCATGTAGCAGTTTTCAGAATTTTGCTGTTGTCCTTTTTGAGATCAAAATAGCTGTTTATAGATATAGATTCATGTGAGTTCATATATAGTTTGTGAGTATGTGTATCCTCACCTCCAGCAAATTCAGTGTTACAAGTCCATATAAAATTACACTACAAAAACTTAACTATAAGGTTAAGAAAGATGACTTGATGTAAGTGCAGGACATCACAGACTATTTCTACATTCTCTTTTTCACTGAAGTTAACAAAGAAGAAAAGATTGGATGTTAATCTGAATTACTCCCTATTTCTAGGCCCAACGCAGGAATTTTGGAAATCATCCGCTGCTTGGTCTTCGTAGGTGTGTACAAACTTGGCTACATAAGGAGTCAGTTTTCTTCCTTGGGCTATGCCTATGAGGTAAAATATTTATTTTGAAATGTCTGTGGTAATGACCTAGATTTTTTATCTTTTTAGAAAGAACAGTTACACTACAAATTTATATTTTGCTTCCGTATGTTTTATTATACTATTTTAGTAGAATATTGATTTTTTTCTTATGTCTGTATTTCTCACTTTTTATGATTAACTTGTAAGAAAATTATTGGGGTTTGCTACAGAGGTGTCAATTTGCACTGAAAAAAATCAGGAAAGTGACTGTTTACCAGTTCTTGCAAAAATAATGATATATTAGCGGCCATATGTTTTGAAGGGAAAAACAGCGATATGTTGCTTAATTTAAATTGATTCACTCACCTTTCATGGGTCAAATCTGAAAATGCTTGGAGGCTGGAAGAGTCTTAAATATAAAATATTTTGTTGTGTACTTACACGGTACCTCAAAACCAGACTTTTAGTCATTGACAAAGATAGGATGCTGGACTAAATAGGCCTTTGGTCTGATTAAGTATGGTCAGTTTTGTGTTCTGAAGAGGTATTTTTGTCCTGTTTGTGACTTCTGCTTTTTAATCTACCTTATTTTTTTCAGTACAGTTGATATTTCATAGTGACTCTTTTAATATGATCTGAATTAAATAACACTGAATCTTTAATATGATTCTGATCTGAATAACCTTCCCAAGCTACTTAGTGCTGGTTACCACCAAAGACAGTTATCAGCAAGCTTATGGATGGTTTCCTAGACTAGTAGAATTGTTATCAGAAAGTTACCTTTTGGCTTAGAACCAGAAACAATGAAATAAAACAGTAGGGACCGAGACTCAGACCTGTTACTTGTTGAGTTCAAAATGGTTCTTTTGACCTGAAACATCTGCAAAATGTATAGGAACTTTCCTAATTGGAGGTTTCTGGTAGTGGTGCTGATTCTCCTGCTTTTCCAAGAGATCAAGAATGGAAAAATATCTTATGCTACTGTGGGGCTTTTTTGTCTTCAGTTTTTTTTTGTCTTTTTACCTGGGATAGGAAACAATAAGTATTGGACAATATTTAAAGCTAGATAAATGATGCTAATCAGGAATTGTTTTGATTTTTTCCCATATTGTTATGTTGTCAAAACTTTGATCTATAAATCAAGCAGTTCTTGAATTCCTTTGATAAGAGCCTGCATGATCTCAACAGATATTTTAAGTATTTTAATGGCTTAAATATAATTTGGAAAATGTTTTTATTATTTACTGAGTAACCTATTACAATAAATAGGCTTGAAGCAAGGAATTATAAAATTTAGCAAATAATACTATAGCCCTTGAGATATAGCTCTCAGACTTGAGATACTTGGGTATTCTAACTGAATTTGAGGAGAATTTATATAATAAAAAATTTGCTTTAAATAAAAAAACAACAACAAAGAGGTGCTTGCCTTGCTGAGGTGTATGTATACATGTGTAAAAGTGTCTCCTACTAAGGAGCAAGTAGAGGTAAAATTATTAGACTATTTCTGATTTCTGTTGTTTGTAGTGAACTATATGGCTTCCTATTCTGACATGAAGAAAATAACATTAAATGGTTCTTATTATGTTCTTATATGTATCTGTTGTTAAAATATTAACTTCTTTGCCATCTCTAATTCTTCTTATCCTTTCTTCTGTCTGGTGTTTTTCTTTTTGTCCTTTATTTTATATGCCTCTGTTACTCTTTTTTAAGTCCCCTGTTTGGCACTGACTAGGTAGTCCATTTTTAATAAGAAACAGGAACACTTTGCATGCATTTTTTTCCTTTGAAAATACTGAAAGACTAGGTGCTCCCAGTGAGACTAGACTAGCTAATGCTTCTGAATAATGCCAATAGATCAGCATTAGAGATTTTGTCATAAATCAACAAGTTTGTATTACGTAATAGCTTCTGTGATGTTTGTAATAAACTTCAGAGGGTCCCCCATTTTGATATAAATGATCCACCATCGTGGGTTTTGCTCTTATTCTCTTGATGCATTATACAATTTCTGGATTCATGGTAGAAATATTCTTATGGGTGGTGATACTGTTATAATGGGATTTATGAGCAAAAAATTCTGAGCAAAGAGAAAATGCCAGATATTTATCAATTTGTGTTGAAAAGTCTTCAAATATTAATGGTATTTTGCCATTATTGACCTGATCATTTTGAACCAGCTGATACAAGAAAGCATAATAAATAAATAAAAGGTTGTCTCACAGCTTAGGTCTAAAATTTGTCCTGAAAATTGTTTTTTCAACATTCAGATAGATTATCTATCTTTCCCAATATAATAGTGTAGATAACTTAGAAAATCTTGAGGCCCGTAAATATAGATCTATCTCGTAAGATTTTTTTTTTATTTCTGCTACATATGTCCCAGTAATTTTTATCTGCTTGCTCTTCAACTTCCTTTGCTCTGTTTTTCCTTCAAATCCACTTACAATTTTTGAGAGGTATAAATTAAACCATTTATTTAATCTTTCTGTTTGCCTCATACATATTCCATCTTTAACATACATCTAGTTTTATCTGACTTTGATCTTTTTAGTGTTATATTTTGGGTACTCATAATCTGTACTGTACTTAAATAACGTACTCCTTACATCTTCATCATTTTATGTTACCAAATAAACGATTCTTTAGTAATCCATTATTCATGATCAATAGAAATCAATGCACAACATGTAAAAGAATTTCTGTTGACATTTTTTGGGGTCTATAAATTAAGCCTTTCAGGGCACTTTGGGATGAAGAAAAATAAACTGCAAGAGGCATGATGGCACTACGCAGTGTGTCTAGAATTTAACAGATACTTCTGTCCCAACATTCTTAAATTAATGGTGCACGTTGCAGCAGATAAGTGCAAGACTGATTTTGCCATACATCACGTTTAGTTAGTGAAAAAGTACATTACTCCTGTCTATACATGTTTTTTCTGTGACTATGTTTCATATGTTCATATTTCTTATGAATATTTTAGAACCAGTAGATAAGATTTCAGAAGTGAACAACCTTGCATAATTTGCAGAGTACTCTAAGTAGTAAAAATAGGTGGTTTAGACTGCAAATTATTGCATTTGGCTCATAAAAGGTCTGACAATTATCAGAACTACTATCAGCACAGGAGGAAGGCTTTCTGGGTGAAAACTAGGAGGAAAATACAGAAGAAATGGAAAAAACTAGGGAAGCAGTGAGAGAAAAGAGCTGAGGAAACGAGGAGTGAGCCTTTCCCATTTTGCCATTAACTAAGCTCAGGCGGGTCTGAAAAAAAAAAAAGCATCTAACAATTGCAAATCCAGCAGGAGGAGCAGTTCTGCCCTCTTGCTCTAGCCTCTTACCCTCACTGCCCACCTAACTGGGTTGCCCTTATGCAAAGATTTTTCTTCAGGTAAGTGAGTTGATGCAACTTTCTGTGGAGTAGGAAAACATGTGTTTTCTGTTTCTTGTGCTGTATGTATTTTACTATGGATAGTTAGGTGTAAGAAGAAGGCTCTGCTTTTTTTGGAAGAAAAAAAAAAAGTGATGTTTCAGGAAATTTTTAGATCTTATGAGAATTGTTTCCTGGGTGGAGGTCACTAAAAACCTTGATGATAAGGGTAGAGATGTTATGTTTCACTGGTTATAGACAGTAAACTAGTAGCTACTGTATTTCTGCTAGAGTATCTGTGCTGCCACATCCTATAGTAGTTAGTTTTCTTTAAGCTGATTACTTCATGCCTGTGTAATGTGACAATCATGTGTATTACTAAAGCCAAGTCATTTTCTGTCAGGCAGGGCCTGGAGTCTCCTAACCACCTGGAGGTAGCAGAAAACATTGCTTGTGTGTTCAGTTACGTGACAGTTCGGCAGGCACGATACGTAAAAATAAATCTGTTACGATGGTGCATCTCTTCAAAGTGTTTCCATCCAACTGCTCTGGTTTGGCATCGGCCAGCATATTCCATGAGCTGATTTTGGTCAAGCACTGGCTGTTATTTGACAGTAGTACTAATGAGGAGCAAGTAGAAATGAGAGCCATTGACATGTTGTTGGAACTGTTGGAACATTTTCACCAACTCTCATAGTGGCTGCAACTGAGTACTGAGAAAGACTCTTAAACTAAAGGGCTAGGAGTGAGGAAGGTGGAGGAGGAAATACAGATATCTGTCTTGATGTGCTTGTTTATCTTTTACCTTTGTTTCAGCTAGGGTATTGTATCTGAGAATAATCTCTTCACCCAGACTCCTCCTGTACTGCAGCTTCCTGGGCTGCCTGGCTATGAAAGCATTTGGCAGGCATGTATTAATTTACAGGTAGGAAGGATAAAAATCTAGGGTAACTTTCATTGGGGAAAAGTGAGAAAAAGAGAGGTTGTATACACGTGTGATATTTTAAATGAATAACTTATTTTCTATTTTATGTGGGCATGTTGTGCATTAGAAATATAACCAACTTTGGAAGATATATAAAATCTTGTATTGCAGAGTATAATTCAGCCCTTAACTAATGAAGGCAGAAATGAACTTCGTTGTTGTCAAATTGTTTATTTATTCCTCCAGAGTATCTAAACTGGGTAGATGCAGCTGTTCCGAAAACTTTTGGAGATAGTATTCTGTACCAAATGGACTGTTTTCTGATCTTTGATGCAATTCTGGTATTTCTTAAGAGTGTGTCAGCTAATTTGTCTGGATAAAATATATAATATCTCTTCATTAAAGAACTGATTTGCACTGTATTCTGTGTTCCACAGCAGTCCCTCTTAATGTGATATATTACCATGCTACTTATTTCTCCTTTCATCGTACAAAGACTTGCTGTTACCTCACTTGTTTGTTAGTGTAATTTACCAGCGTTAGAATAGTGACTATGACTACTGACTTAAAACAAACACTTACCCATAAGAACTTATTTCCAGATCAATGATAGTTTTCTGCTCTGTAGCATTTTTCCTTGGTCCCTCGTTACGATCATCTGTGCCACATTTCAAAGAGCAGCGTATCCCATATTTGGTTTCCATTAAGGTGAAAGCTCTGTGCCCTGTGGTATGATTTACAACCTCAGCATTTATGCAGTCTCTGTGCACTAAGTAGATTGGCTGGTGTATTTGAAACGTATTTTAGAAATGAAGCTGGGGATGGAAGGAAACTCTACTGCCTTATGATAAAAAACCTTGTCAACACACATGGAATTAAACAAACACAAGTTGTAATCTGTATTTTCTATGCTAGCTTCATTCAGAAAATTCCGCTATACCATGCAGTGTATCCCAGGGACTGGACTTTTAATATTCTTGACAACTGCCCTAAGGGGAATAATGTCCCTTAGAAAAAGTCACAGTAAAATCTGGCAGTAGATTAAGTTAGTTTCCACTTAGGTGTGACAGCAGAGTCATTACTGATTTTAGACTTAGCCAGTTTGAGAGTCGGCTTCACCACCATCAACTAAAGACTATGATGTATAGTTCCAGATGCTCTGGCCAATTGACCGTAAAATTGCTCTGCATTTCTGGCAGAGCAGCCAAGCTGGAGCTTTTAAAATCTCCACTCCCCGAGCTCAACACCCTCCCCCCTCTGCTTAAAAGCTGCTCATTATTCTTCTTCTGCCCGCTGATCTTAGCAAAAGAAAAACTTCTGGAATCAATTAGAAGTGTCTGCACTTGATGAGATTTGCACGTGAGTTCGGAATTGCGAGGCTTTGATAGTGTCAGCCAACAGCTGCAGTTTCAGGTGGTAAAATGGGGGAAGGAATTTTCCAGGGTTTATTTACAATCATAAAATAAAACAAAAATCAAGACAAGTTGGAAACCATCTAATATGTCATTAAAATGAAGCCTGAATTGGGTTATATATTTATTTTGTCTGAAAAAGAGTAAACTAGTGGTTTATTATCAGGATCTTTTCAATTACCTTGTAATTATTAGGCTGTATGGAGTGGTTGTAATAAAATGCAAGCTATGGTCTGCTTGCTGTAGTTTTAACTATGAAAGAGGCATCTGCTATTACTTTTGTCACTTTAATTGCTTGACAAGACAAGGAGGTAGTCATACTTAATAGAAATCAGAAGCATGCAGTCAAAGATGAAGCAAAGGTGGTACTCTGAAGATAGAAAATACATATTCACATACACTGTCTGAAATTTTGTGTTTTGTTCTGTCAACACTCACATTCATATAGTTGTAAAGTTTATTTTCTGACTGTTCTTAGCCCAAGGCAGTTAGTGATTGCCTTGTATGCAATGTTTGCATTTTAAAGATAACAACCATGCCAAATGAAATTATTAATGTTCATTTATACCTCTGAGTGTGTCTTTGTAAAAATGAAAATGTGCCATTTCACACATGTTGTTACTAATTTGCATTGCAGACTGGTTTGGTTCATAAGTCGAAGCATAATTTTTCTAAAAGCCAGTACTGTTACAAACCCCATCAAACTGCATTCTTTTCTACATCATAATAACACATGGATAACAGTAGAAATCTCCATACCAGTGAATTGCTTCACTGATATTAATCCCTGGTGACAACTGAGATACTCCACATGGGTAGACATTTCTTTCTGTGTTATTGCAGTTCCAGTACTAGAGTATTAACTGACTTTTTGCTTGTTAAGGCACAAATACGTATATATGTTTCATACCTGGATTTACTCTGCAGAGGTAGTACTGTTAGGAAAACTGATCTATAATTTTTAATTTTTTTAATTTTTTTCGCCCTTTGAAGAGCTTTAAAAAAGCACTTCTAGTGAAGGAGTGCTCAGAGAATTCCTTGTTTGCAGCATTAGTCATCTGTGTAAGCATGAGGCACCTCTGCATCACAACACAAGTAGGGCTGGTGTACACTGGGGTGAGAGGCAGACGTACAGACAGACCCTGTGCCATTTGGATTCTGTAGGGGAGATGCAAAGGCAGTCGAAGCAGACTTAAGTTTCCTATGTTTGACACAGCCAGTGCTTACTGATCAGTTTACACTCTTTTATACATTTTATGTTCAAAGTTGATTTGAAGTATAGCATAGTGTAAAGCACGTTGCAATCTCTAAGAGACAAAGGCAAGGATAAGATGTGATTGCTGCGTCCTGGATGAAAGACACTGGCTTACTTGCTGAGATTTCCCATCCACACACATGGTGTGGGGAGAAGCAGAAGATACCTTCTGCATCAGTCAGACTGTCTCCCCAAGCTGTGCTGAGCACCCCGGAGTGGGGAGCCTTCCAGCCCCACTGTGTGTGGCTGGTGCAGGTGTGTGCTCTGTGCTCTTTAGCCTATCAAGCTCACCTGAGTGTAAGTGTTTATTAGGACAATCTGATATGCAAAATTGGTGGACTTCGTTCCAAAATCAGATAGTCTGCCACCAAAACTATTGCAATTGGCAGGTGGGAATTGTCCTAACCTTAAAGGGAGGAGAGCTGTGCCTGTGTTCCCAAGACCATGAAGGCAGATGGCTTAGTGTGAATTTTATCCTCAGTATGACAGGCAGAGGGATTGAATTAGCTTTTAGGAGATGACAGCTTTAATTAAGCTAGCTATTTCTGATGTGGAATAAATCTGGGTTTGGCAGATACATGGTGACCACAAAGAACTAGCCTAGTATTTAAAGCATTTTGGATACTTTTGTCTCGCAATATTTAAATAGAGAAAACCCAAATGTAAAAAAGATGTAGTCCAGGGTTACCTAATTTATACGTCTTTCAAGGGAGATGGAGATACAAGATTCTTCTTCTCATAAATGTCCCTTCCCACTTCTATAACAGTAAGCAGAACGTGGTAGCTGCGAAAATTTAGCATTCTGGAATAGAATGGCCATGTAGGGCCCACAGAATTGGACTGTAACATAGGCCATTGGAAAGCCAAATCAATGCCTGTATTTAGGAAAGCAGAAATTAACTCAAAAGATTCTATAATATATTTTATTAGAATTGATGATTAAAAAAAATAATCTTTTGCACAGACTGTTTTTTTCAGAAGTTTCTTGTGATCAACAAAGAAGGAAAAGCACAGCAAAAGTCAAACCTCTGTTTTTCTACTAGCAGCACCTGAAATAACGACAGAGACTGAAAACTAGTTCATGACATCCGGGCAATTGCATGCTAAATTCTAACCATACAGAGCCTCTTGTCTAAAGTGGGCAATAGATCAATAAGATAAAATCAAATCATTATCTGTGCTGTGATTTTTGTTTTTTTTATTACTGTCTTGTTATATTGTTCTTTTGTATAAGTTCTGTTTTCTATGATGTTTAGAGGTAGGAAATATGGAGAAAGCAACATAGCTATATTTATTTTTATATTTGGATATTACGCAAGGCAAAGAGAACGTTTTAAAATTTCCTTCTCCTGTCAATGCCAAGTAAAAATTGCCTGATGAAAGAAGATTAGCAAATGCTATGTTTAACTGATTCCCAAATGCAGTACACACAAAACATTTTGTATGTTTAAAGTTGGAAATCGGTGTTATGGGAAAAAAAGTACATGTGAAGCTCTAGTTATCACTTGAAACTAAGGCAAAATAATACAGCAACCCCCTATGGAGTCTGGGAGTGATCACATCTGTCCTGACAGAATTAGTTTGGTTAATCTTCATGTGGAGCCCATGAAATGCCTGGAATAGGTTGTTTATTTTGCTAAGTGGAAGCTAATACACAGTTGAAAATGCCTGGTTTTAGTTTGAACATTTTGGATTTTATGGAGAAAAGGATGCTGTATTTTGTCCCTAGCTATTACCTGAATTCATTGCACATCTGCATATGACTTATGACTGTAAATCTCTAGATACAGTTATTTCTCTTCTTGTTGGCTTCATGGAAGTTGACTACAAAGAACAGTCAGATATTAGGAAACAGTTAAAAGTGGCAGTTAAGCAGGATGTTAAGAAACAGGATCTGGCCATTCACTGCATTGTTGTCTATTTGCATGTCTCCATACCTATCTCTGTTTTCCTTTGTCTGCGAACAGTCTAGTTAGATTATAACTAATTGTTTAATATATTAGCCTATTAAACAATTGACTTATTTAGAAAACTGGGGGGATTAAGTATACACACTTTTTAAAGTTCTCTGTTGTCTTCAGCTGAATACATTCTATCACAGTACAAGATGTGTTCAAGAATCTAATTCTAATATCCTGTTGGGTTGTTTTTGCTTTTAATGAAAGCGTTGTCCTAAACTGAGTTGATTCCAAATGTACCACGCTACATATATGGATGGTAATTAGTTTCTGGGGCTATCTGGGCCTTATTAAAATGCATCCCCAGAACAAAAAATGTGGAAAAACCAGGAATTCAACTGTCAGACTTGTAAACTGGACCACAAAATGTGTTACCAAGATATCAACAGCTGAGAAGAGCTTCATAAATTTTAAAACTTATGGCATAACTGACTAGAATTTGCCATGCCCTCTGGATAGAAGTCTAAAACATACAGTTGGCTGATGAAAAATGGCATATGCTTTTATATGTTTTTGTTTTAAAAGGCACTGAAAAATATTTGA
This sequence comes from Phalacrocorax aristotelis, assembly GCF_949628215.1. NCBI lineage: Eukaryota > Metazoa > Chordata > Aves > Suliformes > Phalacrocoracidae > Phalacrocorax > Phalacrocorax aristotelis. Next base: position 32,437,844 of record NC_134277.1, on the reverse strand, counting down.
GACTTTTCTAAATAAAAGGGTCCCATTTTTAATTTTCCCTTTTTCCCTCTCTTCCTTTTAATACTTTTGCATTTTCTTTCTATGTGTGAAAAGGGAAAAGATAATAAAAGGAAATGAAGAGGATTAATATAAGGAATTACACAGAGGAATTAATTTAAAAACTTGGGGAAAAAAAAAAAAGCAAAAGAAGTATATCATTAATGGGGAATTTCCAAAAAGAACAATTTTAACCAGTTTTAGCAGCGTGTGTTTGTGTCATAGGCCAAGATTTCTAATCAAATCTATTAGTTCCAGACAGACTTGTTTATACCATTTTATGGCCCTCTGTTGCTATGTACACAGTCGTTAACATATTTTGTCCTATCAATGTGCCGAATGTTTAAATAGGTCAGTAAAGACTCACAGCTCTGCTGGGATGCTCAGACTGGCACTGCTCAATGTGCTCTGCCCCATGGACTGAAGTAATAGAGAGACCTATAGGAAAACTTTATTTTCTATTTCACTAACCAAATCAAAATGAAATAAAACCTACAAAACCACTGAAAACCAAAAGCCTGTTGTTTTTTCCCCGCCATTACAAAATAAGATTAGTCAAATGCCAGAAGAAAGTATCACGTGAAACAAAAACATCTCATTCAAACTTTTCCATTTAAAATAAAGTCAGTATTCCTCAACTTGCTGTAAGGTCATTAATCTTGAAAGGACACATTTCAAGAAATATATTGTTTGATGAAATTGTCCGATCGCTACTTCTAAGAGTGGAGAGAGATTAGTGAGTGTTTCATCTGAGTGGCTATATGAGCACCTTGCTGTTGGAAGTAAGAAGCTTTCCATTACCAGAGGGAAACTGGATATTGAAAAAGCAATCACTGTCAATTTTTAACACAGTCCTTGGTATTGGTATTAGGGCCCGAGATTCAGATCAGCTTTTTCACACCCTGATTTTTTCAGTCGTTACACATTATTCAAAGGTAGGTGACTTGATAATCTTAGAGGAAGAAATTCTTGGTAGAGGCTCTATGAAGATCTTATAAAACCCTTTCATAGCTTGAAGGAGAGCTGGATTAATCTATGTGTGTGTGTGAAAAGCCTCTGTTTTACATGTATATGTGAGAAAAAGCTATAAATGAATTATACCAAAGAACAAGAAACAAATGTAAATAATAGCATGGTATATTCTATATATAACTTTATTTTCCAGTGCAATGTCAATTTATACAGTGTTACTCTGATTAAGATCAGTGATAGAACAAATATAGTTTTATAACCTTAATTTTTATATAAATTGGTGCCATCTTGATATTTTTAATATCTTATTGGACTATTTATCACCTTCTAAGTATTTCCTAATTTCTTCCAAATTCTTATAAAAAGTCTCAATCCACTAGATTAATCAAATCTGCTCCTTCCAGTGATGTAAAACTGACAGCTCCACTCCTGGTTAATGGAGAGTTAAGAAAGAGGAAAGCAGGATCGTTAGTGGATCTAGGTTTTGGTTGGGGTTGTGGTTTTTTTTTTTTTGGCTTTGTAAACTCTGTGGCTTTCAGAACTTATTAGCATCAAATAAAAATCAAAAGCATCAGATTGCAAAACTAACAAAAATAATAGCTGTGAAAGCAGCATGCAACCAAAACTGGTCCATTTTTTCCTGGACAGTCCACATAAAATCTGCCTAACCAACTACTTTACATCCTCTGCTGTTTCATTTTGATCTTTGTGTAGATCAAATTATGTGGGCTTCATGATTTTATTTTGCTTTATAATGTGCAGTAATCCATACTATTAAACTCTACAGAAAACCATATTGCTACTGTAAAATCTGCTGTAAAATCTGCTGTGCATATTTGGGCATATATGCCAGTAATTTCAGGGAACCCATAATCCATTTGTTAGCAGAGATTCTGATTTCCAGAACTGTTCATGTGTGGACAAATGTTTGCCTCTTGGCTTAGGCAGAGTCTTTAGAATGCAAATAATCTTTGGAAAAATGTGGTTGAAAGGGAACCATGTTGTTAGCTTAATTGCTAAGAAACTGAAGCTATGCTTAATACCTTATAAAACAAATAAAGGTAAATCTTCTGCTGAACGTCTAGCTGTTTGAAGGAAAACTAAGACATGTCACACTTTTGCCTCCAGTCCAAGCTGTGGTCATTTTGGGTGGGGAGACTTGGAAATTGGTGGCTGTAATTATAAATGCAACATTATTCTTTGTTGGACAGAGTATGCATATTCAAATACTAGCCAGGTTAAAAGTGGAATGGAAGGAAATGGCATGGGGGGGAGGGCAGACATGATGGACCCTCTCTGGTCCATGCAGGGCACAGCTGGTCGAAAGCCTACCCGTAATGTATGGAAGAGAGTTAGGGTGTAAGGATGGAAAGTAGGGAGGATCTGTGTGTTCTCCCCAACTTTGTAAAGGAACTGAATGTTAAGAACTTGCTTCTGTTATCCCACCCCTGCAATACTGTAAAATTCAAATTTTACAAGGACTGTGGGAAAGAGCGAAGAGCCTTGGGTATATACAGCATTATCTGTGTAGCTTATATTACGTCCTTCCAGCCCAGCTGCCCTGATTTCTAAAGTATTTAGTTATGTCCTTGCAGAGAGATTATCTCTTTGTAGTTTGGGGACAAGGTCGAGGAATCATGGTTGGATATACTAGAAGCACATGCTAATCCTATTTCCCCAGTGCTCATGAGTTCCTGAATCAGTGATTTAAACCTAAGTGTGATGTTGTTTTGTCCCAAACTGCAGAAGAGACATTGCTATTGTTCATATTCATTAGCAGAAGTTTTCTCCCTTAAAATTTGTATGAAGTCATCAAAACTGCAGGTTCAGCTAATGTTGTACTAGTGCCAGGCAAGAATGCTGTATGACTTTTCTCCACCATCGTTTCCCTATTACAGTTAATGCAGTCCATCTTACTGAAACAAAAAAGCTATTGCCAGTACACCTCTTAAATTATTCGCAAGCTGCCAGCTGTGCCATTTGACTTTGATCCTTTCTTTCATGGTAATTGTCATGCTGAAATGTAAAACTAAAATATATTCTGCACCAAGTGCCACCTTTCCATACTTTCAAAGGATATTCATCTTCATGAGATTTCTGCAGATTTTACATGCTATTAATAGTCTTCTCTATGTGCTATTGCTGCCATCAAGTGTAATTATATAATTATGCATGTGTACCTATTCATGTACAGTAATTTTTAAGGAATGCCAGCTCTCTGGAGCTCATTCTCATCCAGCATTTTCATACTGCTTAGCTTAAAAATAACACTCAGCATTACATGAAAAGCATGAAACACCTCATTGTTTTATTTTAATGGGAGCTAAAAAATTGAAAAATTCTGGTTGAATATGCACTTTGAAGTATTTTGCTGAACAGAAGAATGGATTACCTTGTTATTAGATGAAATTTGGTAGTTCAGTGGTTTACTTTCCTGTTTTGTTTTGCTCTCACTGTAAAGATAATTGAGAAAAAACTGTAGAGTCATCAATGTAAATAAATCCCTCCATTAACACAAACAGTTGTATTCACCTTACAGGTGTTAATTACATGCTAAGAAAAACAACTCTAAAATATTCTTCTGGCCAATCTGGTTTTAAAAATGCTTTTCTAATATGAAAACTAATATTATTTCTGATTCAAAATATTTAGAGGGAAATGCTTTTCAACTGTTTAGTAAGTGTGTTAGGGTTAACAATGTTAACCCATTGTTAACAATGTTAACCCAGTGTTAACCCGTTGTTAACATTTGAGTGTTTTTTGACCTCTGCTGTACAGAGGATGTCCTGACACACTTTGCTGTCTGTTCACTCTACAGTAGTAAATCAGTATGTTAACGCATTAATGAGAGGCTGGACTGCAAGTAGCAAAATACTTCATCGCTATGTGCTCCTTAAGAGTAAATATTTCCTTTATTAACTCTGAAGTCAAACCAGTTGGCATCCAGATATTCCAACAGTTGTTCGAGGTACTTTCAAGTCCCAGAACAAAATGATAGTTCTGCTTTTCAGGCACGTAGAGTGTAAACATGAAATAAAAGACAGGAGATGAATGTGGACAAGCATTAGGACCATTGGACGAGAAATCACAAAGCATCTCTATGAAAATTGAGCATGGTGAAAATGGGAGCTAAGAGACTTAGCTCAGGCAACTGAGAGGTATGCTGAAAAGGTCCTTAAAATGTTGAATATTAACTTACTTTTCAAAAGGGAGAAAAAGGAAATGTACATAGAGGGGAATGACATATCCAAAGGGACAGTCTAAGACACCCATTCATTTCAGTAGCATTCTGGGTGGACATCAGTGAGGTATAAAGGTTTTGGCAGAGAGAATTGCTGTATTGGAGATACGGGAAGACAGGGGCCTGGATGAGAATCCTAGATCCATGAATGAATAAGACTTATTATTTCAGGTACATTGTTAGGAAAGAATCTGTGCGTGTGGTTATGGGGAATCTCAGGAGAGATGGGAATCAGAGACGATATATAAACAGTAATGATGGTATCTAGAATAAAAGGAAAAGGAGGAGGCAAAATTTAGTTGGAAACAGAGGAGATAGATAATTTAAACTATAGTTAACATAAGCTGGCAATCAGACACATGATAATATTAGGAAGGCTGCAATTTAATTGGTGGGTGACAGGGATGAGACTTGGAGAAGAGAGTGGGATCTGCATAGAGGTATTAGAATTTGTGCTGGTGGTAATAATAACTAGAGGACTACAAAAGCAGAAAAGGACAGAGCTTGCACAAAAACTTGGTGTACCTGAACTGTACATGATGGCATAAAAATTTGATGTGTTTACTGAGCCCTATATAATGGCATAAAATAGACTTCATTTATACAAGATCTACAAAACAGATCTGAGTAAAAGAAAAAATGGTAGAAATATCTTTTATTTAAAGAAAAAGAAATGTCCAAATATACAATAGATTAATAGATTTATCCTTGCTGAGTTCACGCACATGAAAATGAAATTTTCTGGCAACTGGGACCAAATGTGATCCCTGCAATACTGCTCTAATACTACAAACAGACTTTACTGTTGTCTGAGAGAATTGACTGAGGATTAATCTGTGATATAGCAATTTTTCAGCCATTCCCACTTTCTGCAAAAGTGGGAATAAATTGAAGTAGTGTTAAGAATGCAGTAAACCGTGCTTGTGACAAATCAATAGCCAGAAGAATGAAAGATCAGGGTGCTAAAAAGGAGCTAAATCTTTACCATTAGCTGTCCTGCTTGGTGCACACAAGAATATATAGACACCTGTCTTTAATCTGGGCAAAACTTCATTTATTAACTCTCTTCACATGAAAAAGGACCCTCTAAAATAAACCTTAGTATTTACAGACATTTCCAGAAAGAAGGAAAGTACAAATTCCATAGAAAATCTGAATATATGAACAACAATAAAGAAAGATTTCAGGAGAGAGCTTCAAATAACTGAAGTGCTAGTGGGACATAAGGACACTGGAAGACTTTATGACGGGAAGAGGTGAGGAAAAATAAACTGAAGAATTTTTGCGAAAGGATGTAATAGGAAATGAAGGAGAAGAGAAAGCAACCTGATTTGTCAGGTAAATGGCAAAATGTTATGGAAAAATAATATTATTCCTAAAAGGTACTGCTATCACATGTTTCTAGCAATCAAATGTTAATAGCTGTTCACTGGATTTTTCTCAGGTAGTTCTAATAGGTGAAAATAGTGGTAAAATTAAAGTGAAAATTAAATCAACACAACAACTGCTTGAGAAGTTTCATAACGGCAAGTTTGGTGCAATTTTGAAAAAATAAATAACATTCTGAAGTAGAGATAATCTGAGTTGGTGGGTTTTTTTCTAAACAAGAGAATGAAGATGTATAGGCAAACATTTATGGTGAAAGTGGTACATGGTCCCTTCTAAAATGTTTTCATTTTTTTAACAACTGTAACCCAGTGCATGATTTGGGACTATTCTGGAGGATCTACCATGCCTGAGGGAATGGCTCTAAAGTTTCACTATGAGAAATATAGAGATCGTATTATTTTTTGCATTAATTTAATATATGCATACATTTTCAGAAGTAGAAGACATTATACATTGACTTACATTTAAACAGATTATAGAACCCAGCTGAAATGATTAGCTTCCTGAGAAGCAGTGCAGCAGGAAAAGACTTAGATGATCATAACATCTACTGTGAAGTTTTGCATGTGATATTACTCTTTAAAATAGCCATAGTACATACCTTGTGTGTTAGTGAAAAACATAACTTGGAAATGTTTGCATCTGACAGTGATCTATTTTAAGTAAAAGAAGAATATTCTTTAGGTGCTAGTGAGAAGTGTGAATATTGTGATTGGCTACTGCACAGAAACTTGCAGACAGGTAATATGTGGAGAGCAAATGAATTGCTACTGTGTAAGCTTAAAACTGTAGATGCAAAAGCTAAAATAATATTTACCTATACATGGTATAATGAATCTTTATTGGCAACTGGTATTCACAGACTATTTGAAAGGTGGTATTGGCCAGACACAAGTTATTTGGCAGAGATCTTGCCTAGTATATATTTGCAGAGCCTGTCTGCATAAGGATGCTGGCAGGTTTACCCTGATTTCTATTCCAGGTGACAAATTTCTATCCAAGCATATGAGTGATCAAATATTTTCCACTGGAATCTGGGCACTGTAAAATTTCTGAAGCTGAGTAGAAAAATTGCAGGATTTGCTTAAACTATAATAGCCTCTGCATACCAGTGTGACGGCAAAATATTTCCACTTGGACAACATCAGGGCAAACTGAGCTGAATTGAACTGAACATTTTTTCTGGTAGACTGATGGTATTGTTGCCACTTGTCAATGGCATCTTCTTGTAACCTAGAAGCTGTGATCACCATAGTCTTCACTTAATTTCTGTGTGAGAATTAAGCAACAGCAATGGAAAGTACTGGTGCACTAACTTTATCTATCAAAGCAAGGAGCTCGGTCCAAACCAGATGAAAGCTATACCATAACCACATTAGCTTATTTTTTTCCAATGCAAGGCCAATTAAGAAATAGAACAGTTTCCATTAGTTTATTTGTCTTTCCTGGAGCAATTACAATTGCTAAACTTTCCTAAATTATACAAATGTGGAGTCTTCCCTCGTGACAGGTTGTTTAAATTTATAACTAAAGCTAGCATTTCCATCTCCAATAAAAGCCAAACAGACATTTAATTATGGTGCGTGACATTTCTGAGTAACATAGAGCCAACAGAGCCTGTCAGACAGCCCTCATTGTTCATGATTTTTGAACAAATTGGGGATCTGTGAATTTATAGCCAGGTTTTTCTCTACTATTGTTTAAAATAGCACACATGGAAAACACGCCATGGGTGTGTTGTAATTCAGCTTTAATGATGTAACACTTGGTTTCAGTCAATTGTTGGAGGATTGCAGTAACACTGGTTTAGTGCTTCAGACGTTGCATGTTCCTTAGCAATTATAGTCCAGCTTTCAATAATGGCTGTTGGCGGGATATCCACAAGTGAAGTCATAGCAATTTTGAAAAAGAGCTAATAAAAATACACCTGCCTTGTAGTGGAAAATGAGCCTTTAATATCTTAGCTTTGAAGTTGAGTGAAGCCCACAGCATTAACTAACAGATACCAGTATTATGATGCAGTAATCCACTCCCCCAGGGGAAGTCAGGGGATTGAAGTATGAAAGGCTGCTATTTTCTGGTCACATATTTTTTAGTCACCATAACATCATGAAGGAAGAATGGGAATAATGAGGTGATAATAAAAACTGGAAGGGGTGTTAGCTGTAAAGTTAGTAATATGCAAAGCCATCACAAACCGTAATTCAGGGATGCTACAACTTAAGTGATGTATAATGAGTCAGTTGTTAGTTTTAATACAATTCCATGTTTACATACATCCAAATCCACTTTGTGTCAGAACAATATACGGAATATTAAAACAGCGTTTAAGAAGAAGAATAAGAAATATTTTCTTCACACAACTTCTCAGCTTTTTCTTCTGTTTCTATTCTGGATCACTTTAGTTTTTGACAACATTTTTCACAGCCACTGAGTATTTGCAGCCATTAATAATCCTCAGTTGGTTTTCTTCACCAGAAGATCTAGGGTGGATTCCTTTTGTCATTTTGTTAAATTCTCTTTTATGTTCTCTTCTGATATACTTCATATGCTTTGAATTCTTTTTCATTTTAGGAAGCATGTGTGGTTACATCCTTGCAGCATATACAGTCAAGTTATGTGTCTTTCTAGGGCAGGACATAATGCAGTAGTTATATGCAGTTATAAAAATCTGTTTGGAAGAAGTGTAACAAAATATATTTTCAATAAAAATGTTGGGAAAAAATCCAACCTCTTCAACTACTACTAAAATGAGAATAGGAACTTGGAGCATCCATTCCTGCCTATTGCTAAATTAGTGACTGCTTAGGCAAATGACAGAATCTTTCTCTGTGTTGGTTTAACTGAGTGGAAAATGCATCCAAGAATGCCCACATTATAATGCATTTATTAGGTATGATTACTGTGTTTGTAAAGAGCCTCTAGAATTACACTATGAAAGGCCATAGGCAATTGGAAGTTTCATTGCTGAAGGAAACACAGTTCCCTGTGTTCTCATTTTTATTCTGCACAAAACTTTGCTGTCTGGTGTGGTGCACTTTTCCCATCATGGAGACGGTGTTACTAGTCTTACTGTAGTGAACATGCCTGAAGAAACTTTAAGGCAGGAATGTGCAATTAGAGCTCAGCTTAGGCTTGCAGTTGTTTGGTGTGATACATTACGCGGCTATTTTGCAATCACTGCTGTTGCAATTAAGATCCAAACTGCAAAAATATTGTATGAGTATACACACAAATGGGCCATTGGAGGGGAACGGAAAATAAAATGATTGGTATATTCTTAGTACAACAAGATTAATCTGGAAATAGGCAGAGCTACTTCCATATTGATCACTAGATATAATTCATGAAAAATATCTAAAACATTTTGATCAGGGATTTGTCTGCAACCTGAAGCAACTCAGGAACACGCAGGATACAAATCCTACAATTAGACCGCCAGTTTTAGCTGTGTTAGAGGCTCCTCTTAAAATAACCAGCATTTGAACTGTATATGTTTGGGGCTGGATGCTGCTTCTCTCATCCTCATCCTCACCCCCACCAACATAGTAGGGTCCTCTAAGTGGAGAGGTGAAAGATAAAGGGCGCTTAACCCCATGCTGGCCTGATCAAACACCGTTCCCTGCTAACACAGGAAGAAACATTCATCAAAGGGATATCACTTGAGTATGATCCTACAAAGACATGCACACATGCTTAACTTCACGTTAATGGGACTATTTAGGTGCATGAAGTTAAGCATGTGTTTTAAATCTTTGCTGGATTGTAGTCTATATTTTCCTTTCCACTAACCTGAGCCTTTACGCAAGGCAGTTACCTTACTGGTCTGAAATGCTGAAAATTCTCTCTGTCTATGGAGAAGATTTTATATGTCTGAATTCACTTATTGATCTTCCCTAGTTGCCATGGGATTTTGATTTTATTACGTCTGTGTTTTCTGTTTTTGTTTAGGATTAGTAGCACATTTTTACAAATTTCAAATAACTTGTATAGACTTCCTACTTTTTCAAAGCAAGTATTTATATAATTACTTTTCAAATAAAAATCCAAATAATTCTAATTTTATATTAAAAAATCTGTTAATAGTGATACTGACTTCTAACTTTGGTACTAGTTTTACTCTTAAATAAGTCTTTAACTTCTTTCAACATAGCTATAAAAAAAGTAAGGGAATTATCTATTTTAATGATTTCTGTTCTGTTGTTTTGGGAGTGAGTGAGCTTGTGCTGAGGTTGGAAGATTACCTATTCAGCATTCAATTTAGTAAAAACAATGAAGAGAAATGCTGAATCAGAGAACAATATTGAGGCTTTGGAAACAGGAAGAAACATAGTGAGCTTGTAAGCTATTAAAATGTTCAATCCCATAGCTAAATTTAGGTACACTCTGCGTTCAGTACTAGTCACAAAGATTTTGTTGTGCTTGGTAAACCAGATATATCAGGAAGCTGATCCGTCACACTTCTTACAAACTTCATAGTACTGTCACTACATATTTTACTGCTGTTCTTTTCTTTGTAGAATTCAAGTGTGTAATTTGCATCATTACTCTGAAAGTAAATTGCTATTAAGTCTTGACACCTGCCAGCACTGGTATTCATTTCAAGCTGTAAAGCACTACTTTGAAACAAATATTGGGAAACTCATTAAATGTTGTCAGCTGTATCATCCATGTTAGCATAAAATAATATAGCTAAATATTTCTGGATTCTATTTTCTACTAACAAAATGAACAAAACTCTTTTTGAACACTTTCCTATACTTCAAAAGTATTTTCTAAAGCTAAGTCCCCTGATTTTTATCGATTTTATACACACACAATTTTTCCCATATGTTCCTATATGAAAAGCATGTACAGTTTCTGGTTTTATACTTAGAAAGTTCAACATCCAATTAAAGGATAAAATGGGCCAAGTCTGACAAAAACTCTGAAAGTGAAATTCCCCTAGACTACGTTATTTCCATAAACTAAATTTAACTGAACTTAGAGACTGCATGAAGTCAGTAGAACCTAGGTTCTGACCCTGGCTGGTCCCGGATAATTCCTAGTCATTTCAGAGGAGTGGAGTGTAAATATTTGAGGAAATAATTTTTTTGCTATTTTAGGAGTTGCATTAATGCTTATGATAATTTCTGCTTTGCTTATTTCTAACAGGAATCTTCCCTGCCTCGTGAAGCATATTTATCTGCTCTATCTTTAGGTTGACTGTGTCTAACCAGCTTTAGTGAATTTGGACTGAGATATGTTATAATGAAAACTACCCCTGCAAATGTCATGTATTAAAACAAGGGTGTTTGTAATCAATATATTCAGCAGATTATTTCAGCTGGAAAGTGTGTATAAATTAGTATTAATTTTCTGCTGTGTTAATAAACTTATTTTTTAGAAGGTTGAAGAATTTTTTATTGTTTAGAATGTGAGAGGAAGAAAAACACTTATCATTAGCTTGATGTGCCTTTCATACTTCTGGTCCCACAAACCAGAGTTACCAATCCAGTTCAAAAAAAGATTCTGAAATATATTTTTTCCCCCGAAGGGAACAAACTGCAACATAATAATGCCTGCCAGATAACTTGCAATCATCCCACTCTTTCTTGAACTTCCACCAACTGCAATCCGATTGAGTTCAAACTTCTTGTCTTAATCTTCAGATCCTCCATGCAAATTCTCACTCCTGTACTCAGTTCTCCTGACTGCATGGAGTTAGTCTCCCATCACCTCCTGGTTCATCAGGGAGGTCAATCTTGAGCCTATGCCTGATTGTTTAAGTGTTCATTCTATCAGGTTACTCCTCTCTTTCATTGAACTGATTTCTTAAGTTACTATTTACTAATGTCTCCCTTAAATCCGTTCTCAGGATCGGCTTCTTTCAGGGCTCCTCAAGGACAAGAACCAGTGTGTTAGAGGGCTAGTCAAAATGAAGCATTTAGATGGCTGCTGGCCTAAGTCGTGCTACAAGCATACCTCAAACTGCCTCTCTTATCTGTAAGTTCTTGTTTGTTGTTATAAGTTATAAGCTCATTAAAAAAAAAGACAATTTAGGGCTTGTTTGTAATCCTTCACTTATTAAAACTCTGATCTTCATTTCAGCTGCAGAAGTTGGTTGTGGTAAAATAGTAAATTGACAAGGCTACCCAAAATGAATTGCTGAATTATAGGATCATAGAATCATAGAATCATTAAGGGTGGAAAAGACTAGGATCATCAAGTCCAACCATCAACCCAACACCACCATGTCTCCTAAAGCATGCCCTGGAGTGCCACATCTACACGTCTTTTAAATACCTCCAGGGATGGTGAATCTACCACCTCTCTGGGCAGCCTGTTCCAATGCCTGACCACTCTCTCAGTAAAGCAATTTTTCATAATATCCAAACTAAACCTCTCCTGATGCAGCTTGAAGCCATTTCCTCTTGTTCTATCGCTAGTGACCTGGGAGAAGAGACCAACACCCACCTCACTACAACCTCCTTTCAGGCAGTTGTAGAGAGTGGTAAGGTCTCCCCTCAGCCTCCTCTTCTCCAGACTAAACAACCCCAGTTCCCTCAGCCGCTCCTCATAAGACCTGCTCTCCAGACCCTTCACCAGCTTCATTGCCCTTCTTTGGACACGCTTCAGCAACTTGATGTCCTTCTTGTACTGAGGTGGCCCAAAACTGAACACAATATTCAAGGTGCGGCCTCACCAGTGATGAGTACAGAGGCACAATCACTTCCCTACTCCTGCTGGCCACACTATTCCTGATACAAGCCAGGATGCTGTTGGCCTTCTTGGCTGCCTGAGCACACTGCTGGCTCATGTTCAGCTGGCTGTCAACCAACACCCCCAGGTCCTTCTCTGCCGGGCAGCTTTCCAGCCACTCCTCCCCAAGCCTGTAGCATTGCATGGGGGTTTTGTGACCGAGGTGCAGGACCCGGCACTTGGCCTTGTTCACCCTTGTACAATTGGCGCTGGCCCACCGATCCAGCCTGTCCAGGTCCCTCTGTAGGGCCTCCTACCCTCAAGCAGATCAACACTTCTGCCCAACTTGGTGTCATCTGCAAATGTACTGAGGGTGCACTCAATCCCCTCATCCAGATCATTGATAACGATGTTAAACAAGACTGGCCCCAACACTGAGCCCTGGGGAACACCGCTCATGACCAGCCGCCAACTGGATTTAGCTCCGTTCACCACAACTCTCTGGGCTCAACCATCCAGCCATTTTTTTACCCACCTATAGGTGCTGTTATGGCTTAGTAGACAATTTTCAGCCAAAGTTACATTGATGCAAATTTGCAAAGAGCAATCTGCGAACTCTGTGAGGGCTCTGTCCTAGGACACGCAGCAGATGCTTTGCTGTGGCTGAAAGGGAGAAGCCCTGAAAACAGGTCCACAGTGTACTTTGTCCTGGAAATCATTGGGGAATCATTCAAATAGTATTAGAGAGCATTGTTATAATGAAAGCTTTGAATCTCTGTACAAGACTAGAAATGGAAACTAGCTGCTAGGAGTGGAGCATATGGCTGAGTTTATGCTGGGAGGACAGAAAAGAGTCATAGATAACAGCCTGGAGCACAGACCTTTCATGCTGAGAATTGTGGCCTCAAGCAGAGGTGTTAAATCAGTGTTCCTAGACTGAAAAATTTTACATCACCACTGAGACAAATTCAAGCTTCCTGCCCTGATGGAACCATCTGATGGAAGCTTTGAGCAGGGAATTGGACCATGATCATATAAATTAGATCAGGTTTTCTGAAGGGGAAACCATGCGGCTGTATACATTTACTGAGTCGTCTTTGTAGTGAAGTGTCACGATAAGGTATATAGATGCTTTGCAAGTTCCTTGAGGTATAATTTTTACAGCTACTAGGCATATTAAGGAAGGGAAATTGTATATTGAAAATCTAGTAGTTAATAGCCAATGACTAAGCATTAACCAGATAGCCAGATAAGAATTTTGCTTCTTTTGGTAATTAACTGTGCTTGCAATTTTCCATGTACAGCTAACTTCAGGCACAGAATGATAGTCACTGAACATGAGCCTCTTAAAAAATTGCATTTTTTTGGATCTGCCTAATAAAGCCCCTGCCATTTATATGTCCAAATCAGTTTAATCTAGGCATAAGTCCATGGAAAAAAAACACTCAACATTGTTGTCTTTTGAATCATAAATCAGATAGGTTTTTAATGTTTTCGGCTTTAAAGTTTTACACGTAGAGTGGTATGAATCTCAGTGTTGTAGCTTTTCTGTGTATTCTGTAGATTGCACCTGGCTGCCTGACAGAAATCTGTCAAAGTAAATGACGAGAATTAATTAACATTCAGTAGAGTAAAAATTAAATAGGGATGCAGAACTCATAGGAACTCCACAGAGTAATATATGCCTATACCGCTCTCTATGTTATGGTTCATTAGGTATCTAAATAAATCTTTTCAATACACTCTGGCAGTATGGAAGTAAATTGTCATTTTAAATTAAAATCTCATTGGTGAGTTAGTGTACACCTCGATATCTGAAATACACTTATTTTTGTATTGATGCCATGTTATTGACTTAACTGTCAGTGTTGTCTAGTCACCTGGACTGGATAATAATAAAAAAAGATGTGAAATGATTCTATTAATTCTGGATTTGAACTTTCTTATACCCCTTCCCAGTGCTGCATACCCAAGGGAAAAGAATTCCTGTATTAAGTCTGAAGCCTAAAATTCCACTGCCTCAGCTCTTAAGAGGATTTTAGAAAATGAAGAACCCCGCCTACAAGAGAGGCTGAAGAAGGGAAAAATAGCCAGTTTACAGGCCTTGGGGGATTAATAAGTCTTCCCATATTCCTTGGAATCCCATTGAACTAAAGTTACAGTGAGGCCATGGAGACAAAGGTCTTATGCCTTTTGCTTTCCTGATGAAAGTGGAAAATATAATTTTTTGGAGAGCAAATGGTATTTTTCCCCACTTATTTTATTTCTAAATCTCTATGCCACCATTTTCTTTATAGATGGGAAATTCAGAACTCCAGGTTAACTAACTAATTTACCAAATGAAAAATGAATGATAATGGTTTTGACACTGTAATAGTTAGGACAACCTACATCCATATTAAAAGTACAAATTTCTGTGTTAATGTAGCAGCATTTGGAAAATATTTCTGTAATCTAAAAGTACACTGTTTATGTCCATGCTGGAAAGATTGAAACAGATTGTCAAACTGAAAAGGTAGAACAGAAGAATTAACGAAGTTGCCTCTACTTAGACCTGATAATACTCCTGCAATGTCATTATATAAAAAGAAATTATCTACTGAATGCAATGGGAGGGTTGGCTGAACTTTAGTAAACCTAGCTAGGAAGGACAGAAAAGAGGGAGATCAGTGGAGAGTGGATATTCAGGCAAAAAAAAAAATACTTTTAGATAAAAGGAGCTACTTTCAAAAATAATTTTCAAGCTAGCCACAATTAGGGGACATATAAAAACCGGTGGAGAGCTGTAGGACAGGCCAGCAAAGGAAACAAGAAAAAAACCCAAAGTATGAAAAAAATTCCAAGAGAAAGACAATGTTTATAGTCCAACAGGAAATGAACAATAAATTCATAGTGCTTGTGAGATGAGTTGAAAGCAGAAAGTGGAGAGCACAGAAGGGCAAGCTAAGATGATACCTTTGCTTTCCACAAGCAGCAGAATGCAAATGTTGGTGAAGAAGGAGTTTTCTTCTTCAAAACTGCGATGTGTGTATCTATGTGGCCATTTTTCTTTGGCAATATACCAGTAAGAATGGGTAAGTTCAGGTATTTTACCTCTGAAAACAGGGCCTTTTTTCAAACTGCCAGATGGTATTAGAATAGCTTAAATCCTGCATTTCGACTGGGTTGTGGACTTGCAATGGGTCCTGTGAACTGAGAACAGAATGCAAGTGTGAAAGAAAGTAGGTGCTACTTACATATGATGGTACCTGATGGTCTCTTTTTGTGAACTGCATGTAGCCATTGTGTCACCGTTGTGGTTTGCTAGCATTCATTCCTCTTGGCACCTGGCTTGCACAGATAGAACTGTCTAAAAAAGTTACAAAGAGTGCACCTGTGCAAAGATTTTTTTGGTAAGAAAAGGGACCAGAGCAGAGACTTTAACACTCCTTATATAAGGAAAGTAATGAGAGTAAATCTTCACTTGTGTGTTCAGCCATTCTATCAGGCCTTTTTGTGTACTTTGTATACTAATACTGGTTTGACAGTAGAGTTAGGCTCAATCTTTTATTCTAGTAACACATCACTTTCACAGAAGTCCTGTATTATTTTTTTCTGCAAATTCCTGAGTTATGCTATAGAAAGATGAGAAATTTCAAATGTTCTGATGCCAAAAGACATAATAACACATGCAGTTTCAGCTCAAAAAGGAAAAAAATATGCATAGACATCTCTGTGAGGAATTGTTGAGTATGGTTTGGTGTAGTGACATCTAATTTAAGGCATCAAAGTCTTTTATTGGAGCTGGCCACAACTGACTTATGTAAGTCTATCTGTTGTCTCCCATTAGCATGTGCTAGTTGCAAGAGGATGTGGGAAACAACAGTATTAAAAATTAAATGAAGCTTGGATTTAATGTAAAGGAAATGCATCCCACTACCAGATGATCCTTCCATAGCAAATCAAAGCCCCTCTTTCCCACTCCCAAAATGTAGGTATTTTGTAGCCATTAGCTTACGTCATTATATAAACTTGATTTTTTTTAATTTAGTGCGTATAACTTTAATGACAGTTATTTATAGAAAGCTCTTTCTTCTTGTTATTGATGCTGTGAAGTTATTTGAATGTCACAGCATAATGTGTACTCTCAACATTGTCACAAAACTTTGAGACTTTCTTGTATCCAAGAGTAAGAGCAAATTCCAATAGAGATTTAGGAGCAAAATCTTTTCAGATTGGCTTCATTATAAACTTTTCAGGGAAAATGGTATGTGTCTTTTCATAAAATTCAATCTTAGAGATTTCAGATAGAAAGATTTAACAATATTTTTAGCCATACTTTCTAGGAATTCAATTGTCCATATTCAATAGGATTATAAAAAGAATCATGAGGATACATGGTGTTAAATGTTGTCTTTCTACTCGTAGTTATAGTGAAAAGCATCCATCAAGTCACTGACATCTTCTTCCCCTTCAGCTGAAGTGTGGTGAACCATTTGTTAAAGCCCCAAGAAACGTTTTAAAAATCAAAGGTAAAGACAAGGAGGTCATTCATGGCTATTTACTCCCTACTGAACGTTATCTGTCATGAAATTCCACTTTAGTCCACTTCTTTAAAGAGACAAATGAAGAAAATAAGAGAACACAGGCATAAACTTAGAAATTGAATGAATATCTGTATGTTCACATGTATACATAAATAAAAATAAAATGTACTTATATTTTTTGAAGATACATAGTAACACAAATGCACCTACATGCTGTAGATCAAAGAATATAGTACACAATATATATTGTAGGAAGTGCAGTACAAATGAATTAGTATTCATCTTCAGAATGATAAGCCAGATCATCACTCATCCTTTTTCTTGCCTCTAGACTTTCTTCTGAAGTCTTTTGAGTTTGGTTTTGCCTATCAAAAATACAGAAATAGAGGTACAGTCACAAATTTCTAGCGCTTACAGATACATTGATGTTTCTTCAATATATGTTTTGGCACTACAGGTTTGTTTTGCCAATGTCATGACTGAGAAAGCAAAATCCTTGAAAAATATTAATTAAAATTTAAATATTTTTTCAGGGTCCTGCGAAAGAAACATTTTGTTTGGTCTCTTTTGTTAAAAAGTGCAAACTGATTTTTTCTTTGAAGTGAGCCTAAAATCAGCAACAGTTCTGTCCTAAATACTTTTTTATCTTCAGGTGAACTAATAATGAGTAATTTATGTACTAATTTGCTTATGTTATTTTGTCTCGTGATTGTTCATGATTTTTCTTATTACTGCTCATCCTTTATCTACTAGGCATGACTCCTTTCTTACTGAATACCCACCAAGTACTGGCTCACCTGTTCAACAGCATTATTTTTATTATTATGAATATATTGATCATGTCTTGAGCTACCCCAGCTAAAACCAGAACAGTATTAAAATGTCATTGCATTCTTGATTTGGGGTTTTTGATTCATACTTCTAGATTTTTAAAAGGATTACCCTACACACATCTCATTTTTTGTTCTAAAAATAAAAATTTTAAAAAATTAAAATAAAAAAATTTAAATTCACCTGTTACTCCTGCAGAGCTGCTGTGTGCTGTAGCTATCAGCTGCAGTATGTTGAACAGAGGTAGGGTAATTAATAAATTTAGATAGGAATGAAGTTCAGCCTTTATCTTATATATTAGGCTGCCTTCTTAAAAACATCCTAGTGAACAGAATATTGAAATACCAAGACCCTCTGAACACACCCTCAATCATCTTTAACCAAACTGCTGACAGGTGCATAGGCGTACAGACTAAACCATGTGCTTGGGCTTAGTGATGGGACATAAAAACTAACAGAAATGAGAGTAAATCAGCCAGAGATGGTAACATATTAATAGCATATTTGTCTACTGGGGAATATTCTCTAGTCTTCAGAGATGCAAAATGTGACTATTATTGCAAATTAAAAAAGAAAAAGCCCTGGAGTAATATTTGGTGCATTGTAATTGCTAGTATTTTTAAAATTATTGATTTATTTTTTCCCATCAAATTCTCAAACTTTTCAGGTTAGCAAGTCACTTTACAAACCTTAGGGAATCCATAGCTGAGGAACATGTGTTAGCTCACGTGGCAATGAGAAATATCTGGTTGTGCAGTTTATACATGTTTGTGTTGCCAGGTCCATGATGGACCTCTGCTTCATTGATGCAGCATGTAATGCATTGCTAGTGCTAGACAGTGCTAGACTGCTTACCGTCAACTGAAGCTAATATGTGGTGAATGCAAGACCAAAAAAGGCAAAAAAAAAAAAAGCAAAAGGATGTGGTTGATAACAAAAGGTGGTTTTGGCCTTGGGACTTCTCACAAGATTCTGTAAAAACAAAAAGTTCACAAAGGCTTGAGAAGAGACTAGAAGACTTCATGGAAAAAAAATCATAGAAGGTTTTTGTATATGTAGAAACCATGGCTGGTTCAGGGATTCCTTGAGCAAGAAGGACAAGATGTGTGACGTTAAATCTCATTTAAATTCTTGTACATAATATCTGATAATTTTTTTTTTTACCAACACACAACTAAGAAGAAGTGCTAACCTGGATTTAGAGGACTGCAGGCTTCTTTTTATTTGAACACTAAGTATCAATTTTCTGTGAAACTTTGCCATTTTGATTTCATATGTTTGCAGTCAAGAATGGTATGTTTTATTCCTAGTAGATATCTGCTGGTAATAAAGTAACTTGTGTTCTGTGAAAAGTGCTGATATTCAATGCACACCACCCATCAGTGATCACACTTAAACAAAAAGAAGTAGGCAATTACTGACTGATTCAGAAAAAAAAGCCTGATTTGTCTAGGAAATTGATTGTCTAATTTGCACAGTAACACAGCACAGCTGGTGAATATGGACAGATGTAGCTATAATACAATAGTACCAAACACATTGCTGACTTTGGATAAGGGTTGTATACAATTGTACTCCAAAAGCTTTTCAAAGCATACAAGAATAGTGAGAAATAGTAAATAACTTAAATAAAAACATAAAAACGTATTAATACCTTTGCCATTTGTATCTAAACAGCTTACTTTTGAGACAGTAATGTGAATTTTCATTTACTAGCATGTTCACAGTAAAGTTGGTACAGAGGTGAATATGGATATTTAAAGTACTTCAGATTTCAAATGTGTATGTTACTTATAAGAAGCTTTCATATGGAGTTAGAAGCTGTGAGATTGGAAGGGTCTTCAGATTATTAGATTATTAAAGTCTTTTCCTAAAGTCAACAATGAAAGCCATATAAAAGAAATTTTTACAAGTTTGCACGTACTTAAGTGGACTTATAGATACTGTAGGAGTGTTGTCAAACTGCAAATGGTTTAGGAAATAGCGACAGTAATGATTCTGTGACAGCCTTCCAAAATCTTTAAGTGACTGATTGACTTGAGACACTTCCCATGTCCCTCAAAGAGCTCAGAGTAAGGGAAGACAAAGCAAGACAAGAAATTCTGCTGGCTGCCAGGGCCCTGCTGCTCCAGGGCTAGACAGACTTTAGGCTGTTTAGTAGCTTTATCACAGAGGGGACTTGGCAGTTTCAGCCTTGGCTCTCTTCCTTGGCTAAAATGCGTTAGGGCCACCACTGTGCAGAGCAGATGAAAGATAGGATCATGGATATGCAAAGAACTTTGGGATTACCCTCTATCCTCACACTGTTTTCTGTATTAATCAAGAAATGAATAGCTATTTTGGCCAACAACACTCCTATGGATGCCAGGACACCTAAAATACATTGCAAACAGCAAACAAAGTAAGAAACATTACAAATGTCATTGGTTTTTTTTTTTCTTTGGTCAGTTGGTTGTTTTTTTTTTTTTCGCTTACTTGTCTTTTCATAAAAGAGTCCCCACAGACCAAGAATACTCAGCTAAATATTACAGCTGCCTAAAATTCCACGGTTTGACAATCAACTAATTTTTTTTTTTCTGAAAAAGATTAAAAACTAAGCAACACTTCAGGTATGTGAAACACAACCCAATGCAAGGCTTATTATCTTGGTGGAATATCATATTTGCATGGCATGGTCGGTGCTATATTGCTTTCGTTTTTAAGCTAATACATTTGAATTTCCTCAGGCAGCACATGGCCTTTGCCATTGTGGGCAAGCTGGTTATTTTTTGATGATCTTTTACAAACTGCAACAAGCATTTTCTTCAGGAAAATAATAATTTAAAAAACCCTCACATACTCTATAGCAGTGTGACATAGTTATTCTAGCAGAAATCTAACTTTTAATAAAACCTTTGATCAGATATTTAAAAAGGAAAACACTTTTCAGTGAACATCATGCACTGTGCTTTTGTGAGCAATGGTACTACACCAATGAATGCATTTCACATGCATTTGTGTCCTCTTTAGCTTTATACACAGTCAACACAGAAACTCAACTCCTTCCTTGTTTTCCCTCCCACTTGCAATTTTCTTCAGCCCCTGACTGGAGTATAACCACATCCTTCTCATGTCCTGTGCCCAGTTCTTTCCCTACCAGGCCAACAGCGGTATCAGATACTGAAGAGATAGACCAGGTCCACCCATATTGTAATACTGAGGGGAGCGTGGTAGAGAGCCACAGGTTCATAGAAACAGGGTAAGTGAGGTGATGGGTTGGGCTCTGAATGGCACAGAATACCACACAAAACTGATAGGATTAATAGAAATGGACATTGAGTTGTAGGGCTGCAAGAATCACAGAAAAAACCTCCAATCATTCTGCCATCCGTAGGGCAGGGTCCATAACACTTCCTAACAGCCATCCTGGCAGATGTGTTTCTAACCTATTCCAAAGACTTTCAGTGGTGGTGATTTCTCAGGCAATGTATTTCAGTACTTCATTGTTCTTGCAATGTAAAAAATTACTAAGCCTGAATCATAGTTATTATCTCTTGTCCTACCCAATGTGGATATAGTTTTATTCAGTTTGTTTCTCACACAACTATATTAGTTGTTATGCTTTATGTATGTATTTGTAAGGATTTTTTTTACATATATATCTGTTTAGAAATAATTTATTTGATCTTTTGTTACAGTATGTTTCAAATATTTCCTGTGTAATTCATCTTGTGTTTGGAATCAGGAAAAATTTAGTGATTTAGGGCAACTTATATCTTAATATTCTTTTTTCATTATGAAGGTTTTTTTGTTTGGCTGTGTTAGTGTGCTGGGGTTTTTGTAACATTTACTTCCTTAATATTGTCCTTTTAAGGTACTATGAACTCTCCTTAACTCCTTTTCACCTTAGGTAAGTTTTCCTTGAAAACTTACAACCAATTCTGTAATTTGTTGAAAACTTCATTGCTGAAGTAAAGTTCATTGGTTTTATTTCTTTCTTAGTCCTTCTTCTTATTCCAGTCATCATGAGGTAATATTTCATGGTCACTGCGACCCCAGTTCTCAAATTATGTTTTGATATTCTCATTGTGTTACCCCCAAAAGTAAGAGCCAAATACAGAGGTCATTCCTTCTTACTATTTTTACACTTTCTGTGTCAAGAAATCATATAGTAGTAGAAAAGCTTACTATAGTACTAAAAAAGCTTAAAGGACAAGCTAGGTACTGCTTAAATTTTTTTTCCCAAACAAATATCATGACAGAGTTTTGCACTATTACCAAGACTCATGTTACGGATTTTGCCAGTCGCTCACAGAAAACCTCATACTCAATAAAATAAATTATTAAGCAGCTGAGATGTTGGATATGATTTTCAATAACAACAGCTTGGTCTTGTCAAGTCTTATAAGTAAATTTGACTCAAAATGGAAATGCAGACTTTTATGAATATTTGGTATCACATTGAATACTTTTCTAGCCTCCTTGAGCAAAGGCAGCAGATTTGCATGTGTTCCAAACCTTTGCAGGTAATTTTTTTCTTTTTTCTTTTTTTTTTTTATTCTTTACCATTATCCATAAGTTAAATATATAGAGCAAACTATATAAAATATTATATAGAGCAGCTCTATTACCATCTGATTTTGAACTTAATTTTGAATGACATACTATAAGCAGTAAGAACTAAATCACATGAGAATCAGTTAATTGGCATTATCAAGAAGTCTGTAATAATAATTGCTAAAGCAGAAGTCTTTAAGATTTTGAAGCATTGCACTACCTGGAACACAAGCAGCAGGCAGCAGAAATTCTATAAACCAGGATTTTTGCCAAACCTTCTTGGGCTGAAGTCCAAATGAAATTTTTAACCCAGCCAGATTTTCCATACTGAACCAAGGAAATTGCAGCCCAGAAGAGTCCTAGGAGCCCTTGCATACACTTCATTGCAAGTGAATGTCTGTTTTTGGTTTTTTTTTTTTAATGGTGTCTGTATTAGATACCAACAAAATTGCACGTTAACAGGCTGACAGAAAATAAGATGTGAAAATATTGGAAATGGTGCTTGCATAACACAATTTACGATGTGATATGCATAATGTACAAACTGAGGTTTTTGGTGCTGCAAAAGTTTACATACGTTATTAACATTATATACATGAGTAACTCCTGAAGGATCAGATCCTACAAGTCTCACTCAAGTCACTATTATTTGAACATGTTTATGACTGCAAGACTCAGCTTCCTTACCAGAAGGAATGAAAGCACAATAGCTTGCAAAGGTCTATAACAAAAACGTTGCTGTTTGTTTATTCTAATGTTCCTGTAAGCTTTTGGTTTCATAATGCCACAGAACAGTTTCATTCGACAGTCTCATCCCAGCGCACTTACACATTTGAGTCCATGATTTAGACTTAGTTGTCACTGGTATGCTTTATCCATTATGTTGAAATTCCAAAATAGTCCCTAAACCAAAATTTAATCATTTCTTGTGTTAGCAGACCTACATTTGTCTCATAAAGTCATCAGAATAGATTAGGTGATTACAGTTCTTAGATCTAGGTGACAAAAGGGAAATCATGCAGGAGCAGATAAGAGAAAAAAGAAAAAGCAAAATCTATATGCAGCATGACCTTAGCAAGTACATCGTAAGGGCTGAAATTATGTCCTGATGTGATAAATGGGCAAAGACTGACCTGTTCTGCCAAGACTGCTGGGGCAGAGGTCACTCACACAGTGATGACTGGGACAGCACTATCCAATTATAATTTGGAAAAAAAAGAATGAAAACCATTGCTAATGTGGTTTTAACCATCCTGTAAAAAAAGGAGGGTAAATAACTACAGCTTTGATCACTTATTGCAACTGAATCTTTCTGAAAGCTTTTAATGTTTGTTTAAATAAAATTATGGAGTAAAAATGTATTCTTTAAATGAAAACCAAACCTGATTCACCAAATGTAAGCCAAGTTATTCAGATACGTAGCTGCTTTCTGCTGCAGCTGCTTCTGAAAGAATTTCCCAGAGAGAGAACAGAGATAGATTTTACTATGACATATAACTGATGAGTGATGACTTATTTCAGTGCAGAAGATGATTTGCAGTTCTCACTTTAAAAAGGGTACATGTGGCCATGTATGCTGGCAGCATTCATATGCCCAAGATATGCACATGTTCATTGTAACCACACCTATAAACATGATTTAAATGAAAATTTTCTTACCTGTGGGAGGAGGATACAGCCCATTGTGGGTGTATGAGTCTGTATGCGTGTGCTTTTGAGAGGCAGAACTTTACAGGATGATGAATAACACAGAAAAATATTTTTGTCAGAATAATGTAATTTGCTGTCCACATGTTCTTGGTACAAAGCTGATTTCAAACACCTGAATTATGGAGACTTTTTACCCAAAACTGTGTTCCAACAGGTGTTGTGGATCAGGTAAAATGATTTAATTGCTACTCTTTCAAGTGGGGGCAGGAAAGCAGTTATGCAGCATGGTAGAGTGTCAGGGAGCAGCAGCGTGTTAGAGTCCTGCTGGGGATGCCTGTGATGTGAGGAAGTCCTTCAGAAGGTGTAACCTGACTCTTGTGTCTCTTTTCTATAACTACTGAAAAAAAATCCAGGGGGAAGTTTTTAAAGCAACCATCTTTAAAGGTGAGGGAGTACTGTTCTCTGATAAATTCTGTCAGATTGTGAACATAAAGCTAGTAGTCTTGGCCTGGTTTGAGGCTGATGTGCGTGGCCAAAGGAGAAATACCAGTCAGGTTCTGGTGGTAGCTCTACGTATTAGATTCAGGCTTTTCTGCATGAAGAAGTTGCAGCAGCTGACATAAGTCTGGTCAAACTGAGATATTACTTTCATACAGTTTGAAATAACTATCTTTAAAATGTCACATTAAGGCAGGCCAGCTTTGGCAATTACAGATTACCTGTGGATGGGACAGCAAAGTCTCCTCTTTCTTACTTATTTTCTTTTTTTAATTGCAGAAGTGTTTGGTTGGTTCATTGGGGTTTTTTTTTTGTTGTTGTTTTTTCCCTTCTCACAGTTGTGTTGAATTCTAGTGACTTGTTAAGGAATAAATTCATGGGCCCACTGATCCAATCTGCCCAGCTCTCTTCAACTTCTGAAAGTTTGGAGTACTCAGTTGCTGGTGCTCCTTCATAGCAACAGTCAGTGCCTAAAAAGTTATATGTCTTTAGCCACACCAAAAAAGGCAGTGTGTCCATTTTCTCTTTCCTTGGGATCTGTTTTGGTAAGCCTCCCTCTGTTGCTGGAGGGCCAGGAGCATTGCCCAGCAGCAGCACAGACCATGCTCTTCCCTTACGCAAGCTGTGACAGGTCAGCACGAACAGTGACTTTCCAGCAGCCCTGGCAGGTCTAATTCATGGTGAAATCTATTATTTTGTGGAATTGTCTTTCTAGATCTATTCTTTGGGAATGCTTAAAACATGTTAGTGAAGACACTGGGAAATAGAGTGTGAAGAGCTTGTTAATCTTATGACCGATATTTGTTAATACTGAGTTGTGTGGGATTTTTTTTTGTTTTGGGGTTTGTGTTTTGTTTTGTTTGTGTGTTGTTTTTTCTTTTTAAGCATCAGCAAGTCTAGATAGAATAGGAACACACCTAGGGCTTAGAATAATGCTATGCATTTGTCGGACTGAGGCCCAGCAGTGGCTATGGATGTGAAGAGCAGTGAGGGGCAGATTGTCTGTGGCTGCTTGACCCTCCGTTCTACTGCAGCCTTGGTGGCAGGCTGCAGAAAACCTGTGTATGTGCAGTCTCACCTGTAGGACTTGGGCATGGAAATTCTGTTGAGGCTCAAGTCCATCCTAGCAAACCTTTTGTCCATATGACAGGCAAGTCTATCCTGTGTGAAAAGCAGCTTCAGGGCCACTCTTGGCAGTCAGTAGTGAGCACTCCCAGGGACTAAATCTGTGTTCTCTGTGTGCAGCTCTGAGGTTCTTTGTCAGACCTACCTGCCCTGCAGGCAGTGAACCTTTCAGGTGAATGTAAGTAAAGATATAAAGAATGCCCTATGGGTTGGTGTATGCAGCACAGACATTTCATGCTTGGAGCAGTGCAGTTGCAGCCACTGAAATAACAGTTCTATTAACATACAAAGTTTTACTGAATGAAGATAATTTTTAGAATTTAGACTATTTAGCTGATACACTGAGTAAGAGCCATTGCCTCTAGCAATAGACATTGTGCATAATCATCTTCCAGATAAATCTTTTCCTTCAGTTTGTGATTTAGAATTCACCGGAGGCTGGGAGGGTGTTCTGGAAAGATATCACTGCATGCTTGCCCTGTGCTAACACTCTTCCCTAGGCATTATCTTTTGGTCACTGCTATAAATTGGATACTGAGCTAGACAGACTTCTGGATTTTTACTAAGTAATTCTTCCTTAATAGTCTTAAGCAATGAACAGAATAAAAAGAAATGAGCAGTGTGTCAGATCAATTCCTTCCAAAGATACAAATATTTTTATATCATTTTACACTCATTGTTTGTTCAGTGTGGTCTATTTCATTCAGTCTACACATATGCATCAGGCAGTGCTACTACATAAAGAAACCCTCTCCCCAAAAATGAGACTGCTTTCAAGTGCTGTGCTTCCCCGCGCCCCCCCCCCCCCCAGCCAAACTCTGTCCCATATTTATCAAAGACTCTCAAGTCAGTTCTAGACTTTTCTCCCTTCTGAAAAGAAATTCCAAATTCCTTCATTCCTAGTGTCTACAGGTATGCTTTTAAAAAATAAATAAACAAATAAATAGAATCTTCCTCTTAATTTTTAGTTAGGCAACCGCACATTACTGTTTTGAGATTTTGGTTTTGTTACCAGTATTTATTATTACAGTCTGCTTTGGGTTATCCATGGGAGCTTATATAGGTTGTAGATGTACAACCTAGATAAATACAGAGACACTGAGCTTGATGCCTGCAACCCTGATTATTGGCTCAGTGCTGGCACTTGACTAACATGATTATTCTTTTTCTACAAAGCTTTTGTCCAGGAGCAGGCTAGCAGTTTTTGCTCAGAAAGGAGTATAAACTCATAAACCCAGTGAGATGTGGCTTGCACAGTGAATTGTGTACATGACCATCTGAGATCTCCCTGCCCATGTTTCCGATCCAGTGGAGCTGGAGGTGCAGAGGAGCAATGTTCCCATGCCTGCCTGTAACACTCCTTAATGCTACTGATTCCAGGAACTCTTGTCATTTGGGCTGTCACCGTATTCTTTCACAAGGAGACAGTTCATGTCCCAGTTTGTGCCTATGCCAACAAACCTGTCTTCTCCCTAGACACTGAGCTCAGTGAATCACTGTCTAAAAGTAACATGTTCTCTGTAGGAAGCTGGTCAGACAGAGAAAGAATTTTTTTGTTCTGGCTCAGAACAGACCAGGTTTCACCTGGACTGACCTAGCATAATCTTGTCTGTCTTTTGCTCCTCTGCATTTTTCTGTTCCAGATGGTATCCCAGATGCCCATCATTATGATATATGCCATTGTACATATATATGTATGTTACTCTTCAGTTAGATAATCAGCATGCTTTCTCAGAGGTGTGAAGAATTTTAATGTAAGGAAGAGAAAGAACTAAGGAAAAAGAGGGATCAGGACAGAACCAAAGGAGAATACATGTTTAGACATATTATTCAAAGTCACCCATAGTACAGAATTGAAGCTTTAGTAATCACTGTCCTTGGGAACTTTTTAAAAAGCATCATCATTGCAGAGTAGAACAGATGTACAAGACTTTTCTAGGTGAAGACTAGAGGAGAGACCATAGAGACACTGAAAAACAGTTGATCTACAGTACTTTTTTTTCTTAAATACAAGAGATATGTGGGCTCCAGACTTCAAATGGAGCCCATAAACATGAAAGAATTTTTTCCTACATTTCAACAGAAGAAGTTTTTTTTTCCTCATGACATGCTTTTCTGATGTTTTGATATGATAGGCAATTTTAGCAGTTGCTCTGTGTGATTTCTGTGCATGTGTAATTTCCTCAAGCTTAATGGCTTTTTTAGTGGCATACATAATTCCATCAGTTGTTTGTAAGTCTTCTCGTGTTGAGAAGACATTTTTGGTTTGGCCTAAGAAACCATCATACTGGAGCACAAACTGAACTTTATGCTGAAGGTCTGTTTTGGCACCTAAGGTTTTCTGTGCACTTTTAAACAGATTTGAGCCTATAAAATTCCATATTTTATATTTTTCAAAAGCTGCTTACTGTTCTTCATACTTATAGCAACAGAAACATTTTCAATGTAAGCAATTCTGAATGAAAATCATACCTTATTTGGATCCCAAACTGCATGGGACAGCTCTTATCTACCATTGAATGTACATACAACGTAAAATTACTATTAATGGGCTTAACAGTAGCCTATCTTCCATATATTTTGTTGATAAATATTCCTTGAAAGTGATACATGTTGTTTAAATATTGCAATGTCAGACACCCAGAGATATCACATTTTTATTTATTTATGTTTGCGTTAACTAATAAGCAAGCCATCACCATACAAGCAGTTTTCCAGAAAACCAATTCTAAAGTAAAAGAAGCCCTGATATTTATCATTCTGAACGATAACAAATGGAACCTTCACTTTATTTTAATAAGTGAATACTGTCATGCAAAAACCTCCTTATATACCTTGTATAATAAAATAGCTGTCACTTTTGCATATGGAATTAGGTATGTGGCGATTATATAAAAATGAACATTCTTCTGATTCTAAATGTGAAAAGCTGACCTTTTAAAAACACTTTAACAACTTTTAGTGTTATCATAAATCTTACCAATTCTTTAATGTTGCAGTTTTTTGGTTGCATATATTACACTAGTTCTTCTACGAGTCAACTTTTGTTACAGGGAAATTTGGGCCTGGGGCCAGGTAGAGCTTTGGAGAGCTTTTAAGTCTGAGAGCCTGTTTCACAGCTGGAAAGCTCCCCAAAGTGAAGTGATCCCAGAAGAATATGTTTCCCATTACCCAAATCTCTACCAAATCATGCCTTGTAGCTCTAAAATAATTAAGACTTTGGAAGCCCCAAGAGGTCTTTTTTGATCCATGAATGAAGTTACCCCAGGTTCAAATAACTAAAACCTGACTCCCTCTTAACCAATGAAACACAAAACCCCTCCATTTGTCAATGTAACATAAAGAGAATGCTCCAAAATGTCAAAGCTTTTACACTTTAATGGATTCAACCTCAGGACATGTCAAGAGTTTTGATTGCAATTGTTGGAGATCAGGCTGAGGTGTCTGTGCAAGTCCCCAGGGCAGAAGAGTTAATGTTCTATAAAATATGATGTAAAAAGACACATTGCTTTATTTTGAAGTTTGAATGATGATGAAATTCATAAAAATATAAGAAAGCCTTCAAGTCCCTTGTGTTGCTATTAGTAATACATTCTTTTGTAGAGTAAGCATACTGTGATTAATTTTAAGAAGCCACTGCTTCTGCTATAAGAATAAGATAGGGAATAGATATTTGTTGGGAAAGGTAGCATACCAAGGTATTATGAAGTCTTTTATTTATTTTATATTCAATTAAAATGATACAATGGCTGTAGAAGATCTCTTTCTGAGAGAACACATAGAGCTATCAAGCAGTATTACTAAGAAACAGCTCCAGATTCACTAGAGGAAGAAATCCAATGGAGGAATTTGCTGGAAAAGTAACAGGATAAGGTTAATATCCATATCCAAACTTCACTGAGATTTAGAAAGAGAAAAGGATGATATTCACAATCTGATGCCTACAAGATGAAATTCATAGGAAACATAACAACAATATAACTTTCTTTGCATTTCTTTCAGTATTCATTAGAAAAATTCAACACACTAAAAAGTTTATTAGAACCTGCTGTAGAATTATGCAATATCAGTGTAGTTTCTAACTACTGCTAAAGTCTGTGACTTAAAAAAAAGGGAAAATTTTGCAGCATGCTAACTTCTGAAAATTTATTCCGGTATTCTAGTGCTTGTTTAGTGGTTTGTGGATAGCTGGAAAAGAAAGTGTAATATGTATTGTGAGGGGACAACTAATGTCACTTGGGCATCTGAGAACGTAATAGTGCTCACAATTCAGCCATCCATATAAATTTAATAATGCTCATTTGTAATTGCTGATGAAATTTTAATCCTTCAATTATTGGCACCTGCAAAATCTGAGAACTAAGAGTATATTTCTTAACTTGAAAATAAACCAGTCTACTGACTAGGATTTCTGATGTGTGACAGGTTGTATTATTTTATTATAATTCCATATTTTAATACAGCATAAACACTATGGTAGTTAAAGTATTCTTTTAAACAGTAAAGCTGTAAGGAAATTCATCAAATACGATAGAGGTATTTACACACCTTCCCCTTAGTGTGTGCATATTTGTGGTTGGACTACCTACTGGATGATGATACTGAAATAAATGTGGCTTAAACAACACTGTTAAGTTGACCAATGTGCCTTATTTCTGGCCAATGAAAGTATTCTTTCCTTTCTATGTTCACTGCTTAGAAGTTGTTTTTGAAGAAGAGGTGCCAGCTGATGGAGATTTTTTGCAAATACAGTGATGTTCACCTCTAGAATTGCCAATGTTCTATCAACTGGCAGCAACTCCAGACACTGGTGATTGATTGCTAGACTAGATTGGTAGCTAAAGGATTTACAGCCTCAAGAGAGACTATCTGAAGCAGCTAAGACCAAAATTGTAGTTAAAAATTCTTCCTTACACTGGAAGTACCCAGGCTTCAGCTGCTTTCCTTGTTCAATTCTGCTGCAGTCTGAACATGCCTAAATCTGGTGGGGACCAGGATGAAGTTCCCCTGTCTGTTACCATGGGGACTCTAATTCCAATATACTTTTACAGAATACTGCCATGGCACTGACAGGTTCAAGCTCCCTTTGAGGTGCAGCAGCAGTCCTTTAGTTATAACGGCCACACTGTTAGTACTTCTCCCTCTCTCCCCTGAAGTATAATAGGCTAGCAAAGACAGAAGTTGTTCAGGAAGCAGGAGAAGAGACAAATATACATCCTACTTTCCAAAGCAGTACCTGAATCAGCAGACTTTATCTGGTGAATGTCATTTTAATGCAAAGTTTCATGTTGGAGTTGCATAAAAAGCAACAAAAACATGGACTGGAATTGAGACTTCTCAAGTCAGTTGTCTGTAGAGTCATGTTCACCTTTTTTGGTAGACATTTTCTCTCATTTCTTAAGTCCTTTATTCTATTCCTGTGAAGAAGTATCATTTCAGCAGGAGTGGAAGAGTATTTTCTCTTTTTCAGTATAGATTTTAGTATCCCAGTTAGAACATGCAAAAGAATGGATGTGGGTGTGAAGTCCCTTGGACTAAGGAGAAAACTGAAGTAATCTTCTTAAAGATCTTATCTCGTGACTTTACAATAAATTTTTGGAGGCTGGCTTTGTAAAAGCTGTGTACAGTCATCACCACCTGCTTCTCTGCCTACTTTTTAAGAAGAGTGAGTCTTGCCCAGCTCTTTGAGGCACACATTTTTTGGGTGCCTCACCTTAGGAAACTGGCTTGAATACATGACTATGGAGATATACTATAGATAATTGGTTAGGTCCAGAAGTGTTCAGTTGTACTAGAAATTGAAGTGCTTAATCTCAGGGGAGAAAGGTATTTTTCTGTGATTGCTGGTTGCAGTTCCATGTTTGGTGTCCTAGCCCTCTTGGACCTGCCTTTGAATATCTTTATTTTCCCTGTACATTTACAAGGTGTCTTAAGCATCTATGTAGAGTGAGTGGGGTCTCAGTTACAATTTCTTAGCAAGTGCCTAAAGTTTAGGCATTGCGCTGTGGATCCTGCCCTGGGTTACATTTGAACCTGTGACCCAGAGACATAAAGTTCGATGTTATATTTCCTGTCTTTTGAGTAATCCAGCTCCACCAAACATATTCTTACTGTTGCTAAAAATGTACTGCATATTGACTGCTGACAGGTTAGATTCTCTTTGTCCAATTGCTTCACATATTACAAAGATCTGTACATCAGACCTGGCAGTGTTATTCCTCTGTGCTTAATGCTAGTCTTGTGCTTATATTTCAGGATTAAAGTGGTCCAGTAAAAATAGCTGCAATATAATTAGATTTATTGTTACATTCTCTAATTTTTCTATTAGTCACTTTTAAAATTGGAGGCCAAATTTCAGCTGGCGTGAATTCCTTTAATAAATTCCTTTCCTTCCAGAGTTTCCTTAATAAATTTTCCCTCTTGAATGTGAAAAGAAGTGCATTGATTTGTGCTTTGAGATTGCATGGATTAAATTTGACTTCAGCTTTTCTTCTATTGCATTAATCATATTTAACAAAAGACTTAAACAATATGTTTATAAGGATTGGATATTAAGCATGCTGTTTCCTGTACTGTAGATAGAAGACATTGTCAGTAAGCAGTCAACTGGATTTTATTTTACTTTAATGTTACGACGTGGGAAGGCTGACAATTAAAATCTCCCATGTGCTCATTTTTTAGGAACAGTGTGTTGTATTTATGCAGATACTTGAAATACTTATGCATCCAGCTATGGACAAATACGTGTGCTTTTTTTAAAGAAAAAGATGAGTGGAATGGGTGGTTTCTGGATGAGAATGAATAACCATGCTCTCCATGTGCTGAGTTAGAAGTACTTAATTTATGATTTGAAGAGTTATATAAATAATATAGGATGCCGATGAATTACATTCCCAAATAGAGTTGGGTAATGTTTTGGTACTTTCATAATTATATGGGACATTATTTGGGTTATTTATTGCTTTAAATTCTATAATTAGCAGTTCTAGTACATTTTTAAGAGCGACATTGGTCTGAGGAAGGACAAGGAAGCGGCATACTCTTTGATTTGTTTCTAGAATAGAAATGGCTGAGTTATGTGTATGTTTATTTTCATTTTCTTCTTGTGTTTCTTCCTCTTCCTCCTCCCTTTGGCCTTTCATACCTACCTGAATAAACACACTTTCACTTCCACAATCAATATTTCATTCTGACTTTCAGCATCATTCATATTCTTTGCATTCCTTTTTAGCAATGCACACTTGCTCACTCTTATAACAAAAAACATGCATTGTGGTTAGGCAGCAGAGGTCAGCACTAGTCTTGCGTCACAGGTCAAACAAGATCACTTACATTCTTTATCAGGGTCATTTCTTCTCCCTGGGTGGGATATGAACTTTTCTTTTTCTTAGAGAGGAAGCAGCACAGATGTTCACCACTCCTTGTTCAGAATTTCTGCTGAATGATTTGCCATCATCTTTCATGTAAACTTCCAAAACAACAAGGCATGAATCACCCATAACTTATCCTATTAGTTATGTTCAATATTCTACCAGCAAAGTAACTGCACAGTGTATTTAAATACACTTGCGATGTATGTAAAAAGTTAATTCCACATTTTTTAAGTTATATTTTAAGATGCCTCCAATATTCATAACAAATATTTATAAAATCCTCAAAGTGTTTACTTCTGGATGTTCATAGAGACATATATATATTTCTGTTGCATATGATTTCACACTTCCTAATATAACTTGACTTACTATTATAAATATTATTTTTGTTCTTTTTTGAAATATTTGTTCAAAATAATAACATTTCAATGGAGTAATTTTGGTTAAAAATGTTTGCATCTTTTGTGGTAAATTTTCTCTAGCTAAACATAAGCTCTTTTGCTATTTTTTCAGCTGTAGAAAGGCAATGTTACTAGTATTTCTTATTATTCTCATGTTTTATTGATCCTAAAGGAAATGGGGTATTAATTATGCTTTCACCACCAAGTATTCCTCTTTCATGGATGAATGAGGTAACACATAAGAAGTTCTGTTACTAATCCTCCCATTCATGTCTGAATTTTTTGCCAGTATGTGTCACCAACATCCCACTTTTATGTAGTTTTATGTCACAAGCATTTCCTAGAAGATACGTCATTCTCTATTTTATTTACTCCATACCTACCCTTCTTTTTCCCAAAAGTTGGAATGTGAAAATAGCAATACTGGGGGGAAAAAGCCCAAATCAACAAAACCCAAACAAAAAAACCCCAATAAAATCACAACAAACCTTTGCTGAGAAGTTTCAAAATTTCAGATGCTTGCTTCCACTTTTTACAAAGAGTTTGGTTTTGTTGGTTTTCCTCCAAAACCAGTAAGTATTCCTCACTATTGTGTTCACTTGCTTCAGAAAGCAACATTTCCTATTTGTTTTGAGGCACCAGTACAACTAATGAACCTTTCGGGTTCTCTCTGTAGTACTGTGTGATATAGCTCTGTCTACACTAGAAAGTAGTGTAGCACAACAAGAACTGATCTCTAGAGCAAACTGGTTGGCACTGAGGATCTTGGTCTACACTGTACATGTTGCGTTTTGGCCTGGCTGTAGCCTGGTCTGCAGACTGAATGCCCAATAGCAGCTGGAAAGCATTAGTAGTGCTGCCAGAGGGCATCTTCCAGTTGCGTTTCACCCTAAAAGAATCCAGTTCTAACACTCCAGAGCTGCAATGTGAACCAAAGCTCAGCAAGTGCGGATGGCCAGGAGATTTACTTTTCGAGTATGCTGACCTCAGATAAAACGCTGTGGTAAATGCATCCTTTGCACCTTAGCATCTTTCTAGGTACAGAGGAAATTCAGTATTTATATCAACTGAGAGCAGAGTTCATTTTTTTTTTTTCCCCTTTGTCAACATTCAGTTGAGATTGTCATCATATATTCTCATATGCTCTGTGTCCAGGTTAGTTTGTCCCTTCTTGCAATCAGGTGCTGAGGACCTCAGTTCCTTATGCTATTTTAAAAGGCTTATCAAACACATTGAGAGTTTTGGTTTAGGTTTTGAATGACCCAGGATTCCATTCCTTCACTGGGTATTCACAGAGAAAACAAGGGGAAAAGGAAAAAAACAGGGGTTATGGGAGCCTGACATTGCTTCTGGGAAACCAACCCAGTACAGCTGAGCCCAGATCTAGAAATTACTGACTCATATAACAAGAATAGTTAGGTAAACTCAGCTCCACCCTATGTTATTGTTTGTGTCACAGAAATACCTAGCTGCCTGTTAAGGTTCACTATCCCATCATTCTAGAAAAGTCTCTTTTCCTCAGTCCAGGGACAGGACAGAACTTAATGAGTAGTTAAGACAGAAGGAAAAATGGTCAACCAAACAAAGATCCCAACTCATTTTACAAAAGATGCAGTAGTTGTTAACATAACTCATTGACAAGGTGTTGGAACGGGCTAGGTATTAGAGTAGTTGTTGATGTGAATAGTACCAGGCAAACAGTATTTTGCAATATTTGCATGGACACATTCTTGAAAATGCTCTTTTGCTTCAAACCACCAAATAAAGCAGGGTATGTGTATTATATATGTGCAAGTGTTTTCATGTACAGGTGGGGGTGTCTATGTAGGGATCTTTCCATAGTGGAACATCCGTCTTACTGAAGTTGTCTTGATGAGGTTACCAACTCAGTCATAGTTAATGGGTATTATTGTTTAAGCTAAGTATTATTTTTTCTTGTAAAACCTGCTATCACTGTACAAAACAGTGTAGATATACCCTGTATAAATTAACTATGATGTTCAAGTCACCACAATATGGCAACTTACTTCACGTGTACGCTTCTTGACAAAATGCTCGTGTATGGCTTCCTTTATTTCTTAGTATTTCCCAAACTTGACCCAGAAGGTTACAATGGAGTCAAACCTGTCCAGCAATGCCATTTGCTTTCAGCCCGGTATCACACCTTAAAGCCACATGTAAGTGTGAACTACCAACTTTGTATTTCTGCTCCAAACTTCCTCATATTTTTTTAAAACCACAGGGTTTCAGGGTGTAAATGATTATAATTTGTTTTTAATTTTGAAGAGATAGCATTTTATAACCTGTCCTTCCTAATATTTTTAATACACACTTGTTTATAAAAAATATGTCTGTGAAGATTTATTAAATGATAATGCTGGAGTAGACTGACAAATTGTTCAGTTTAGTGAAAATCTAGATGCAAGAATTTGTTGATTTCTGTAAATGGAATGATTATGTGCAACTTTTGAGCACAGAAAAATGAAATACAGATATCTAGAGAAGCAGCAGACTTGTCACCACTCTGCCTAACACTTGCATCACATTATAATCCTGAAAAATCTTACTGACCTATTTCCATTAATTTTCATAACTTATTTTGGCTGTTGCATAGTCCAAATCTTGCAGAGTCCCCACATTTAATTTTAAAATTTATGTGCTTTGAAAAATTGTATAAGGCAAGAAATATTCTTTGACTTTTGTGCTGTAGCTCAGATTTACATTTTTAGAGCTTCCATCAGCTTTGGCAAAATGAAGATTAGTTTGATCCAACTTCTGAAGCTGGGAGCTAGGCCAACACTCTGGTAGTCAGAGATCTGTGAAAGCGTGTTGCTGCTCTATTACCTGACACTTTTGGCCCTATTTTCAAGGGTTTTTTTATACACTCTTCTTATTTTCTTGTGTATATATGGCTCATATTTTCTTTTTCTCTGAGGCTGGAATCCAATACTATTTTCACTTAGCATCTTTTGCATATCACTAAATGCATTATGAAGCAGTTCCCCAAGCCCAACTCTACTGCTCTGGCGATATGTCAACAAACAAGTGGTTCAGCTGGCTTAACCATGGACAGTCCCATCTCTTATGAGTATTAATTAATAAAACAAGCCTGAACTTTTCAAAAATGCTGATGCTTACAAGGAGTAGCCTTTGTTTCACATCAGTTCTATAGGCACCTAAACATTGATTCTGAGTGGGGAAGAAAGTTTCATATAATATGCAAACATACACTGGAGCATTAATAACCCAGCTATAATCAATCACAGTAGGAATAGTCCAACTATGACATAAATATAATTTACTGAATCAATATCTGTGGATTAAGTCTATCACAATGTAACTAGCTCTGCTGAAACTATTAAATAAATGCATTGTGAAAACAGATGTATTGTAAATGGAAGTCTCTTATCTGCTTGTTTCTATACTTGCTCTGCAAACAATATTTAATTTATCAAGATGATGCAATAGAAGTTTCAAATCTGAAATTTGCAGGCTTATTTAGATATATTTATATATATATTTAGATATGATTTTGAGCATTCTTCTTAATATTATATATTATGAAGCATTTCAGAAATGTCTTTGAAGACCACAGAAAGGCAATATGTTCGTACATACAGCTTAGACACAGAAGAAGCTGTATTATTTTTTTCAGGTAGAGCTGTCTGCAGACAGATCATGGCACAGGGGAGGCACAGGATTTGTTTTTACTCTTTCAGCTCTGAGTTTTTTAGTTTTTGTTTGCAAGTAACTGCAACAAAAACTGTCATGTGGTGAAATTTTATCTGCAAGATAAGATGTAAACTTGGCAAATTTGAAGGCTGTCAATGTATTTTAGGTATTCCCTTTCTCATACAGAGAAAAAACAAAATGGTGAAAGAAAATTGAAAAGTTGGCAGCTGGACTTTAAACACTTGTGGTAGTAATTAGAAAAATATCCAGAAAATAAAAAGGGTCATTGTAAAAGACACTGAATTAAAAAACCCTGAATTTATGATACCCTAATTCTCCAATTCTGAATGAAATTGAATAAAAGGCAATGTTGCTAATTATAATGTGTCACATAGTTCATTCAGTCAAAAACATGAAAGAATTAGTGGAAAGTGATGATGCTCTCACTTTGCTTCCTGATATAAGTAAATTTAATGTCTGCTACTTTAGCAGCGAATTTTCTACCAGTGGAATATTTTGAAAATTTATATTTTTGAGGTTTATAATTCTGCAAAAACATGGGGGTTTTTTGGGGTTTGGGGCTTCTTTTTTTTGTTTCAGTTGTTTGGTTGTGTGTGGGGTTTGGTTTTTTTTTTTGTTTGGTTTTGGTTTTTTTTTTTCCGGGGGGTTGTGTTATGTTGTTTTTTCCATCCCAATTCTGAATTATCATCCACATATTCTCTGTTTTGCTGTCTGGATACACTTTTCTATCTTAAACCGTCCCCCCCCGCCCAGTCCCTCCCACTTTGTTCCTCTTCCCTCACACCCCTATCAATGCTCATTTTCAGGGAAAGAGAGGAAATTAGAGGTACAGGGTGTAGGGAACTTTTGACCCACTTTGCAACACAACAAGAAATAAATTGAACTCGAACGACTTTGGCAATTTGTCACAAATACTTTCAGCTATTCTCCAAGGCTTTTCCCTTGACACCAGCAGGACTTCCCACCTTTTTTAGGTTCACTCTGTTGCAAGTGGCCTACATCACATGCATGTGCTTCAGCTTGACAGGTCACAGAAAGTATAGACTAGCCTTTCACCTCCAGCTGCCCCTCCACTCGACTTCCTCTAAGCAGTATTGGCTTCTGCAGCTAAAAACTGCTTTTCACATATAATGAAATTCACAAGTGCATTGGAGGAAATGTGATTTTTTTTTTTCCTGCCCCCACAATTTCAATAGCAGTTTATTCCTTTAAAAGGCAAATTGCAGAAGGGAATAACTTTGAAAGCAAACTGGAAATATAAAGACAGGAAATGAGTCTGTGACTGTATAACTGAGTTCATAAATGGGTCCTTTTTTGGTATGAAACTGGGCTTTTAAAGTAGAAAAATCACCTACTTAACAAAACCATTCTCTGTTTCAGCACTGCAGGAGCATGAAATAAATCCATGTTTCTTTCTAATATATCATTCAGTCTATCAAACTATTTCCAAATGACCAGAGTTCTAGCAGTGCAGCAGAAGGTTCCATACCTCTGATGGGATAGTGAAGTTTTTAATATAATCCTTTGAATTTCCTTGTTCATTCTGGTTTACAAAAATGCCTATAAATCCTCCCTTAATCTGAAGGTGAAACAAGCATATTCTTTCTGAAATTATGAGCTACAGATACCCTAACTTCCCTCAGAAACTGCCTTCATTTCTTGTGTAGCAAGGATTTCTGCATTTTAATGTACTCTAACATATTTTCCTGTGTACGTCTCAGAATGTCTGTATATGCTCATTCTACATCAACAGGTATTCAGAATCACCAGGATTGTCCCTAGTCACTGAGTTACAGTGCTATCATGTCAAATGGCATTGATGGAACAGCTAAACCACTTAATCATCTTGGCACACAAAAAAGAAAAAAAAATCTTGCCTACACTATTTAGGGCAACATGCAACCACCATAAAGTCTTACAATTTCTCTCTAGCTTGACTCCAACTTGCAGGTGAAAAATACAAGTTAATCAATCAATTGTTTTCTGTCCCCTGTCAGTTCACCCCCCACCCACCGCCCCAGAATCAATACATAAAAAGCATGTACACAAAAGGCATGCATATAGTAAAGCAGTTCTATAGGATTCAGCCTGATTTCACTAAAAAGAATGTTTCCTTCAAGATTTCCTAATTTTTCTGTCCGTTGAGAAATCTTCTTGTTTTCTTTTTCTTAACTTTAAGATGAGACACTACCAAGTAACTTCCCCAAATCCACTGCTCCATCACAGTTTCTTACTGCTTTATAGAAACAACTTTTCTTCCAGCTCAAAGGTTTGAGGAGGAAGAAATATTGCAAATGCTGTTTATGCTAAATGTAAAAACATATCTGGGGGATTTTTGCAGATTTGGGTTACCTCAGATTCTACTGTGCATCAGAAAGTGAAAATGCTGCATAGTAAGTGCACCTTGCAAGTGAGTGGAGAATAAAGGCTAAAATCACTGTGCACATTAGAAAATTAGAGATGGTTTGTGGTTATTCAAAGTCTTTTAAAAAAGAGATGGTAGTGAAAGAGCTGGAGATGATCTAGATGTCTCATTCAGTTCATGTGGCTGGGGCTAGCAACTATGGTAGGTGACTGACCAGATTTAACCTTGGAGCTTTAGAAAATGTCTTTTTTCTTCCCCCCCCCCCCCGAAATCACCCCTGTGCTCTAAAGTGTATTTTATTGCTGTAGCCTAAATGAATTGTGATATTAACTTCAGGTATGTGAACTCTAGGGATCACACATAAGATGACTGACAAAGCAATTGAGTAGTTAGGAAGAACATCCTGTATCTCAGGAAATCTCATATTGGTCTTATTTAGTCTTTAATCAGTTTTGTGGGGTTGTTTTATTTTGTTTTTTAATCTTTGAAGGAGCTCTGAAACAGCCAATGACAGATTTTCACTCTAAGCAGAGTAACAAAATACACTGCAACCTCAAATCGTTATTAGCTACTGAGTAAGAAGCTATAGAAAAAATATTGTGTGGGAGAGAAAATGGAGGAGGATGTTAATGACAGATTTCCTTTGTATTTTTAAAAATAGTAAATGTGGTACTCTGCCGAGTCATTCTACTATGTATCTGAAAATAGGAGATCAAAAAAGCATGAGTTGTATTTGATTTGGCATTTAACTATGGTCAGCAAAACCTGTGAAGCTATCATATTGCTTCCACCTCTTAATTTATGTTTAAAGGTGATTTTGTCTGTCTGTCATGTTAGAATGCTGGTTTTTTTCTCTCTTTTGATAGGTTGTGTAGGAATGGTATTTTCATTATTCCTGGTGATGGGAACTTTGAGAAACATTGTAATTGTCTTCATTGACAGATGAATTATATTTTTTTTAAAGGAAAAAAGAATGGCTGGATAACATCTTAAAGTTATTTAAATATAATTATTCTTTATGTTGTTTTAGAGAAAAAAGTCTTCTTGAGTAAAATAG
Organism: Phalacrocorax aristotelis; assembly: GCF_949628215.1. Classification (NCBI taxonomy): domain Eukaryota; kingdom Metazoa; phylum Chordata; class Aves; order Suliformes; family Phalacrocoracidae; genus Phalacrocorax; species Phalacrocorax aristotelis. The sequence goes on along the minus strand of NC_134277.1, from coordinate 32,397,470 downwards.
AATAGACTGAAAACATCTTAAACTTATTTAAATATGATATTCTTTACTGTGTCTTATGGAGAGAGACTCTTTTTAAAATTCGGAGCCAAATTCCACCATGTTACAGACATACAGTTATATTATTTTTAATATTAGTGTATTGAAGACAAAATATAGCCTTCTACAATACATTTTGCATTCAAAATTAAGATACACTACCTACTTCATAAGTACCTCAGGGCTACAGAAATGAGTATTGTTTAAAATTAAATAGTCACTCTTCATCCAATCTTAGACTTCCGAAAAGATGAAATTTTTGAGTGGTTTGCAAAACTCAGTCAGCTCAAAGTTGATTGAAATATTTTCTTTCCATAAGATCTTTGAATAACTTTTTTTTTTTTAACCTTCAATAAGTTCTTAATTAAGTGTAAGAATTTTGGTGAGGTTTTTTTCTGGACGGTTTTCTCTAAAGTGTATTTGAAAGATATTTACGTAACTTCTAGCCAGATGAGCATGCGTATCTGTTAAGTTTTGGATGCTGGAATATTCTGTATAAGGAGCACTGCTTTCTAAATGACTAGCTCTGTTTTCCACTTAAAAGCAGATAACTTAAAGTTAGCATACACAGATATTTTTATCAGATGTGTAAAGGTATTTAAATGTGTTCATGTACAGAATATCACTAGAAATATTTTCAAAGGTGGGCAGGGATAGATACACAGAGACAGGCATCTGATTTCATGCAACTAATCCAAATTCTGCATCTTATCGAAACTCTTCCCTTGCACCTCTGCCCTGCACCATGCTTAATGCTGAGGGGACATCTGTCCCTGAAGCTAGGACGTAGGCACCTGGAGAGGTGGCCTAAGCCACCAGCATTTCAGCTTTTAAATACATACCAGACAAGTTCAGATATAGTTTTGCTGCTCAGACTACAACTGGAGTCTCAGAAAAGGTATTTCTCACCTATTCTGCTGTGGTATAGTAATTCAGCAGGGTTCAGAGCACAAGGATCATGATAAGGTAATTGATTTACAGCTCTCCTAATTTGGTCTACATTATGTCTGCCCGTTTCTTATGTGCACCAGAGAGGTGAGTTTACCTACTTTTTATTGACTACTGCACCACTGGTTTAACCCATGAAACAAAAGGAAAGGGAAATGGTGGTAATGCCCTTATAAAATCTGCGTAGTATTTGGAAGGAAGACTCAAGCTCAGCATGCTTTTCTGCTGTCTGATATTACCCATGCTTTTAAAAGTAGGACCTCTGCCGTTCAGGAAAGGGCCAGAGTACCTTCTGGGAATGTTTGCACTCAGGATCTTTTGTTTGAAGCTTTTGTTTGGTTTTGTGTCAGAAAAATTCAATATTCTATGAAGAAATCAAACTCGATGTCATCAAGCCACCAAGCTGTACTCCTTGTCTCTCTGGTTCAGTGGGCACAGTGAGCATACTGAAGGTACAAGAATCTCCTCTAATTTTTAGTTTAACACAAATAACATTTTTAGACACTCAGATTCAAGGGAAAGTTCAGAGTTGAAAATATTAAGGGTAGGAAAGAGTTTTCTTTGCTCCTACATCTTTGAAAGGCAGGCCTAAGCCTCCTTTTGAGCAGCTTAGGTGGATCACTCCTCCATTTGACTGTATTTATGATTTTTTTTTTTGTACTTTTGAAACTAAGTATGTCCTTTATGGAACCTGGACAACTCAGGCAGAGTATCGGAAGGTGGATTTAGTAGCTTTAGGTGTTTGGCTCCCAATTTCCATTCTTGTCTATGAAGGTTAGACATCTACTACCTAAAAAGTGAAAATAATCTTTACAAGATTTGTCTGTTTGTTTATACCCAGACCTTGCAATTTTTAAAGTTCTGTGAGGCACCAGAGGAATGTTTAGTTCTGTGGCTTTATGTATTCTAAAAGTTCACTTCCTATCACCCATCATATTCCTGGCAGGACTATGCTCCTAACTTCTAATTTGATTAACAAAACTCCCCAAGCTAGCCTGAGTTCAAACCTGGATCCCTCACATAAGCCTTCTTCAAGAATATTATTCCACACCTATTTGCCAGCTGTTTCCTTCTGACCTTCCTGTTGCTGAAGCCTTTATCCACCCTTGAGAAAGCTTCCAGATCATCTTGCATGTCTCCCTGGACATGCATTATCTCCTACGCTCCAGGCTTTGTTCCCTCCCATAACCATCCTGGCCTCCCCACCCAGTGTTATGAACTCCTGGGCTTCAGTACACATTCTCTTTCCATGTGTCATTTAATTGAATGCTAGGTAGATAGTTTGGCATTACTAATAGATATTATTATTGAATAGCATTTTTATTATAATATTTTAAATTTTTGTTATTTTCTTTGAAGTAAGAATCATTGTTATGCTTAACTTTGCATATAACATTATGCTTAATCTTAACGATGAAAAAAAATACATTGTTAATGTATTCTGGCTTTTTGTTAAAATATTATGCGCTGAATGAGTCCAGCAAGAAAATGTCTATGTAGAGAGAGAAAAGCAAGATAGAGAAAACAAAGATTCTATTCTATATTTAGGCTTTCATGATGAAATTCAGTAGAACAGATTAATTAACTTTAGCCTGATTTTTTTCAGGGAACCTTCAAAACTTGTACTTTACCAGCACAAACAAAATATGAGTGAAAAAGATTTTCTTGAACCATAGGCTAATGTTAAATGTCTCAAGGCCACCTTTAAAACCTCCACAGTCTTAATGAAGTTAAGGTGATCAAAAAGAAGGGAATATGGCCAGCATATCTTGAACTATAATGCTTTTTACCTGGCTTTTAGACCAGTTTATAGGAGAATGAAGTTACTGTGGCCCTGGACTTTTCATTAATTACTTTTCAGGGTTGGGTGGGAAGTCTAAAGGTTATATTGATTTATGGTTATCTCTGAAGTTCTTAAGCTTAATAAGTAAAAGTACTTATATATATAAATAAATATATATATATAAATATATTTATATATATATTTATAATATATATACAATATATAATTATATATATAAAATATATATAATATATAAATATATAAATATATAAAAATATATATAAATATATAAATATATATTATAAATATATTATATATAATATATATATTATATATATAAATATATATAATATATATATATTTATATATATAAATATATATAAATAAATAAGTAAAAGTACTTATTCAGTTCTAAGAACTTTGTTAGGGACAAGAAAATTCACCCTAAGCTGCTTTTTGCCATTGAAAAAAAAAATCAGTCCTTGTGAAGAAAATATTTATCTCAAGAAATAGAAATGAGAGAATATTGCCTGGGAATATCCTGATAATCAGTTCAGGCAGGAATCAAATGTTTCAGATTAGGTAACTGTTCCTGCTGAGGTCCCGTGCACCAGAGTGTCTGTTAAGCAGATGAAGAAAAGTTGCTGGAACTCATTTTTCTAGGAGATGAATTTTTTTACATTTCTTCACTCTAATTGGTTACCTCAGTGTACAATAACAAGAAATAGAGTGTTCAGAAGCTGTAGTTCTTGGTCCCCCGTAACCTTTTTGAGTTGTCCCATTAAGGAGGATGGGACTACAGACATGAGTCAGTTCAGGATTTTACCCAGTGGAACATACTAATTTTCACAAGAGAGAAAGGGAATTTTCTCTAGTTTGCTGGTCCTTCTGGTTACTTTCCTACACTCTAAATCTGTCATCTCCTTACAGTTTTGCATGTGCTTATGTGCATCTAGCTGAATCTTAAAGAATTGCAGATGTATGTGTATTTCTGAGAAAGGCATGCCTATCATTCTTCTTGGAGTTAAATGGTCTTTCAAATAACCTCCAAATATATATTTTTCTTCATGGATAAGTTTTCTGTTGCATCAGAGTATTTCTTCCTTCAAGCTAGGTCATGATTGTAGCATTGATTATACTTAGTTAAGAAGTCTTAAAAATAGTAATGAAGAGAAGTTCTATGTATATGGTATCTTGGATACAGCCTATGTGGAAAAGAAAGTAGGTCTTTTTTATGTACTTTTTGTTTCATATACGTTCAGTTACCTGCATGCACACTCTTGTGGTCTGTACACATTTCCATTGGCTTGGCTTTCTAGTGTTAAGTGTTATTAGAAAAGTTCATAATTATGCTTTCATTCATGGTTGCATCATTCTGTATTTTTTTATTTTTTTCTCTGAGCTTCTATCATGGCTGATTCCTAGTAATAACATCAAGAAGATAAAAAGGGGGGGGGAATGGAATGAAAGAATGGAACCGTATGGAGAAATGAAAGCTAAAAGCTAAATATATCACCTGCTGAGAACTAATCCCATTTTACCATGTTATAAAGACCTCTGTAAAATTTGATGATGGCATTATTTTTCATATTTAGAGCTGAATGAAGTCGCCAACCTTCTTACGCTTTCAGGTTTGTGGGCAAAAATGCTATACCAATATCTTTAGGTACCTAATACTAAACTTTCTCTAAAAGTTATCTAAATTTTATGTTAGTGTTAATTTACTCAGGTTCTTAAAGTAGAAGTGAGATGAAATGGAAGGAGGCTCACCATAAAGATTTTCAGTTACTGAAGCAGGTGTAAAGGAAGCTGAGACTTTTGCAATGAATATATTGGAGTTTAGTGTAAGCATCTCTGGCTTTCAGCAGCTAGCTGATATTTTGTGTATATCGCCTTTGCCCTCTACACTTTTTCAAAAGTCTATCAAATCTGATTATGAGTAAGGAGAAAAAAAAAACAAAAGGAGGTACAGTTTCTGTGATTTCACTTTCTTCTCACCCAAAACCTCTTTGTCTCGGTCCAGCCACCGTCTTTCTATGGATTTTTATGGGATTTGCATTTCTAAGCATTGGCAGTGCAGAAATGAGCATGTGTGCCTTACCCAGGGATATTCTCACATACTCTGAAAGCTGATCAGTTTCTTTTTGGTACTTCAGCTGCTAATCGTATGATCACTCTGCTTTCTACTTCCACTACTTCCATTCTCCAGATAAAGTGTACAGGAGTTTACTCACATTTAATGCACAGAAGGATACATTCACTGAGAATTCCTCTGTGCATTGTAACATGTTGTCATTGCACATGTTAAGTCACTTCTGGTGTAGATAATAGACATTTTGATATTATGTCAGTGCTAGAATTTGATAATGATCACTCAAATTAACCCTTATATTAATTTACATTTTGTATTTTATTAAGATGAGAAGTGTATCCAAAATGACTAAAAATTAACAACACATACAGAAAAAGATTGAGTGATTTAAGTTACATTTTGTCTTCAACAGCAAATGACCTGTTAGAGAACATGAAATACCTTTCTGCAAAACTGAGAGGTAAAGGACTGCCGTGAATTCTGCTATTTACAGCAGTCTAAACAACATGAAAAATTCTGATGCACTTCATCTTAATCCTGAAAAGAACTTGTCTGTAATACGTATCCTTTGAGTCAATATCTTTTGAGTCAGTTTGCTGAGCTGCTGAGTATAAGCTGTTGAATGAGTTTCTTTGTTTGCCAACAAGTCAACTCAATGTTGTTTAAGTTGACAGAAAAGTCATGACTTGTAGGGAGAAAAATTATTTATGTAAATTACTAGTAAAAGCAGCAACTTTCTAACAAACCTTGCGTCTGTTCTTTCATGTGCTTTTTTTTTAAATCACTCCAGAACATCCCACAGTGTCAGATAGCAGATTTTATAGCACAACCATCACAATTTGAGCTGTTCAGCAGTTTCCAAGTGTCAGTAAAACAAAAGCACCAGCAGATCTTTGTGCAAAAATGTAACCAGACTTTCTGAAACAAAGGCAGCCCTTGATTTTTCTTTCAGTAAATCCTAGTAATGCGCTGGGTGAGAATGTGTGCTGCATATCCTTTGAGTGCACCACAGAACTGGCAGCTGGGAGTAGGGTGGCTGTAAGTCTTTGTTAGCGCTGAGTCTGGTCTACTCCAGGACCAGCAGCGCCAGCCCCAGCATGATTTAGAAAGTCTTGAAAGGCTGGGGTTACGGAGGCCTGTCTCTAGTTACATCCACTCTGCCTTATAGTAGTCAGTCTCCATTTCCTTATGGGCAGGATCATGACCCAGCGTCTCTGCAGCGCTAGCAGATTGTCCTGATACATATGTCAGTGGCTGAGCACTATCCTGAGGTAGCTGGGTGATTCTTGAAAAACACCTTTGGAGTGCGTTTTTATGCATCTGCCCCTGGGAGATGCATATTGTTGCTTTATGCTATTTTATACCTGGGATGGAGAGTGGACAAGACTCTGATCCTTTTTTAGGATTTTAAATTTTATGTTAGTACACAGGCAAAATATATGTGTGCCAAATAAAAAAGCAGTGAGTCGTTCTGACGTGTTCTTAATTTTTTGTTGGGCATCCTTACATTATTTTGACTTATCTGAAATAATGGAACTAAGCTTGAATATTAAATGATGCTAGAGATGCATTTGCAAGTTGCTGTCTTATTACTCAATAACAGTCAACTAATTAAATTCTCTCCTAATCCACTTTCTGTCACTCACTAAAATTGTGAGTGGGGAAAAAATAACGTTTTGGAAACTGAGTAGATAGAAAGTGCCATACCTCAGCTGTTGTTTTTTGTAACTAATACTAATGGGGTAATATAGCGCACCAAAGCAACTCATGATTAATTTAAACTGTTTTGGAAAAGATGATTTAAAGGTATTTGCACCAAACCACTGATTGGTATGGGCAACCAACTGTGCAAACAAGTAAATCGCTGCATAAATTCTGTCATTGTCAGTCATTCATGTTCAAAAGCATGACCACAAAAACTGAAGTAATCGATACCAGTGAGGGCCTTAATTCTCAGAAGCATATAATTAAATAGCCTACTGAATTAATATTTGGGGGACCTAATCCAGAGAAGTGACTGGCCAGTATTTGCCAACTTAATGTCTTCTTAACAGCACCTCTAGCAGCCAGCCTGTATTCACTACATGAGTTCCAGGGCAGACTGTCATTTTCCTCTTTATTCCATTATATTTCTTAAAACATGAAATAATTTTCTTACAGCAGATCCTAATCTCATATCAATAGAAGAAATAATTGGTATTGATTTCAGCTTCCAGAAATAAGTATTATGTTATGATTTTCCTGTCATCAAACACATTTTTAAAGAGGAAAATCTTCTGAAAGTAAGCAAGAGAGAAGATCAAATCAAGCGGAAATGCATTCCTCACAGGAGATAGGCTACTTTTCTTTTTTTTTCTTTTTTTTTCTTTTTTTTTTTTTTTGCTAAGCAGTCATTAAAATCTGTTTCTGAAATCTTAACTTTATCAACTACAGATAGGAGGGTGGAAATATGTGTGGAGAAATTCTTTTTTGAATGAGTTCCATTTTCCCATAACTCCAGTTGGGATGCATGATAAAATTATCAATGAAACGTCCTAATTTGATCCTTAACCAAAGGGATGTTGTCCTATGAATCATCTGTGTTTGTGGGAGGCAACACTGAAGATAACAGAGCAGGAATGGGACCCAGATGTTTTCTGGGAAGCTGGTTGCACTGTAGGCTGTGTGTATTACCTAACATAGGAGACCATATGGAAGAAAAGGTTGGAAACATCCCATTACAAGTCATATATCACTGAGCTGACAGCAAGGATTTCAGCTTGTTTTTATTTAAATCATGAAAGCAGCTGCTCAGCTGTCCAGCTGTATTAAATTTAACCCTTTTTCTGGCAAATGAATTTTGCTTTATGAAATGGCAGCTGAACAGTTTGGTGTGCTTGCAGAAAAACCCACGTTAGAGGGTCCTGCGATAACCCTTGCCCCATCCAGCAGGACAGCACTAGCGATGGTTAAGTCTGCCGCTGGGTGACAGTGTAGCCACTCGATACACCTGTATTTCAGGAAACACCAGCAAGCACCTTATCCTGAGAAGGCTGCAGAAGAAAGGTATACACACTATATTAAGAGAGTATCTGTAGAGTTTTTTTCCTTATAATCTACTTATTCTTCAATTCTTGCACACCTCTACAGTGAGTCATTACAATTTTTTTTTATTTTTTATTTCCTATGCCCTTCTATTTTCTATTTTTCTTTCCTATTATTATTGATTCTTTCTTTCCTTAATTTTTCTTCCTCTTCTCTTTTTGTGTTGTTATATGGTATTCATCTGACTCCATCTCCTGCAGCCTCTCTTCTCAACTCCTCTCTCTGCTTTTCCTTCTCCTGGCTCTATCCCTTTTATTTTCTGCTCTCTCCCTTATTGTTTTCTCTCTTTCACTATTATATAAGTTTCTCTCAGGGATGGTCTCTTCCCTGTTTCTCTGTCCCCTTTTATACACTGTTTACTCTTTACTGTGTCTTTTAAAGAATTTCCTCTTTCCATAGATTTGATATTTATATAAAAAGGCACTTAGTTTGCAGAAAGGCTGTTCCCATCAGTAGGAAACAATCGTTGGCCTCCAAATCAATCCTTCACCACATGTGTCTCAAGCAGCTTATTGATTTGTTATTTTTTAGCACTCTTTTGCTAAAGAAAGAGACTTTAACTGAAGCCTAACAGTTACAGTTAAGTAACAGCCATACAGTAAGTACAGACTTTAATTTCCTGTGTAGAAAACTGTAGAAGAAATATAGGGACTATCCAGCATAATACTGAACCAGATTAGTAGTTTTGGCATGCTTTAGCATGCTAAAGTATGTTCATCTCTAACTGCTTTAGAGGCTGTACTCTCTATTCTGTGCTATGTCTACCCTTCCCACCTCCATGTCAGCGTCTTCTGTGTTTCTGTCAGAGGTTTTATTATTTTACATCCTCCTTGTCTTATACTGTAGTCATAGTCCTTTAAGACTACATGATATTCTAGAAAGATTTCTTCAATATCCATCAGTACAAGGCTTTGGCGTAATGAGATGGTACGCTTACATTAGTATTTGTATCAAATACTAATATTTACATCCAGATTAATTCTCTTCTCCTTAAACACAGTGGAAACATAAGGAGCTCTGCAGCATGCATTTCCAACCAGTGCTTTGCCTCAGTTACTGCAAGAGAGCTCTTGGCATAGACACAGCCTATAAACCTCCAATCCAGGCACTAAGATGTGGCTGTGGTAACAGTATCAATCCTTAGTTAGTTTTGGGAAAGAGATTAAGATCAAGAACTGACATCTTCCACTCCAGTTAAGAGCAATAGACGGTGTTGTACCTTGTCACAGGAAGGTTCTTCATGCCCAAGTACTGTGAAAGGCAGCCAGAATGCTGCCCTCTTGCAGAATGCTCTGTCAGTAATACCACATGATTTCTCTAGTTCCAGCAGGTTCAGCTTTCTTGTTATTAAAATAACTTCATTTTTTCCCCTCTTTTCCTGTTTCCATTTCCCTTTCTATCTCCATAGGCTTTTCTTCTGAAACAATCAGCTGTACCTAGGGCATTATTTTCATACATGTAACAGGTAGTCTGTTTTCTGCTAAAACCTACTGTTCTGACTTTCTAAGATTTTGCCTGTTGTTTTATCTAGTTCACACTCACCCACTGTATAACATAAGGTTTGAATCTCTCTGTTCCATAAGACTAAACTTTCCCTTCCATGCTGTTAGACCTCTGGTATCACATTAACCCGCTGCACCTGTGTTCAACTTATGGTTACTAAGCATTTTCCTTACATGCAAAGTAATAATCCAATCACTAGCTGTAGTTATCCCCCTGACACTTCACTTGTACTGCTCCTGCTGCTGCTGAAACAGCCTTTCTTCCCTCCTGCAGCATCCTGTCATCAGTGTGCGTTGGGTAGCATCTGCTCCTTTCACAAATACACCAGCACTCAGAACCATGAGGAGACTGTGATCTGAATTGATTAGCACGTATCTGCTTGACCAGCTAGACTTATAACCAGAATGTGCCTGGAGTATTATGTTCTTTCAGGGGACATATGGAAAAGTTTTCAGGTTTTGCTGAAAAGTTTTGCTTCTTATAAATATGGTAGTTTGGGTGAAAACAATTAAATTTGTTTCTTGCTGTCATACATTATCCTCTAACTTTCTACAGAGTCACTGTATTTGCATTATTTTAAAAACACTGTGCTTTATCTCTGATTGCTGTGCAGGACTTGACTTTACAGTCATTCCAAGTAACATCATCTTCTTTTCCTTCTCATATGGGTATGTTCTGTGGGTTGATACGTTCCTTTTGAAGTTTCATTTTTCCTATAGGTGCAAAATTCTTTACATCTTGTTGCTCAACCTGATAGCATGTTCTTCCTCACTTGTTTCTAGGTTTTTAAGTGAATCTAAGTCCTCAGACTAAGTAGCAGTTTCAAAAAGCTACCATTTGTTCAATATTTAATTGGTAGGGGTTTTTGTTTTGTCATTTAAAAAACAGGCAAAGTTTTTGGCTGAATTTTTTCTAGTAATTTGCCACAACGTTAGGTAATCCAGCTGGACTGGAGACCTTAACTTCCCTGTTTTGCCATTCATCAGCTTTCAAGGAGCTGTGTTCTCTTTTTCTCAGTTTCTCATATGTGGTAGCTAACTGTGAGCTAGTGCCAGACCTTTAGGATTAAGACAACTAATTGTTATTTGTATGTATACTAATGTAACAATTAGTAATCCAACAAATACATGAGAACAGACAGTGTGGAGGGGAGGGAAGTGAGATAAGTATATCTCCTATCTACACATATACCTGGTTAGGTAGCTAGATGTCTTCCAAGCTCTGGAGTTTTTCAGGCCTCCATTTTGCAGGGGAAACCACAGTGGGTCTCTTCTTGCAGCAAAAGAGGCTGGAGCCTTAACACAAAATCTCTCAAGGAATTTGATCTGATTTTGCTATGAGGTCCTCCAGGTGGCAATGCAGACAAACTAACAGGTCAGTGTGCCAGATTAAAAATACCGAACTGAGAACATCTAAAATTTAGATTACCAAAGTGGTCATTTTAATTGTGTTTAATTTTAAATGTTCATCATTCTGACAGGCTTGCCAAGTTCATGTAAATGAGAATTGGGCACAAAACAAGGGATAAATCTGATTTATGTAATCCCATTAACATCATTAGTTACTTCATAGGTTAGAAAATTAGCTACTTTTAATGTTAAAAAAAAAAAACAGAACACAACAAATAATTACATTTGAAGCCACCAAAATGAGTCACTGTTAATTTTGTTATTATTGGTGCTTAATTTTCCACATTCATTTATATTGGTAGTCATTTATCCTTTGAGGAACGCATACAAAATGTTGCTATTATGATTTTGTCATTTGTACCAATTTTATAAAGGTAAAAATGTGTATAGTTATAATAAGATGAAGATGCAACTTCTAGATGATTTAAAAATTTTAAACTTCAGGAAATAAAAAACAGCAAACATGTCTAGACCAGAGATTTTCAGACAATGAATTTCAGTGTGCTTATATTTTGCTAAAAATTATTTATGTATCAAAAAGGTCTGACTCATGATGGGATGTTCGATGTCCTAATTCATAAATAGTAACTTGCAAAAAAGCCAAAACCAAACTGTTAACAGCAAGGAAACAAAAACTCAAGCCTAAACTACATAAGAGATTTAAGTAGGACTTTTTGTCTGTACTTTCTACAAAGATGGTGCAACAGCAAACAAAAAGCACCTCCCAGTGCCAACTTTACAGGGATTGATGACTTAAAATACGATTAATTTTTGTGATTATGTGAAATGCTGATTAACTTTAGCAGCATGCCACTGTCATGTAGCCTGCAAAATAGTGTCCACTCCTTACCATGCCAACCTGGCAAGGTTGCTTTTTCAGGGAAAGGAGCTCTAGAGGGAATTTAACCTTCTCAGTAAAACGTATATGCCAGATGCTTCTATTTGAGGCTACCTGTAAACCTTTTTCAGAAAAGAAAGTATTCTGGAGTTTCATAAAATGATATCTGATTTCTTAAAGAGTTTTCAACCTGATCTACCATCTGTTTGAACTGCAATACTAGTTTCTTACACGAAAGGAACAAATAACTCACTTTAAATTGGCCACTCAGATGACTAGTATCAACAAAGCCCCACACAACTTTTGTAATTTGGAGGTTTGGCATTTTTCTGATAAGATACAAGATTCAGGATTTATAGCTCAAGTTTACTACATGTATTTTATTTCCTTGAAATGTACCTCTTTATGTAAATTCATTTGTTTTGATTTCACTTTGACTTGTCGTTCCATTCCACGCTGCTATTCTACCAGTACAGACGACTTTTAAAGGAAATGTTCCTGACATATCTTGTTTTCTGTCTTTTTTTTTCTGCATTCATTACTATGATATTGAGTGTTGCTTCAGCTAAGCATTCCACAAATAAATGTACACAATAAATCTTTTGTGATGGATCACCAGGCCACACAGTTATTTACAGAAACCACACAAATGCTCCAAGGGGTAATTAATTAATTATGTGAATTAATAAATATTAAAATTAATGATGTGGATTACTATAATGTTATGTATCTTATAATATGGTCCTCCCAGAAAATTCCATATCATTCTCTAGGCTACATTAGTCACTTCAGATACTCTGGTGTGGAAAATATATTTCAATTCTGTAGTATGTTATTAGATTTTACCTGGAGCATGAAGAGAAAAGCTGGCTCACACAGCCAGGAATTTGAGGATTTGTAGTCCCATTCTATGTGTACTTCTTAAAGTGCTGCTATGGCTTCCCTGATCTTTTTGTTATGTTAAGCAGTTGTAAATTTTGTGATTTTATTACAGATTAAAACTTAGAAAAGCATTTGGGGAAATATTTTTATCTGGTGTTATGTTCCATAGGTTTTCTGGACAAAATATTTGTTTGCATGGTTTATCACTGTAGGAACTGAACTTGATTCAGAAAGTTCTTCCAGTCACATGTTTCTAATACCTATATCCTCTGTAGCTCCTGTACATTTGTGTTTCATACTGTTTCATATTGTGGAATATATGTATATGCGTGTGTATACATATATATTTGTTTATAATGTTCTTATCACTACAATACCTGAGCAGTTACAACAGTCCAAGTTCCAGATTGGTCCATCATGTCCACTTTGCACAGAGGTGACTTACAATAGCTATATTTTTCCTTTAATGCCCTAGGTAGAGAAAATTATATCCCACCTGTCAGCACCTCAGCTCCCCTCATCTGCACTTTTTTGTATCTCTGGCTTTTTTTTTTTTTTTTTTCTTTTTGACCCAGAAGCTGTTCTTCAACCATGAACTAAACTTGTTGAAACATTCTGAACTTTTAGTCACAGTTTTCCTCCAGGCCTTCAGTGCTACACCAATATAAAGAAATGGAGTGTTCCTTTTTCCTTATTCAAAAAGAATGTATCACTTCGGATGTTTAATGATATGCCTGTAAAAATCTTAATACTGTTTCCATTAGCTAAAATTCTTTCTGACTTTTTTGCCATATAATTTATTCGGGTATGTTATCACCATTCATGTGTTCACAGATGGGGTCCAACATCAGCTGTCCAGGATGGAAACTGGGTATTTGAGGGGTGAGGGGCTGGTATGTGAGAAAAACATGCATGTTGTTCCTTCTACAGGTGGGATGCCAGGCCAGGCATTGGTACATGGATACCAGCAGACATTGACAGAGGCTGCTCTAGTTAAAGGGCAGAGTGACAAGATAAAGTGATTGAAGAGGGAAGACTAAAAACACCAGCGTTTTATTGTTTTTATTGCTGTTGGTGGTAAGGGCCTTGGTGTAGTAGCAGGACAGTGATTGTAGCAGAGGAGAGGAAAAAAAAAAAAAGATGAAAGAGGGACAGAACGACAAAGGGAGTTGTAACCATTAGCATGTGAGGAGCATTTTCCTCAAGAGAGCAGCAAAAATGAAGTTATGAGAGTTCTACTGCTGTTCTGTGGAAGAAGCAAGTGTCTACTGTGCTTCATACATTTACTTCTAATGTGTCCCAAGAGCCCAGGGTTTTTAGCTTTTTAACTTTAGTAAGCTCAATATGGGATATCTACCAACATGCAGATGATGCTAGGATGCTGCTGACCTCTTGGCATTTTGTTCTCTCTCTAACATTGAGAAGATAGTACTGCCTTGCTCTATGAGTATATAGGCCTCCTTGTGCTGCTCTGCATATATGAGGCAATTTCTGATTCTTTCTGAATGGTGGTGCTTCCACCATATGTTTGACCTGGTGATGGCAGTTTGCATGCCTTTTCCTTACTCTATAAGGCCTTACAAATCCTACCATTCCGTGAACTAGGAGCTGTATTCAGGAGTGCGCTGGTAGAGCAGTTGGCCTGCTTGCTATGGCTTGAGAAACAGGAATTCAGGTCTCACTCCATATTTATTGCCAAAGACTGTTCCCAGTCAACAAAGCTGTAAATGTCCATCTGATTATTTCAGCTGGAGAATGAGGGTGGTTGGATACTGTTAAACCTGTGCATGCTTTTACCTAGTTACCAGTAGCTATAAAAACTGTTGTATTAGACTTGATGCACTAGATAGGCTCAGCTGGACTCAGTAGGTGAGGGGAAGTTCTTGGGGGGCTTCTCAGGGACTGCCTTCCCAAAAGTTGTCAAGTGTCTTGTCAAGTTTGTACAGGGCAGATGTCTGGAATACAATAGGATGTCTTCATACAAGGTTAGACATTTTTAACATAGATAAAATAGAAAATTGAGTTAATAACAGGACGCGGACACATCAAGCATTTGTAATAAGGTGTGATCTGTAGGAAAAGCAGAATCCATAAGGAAATAGCCAAATAATTTTGATTAATAAATCTATTGTGATGTCATTGCCTTTCTACAAAAGTTGTGTATAACAGAAGAGTTGAAATGTGTTAAATAAATTATTTTTCTAAAAGTATATCTAAACATATCTTACAGAAATATAGCAAACTTTTTGTGGAGATAAATAATTTTCAAACGCAATTTTTAACTCAAAAGCAAACTCAAATCTGCAGTTATACCTTTTGAGTTGATAGGTTCTTCCTTCCCACCCCTCATGTCTGTAATAGGCTCCAGTCATACCAATTTCACACAAGAGCTTCAGTATGTTTTGAGTAATGATAGTGTATAGGTATTTACCCTTATTTCCTACTTCCAGCTGTACATGTCATACTACATATTCTATTTCATTTTTAATCAACTAAAGCACCTCTACAACTCAATGGGTAAGGCTTTACACCATCAAAATGGAACTCTTATTTGATTTGTTTTCTAAATGAATATATCCCAGTACAATGCTTCATGAAGAGAACATGGGTTTATGGAGATAAAATCATTAATATAGGTCTGATTGGTTTTACATATGTTTTTTTTATTCTAAAATTGGTTAGCAATGTTAAAGATATATAAATAAATATTACTTCTTTCTCTCTCACATTTTCCAGACAATTATATTTCAGTACTGAATATAAATTTGCATAGGAATCAACAAACTTTGTATTCATAAGACTGACAAACCACTGGGCAAAATTACAAAAATATGAACAATATATTTTTTGCTTGGGAGAAGAACTTTACAATGACCCCCTTCAAGGCCTGTTTTGGAAACTGTACGCAGGGCTACCATTGCAAAGTGGCCTTTGCTGTTGCTTCATAGCAGCCTGTGGAAGATGCCAGGTCCAGCTCACCCTGACTGGATGCAGAGTTCCTCTGGGAGCCACCTTCCATGCTACAGTTCCTCAATATTTTAGCATGGCTCATGGCCTGGTGAGCACAGTAAAACGTGTCATTCCAGTTCCTATTCCATGGATCAGAATCAGCCCTGTAATAAGGTCCCACAAAAAGCTACTAGTTGCAGCTAGAACAAACCTATGCATTTAAATCAAGTCATTGTGTGAGTTTAGTTAATGAAGAACTCATGTTTGTTTATTCAAAAATACAACATCTGTGTCCAGACTTCTTTGGTTCCTCTTCATTTTTGTCTTTGTTCCTGAATGCATTTACATAATACTGGAGACTGTGCTAAGCTTTCTTTCAATCTATGGATAGCTCGTTCATTTCTTTTTCTCTGGTTAGTGGCACTAGAGGTGCTTTTAAGTCACTTTTTAAATCACTTAGTTTCTTCTTTATTCCAAAAATTGTTTCTCTCTGATGGTGTTGTTACGATATCAGTAGTAAATCCCTTTAGATACAGACTAATATTCCTGCAGTATCTGACAATAATTTCTTTAACAATCAGGAGGAGACTCAATGCCATATTCCAAATTGTCTGTAATAGCCTCTCCTCAGCTTCTATTATCTGTCATCACTATAGATGTGCCTATAAGTCTTCTATAAAATTGTATTGTTGCTAAGATATTTTACTCATCTGGACATCATTTGGTTTATGATGTAATATTTGCTCTCATAGCCGAAAAAATAAGTGGATTTCTTTCAGGCTTCCAGGGTTAATCCTGTATTTTTTATGTGCTTACTCCTAGAGACTTCAGTAAGATTACTTTTGTAAGTAAGGGTTGCAAGATTAGATCTTATATCACATATATATGAATTTGTCAGAAGTGTGTCTACACTTCTGTAACCCTGTCCCCTTTCACTCTCCTGTTTTAATGATTTTTATGATAACGTACTCATTTTCCATATTTTCTGTATGATTCAGTATTTAAGTATGCAGGCTTTCAACAAAAAAGTAATGTTGTGTTTTTATAGTACTACTGAACTTATGATTTGGCTGATGTATATGCATAACTGCAAAAACCTTCTGAGAGTGCTTGAAGGACATAAAAAAGAGGAGATACTTTCAATAAGAAAAAGAATAATTCATTATGAGATGGTTGAAGGGTAGAAAAATAATTAAAAGAGCTAGCACAGCAAAATATTTCAAATAACTAAATTAAAATTAGAGATAAAGATATACTATTGCCTAGGTTAATTCTAGGTTAATTAGGCATCAGCAAAACCTCTTTGATCCTTAATCAACAATTGAAAATTATTACAGTCTTATTTAAATAGGTAGTGGAAGATTGATTCTTACTGTCGCAAAGAGACACTATCTTGGTCAGCCATCTGACATTTTTAAAGACCTCTGTTGCTTAGTTTGGAGGAAAAAGGGAAGATTGCTCACTTTTTAGCTGCTAGGTTATCAGATTCTATGTTACAAATACTTGGACAAGAAAGCAGAAAGGTCAGGCACTGGTTCTTTTGGAAGTGCAGTGAATGAGTTGCAAAGGAGAGAGTGGGACAGGGCAGAACCAAGCTCTTGTGTATAACACAGGCAGCAAAATTCCCATAACTCTTTTCCGTTTGAACAGATTTGGGCAAGACGTGGCTTACATACTGTAGTTCTTTTTCCGAATTTGTGACTTCCGTACCAGCTCAGACTTGCTGATTTCTCATGGTTTGGTCAAGTGAAACCACTTTCTTCTTGTTCCATTTCTAGAAGGATTCTTATGTGATCCACCTTGCTGATGGTTTCTACCTCTAAAGGGGGAGCAGCAACCTGCATAGCTGAGCTGTGAGATCACCACTCAGGGTGTATCTAACTTCTTATCCTTATGGCTTAGAAACATTTTATCTACTGCACTGGATTTGACTTCACCAGCTTTAACGCTTCTCTAGTCTGAAAGAGTGCTCAGACACCCTCTTGCAGAATACCTTTGTAGAAGCTGTCAAGCTGAAGCTATTGCTCTGTCTAGGGAGTGTACTGGCTAGGAGAGCAGCTTAGCTCTTAGTGCAAGAACATTGGTAGCATAATTTGATCATAGAACTGAATCAGAAATAGGTGTCTGATGTTTAGGCAGTGCCTAAGACAAAAACAACAAAAAATTTTGGGGACTGAATGTAAATTAAAGGTCTTGATGAACAATGGGGCGGAGAGGGAGTGCCCTGAGGAAGACCGATTGGTGGCTGTTGCCTGCTTGCAAGTCTTTAAGCAAAAGTCATTTGGAAGTCTTGTAGGGAGAATGCCTTTTTGATAGTCTGTTGGGGATAGCTCCCACTTCTATAGAGCTGCACTTTCCCAAAGTTTTTTGATCATCTACTTACTTTCCTTGTTGATAGACAGATGTTTCTTCATTTCATAGGAAGAAAGGCTGTGACAGAAGGGTCAGGCACTGACTGAGCACTGCAGGTAGCTAACAGGTGCAGCCATGAATGAGACTGACAGACCTGTCCTTAAAATAAGCAAATAAACTAGTGAATTGTAGGCTTAACTGATAGTCCTTCTGTTGATACACTGAGCAATGAATAACCATTGAATCCAGTGTTTTTACAGTTTTATGTATGTGCTATTCTGCTGTTTACATATCAGCTATATCTACTATTCCATTTGTAATCATGCTAATTAACTGTGCTTTAAGTGGATTAATTAAGTCCATTTAAGAATTACTTACATAATACTTCAAAAGGTAGAACAGGAGAAAAATGTTGAAGGGTGTCAATATAAGGGCTTCAAATCCACTATGTAACCTGTCCAGAACAGAAGCATAGACTTTTGACCAGGTATATCTATGAAAAGGTCATTGGACATTAATACATATAGACAAAAAATGACAGATATGATTAATTACTTAACTGTTACTAGACAGTACTATAAGTCACATCTTAATGTAATTTCAATGAAATTTACGAGGTAGCTGATGTTATATACAATTCTTGGCCAAATCAATGTATGTTATAACTTTGCATATATATTTACTTTGACTTCAGAGTTACACTAGGGATAAATACAGCCCCACAATTCAAAATCAAATCCACATTATGACATTCGGCCTACAGTCTGACAGAAGAAACAAACCTTTCTAGAAAATGCATAGGATATATATTTTTTTATATATGCGTTTGAAGTCTGTGTACATATATTTTTATATATATTTTATATATAGATACACACTTTTATGAGCTATATCTTTTCAATGGTATGCAGTATCTTTTTTTTTCCCTGAAATAGCCTCTGTTTTCATAATTAAGGTCTTTACCCTGATCACTAAATGTCTGCTCAAGATGGGAAGATGGGGGGGAGCATTAGTGCATGCTCTCACCTTTTTTATAGTTTGAAATCCAGAAAAAAATATTTTAAAATGTTTTCAGTATTTAGGCAATCAATACCTGTGCTGCCAAGGCTTATTGAAAGCAGCTGGATGCCTGCCTCTGTCCTCCCCCTTTCTTGAAACTGCTGCCAGAACAGGTAGTCAGAAACGGAAAGTAAAGAAATATTTGAGCATCTGTGCTCGCTCTCTCTCAGGAAAACAGCTGTGGCTTCCATAGGAAGCACTCATTTTTTCCCATCAGCCAAGACTCTGGATACCCTTGGGTCCAGTTTTGGCACAGCAAGCCGAGTAGGATGCAGTTTATGACTTAAAACTTATGAGAGAAACCATTCGGGCGGTCCCATCCCTGGCAGAACATTGAGAGAAATTCCCCAGGCTGCAAGCCACATGTGGGCCTCTGACCTTTTATTAGCACACCATGGGAGAGGTTAACAATTGTTGAGACTTCAGTCCTCCCTTTGACATACAAATACAACAATACCAAGTAGCCTTTCCAAGACAAGCATGTTTAGGGCACAACATCCTTTATAATCTAGGATTCAACATAGAGGGGGAGAAAAACCCAAACCAACAAACCCAAAAACTTAGAATAAGAAAAGGATATATTTCTATAAAACTGAAGCCTGGTTTGGTATTTTTTCTGACATTCTGCAATTGCTAATCATATAGTGATTTGATTTTTTTTTTAAAAACCAACATAATCATGACATGGAAACAAAGTCTTACACCATTTTTAGCTCTTCATGTGATCGGTACAATCAGTTATGGAACTAAGATTGCTCAATAGCGGGAGTGGTATAAGAAATGCATGCAATTATCTGATTTTTAAGGATGTCCATTGTGTTTCTCCAAATACATAATTGTTGAGATTAAAAAAAGGTAAGAATTCAGAATTGTTGATTTGAGGTTTGTCAGAGAAAGAAAATAACAGAATGCCAAATCTATATCTTCTTGACACATCTTTGTCTTCTCAGCTTTACTGTAGTGAATGAAACTATCTTAGTCTTTAGTAAGAGAGGGATTGGAAAGTAACTTCTTTCTGGGGAAACAGAATCAGTCTGTTTTGCAGCTAAGAAGCTGGTAAGTCTGTCTTGCCTAATCTATGGCAAAGAATGCAAATTGAATACCCCAGCATCCCAGGCTTTTACTGTAACTCCCTGATTATTCTTTCACAGTCTTGGAGGCAGATGATTTTGACTATGCAGTCCCATGTTTGCAGTGTAGAGAGTATGCTGAGTGTAAAATAGGAGTGAGCTAGCTCATGCTTCTGCCATCAGTCTTTGCAGCTATCGTCTGAAGAGCCAATGTAAACTGATCTCTAAATGTAATAATCTTATGACTACTCTGACGGGAAGCAGGTTCAACCCTGTCCAATGCCAGAAATGGAAAAAAAAATATTAAAGAAGCAGCAGATCCTGCTTTTCATCCTTTTACTAAAGTGACAACCACATCTGAGAGTTAAATCGGTGGTCTTGCCCAAAGTTGGTTACTGCAAAAAACTAGTTGCTAAGCAATGGTTGTTCCACATGCTAAGCAATCTCATCTTTATCAACTGCTGTTGACAAAGTAGTTCTTAGCAAATGTTAGCTAGAGGTGAGGAGTCCTTTTGTATACATTGTGAATAAAGAGAAATGTCGGGCTGGTGGCGAACCTGCACTGAAGGATCAAGTAGAGCTACACCATAGACTCATGCCTACCTAACCATTTACACACCTTTCCTTACGTAACTGATTCCAGTGCTGTACCATGATTATAGCCAGCTATTATCTAATGAAATCTTTAGTTAGAAAAGATTGTTTGTTGTTTTTATTACTCTGAGCAGTAGCTTATCATCGTCTTTTCTTTTTGTATTATTGTTTTACATGTCAGAAGATTGATCTTATTGTCTTTTTTTTTTCCCCCTCAAGAATTCATAGCAGAATTGCTTCAAGCTTTCCTACAGATCAACTTTTCTAAACCTTTTATCATTCTTTTTGTCTGCTTCACAACAATATCTCACTTATCTATGTTTTCCTTAAAGACTTCATCACCTTGCGGTAGGCTGGATCAATACCTAGGGGCTACATGAAACACTTCTGTGAATATCTTCCACACTGATACTGGCATCTTTTTGTATCAGCGCTGTTTGTTTGAGACATGTTTTGTTTGTGAACTGCTCCAACTCTCCAATTTTTTTCTGATGTACTCCTGACTAATGATTATTCCTCACTGCATATTTGTGTATTTGGTTTCTCTTAAACCTAGTATCTTCGATTTCTATTAAATTACACATTTTCTTCAGTATCTCCAGATTTTGTTATAAGCATTATGAAATCTCCTCCTGTTTTCCAGGAGAAGAAAGATGTTTCATAGTTTTTTGTACTTTAGAAATGTTATTATATACATGCCTGCTTTTTTATCTAAATTCTGATTTCTCTCTCATTTTGTGATACAATGATGGATTCTTCCTTTCTGTAGGTTTCTTCTACAACTGTTCTGTACCCTCCATGCAGAAGTTTCATTTAGACTATATTCCCTTGGTTTTCCTGAAGAAAGACACATGGATCACTTGCTTTAATCTTACTTATTTTTTTCTGTAAGCTAACTAAATAATACAACTACATCAGCTTGACATAATGAGTAGGAATATCAATGAATATATTTGTGGTTAACGTCAGTAACAACAACTTTTATATAATCAAAAGATGGTGAGTTTTGGGAATGGGAGTTTCCCTGGAAAAGAATAGAAGCAACAAGCCAGAACACAGGAAGAGTATCTTGAGGGCAGGCAAGAAAGACACCAATAGCCAGAAGGAGATCTACTTTTCCATGTAAAGGGATGGACAGAAGGCTGGACTGACCTCAGCACATTTTTATTCTCCTCGGAACTTAGAAACAGTCACAGTTTACTGCTTTTGGCCTCAGAAGAGGGTTGGACGGCAACACGGGTGTGTTCTGTCTATCTTTAACTTGGACATGTATCTTCTATGGCAAGATTTTTCCTTTATGGTATCAATGAATATTAAACTATTTCCTTCAGAATTTGTTGTTGTTTTTTTTTTTTTCACTGTTTTTGTTTGTTTGGTTTGGTTTTTTTATGCTGAGAACAGCCTTCTATATTCTCCATTTTTCAGTGACAGGATTCATTTCTCCTTACGACATGTTGGCTTTAAGAGCAATCTTTGTCTCAAATGGCTTTTAGCCTTGATCTTCCTCTGTCTTTCTTGAATACTTTTCTGGTGTCTGTTCACTGTGCTGGAAATCCCGTCTGCTTGTCACTCAATTGTTTTAATCCTCTCTGCACATTCTTATTCCTTTCGTTCACGTTTGCCATTAGTCACAGTAGCCAGCTTTTTCCAATCACTTCTTTTCAACATCTGCAGCAAAGTTTTTCCCGTCAGTGATCTAATGTCTGTGGGTTATAGTTAAAGGTTGGGTTTTCTCTCCCCCCCCCCCCAATGGAAAAATTCCCATTTTGGAGCTTGTAGCTAGTCAACTTTCTCTCAAGAGGATATTTAGTATACCAGTGAGCAGAGATCTTCCACTTTGCAGCCACCTTTGTCAGAGCACTCCAGGCTGACAGAGTGCTCTTGGTTCTGTTCACCACCCTGCCAGGGTGCTTACGCACAATAGCCACACTCTGAAATGAAACCATCTGTGTAGAAACATATACTATTTTACGTCTGTTAATGATGGAGGGATTGGACATTGACTTACCTAATGTTTTTCCTGCAATGTCACTCTATTATTGTATTAAACTGACATAAAAACGAAGGGATTGAAGAGGTTGAATTATGTCTGTAGATGCTTATTTGGTGAATGTTACACAGCTAGATAATATCCAGTCCAGATTCTGAAACAGTATGTGTAGCAATTTTTCTTCTGTGTTCAAACTACAATAATTTTTTTTCTGTAGCTGTAATTTTCCTGTATTTTCAAGCAAGGATGCAGGCATAAAGGAGACGTCCCTCCTGCCTGAACCCCTTTTAATGAATTTGCCTCATCTTTTAAGTAAAAACTTACTTCAACATTGGATTAAGCCATATGGTACCTAAACTTTTCTTAAACCCATGACCTTATAAAAAGAATACCCTTACTCTTATCCCAGAAATATACATGTCCAGGCTTTCTTGCATAGAGTATTGCATTTAAAAGCATTCAATTCTTTAAATCTAAGAGAAGAATTTAAATTTGATTAAATGTAAGATCACAAAATCATAGAATGGTTTGGGTTGGAAGAGACTTCAATATCATCTAGTTCCAACCCCCCTGCCATGGGCAGGGACACCTTCCACTAGACCAGGTTGCTCAAAGCCCCATCCAGCATGGCCTTGAACACTTCCAAGGATGGGGCACCCACAACTGGTGGGGCAACCTGTTCCGGTGCCTCGCTACCCTCATAGTGAAGAATTTCTTCCTTATATCTAATCTAAATCTGCCCTCTTTCCGTTTAAAGCTATTACCCCTTGTCCTATCACTACATGCCCTTCTAAAAAGTCCCTCTCCAGCTTTCTTCTAGGTCCCCTTCAGGTACTGGAAGGCTGCTATAAGGTCTTCCCACAGCCTTCTCTTTTCTGGACTGAACAACCCCAACTCTCCCAGCCCATCTTCATAGGAGAGGTGCTCCAGCCCTCTGATCATCTTCGTGACTCTCCTCTGGACTTGCTCCAACAGGTCCATGTTGTTCTTATGTTGGAGGTCCCAGAGCTGGATGCACTACTCTGGGTGGGATCTCATGAGAGCAGAGCAGAGGGGCAGAATAACCTCCCTTGACCTGCTGGCCATGCTTCTTTTGATGCAGCCCAGGATACAGGTGGCTTTCTGGGCTGCAAGCATACATTACCAGGTCATGTTGAGCTTCTCATCAAGTCCTTCTCCTTAGGGCTGCTCTCAGTCCATTCTCTGCCCAGCCCGTGTTTGTGCTTGGGATTGTCCTGACCCACGTGCAGGATCTTGCATTTGGCAAGGTCTCTGCAGTAAACTATCAACTAAACTAAAAAGAGCTTCATACTTCTTGATTAAGGGAGATTAAACTGCTCTTTACATATAACATAAATAATATAAAGTGAGTTAGTTCTTTGCAGATGGCTGGTTTACCCTCCAACTTGTGTTTGAGCTGTAAGTGATACAGTGGGGTATATGTAATTATGTTACAGCTGCTGACAGGCATAAAAGTAGATTAGATGTTTCATCTCAATAGGTAAATTTCCTGTTTAAATGTTTAAGAAAGTAAACTCAACCGCTTTATCCAGACTGAGACATGACTATTTCAAATATTTCTTTTCTGCAATGAACAGATATAGTAACTCTCAGTCTCCTTTGGCCTGTTAGCGTGCAACAGACTGACTGGTATGTGTACAGACTGACTAAGTTTTGTCTTCTTTTGTGAAAACTTTACTTTTAATTGTTCATTGCAAATATAATTGAGAAAATTTCCATGCCTGTTGTTTCTCAACTTTGTGGGAAAATGGAGGCTGAAAAATTACAGTATATTTAAAATAAAAAAGTTGACGTTCAGAATTAAGGTCTAAAAGTGTTGATCTTTGAACTTGTTTTCCAGTAGTGTTGTCAAAAAAGAAACTAAAGCAATATGAAAGAACAATAAATTCCAGAATATTACTATGATCTAGAATGTGTAACAAAGTATATATATATATAGTTTGCAGGTTTTATGAAATGTTTAAGCTCAGATGAAAACAGACAATTTATAATTACTACATAAATTTTAGAATGTATTTGCAAAACAATGAAACAGACTTGGTCCAGAATTTATTTTTAAACACTCATTGAACAGCTTTTTTGTTTAACAGTGTTTTACTTTGGGGACAACTTCAAATGTCTAAACATTTAAGAATGATCTAGGAATTTATAGATGGAATTAGGTAATTTACTGTGGGAAGTATTCTCAGATGTTTCAATAAAATATTTTAAAACAAATTTCATACTGAAGAAATGCAGAGAATTTATGTATATATTAATGAGTATAACATTGATACTGTCTTCAGCTTGCATTAGCTCATCATAAGGTGAAGATTTAATAATTATTAACATGCTTTGGAGTTCCTATTCACATGACTGACAGCAAAGCTTCCCACTCCAGTGGGTTTTTTTTGTCTTCTGGGGAATGAGGTAAAACCTTCCTAATCCTAGTGCTTAAGTTGTGGATTAGTCTGTGGCCCAAGAGAGAAGGAATTTCATAGGTAACAGTTCAATAGGATACATATATCTACACAAGTGATTTGAGAGGCAGTGGGCTAGTTTATCCCGAGTGAAGGACGTGATGCAAGTTACTACACTGGATGCACATAAGCCATTTTAGGTCTAAATATAACTGCAATAGCACTGCCTCTGTAAAAATCCCCATGTATTTAACTGAGGGATGTGACTTACTAGCTTGTGTGCTATGCCAGGAAACTCAGAGTCAACCTGGTGCTGTGCTGAGAGAGATTTAGCAGCTTATGTCCTTGCTAGCTCAGGCATCTCTGCAGTGCACTTGATTTCATGCTGGGGATGCGCCCAGCTGTGAAAGCAACAGCAGAATATACACCCTTTCTCCAGATATTTCTTTGTCTTTCCTGGATAGGTAATATAAGCCTTTTAATGTATGGGGGCTTTTGCAGCCTATGTTTTCATGCATTATCTAGCTTTAGAGTATCAGACGGTATTTTAATAACAGGAGGAATGTTAAAAACATTTAACAGAATAGGAAGGAGATGTATATATTCCTTCCCTATTATTTTCTCATTATCTGTTAATAATGAAGTATGAAACTAATAAGATATATCACAGTAGCAAAAAACCAGTCTGTGAGTGAACTGTCAATATGTTTTGTGGGACTTGAAGTTACTCGGTTTAATCCAGTGTGTGCCAACAGTCTCTTAATATACACCTTGTCCTATGTTAAGGGCATGCTGAATCTGCAAGATATGTGCTGCTACTTTTACAGAAATCTTGAACAAATGTTGTGAAGCCACTACTATCATAGCTGTCCCTGCTCCCTATTCATAGTTCCTTCACCCCCCCCAAAAAAAAACCCACAAAAACAAACACCCACCCTCAAAAACAATCCAGTTTCCTACTTCCTTCTCCATATATTTCTAAGTATATGGAAGGCGTCACACAGAAAAGGAATATTCTTAACCTGTGTGCTGCACAAGATTAGTGATTTCTGGATCTGCTGTTAATGCCGTGGCATTTCTCTACTAGCTTCAGACTGCTCATCTCAAAACATTGCACTGAGCTTTTATTACCCAGGTCCTGACTTCCAGAAACAGTGAACCTCTTTCCTCACTTCTGAGACCTATATTTTCTATCTCCTCTGTGTAGTTCAGCACCTGAAGCAGTCCTGTGTAGAGAAGTGGGAAAATGGTGATGGTATTAGTGAAAAGCACACCATTTAGGTACTTGTGAAATCTCGACTAGTTAATTCAAGCATTTTGTTATTAATATTAGTATTTTTATTAATTGTTGTATCAGTTCATGATCTTCATCTTTACTAAAGACAATTATGTTACCC
This sequence comes from Phalacrocorax aristotelis, assembly GCF_949628215.1. Classification (NCBI taxonomy): domain Eukaryota; kingdom Metazoa; phylum Chordata; class Aves; order Suliformes; family Phalacrocoracidae; genus Phalacrocorax; species Phalacrocorax aristotelis. The sequence goes on along the minus strand of NC_134277.1, from coordinate 32,371,064 downwards.
AGACACAGCCTTCTTATATAAAGTCTAAAAATTACTCTCGTTAATATTGTTATTATGAAATTATTTCTGTCGCCTTTGAAGAAGCCATGTCCACATTTGTAGATAAAGAATATTAAAAGAACCTTAATCATGCTTGATTTGCAGTATCAGTTAAACAATTCTCAGCATCACATTGAGAGGGCTCATTGTTTATCACATTTTCCAGCACGCGGTCCACTTTATCACAGAATCACAGAATCACAGAATCACAGGTTGGAAGGGACCTCAGGGATCATCTGGTCCAGCCTTTCTGGGAGAAGCACAGTCTAAACAAGATGGCCCAGCACCCTGTCCAGCTGACTCTTAAAGGTGTCCAATGTGGCCGAGTCAACCATTTCCCTGGGGAGATGATTCCAATGGTTCATTGTCCTCAATGTGAAAAATTTCCCTTTGATGTACAATCGGAATCTCCCCAAAAGCAATTTGTGTCCATTTCCCCTTGTCCTTTCCATGTGACTCCTTGTAAAAAGGGAGTCCCCTTCTTCTTTGTAGCTACCCCTTAAGTACTGGTACATGGTGATGAGATCCCCTCTAAGCCTCCTTTTCTCAAGGCTGAACAAACCCAGCTCTCCCAGCCTATCCTCGTATGGCTTCCCAGTCCTTTGATCATCTTGGTGGCCCTCCTCTGGACCCCTTCCAGCCTGTCCACATCCTTTTTGTATAGAGGGGACCAGAACTGAACACAGTACTCCAGGTGTGGCCTTACAAGTGCTGAGTAGAGCAGGACGATGACTTCTTTCTCTCTGCTGGCGATGCCATTTTTGATGCAACCCAGCATCCTGTTGGCCTTCTTGGCCGCAGCAGCACACTGTTCGCTCATGTTGAGCTTTCTGTCCACCAGGACCCCCAGGTCCCTTTCCACAGAGCTGCTCTCCAGCCAGCTGGATCCCAGTCTGTGCTGCACTCCTGGATTATGTTTTCCCAGGTGCATGATTTTACATTTCTCCTTGTTGAACTTCATAAGGTTCTTGCTGGCCCACTCTTCCAGCCTATCCAGATCTCCCTGCAGAGCAGCTCTCCCTTCTGGAGTGTCTACTTCCCCACTCAACTTGGTCTCATCAGCAAACTTCATCAGGCTACACTTGATGCCGGTATCCAGATGACTTATAAAGATATTGAATAACATTGGGCCCAATATCGACCCCTGGGGGACTCCACTAGTGACAGGTTGCCAGTTTGAGAAAGAGCTATTTACCATCACCCTTTGGGTGTGGCCTGTCAGCCAGTTCCCCACCCACTGCACAGACCACTTGTCTAGGCCATAATGCATAAATTTTTCCAGGAGGAGACTGTGGGGGACCGTATCAAAGGCCTTGGAGAAGTCTAGGTAGACAATGTCCACCGCCCATCCCATATCAACCAGGCAAGTCACTTTGTCATAGAAGGCCACCAGGTTTGTCAAGCACAATCTGCCTTTAGTGAAGCCGTGTTGGCTTTTCCCAGTCACGTGCTTCATTTGACTTGTGATGGCCCCCAGGAGGATTCATTCCATAACTTTCCCAGGGATTGAAGTAAAGCTGATGGGCCTATAGTTACCCAGATCCTCCCTCAAGCCCTTCTTGTAGCTAGGGGTAACATTTGCCTTCCTCCAGTCCTCTGGGACATCCCAGAGGATGTCATCAGGGCCCATTGTTTTGTGAGGGTCAAGCTCCTGTAGTAATTAATGCACTAACCCTTCACTGATGGTGGGTCAGTGTTTGGTTCAATTGGCAATTTTGTTCCCAAAGCCTGGGACCCTACAGTGCTGGTAAAGACCAAGGTGAAGAAGGTGTTGAGGACCTCTGCCTTTTCTGCATCATTCGTGATTGATTCTCCTTTTCTGTTTAACAATGGGCCTATGTTTTCCTTCTTTTTCTGCTTGTGGTTGACATGTCTGAAGAATGCTTTGTTGTTATTTTTTATGTCTACAGCCAGTTTCAATTCAAATTGGGCTTTTGCTTTTCTGACTGCACCTCTGCTCTCTCTGGCTATGCCCTTATAGTTCTCAGTGGATAATCCTCCACTTTCCATTTCTGGTGCGCTTCCCTTTTGGATTTGAGTAGACCCAGGAGGTCATGGTTGAGCCATGGGGACCTCTTGCTCTGCTTACTTCCCTTTCCTTTGTAGGGGATAAATTGGCTTTGTGCTTCCAATAGAGTTCTTGAAGAATTCCCAGCACTCACTAGCTCCTTTGTCTTCCATGGAAGCTTCCCATTGAATCCCTCCCAACTGAGCCCTGAGTGCACTGAAGTTTGCTGTTCTAAAATCCAGAATCCTTGTCTAAGAGGTGACCTTCAGCATGCTCAGCAGGATCCCGAACTCCACAATATTGTGGTCACTGCAGCCAAGGCTATCACTAACCGAGATATTACAAAGCAGGCTTTCTCGGTTTGTGAATAGCAAGTCCAGCAGCGCCTCCTTCCTGGTTGGCACATCTAACATTTGTATCAGGAAACAGTCCTCTATAGATTCCAGAAACTTGGTGGATGACATGCAAGCTTCCGTATTGTTCTTCCAGCAGATGTCTGGGTAGTTGAAGTCACCCATCAGGACCAGGTTCTGTTGGCCAGAAGCCTGCTTTAGTGCCCCAAATATTGCTTTGTTGGCTTCGTCACCGTGGTTAGGAGGTCAATAGCAGATGCCCACTGTGAGATCCTGCTTAGAGATGACCCCTTTGTCTTTAACCCAGAGGCTTTTGATAGAGCAGTCGCAATCACCATAGTTGACTTTGATACATTCAAGGTGTTCCTTGGTGTAGAGTGCAACTCCTCCACCTCTTCTATCCTGCCTGTCCTTATGAAAGAGCCTGTAACTGTCCATTACGATCCCCCAGTCGTTTGAGGTGTCCCACCACGTTTCAGTTACTCCTATGATGTCATACCCTTCTGAGTGGGCACGGAGCTCCAGTTCCTCCTGTTTGTTACCTACTCTGCGTGCATTCATGTACATACACTTGAGGCGATTACTCGTCTGTTCCACCTCTTGGGAGACAGCTAAGGAACCTTTATCACCACACTGCTTAGCCTGACTTTCTCCCCTGTTGGATGTGAACAGCCAACCTAATGAAGTACCTGGATATGCTGATCTTCCTCAGCCCTCTCTAGAGCTAGGAATACATTACCCAGCACAGGGGTGTTCGGAAAATTCAGTATCAAAAGCAAGCCCATTCATACGGTGTTGTACCTCAGATATAGCCAATTTGTTGCACAGTTGCAGACCACCTCTGCAGCAAAATTTGGAGTGAATGCATCTGGGCAGAATCTGAGAAATGCCAGAATCATTGAATGATTTAGTTTGGAAGGGATCTGAGATCTATTGGTTCGAGCCTTTTCCCCTTCCTTAAAGCAGGGCTATCTGGACATTTGTCTACATTTCTAGACCAATGTCAAAAGCATTCTAATTCTATCCAGATGAAATCTGCAAGAGAAAAGACATTATGTCTAGGCAACTCAGATATACAAACCCATTACAAAAGAGAAAAATGACAGAAAGTAACATTAGTGATCAAGAACAAAGCTAATCTTGCAGAAGTGGGTGCCTGAATTTAGCTAATTATTTTAAAGTAATTTACAGCCTAATAAATTTTGATCACTCCAGCGGGGATTTCCTGTGAAGAGCGGACTCAGTCCTGCAGTCAATCCACTAGTTAACTTACCTTTGTTCTTGTGAAGAATGTTCTTTACATTTCTGTAGGCTGAATAAACCTACAGGGAGAGAATAGGGGTTGTATGGAAATAAAAAGACTGTATGAAAGGAGGCAAAGGCAATGTAAATATTTGGAAGAGGACTGTCCTATTCCAACAGTCTAAAGTACAGTCTATAATTAATCTGTAGTTACTTGAACAGGTAAATGTAACAAGTGCTTATATTAAGGTGACAAAAAGTTTGCATTTAACTTTGCTGGACATATGGTTATGAGAAATTCTGCTTTTAGGTGTAACTGTTTCATATATTACCACTGTTCACAGTAATTTTTCATCTGAATTCAGAAGTTAAACTATTGTACTTATGTAATATTGTTTGTGGGGAACTTTTTTCTGTGCAAAAATAGAGAAAAGTATGCTATTTGATTCTATCTTATTTCAAAACAGGCTGAATTAGGAAAACGATATGTGAATATTTTTTATCAAGGGACAAATTATTAGTTGGTTTGGATAATACAAGAGGAATGAGAAAAAAACCTAAACCTAAAACCCAACCTGTTAGGGTTGGACAGAAAATGCAAAATTTCTGCACATAGGATTCAGGAAATATATTTTCCCAATGGCATTAGAAAAATACCGGTCAACTATAGTTCAGGTCGCCTGGTGGAATGCTCTTCTGCTTCCTGCTGCCTACACTACTGTCAGCTCAAAATTCTGGCACGTATTTTCTTGGCTTTCCATTGCTGACATCACCTGATTGCACCATTCATTCAAGTGGGTCAAGCCTTGTAACTCCAAAATATGTAGTAGCAATCAAAAGAAGCTGAACTCCAACCTACACAGCAAGTTTCTCCTTGGTAGTCCCATACAGCTGGCTCAGCTCAGGGTAGGTCAGCATAATATCAGTAGAGCCAGCCAGAACTTCTGTCATGCAAGGGAGGATGTGGCCCCTTAATTTTTTTCCCTGATGTTTCAGTTTTTCTCAGACCCTGTCCCCCACAACCTTGCAGCATTACTGTTTCATGACTACATTATTTCCATCGAGTACTGGCAGTCCTGACATTGATAGGCAGTCAATCAATACTTTTATAGAATCATGAAGCCAAACTAGTTCTGCAGATCCACAAAGTGCAGTATGTGGGTTTTCATTCTGTATGTAATAACTGCAATTTGAAATACGCCCCCACAAGCATTGATTGCATGCTTTAAGAAATTCACAATAAAGAATTTAACTACGACAGAAGAAACTGCATTACTCCATTTTAAACAGAAAAATTCACCCGAGATGTTTTTTTCATTTTCGGGCTCTTATAGCAATAACCATCTTTAGCTGAGGACATTTCCTGGGGCTTAATGGCCCATGGCTGTGCTTCTGCAGGCGATCATCATCTCCCAGCAGTCATTAATCCCCTACAAATGCCCTGCACCTCAGTCATTAAATGTGCTTAAACGTGCTTCTTCTGAAAATGAAATACTTCTATATTTAATGGATCTTCCAGGAATAGGAGTGATCTTTCTGAGGTGAGGAATGAAAGGAGTTTAGTAACGTGTCAGAGAAGTACTAATTATGACAAGTGGGTAAGATCTGTTTCTGGAGATAGCACGACAAAGAATTTTTCCACAGTAAGAGCATGTTATATATAAGTCATCATTTTGTGTATGCCTGGATTTACCCTAATCCCAATTACATATCAGAAATACAGATAGTTACTTGTAGCTTGTTTCCTTCTACAGGCCATCTCAGCACAGAAATAAAGCATCTAGCAAAGCATGGAGAGTATGTGCCTGCAACACTGCTTAAAAAGTTTTTTCCATTCCATAGCTGTAAAATAGAGCTATGCAGTTTTACAAGGTGTTTGTGATAATGCAAGAAAAAAAAGAAGTTAAATCCTTCATACCTAAAGGTTTGAAACTCTTATAAGTAGGTCTTGTAGTGAGAATTTTATGAGTCTTTCTTACAAATGGGACCACAAGTATAGTACCAACAGTGTCATCAGAAGTTTTAAACACAGTAGATATCCTACCCTTGCTCAAGTAGAGAAATACTTCTATGTGGAAGACAAAAGTTTCTTTCAGAAATTTTAAAATACAAAATTTCATGTACACAAAAGTGCATATGCTTTTTATCCTGCTCTCTTTCTTGTCTTTTGGTCAAAACTATTACCTGAATTAGACTTTATCTTGCAAGTATTCCTACTCATCCCAAAGCAGTTTTAAGCAAATAAAATAATGGGGAAAAAAATTAGATCTCTCATTAAAATTCATTGACAAAAGAAAAAAGATGCGCAGAGCCAAGGACTAGATAAAATGTATTACATCTTGAAGTTGTTTCCATTCTAGTTTATGTCTCATCATAAATATTTGGCAATAAGTACTGATCTATTGTACTGCAGCTAGAACACTACTTTTGCCATAGATGCTGTTTAAGGCTACTTTAGGTATTTGTAGACTACCATGCAACTTACAGTGTCAGCGTTCTTCAGACCACTTGTCAAAAGAACAGTTAATATTTTTGTACCTACCTTCTGTCACAGCTGGTGCTATTATTGTCCTGCCTAATTATATATGACTCTGGGTACTCCGAATCCAAACTCAATTACAAAGTAGGGAAGGCTGTGCAGACTTTGTCAGTTGTTTTGCTTTGGTACCATTCAAAAAGAACAAATTCAGACAGGAATGTACATGATAAAAAGTAATAGAAAAAAGAAAGCATACATTCCTGAAGTGAATTTATCAGTATGCCTAGAATTCTTGTATAATTTTTCTGTTTGAGATCTCTCTGTTTTCATCCATTCATTATATTTACAGACAAAAATCTTATATAATCTTTCTAATTTTAAATTCTGTGTTGTAGGTCTTGTTTTCCCTCTGCGCTGCATTCTGGGGAATCCAAATTATGAAGCGGATCACTTCATCCAAAGATAAAGATCACTGAAAGAGCAGATCTAACATCACTTTAATTATGCAAACAGCACTTTGGAATAATCTTATAAGTTCCTTGGAATTAATCAACCATTAATCTTACTGAGTCGCAATCATTTCACTTATGATAGGAGAGGTTTGTGATTTTGTATGAAGGTTCGAAAGATTCACTAGGATGTGTATTAATTTTTATTTGATTTTTTTTAAAAATATTTAATTTACCCCCAATTTGAATAAAATATTCATTCACAACATATATTTTTACATTCAAAGGATTACAAAGTATTAGAAACCATGTAAAACTAATTGTATTTTGCAGTGATTTTGTTAGTAATTATATTGGAAATGTGTTTTTCACAAGAGAAATAATTAAAATCATATTTGTTTTAACCTGGTATAAAGTGACTGACTGTCTTCCTATTGAGGCTAAACGTAAACATATGTGAATGTCAGTTTTTCCGTAATGATTGAATTACACTAGAATCTCAATGTCATGCCCAATTCAGCGTTCATAACATGCAGCTACATGAGGATGAGTAGTTGAGGCAAGAATGATTAAAAACAGCATGATAAAATAACTCGAACTAGTATGAGTTGAAACATCTTCAATAAAATTGGCTGATGTATGTGTTGTATAATGCAGACTTGCAGTTTAGACTGAATTATTTAAGGAGTACACCTGCAGTTGCCAACTTTAGATACTGATTAAGCCAGCACTTACGCTTGGGTATCCCATTGACTAATGTTATTCACGTGACAAAATATTTGCAAGGCTGTGCCTTTAATTTCTGGTAATTTCCTGCTGGGGTGATCTCAGGGGAGATGCACGTCTTGTCTTTCAGGAGCTGTTGGAAAGATGGTTTGTACTAAGATAGGAAAATTAAATACAAATGGTAAAGGGAGTCTCCAAACAGCAGGACTGGCAAAAATACTGGAGCTAGGTTGTTTTTCTTTCCTCACACTCTTCCAACTTTTTTTTGGCTCCAAGACTTTTAGAAGTGCTTAAAGTCAAGTAGCTAAAAAATGTAGGCTGTCTTGCATGCTTCAAACCAGTAATAATACCTGGATTAAAAAATGGGTTTAAGTTTGGGTTGGGGTTTTTTCCCATTCTATTTTCCTTTAAGATGGTAATGACATGCTAACAGACACCTCAGATTTAGACATATAGCCTACTTTTAATTCACCCTTATGTTCAGCCTCTAGCTACAACAGATGCCACTGTTTACATAATTGGATGTTTCCAATAAATTGTCAGAAAGACAATAATGTTATATAAATAAAATTTGTCCAATGTCTAGTGATGGTATCAGCTACTTTAAAATGCAAGTTCTAAGTTACTCCATGTGTATCAAATGCTTTGTGCTTATCACTTTAGACTATGCTCAAAGACCTTGAAGTATTTGACTGAGAAAACAGGTGTTATTTTGATTAGAGGTACAAATACCTGTGATGCAAAGTAAGGATAATACCTTCCTAAACTGAATGCGTATTTAAATAGAGGACTGACTTGTGGATCTTCTTCACTTTACATAATGAGCAGATGACAAAACTGGACCATGAAAAACCTAGAATAAATCAGATTTTAAATACTTGTTGAGAAGGTCAAGTCAAACTTTTATTAATAACAAGGTAGGCTTCCAATGTCTTTTTAAGAAATGGATAGTTATATACTTCTGAGTTCAGGAGTGGAAATATAATCTCATGACTAACACACCAGTGTGACAGCCAGGAGCTTTCTCACATACTACCAGTTCTGACCAAAACTTACCATCTCTTTGCCTGAATTTCACCATCTGTGGAATGAGGGTGATGGCAATATTGATGGTGTCTCTCATCATAATCAAATTATTGCATTTGGGATCTTTTCATTACAAGGCTATAATAGGATATTTAAGAAAATTACAGAATCTGATTCCAGAAATACAACACAATCTACAAACTTACGTGACCCTATAAGTTAGTGTACCTATATTTTCAAAATTTGTAATAGTGACATCAACCTCACAGGAATATTTTGAAGTCTGTTTAATAAAATGACTAAGTAACATAGTGAAGAGTCATATTGAAAGTCAGTTTCCTTATCAAAGTAAATATTTCAAAGAGACAGGAACAGATTTACTATTTTCTGCAATTAAAAATCTGCAACCTTGGAAGGACAATAATGAAGATCTGAATTAAATTAAATTAATTTAAAGGATATCCTAATTAATGTAATTTCTTTACATGAAGTAATGAAAGGAATGTGATTTCAAAGGTAAATTCAGATTAAGATGTGAATGTTCTACATAGATGACCAGTTTCTCATTCTAGTCACTATCAGTTGCCTACAAGTGAATTAAAAAATACAGATAAACTAGTGACAAATTTAAAAGGCACAGTAGTTTAACTAAGATCTTATCCAAAAGAAAACAGTTGTACTCATATGAGGTCACCTCTAATAAATGAAATATGCAAAAACCAGGCACAAAGTATGATCCAAATATACCCCTGTTACAGCCTACTCTCTCTACAAAAATCAAACCTTACTTTCCAACCTTAGAAGTGTCTCATTTCTCAGCTTGATGGGAATCTGGAAATGAAACATTCCTCAGTTTCAATTTGGCAGCCCCAAGTTTGGCCAAATGAGGGGGGCACTCTACCACTGGAAACTTCTAACAGAACTGTGTCCTTTATAGAAAGTGGCTGATGAAGGCAACTTAGTCATTAAAGCAGAGGCCAAATAAATTTCCTCTTTTCCAAAGGTTTTTAAATCCCAATTCCCTACTTCCAGGGACTTGTCATTGTGTATAGGTTGTTTGAAAGCAAGGTGGAGGAGGAACATTTTTCCCATTGTACACTGAGCAACAGAGTCTGAGAACGACTCCTCTGCCTGGAGGCTTGAACAGACTCATCATGGGTGTCTGAGGCTCTTGTACTTTACAGTCATGTCCACTGGGTATATATAAGCAATCCTTTGGATACAGTCTGGAAGGTAGGGTTTGCCTTCCCCAGAGAAGAGAGACTTTCAAGGACAAGCTCATAGAAACACCCTTGACTGCATCATTCTCCCATTAGGTATGTGGTAGGCAGCTATATCCCTGTCAACTTGATTCTCATGATTTTTTAAAAATATAAACTATTTCAACATTTTAGGCACCTAACACCAGTACCACATCTAGTTCATACTGTCTCTATAGCCACTGCATAGAGTGAAAAAGTCATCCAGAGCATCTCTGGTTTTGAGTAATCAAGAAACTCTGGAGACTAGATGGTCAATGAACTGAATTATGTGTAGTTAATACATTACATACAGTTAATTGAATTAATTAAATTCTAACTGTAAACATTGCTTATTGCTAGGATATATTAGTGATGTTTTAGTAAGCCACCCTTCTCCCCTCACCTTTTTAATACTCCATTGCTTATTTCTTTAGAGTTTGACCATGTTGTGTGGTTTGAACAATTGTTCGGGATCAAGCGAAATCTGGTGAATTATGTGAGGAAATTAGTGAACAAAATAATGATGCAGAACTAATAGATTTTGTACAAGTAACTATTTTTCTTTTAGAGAGCCACTGTTTCATGTCTCTGGAAACAAAAATATTCTGCGAGCTAAAACCCTAGCCTCACATGTCCAAGTGAGAAACTTCATAAATAACATTTGTAGTATTTGCAGTATTGCTTAAGACTTCCTTTTGGTTTTGTTTGTCATGAAACTCCCCAGTGGCACACCTTGGGGAAAAAATGTAGATAAACAGAATTTTTTTTTCACTAAGGGTGTTACAAATGTGACTTCCTCTGCTCTTTCCAGCTGTTATAATGTCACATCCCTACACATGGCCTTCCCTGGACCATGTACACAGCAATATCAAGTTACTGAAAACCCAGAAGTAACCAGCTGAATCTTGTGTTCACTTGAGACATGACCCTGCGCCATTCAAGTCACCGAAAAACTTGCTGCTGACCTCAGGATCAGGGCAGAGCGTTCCCTGTATGGAAACAAGAATGATGCAATACTTACTGCAACTCAAGCTTTGGTGTGGTGCATTAATTAAAAGTTACACAGTTGCACAATTACTTCTTCCCGTAAGTGGCTAACATGGTGCTCTTTGTGTTATATTAAAATCAGAGCCCTCTGATGGATAAATGATGACAGTTGACTCTGTAAGCTGTGCATACCACATACAAAGGACTCAGGGCCCTTTCTCCTGTCTTTCCTGTCTCCAGTTTTCTCTCAAGTCTGTGCGATTAGGAACGTCACTACCTAAATCATTATCTAAAAGGAGGTAGTTGATCAGATATTTTAAAGCTTCCTTTTAACAGACAAATTTCTATGTGCTTTCAGGATTTTATGTCATGGGATTAGACACCACTAAGCTGAATGGCATCAATGGTAAGAGTTGTTAGGATATTTCTTCTTTGCCCTTTACCTTGTGATAAAAAGAGCTATGGCTCAGTGATCGAGTTCATAAAAAAGAGCAGTAACTCCGAGAGAATGCTTGACACATTACCACATCTTGCAATATTATGCAAACTATGTTGCCCATAGTTGAAGATTTTCTTTAAAAATCTGGCTCCTGGAATCCTGTGACTGCTGGTTTTGGTTTGATTTGGTGGTTTTTTTGTTGTTGTTGTTGTTTTGTTTTTTAACTAATTTGCTTTCTTTAACAAATGTTTCTGACTGCTGAAAACAAGAGTTATAGAAGGTTCAAAATCTAAGAGGCAAACAAGAAGATTTTAACAGGTAATATTTAAAATATTTTCCTTTTTAAACCACCCTAGTGATTACATGAGGCTTGACTCATGAGTTTTAAACCCTTGGGATTGCTAATACTGAATGGGAAAAAAACTATTCTTGGTCTATCCTTTTTCCATAAAACCTCTGGTCCTAGCCTAGACATATATAATGACTGTGAGGCAGAGTTTTGCTGGGTTTCCTGGTTCCCTGCGGATGTTTGACCTGTTCAGTTTGGAATTAAAACAAAGTGGGCCACAGAGCAGGCTCTCTGAGGGCCCACTACCCTTTAACTCTCAGCACACACAGACCTCAGCCACCACAGGATGTCACGTTACCTATCACTCCCAGCAGTTCTGGTCAAAGCAAATAAGAGATGTACTGTGGACTTCAGGATTTTCTCTTTCTACAGAGGAAACAAGTGTAAAAATATCGAGTTTAAAACACATATACAAACCACAAGGTAAAGCAAAAATAAGATATCTCACATACTGGAGAAGCACTTCCATATTAATATCAGGGCCAATGGAAAACTTGGCTCGGTCCTTTGTCATTTTTGCCCCACCTATGGAAAACAGCAGAAAAATGTGGAAACATTGAGTAAGAATGAACTGCCGAGCATCCTTGTGTTTATGGTTTGGCAAAGAGAAATGATACAAAATTAATCCTCTCCCCCTGCTGCTTGCTATATTTTTAATCCTTCCTCCTTTTATCTTTCTTCACATTTTTCTGTCTGTCTCTTGTGTTTATTTATCTTTGGAAAAAATTCTCTCCTGTCTTGCTTTAGGTTTGTAATGTGTGGAGGTATATAATGGCATATTTCATATCCACATATTTTATTTTAATAGATGAGAGACAAACATACTCACCTAAAGGTGACTACTTTCTTTACTGTTCCTGTCAGTCAACAGGCTCTTCTAGTATTCAAAACACATTCAATACACCTCTCATACATTGTTAATGTTATATTTATTTATTTCATATGTATCTACCTAGTGTCCTCTGAGGAACCATTTTCTATTTCCATTCCAGTAACATAGCTCTGTGTTTTTCCCACTTTCTACTCCCTCTCCTGTTTTTTTGCTATTAGTTCCTCCTAGTAACTTGTTGTCCCTTCAGTGCCGTGCTTTAGCTGTCACTGTCTCTCTCTGCCTCAGGATGTACTACTACAGTTTTTACACACTATTTTCTAACCTGCTGTTTTTAGTGTGGCAGAGGCAAACAGCCCAGTAGTAATAATGTTTGATTAAAAATACATTAAATGAATAAAGAAAATAATGGAACATTTTAAACACTATGGAATTTGTGGTGTTTCTGCTACTTACATTTTTCTACAAACCTTGAATATAAGTACTTATCAGCACATAAATTACATTTATAGAAATGCTTGCCAGGAAACAAAAATACTGTAAGACAATTGAACTACAAATTTTAGATCGAAGAATAGCCTATTAACTTACTGAGTGTGATCATGTCTTTTGCTGGTGTCTGCACTGAGGTCATGAGCCTGTTATTTGAAGATAATGGCATTACTCTTTTGCTTCAAGCAGAAGCATTTGTGATTTCAGTTCTAACAGCCCTTTACCTTCTCTCCACTCATGACTCATGGCTGACTCATTACCCTTAATTATTCTGAAAGCACAGATTTTATTTTTGCTCTTAATCACAGTGAAAAAAAAAAGCTTTGAGGGATCATAAGGTGTTATACACTGCAGCAGTGTAGGTATGTACCAACATGTTTATTTTTGGAAAACCTCAACTACTCCCAGTTTCCTATCCATCACCGCAAATGGGATTTCACAGCCATGTCTAACAGAGGAAAACCTGATGATCTGGGATCGGTGGGAGAAATGAAAGGAGGTTCTGAGATTCTGACCGCAAAGTTTGCCATTGAAGGTTAGATCACCTTTGATTTTATTTTATATATGACTTATTTTCCCTGAAATACAGCTGTAAGAGAGGAATAATATATTCATGCCTTTGTGGCCAATAATATTTAATATATTTTTTCTTTGCCAGCAATATTCCTATTATTCATGGGAAAATCTGAGTGTCTCATGCCTGTGGTTAATTATGGTTAATTATGTCTGATAACTGGACTGTGTGTAAATGTATGTGTGTAAATGGCTTTATTAATGAAGAACAATGAACAACGGTTTGTGCTACAGAAGCAGAATTATTGCTCAATATTTTTTCCCCAGGATTTCTCCTTGCAAGAAAGCCCTATGGTAGCATTGGAATTTAGTTAGCACAGTCCTGGGTGTTATAGGGCCATGGAAACTTGCTGTACACTACTAATGGCTTCCTCTTTTCACCTCTTTATGGACGTCTATAATATTTTCACTGAGGAATCAACCGGCTCTTAAGATGTTACATGAAAAATAACTCATCTCTGTGGCTGAGCGACATCTGAGCATCGGCAGAGATGGGCGTTGTACAATATCAAGGAGCCTAAGCAAGGTGAGATGGTCAGCTTCCCTTCCCCGGTATTTCCAGGCAGGGAAGAGGAGAGGGACTTAGGCAGCCAAAGTTGCAGAGTGAGAGAGGAACACAAGTTATGGCAGACCCTGCTGGGGCAGTGGAAGGGGTGTGTCCTGGCAGGGGGCGTAGCAGGAGGTTGGCAGCTACAAGCCTATCGGGCACAGAAGTGAATAGAACAAAGTCCCTGTCATTCAAAATAGAAAGTTAATAAGAACAGATATGATAGAGAAGATGGTCCATAAACAGTGCCTGTGGCCTATTTGTGGGTGGCGGTAGTGGTTGCTGTTATTATTATTCTTTCTTTGGGTTTCTCCATCACACTATGCCTTGGGTAAGTGCAGAACACATGGGTCTTCTAATACATCACCGGGATACCTCTACCAATACTTTAATCAAGAAGATGAAATGGTCTGCAGGTGGGTTTGAACATTTGACATGTATTCGCAATACACGTCTTTATGATCCTGTCAGATTCTATTGCATTAATATGCGAGACAATGAAAAAAATAGGCAAGATGTAGCACTGGCCATTGAAGCTGGTATAAACACATCCACTCTGGTGCATAATATCACAGAATCTCACAATCACAGAATGGTAGGGTTTGGAAGGGACCTCTGGTGATCATCTTGTCCAACCCCCCTGATTGAGCAGGGACACCTAGAGCAGGGGGCACAGGAATACATCCAGGCGGGTTTTGAATGCCTCCAGGGGAAGAGATAATACAGTACATATCCTACTGTAATTTTCTTATTTAACTGGAAGAGTATACAGGGTGTATACAATGCTTGTGAATCACCAGGAGAAACCACTTCTGGTTAGTGGATGCAGAAGTCCAGTATTTAAAAAAAAATATTTCTTTTGAATTTTCAGAATGAACATAGGTTCAGATAGTATTTCCTCTAGAGAGTACTATACAAACAATATAGTTGCAAGCAGTGTAGCACAGAATAGTATCTATGAAGTTAATTTTTATCAGTATGTTGAAGAAATTACCAGAGTTATCTTGCAGTCAGATATTAGTGGGAAAGAGCAGTAATGACCAATATTACTGTTAATAAGTATTAGAAAATATTGATCACTATTATTAATATTAGTAAAAGTAACTCAACATTTCAAGTTCAGTTGCACAGTCTGCGCTCAGTCAAATTTGCCAAAAATGTGCACTGGGATGTTTTTGTTTTTTCTGGAAGATTTTCTGGAACTTATGGAAAAATGTAGTTATGTAGTCTAAATATATTCTGTGGAAAATACTCAACTGAAAGGCCCATTTTCCTGTTAAGGAGATCTCAGAGCAACAGAATTAGTAGTGCCTGAGTCTTTGAGCTTCTCTGGTTAGAAGATATGCATTTGGTTTCTAAGATGTGGAGAATTATGTCTGAATTCTCACAGAATAGGATATGTAGATCTATTTTTGTGTTTTCAAGAAGGCATAGTCATATTTTTCAACCACTCTTTAGTATTTCTGGGTAACTGCAGTCATAACATCTATGTTTTTACTGACTACCTATACAGCAGAAGCTAAGGCTAAAAAGGTGCAAAATAATAACACTACATTGCTTTGTTCTTACATTTGGTTCCTCCGGGGAACAGCTTCTGATTAGGAAGAAGTGAGTTAACATAATGTAAAAATATATTTTTCTTTCATTATTTCTGCATCTTATTTGCTTGTCTAGAGAAAATATGTTAACGTTTTCAGCTATGCATTGGAAGTCCTACCAACCTTTTCCTTTTCAATTTTTCATAGCTGTGGTCATTGCTTACTTCACATGGAAGTATGGAGTTATGGGCTGGATAAAATCCTGTGTTCTAGCTATTTGAGAAAATCTGATTAATAAAATCCAATTAATGATTTTGCTGTGCTATGGCAATTACTATTGGAGGCTGCTGCCTTTGACTTTTTCTCACTGGATTCTGTGAAAGGTCTCAGTGCCTTTCTCACATCTTCTATGAGGAAACTACATAAACGGGGAAAGCCATCTGGGCTGAGGACCCTAGCATCATTTGCTGTCTATAGATTACCCATGCAAGATTTTTTTAAAGAGTCAAGAGAGTGATGCTGTGGAGTTTCAATCTGCTTTCTGACTGCCCAATTTACAAACTCTCTGGAGATGGTCAACCCAAGTAAACTGCTTAGACACCATGTGGGAGGATGTGGGGTATACTTTTCTCTAATTAGCTGATTCCAAGATGAAGAGAGTCTCACAGATAAGGTTCCTGCTGTCAGTAGCACATCAGAGAAGATTAGTGAGAGTTGAAAGGGTGATCCCTCATTTAACAAGAAATAGCAGGTAAAAACCAAATGAAAAAGCCTCTTGCTGTATTTCTTAAGAGCTAATTCTAGAGTATATGCGCTCAGGTGCTGCCAGTTCTGGTGAGAAGAAACCCTGCAACCTGTAGCATGTGCTCATACTTAGTGGTGTCTAGCATGCACTGATGCTTTTTGGAGGCTCCCATCATCCCAAAGCAAAGTCAATCTTGAAAAAAAAAAAATACTTTTAGGCAGATGAGACAGAAGCAGCACCTTGGTCCTATTCATACAGTGCTTTACTGAGAAGAGCCTGATCCTTGGCTGACATAAATTGGGTAGCTGAGCTGACCTTTGTGTTTGGTTGTTTTTTCTTTTTGGCTCATTGAATTTCCTCACATCCTAAGCTCATTAAACTGTGGCTCAGCCAAATTCACTGTAAGAAATGGTTTAAAAGGTAAGTGCAGTAATTCTAAGTAAGCATCGTAGCTTAGGGCAGAAATTTTTTACAAAGAGATTTGCATTAAAATACAAAGACTGGGAGCCACAGACTTATTAGCAGAACTGTCCAAGTGTTTGTGTCTTTGAATTAATGCACGGGTCCAGGATTCTAGACAGAGTGAGAAGACTTCCTACATGAGGAATAGGGCTCTAGGCTGGACAAGTCATTTGCAACAAATTTTTCAACTGCTCTTGCCTCTTCAGTCCTTCAGATAGTTGCTTGTAAATAGACTAGTGACCTTTTGGACATATTTATTGTTCAAAATAACTCCAAACTGGAACAAGGTTCACAAGCATATCACAGGGACCCATGAACATGTGAGCTGTTTGCATTGGATACTGACATCTTGTGGTACAATTTAGTTTGGGGATGGATCCTGATGGAGCTTTTGCAAAACCTGCACCAGTGAAAATGCTCTACTACTTCATCAAAATGACATTCAACATATGGGCTCACAGAGATTTATAGAAAAGTCACTAGGTTTTTTAAAGGTAGAAAGTCTCTCATTCCCAGGTGTGTTCCCAAGAATTAGGGGCTACAAACAGTTTTTTATTTTTTAAAGTAGCTTATTTTCCAAGGCAGTGGAACTGGTAAAGTCATCTTGACATCATGTAGTAGAGCTGTCACAGTAGCTATGTAGAGTTTTGCTACTCTGTTCCAAGCAGTATAAAAAAGACATCAAGAACAATGAAAGATTCCAATATTCACACAGAAAAATATGCTTTTCTCCAAAGATTTAGGGGTCAGACAAAAAGAACAAAGTGCCTGCTTTCTCAGCACAAAAGCTGAAAGGTTTCTGTTTCCTGGGCAAATAGCTCTGAAATAATTTTACTCATAAGCTTTATTTATTGATTTCAAGCAGCACTGTCATGTTTTGACAGGTCATTCCAAAGCCAGTAGTAAAGCTTCATAGCAGACGTACTCCAGATGTGATCCAAAACAACAGGAAAAATGAGCATTTGTAAAACACAGCTCAGTAATGTGCAAAGTGGGCGAAAGAAAAGATAGGCCATTTTTTGTACTTGAAGCAGGAGAGAGCAAAAAGCTAACAGAAAAGTGCTTATTAGCCCAGACACCCAGTCGGTTCAGTCTTACTTTCCTATTCAGTGAAACTATTAGATAATTTTGATCTAATAGTAGGGACTTAAAGAATGAAAAGACAGGCACTGTTTGGCTGGCAGCTGCTCACTTCAATGTCTAGCTTAATGAATTGTGCTGTCATGCTGGGATTTGAAGCAGTCCAGTGAGTAAGGCTTCCCTGCTGCCTTTCTCTTTGACTGCATTACACAACCAGCTCTCTTTTATATTTTGATAGTGACATCTATTGGAGCTTTGAAGAATAATCATTTGAAAAAAAAAGAAAAACCAAATGTATATTAGTAAAATAAAAATTGTTTGACAACTAAAAATTTCAGTTAAAACAAAAGCAGATACATATCTGTCATCAAAACATATATAAGAATGAAAATACTGATGCAAAAAAGAAATGTGGCAAGAGTTCAGATCAGATTCAAGAAAAAATATGCCTTTCTCTCTTTTGATGATGGGTGATCTTAGAAACTTACCCAGATGTCTGGAGTTTGTTTAGAAGAAACCCTTCAACCAAAGGTGCAACCTCAAAGTGAAACAAATACAGGATTTGATTGAATCCCCTATAGACGTATGCAAGACTGACAAGTATTGACAAGTATTTGATAGGGCCCAATCTAACAGAGTTAGCCAGTCAGCAAAGACTTGGCAAGCCTTCATCGTAAGTAACTGAAGTCTGTGCTGTCAAAAGGACACAACCATCCAGATTATTTAGAATGAAATTAGCTCCGGCTTTTCTAACCAGCCATCTTCACACCTCTGGATTATACTGTGAATATGATTTGTGTCTGTTTAGAGCTAATGATATGGGTTCTAGACTGTCCAGAGATGTAAAACTGATACACAATGAATAAGTGTGCCCAGTGGGTTTACATTACAATAAAATAGCCAACATATTTACATTATTTTAAAATGTGTATGTACTATGAGAAGACTCTAGCATTCAGTCCCTGCTGTCAGCAGCAGGCAATACTGCGTAATGCTACCTCACAAAATCTTCAGGAGAAATTAGGAGATCCAAAATGTGCAGGGAGAAACTGCTGAGGCAAGCACAGTCCCCAGCACAGCCCCTTTCCCTTCTGTTCCTCATTCTCCTGAGGATTCCCGGAGCCTCTTCATGAACACCAGAGAAATGTGCCTTAGTTTCCTCAACCCATATCCTTCCATAACACCTGGCCCATGATAAATATCCTCATATGAAAGTTTCATGTTTATTTTCTAGATTATGTGACTTTGGAGCCTTTTCCCTGGCTTCTTCTGTTCTACAGGGTTATGATAAATAATTCCCCAATATTTCAGATGATGAAGGAGATTTCTTTGTTGCTTCAGATTATAGATTTTGGTAGGGTTTTATTTTGGTTTGGGTCTTTTTGCATCTGATTTTATTTCATTTAGTTCTCATTTTTAAAGGAAATTTATTTCCTCAAACAACCAAAGGTTTTAATTACTTTTTACTTCTTGACATGTTTTCACATATCTTAAAATCTGGTATTGCTTTTATTTATTCTGATGTATCTTCACCAGTAGCAACATGGCTTATACCCCACTGACTCCATTATAATAACAAAAATACAACTCAGTCAGGGAGCTAGTCAGACAGGGATCTTACTATGAAATGAGGAGGTGAAGAGAGATCTTAGAACAGCAAACACAATTGACTCAAACAATCTGAGTGCAAAAGTACTTGATAAAACCTTGAATAACTTGACTATTTTCTCAACTATGTGTTTTGGAAATCTCTATGCATAAACCCCTTCATGTACCATATAAAACAATGTCTTCAGTTATTGTTGTCATACAAATAATATATCCATTTCTCCTGATGCTGGGTGAGAAATGTTCAATTTTTACAGCCAGCGTTACGTTCTCCGTTCTTATTCAGCATTTACAGAGCCTGAGGGAGAAATAAAATGTTAATGATGTTGTAAAGACACTTTTCGTAATGAAAATATATCCAAATTAATCTCACCTTTCATTTATTTAATAGGAATTCTATCATATTGTTTGGTGCTTTAAGAGTATCTGTAAAAGGATAGAATAGGAAAGAATCAAATAGTTTAGTCAGTGTATTTTCACTTTTCTGCACAAATATTGCTATATAAGAATAATCCTGATTTGGTACATTATCCATTTGGCTTGTATAAGCAGTTTCAGTGACATCAGTTCACATGAGCAAACATTGTAGAGTCACTTTTCTCCATCTAACAGAGCTTTCAAGATCTTTGCTCAAATTAATGTAAGGAGAGAATACTAGAAGCAGCAAACAACAGCTTCTTTCTCTAGGCTTCAAGACAGATATTAAGGGAGAGATATATTTAATTGAAATGAGTAAAACTCACTAAAATCTGTGCTGGATACTTAGCAAATAAGATGACAAAAAACAGAGGGTAGGGATACCACAAAGGTCTTTTATATAGGTACTTAGTTCTGGTATGGCCAGGACCTTCTAATATGCCTGACCACACTCAAACAGACCAGAAAGGTTTTTAGGTCTGTCTGTACTGCTCTTCTGTCACACAATTGGGTGCATTAAGCTCAGAAAGGCTCCAGCCCTTATTTGCACGATGCTGTGCTAATAATCTTCTTGGAACATTGTGTCCTGAGAGCACAGGACAGAGACATCCTGCCTGAGCCTGTCCTGTCTTATTAAAATCCACCTTCATCTCAGCTGTGACAGAGCGCAAGTCTGTGCAGAGCCATGTGGGTGCCTGCTACATCACTTTCCTCAGCATTTGGTCTGCAGGGCAGTGTGTTGGTTTAGGCACATCACCAGATCCATGTTGATGTAAGGTAGTAGAAAGGCACTACACTGAAGTAACAGTCCCTTCCAATGACACCTAAACAGGTCATACAACCAGAGCTGCAAAGATGAAAGAATTACTTGTAGACTGCAGGAGGAACATAAATACATAGGAAAAGTTCTAAGCCAAACTGGATGAATAGTCATGTTAAAAATATACCAGAAGTAAATCTGAAAGGAATGGAAAAAAGAACTAATCAGCAAAGAAAACCTTATCTAGGAAATCAGACACTAGTAAGGATCAATTGAGAGCTGCAAAATGTTGAGCTCAGAAGTTGTAAAAGGAATGGAAAAATAAATTCAAAAAGCATGTCTACAAATTCAAATGAATGCCTTGTTTCAGTTTTAAATTAAGAGGAAGATATAGAACATGAAAGCAAAATGAGGACAGTTCATGAGTTTGAATATACAAAAAAGGAAATAACTATTGGAAACAAAACTAAATGAGCTTAATGAGTTCAACTTTGGGCACCCATTATGCACTGTTCCAAAATAATGAAGGAACAAGGATGCTTTCATCACTGGATAACAACAGATACTACACTTCTATTAGATAAAAGGAGAAAATTATTGAAGTAATTTGATGCTCATTAGTCTGACCTCAATAGAATTCAAAAGTGTTTAAAAAATAAAAAAAAGAAAAATTTAAAATGTGCGGGTAAATAGGAAACAGAATAAAATGCAGCATGGGTTAACCAAAGCAAGGTCATGCCAGACTAAATTGCTGCCATTTTGACATGGGGTAATGGATTCTTTAGGCAAGAACAGTATAACACGTCATCTATCAATACTTTAACAAATAATTTTATACGATGCCACGTAGGAAATTATTAGCAAAGCTGGGAGAGTTTATGATAAATGCTGGAACTGTAAGGTATGTAAGGAAAGAGACAAAGTGGATGACTAGATACACTAGGTCTTTTCAGCCTCAAGAAAAGCCTGCTGAAAGAGAATATGATTGTGATCTATAAAATCCCAAGTAGAAAGGGCATCAGAAGGGGATGCTTATTAACTTTAATACTGGAAAATCTAGGTAACATCAAATGAAGTTACAAGCTGTTAAGTTCAAAAGAAAATGGAGTACTATTTCACCTGCCACATAATTAAGCTGTGAAGTTTATAGGTATAGAATGTTACAAATATAAAGAGTGTTTATGGAGTTCAAAAATACTTAGATGGATTTATGGAATACAAAAGTCCATCATGAGCTATTCAACACAAAAATCATGTACTTTCCCTAAGCATCTAGGTAGAAGGAAAATTTTGGTCTCACCCCATTCACCTGTTCTAATTTTCTTAGAAGGAACTGATAAAAAAGAAAAAACTGAGAGTTAATACTAGAACTCTTTAAGACTCAGTCTTGGGGCTATTATTATTTAACTTTTCTCTAATTACTTTGGCACAGAATGAATGTCTGAGTGCAGAAATCAAAATTAGCTGATAAAGCTGAAAGACATCAGGACAGACAGATCTGGATACAGTATAATCTGAAGGAATAGAATAACAGAAATTTAATGAACTTTAGTAATATGAACAGCAGTGTTATTCACTGAAGGGCTAATGACAAAAACCTGCTGTTAATTCAAAACACAAGTGACCAAGAGTAATCGAGAAGGAAAAGCTGGGTTTACTAGTCGGTTCCAGGGGTCTCTAAAGGGCTGTGGTTGAGAAAGGAGGACATGTTCAGTGAGAAATTCCTTGTTAAGATGGAAAAGCCCTAATGCTATTTTTACAAGATGCTGATGAGATCCTGCCCATAATACCATAATATTAGATACAGTTCCAGTCACCTATACATGGAAGGTGACAACAAGGCTTTTTAGTGACTGCAAAAGGTTTCATCTTTCAAAGAAATAAAACAAAAGCTAAAAGAGTACGATTGCATTTCCCCGACTGTCTGTAGATTGCGTGGTAGCTGGAATTAACAGGGCATTCCGCTTGTTGTTTAGATTGAGGACACAACAAATGCTGCTTTCAGACTGACGTACCCAGCTGTCTGCTCCGTAGGGATAGAAGGAAAGTGGAAAGCCTTGCCGCGTGCCAGCAGGTAGTGAGAACACAACTGGGATGCGCACCAGAACCCGGGAGGATAAAAAGGCAGTTTGCATATAATCTTTGGGTCCTCAGGGAGTAAACATCCAAAAAGAGGGATTGGTGAACTAATTGGCAAATAAGCCTTAAAATACAATGGATGAAGTAATCATCAATAAATTCAGGATAAAAATTTGAAAGTAGATGTTTTGGAGTTGCTTGCTAATATGACTGGTTGCCTGAAGTATCAGAGTTCCTTGCCCTTCCTGTCCTAAACAGAGTAATATGTGCATTTTTACAATATAAAGTGAGGGAAAAAAATGAAGTAGGTACTTCCTTTCTTACCATCTCTTGCAAACAGAAAAGCAGATATATCCAGCTGACTAAAAACTCACTCAGATTGGGTGTCATTAAGTGTGGACACCTTGAGGGACTTATTCCATATTGGAAGTAAACCAAAGTGAGAGACAACAGTGAACTTTTAGTCCAATCGTGTGGTTGGGTGGCTGGGGGGGAGTGCTAGTGGAAGCACTAAAGATAAAAATAGTGGGAAATTAAGACTTCAGATTTCGGGTCTCTTCCAACTTCTATAGTAGTTGTTATCAAAAAGTAACTATTTCCTTTATATTTATTATTGTATCTGAAGTGTTACAAAGATTTACGTAGGACATAGTATTGCTAAATTAAACTTCTTAATGTTGCCATTTGTATATATTCATATACAACCTTAGAGCTTGATATTTAACAGCAAATGTGATCAAGGTAAAATCCTTTGCAGATGTAATTTGGTGCTTGCAGCAAGGAAATACTACTGAAGGATGATATGCTAATATTTACTGAGTGCAAGTGATTGTTGTGCTGACACGTTCCATGCTCTCATTCACGATGGGTTTATTCTCTGGTAAGTTTATATTAAATGTGTCTCTATCTCAACTACTCAGAATTTGTGATATTGTAACAGATTCTATTCAACTTACGTCACAGACTGTGGGCTTTATTTTTGTGGTGTAATGCTTCCAGATACAGTATACTTTATATATATCCTCTGACTTGATTGATATTGATACACTTACTGTAATGACTCTTTTCACAAACATATCAAACTGTATTTTCTAAACTGAAATAAGAGGGCTTGCTTACCTGTATGAGTCACTGGTTTTCATTTTTTTTCCTTCAGTGTAGGCTAAATGAATTATTGTTTTCTGGAAACCTTAAGTAGTACGTTACATCTTGTAACTCTTCTACTTTTCAAGTATTTTAGGATAATATTATTCATAAACATCAGAGTCCTTGTCATTTGTTTAGGAAAGACACCAACAAAATATTTCATTAAAGGAGGAATAGAAATTTATTTTAATTCTTATTATCTGAGGTAAAGTTTTGCTAGCATTTTTCTTCCCCTAAGATGTGTTGGTCTTTTGTAATTAATTCATTATTTCACACTGTTAAGAAAACAAATACCCTGTTCTCATTCTTGTCACTGCGTTTCATTTTATTTACTACTTCGATGTCCTTCAAGATGTTGCTTGATGCTGTGTTAATCCATTGGTTTATTGTATTTCATAGCTCTCCTTTGTTGCTAAGCTCCTAGGTAAATGAATCATGAGACCTTGGCAGTTTCTCTCTGTTAATACCACTGTTGTTTTCCCTTGAATTTTGTTTTTCAAATTGTAACAAGTAGTAGGTCTAACTAAGGCTCTACAGCTGAACACTTGTAGTTAATTGGGGCTGTTAATAGGCTAGGTGGAGAAATTTAGCTAAACCAAGAACACCCAGGGACCCTGCTGCTCTCAATGTAAATGATTGCATTGGTTCAGGGGCAAATTGTGAGGGACTAATTTTTGCCTTAGACTTTTCACTGGTTTTATTAAAAGAGGTGCTCTGCTCTGGAGGTAGGTGTTATGATATTACAGTGTTATTAATAGAGAACAACTTTGGCTTTTACAGTCTTTTTGCTATATAAGCAAACTTATTTTGGTGTTTGCAAAGGGTGGGTTTTGGGTTAGCTTGGTGTTGGGTTTTTTTGTGAACTAGAGCTAAGGACCTTTACCTTACTTGCAGGTTTGTTTTGGGTTTTTTTCTTGATTTTGTTGTTGTTGTTTTGTTCCCCCCTGCCCCTTCCCTCTGCATATTAACTGGTTTTCTCCTTGCTTTATTCTCAGACTTTTTTAATCACGCAACCTTGAGAGAGGGCTGGAGGCCTGCTTTGAGAGGTTAGGTTATTTTGTTTGTTTGCTGGGATTTTTTTTGTCTCGTCTTGAAAATGAGCATTTAATTTTGTTGAGTATTATTCAAATAGTTGGTAATATAACATTGCTCTTTTCATACTGGAAGACTTATGTTGTCAAAAATTATCTGTGTAATTTTGAAGTAGCCTCTAATCGGACAGAAATGTGTAGAGAAGAAAATAGTGGAAAGTCACAGGTGGTGGTGGTGGTGGTAGCAGCCACAGTCACTCTTCTGAGCCTTGTTAGTGACTGACTGGTCCAGAGGGCTGTAGCTTTTCTATCTGCAGTGTGCTGGCAAACACCTTGTCTTACTGTGTTAAATGAGAGTGTGTTATTTCATCTGTGCTAATCTGTTATCCCTTTAGGACAGGGGCCATATCTTCTTATCATTTAAAACTAGGAATGTGAATGGTGATGCAAGTATAACTTGTAACTTTCTCTGTCTTTGCATGTTAATTAACTTAGTATAATTTAAGTTGTAAGTGTCTCAGTATGTGTTCTGGGCATGATTTTTGCTGAAGTGTGTCACTTTCCATTACATTAAATGAATACTCATTTAATTTTCTATCTCACCTCTGAGCCCATTTTATTAATGTCAGGATTATTCTTACATCCCTCTGAGTCTTAAATACTCCCCCTTATTTTAGTATCATCTGCAAATTTAATGATCAGACTTATTACAGCTTTATGTAGACCAGTGAATAAAATATGAAAATCTGGTGGTGTTAATCTGCAGCCCTGTGGGACTTCACTTCTCAGCAGCTGCTTTTCCATTTTCCCTCCAATCCCCTGTTTTTCTGGGTACTGGCTGGTACCTTGATACTGCTGATCCCTGAAGGCAGGCAACTGCATCAGATCTGGAGTCAATTGAAGTTATTACAGTTTTACAGGAAAAGCAGGTGCCCCCCAAAAAACCAAACTAAAGATCAAAGATGAGAAAGAGCCAGACTTCGGAATACTGACGTTCAGATATGAATATTGGGTCACAAGTGCTTCATATTGGAGAAAAGTTTAAAGCCCATTTTTAATAAAGATTTACTTCATCCATGACAAAAGTTTCTTAATGGTAACAATGATCCATCATTTTGAATTTCCTCTGAACCTTCTTAAAAACCCAGCTATATCAGGCCTCTTGGTTTATCTAGGCTAATAACATTTTTCATTTTTTAAAAGTAACCTGATTTCTTTAACATGATTTACTCTTTCCATATCCACAATGACTCATAATGATTAAATTGAGCTTATATAATTATATGCTTTAAAATGCTCTATAAATGTAACATCTCGTTCTTAAAGATCAGACTCTGAGGCATAAAACTTCCTTGATTTGTCCCTACAGAAGAAAAAAAACAAAATCCACCAAACCAAACACCCTAAAGGTGTTCATCGCAGGATTAGGCAAGAGACTGACAGCTCTGGAAGAGAGGTTTGAAATTTTGTACTGGAAGGGATTTCCATTATTTTTACTGGAGTAGTGGGGAGAATGACATTTGTTGACTTAAATCAAGCTGACTTTCAGCTCTTCTGCTCTTGAGAGTGTGAGAACAAATTGATAGAAGGAACTCTATTTGTGTGTGAAGATTAGAGAGTTGTAAGCATGGGCAAATAAAAGAAAGACACCAGGTCTTGGAGCTGGAGGCTGGGAAGCCTGGACTGGCTTCCAGCTTGGTGAGCAGGAAGATGAAGCTAGGGAAGCCTAAGTGTTTATGTAAATAAACTGTATCATCATGTCAAGAAAGAAGCAAGCTGAAAGTTTGAATGCTTTTTGTGATTAATATATTGAAGTGTGGGGGGTTTTGTTTTGTGTTTTTTTCTTTTTTTCTCTGAAATGTTCGGTACCTACAGTCAGAGCTTATAGCATGCCTCCATTTTTGAGACAAAATAATAATTAAATACTGTAAAATATGACCATGACCTCTGTAAGTCCAGTTTCTTGCTATTTAGGTGTAATAAATCATGTTCTTCCGGAGATAGAACAATAGTGCACAAAAAGATGCATAATTTCTAAAATTTTCATGCACTCTAGTCTGGGTGTGGAGGGGCCTTTGAGGATGGGTTGTTGTTTGTTTGGGGGTTTCTTGGTACCATCCTTTTGCCTTTGAATTATATATGTCTGAGTTATCTTCTGTTACAAATAGTAAAAATCTAGAGAGCTGAAATTCTCATCCAAGAAGTTGAGGGAAAGAAGACTGCTGAGAGGAGACTTGATAGTAGTACATCACTAGCACAAGGAGTGTGAGAGGAAAATTGCTGAGATATTTCTCCATTGGGGGGGGGAACAAAAAAAAACAAACCACAAAAGTCAACTAGTAGGCATTAAGTAGTCAGAGCCAGGTTAAAAAAAAAAAAAAAGATGGTCCTTCATATAAGTAGCTGATCTGTAGAATCTCTTGTCCAAGAGTAAGGCGTGTGTGTGCTAAAAACTCTTTTTAGTCAGTAGTAATGGATGTCTCCTCCATGAACTTATTAGTGACTAAAATAAAGTAACCAAGTGCAGCTCAGGAGAGGCTTAAAATGAAGTACTGAAGAGGTAGGAGGCTGATAGAAAGCAAAGAAATGCCCTGTTCTATATTTCCTGCTTTGGCATTGGCATTTTTCCCTTCAACCAGAGTAATTGCTTTTGTGTTGTGTTGAGCCACAAAAAGTCACAGCATACCTGTTTTCTTAGCTGTGGGGAGAACAGAGATCTGGTGAATTCATATTTTGATCTATTCCCTTTTCTTCTCTGACATGATCTGCAAGACGTGTTATTAAGATGCTGCAGCTGAATATTTTATAGTGATGATGTTTACTAGCTGTAGAGTTCTAAATTCTGCTGTAGTGAGGTTGTCAAGTGGAAACATTTTAAAGGGAGAAGGAACTTGGGCTGCACGTATCTAAAATGGTTGCAGCTGCTGTCCTTGTCTTCCCTGTGGGTCTTTCACAAATGCAGCTTGATAGAGTAGACATACTCTGCAGAGGAAACACAAGTAATGTTGAGAGTGGTGGTAACAGTGGGATCCAGGTGCTTCCCAGCCTTGTTAGGGAGTCAGTAGCTGCAGTATTTGCTTAGCAGGTGCCTCTGGAACCACCACCGCACCACCCACCCACCCCTTCTGTTATGTCCTCCATCTTGCAGGATCATGGTGGCGGGGTTGGGAAATTGGGCATTAAATCCCTGTTTTTATATCTTGCACCTTGGGAACTTACAGTTCTATCTGTATATGTGCCTGCCAGTGGTTGAGCTCTAAGGAGAAGGTGGGGGAGAGAGCAATTTTACAAAGCTGGAAAATTACTGTTCAGTAGCCTTTAGTCATCTGCAGGACCTTTTGCCAGCTGATATACCTTGTTAACAGCACAGGCTAGGCATTTATAGAGCCACTGTGTCCTGAGTCTCTGTCATAGACAAGCTGTTCATACTCTGCAGGACCACAGCACTTGGTGAAGGAGGCTGAGCAATCTTTATTGAGGCAGCAGTGTGACCTCATACCCTGCTGCTAACAGAGGCATAACAGCAATGGAAGATTAATTTTCTGTTTCTTTCCCCAGAGTGCAAAAGTGTATCTCTTTCAGGTTCAGCCTTAAATCAAAGAATGAGATGGAAAACCTCAGTTCTGCTTTCACTGTTCCCCATTATATTACGTTGAAAAACAGTTCTTCTATGCAGTCAGATGATACACAGTTACACTCAATCTTATATTTTTATCAACTTACGAACATTTTAAGTCACAATGGGGAAAAGAAAGTATAAGAATCCTGAAGAAGAGGAGAAAAGTAAGTTCTGAGGTTTCATTACTTTATACATTCACACTTGGTATATAACAACTTCTGGTTAGAAAATGCACTATATTGTTTTCATAATTCCCTTTTTCAGTCTTGGGATGGACCATCAAGATAAAACCATGAGATCTGAATGAAAGGACTGTAACACTTTTCTTGCACTTAATTTAACCTAGACTTACTTGATCAACTGGTAGAGTAGTTGCAGCTAATTAAATGTGCAAGAACAGAATAACACATCAAAATGCAGTGGTTTAAAACCACATCAGCACAATTCAAGAGTGTTGGATTCATAATAGTAGAAAGTAGGATCTGATCTTTGAGAATTATAACAGTGACATAGATCAATGAGCCAATGAGCCATCTACCGTAGTGCTGTAAAAGTAGTCCATATTTGATGCTGTGGAAGCCGATAGCTCAAATTTGTACTTTCAGAAACAGTAATGCAGTACTCCTAATTTGACTCTTTTTGTGCATGTCAGTGAATGTGCAATCGGTTTTGTGCTGGAAAATGCGTAGAAGTAAATAAATTTCTAGGCAGAGCTTTTTAATGAAGGGAAAAAAATTTTGTAAAGATGTCACTGCTGCTCATTCACAAAGGAGGTCCATAGATTCATTAATTATTTGTAGATCTCTGAGGCACTGGATTAATCAGCCACAGCACTGCAAAAGCAGCTATGTTTCTAAGCCTTCAGCCATTCATGACCGTTCAGCAAATGTTGGGAGATGTTTCCAGACCTCTTCAAGTAACAAGAAAACAAAATGCTCAGTCAGAAAAAGGATTAATTTTGGGTTTCTGGTCTACTTAGCATTAGGAACTCTGAGGCAGAAACTGATTGTAATCCTCTGCTACTGAAATCCAAATTCAGTATTTTTGGTGAAAGAAGTTGCAAAACTTTAGAACGTTATTTTCCTTATCTGATTCACTCCTTGGCAACTTGGTTCAGACTTGTAAAATGAACAACCATTACTATGAAGGACCTTGATTAAATTACCTGCGAGCTAGCATAAACTAAATGTTAGTGCTCTTCAGATACTTAGCTGAGGGAATAAGTAGATTAGATGACATTCTTGAAGATTGGCATTAAAAACATTTTTCACAATCAAAGAATAGTTCTGCAGTTCCTCCTCTGCTTTCTCTGGTGAAATTGCAAAACAATCTTTTTGATGACTTTTTCAAGAACTTCATGCAATCTTTGTGGGTTTAATTATTATTAGCATTATAATTTATTATTATTCTAAAAAAATCTTTAGGCACTTCAAGTAAACATTCAAAAAGTGAATGTTTGTATCTAGCTGTACACAGTAGCTGAAGGTGGCAGCCATCTTGAACTCCCTGTTTTCTCTCTGCTTCTCACAATCAGAAGTTTATCAAAGAAAAATATTCTGGTATGAAGTAGTTTGGAAGTAGCTACTGTACTATAATGAGTAGTCATTATGGGGCTGTTTTTAACTCTCATTCCTCGGTTCCTGTTTAAGTAATGGGAATTACACACCTTGGTGTAATTGCATCAGCAATATAAGTGTCATTAAGGTGATGCAATGTGTGCTGCTGAGGATTACAAGGTCGCTTTGGTTTAGTTGGTGTGAGCAGCATCCTCACAAATGTTCCTTTCCCAAATGGTTGTACTTGCCAAACAAACAACTGTGGCCTGAAGTTGCAGTTGTGTCTGGCCTGTAAGACAATTCTTATTATTAGCTACCTACATAGCTGGTTCTAAACCTTGGCATTTTGGAACAATAGGATATTTCAAAAAAATAAAATAGTACAACAGAGTTAGCCTAGTAATTACTTTAACATGAAATGTAGTTCTAAAGCTGTACATGCTGACATCTGCTTTCTCCTGTCAAACAGAATGGAGAGCACAGTGTCTGCAAACTGCACATTTACTTCAATCTGGGGAAATGTGTTTTTTCAGAAAACAATACTTATGACCTGTCTTCTGCTTGAACCAACACATTTCCAAAGAAATTTTTTTCTAGTCTAGAGGTCATTGGTCAGATCCCTCTTGAAACCCTGGTGACAGGTAGGAAGTAAACTCCAGCACCACAGAAATTTCCAAAAAGAACAACTTCATTTAGTTTGGTTCGGGATTTTGTTTTTAAGTGTGCCAATTTGTGCAGGCATTGGACTTATGCAAGGGATATTTGTTTCACATGCTACAGATAATACTATTGTTGTATTACCTTTTTGTCTATTTGCCTTTTCCTGTGTGGTCATCTTAAAATGCATTTTATTTTCTTTAGTTAGAAAAAGTTTCTCAAGTACTTGGAGCAAGCCATTTTAGAAAGGGTAGATTAAAACACTGTAGTTTGAGAAAGAGTTGACCTAACCACTGTAGTTGTGCAACTGAAATAATGGTTTAGAGTAAAACTGATAAGAAGCTGGATAATAGGCCAGCAAGCAGGATGTCTGTAGTCCATCAAGGACTAAATGAGATCTATATAAAGCACCAGTGTAATTGTAAAATCAAGATACATAGACTGGAAAAGATCCAAAAATAACATTTGAAGATATGTCATAGACGGACCATGTGGTTCTGCTAAAAGACTAAAATGACAGTGTGTTTAGCATATAGGTAAAGCAGATAAACCTATTCAAAAGTCTTAATAATTGTCTGATGATATCCAGTAAAAAACATCAGTCAACATGTAAGGAACTGATTCCCTGCATATGAAATAGAGCTGTAGCTTTGATACTTTATATTCAAGCTGTAGGAGAGGTAAATCCTTCTAGTGTTTGGACCTAGTGCATAGGGCTATGCTTATTACTTGGCTGAAGAACGAACTCACCTAACACAGGCCAAATCTTAAGGAGAGCTGGGCGAATATGGTCTCTGATTGGTGCAAAACAGTTTCTCCTTTAATTAAATCACTGGAGTGGTTCAGCAATGGTTGGATCATTGACATGTTGGCTGCAGACATTGCAAGAGGCAGAACCAAGTGGTAAGAAATAATCACAGTGGAGCACCTTTCCTGGGAACAATCGCATGTTCCAGGACACCGTCAAAGCTTCATCAACAGCTTTGCCAGATCAGTTGCTCCATTCTTAGATACCAGACTTTGCCACAGGAAGGATTCCGAAGCCACCAGACAAAATGTCATATGCTTTTCAGAAGTTAATATCTGTTAGGGCTCTGGTGTCTCTGGTCCACAGAATTGTTTGTCACACTATGGTGAGAGGTATTTCTCCAGACACAATGGTTCCTCAGCAGATAGTTGTCTTCTAACATCTTGGAATTCTCAGTCTTACAATTACCAAAGGGCAGCTAGAAGGCAATGATATGTCAGAATTCCAGAAAGTGTAGGTTTAAAAAAACCGCCAAACCACCAAACAAGACAAGAAGACAACCCAAAAAACAAGCTCATACTGGTTTCAAAAGCATGGCGTTGACCAGGATGCTCTTCAGACAGTCAGAAAAGAAGTACCAACAAAGTCTTGCTCTCGGCAACAAGAGAGGTATCAGCTCCTCAGGTAAGTTGAGGCCATTTAATCATCTCAGCTCCTGTCTGAAGATGCAGAAAGAGGAGTAGATATTCTGTATTGTACAAACAGCACATACAGAGAAAATGGAATGGAAAAGTAAAGATCTAGTTGAATATTGTCTGTTCCTCAAAGACTTTTGAATGAAGAATGAGTCTGTCCTTTTGATTAACCTTAGCAGTAACTACTGTTCAGAATGATTTGTTGTTCAATATAAAAAAGTCTAGCAAATGATGTATGAAAGTTATAAATTCAAACTTTCTTTGCATTGTGTAGGGACCAAATTTTAGCTCCAAGAATGTGTTTTGTTAATGATATCTCTGAAGGTATTCCATGCCTTATGCTAAACATTCAGACTCCTACCAAAGAAGAGGCAAGACACTTTGAGGGGAGGAAGGAGAAGGTTTACGGAAGTCTTAATGTGAGACAGAGTTCTGACTTTAAAGCATGAGAAATAGCTATATCCAATTCATTAGATACACCAAATAATTGCAGGATTATCATTCTATCCAGGTATAGCTTCACTCATCTTCACTCCAGAGGAGAGGCATATTGCATACTAACTCTTCTGAGAAGGAATCAAAAAGAGATTAAAATTCAGAAGTATCCTTTGAATCACTGTTTTTAGGGTGTGTAATCTGTATTGTAACTGCTTTAGCGAAGAGAATTTCAGAAGGTCAAGATCTGTTCAGGAAGCATCAGAGTTACAGTCCTCATGGGACAAAACACAGCAGTTCTTCCAGACATAAACCAAGTTACAAGAAATCAATTTTTATTCAGGTCTTTTAAAAGCCCATCTATTAAATAAAAATCTGGTGAGTTCTCCATCTTCCAAAAGCTCTAAAAATTGTCATGGAAGGTATGTTCTCTCTAAATGGTTATTTAAGTTTCTTTGCTTTTCTGAGTTTTGATAATAGGAAGTCATTGTACTTCACTTTAGAATGTGGATATACAATTTAAATCAAAAGCCAAGTATTGTGTGATCCGGTCTCCCAAAATTCCACTTAGGCATTAAGAAGAATTATAAGCATAAAACATAAATCCCAGGCAGCTAATCCTTCATATTTAAAGTCATTAGGCACTATTGGTATGAAAATTCCGAAGGTATGCACCTTCCATTGTTGTTGTGGTATTTTGTTTGGGTTTTGGGGATTTTTTTGAATGCCTGTTTAGAGATACAGACATGTACAGCCTGTTCTGATCCAAATATAGACAGATATAGTTCAAATGTTTAAATCTCTTGGAAAACATAGATATTTTTTAGGGCTTCAGAAAGTCATTAGGAAGAAGATGGTTATCTTCTTCCTGTTAATCTAATTCCTTTTATTCTGATGGGATTGCAAAAACTAGATTAGAGGCCATTGTTGGAACTTGGAAATACTTGTCTTTCCTTTAGCTAATGTATATCTTTGAGGCAAGCAATTCCATCTGTTTAACTCTTACCTTAGACCAACCAAGATGTTGCTGCCTTTTGGGGGAGCCTGAGGGAGTGGTTGTGTTGCATTCAAAGTGAACCACACAGATACAGATGAGCCCCAGAGTGATTTACAGCAAACTGCCTGGAGAGGTTGAATTCTGGGCCTGTTAAGGGAGGAAGGACATGCCTAATTTAGTCACACAGGACTTTCTTTCAAAGGTCTTCAGAGACATCTAACTCTCTCGATTGCACATAAAACATTAGGCATGCCAGAAAGGCCAGTTTACTTGATCCCAGAAGGAACTTTTGCATTTTTTTCTCCTTGGAATATTCAATCTGTAGGATTGCTGGGGCTGCTGAGCACTTTGAAAGTGTCACCCATTTGCTTTTGGTAACGTAGAAAATGTGAAAATGTTTTTGTGTAATAGAAGTTTAAAAGCCAATGGAGAAGTGTTGATTCTCTTTGTGGCAAAAGCTGCTTCATAGATAAGGAACACTATATAATTAGGAAGCTTATGTAGTATAATAGTGTCCAAACCAGATAAAATGATTACTATTATTTAAATCTAATATTAAAAATACTTGATGTGCCATCAGTTAAGCTTTAAGACATGTAGTCAGTGTTGCTAAACTGAATTTTATTTACTTAAGATTTGTCAAAGAATACATAAAAAAGATAATTTGCAACAAATACAGGATGCAAAAATAAGTTGAAAATAATACGATGGAAGGAAAAGTATTTCAGATAATCTTTTTTAAAAAATCAGCAGTCAGTATACTCTTGATGCAGAAAATTATTGATAGCTGCACTCAGGGTGTAGTTCTAAAAACCTTATTTATTCCTTGAACCTTGCTTTCTATGGAAAAAAGAAAAGTACTAAAACAATCCATAGGAAGTGGTTTGGGGTTTTTTGGTTTTTTTTTTTGTTGTTTTTTTTCTCCCCCAGTAGTTCACAGATGGATAATTCATCAACCTGTTCTCAAAATAAGGAAGGATTTTCTTCCTTTTAATTATAATGTATCTCTCACAGTAGCTCCTATTTAGGACCAATTTAAAACTTGAAAATGTGCAAGAATAAAGTTTCCTTTCTTCTGCCCTTTCTCCCTTGTAATCACAGTAAAAATGTTTTCTGGAGGAGCTTCTAGAAACTATTCCAATACAAGCAATTGCCACAAGAATGTTAAATGTTTGGAAGAGTTTTAAAAAGAGGGGTGGGTGAAAACTCTAAACTTTGCTTTGGGGACAAATCTGACTGTATCAGAGTCTCTTCATGTAACTTAGCACATGAGCTTGTCATAAAAGCAATTACTTATCAGTCACAACAAAAGGAAAGGAGGGTAGAGACTAATGTCTTAGAAACCTGTACTGTGGCAGTTACTTTTCATCTAGTGCTTTTCCCGGCGAAACAGTTGTAGTGGATCACTATTTGGTGATTTAAAGCAGAAACATTTCACAATCCTATTGGGTCTTAATGTTGAAATATTAATGTCTTCTTCCTTTCCACCTTCTCTTCTCCCATGGTGCTTTTTGAGTTGTATGATATATTTGACACAAAAGGCTTTCACATTTAGGAAAAGCAAAGGATCCAGTAAGACACCTGGCCAAACAAAGACAATATGAATTTATTTTTTGTGGTTCACTCCCACCCATATGAGTTAATTCATCTGTGTTTTATCTTAGTTGATCTGTCCTCATTCAATTCTTGACCTAGTCACATACTGACAACCAACTTTGTATTTAAACACAGGCATTGAGCTGAGTACATAACCCTACTGAAAGTACAATAGCCAAATGTGCCTACATCAAACAAGACAGTGATGGAGTCTTGTAATGACTCATGCACAAAACCAACTAGGCCAGGTGAGAAACTGTCCGGTACTTTTCCCTAGATTTTGAGGAGGAGGAGGGAGGAAGAAAAGAGCAGAGCCATGTGAAACTGGCTTAGCTGCCAGGGCCTGCAGCTGTGTCAACACCACATCCTAACTGCCAAACGTCTCTGTGACTGCAGAGAGCAACTCTTATTCCTTCTGGGAATAAGGAGCTATTTTTCACAAAACATCGCCTGCCTTTTAATAAATGAGATATGTTAGGATCTGTTTTAATGGTTTAATGGACATAAAATTACTCTTTACAGCCAAATTATGATCCTGTTTTGAAGTCTACTGGGGCCTATGCAGACACATTACACACGTAAATGAAATGACACTTCAGAGCAATGAAGTATCTGGAGAAGACACCACTGTCACTCTACTCACACCAGATTCAATTTGTTATATCTATTCCTTGTTTTATTCCTTCTCTACATATCTTATGGGTATACATAGTTAACTAAAGTTAAATAACATGTGGCAAAGAGACTTCTATTAAATCTTTTACCAGATCTCTTACAAACAGAATTAATCATAGAATCATAGAACAGCACAGGCTGGGAGGGACCTTGAAAGACCATCTGGTCCAACATTTCATAGTAAAGGGACTCTAAATGAGATTATCTAGCACCCTGTCCAATTGCATCTTGAAAACCTCCACTGATGGGTACTTTACTATATCCATGGGGAGGTTGTTCTAGTGGTTGATTGTTCTCACTGTAAAAAAAAAAAACAAACAATTCTTTCTTACATCAAGATTATGTAGGTGGACTTCTTCAGCCAAATTCATGTAGCTGCTGTAACAGATGAATCAGAAGGGAATTAGGCTAAATATTCATTATTATTCTTGAGTCAGTAGAATCAAGAATCATCTAGATATTTGTCGCTATACAGGGATACCAGACAGTGAGTGAATTCAGGCATAATTTTAGACAAATCTTTATTGTGATCTTGTTATTACTTTCTCAGAGAGGTCAAAAGCTGCCTTTAAAAAAACTTTCCTACCAGAAAGAGCCCTAGTATCGTGTATATACTTCTTTAGCGGTCAATGACGTGTTTGGGAGCATTTGCATTTGCTGAGTAAAAGATCAGTCTGTTCTGATGTTGATCCAATATTTAGACAACTGTCTTTAGACATCTGCAAATAGAAAACTTCAACTACTGGGTATTTTTACTGAATACTTCAGTAGAAGAATACTTGTCATTCCTAATAGCTCATTGATTGCTAACAATCTTTAAGGGTAGAAGAATATGTGATACAGAGTCTTGGATTCAACTTTTTTTTGAATTATGACTTTTCTGACTATAGACACAAGACAACATAATAAATGAGGCTGCTATTTGTGGTTAAGGCAGTGGGAGTTTTGCATCTTAATGTTGTGGGAGATCTGTAATGTAGTCTACGCTTCTGTGTGAACTTGTGTGGCATTTTATGGACTCTGTATAGCCGTACTCATTTATCAGATTAAGCTAGTGCATATGGTTTTTTTTCCCACAAAAATTAACAGACAACATTTGAAAGAACTTTTGTTGGCCTTAGCAAGAACCTGGTTTGATTTGGGGTTTGTTCAACTGTCACTTTCTGAATGAAAGGTATTTGTGTAATACTGCAATGGGATCAGTACAAGCAAATTCTATCCTTTCATCCACCACATCCATGGAAGGAAGGAGGTGCACCCCAGCCCTATGTCCTTTTTTTAACTGGATGCAGTGTCAACTCTTTGACTGCTAAAAAAAGAGTCCATTTATTGCCTTCCACCTCTTAGAAAAAAGATTGCAGCCTAAATAGCACCACTTTAACATAGCTTTCATACTACTTTTGGTATCCAGTGCTGGAAGCTCCAATGAGGACCATATTTCCAGGCTTTTTAGTGAGCTATGCAGGCAGCAATGAAAGGAGTTGCATGACAAGCTGCATGTGGAGCACTGAACCTCAGAGTAAGAGGAGAGGGTTTGAGCATTTTTTTTGTACTACGAGGACAGCTCACTTCTTAGTGCCTTAGACGTCATCTACGTTCAAAGAATCACAGTTCGAGAACCACTGATGTAGATCATGGAACTGGTGACATATATTCTATGTAAAACCTTTTTGAAATAATCTTTTAAGAAAAGGAATACCTCAAAGTTTGTTTTTCCTTTGGTTTTCATGGGCATTTGATATCACTTTAGAATGTATAGAGTATCTAGATAGATAGAATACATATTTTTCATTTGATGAAAACTTGTTCTTTGAACTGAGAGGGTATGGTTCTATTCTGAAGACCAAAATAGAAATAATTTTTTAAAGTGATACAAATGTTTTCAAGGGTAGAAAAACTAGATAAATTCGACTAGAGTTCAAATTTTTGTCTTAAAAAACCCAACCCCTCTTTCCTGAGTTTCTTAATGCCAGTATACAGATGCTGGTAGTGTATTTTAAAAAAGCAGATGTTTAAATTTCAAAACAACGCTTTATTTAATTTAGAAAGCATGCAACTATATTGACTCAAAATACCTAATAGCAAGGAATCAGCTTTGCACAATAATAACTTCAAGAAAACTCTCAGAATAAATGTTATTCATTTAATCTTTCACTTGTAATATTCTGAGGTCAATTTATAGTAATACATTACCAAAAATTAAAACATCTAAATCAGCAAATCAGAAATTTAGCTTTAACAGTGCACTAAATTTCCTCTGTTACATCCAGCAAAGAATTGGTAATGAGGCACGGAGTGTTTCACAAATACATACATGCTTCTTAGGACCATGTGTCAGTGCATGTGGAAGAGATAAAAGTATTTTGGAAGAAGTTCAAAGGAAATATCCTAGTAACTATGGAAACAAAAGCCCTTCTGCCCTATGTTGAGAAGAAAAAAGATTAACTTAGACTAAATGAACATCTTCCTTTTAGTACCAGTTTGGCCAAGACCGATTTGTCCTCCAGGGCTGATGGGGCTTTGAAAGAGATAATGATGAGATATATCCATAAAACTCTAAATGCTTTTCTTATGACCTGGGGACAGACTTGAAACGAGCACCTTACAGCATCATTCACTCACATATGATTGAAATCAAGCTCCATTTCCGAAAAGCTCTTCCTTACATTTGGCTGGAGTTCCAGTTTTTGTGCCAAATATGGGAATCGGCGATTTCAATTTTAGTATGGCTCAGACTCTGGACTTTTTGGTAATAAATAAATAAACTTCATAAGTTCAGTAGTGTAGAAATTTCAACTTGGAGACAACAAATGAGAAACATGAGATTCTATATTCCAGTCCTTACGTAAACCTTTGGGTAACATTTTATTATATTAAAAATAACCTAATCACAGTTACATAAAGGCGACAATATAAGAAAATGTCACAAAAGGACTGGAGTCATACAGGGTGAAATTTATACAAGGATTGCGGTCCATCTAACATTCTTCAACCATTTCACAACTGTAACAGGGATGGGCAGCAAAAGCATAGATGTAAAACTATTTAGTACAATATTAGGTACCCCATGATACTCTGAAACACCTTTATTTCTTAGGTTTTTTTCTTTGTTAAATACAAAAATACAGGGTTTCTTTATGTTTTGTCTCACTTGCCTATTCTAGGTTCATCCCTATTCTTTTATTTATCTATTTTTCTTTTATTCTGAAAAAGTGTGTGTGTGTTGGGGAAACCTTGTCCACTCTGGTTTGAGCTACACCAGTGTCAGAGTTTGGAAACTGGGCAGTATTACTTGTCCGAGATCTCCTGAAAAACTGTAGGTCTATCTTTGTATTTTGCTAATTCTCTGAAGACAGTACTTGAAATGCATCTGTCCTCTATGGCTTCTGTCATTTCCTGAAAGTCTCATTTGCCTATTCATGAATTTTTTACTTTCAGCTTAGCCTTTCATTACTTTGTATTTTCATTAGGTTATCAGCTGAGGTTATCTGTCTTAGGATAAGGTGGATTACTTGCTTTTGCATCTACCAAACGTAAATATACTGAGTAGTGCTTTTGCTCTGTATTAACAGCATTGTGTGAAAGGTATACTGGACTTAATGTGAATAGGAAGATACTTCTGTAGACCCATCTATACTATATTTTAAAATTACAATAACAGTTTTTTAAACTTGAAAATTTTTTGAAACTTGAAAATACATTCCAAATTTTGAGCATTTTCTTCCCATACTAACAAGCCACCAAGTATTATGAATAAGTTCTCTACAAGTAAAATTTTACATGCAAGTTTTAGAGAGATTTTTGCCTTTCTGTCATCTCTTCAGGCTTCTTTGAAGCCCATAAGGCCTTAAAGCTCTGTGAGGCTTGAAATAAGTGCTGAAAAGTGATGTTGCCCATTCCAACAACCTCATCTCTGAGGCAGTTGAGGACAGTTTTGCAAGAGAGGTCTACAGCCATACTTGCTTTTTTTGATTGTGCATTATGAGTTTACAACATGCCAGCTATAGTCTCACTTAGAATGAATGGAGTTTACTGTAGGAACTATATAACAGTAGGCTTTACTTATCTTTATCAGGAAGGCTTTTAATTTAGCTGACAACAGTGCCTTGCAGGGGAAGCACCTCAAAGAATTTTTCTCAGATTTCAGGAAATAACTAATGAGTCTTAGTTACCAACACGTTTTCTGTATGTCAAGAACAGAACTTAAGATAGTGATGAAATGGTTAGACTGCTGCTCTCAGAAGTGCAATCAAAGGTATTATTGTATTCTGTTTTCTTCACACATAGTTAATTATGTAAATGCTTAACATGTGCCCACAAAACTAAGCAAAGCAAAAAACCCTCCACAACATACCTTTTTAGTCTTATTCTATGTCCTTGGCTTTCCCTGTGTAAAATGAGAATTGTTATGACTACCAACCTTCTGCAGAAGACTTGGCAATTGATAACTCAGCAGGCATAATAAATAGCTTTTTCCAATTCAGGTCTGTGGCCCTAGGCAGAGACAAAGCTCTAAGATCATCCCATTCTCCTTTTCTACTACATAATCATTTCTGCTACAGCAGAACCTTGGAGCCATAATCAAGCCTGAGATTCCTTGATGTTACAGAGCATACAATTACAGAATAAAAAAAGGTCTCTGCCTCACCACACTGATGCACAGAGTGGTAAGAAGGGAGACGTGAGATGGGTAGAGACTGATGCAGGAAGAAAATTAAAAGAGAAGTAATATTAGACAGCCCATGACAGTCAGAGGTGTCTCTGTGTATGTGGTCGGGTTTTTGCACTGCAGAGGTTAAGTTCTGCAGGCTGGCTTGCAGAAAAAGTAACTTTTAAGACATTTATGGGGAGCTCCTCTCCAGTGGCTGTGGGTGCCAGGGCTGTGATTGCACTTGCAGCTCTCTGGCAGAGCAAAGCACTTGTAGCTGTTCCAAAATCCTCAGTCATGCTGCTTCGATGGTTGGTTTCCTTAGCAAAGGGTGCTTGAAAAGCAGAGGTATTTGTAATGTATTTCCTGCATTGCAGGGCTTAAAGAAAGAAGTCTTTCAATTTATAGTTTACTTTTTAAATTTAAAAAGTGATTTTACTACACTTTTGAACTGTCCTTAAGCAGCTTAGTATCACAACACAAACAGGGTGCTGGCTCTGTTACACACAAGATGCGTCTAAAGACACAAGCAACGTGTTTCAAACTCACTCAAAACTAATTACCGTGTGTGAAATTCTGCTTTCTCATCTATACTTTTCTTGTAAGTATATCTCTGCATTCAGAAACCTTGAGAGTTTGTGAATATTATTCTGTTCATAATTATTCTCCCATGCAATTTCCTAATTACAGGAGGTGAACTTCTTAAAAGATAATTCAAATTTTAAATTGGCAGAAGAACCCCTCTAACTAAGTTAATGTTATTCTTTGAATATATAGCAAGATCATAATACTTCCTGTGAGGTTTTAAAGGCAAATGAACTGAGGAGGATGAGAAGGGTATTTTGATATTGCTACTGTGCTTTCAGAGAGCCCACAGGGTGTCCCCATCCATACTGTGCCATAAATCTCTAGTTTAGTTTGAGTAATCTCAGTTATCCAACAACATTGCACTGGGGCAGGCAGTGAACCAGTCTTTAATATCAAAACAGAGGATAAAAATAATCTGTTCTTTTTCCAGAGTTATTTCATGACCTTTACTTCAGCTGACTGCTTCTATTTTTACTTATAACCTTAGCGTCAGCTTTGTTATTTCTACTTAAAGAAATAGCTATGGAAAACTAGACTTGATCTTTCCATTTTTTAAAATATATCTAATAGTCTTACTCTACTATTTCTTTTAAGTTATATTCTAAGCCATAGTGCATAAAAATTGTACTGTACAACCTGGTGAATTAGCTGTAACTTCGAGTTCTTTTCTGCAGCATATATTTTCTTTATGCTGTTCTGGAATCTATTATAATGATGATAATATCTGGGGGCTAAGCAGGATGTGCTTCTACCCCTTCAAATCAGTATAAGGTTATAAAAAGGTCTTATAGCTTTTCAACTTCTTTGCCAACAAGTGATATGCACTACGCTGTTCCAAATTAAACTTATTTTTATATCCCTGTAAAAGAGTTAATGTTGATAGGGAAGTTAAACATAAGCAGTAAAACATCATCATAATTAATAAATCATATCATACTGCTACTTCCTTAACCCCTCTTTTTGTCTAAGGGGTTCCCAGGTAAGTTAGGGAAACAGGTGCTCTAAGGTGGGTGCAAAACTGACAGGGTAACAGTACCAAAAGAGTAGGAATCAATTGTTAGCTGTCCCACTGGAAGGATGTGTTCATTGAATGTTTTTGTTGATCTTTGATTCTGGTACTGTTATGTATTTCAGCAAGGACCAATAGAATAAATAATATGTTCATTGAACTGTCCAGAAGTTGCAAGTGAAGGGTAGCTACAACTGGACAAACATACTGGGAATCATTCAGAAATAATTAATTCTGCCATGGAACAGGAGGTTGGACTAGATAAACTTACAGGATGCCTTTCATTCTTATTTTTTGTATGCCATTAAAAACACATGTAGTCTCTTTAGCATAATTTCTAAAGTTACTTAGATAAGACTAGCCAAAAGAGAGTAAAAGGTGAAGTTAGGAAAAGTAACTTTATTTTTTTCTTTTTAAACAGCAAAGGTAGTTTGACAAAAATCTGTTTAATTGAATGATAATTAGGAAAACTGATGTAATTGAGAAATTTCAGTGTCATGGAAGAAAAAAAAAAAATATCCCCAACTGTTGTAGTGCAGATAGCTTGTGTTTGCATTGTGTGAAAAGGCTAATTGTAATTTTTGCCTTTGGCAAAGACACACAGTTATTTTTTTGTAGTTTGATATTTCTGATCACATGATAATTGCAACTAAATCCAACGTATTGTATCACCACCTGCCAAAGTCTTACGTTTGCTGTAAGACACCCTATAGCAGTTCTGTTCCAGTCTATCTAAGGTCAAAAACGTAACCCCTAAAGTAATTAGAATATATGGTAGCTTTGCAAGAAATAAAACTTCAGATTTTAATAAATGGAGTAAAATAACATGGGTTCTCTACAAAAAATTAAGGGATAGGGAATTTGCAGTAGCAACATAGGAACTCAATACAGAATAGCTGTTGCATTTTAAATGTAGGATATCTTTCTTCACTTTTAAAATGCATTGGGAGTGTCATTGTACTATATATGTACGACGCAAGGCTTGGCCTAATCCACATTGCTGCACAATCCTTTAAGGATAAAGAAAAAATGCCTAAAATTGGGAACTAACCAGCAGAAGGGAGAAGAACATAGAATTACATCAAATATGTCAGTGAAAAAAATCACAGAAAATGTGGTGAAAATAATTACATTGTAATGCCTGTCTGTCCCAAAAGTATATGATATTAAGGTGCTGAA
Source organism: Phalacrocorax aristotelis (assembly GCF_949628215.1). Taxonomy (NCBI): domain Eukaryota; kingdom Metazoa; phylum Chordata; class Aves; order Suliformes; family Phalacrocoracidae; genus Phalacrocorax; species Phalacrocorax aristotelis. The sequence goes on along the minus strand of NC_134277.1, from coordinate 32,328,017 downwards.
AAAACGGCCTGTGAGTAGTTACCAACCAGAAATAAAATCTGTTCTCAAATGTATGGCTTGCTCTTACACTGACATATTTGAGCCTTTCTCCCTTTACTGATGAGATTTAGGTGTGCCAGTGAGCTAATGATGTTTTGTTAAAGGAAGGAGCAGGTTTTATCTTTTAATGAAATACATAAGTGAAACAAATTCAATTGCAAAATAATGCCAACCTGAAAATTATTACAAAATCAAATAAAGGCCACAAACAAATTATCTTCAGTTATTCTTTTGACGACACCTTAAAAATTTGTAGAAAGTGAGAAATTATCCTCCAAAGTCCAGATGGATGTAGGCAAGCCTGTATGCACATGGGCAGAATCCATCCTTGGAAATCCCCCAGCTGAGGTTTATGAATGTTCGGGAGGAAACCATACATCACTTCAGCAATGCTCAGTGAAGAAAAGGGGGAAAACAGACTAGCTTTAAAGCAATTTATACAAATGATCCTTTGGTTTCTCTGGAGGACCAAAGAAAGAGAGAGTCTTTTTCAGTTTGTTTATTGACTGTAGAACTCACCAGTGGCTTTCCACCACCCATTCACTGTTTGCTCCTCCTACAGCAGGTTCACTCAAGGGTCTACCCCAGATGGTAGCTTTGGAAAGGGGTTGGTAAGACGGGAAGAAAAATAAATTCTTGAGGGATAGTGGGCTGCTTTCCAATTTTTTTTCTGAATAGGGTCTTACTGGGGTTTTTGATGTCTTTCCAGTTCCTTTACTGTAGATAAAATTACTCAACACAGATTTACTGATGCTTAATTAAATAAAATAAGAAGTCTTAGGGTTTTGTTGTTTTCTTTTAAAAAAAAAAAATTTGTGTTCTACTTTTTATTTCCTAGAAAGTTGCAGATAGTTACTATATAGTTCCACTGGTTATCCCAAGGTGGGGGGTGATGGTGGTGTGGGGGTGAAGAAAAAAGTAATCTCTGAGGTAAGATCAGTAAGATCAGTGAGTGAGAAAATTTTACTCTACTGGAACAAGTAGTATTCAAATAAGACATACCTGTGCTTATACAGAGTAGGATGTGTTTTGTGTTTCAAAGCACTAAGTAAAATATATGCAGGCAATATACAGGCAAGGGAAAGAGGTATTGACTTTTATTTCCTTTAGAGCCTGCTTAGCTTCAGGTTTTCTTTGACAGGTGGATTTGCTGTCAGAATAACACATGTAATCCTAGAGGGTGAAAAATTCCTACTCAGGTATTTCTTCTACATAAAGTGACTTGGTACCAATCCCATCTCTTATTCAGGAAATCAGGTCCACATAGTTTTAGCTGTCTGCTCCCTTTCAGTAATAAGGTCACCAAAGTAATGTCTGTCCTGAATACTACATCTTCACATGCATCACCAAAGGAATTGCAAGGCTTAATCATTTGTTATGGTGATGTTTCAGGAATGGCAGCAGCACTTTATTAGGGACACCAGAATGGAATCAAAGAAAGAGGGGATTATAGCACACTACGTATGAATTTCTTCTTTATTCTTGTTGTTAATCCAGAAGAAGAAACTGCATATCTGGATTTTAAAATTTGATTGTGTTTAGAAATGCACTTATTACAATTATCTTAAAGTCGGTAAGAAATTCAATGAAAGAAAATTCAGAAATGGTTTAGAGAGAGTATTATGCTTACATTTCTTCATTATGAAATAGAGGAAAAAAAAAAAAAACGTTATTTTTTCAACCAGTAATTTTTGACACATGCCCAGAACTTCTGCCTAAGTGTATAGATAATTTTTTAAAAGCTCAATATTTAAGTAAAGATTTCAAATTATCACCTTAGGTAAGCTGTTGAAAACTTCATTACTGCTTCTTAGATTGACACTCCTGTTTCTAATATAACCTCAAGATTCAGCCCTTGGGTTTTTTAACTTTTCCTGCTTTTTAAAGACCCTTTTGCTGTTAATAATATACTCGGAAAGATATTGATAGGCAGTTTCTTTCTCAACCCAAGAAATTTAATACAGCTTCATTGTTTGAAATACCATTTCTGTGAAAGCACTTTTATCTCTTTAATTTCAATGTATCCTCTATATTCAGTAGCAGATCTGTTGGGGTTTTTCCCCCTTGCTTGTGCTTGAGAACCTATTTACATGTCTGTTCCGAGGCTTCTGGAATATTATTCAAATATTTAAAGCTAATCACATGCAAATGCTTTGACTTTGTGATTGTTGGACCCTGTGTGGAACACACACATTTTCAGAGAGCATATTAGTGGCAGTTGAATGCTTAATCATGAATGATCTGATTTGCACACTTTAAAAAATATTTAATTGTAAGAATTTAAAACAATGCTATGAAGTATCCCTTTCAGATATAGTACAGCTGAATGTTGTCAGGCAAAATCTAAAAAGAAGTGACTCTAAATTTTTTTGTTCTGCTTATGCCTGCTTCAATTTTCAACTAAGTAAAACATGACCAGTGGTTATAAAACAGTATGGCAATAAGGCACTAGGGAAATGAATCATAAAAAATTAAGGTAAATTAAACAAAACCATTATGATGGTTTTTGGCTCAGAGGGAGGGTACCAGAATACAATGGAATTGCATTAATCATTGCTTTTGCCTGTGTGTAATATGTGAAATAAGTACATGACGCGTAATACCACCAAGGTAGTAAGGTATGTGTAGTTAAGTCTCTTGCTAGAAACAACGGACCTTTCCTTTTCTCCTGTGCAGGCATTTATACTTGTATTAAGATAGAATGATAGCACAAAAGTAGAGACAGAAGTTCTGGAGCTAAAATGATACCAAGAAATACAGTAATAACCCCCTGAAAGCAGTTCTCTCCTGCTCAGAGCTGTGTGCACCAGGCATGGCAGTGCACAGAGTTGCTAGGAAGGAATCCCTGCCTATGGGCAATCAGACTTATGGTAGGTGTAAGGCTGCTGCTCAGGGCTTTATGGCAATAGGGTAGAGTGGAGCTGGTGGCATGAGAAAAGACCTTTAGCATTGTGTGGCAGTTCTGCCACCCTCTGTAATTGTCTGCTTTACACCAGGAGGCCATCTGTTTTTTCAGAGGAATATGAAGGAAAGAACAGACCAAAGAGCACCTATTCCTCCCCTCCCTCATTGGGGACCATGTCTCGGTAAGCTCTCTGGACCACAGGCAGCGTTCTCTGCAAGGTAATGAATCCTAGAATTCAGGGAGATATATATATCTTCCTGATTATTGCCCTGACCCAGGAGGCCACCACATTACACCCTTACTCCAGTTGTGATATAAAGTATACATATGGTTAAGACATGGGTCAAAAGAAATACTGTAATTAGCATGAAATAAAAGTACATTAAAATAGATAAGAAATCCTGATAATTAACTACAGTTTCCTTAAGTGTTGTTTGCCAATGCATAAGTGAACAGGAGGAAACTTGTGCAGAGGAAAGATGAATGAAATTGTGGCATTGGCGTAGTGGTAATGGAAATTCTTTCTCCCCGTTTAATAAATATGCTCTGTAGGATTGAAGGAGATACTGGTTTTTACTGATAAACACAAGGCTGGGTTATAAATTGTCAGGAGAGGAAGATAACCTCAGTATTTATTCAAGAAATGCCTCAAGAAATTCAGTCTAAAACCAGCTAAAGATATATAAGGATGGCTGAGGAGGAGAGTTAAAAAGTTAATATAGCGCCATAACAGTATTAAAATATTTATTTTCAGTTTTATTTCCAAAAGAGTTTCATGTTTCAAACCATGTAACTGAGAAATCATTATAAAGAGTAGGAGATTTTCAGAAAATAGTGACTTGTTTACAGTATTTTTGTAAGAGAGATTTGTACCTATGTTTGTAGAACAGTCAATTTATGAGTGAATCTTTTACCAGCAGGGTGAGCAGTTTAACAGTTTCAAGCCCTGCCTGTTCTAGAAATAGAAGTCAGTGATGGAGAACACACTCATTCAGGACCCTATTACATTCAAAGTCATGCAAGAACTAGGAAGCCCTAAGGTACAATGCAATAATTTTTATTTTGAATAGCAATCCAAACACAAACTCTGTCTATGTTTTTGGAATGAAATCGACCAAATTTAATGTATTCTGAAAGTAAAAGACTGATCCCTTAAGGATGCCCTCTGGTTGCTTTCTTGAACAGCAGAAAACATCTGGACTTTACTTGTCTGGAATATTAGAAGAAAAAATGCTGGATGAAAGAAAAAATCAGAGACCAGAAGTTCCAGGCATATAGCCAATTCTGTATTATAGTCAAAGTTTGTGCAGCTGATTTAAAGATTGGTGTGCCTCCAGGATATTTTTCCAAGCAGAGACACTGGGGAAATTAGGAGGAATTAGCTGAAGGTGTGAAGTTAGACTGCATTGCGTTACATCTGCATGGACATTCTTTCTCAGAAGAGTGGCCTTGAGTTATTTTAGTCAAGTCAAACTTTGTATGAAATAAACAGTAGTGCAAGAGTTGGATGATGCAATCCTGTTCACACCTTCAGTTAATTCATTTTAACTTCCCTAAGTGTCCTTTTGCAGACGTGTCCAAATACTTGGTCAGTGATATCATAATGTCATGCAGGAGGGCAAAGAAGAAAAAGCAACAAATCCACCTGACGTGTTCAAGGTTTAGTAGGAAACAACCTGAAGTTTGTAACAGTGTTGAAGATTTGACAGTACAAGTGGGTTTCCCTATGCAAAAAAAAAAAAAAGAAAAAGAAATCACACCACACAAAACAAAACAAAAAAACCCCACCAAAACCAAACAACCAAAACAAAGAAATCCCACATAATTACTAAGTGTGGAAGAATTTATTGCTTCCCAGGGCTTTAGTGTCCTTTGTTAAAGAAATTAAAACACAATATTGAAAAACACATCCTAAGTCATTGACTGAGGTGTGGCATTTGTTTCTTCTCCTGGGGTGCTGGACTCACGTCCTCACATCCCTTAACAACCACTCCCATTTCGTATATTTGCAAGTGTCAGATTATCTCATCTGTAGCAGTCAGTTCACAGAGCTCAGTTAATTCCAAAGAGCTGACTATCATCACTCTTTCATTGCGCATCAAAATATCATAAATGACCTGGGAATATTTTTGTTTCAAGGAAATATATTGCAACACTATATATATTCACACACATTATATATACACACAACATTATATATAAAAATTATATATATAAATACAACAGTGTTTGGGTTTTGCCTCTTCAAGAACATGATACACCACACTGAAGAAGCTATGAGCCAGCTAGGCAATATCCAGCAGGTTTGTTTTCTTCAGTTGCTTTGCTGAGTTGTTAGCTGACCTTAACAACTGGGTCTTGAAATGAGAGTGAATGGGTTTGGAGTAGTTTTATATAAATCTTTTCTGTAACCCCATTTTAAGGGAATTTAAAGCTGCCAGACCAGAGGTTTTACTCTGAAAGTCAGTACAACTAGAAAAACAGTGCTAAAATCACTCTTGTCTCCAGCAAAAATATGTTCAAGACATCTAAAAGTAATCAACTCGCAAAAAATCTATTCAAACTTTTAAAATACCTATAAATAACCTGGTATCTTGATCTCAAGAAACATTCATATTAAGTTTAGGAGGACACATTTTAATTTATTTTTTTAAAACGATGGAGAATAAAATTGTATTCTAAAAAACGAACAGGAAAGAAGACAAAGTTTCTAAGTACACTTACATGACACATGTTTGTAAAAGCTTACTGATTACTCTTATTTCTCTGAATTTGCACTCTAGGAATGGAGCACACAATGCTTCTCAAACATTTAACCAGCGCATTCATATGGACAGGGGCTGAGTCCATGGTCAGTAGCCCAAAGCTAGACACTTGATGGAACATGTGTCTCTTAGTTTTATTCTTCAGGTGGGAGAATAACACGACCTTTACAAACCCTGCCCCAGTTTATTGAATAGATATTGTTGCTGAGAAATATTATGCTTCAGTTTCTACTCTGGGAGATGGTTCATCCTTTTTCAGTTTTCCTGCTTCTTGCCAGGGGAAGAATGACAGCGAGGAGGCCACAATCGAGCCTGCAAAGACCAGGAAAATGAACTGAACTTGTTTAAGTTTTCATTTTGAATCCATTTTATTATTCCATCTGTCTTTTCCTTTCTTTTTTGTTATCCTTTTCTTAAGGAGCTTAAGATCATATTGTTGATGTATTAATGCATTTTCTTTACTATAAACTTCACCCTATCACATTTTCTCCTGGAAGTAGTGAACCACTCATTTTGTTTAGTGACTCACTTCTTATGCAGGTAAATAAGAGTCCATGGGATGAATTCAACATTAAAAAAAGAAAAAAAACCCAACTTCTTTCAAAATACTTAAACAGACAATTTTTTTTTTAAATAGCACTAAGCTATCAGTGCAGTCATCACCATGGAAAACTTGTTGTTTGGGTCCCTTAGAAACAGACATTTAAAACCGCTTTTCTGAATCCCTTCCTGTCTTTCCTTTATATTCCAGCTTTTGTATTTCTAGACTTCCCTAAATGTAGGAATATATCCAAGCTTTTATAAAGTTGCATATAGAGTTATTATAGCAGCTTTTGGTTTTTTGCCTGGATATCAGACAATGGCAGAGCACCCTTGGTTTTTAAAAACCATACTCCTAGAAATTCTGCATATTACTGTTTGTTTTTGTTGGTTTTAATTCTTCCATCATACTCGAGAGGCATTGTGCCTTTTACAATACAAAATCAATTTCCTGCACTTTTTAAGTGTAAGGACAGAAAAAATGAGCGAGAGTGAGAAGGATGAGTACAACACAGTGAACACTCTGTCTTCATTTGTGCTGTTATAAACTGTTCAGGAAAACACCCAGATATTTTTCTTAATAGTTGGATGACAACTCGTTTGGTATATGGCCTTATCCCACCAGTCACTACCTTGGTATTTCTGTTTAGTTTAGATAGTGGGGTGTCCTGGTTTCAGCTGGGATAGAGTTAAATTTCTTCACAGTAGCTAGCATGGGACTATGTTTTGGATTTTTGCTGCAAACAGTGGTGATAATGTGGAGATGTTTTAGTTGTTGCTAAGTAGCACTTACACTGGTCAAGGACTATTTTCGGCTCCCTGTGCTCCGCCTGGTGTACAAGAAGCTGGGAGGGGACACAGCCAGGACAGCTGACCCAAACTGACCAATGGGATATTCCATGTCATATGACGTCATGCTCAGTATATAAAGCTGGGGGAAGAAGGAGGAAGGGGGGGACATTCAGAGTGATGGTGTTTGTCTTCCCAAGTAACTGTTTTGTGTGATGGAGCCCTGGTTTCCTGGGGGTGGCTGAACACCTTCCTGCCCATGGGAAGGAGTGAACGAATTCCTTGTTTTGCTTTGCTTCTGCGCACAGCTTTTGCATTACCTCTTAAACTGTCTTTATCTCAACCCATGAGTTGCCTCACTTTTACTCTTCCGATTCTCTCCCCCATCCCACCATGGGGGAGTGAGCGGCTGCGTGGTGCTTGGTTGCTAACTGGGGCTGAACCATGACATGGGGGCATGATCATTCAACTTCCAGAGGGGGAGAACACTCCCTAGAGAAACTGTAAAGGAAGATCTATACAAAAAATAGGTATTTTGGTTCAGTGGCTGAGCCAGAAACATTGCAAGGTGAAGAAAGAAAATACTGCAGTTAAGTTTGAGGTTGTTTTTCAGCTTGAGTGAGAAAATTTGCTTTTATCTGAGGACTGTTCTAATACTTCTGGAGTTAAAGGCAGTTTAGAAACAAAACCACACTTATGTTGAAATATTTCCTTTTGAAAATTGTCAAAGGAATAAATTTTATTATTCTGAACACTCGCTTGTCTTTTGTGTTACCCCCCCCTTTTTTTTTAAGCTATGAATTTGATGAAACTATACCCAAATTTAGGAATTTTTCTCCTTAACTTTTAACTTCTTGGAAAATTCCATGTCATAGACGTCATATGTCACCAAATGTCACATTAAGACCTGTCTTATAAGGTCTTAATGTCTTAATTAAGAAGTGTAAATACGACGACATAAAACGTCTTTGCTCAGGCCTATTTAAAATTCCTTCTAGAGTTAGAAGTTAGTTGGGTGAGTCATCCACCGACTAAAAGATGAGAGTGACTGTATTTCCTTCCATTATGTTGTCGAAGACATTATAGCTGAATTCAGTGACATAGCACATAATGTCACATATTACTGAAATGGGTGTATAGAGATGTATTCCTAAATATTTCTGACATTATTCCATTTTGCAACATGTACTTTTTTGTCCCCTACGTTTGCATTGTAATGCTCTGTAGTCAAGAACAATAAATCAAACTATTTTTCCCAAGCTCCCACTGTGATTTTTATCATCTACTGTTTCTTACAGCTATGAAATGCCTATGAGTAAGTGCTAAATGTTCAACATTTCAGAATGAAAATATTTTCATTGAAGCAGATGCTTCTCAGATTCTTCAGGAACCTAAAACATTGCCTGTAAGTGTTGCTACTCCCCACAGTGTAAATAAAAGCGTTACAAACCAATCATCTCTTTCAAATGAATATGACCACCAGTATTATTTTCTGTACAACACAGTAAAATAAAATTACCTTTTATATGAAGTGAGTAATCAGTGTTCAGAGGAGATTTATTCCTTCAAATTAAATGTTCTGTTGCAGTCATAAAAACGGCCTCAATGTTCATTAGCTTGTTTATGCGAATTCCTGAGTAGTTGCTTCCATCACATCAACCTTCCTACTATAGCTTTGATATTTATTTAATGAGTTGGATTTTTTTCATTTTGTAAGTGTCTGAGGAAGTACTAGAATAAAAACCCTATCAGTAATATTTAGAAAATTTCAATGAAATTATACCGATGAACTAATCATTCACTGCAATGACATTAATTATATGTCACATTCTTGTGATAACCGTGATTCATCTCTGCTATGAATACTAGCTGCTTATTAGTTGCAATCTATTAAAACAATGTATCTCTCACACAGATATATTTAATTAACTGAAAAATGAGTCTGCATTTTTTTACAGAATTAAGCATAAATGATGCAAAACATAACATAAAAATTAAATGGAAGCTCAAATTATGAAGTAGAGAGCCAAAACACATTATTATTTAGAAAGAAAAAGGCTTAGAATGTAAAGGCAATAAGGAAATAGGATAATAAATTTTGTCATTGTTTACTTTGGTAGTTCTTTTGAAGCTGTTCACTGCAATATTAGCTAGTGATCCTCTGTCATACACACTACCTCAGTAAGCTTTTTCAACTCTGCAAAAAATACTTATAGTAAACACATTAAAGAGTCAGAAACAGCTCTCTTATAAAACCGAAACGTTTACTTCAGTGTCATCACTGTAACTCAGTGATTAGATTTAGACTCCTCCTTTCCTTGTAGACACCTTACTTAGTTTAAATGAGAAAGCTTTCACACCATTAAAGGCAACAATCTTGAACTCTGAAGGAAGATGACTTGCATCTACTGTCATCGGATTGCTAAATGTTATGATTCTGTTATTACCTTACAGGTCAGCAAATAACAGCTTATACAGAGTTTTGAGTATAAGCTTCTGTTTACCCTGGAAAACCTGCAGGTGTCTTTCTCTTTTTTCCCTTTTTTTTTTCTTTCTTTTTTTTTTTTAATTAGTATTTTCTCAAAGTTATCGATAAAAGATGCTAAAACCAATTGTAAAAGCAAAAGAGGAATTTTCTGACTGGACTGTTCGAGGGTCAGTATAGAAGCAGATTTATTGTAAGTTAACAATCCTAGTCCTTAGCCGTCTGGGGCCTGATCCAAAGCTCACTGACGTCAATGGGAACCTTTCCATTGCCTCCATTTTGGCTCAGGTCCCAAATTTCTGTGGCAAAATATAATGCTGTGAAGTAAGCTGTCACAAAAAAAAAAGTACTGCAACTCTTCAAATCTTAAAATAGCAGAGTGTGTACAGAATTTGCAGTAAGAATTGTATCGCTGTAGTCTGAGATGCTTAAGCAGGAAGAATACTGCTGCTTTTACCTCCAAATTAGTGGTTTTCCTCTATGGAATAAAATAACCTATCATGGTCATGTATTTTCTGTATAGGCAGAACAAATTCACTTTAAAGATGTGCCATGACATGGCTTCTTAGGCAATTCTGATGAGATTAAGAACACCGAATGGGTGGTGAAATAACTCTTGTGCTTCTCAATAGTAAATTCAACAGAAGAATTCAAGCCAAATGCTTCTCTTTTCAGTTGCCATAGAATCATTTCACAGAAGTCAAGCAAAATTTTCCCCTCACTGTTTCTGAGTAAAATGATTCATGTAGTCAGAGAATTTAAGGATAGCATGAATTATTAGGAGCTTAACTTTCTGAATACTATGCAGTGTTATATAGAAATCCCTGCTTATTGCCTTTTTGTTGATTAGAACTTTTCAATGACTCATCTGGATCTGTGTTCAAAATACAGAAGCTCAGTGCATTACCTTAACACATGCAATCTACCATGTCTTTGCTGCTGCATAAGCATGCATTAATTAATAGGAATTGTTCTGTATTAAAAGGTAAGACAGGAATGCACTGAAAAGGTCATCAAAGATAATTACATCCCAGATATAATGATAACTTGTTAGTGTTTTAACACGAAGCTTACAAAAAAGGTAACCTGTTCAGCTGACTCGGTGACTATACTTGTATGTTGTACATATCTGGCTTTCAGGAAAGACAGAACAAGTATTAAAACTTGTAAATGAAGCATTGTGGGATGAAAACGTTTTAGGTGAGGCATTCTCATCTGACATGATGGTAGTTTTGACAGACCTGTACTAAAATTGGATCTGTCAACAGGTTCAGCTTTTGTCACGTTTCTTTCCACTTTGGAAGTGCTGCCTTTTGGAGTCAGTGAGTAACTAAAATATGACAGCTACCATAGTTAAGAAACTTCTTGTCCTCTGGGCTGGTGATGATTTAAAGAATTTCAATCATTGTTTTGCCCACAGGAATGTTCTTAAATGTAATTTAGCAAATTGGGGAGGGTGACACTGAAAATGGCAGATGTTGCACGGTGGAGCTGGAGAAACAAAAAGCTGGGTCTCAGAGATTTGTGCATGAGTTTGGGAATATGACACAAAGCTCACTTTTTCTACAAATAGAGACAAGTGGAATACAAGGGCAAAACACTGCACATTATAACCTGACATCATTCTACACACAGGCTGTGAATCATGAGGTACTATATGAGCCAGTGTTAATTAAAGTTCATTATTCTCCACTCACCCTACCTTACTGCTTCAGAGCATGATTCACTTGCTTTCTGCATGAAGATGAACCAAACATGCAAGGTTCGGCAAAAAGATCAACAATAACAAAAAAGGAGACATAGCGCCCCTGAGAAAAGACAAAAGAATTTCTCATTAATTTCCTGTGAATATTCCATATATTTTTATTTTATTCTATTTTAGGGAGTCTGGTTTTTTTTGCAAGACTGTTCATTCACAAGCTGTTCAAGCTATATATAGTAGTGTTTACTGCTACGATAACACCTCAGCAAGCACTTTTTTCTTTGCACATCTAAGCCTGTCTAGCCCATTTCAGACTAGAAATAGCTCTGCTGCAGCTGTCAAACGTGACCAATGTGTCTCCCACGCACTCTCTGCTCACAAGTGCAAACTCTTCTCTTTGTGGAGAATTTCCCTGAGATTGCAGACCTCAGTGCGTTTGAAGTAGGGACACAGTGTGTCAGAGAGGGGTGCTAAGGATAAAGTAAAAAATGGGTTATGGATATGAAACATCCATACGGATATGAAACTTTGCTTCCATCAAATACTTCAAAGCAGTAACTCATGTATCTAGTTGCTAACAGGTACAAAGTAAATATAGGATTATGGCTCTCAGACAAGGTCCAAACACTTCAGCATCTGTGGTTTTAGAGTAGATATGCAGAGTTCTATTTTCAGAAATAATATCTTTCAGTGATTGTTTTCATTCTGTCAGTAAAAAATTCTAGAGGTTCAGTGTGTTGCAGCAAAAAAAACCCAAACCAATCCCCTACAGCAGTACTTCTTTACATAAGCATGTTGATTCTCTTGTAAAGCAAAAAAAAAAGTCCCCCCAAAAAACTTACAGGATAATCACATTTTACAGGACAGGTATTTGGTTGATTTAATCAAAAGACCATTTGATTAACTGATGTTTTTTTTTCACTTGTTCTCAATTTAGATGAGAAAGCTAAGCTCTAAAGCTAAGCTTTCATACTAACTTTTTTCAAAATGAAATGAAAAAGTGCTTTTTAAATGATGGCTTAATGTTACTTCAAACCCATAGGCATTAAGGATTCCCTTTTCCCATAGGAGAAGGTAAACTCAACCTCATGCTGAGCTCACTTTGTTTCTAACAAGTACAAGTGCATTGGCTTCTATTTGTTTAATCCTGATTTAGGTGGATATCTGCAAGATTATGGTTATGTCCTTAACAAATAGAACTGCAGGTAAATCTAAAGCTTTAACTTTAAAAAGGAAACCCTAACAATTCAAAGCAGAGATATAATAGTTACAGTTTCTGTAGATGTGGGGTAAAGGTCTGTGACTCTATAGATAACCAATATGACAAATATCAACCTTTAAAGTAAAATATGCAGCACTGAAAATACAGTATATTGATATGCATTCCCAGGGCTCTGTAACTCAAACTGCAGGAAAATCACAGCTGATTGAGGGCTTTTTGTTTTCAAGCTAGCTGCTAGCATGCAAAATCAACTCTTGATTACTCGGCTTGATGTTCCACTTGTTTTTCATCTTTCAGTGAACAGCGGTATACATGTGAAGTAATGTGGGAAAAGTACTTCAGTGATTCATTCTGTGTTCTGAAATGTGAGATGAAAAAGAATTACAGAAAACATTTGCCTCTTTTGTGGGATGACAGAGTGATTTTAAAATCAAAAGTCTTTTGGAGAAGATGGCAATATTTTATAACTCAATGTTGCTTTTATTCCCAAAGAAAAAAATATAAGAATATTATTTTCCCTATGATGAGTTTTAGTCTTAATATGAACTCAATTTATAACGCTAATATAAGTCTTTGCTGGGCGTTCTTGGTGGGTGAGATTGGCAACTCCTTGAACATTTCTTTGTATGATGTGGGATGAACAGATGCAATAAAACTCAGGTAGCTTCATATTATAATGGGAGATTCTAATTGTCCTCTTTGCAATTTTTTATTTGCAGACTGTCTAGTAGTCTGACTGAATATCAGGCTCAATGCATTGGAGAAGTACTTTTGCCTTTGTGTCCAAAACCAGTAGCCCAGATATGATGGTAGTTTGGATATGTGATTGGAATGTCTTGATGGCATTTTGAGCATTATATACAAAATTCTTCTGTCCATACATTTTAAACAAATTTCATCCTTCCCCTTAACTTTCCTTAAAAATATATTATCAAGCCTTGTTTCATAATTCAGTTCCTGGTCAAGGCCTGAATGGATAATGTGTTAGGAAACCTTTTTTATCTAATTTAAAACTGTTAGGAAATCTCAAGTTTCTGTAAAGCAAAGTAATTCTCATATAAGAATATTTTCTTTGCTTCCCAGTATGACTTTTCCTAACGAAATCTGAGATTCACTAGGGGACAGGAGCTTAATATGAGATGAAAACAGCTAGACAGATTTTAAAAAGAACTTCAAAAGTTAGCATGAGAAGATAAAAAGTAATAAAATATTGAATCTTTAGGAGCAGAAGACAAACCTGGACCAAGCATAAATTTAAAATACTTCTGTGGTGCAAATCAAATGTTTCACACAGCATTTTAAACACTAGGAGAGAGACCATGATAGAAGTGAAAGGCTCAGTATGTCCTGAGTCATCCAGTCTTCTATCAAGAGCTTGAAGTGATGAAACGTGGCAACATCTGAACCCTGGCACTCTGCAGCGCCATGTTTCAGGCGCTCGTGTGTTACTGTCCATGGTGCTGTTTGTCAGTTCCTGAAAATATTATAAAACAGGAGGCCTGTAATTGTCAGTGTTAGAAACAGTCACTCTCATTTTCATTAATATATTATGACATTGATCTTCAAATACATAATATATTCCTATCACAATATGTCATCCCTTACTATTAACTCTTTTCATGTCAAGCATACTTCCAGGCACAACGTTAATTTCTGTATATTCAAAACACTGATTCTTTGTGAAGAAGTCTACAATAGTATTCAAGGCAACATTTTCAACTTGAATACTTTTAAGTGGAACTATTAAAGCCAAATGTATGACCCTAAGTAAATGTTCTGATATTTAGAAAACATAATACATCACTCCTGAACAAAATTCAGATGCCTTTGAAGGAGAAGGCAAGAGGAAGGGGAACATGGGTGGTTGGAAGGGAGTTAAGTAAATGGAGACTGAAAATTAAGAGGTAGATATGCACAGAGGAAAGCTTAAGGAAGAGGGGAAGAGACAATAGAAAAGAAAAGCCAGAGCTGACAACAGAGTAATAAAATGCTAGTATAATAAAACAAAGAAAACAAGAGAAACCGCTCCTGTGCCTAAGAAGTACCAGATTCAGCTAGTTCTAATTAATTCTTTTTCTGTAGCACCAATTTCATTGTATCTTCACCCATATCACCTCTCAATACTACTCTCAACACCATGTTTCACTTAATACTTCTGTCCCTATCTTCCTAGTCTTTTCTACAGCTAGTTCCCTCGGACCAGTTGGCTCTTCCTTAGGACTTCTTGCCATGTGACAAACGTGGAGAAAAATATACCTCCATAAACATTGGGCTTTAACTGAGTTTGGGCCTGTTGATTGTATACACCAGTCACCATTCTCATGTTTATGAAGCAGATGGGAGCTCATGTTCAGGAAACCCCAGAGTGAAATAGATATGTTGTCCAGGGTATATAATGCTCTTGGGAATGCATTCTTGCTGCCCATCTGCTTTGTTGCCAACATGACAATTGCAGTAAGTTTCTTCTGAATGTCTGAATTCCTTCAAAAAATGTGAAAAAGAGACAAAACCTTACAGCTGATGGACTTTCCCAATCCCAGTCAGATAATAAGGCTTCAGTACAAGCTTGCGCTGATTTGTGCAGTCTACAGACAAGTTTAGTTGTGTATGCCACTGTTGGGGATTACTCACGTATACATTTTTCTTTCTAAAATCTACCATTATCTCACTCTGAATTAGAAGTCTTTGAATTGGTTTCCTAAAAAATATCATATTGATCTGATGGATGAAAGTCAGTTTCATACCAGTTGTGATCCTCACTCTCTGGTTCATAACACTGAGCACTATCAGTAACAGCTTATTTCTTTTTCACACTGGCCTAGTTTTATGGTTTATGTCTTGTGGATGCAAATCTTGCTGGCATTATGTTTTCTTTTAGTTTCTTAGAAACAAGCAATTCAGAATGTGAAACATTTAGCGGCTTAAGGTTAGCTACATGACACATTTGTAAGATCTACTTTTCCTTTGAAACAGCTCAATTTTTATTAGATTTCATGAAGCACTTGAAGCCATTTGTGTCCTACATAATACAGCTGCATAGTACCTATAAAATCATAAGATAAATGGAACTGGCTCTAAATATTGCAAATTACATTCTGATATAAAATCGATCTCTCTAAATTCAATCATTAAAATCTTGTAACCTTTCAAATGTCTACAAGGACATGGAGAACAATAGGCTGTTTGAAAGCATGAAATTATCTAAAAATACATTTCTACTATTCCTTACTGGAAACCAGAACTAAAGTCATCCCTGAAAATCACACTAGTAATAAATTTAGGGTTCTTTTTAAATATTGTTCTATATTACTGATTTGAAGACTTGTAAAATGTAAGGAATATTGATATTTTGTATCTTATGAGAGCAGAATATTTCAGAATGTGTGGATACTTCATGCTGCCTTGGACTGTATTGCATTGTACACTATGTAATTGTGACATGAATCAAGCAGCGAAGTGTGGCATTAATAAAAATGTGTTACTGCATTGTCCATTTTGTATTGCAGTGTTCAGTCTCAGAGGTTCTCATTTACAGAAGCTGCAAAGGCTCTCTTTTGCCTGTCCTTTAGTCTTCCAAAGCTTTTTATTTTGCAAAAAGCTGCTAAACAAAATGGAGAGTCCTTAGACCTTTTTTCTGAGGCTTGGTAGCCCAGATGGAGAGTTCCAAGTTATGGCAGTTTCCTAAGTATCAAGGTCAAGGTCTGAAACACAAAAAGTAAGCTGTTTGCGAAGCATTTTACATTTGTGTGAGACATTCAAAAGGCAGACACATCTGACACATTTGGCAGCATCAGGGAAAGTAGAAAATGTGATGAAAAAATGTGTCTGAGAAAGCAAAGTGCCTTCATTTAGTTTACCTCCATTTCTTCACAAGGAAACAGGATTTATGTGTTTTGTATATTTATTATGTTGAAGTAATGCCTAATTTTGCATTATCACTTTCTTAGAACAGTTACTAACCTACAAGGACACAAAATTTTCTGTAACTCAGAAAAATGGCATTATTATAAAGGTCCAAATTCTGACACATTTTTCTTTCCTGTGGTTATTTGTTAATTCAGTGGAAATACTGTCCTTTTTCACCATGCAGAAGGCAATCCACACAGAGCTGTTCTCTAACTCCCTTACCAAACTTGTGCCAGAGGAGATAAGTACAGTACTGTGTGGCATGCAAAACTCTATAGAACAACAGAAATGGTAAAAGAGGAAATATAAATGCTGTTTGACTCTGGATAAAGTAGCCTGCATTAAGGTTGAAATCTTGAGATTTTCAGTTATCTTGCCTGATGAAGCTGACCTTGCTAACATGTATAAAGCTGCTTGCAGACTAGCCTGGCATTTCAGCATAGAGAGGAATATCACAGGAAAAGGGAATTTGACCAGTACAGATAAGGCTTGGTGCCATCACATAAGATGAGAAAAGAAGGAAAAATATGGGAAGAAAGGGGAAAGGAAATTGTTGAAAGAAATAATAATAGGGACTAGAAATTTTGCTAGGTTATAATTTATAGCTATTCCAAGGGAACATTAGTTTTAACAATAACTCTCATAAACCTTTAGTGTACCAATATGGATCAAATCTTAAATTATACCTGAAGCTGAAGAAAAACTGCAAGTGGCTTCAGTATGTGTTTCAAGAGGAATGTTTTCTCCAGTTATTGTTACAGTTGAGATACTATGTGATTTGCACCAAGTTAGCTCTAACTCCTTCACATGAAATGCATGCATTATCTTTACTTTCCGCCACTTGGCAGCACTTCTGCGAGGCAGAAAAAAAAAAGAAGAAAATAAATTTAAAATGAAAATCATTTGCACTGAAGTCAGTAGTAGTTTTGCATTTAATTCAGTGGGGCCAGTTGTGAATTGATCCATTTTCCTAATCTGTGCAAAGGGAAGAGAAGCAAAACTAGGGTTTCGTGCATGAAAAAAAGAAAACCTCTAGTACCTGGAACTTACAGGAATAATTCTGGGTGCTTTTGTGATGACTGGGAGTTTGGACAGATCTTTAATGTAAAGATTGATAGTGCCATTACCCTAGAACGCTCTTGTGTTGTGAAATGGTGGTTGCTGAGCATCAAAAACAGTTATGGCTTTATATGATCTGATCTTCTAACTGAATATTTCTTTTCTTTCCAGTGTATTAGCCTGTTTAACATTTAATCCAGAGTGAATTTGTACTCTGCAGTGGTTTAGCATTGCCTCCCATAACAGCATATGTGCAGGTACATAATTTCCATCAGTCCTCCCTTGCATTTCAACCATAGTTTAACGTAATAAATTTCTGCTTTAAATGTGAATTGATCCATATCAGAATTGGAGGATCAGACAAATTTTACCATTCCTTAAATATCAAGAGTTATAAAAGAATTACAAAGTAGTTTAATGCAGAATGCCTCTGTTTAATGGAAGAATGATCAATGTCTTTTATGATTTATTGATGTATTTGTGTTGGTTTGAGCATTTCTGGGAAGCAAGGAGAGATTCACACCCATTTTAAGTTCAAAGTGGCATTGTAATATTTCATCTGAATTCTAGAGAGAATGTATGCTAACCTTTTACTCTATTCAACATATTCATGCTACAGGCCCATATATCTGTGTTTGACAAGAAAAATGTATTCCTGCTTAACAGTATAACAAAATATACTCATTTGGCTACTTTGTGATATATTTTTTTAACCTTACAAAACCATGCAGTCTGCTTTATAGCTGAGCAGATGTCCTGTGCATGTAGTATGAAACAAACAAGACATACATTTTGTCTTATTTAACTTAATCATTGTTTCTGTTGTGGATCTTAAGTTCGATTCATACACAAAACCAAATGTGACATAACCATCCCTCAGGTATTTTATTTAATAGACTACAAACTCATTAGATCCTCAGCTTCTAGTAAAGCAAAATTTCACAAATATAATTAAAAATAAGTGAACATCTAAAGACCTATAAATGTTTTTCCGTCAGGAATTAATTTCAACCTCCTGCTAAAAATGCAGCATGGGGGGGAGGGGTGAGGGGGTGAGGAAAATCACTTATGAAATAATGATGCATCGATATTAAAATAATATTTTTTTATTATCTCTTGTTCCTTTATTAGGAAGCACAGTCCTCAGTGTTATCAAACTGATAATGCCTCATTAGCAAAGTAGAATAGTAGCAAAAGCTTTAAACACTGTCTCTGCCTTATCTCCCACTGTGACAGGGCTCAGAAGTTGGCTAATTTCCAAGAGGCACTTAAGCAAAAGGTACATGAATAAGCAATTACTGAGCAAGTAACTACTCCTGAACTGTGCTATTTTGTGTGGCAGGAGTGCCCTTGTTACAGCAGGAGGGAGAAAAGGGCTGTAATGCAGAAGTTCTATAAAATCTCACTGTAGCATTATATTCATGGCAAACTTTACCATGCGTGGGTAAATGATCAGCCTAATTACATTTCTTCTATCCATCAAAGAAGTCTCATTATTTCCTTCTGTTCCCCCATCTGTCTCTGCCCATCTGTTTTCTCTTATGGTTAACCTGTAAGATCTTTGGGGCAGGGATTTCTTTTTATTTCTATGTACAGTATCTAATTAAGGGGATCTTGATTTACAACTAGGAATTGTAAGCAGAAAAATAAAACAAATATTTCATAACAGAACTTGCATATGTAAGAAACTGGGCTATCAGCGAGTTATAAACAGTTGAAGACCTCAAGACTTCAGATTTCAAGCAAATTAAGGCATCCTCTTTAATATATACATAACATCTGATATCTGGTTAACCTGTGTGTTAATTCCATATGTATTTTCCCTTAAGTCAAAAATAAACAACTCACCATATACCTGCTCTATGGGTAAGTCTGTCACATAGTCTGATCATCACAGAATTGTATGATTATTGGTGTCAAAGCATTGTTCCAGAAAACATGAAATGCAAATGCTTCTTTGGGATCTCTCTGCCTAGTGTCCTGGCCTCGTCTATTTGCAGCATGCTGGGCAGGACACATTTCAAATTGGTTGCCAATGATTCACAGTCCCCTTTATTTGTGCAGACATAGGGATTCTACTTGTTGCCTCAGTGGGATGGGATCCTGCCTTGAGTCTGGAAGAATTTCTCTCTCTCCTTTGGGATTTTTAAGGTTTTACTGTCCATAAAAATATTAAAACAGCCTGAGGAACAATCTTGTATTCCCCCCTAAAAGAGTCTAATTTAAAGAAATGACTATGTGGAATTCTTAGGATAGTGAAGATCTTATGAATAAAATATCTGTGGAATAAAAATATGAAAAGTGATAAAAATATCAGGTTGCAGCTCTGTTGATGAAGATGATAGGAGGCAAAAGTATTTTTTACATATATATCTATTTTTCATAAAATTAAATTCTCACTGTAATTAAATTCTCGCTGTACACTGGGTATTTAGGATTGAACTATGCTCTCTTCTAGCTCATTCTTTGTTGTTTTTTTGTGTACACCTGATAGCATAAGGTCAAAAAATTGATCTAGGTGAAAGACTTTTCAATTTTAGGATTTGTATCATATGTGACACCTGCCTCTTTGTATGTTTGCTGATTTGTAAGCCCTATAGCAACACTCCTAACTTGTCTAGTTAGAAACTCACATTTCCCTGTGCATGAGTTTTACACATATTCTTTAAAATTTCAGTAATCATAAAAGATGCCATAGGAAAAGTTTAAGGCTAATATGGTTCATAACGGAACCAAGAACAGTTGGAGTTTTGAGTGTGTAACACAGGCACAAGTTCTGGATATTTTCAGAGACTGACTAGTAGAAAACCAGGTTGTAGAATAGTAAGCAAGAAAGATTAGTCCACAGCAAAGTAATTTTGCTTAGTTTACCCTTTAGTGAAAGCGATTTATAACAAGTCAAATTACCTCACTTTTGCTTTAGGATGGGCATGTCCATAGGAACCGTTAGCATGGCTTCTTCAATAATCAAAATATATTGAATGGCTAAACATCCGCTGTCTACTGCTGTTGACATTTGGCAACTATTAATGGTAATCTTCTGGTTGTAGTAATCTTGCAACTATTTATGTTACTTTGTCAATTATGTAAGAGCAATTATGTCTATTGTTTCTGTATTACATAGTAATTTTTACATAGGTTCTCACTTTCAATTTTATGAAAACTCCATGCCAAAATGTGTTTCATCAAATTTCGGGAAAGCTCTGATACATATTTCTAATCTGAAAAATATAAGAGCTGTTCCTATAAGAAACAAGGGAGTGGCTGTGTCTCCACAGTGAAGGGATATCTTCACTGATGCATGTTGGAGTCCTGATCCCTTGATATTGCAATGTATGGGACATGCCCTCTTATATTTTCCTGTCCTTTTTGTCTTTCCTTCCAATGGAAACCATCATGCACCCAGAGATGGTGCACACCCAGTTTTCTTCAATAAGCAGTCCAGATGAAGCAACAATTCAGACAGCAGAGTTTCAACTCATTAATTTCTTGGCACTTTGTACACAGTGACATGACCTGCCTATCCCACCTCTGCCTTGGAAGCCTTTGAGTGCCTTAGGTTCTATAAAACTAACTTCCTTAACCAAGGAAGTATCCTAGCCAGCCATTGCTTTCAACGTAGAAGATAAAAGACAGTGCCCAGAAAAAGCAGTGCCCAGAAAAGACAGTGGTAGATCCTGAAGGAGACTGAACAAAATATTTGGCTACTGTCCTTTAAGATTATAAGGAAAAATTTATTAGAACTTGAATCAAATCACATGATATAGTCAGAAAATTTTTCACAGTGAGGACAGCCAACCATTGGAATAATCTCCACAGGGAAGCGGTTGACTCGGCCACGTTGGACACTCAAGAGTCGTCTGGACAGGGTGCTGGGCCATCTTGTCTAGATTCTGCTCTTCCTAGAAAGGTTGGACTGGATGATCCCTGAGGTCCCTTCCAACCTGGGATTCTGTGTGTGATTCTGTGTGTGTGTGAAAAAAAATCAACACTTTGCCCAACAAAAAGAATAATTTATAGGAAATTTTAACCTGTAAATATTTGGGGTCATAGAAAATGATTTTAGGCAGTCCCAGTTCAGTATTCAGTAATAAGTTAAATAAGTGAAAATAGGGATACAGCAAAAGGCCACATATGGAAGTGGCATATCACTGTATTGAAAATAACATTGTTAGTAACAGAAAACAGGTGAAATAGATTCATAATTTATGATATATATCCTCTACCGCTGTTCACAAAGTCTTATTAGAAAATATATTTATTTTATATTTAAAACAAAGAAAGTGACATAATAACCTGAGGTGTTCCTTTTTTCCCTCAGGACACACTGTTTCATGTGGGTATTTATAGTGCATCTGGGATTCTAGTTCCTTTTTCAATCCACCTGCTTTTCCATAAGTATGTAGGAAGTAAATTATGACTGACAGGTTTTGGAAAAAAACAAAATCAAAAAACCCCGAACAATAGAACAGCTGAGTTTTAATGTAAGCAGAAAAAACCTCTTTTTATTCCATGTAAGCACAAGACATTCCTTGGTGAGTTGTATTTTCCAGAATGAAAAATACAGCTATTTTTAGAGTCTGTAATATTACTTAGATCTATGTAAAAAAAAAACCACAACAAATCCAAAACATCATTTTAATCCTTCTTTAAGAAAGAGAGGAAGGCAGACATAACAACTGTAATTGACTGCAATATTCTTATATTTTTTACTTATTTCAATTTAACAATGAAAAACGGTTCATACCATTCTCATATAGGTGAATTTTTGGTTTATAACTAATGAAATGTAAGTGATTAAAGATAAAATAAACAACCGCTTCTCACTCTCCAGGACTCTGTGATTTGTCTACCAGTGCATTCTAGCCACATTAATCATGACGGATGCTATCCAGAGTGACTCAAAAGGAATCAAATCTGTAATAACTAATTCAAGATGCTGAAGCCATAAACTAACTTTGTGAATAATTCATTTCACTTCAGTGTATGATTTGTTGATGAATAATCATGAACTATCTGGAATTCATTATCTTATAAATATTTATGAACAACTATTTTCTCTGCGTGTTTCATGATTCCATGTCTGTTTAAACTCCTTCAGAGGAAGAAAAAAGACATGTACATGTAAAGAGGGAAGCTGAAGAAAGATGGATCACAAATATTTCTATTTCCAGAATGTTATTTCAGAAGTGACAAAAGGTTAGCAGTGTATCAGTTCATTTCTCTGAGGTGATTATGTGAAAATAAATATAAATATTAGGCCATAATGAAGCAACTGACTTAGAGAAAAACCTAGCTTAATACTCTGATTGTTCAAGCATTTATACCTTGACAAATTGTAATGGCATAATCTGTGACCAAAACTTTACGTATATGGCAGCAACCTGAAAATTGAGACTGCAAGTTTCAAGGATGTGAAACAGAATTTCTAGAAGGCAATTTGCTTTTGATGTAAGGCATGTCTACGCGTCACTTCGTTGCCACAATGTTGTCATTCACAATCAGGGCAAGATTGCTGTTCATTTAAATTTGTGCTACACAAATCACATTTTCTTCGTGTCATGTCCTTGCAAATTATTTTAAATGTGTCATTAAAAGCTTCTGTGTTTTTTTGCATCAGATAAATGTTATCTTAACTACGTATAAATACCTAAATCCCTTTAGTGGAAGTTAAGAACATAAAATCTGTTTGCATTTCATATGTTATCTGGCTGCACCTCCTCTAAGAAAATGGAAACAAAGTTTAATCCTCAAGCACTTGTAACTATTATTTTGTAGACTCACAAAGTGTTTACCCAGGAAAAAGAAATAAAAGAGTACTATTTACTTTCACTCTGGTGAATCATTAAATCACTTCAGTGTAATGTTAAATTAACTTTTTTTATTTTCCTTATTCTTAATAGCACATACGAACACATGAAAAATCAAGTTTGATACTGCAAGATTTGCAACAAGTGTTATATTTTATTCCTAAGCCATTGGGCTCTTTCTTTAAGAAGAAGAGTAGGATAGCAGCAACCTGGCTGGGGTTATGAAGAGCTTAATGATCTCCTGCTGTGACAAAGAGCCCCCTGGAAGCAGCTGCTGCAAGAGGAGAGGTTCTGGTACCAGGTGAGAAGCAGTTGTGGAGAAGCCATGAAAGGGTTTTTTTTGGTGGGGAGAGGAGTGACATAGGAAGGTCATAGGGAAGCATGAGGGATGGTTGCCAGATGTCTAATTCAGACTTTTGGTCTTCTGCTCAGGAGAGAGAAGGTGTCTGGACTGATTCTGTTTACTTCTGAAGGGTAAGAAGTGGCAAAGGTGCCAGGGGTTAAGGCATTCTAGAGTGCTGAGTAACCTAAGGAGGGTATTATTTGTAATTTCCTGCTTCTCTGTGAGAGGAGAGGTATTGAATGCAGTATGTCAACTGTGGCCTAGGGCCTTCTGTGGCTACTTCAGCTACTGGTATTCCCAGATGTTTCAAACCAAGGGACAGCTTCTGCTGATGGAATTATACCTGTTACTGTGCACAGCTAATGCTTCTGGATATGACATCTAGCTGCAGATGTAAAGATACATGGTCTGTCTTTTGCAAAGAACAGGTGCCATTGTTATAGTTTAGCCATAATAAATGCAAATATCTGCTGACATAAACCGGGCGCTGGAGAAGTACTGTGGGTGTTGACGGTCCTTTTCTGCCAGAGTGTCTGAGCTGGAAGAGCTTGTCCACAGCTCTGCAGGGTATGATGTAGGAAGCCTTGAACAGCTGTGGATGAGTGATGAAGTGCCCTCTGGGAACAAAGAGGTCTCTAACCCTGTTGCACAATTTCTGATGGCATTGGTAGCCCCCATGTTGTGCTGGTTTAAAGTTATGCTGGTGTAATCCTTCTAGATGTGAAGGACAGAGAAGCTGGGTTCTTGTTTGTTTGGTTTTCTTGGTCCATCACATTGGATGACTATTTTAATGAATTAATGAATTCAGCACATCAGAAATAGCAAGTTCACTTCAGTTTGTATAGATACTCAGTTTCACAAACTACTGCCTGGTCGTGCTGCTGTCCCAGACTCTGAACTAGCCCTTCACTGTAATGTGAAACTTGTTTCAGACTTGTGGGGCTTTTAAACAGAATCAGAGACCATGTATATTAAGGTGAACAGAGCACAGCTCAGTAGACACATGCATGGTTGAAAGCCCCTTGTGTTATGCTGTTTAAACTGTGATGCTGGGGTTCTTCCTGAAAGTGGCAGGATATACTGACATTTAATGGTAGTAGCTGGATAAAAAGTTGTTGCCACACTCAAACTAAACTGATGTACCTCAGGTGCAGGAAGCTGAACTGGGTCTGTAACTGCAATTTAGGATATTGGCTGTCTGTTTCATCATCTATGGCCTGTGCAGTTTAAGTATATAACTAATGAAAAAAATAGTTTGGTGTGTCAAAAAGGTAAGGTAGTTCATTTGATCTAAATCCTGAATCTGAGGCCGGGGGAAAGGAAAAGCCTCTGCTGTGTAAGAGTTATGGTAGTAAAAGTAACTAGAGGGGCCAGGTTGCCATTTATCCCTGCTTTAACTGTTGAAGCTGCCTTTCAAATCATCAGAGAGGTACAAGTCAGATTTAATAGTAATTAAATTTTGAAAGTACAGATTTTTCTCTCAATTTATAATCCTGTAGACTAACGTCCTCCCATGTATCCCATTATTTTTTTCCACCAAGTTAGTGAAGTTAGCAATGTCTGTCCAGGAGCGCTCTTACCAATGTCTGTGTTTTTTCTACCACTGTGAGCAAACAGTATTTGTTTCCTTTGTTTCTCTAAGGACTCTTAATCTGTCCTCTCTTCAGTCTTTTCTTGTACCAGATAAATGTGTGTAAAAGCTGATTCTGGTATTTTTAATAGTTGATCTTCAGCACTTGCCCTGCCTTAGAAGGAGGATGTCTCTTATGCTCTACTATCTGATCTCTCTGCCAGGTGTCTTCAATATTTAAAAACCACCTGTTCCAAGTTTACCTTCTTTTTCTCCTCTCTCTGATATTAATTTTTCTCTTTGGTGTTAGCTGCCATTCACGCCAGGAGTGGAAATAAGACTTCAGTGACATTAAGAATGAAGATTAATTCCCTTCAAACTTTTCCACCTGAACCTTTTTTTAATTATTATTAAGAAAGACAATGTGGTTATTTCTAGTTAACCATCAGTTCCTGAATGTTTATAATGATCTGGTTAAGACCAGTATGTCTACCAAAGAATGTCACCTTCAAATATGTGATTAAAATTGTATATTACTGCTAAAGGACTCTTCACAGGTGGATGGTTAATGAAATTCATGCAAACTACCTGTAAAGATGAATGAAAACATTTGTTTTGGTTAGAAAAGCTAATTTGTTAGTTTTTTATGGGGTTCTAAAATACCTTTTAAACACCCTGAGTGAGGAAACTACTATACTTACATTTTAAGATTGTTTTAGCCACATATACTTTTCCTGGTGCTTTTGCCTGCTGGGCCACGCAGGGTTACTTATAAAATTAGTGTGCAACTGTGGATGTATCCTTAAGAATTTGTATAATTTGGTGACAACAAGAGCTGGAGTCTAGCTACCCTACTGCTTCCTTACTACTTTTAGAGTACCAGAAAGAAAAGAAGTAAGTCTGGGAGGTAGAGAGGGAGTAGGCTATTTCTAGGTGAGGAAGGTATTTCTTATGGATTTCAGGAGACTTAGGACATTTTTCAAACCTTGCTTCTTCTTGTTTAACATCAAACTCTCTAATGTTTTCCTGTGTATGTATGATGCACATACCTTTATGCATACTTTCTTGAAGAGAAAAAAGAAACCAAATCCAAACAACAGGTCTTGTGATGAAAGCAAAAGGAAAGAAACACCTAAGATTTTTTTTTTTTTTACTGGTTTTGGCCAGGCTAGTGTAAATTTTCTTCATAGTAGCTTGGATTTGTGACCAAAACAATGTTGATAACACAAGGATGTTTTAGCAGTCGTGGAGCAGCACTTAAGCAGCATTAAGGCCTTTTCTGCTTTTTGCACTGCCCTGCCAGCAAGTAGGCTGGGGTGCATGAGAAACTGGGAGGAGACACAGCTGACCCCAACTGACCAAAGGGATGTCCCATACTGTATAATGTCATGCTTACCAATAAAACCTGGGGGGATTCTGGGAGTTATGGCATTTTTCTTCCCAAGTGACTGTTGTGCATGATGGAGCCCTGTTTTCCTGGGAATGGCTAAACACTTGCATGCTGATGGGAAGTAATGAATGAATCATTTGTTATGCTTTACTTTTTTACACAGATTTCTTTTTACCTATTAAACTGTCTTTATCTCAACCCATGAGTTTTCTCACTTTTACCCTTCTGGTTCTCTTCCCTCATCCCACTGGGGGCAAGGGGACTGAGCGAGGAGCTGTGTGGAGTTTAGCTGCCTACTGTGGTTAAACCACAACTGCAAAATTGGCTAAACTAACCTCAAAACAGAAGGATATGCAAGAATGTAGACTGATTTCCTTTTCATGATGGGTGGCTGAACTCATTGCTTAGAACAGCACAAAGCAGTATAGAAGTGGCATGTTATTTTCAGTCTGTGGGCATGAACACTACATTGGGGAGGAAAAGAAAGGCATATTTCAGTCTCTGAATAACTTTAAAATAGTTATATTTTTTACTGTCAGGACTCTTGCCTGTGATTCTTCTTTCCAATTTGGCAAACTTCAAGATTTGTTTTTCAGTTCAAGTGGTGGTTTCTTCTCTGTTTAAAACATGGTTACAAATGAAAAAATTTAATTATAACCCATTTACCTGAAGCTTTAGTCTATATCAGTCTATAATGTTGCACTCCAATTTCAACAAAGCTAAGTGCCAGGTCTTGCACTGGGGTCACAACAACCCCACGTAACACTATAGGCCTGGGGAAGAGTGGCTGGAAAGCTGCCCAGTGGAAAAGGACCTGGGGATGTTGGTCAACAGTTGGTCAATATAAGCCAGCAGTGTGCCCAGGTGGCCAAGAAGGCCAACAGCATCCTGGCTTGTATCAGAATTAGCGTGACCAGCAGCAGCAGGGAAGTGATGTGCCCCTGTACTTGGCACTGGTGAGGCTGCACCTTGAATACTGTGTTTAGTTTTGGGCCCCTCACTGCAAGAAAGACACTTTGGTGTTGGAGCATGTCCAGAGAAGAGCAACAAAGCTGGTGAAGGGTCTGGAGAAAAAGTCTTATGAGGAGCGGCTGAGGGAATGGGGATTGTCTAGCCTGGAGAAGAGGAGGCTGAGAGGAGACCTTATCGCTCTCTACAACTACCTGAAAGGAGGTTGTAGTAAGGTGGGGTCAGTCTCTTCCCAAGTGATAGGATGAGAGGAAATGGCCTCAAGCTGTGCCAGGGGAGGTTTAGATTGGGTATTACGAAAAACTTCACCGAAAGGGTTGTCAAGCATTGGAACAGGCTGCCCAGGACAGTGGTGGAGTCACCATCCCTGAAGGTATTTGAAAAAGGTGTAGATGTCATGCGTAGGGACATGGTTTAGCAGTGGACTTGGCAGTGTTAGGTTTACAATTGGATTCAATGATCTTAAGGGTCTTTTCCAACCTCAGTGATTCTATGAAATAATTCAAATTAAACTCTGATTTGTATTGGTTTAATAAATAGTTCAGTTGTATATCTTGAGCACTTATTAACTTATATTTTGCTGATGTTGTAAGTTTGTCTCAAAGCTGTCTTCAGAACAGCAGAAGTTTAAGTATGGCTCACAAGCATATTGCTTTAAGGTTGTTTTCTTCACCTCTATGAAATCTATAAAATGAGAATTGTTTTCACCTGTAATAAAGTTGAGACAAATTTTGAGCTAAGAAAATGAGGACAGTAGAATCTGTGGGTGATTATTGCTGTTGAAAAGCCATCCAGTCATTTGACATGCTAAATACCCCTTTAGGTAACTTTGTCCAACTGAAGTTTAAGAGCCTCTGATTCTGGGACAGACTTTAAAGGACTTGAACACTTGAGGTTGTAGTTAGAGGCTTAGCAGCTCTTCAGAATCCTACTAGGCTCTTATTTGCAGTTGCCTGAAATCTGTAAAAACTCCAGTAGTCAGAATAAACTGCACCAAAGTGTTTGCATTACTTAGTCAAACCCCTTGACGAAAACCCCTTCCAAAGAGAAAGGGAGGCTGCAGTAGAACTAAAAGAAGGCTTAGGAGGACAGCTTCAAAGGAGCATTTCTTTTCCACTTTAAAAGTACCTTCGAAGTAATTATGTTATGTACCGGCAGAAAAGCAGGCATATACTGTCAAGATTGCTTATTGCCCTGTTTGTACCTACCTTTCTTCTACCTTTGACACCTTTCTTCTACCATAGCTTTGCTGAATATGTTTGCAACCTCAGGATAAGAGAAGCAAACTCTGTCACAGAACCATCTCTTTATAGTTGTATGCTCCAAATTTAATATGATTTGAGTCATACTCTAGAGGCCACTGCAGTTCAAACACATTTTAGAGAAAAGCTGTCACCTTGAGGACACAAAGTTTTCTCGTACCTTCCTAAAACTCAACTTTCTGGAAAATTAATTTCATTGTAGCTGCTCTTGAGTACAATTTGTGGCAGAACAACTTCCTTTTTTTCTTGATTGATACCTTCTAGGAATTGTGGCATGTTTAACTGTCATCAGTCATACGTTGTGACTGTCAACTGTAGGTTTTTTTTGTCAGGCAAGAACTGGGAGCTGAGACCCTGTGGGTATAGGCCTGGGTGAGACTGGGACGGGAGAGGCCCTGTTGGTGCACTTGCAGCCTTGGCACCAGATTCAAATAGATCTTCATGATAATCACTGCAGGAACACTGAGGTGATCCAATTAGCCCACCATGGTCATTACCCTCACAGGATTGACAGGGCAGTTTCCACAGTTACCAGCTTTACTGGATAAAGATTCCATGCTATCTCCTGTCTATACTCTAGACCATAGCTCATCCATCATCCAAGTGCTACAAACTCTGTCCTAGAGGGGAAAATTCCAAAGAAGAAAGATTTAGCAAAGACTTTCTCCAAGCTCTCATTATCTCCAGTCCCTCTGGTTACTAGTAGTTGTCTTGTTGTCTGTCTGGGATTATGAAATAAAATCAGGATAAAATAAATTCAAGATGGCTGAAATTCTGGCCACCAGGATGACTTCAGTTATGCCATATATAGCAGGATGTGGAAAGAGGGTTTAGGCATGTCAGAATGCATGCCGCCTTCTCTTCAGGCTAATGTATACACACAGTAAATTATGTGCTAAGCAGGGTCTTTACTGAGATACTGTCAGAACAGCATCCTGAGGACAGCAGTGCTGTATTGAGTGTGATCTAGCCCAACAATTACTTCAGCCCAGGAATCTGGGATTTATGGATGGCATTTAAAAAAAATGAAAAAGAAGCGGGGGATAATATGATGTAGCTTTGGATTGACAAAACTTCCAGGTAGGACTTCAACAGAAGGTTTTTTAATGAGATAAGCATGCAAAATACATGTGAGGAGCATATGTGGGGAGCATAGCAGAAAATTGCTCTTATGTGTAATAAATATAGTTTTCCTATACAGAATATTATCAAATTCTGTCTCGGTGTTTTGCCTATTTAAACTGTTTAGGACTATCAGGAGGTACCAGTATGTCCCTAGTGCAAAAAATAGCATGTTATTTATTTCTTCTGACTTGACTTTATCCCCACATGCCCACAAGGATCAATAACACTGTGTCTAGCAGAGCAGGAATATCAACAAATATTAGCTGGCTGGGGCTCATGCTTGTCTTTTATCTCCTTTAGATAAATTTAGATAAATTAGATAAATAGCATGTCTCGTATTTATTTCTGTATCCGCAGAATGCAATTGCAACTTCACACAAACTAGCAGGGTGCTGCTTAGTTGCTGCAGGTTACTTGCATTTCCAGCCTGTAGCTGGAAAGGGCCTGAAGTGAGAAGAAGGAAGTGGGAAAGACGCTGTCTTAATTTGGCTAGGACCTTACCTCTGTCACCTTGGCTGTCAGTAGTTGGACTTTCTCATGAAACAGGGAAGTGTATCTTTCTGTTGGTTTAAACTGGTACATACGTCTGTCTGCTTGTTAAAAGGAATTTCATGCTGAGAGTACATGATGCAAATGCTCATAAAGTTCACTGGCTTACTGGTTAGGGTGAAGATGTTAACTTTAACGTACCTGAAATCTTCCATACTTTGGCAGTCTGAAATCTTAGCAGAGATAATGTAACCTTAAGCACTGTTAGGACAACTGTTTTAGGTTGCCTAGCTTCACTATACACCTGTATAACTTCAACTTAGCAATACTTCTCATTAAAATCATGGATAGTTCCTCAGGATGAGACGTACAGAATGTTTTTTAAGCTACCAGTTATATTCAACATCATGCACACAACTGGGTAGAAAGACATAATGCTGATTGAAAATATCCATTTACTTTTTCTTCAATGTCTCTGCCTCTGAGGAAACATCTTATATTTTGTAGTGCTTAGCAGCCTGATTTGTGACTATCAGGGTGGGAGGTAGCTTTGACGCAAAACTAATGCAACCAAATGTGTTCTACTGAAATATGTTAGAAGTGAGCAAATTTATAATCTAAGAATGTGAGACTCTATTAAAGGCTCACCAAGATTCTTAATAATTTTCTAGAGTTCTAAGTGGGTGAATATCTATTTAAATTCTAACAGATGCTTAAAAAGCAAAGCTTTAAACATAGATGTTGCTATTTTCTGCAGGGATTTCTCAAAGGAGAGTAAAGATCAAATTTGTTCTACTCCTTGTTTTACAGGATAATTGGTCACCTGCTGGTAACTCAAACTCCACTTACTTTGTGAAGCCCTAGAGAAATCCTTTAACTGTGGTCCTGATTTGGTTGTTGCTTGGGGTTTTTTTTTTGTTTGTTCTTCTATTATTAGCAACTATTTTCCCCTTAAGTGCCCAGAAAAACAGCTAAAAGAGAAAAAAGCAAAGGCATAATGACAAAGGAAGAGATGATGAAATATAGAGCAAAACACTGAGTATTTTCCAGCAACCAAGGACTGTAAAATATGAAATATGTTTTTTTAATGCACCAAGTAGTACAAACACTGGATTCTTAAGTATATAAGTAGGCATGATAATAATGCAGAAGAAAAGATTCACTGGGTATATAAAATGAAGAAATGAAAGAAAAAAAAAAAGGCATGTAAATGAAGCTTAGCAGGGAGCATAAAAAGTTAAGGAAGCATAAAAGTGAAATTTTACAAAATAGTGACTTGCTTACTGGTTTTGTCACAGACCCTCATCATAAACTTCTCAGCAATTATGCACAGTCTTCAGACACAGAGTTAATAAAAATGAAAGTTATCGTACCAGAGAAGCTTCACTGCAGTTATAGAGTTGCAAAGGTCACACTTGCCCAACCAAAAGAGAATTTTGAGGTTTTTTTTTGGTTAATTTCAATGAATATTTGGATAAAGGGGACATTTGCTGGTGTTTTATTTGAGGGTGGGTGGGGTGGGGGGTGTAGGGTATTTTCCCCCCATAATGCTCCTCTAGCAGAAAACATGTGATACCAGTAACAGCAGGATCAGTGCTGAACTTGATTGGAAGGGAGTGAGATATGTGGCCATAAAGTCTTAAAAGATACCAGAAGATTTTATTATTACTTTTAAAATAGGAGTAGCCCCTTGGGAATAAGGTATTTACTAGAGGGATTGGTGTTCAGATATACTCTTTGGACCCTAGAAATCTTTCCAGCTAGTTGTTGCCACTGTAAAAAACTGCAAGTGAGCCTAATTAGGCTGCCAATAAGAATTTATTTATGATCCTTTGTCTGTGAAACCCCTATGAAATAGGTTCATAAAATGTAATCCTCTATAATCACTCAGCTACAGTAAAATGCCTGTAGCATAAAATCTAACAAGCAATGTTTGTACCTCTTCCCTCCCATTACTATGATATGCTTATTCCTAAAAGGAGTAACTTTGTAAATTTTGTTGTTGTTTTCTGCTATGGAGAAGTAAAGATGTCTTTCCCCTGTGCCTATATTTTGAAGTTAATGTACAGTCAAATTTTAGTTGAAAAATGGTGTTAATTTATTGTCAAAAGCCAATCTGGTTTCTTAATCTTTGCTGCCAAAATCTTTCACTAGAAATGTTTCAGTTTGTTTTCTAAAGTTATAGTTGTGCCACTTCCACAAACTCCTACTCCCTAGCCCTCGCTCCTGGGGGGTCTAATGACATTAATCATGATTAAAATGGAAAGTACTGGAAAGTAAAGCAAAATGACAACAATCTTGATGAAGAAAAATCATATGGAGTGCACAGACAGTGTTTAGCTTGATGGAAAATTGCACAATAATCCCTTTAGCCACTACTTTTAAAGTTGCTGTTTTGATGTCAGAGTAGTGTCTACTCTCTGGAAAGCATAAAGCAGAGAGGGTTTTATTAATGTTTGGTTTTACTGAGGTTGCTATTAGGGGCTATCATTCTGCAAAACATAAGTTGTACATGTGGCTACAGGCTGATAAAATTACTTTCATTCATTAGATTACAAATCTCTCTGAAGAAATAGCACTGAGATTTTCCAGCAACTACGATTCAAATAATGCTTAGTTTTTACTGGTCCAATAGTACAACTTTAGCCTGAGGCTTGATTTCTGCTGGGAGTGGTGCTCTCAGGTGACTGCACAAAATAGGAAAAGCAACAATTTGTTATCCTTTAATACACATGACCAATAACACTTCTGAGAGGAAGCACATTGGGAAGGGAGAATTCTGTTTAGCAGAAATTACTGGGCAGAAGGGTATGAAACATAAATACCACTTATGTTAAATTTGATTTACTAAAGTACTTGGTGTTCAAAACTGTGTGAAACATTCAAAGCACTTTGGGTGTCAGGGAGTCCATGAAGATGAACTTTATAACTCTGCTTTGCTAGACTGTAGGCAAGAACAGTATCTACTTCATCAGTTTAAACTAGAAATGTTTATATACTATTAAATAAGTCTGCTTCATCTTTTAACTGTGATTATGACATTATTTTTATATTCAGGAGGTTTCAAAGTGACTTCTGTGTGTCTAAGTATGCATTACATTGCCTAAAAGGGGAAAAGGAGGCTATGTAGTCATTCAAGTAGCAGCAGTTATACCTGTACTTCCATTAATGCTTTGACCAATGGACCGCATGATACAGCTTGTCTCTTGACTACTGTGGATGCTGAAAATTTCACTAATTCAAAAAGCAACTAAACAAATTCATAAAAGAGAAATTTTGTATTAACTGTTTTATTAAGGGTTGCTAAATACAAATACTTCTTCCTCAAGGTGCTTCTGAATGTCAAATAACTGGAGACTGGAAGAGTTAGAAATTGTTGCCACATAAGCAGTATGTCAATATAACGCGTTGTAATAAAGGCTAAATCTCTTACTGAGTGGATGCAGAATGCTGAACTAATGCTGAAAACAGTTTACTTAATCCTAGAAAGAACAGAATATAAGAAGGAATTATGATTTACAAAGTGGCAATGCTCAATTCTCCTTTATAAATACAACAGCTCATAGGTTCCAGGTAAGTCAGTGTAGTTGTTGCAGAGTTTAAATCAACCTGGCAAACTGTAACAGGTTTAAATTCAAGAACAGCATATAAAATTCCCCTTTAACTAATTAACTTTAATCTTGTTAATGTCCTTGATTATTTTTACAAATTTTTTCCACTAGGCTCACCAGAAAAGGCATCCATTCCTTAAAGATGGGCCTAGAGAATTTATTGAAAGTACCTTGCTACAGATAAGTTAGTGTGTTATCTTTAATGTTGTTTTGAAAACCCTATGGGATCAAAAAAAAAAAAAAATAAAATTCTAGTGTGACGTGGCTGTGAAAAAACTTAGCATTTTTGGGTCTTCATACAAGGGACAACAAAGGCATTGGGAATTCTGGGTTGCAGCATGTAGCAGCTAGCTTGGCTTTTGCTCAAACTAAATAACATGCCTATGACTTCAGCCATGGTGTGTGCACATATGGGAATGACAGCTACCTTGTACTGTCAAAATACGGGCATGAAGCTTTATGAACAAGCTCCTACCTTCAGTGCAAATATGCATGGCAGAATCTGAGAAACAACAGACCGTGGAATTGACATGATAAAGGTATGTAGGCTCTCCTACTTGGGTAGTAGTTTATCTGAGGTTTGCTGATCCTGCTTGCCAAGTATGTGAAGGCACTATCCGAAGGAAACACTGAATCCCATGACCTCAAGTCTGCCACTTGAGGTGCCTTCCCAGCGCTGAGAGCATGACCATTTGTCATGTTGTGTTGCTACTGACATATCTACTGCACGCTTCTTGCACTTGTGTGCTGATATTTGGGGTTTTAATGCAGAAATATGCACCTTTAACATCCACAGTAATTTGTTGTATAAGTGAATTGTAGTTGCCGTGGAATCCTAATGGAGAAACGTTGTTGACACTTCTTGCTCCCCTCACCTGTCTCTCCCTTTGTTTAATTCAAATGTGATTCTTTCTATATCCTGAAATGAAGGGGAAAAGATGACCATTAAAAAATAATTCTCCTTGTGATGTTATTATCCAGCTTAGTATGCATCATAATTTGATAAAGTTCTCACCTGAAATAGGAGAAAAAAACATATAAAATAAGTCTTTTTTTTAAAAAGATTAATATAGGCTAAATATAAGTCTTTTTTCACCATTGGCATAATTACGGATAAAATAAAAACAACTGGCATCCATTTTTGTGAAGAAGGAATGGTATTTACTGGGGGGAAAAAATTACTTAGATGTTCTAATTTATTGTTTCATATTTGGATTTACTAATAGCTCCACTTATACAGAGTGGAGAATCCTATTATTTGGGTCCTGTGAGATACATGATTTAATAATCAGCTTTGACTGCTGTTAGGAACTCTGCTATTTGACTGCTATGATAGTATTTGTCTTAGCCAAAAATTTTGTGCAGTACTATATATATATCTTGGCCTGCTAAAGAGTCAGGACAAAACCTAAAAATTCTCTGTTATTAAAATGAGATTCTGCCACTTGTCTGGAGATGAATATGTCAAGCACAAACCGAAGATCAGCCAAATAAATACCTTCTTTTTTTGGCCTTCTATAGCTTTTAGGACCAACTTACCATCTTGCTTGTGATGCAACCAAAATAGAACACCTTTAATATATGAAGGTAAAGTTGCTAGAACAACTGATAAATGTTTCCTTACTCACAGGGAAGGAGACAAGGATTATATTTTTAGTCTTTAGACATGGGAGAATAGAATTATGGGTTGCTTGGGTTTTTTTTTTTTTCCTTCTAAACTGACTTGCTTTATTGGCAATAAAGCTCATTTTTCTTTTAAAGTGGTTACAAGGCTGCTCTTCCAAAGGCTTTCATCTCTTAATTCAATTTCCAGATTTTTCTCAATAGGCTCTAAACCACCAACTAAAACAAATTGCTGCTACCTGCTGTAGTCAGTCCACCTTCACTGTCATTCAATTACAAATTTTTCAGCAGTATTACTGTCTAAATATTTACCTAATTCTGTTCCCTCAAGGAGAGGCTCACTCTAATGACTTTATTTATGCTGCAGGGGATTTGGTCCCATGCACTTACCATTTATTGTTCTTGTTAGTATACAGGTGATGCTCTTCCCAGAGACAAGAGAACTTTCTCTGTCATAAAAACTTGAGTAAAGTTCAAGTTACTCATTATTTGGTATTGGAAGTGAAAAGTAAGGGTCCATGTATTAAAAACCTGGACACATTTTGATTTATTTTTCCAGTTTGTCAACAGTTTGGCTTATCTGTTCCCTAATGTTAATTGGTTAAAGCATTAACAAGTAATTAACTGCTTTCTGAAATATTTTTAAGTGTAGTTTTGGCTGTATATTTTGTTCTTCATTGGAACTGCCTGTTAATTTCAGGATCTATCTACCTATTTAGCCACATGGATGCGTCTTCTGACTAAATAATCTTTCCTTCCCTGTTCTCAAACTAAAGGTTCTGTTTTCCTCTGATTTCTTCATCTATGCTACTCTATTCAGTTACAACGCAGAAAACTTTTCAGCAAAGATTTGAAGAACACCTTTAAACAGCTTTTTTTTTTTTTCTTCAGAGGACAAAATACACTTAAAAAATAATGGATTTATTTTTAGAAAACTTTTCAAATGGCCACTTAAGAAAAAAATCAGTGTTTGTTAGAGGTGCAACTCCTAAAAATAATACTGAGATGCTTCTTTTGGTCAACGTCTTAGAAAGTGAAACTCCTAATCATGTTTGGTGTTCTCCTTCAGAGATCTTGGCTGTGTATTATCCGATGAATGTGTATTTCTGTTCTTCTCCCTGAACAATGGGTAAAGCTTCATTCAAAGGAAGAGAGAAAATATCTTTTGTCCTGTACTAAAAAACTCACCTACAAGAGGTGGGCACCATTGTCCTTACCTGAGAAGGGCATGAATTTGGGTCTTCTCCTTCCAAAAGGAAGTTATATAGCCTGGTTGAGATCACTATTTTCTCTGGTTGGGGTTTCAAGGGAGCAAGCTAATCTCTCTTTCAGAGGTCTAGATGCTCCTTTTGAAAGATATGGATCCTGGAAGACAAGGATATCTTTTTGCAGTTAAATAGAGTACATATAAAAACCTACACTCTGGGGCATATGTAAGTTTCTTCAGTATTTCTTATTGGCTATCTTTAAATCCCAGCTGGAGATCACTTATTCGAAAGTTTAGGTACCCAAGGTGGAAGTTTAGGGTTCCATTATTAACAGATTTATTGCTGCTTATCTCAATTTGCATGAAGAAAGAACCTTTTGCCTCTCTTTTTTTTTTTTCTTTATAGCCCAGGCATGGAAAACACACAGAACATACTTTTTAATAGAGACTCTCCCATCTACTTGTACATGAATACTGGCAGAATTACCACCATAAAGGGTGTGTGGCAGGCCTTTATCTATGTAGGGCTTTAGGAAAGTGATCCAAATGAGAACAGGTACAGACCTTTATTCCTGTTACAAACCCATACTCTTACATTTACCAATTTTAACTGTAATCATCACTGATGTCTCACCCTGCCTGTGCAACATTCTGTAACTCTCATGGCTTTCATCTATCTGCAGTATGAGATAGCTCTGGAGAATTCAGCACAAAAATATTAGTCGGGCAGGACAGCAGCTTCTCAGCCTTCCTAAGCTTATTAGATGGTTGAGGAAAGGAGTACAGGATTTCCCCTGAAAATACTGGCTATTGTGAAAACATTCAGACAGCTGCATGCTGTGTTTTAAATATATACAAATAATATTACTTCAGTCAGGATAGATTTACACTATGTTATTCCCTATTGAATCAGATTTTTATATTGGTTTATTAGTTATTCTTTTATTCATAGGCAGCTAATTGTATTAACTCCATCCCAGCCGAAACCATGACATAGTACCATGTGGGGCCATTTTCAGGGCACTAGAAAAATGTAAATACTGTTCATTTTTGTTTGGATCTTATAACACTACAGTACAGAGGTTAGGTTTTTCTGATTTGGAGCTAAGCCAATATAAAAAATACCTGCCCAAGATAAATCTGTTTCACCATTTAAAAGAAACTTATTCAAGATTTATTCCATAACCTTCACAGAAATGTCATTTTTAAAAGGAAAAAATGTTTGCCTGGTGAAGCTATAGCCTTCAACATTAACATTTAAATGCTAAATTTAAAAGCCAGAAGACCACATTCTGAGACGTGCTAGATGTTTTGTTTTCGTTTACTTAAGAGACAGATCAATGATGTAGGATGACATGTTGTGGATTAATCTCAGTGTGTTGAGAACTATGAATATTCAGAGTAAGCCTAATGATAAGGAGAAAATAAAGCATGTGGCTCATCGTCTCTAATATGTTTTGGCACTGAAACCTCAAATTAAAAATGTGTGAAATGAGAGAAAACTCTTCTTTGGTAAATTCTCTAGGTTTTTTGTTACTGGATCTTCAGTAATTGCTTTAGCTATTAAATTTTTAATTTCAACTGACTACTGATGCAATTAAGATAATAAAATAGCCACAACTGGCAAATGCCTACGTTGTACTTTTTAACTAAGGTGAACAAGCATGCATATTAAAACACCTCAGTGTAGTCAACTGCCTTACTTCAAGATTCAGTTACAGATTGTAATACTGAGAAAACAGTTTCAGGTGGGAAGGTGACTGTGTGGGGTTAGAGGGTTGGAACATAAAATTCACAGGGCTTAATTTCTTCAAGTAAGGGAGCTAGGTGAACATCTCTTCAGAATGTGGAAGAAAGTAAAATATGGAATAATATGGGAACTAAAATATATAAATAAGCAATCCATTATCTTCAGAAAAAAAATACCATCCACACAACTGCATGGTTACTAATCCGACTTAATGCTAAGAAAGTTCACGCAACAACATTTGACAGGAACAAAAACTGAATAAATAAATATTATATAGAAACTGATTGATACGTATTGCCTCTCTGCCAAAACTAGGTATGCCAAATTCATCTTATAGGCTTTCCTGACCATTTCGAGAAAGAAAATGTTGCAAATTTAACAGCAGTCATTCTAACAGCTGTTCAAAGATTAAGCTGATTGAATTGCCTTTAGACCATGAACCTGAATTAGGAAAACAGATTCTTCACGAGGTAATGGAGACAGGCTTTCAGATGGCTAAAATATAGGTTGCTAAATCTTTCTGTTACTTGGGGGGCTGGGGGAAGGGTGTGGAAACCAAACCACCAACAACAAAGACCACAAAAAAACCCAATAAACAAACAAAACTCCCAAACCTCTGGAAAATGACTTGGTTTGTCCAGAAGGGAGGCATGCTACAGCCATCTAGAAGAGAACAGCAGTTATAAAAGGGTGCCTGAGCAGATATGTCTCAGGGCTTCCCTTTCCAAGCCTTTTCTTGGCTTGAGTCCAAATATGGAGTGATCTTCTGAGAATGCAACAGTAGAGGAAATACTTGATGCTTTTTATGCAATAACCTTGGATTGTGACATTCATGAAGCAAAGGCTCCTGTTCTAGATGTTCCTAACCTCATGGGACTTGAACCTAGAGATCCTATAGCCCAAGAGCTGCCCTGACCATAAGGCAAGATTAGGTGAAGTTTTTCCTTTGCTCCTGCTGAAGCTAGGAGACAGTCCAGCAAGGCATTCAAATTTATATGGCTTAGGGGAAAAGTTAGCAATTTCTTCTCTAAACCAGTTCTCCACA
Organism: Phalacrocorax aristotelis; assembly: GCF_949628215.1. Classification (NCBI taxonomy): domain Eukaryota; kingdom Metazoa; phylum Chordata; class Aves; order Suliformes; family Phalacrocoracidae; genus Phalacrocorax; species Phalacrocorax aristotelis. The sequence continues at coordinate 32,288,411 of NC_134277.1, read as the reverse complement.
CTGAACTACAGTTTTAGGCCAAGGGTTCTTGTGGGTTGTGTTATTTATGTGGGATTTATTGATTAGTTTTTTTTTTTCCCCTGACTTCTTCCATCCTGACTCTAAATTAAATTGCAAAAACATTTTGCACTGCAGCACGACCAGAAATCAAAAATGCATTAGAAACAAATTTGCTTTGTCTTTTGTATTCTTGGAGTACAGAGGCTCAGCTTCAGCTGCGAAGAAGAAAAAAAAAAGGAAAGGATTTTTTTCATTCAGAATATTTCAAAAGCCAGATAATAAGAAACTCAGATGTGAAAAATGTAGATTTCAAATCTGCAAGTACAGCTTAGAATTCAAGATTATTTCTTGTGGAAGTCTTTAACCTCTAGCCCTGTGTATTCAAAATACGTACTGAAACTCTGTTTGATGTAGTTTTAATGATGCAGGTCATGATTTGTTCTTTTACAAATGCCAGGAGAAGGAAAAAGTATGTATGTTGCTGTTATCAAATATTTACCACCAAATGTATTCTATGCCTCAGAGGTGTGAGTCATGTTTCAGTCGTCTGAATGAAAATTTAGGTGAATAAGGCTGGTTTTCCATTGGCCTCAGCTGGTGATGATGTACAAGGGAATTCCATGTCTAAACTTCCTTTATGGTTTTTCTTTTCCTAACATGACACCAGGATTACTATTTTTTAAGTGGACTTGATGATTAAAGAAAAATAGTTTTCCATTTATAAACTGATAAAAACATTTTTAAATATATTTGGACGATAAATAATGTTTTTTGTACTGTTCCTAATTATACTTCCTTTTATTTCTGCCCTTCTAATTGCTTGCATGTACAAATATTGCATGCCAAATCAGCTGGGAAATTTAACACTGAGATGAAGTCAAGAAAGTGACTTCTCACATTCGTGCTTATTTTTGTCCAAGCTGTATGTGAATGATGTTGGAGAATTAGGTTTCACAGTTCTTCTTATAGTTGCATATCAAATTAATTAGTTACTCAATACAGTACCTAATGTTGTGCATCTTACTTCAGTTTGCCTTTTGGAGTCAATCTCTGCACTGTTGCAGTGGAGCTTACTGGTGGTACATTCCTGGATGCTGATGCGTTGATAGAAATGGTAGGGAGGGTGTCTTTTGCTAGTTGAGATGTCAGTGGCTGCTCTCTCTGTTTGACAGGCAATGTAAATCATTAAAAGTGATGTGTTTAACTTTCATAGCTTCCACTTCACCCTTACTTCCTGCACAAATAACTTGGCAGTAGCATCAGCAAGAAGCCAGTATACGCCAAATATTCATGTCTTATAATGGCAATAATGGTATTCATGCTCATCCATTAAGTGGTCTTACTGTCTGTCTATGCTTTAGAAGAAAAGTAAACATTATTTGATTTCTACAATGTGTCGTTCCTGGGAAAAAAAATCCAGATTAACAAGAACGTGTTTCTATGGAACTACGGTGCTGAGTATTTTTATGTAGCAGATGCTCTTACAGTTTTGTTTTCGTAGGTACTATTTTCAGTCCTTCAGAAATATTAAAAAAAAACCAAACCCAAACCCTGTCTTCTTAGGTTAAGATGCACATCACTATCTGGTGCCAACAATGGTCTGCTTTTAATGCTGCCAACGAGTATCTTCTCGAACAAATAATGCTCAACATGTTCCCTACTAATGGGAAATTTCTTGGATACGTGCCTAGTGTGTTGAAAGATCTGCAAAGTTTAAGGCTGCTATGAAAGACAAACACAATCCCTTCTAAAACTTACACTGATACCAAAGCACATCTCCTTTAATACATTCCTTTTAACAAAATCCAAATCTATCACAGACAGTTTTCACAAAAAAAGTTTTGCTTTTCATAGGGCAATAGCTATTTTTTGAAGAGAATAGATGGAGTGACCCAGGAGATGATCTATATAGAAGATTCCAGTTAGAAAGCCTTTTAACCCTAGTAGGCAAGGGCATTAAAAAAGGCAATTGAACCAAGATGAACTCTTAGTAGTAGTAAGACTATTCTGTTTTTTAAACTTTAATCAGTATAATTGTGGTTTAAAAATAATTTTCTAGGGATATAATAGATTCTTTATTACATAAGGCCCTTAAGTCATGATTAAACATGATTAATTGTATTGCAGCTCACAAGTTTTTTGTCATAATACCAGGCAGGCTGAAGTAGTGAAATAGTGGAGTTTGCTATATAAATTGTAAAGAAACCCAAAACATTACAGTGTCAGAATTTCTGTCTGAAAAGCAGAGAGACAGCACAATAAAGTGTATATAATCGCAAGAGTTCTGAAAATCAAGCAACTTATCCTCCTTGGTTAAGATTTAAGGTTTTGCATGTCTCTCTATCCTGCAGGGTTTTTTTCATCTAGCTTATTTCTATTACTAATGAGAATGCTGGCACACGTACGATGTTTTCTATACAGAAAATCCCCTTGATAAAAGGAAGAATATAGGAGCTGGACTCTCTAAAGGCAGAGAGAGAAAGCTTTGTATGGAATTTGGAGGTACTGGAGACCTATCCTAGACTGGACATGACATTGGGTCACCCCATGATCAGGAAATATGTTTTCCTCTTAAAAATCAATTATCATTCTCTTTCTGAGGTCCTTTGTACGTTTGTTTCTCCTGTTAATTTCTCTTTTTACTCAGAGTTTGTCCTTTAGTTATCTATAATTTATATGCAGTGACATTTTGTTAATTATTGTTTTCTTTCATAGATTTGCTTACTTTCTCCTTACTTCATAAAAGTTTTATCTTCTAGGTTTTCCTCCTATTCTCCCCATAAATATATATACATTTATATGTATTTGAGGTTTAACAAGGCGAAGTGCCAGGTCCTGCACTTGGGTCACAACAACCCCAAGCAACACTACAGGCCTTGGGAAGAGTGGCTGGAAAGCTGTCCAGCAAAGGGGGACCTGGGTGTGCTGGTTGACAGCCGGCTGAACATGAGACAGCAGTGTGCTCAGGTGGCCAAGAAGGCCAAAAGCATCCTGAATTGTATCAGCAATAGTGTGGCCAGCAGGAGCAGGGAAGTGATTGTAACCCTGTACTCTGCACTGATGAGGCCACACCTTGAATATTGCATTCACTTTTGGACCCCTCACAAAAAAGGATATTGAGTTCTTCACCTCAAACTGGAGTGTATTTGGAGAAGGTCAGCAAATCTGGTGAAGGGTCTGGAGAAAAAGTCTTATGAGGAGCGGCTGAGGGAATTGGGGTTGTCTAGCCTGGAGAAGAGGAGGCTGAGGGGAGACCTTATCGCTCTCTACAACTACCTGAAAGGAGGTTGTAGTGAGGTGGGGGTCAGTCTCTTCCCAAGTGATAGGATGAGAGGAAATGGCCTCAAGCTGTGCCAGGGGAGATTTATATTGGATAGTAGGAAAAAATTATTTACTGAAAGAGTGGTCAGGGATTGGAACAGGCTGCCCAGAGGGGTGGTGGGGGTCACATCCCTGGAGGCGTTCAAAAAATGTGTAGACATGGCACTTCAGGACATGGTTTAGGAGGCATGGCAGTGTTGGGCTGATGGTTGGACTAGAATATCTTAGAGGTATTTTCCAACCTTAATGATTCTATGATTCTATATATTCATATATAAAATATTATATAGTTGTATATAATAAATATATATTATACACATGTAATATGTATTATGTATATTTTATATGCATGTTTTATACACATATATACAGATACATATTTGTATGTGTGTATATAATATATGTACATACAATTATATACTTATATAAAATATAATATATACATTTTGTTTTACAAAATTCTGTTTCCCTTGCTATGCTTTTTCCCTTTTCCATTTCTTTCCTTTTCCTTCATTGCTATAGCTCATAGAACTTTCTTCCCCTTTGCTTCCTTCTTTGCATTGCTTTTCCTCCTCTTCCGTTAACTGAACCAGTATGAATATACAGATCTATTCAGTGTAACACTAGCTACATGCTGCTAGACTCATAATATAGCCACAAATTTCTTTTGTATTTCAGCACTGAGTATAAGTAATTTATAAAGATTCATAATACCCCAAACAGAAAACATTTCACTTAAAAATCATTCTCTGAAGAAACCAGTACCATATTGTTGAAAGTCTGAAACTCATATTAGGTTTGTACAGCAATATGTTCAGACATCTGCATAGGCAAATGCTTCATAAACTCTAAAGTACTAAAAAAAAAAAAATACCATGAGTCACACCTAGTCAGATAAATAAGAGGCCGATCATAAAAACATGAGGAAAACAAGACATAAGTGTAAATAGAATTTCAGGGTGAAAGTTATAGTATGCATTTTGAATCAGTTATATGGTGAATTTAATGAGATTAAAGTTTAATCTATATTCTCCTTGAAAGTGGAGCACATTGATATACATGCAGACTAAGTCAGTTGAAGAAGTTTTGAAAAAAGCACCAAAGGAAAAACGGTGTTACAGAATTAGGAATTAGACTAAATGAAACAACATTGAGTTATTTTCCATCCACTTTTAAATTCCTTCTGAAACAGCGCTTCTAGGAATTTAGAATCTTACCAAACTGTAGTAAAGGTATATTGAAGGCGTTGTAATGCATTGGACAGACGCGACACTGTTTGCTAGTCCAGACACGTTTTTTGGACTACTGAAGTACATAGAAGTGCATTCAAATTTTCAAATGAAAACTCTTACTAAAGTGGAATGCTACTTTATTTATTAAATACCATGGCTAAACTGAATTTCTCAGCGCTCCTGGGAGATCATTTGTCTTACGTATTTTGGTTTAGATTATAAGGTCAAATCCAACAAGTATACAAGAAAGAAAAATATCTCTGCAAGAAATATCAACATTGAGGTTTTTATGACTAACAGAGCACTCCATTTCATTAATAAAACAAAGGGTTGCTTAATTATATTTTCTTTTTCTTTCTTCAAAAGAGTACAGAACATTTTTTCTTCTCCTGAAGTTTTCTAAACTGAAGAAAATAAGTCTGAATTGCAGTTTACTGGACATTGGTTTTCTTTGTTAAACTCTTTTCTCTTTTTATCTTTCTATTTCCATTCACCAAAGTTCTTGCATTCAGCTTTCTCTTTCCTCTGGAGTGATTCTCACTCCAAAATCTGATTTCAAAGAGCTGAATAAGAAAGGATGAAGTATTTGCATTGTGAGAACAATATTTGTCAGAAAGTCCGATGCACGCTAAAGCACGCTTCACTATGACAAGAACCATTTTCAGTGCTGGGTGGTGCAGCATAGAGACATCAACAGGAGTTCTGCTGGCAGCAAAATGAATTAAGCATGGTTTCATAAAAACCTGTCTCCTGGCTGAATTTTCTCACAGTTAATATAGTGAAAACTATCATTAAAGGGTGTCCACCTCTGTTCCTCCTCCCACCCCGTGGTTGGAGTTTTCATACTCTTTCTGTCCTTCTGTTTTCTAATGAGAGTTGAGCTCAGTGGGAGGCATTAGTGAGTTTTTCCTTTAACCAACCATGTACTTCACAAACCTTTTAAGAATATATTACTATTAGGGTTTGTAATTCTTAGAAAAATTGGGGGAAATCAGACCATATATTCAGTTGGGAGTAAATGAAAAATCTGTGTAAGTTTATGTATTACAGTACACACCTCAGTTTCTTGGAAGTCAGGCTAAAACATGTTTCTGTTAGCATGTGATGATGCTAGAATTCGTGCATTAGAGAGGTCAGACAACAGTACACTGCTAACAGCAAGCTGTGGACTGAGCTGTAGGCAAAAGAAATGTAGTGAATAGGAGGAACGGCTTGAGTAAAAGATTGTCACCTACATTATTCTGTCTGCAGGCAGCTATAACCATTCTTCATCTGTTGACAAATGGTCTGACACTTCTAGGATATAACCTGATCTTGCTTTGAGGTTAGTGTCATACTCCTCAGGTCTGGTGGGGAGTCCAGCTGAGGAGCGTTTTCAGTTCTGTAATACCCCTCTCTATTTTATCACTTTTTTTGAATTTACTTTTGGAAAATAAAGATATTTTACTGCTATCAGCAGCATTTGGGGGGGGGGGGGCAGGGAGGGAAATAAAAGCATTCAGCATGCAAGCAGCATTACACTGATAGAGCACAAAGGCAGGCTTCAATCCCCCCAGCTTTGTCTCTATAGCTGCTCATAAGCCTTTAACGCTTCAACCAGATGAACAATGTGCAGCCTTGCTGAGTGTATACACAGCAGCAGCTCCTTGATTAAGCTCATTGGAGGCAGAAAGATGGCAGGAACTCTTTGCCCTGATTTCTTTTAAGGCTTTGGAGCCTGAGTAACTGCAGTTAAAGAACTGTCTCTCGTCCTTTTCAAATAAAACAGGAATCGCCTTCACTTCTTACGACCAGAAACAGCGTATCGATGATTTTAGATAGGAAGCTGAGGAAGTGCCTGGTAAGTCTTCAGTGGGTGATCTGGGCTTTAAACCAGTACGCTGTCAATGCTTCAAATGTGCAGGCGAACAAACACGATAAGTATTTTGGACACGTCTTTAATAGGATGCTGGAGCTGGAGAAATCTAGTTACTACAGTCAGAGAAGGGCAGAGAGACTGATGAAAACAAAGCACATGATGACAGTGGAAAACAGGCATGAAGGGAAAAAGCTGACAGAAAACATTTGTAAATTGTGCCGAAGTTGAGGAAAAGAGGATAGGAAGGGAGCATAAACCAGGCCTGTTTTGTTTCCTGTGTCACTTTAATAAGCCCTCAGATCCTAGAGCTCGTGGATAAAAGGGCTGAAAATGAGGATTGCTATATGACAGATTTTAGAATTAATGTAACGGGCTTGAATAATGCAGTTACCGCCTCTTTTTTTCTTTTATTTGTGTAGAAGAATAACATATTTTGAAGTGAAAGCAATAATTCCATAGTATGAGTTTTAATAACTCTCTGCTTCACTTGCTAATGAAAAAGCAAAGTGAGCTAGTGGTAGGACCAGGTCTGGGCTTTAAGAAACAAAGGCTTTGTATTTTATTCTCTGTGGAACTGTGGGTAAGTCATTAACAGGTCCACAAAGAAAAGTGGGTGTTTAGAGGCTACAGGCATAATAGCTATTTGACTCCAAGGGTCTTCATCTAGACTGAGATACCACTGAATTGATTCTTCTAATTACAATTTATAACACACATATATACAACACAATTGAAGCAAACAAAAATCAGTAGTTATTAACAGCTGCAGATTTTTGTGTACTCAGAATAGAAGCCATTTAAGTTCATGCTCTCTGACTTTAAAGCTTTGTTTATGTAGATAATTTTGTTGTCTTCATGTTAATTTCTTTGAAGGTATTAATATTCTACAAAATAGTTTTTTAGACGTTTGGGTATGTAGCTAGACTTTAGTATTTGAATTCCTAGCTGAGAAAACCTTTGGTATGTTTGGGTTTTTATATACTGTTTCTTGCTGTGATTTTTGAGTGTTGTATAAAATATTATGACTTAACGTAAGTCATGTGAGCTTTCTTTTTCCATTAATCTCCTCTATGTTTCTTCTTTCTACACTTCTAAGAGATGTCTTCTATTGTTAACAAAATTATACTGCTTTGAATGTAATGTATGAATATACAGAAGGTATTGTTTTTGAAAATAGTCTGGTGTATGTTCTAGAAGAATGTCAGAATCATGTTAATTTCTGTTAACTTCAGCTTTATATTCCAATATGCCACCAAAAATAACCAAGGAGTCATACCTGTTTTCAGCCTCTAGGTCATTCAATTCCCATAATAGAAATATTGAGCTGGCATTGCTCATTTTTCTTCTTACCTGGGAATTCTAGCATAAGGAAACTTAGTAGGAATTCAGTTGATTCCTACTCATCTAGTTACTGGATCTGAGCTAAGAGTACAGTTAGTAAAACTGGTTACCTAAAATGGTGATGTAAAAATAAATAAAATTTTGAAGACATCACCATATATTTACAACTAAGAAGGAATTGTAAAAGGCAGCAATTTTTTGTAGTGTATTTAAGGTAGCAAAGCTCCCATTATGTTGGCCAGATTAGCTAGTAGCTATTTCTGTTTTCATGCCAGTATGCTAAGCATACTAGTTCAATAGTTCAGAATATTCCTGAGCTTCAGGTATGCTGGAGCTATCCTAACGCTACAACAGAAAAGCACGGGCAAGTACTTCCTTTTGGGAGTTCACCAGTTTACATATATTTTTTTTTCCCCCAAACAACATATGTTGATAATTTTTATTAATATATATATTAGAATAAATTATTTTTCCAGTTCAGTTTCTCTCAAAGGCTGCAAGAGAACACAGCTATCACTAAAAGCTCAAAAATTCTTTCTACATTTATTCTTAACAAGAATTCCTCTAGTATTAATAGTTTTGTATTTTCCTTTAAATATCATTATTAGTTTATTGCTGTAACTTAAGCTTGTAAGGAGTGGACTCCTTTTAGCTAAACATGGCAGCACTTATAATTCCTGCATGGGAAAATTGATTTGCTTAGAGGCTTTTATGAGAAGGAGTGGGGAGAAAAGCTAACAGTAGCTGATGAAGCCTAGAAAGAGTTTCTGGAATAGAAGACTAACAGGATTCAGCCTGTACTGGACATCCCCTAGAGACTCATGGCAGATAGAAAGAGAGAAGAACACCAAAAGAGTATTTTGCATTTCTAGGGAAGACAGATGATAGACATTTCTGTTTAAATGGGAAATGAAAAATGTTGCAACACCTTTTTCTTTTTCTAAGTGGGCTTGAAGCTAAAGATTCTGATATTTCCAGTTCTACTAATTGTGCAGTCCTAGACAGTTCTACAGAATTGTAATATCACGATATCAGAGAGACACAGTCTTTCATAGACGACACTCATAAAGGTGACATTTGTGTGTAATTTATGCTTTGAATATGTCAGCAGTAGTCTTATGTCAGAGGGATGGTAATTTATATATTTCCTGAGTAGCTTCAAGTTTAAGCTTATAGCTCTGCATGAGAGAATAGTCCAGAAGTCTTGCAAGAAATTAGAAAATTATGTCTATGCAATACTAATGTCTCCCAGCTCTGCCATATATGAATTTGCCAGCCTAAACTTCCTTACTCTATGAGACAAAACCACAGTCTAGTGTGGTTTGCTTACAGGCTGTGACTTTGCATCACAAGATGCACAAAGAAACATGGTCAGTAGCAACAAAATCAAGTAGCCCTGATGCATTACCACTCTTTCAGCAGGCAAGATATAGTACAGACATAGACCTTTCCAACTACAGTTGTGTAAAGCACAACAAAGCACTGTAGTCAGACCAACTTCTGTGGGATATAAATTAGGAAAGCCTCAGGGAAAAAAATTCCTTCCTAATCTTTAAGGGAATTGATATGCAGCAGTAGACCAGCCAAATAATAGTCATATAAACTACTTCATTAGGAAGAGTTTTGGTTCAACTGCTCTCTCATTTACAATTAGAGGTGTTAATTCAATGGCTAAGGGTCAAGAATTACTCATTGCTAGCTCTGTGTCTCAGAAACATATCCAGGAAATGGTCATCAGTGCAAATCAGAGGTGTTAATATGCAATCAAAGGGCACAATAGTTTTTGCTAACTGAAATTAGCTGTGCCCCAGATGAACTTTTTCTGAAGGGATGGCTGCTTAGTTGAGCTGAATATGCCTTCACAAGAACATCCCAGTTAAGCTTTTTAGAGGAGCCAAAAGGCTGTGGTGAGACACCGTTTTCATACCACCTTGGTATAGCTTGAAGTACTTCTCTCATTCTTGAGTAAAGATGAATTGAAAAAAAGAGAAAACTGAGAGTATTCACTTTTGTGGTTCTTAATGTTGGGCAGTTAAAAGCAGGTAAACTTTATACAGATCAGAATTAGAAGTAAGCAAACAAAGGTAAGCATGCTTGCTTTAATCTCTAGCTTGTAGGTCTACTTCCAAAGCATTTCATATTTATGTTCTGTAAATTACTTTACTGTTAGATCAAACCCTCTGTTTTACCTAGTCAATACTATAGCTGTTGAAAATATGTAGAATTACCTTATTAGTTGCTTCCTATACTGTGTCTGGGCAGAAATATATGCATTTGGAGTTGCCTTTAGCCAACTATATTCTTTTAGACAGCTTCTTCAAATTTTTGTGACTCTTTTTTTGAAGTCTTAAAATCATTCTGCAGCAAGTCTCAAGCCTTTCTTAGCATGGTGTTGTCTGCAAAGTCAAGAAAAGGGATTTTTTTTATTTTGTTAACCAGGCCATTGTGTGATGCTGAAATTCTTGTCACTATTGAGTATTGTCAGCAAAAATGTTGAGCAGAATGAAAGCCAGGACATCTCTGTAAGAAATTTGATTCAACAAAGCTTTCCACCTTAAAAATGAACCTGACAACTATTAAGATTAGTTTCCCAATGAGTTTCAACCAGACTAGACTAGACTGCATGTTGCTAAATATATAGCTACATCTTCACAACAGAGATTACAACCAATTCAAATACAGCGATGAGGAGGAAAGCTTTTAGGAATCACAATGATTAAGCAGAGCTTAGTAAATAGCCCACAAATTGAGCTATGCATATAGGCTATAAGCCAGTCATCTCATTCTGTAAATGAGTCATTTTATTTTGGATTTGGCAAAGGCAGGGTAGCACATGTAACCAGTCAGAAATTGCATTTCTGAACCTTCAGATCTACTAGGAATTTCTTGAATACTGCTAGGTTCAGCCCTATTTAACTTTGCTTTTGTCTTCTAGTTATCAAACATGGTTGAAAGCATCTGTATGTTCAGTCACTTTAAAGGACACCTGCACGACTGAAACATTTGTTACTGTTGCAGCTGCTTGTAAACCATGTGTTCGACTTACATATGTACAGAGAAAACAGTATTTTTACTCCTCAATATTAGGTGTGCTAGCATCACAATCTCAGCATGAAAAAGCATGTCTCATCAGGAATATTACTTTGATACTGAGAACAATCTTCAGGGCAGAAATCAGTTGCATTTTTCCTCCTCAAAATACTCTTCCTTCCATGTTTTACTTCTGCCTATAAAAATGTCATAAATTATTATGTGGTGTTCCATACTTAAAGCACAAAATGATGCTGAAAGTTACAGACTTATATCAAACTTTCCAAAACCTGAGGGTAGGTACCTCCCAGCAGAAGAGAGTTAGACTGTTCTGGCCACTTGCTGCTTTCCACCAGCATCCTTCAGCACTAACTAGGTGGCTGTGTATCCTTATGGATGCTAACTTCTAAAGTTAGGAAGAGTAGTCATAATCCCCACACCATTTGAGGATTTTTCTGAGTAGCGTGCTTTCCAGTATATGGCTTGTGTACCTCTCTGTCTAGGTCATCTTGCTTTATAACCTTCGCTAAAGTGACCCAAGTTAATCTAGACTCTTCTGCTGTGAAAACATGCCAGTCCCTCTGTACCAAGCTTTATGATGCTTCCTTTACCAACCTCGGATACCCTCCATCAACCATGATTAAGTACATTGGTTTCTTGGCAAGAGTGCTCTCTTTGCACATCCATTGTTTGGTAGAGAAAAAGTAGCTAATTATAGGTCTTTGTTTTCTAATACCTCTAGGGTTGGTGGCTTTATCAGCACAGTCATGAGGAGGAACACAAAATGAGGCACTCTTCAAACACATAACCTCTCAAAAGCAAACTGATGAGTTGCATACTGAAAGAGTCCTTAGGTAAACATGTAAGTCTGGTTCATGCTCATTGAGTTAGACAGTGTTGAATTAAGCTAATACACTTTGGAACCATGTTTGTTAACTGAGCAGCTATAGCAGCTGAAGGCTTGTCATACTTGATCAGACCAAATATAAATACATTTTATCATTGACAGTACTGGCTGTTTAAAAAGAAACTGCAAGATACTCAAAATAGAAAATTACTTCAAGTTATAAACAGTTGAAACAAGACACTCCAGTTTCCGTCTGAATTTTTATTTTAGCTAGTGAAGTATGCTTGTTCTTATTGTGTATAGCAATCTTTTTTCCTCTTTTTTCCCCCCCTTTCATAAGGTCTTCCCTGAAGTCATATATTGTAGCAATGTATTCCACTTCTGAATTTAGATGAGGGGGAAAAAGGATTTCTCCTTTTTGTCTCTTGTAAGCATCTACTCCTGTCCTCTGCAGCAGTAAAAGACAGCTTTCAATCTTTTTTGTACAATCTTATTTCATTTTATCTTTCTTCTGTCCTGTTATGCATTATCTTTCTAAAATAAACAGTCCAAATATATTTAGTCTTTTCCTACTGTAAAAAGACTTTTCTTCTTCTGCTTTTATTGAATAACTGTAGTCTATCTGGAATAATTTTTAGTATGGTATTTGTTGAAAGTTGTTATGCATTATATAGTTTGATTATTATAGCATTGACTAACATCATATTTTTCTCAGTTTTATTTCATATTACTCATTTCACATCTTAGATATCTAGCTTGTTTTCATGCTCACAATAAGATATTGAGTTTTGGGTTTAAATATCTCAATCACTCACAGACGTGTAGTTGCTTAACATAGCCTCAGTGCAGTGCACTTTGAATATACTGCCCCAAATGCTATCTGCCACCATCCTGTCTAATTACCTAGGTAGACTGAGGGTCTCTATAGACCCTTGATTATTCTTTTTTTGTTGTTTTATTTAGCTCCTTGATCTTCTGCTGGCTTGATTAAGTAATTGTATAGTGATTAGAAGAATTTCCAAATGTTCATATTTTTACACAGAAACACAAAGTTTATTTTAAAAAAGTTGGGTTTGGGTTAGCAGGTGACAAAAAAATCTTGAAAATACTGTCTATTCCCTCTTGTGCAGATACCTCAAAAACATACAACAAATTATATGTCAATAAATAGTCTAGGATGGGGAGGAAAGATAATTTTGGAGATAATTGTAACCTGATAAATTTAATCCAAAAGTAACTATTCAGCAGACTTGATCTTTTGGATTATTATTTTTTAATGGGAAGGGTCTATTTGCAGAACTAAGAAGGGCCATAACAGGCATGAAAAAGACATAAGTCAGGTTTTTATAGAAAAATTAGAGGTCTATATTTCCATAGTGTGAACCAAATCAAGGTGTACAACTACAGGTATTGAGATGAGAAAGTATCACTAAAGAGAAGCCTGTGATTCTGGAGTGAGCAGGCTTTCCCAGCGAAGAAATATCCATTTTACTGAGTACACCTTCCTCCTTTTTTAAGCTGAATTAAGATGTCTTCAATTTATCTACCTCTTCCTTTTGTTCTTTTTTTTTTTTTTTTTTTAATCCTAGCACTTCATAAGGAAGAGTCAGAACTGGAAGTTACAAACCACCTCATCCATAAAGACAAGAGAACAGCAGTTACTAACTTAATCGGGAAGTATTTAACAAAAATTAATTGATCAGTATTGTCCTTGGTATCTGGATCTTCCTCCTTCAAGATGGTATTGTCCTGAGCTGTTTCAAAGTGGTGCCACTACTCTCATTGAATATCTTTTCAGTTTTCATCTGTAAGGAGTCAAATCTACTCTCTGAGTGAGAAACTGTATTTTCTCCACCTTACCTTGTTGGTCAGGTGGCTGAGGTTTGGTTTTCTGGCAGCAGAGGGTAGGCAATATAAAACACTAAAACAGGTATATGCAAAAAAAAAATAAAGCATGCACTCTGCATGGACCTTCACAGTAAATGACTTACATCACTAAAAGCCAAAAGCCTTGAACTTTAGTAGACCATAACAAACTAATGTGTGGATTTTTAATATATCAAAATCTAAGCTGTAGACTGCATGCTCTTGGAAAATGTCTTGGAATAAATTATTTGGCTTTTCACCTTGACTGCAGTATAGAAAAGCGTGTGGTAACATACAGGTTTATCTTGATAAATCATCAAAAAATGCTTAAAACTTCTGATTAATTAGAAGAGCATAAAAACCTGTGTCCTTGAGACAAATAGGATACCTTAGCTCTTGTAATAACATTAACATAAGAATATAGGAGATGCCCTGATGACTCACTGATATTTTACACAGTCCAGGCTTCTGTCTCTGATTGCAGCAGTGGGTTGGATTACTTGTGAAAAGCGCCCAAGATGAGCCACTTTCACCAGTCCATTTATATTCTACTTCCCCAGCTTCCATATTGTCAGAAATATTGTTTTTGTCCATGCTACTAGTAGAATAAAAGAGAATAAACACTAATTATCTTGTGAAATACCTTGGGAGGAAGAGAGAAGTCACAACCTGAATTTCTTTTCATATGTATGTGAACAAAACCAGCACTGAGAATGGAAGCCTTAAAATGATAAAAACAATTAAAGTCCAAATGTCTGGTTTATTAAAAAGAAATAAATAAAATTGCACAGAATTAGTAAAGAAAACATGTCTTGAGATAGCTGAAGTCATAGAAGGTCATCAGAACATTAAAAAGAGTGAGTTAAAATTTAGTTCCACTTCTGTTAGCGCGTACAGTGCAATGAGCATGATCGTTGGCCAGAGTTGGAAGTGAAGCTGTTGTGTGTGACATACTAGAGCATAATTGAAAAGGTGGAGTGATAGGTTAGATTTGGTGCTTAAAGCAGGAAAAGAAATCACCACACCAGTGTAATTTGTACATGTATTAATACTTCAAGCTTTAATAAAACAGCAGGGAAACACCGCAGAGTTTGAGTGTGCTGCACACAAGTTTTCAGTAGGAAATATATGCTTGACTGTCAGTCTGAATGCTGCAGATCAGACTGAGCAAAAGGGTCCTGGGTCTGTGTCCTCTGCACAGAGGATAGTGCTTCAGGATGATATATTGTCTTATGCTGCCTGTCAGTCTCTCAAGCTCCCTCCACAGAGCATGTTTTGTCAGGATGATCTTTACAGTCTGAGATACATGTCCTGAGCTCTCATGTTGCCTTATATGCAGAGTTCTTGGCAGTGTATCCATCAATCTGTGAAGGGAGGCAACCAAGCTGAGAGTGCCATCACAGTTAAACAACTGCTGCTGGACTCTGAAGTAGTCTGTTGTCATGTGCTTGAGTATTAGCTACTCAGATCTTTCATTTGATGTAGAAATGGTAGAGGTAGTGAGCACTAAAGACAGTAGAGCAGAAAAAAACCATCCAAGAGTACTGAGCCTGCAAGGAATGGAAGTGTTTGCCAATGACATTGCATCCCAGCAACAAAAACCTGGAAATCTTAGTCAAGTAATGTCCAGATTACCATTTAAAATGAATCACAACTGAAAATATGTTGGTTTAGAATAAATTACTCACTTCAGATATGGGCACTGTATTAAACCCAAACACTGGAAAGAGCCTTCTCATCCTGTTTCTAAGCAGCAACACCAGTAATGGAAACACTTAAGTAGATACATGAGAGCATTTATTCATTGTAAGAGACATGGAATAATCTGCTTTAAACCTATAGTTACTAGAAGCAGCTGGGGATATCTTGGTGTAAGAATCCCATTCATTCATATCCTTCCCTACAAGTTTTTCTACCTACTATTTACATTCTGTGTAGTTATAAGTCTAGTCTAACATCTGACTAGAGAATTTCCTATCATCATGTACGAACCCAAATATATAGGAGCAATGTTGTATTCAAGTACAAGTTAGCTAGTTGGTGTCAGAGACTTCTGGGAGGTAACTTAAGGATTTGAAGACACCTGTGTATCTTCACTGAGCTTAAGGAAGAGACAATGTGTTTTGGGAGGCAAAAAAAAAAAATTAAAAATAAATTTAAAGGTACAAGTAAGTCAGCCATATTTACTATACACAGTGTTGTGGATAGAAATTCACTACAAGGAACAGTCTAAAGCAGGTTGTGCACCTAACATGTAAAAGATTAGTGCATTAGCTGTGAAGTTTGAAGAAGCTATATTCACCCTGTAAGTATTGTTTGTTACAGTATGGTATCTGGAGCAACTGCTGAGAGGCGCCCTTACAAACAATATCCATGCAGCCTGCTGTATATGAACTCTTTTGCCATGGGGTTAGTAAGGTGTTTGTCTAAAATAAATTAATTCTGCCTGTTCGGTATATGCCCTTACTGTTGAATTAAACCGTGGTAGAGTAAGCAATTACTTCCTTTAAGGAAATGTTTTGCAGTATGCAAGTAGACAAGCGCAACTTCACTTCTTAAAAACAAAAAACTGGCCTCTGATAGCTATTATAAACTCCAAGCAGATAGCTTCTCTTCTGCAGTACAGTGTAGCACAGTGGGTTTATAATTGCACTGCAAAACCATTTAAAAAAAAATTATGTTCAGGGTCTATGGATTCAGATTGATGCACAGTATCATAGTCCAATATTAGATGACTGTAAATTCACATGTGTTTTAGGGACCAGTGATGTTCAATGATACCATGTCAGACCAGTGGGGAAATTTTGATGAAGCAGAATTGACTTCTCCTGTGATTTGTTAAATTTGTTTTCCTTTGCCGTGTTTTTCTGCCCCCTGAGATTTCTTAATGGAACTGTTTTGGTTAATTTATTTCAGACCTAACATTTTCAATAATATCCATCCTTTGTAGGAAGTTTTTATATGGAGTTTTATTATTAATATTTCATAAAACTTACAGGTTCATGAATTGAAAGGTTATTGACTCAATAAAAGGCTGTGACCAAAAAGCTCCATGTTCTCTGTCAGTTCTTTAATTATAAATATTGCTAATATCTAGGAGAGCAGGGACGCCTTTTACCCTGATCCACTATTCCATACTACAGAAACCTGCTGTTTAAGTCCATATATATATCACTTAACAAACTTACCTACTTTATTATTTACAAATACAGTCACTTTTATCTAACTAAAATCTATACTCATTCACAAATATCAGCTTGTAAAAGTGTGAATTTAAACCAAAGTTGAATTAACAATACAAAAGCAGCCTGAAGGCACTTTTTAATGTGAAGATGTTTTTTTTCTTTTTTTTTTAACTCAAGTAAACTAAAATTATGTGTCTTGTCATCACACTGTTATTTATCGTGAAACTACACCCAGTTAGTGATCTTCAAGGGGATTTTTTTCAACAATTAAAATTTTAGTGGTTTAGAATTTGAGGTCATAAACCTGGGGTTAACTTTTTTTTTATCCCAAAGGATAATTAACAATATCCAAAAACAAGACTAGTAGGAGAACTGCTTTATGATTTAATTGAGAATAAGAGCTCTGTTCTATCACATTTGCTTTTATATTAAAACTTGACCGTGATCTTAATTTACAATAGTGATACCCGAACTAATCATATGGTCAGAAAGAGATGAAATATCACCTGTGATGAAAACTTTGGCATTTGTGGTTTTGGGGCCATGAAATATGCCATGTATATTTCTGAGCTGATTGATTTTGTTCCTTTAACACCTTATTTAACTAAACTGGATACTAGGCTAAATTGTAGCTGCTTTATAAAGGGTCTTTTTTCTGCATTGTTCTAGCTAGAAGGCTCACTGTCTGCTCTTTCTGTGTACTCTTGAAATCAAATTTTCTTGTGTTCACTAATAAGATTTATTCTGAACAAATCCATTTAGATGTGCTTGTTGCATAGAAAGTAAGTGATTTCAGTGAGGAAGACATGCCAAATATTTAAGTATTAAGGTATCCGTAAAAATTCAGGGAACTTACAGTTTCAGTGTTTTTGTACTTTTTTCTAAGCTTCCTTTTGTTTTGAGAATTGTTCATATTTGGAGAAAAATGGTTTCAAATATCACTATGGTGTTTAAAATAAGCTCGTCTGACTCTTAAAGCAGTCAGCCACAGAATTATTTTGGGTCAGTACTGAACATCCATCTTGTATTGTTCTGTAAAGGCACATCATCTTATATAGGGATATCAATGAAGAATTCAGTGTTAGATGATTAAGAGGAGCAGCTGGTAGATGATGTCTCTCTGTTGGCCTTTTGGATGAGTAATCAACTGAAAGACATCAGTTATGAAGAACAGCTTTAAAAATAACTACGAAAATATTCCAATATTTGTAATACTATTACCAATATTTTGCAATTTAGGCATCTAACCTGTTAAATAATATTTTTTCCTTTCATTTTACTTTATAAGGAAATAAAACATGCTTTCTTTGTTTTGAGTTGTTAATGTAGCATAGACTAGAATCCTTATTCAGAACTTGCATAGTTAAATTATTAAGGCTGTTCTTCTACTTAAAATATATGCACACTATGATATAAAGGCACCTGACTTTGTGTCAATTACCAAATCACAGGGCAAAGGACTCTTTCATCTATTGCTCATCTTTTATAATATAGTTCCAGTCAAACTTTTCAAAGCCTATAATATAATCACTTAGGGATAGTTATAAAATGCCTGAGGCACTCAGGCCTCCCATTAACTGCTGCTGATAGTGAAGAGCCTAAGTCTTGTTTATCACAGAGTGCAGTAATTGCATTTCAAAATAAAAGAAAGCCTTTCTGCTGCGTATAAGATTAAAAAGTGGCAACCTAAGCACCACAGCTCAAATTCTTCTGTGTATCTTTATTTAGGGCCTTCCTGAGAAAGATGCTCTGATCTGATCATTTGAGAGTAGTTACAGATGAACCTTGTTCCTTTGTCAAGCAGTTTATAAGTTTCAAAACCTTCTTTTGATTTTGAACTCTTTGGTTATGGGTATTTGGTTAATTATGGATAGTAAAAATTTTCCCCCCTTTTTTCCCTAAATCTACTACCTGATAATTTGATTGGATGTACCATATATGAATCCATATTTATGTACAACAGGATTCATTGGCCTTTTAAGAGGCCCAAGCTAAGAAACTTGTCTAGTCTGAATTAACTCTAGATTATGGTAGATGTAAGTAATGCAGACAGTAGTTAATGGGGGAGAGAGGTACCTCTGAAGGATGAGTGATCCCAGTTAACAAAGATGTTGAAATGATGGAGTGAATTGTTTTGGCAGGTTGTGTGCAGTATAGACAACTAACTTCAACCACAGAGCTTATGTGGCTAATAATAACTGATAGGAAATGGCTTACTTTTAAAAGTTATCCCACTTCTTCGTATTTCTCCTTATTCAGCTATGGTTTTTATTTTGAATATTTGGGATTACGAATATGTGGAATGTCCAAGATATGGGAAGATATGGGAAGATATTGGATTTATATACTGGTACAATGATATTTCCTTTTTATTTAGAAACTAGAGAGGTGTATTAGGTTAATTCCCACTTAATGTGTTGAATAAATGGGAAAAAAGAGGCGATCTGGTTCAGGATTTGAGCTATTGTTGGTAGCTTGCGAGTCTTAACATTCAGAAAAAATTTTTTCTTTAAAGTCATACCATTTAAAGGAAGCATTTGAAATCAGCACTAAAGTTTATCACCTGTAGTCTGAGAACTATTTCTATTATCAATAGAGGACACCACAATTAGCAAAGATTAGAGGTGAACTGCAGCCTTCACTTACTTTTAGGGACAGAGTTCCCAGGCAAAAACCAGGCAATATACACTTTCTGTTTCAGGAGCTTCACATGATTGTATGTCCTCTAGAAATTACTGAGGGAAAATGTGAAAAGTTTCAGGAAGGTCACAATCTGTAGGTTGAAGATGGGTGCTATAATGATGTGAAGAATGACCATGAAAGTGAGGGTGTTTAGTGGATATACAGTATTTCCTACTTGAGACTGAGAATATATCGCCTCGTTCTAGGGGACCATTTTCTGCTCCTTTTACTGTGTGTATCTGTAAAATCTACTTTCTACTATAAGCAACTCTGTACCATATTTTAAAAAAGGAGTGTGAGTGCAGAGTCACAGAATCAAACCTAGGAGGTCTCTGTTATGCTAACAAATAACTGAGATTTTAATTTGTATAAAGATATCTTACAGTCAAATTTTTTTGTTTCATGTTGTTCCAGGGTTTTTTTTGTTTGATTTTTTTAATTGTTTGTTTCTGGTTTTTTTACAAGGCTGCTTACAACCGCAAGAATTAGTACAGTCACATTTGAATTAAGGAACAGTGCAAAAAATAAATAATCTAATGAGACTTGGAAAGGAAATCAATACAAAATACACTTAGGAATCAACGCTGATGTTTTCTCCAGATAAATTTCTGTACTGATTGTCATGAAGTATATTGATGTCACTGTCACTATGACAACATTGTGACAAGAACTAGTCACTCTAGGCTACCTTGTAAAAGGATCTGTCATCTAGAATTTTTTTGTATAAAAAGTAATAGAAATGAGAGCCTCTCCCATAGCACAAGGTTTCGTTTAAGGTTAGATGATTTGATATAGACATCAGATCAAGGTATTCCTGAACAAGTGACAAGCTAGCTTTTCAAGACAGGTAAGAACAATATGTTATTCAAGTACAACATGCTTTTTCTTTTCAATTAGTGAAAACAAGAAGAAAAAATTTTTGCTCTCTGAAACACAAGTATTTGTGTGCAGAAAACTAACGTTTTGATATATTTCTCAGAAGTATGGAGGATTTTGTATCTGAGGAAGTAAGAAACATTTGGAATTGGAAGGAGTGTAATTTAACTGGGGGGGGCATTCTGTATGCAATTGTTTTGCCCTTTTAGTTTAAAACAATCTCTCCACCTTTATGCATTTCTGGTTCTGTGCTATTTCAGCTAAGCCACAGAATCTGAGATGTGCTGTATATTTTCCGCCCCTTTCTTCCTCCCCCTTTTCCCCCCCTTTCTTCTCCCCCCTTTTCCTCCCCCTTTCCCCCCCTTTTCCTCCCCCTTTCCCCCCCTTTTCCTCCCCCTTTCCCCCCCTTTTCCTCCCCCTTTTCCCCCCTTCCCCCCCCTTTTCCCCCCACCCTTTTTTCCCCCTTTCCCACTTTTCCCCCTTCCCCCCCTTTCCCCCCTTTCCCACCTCCTCTCTCCTCTCTCCTCACCATCTTAGACCTAGTTTAATTTCTCCTTGTGTATCAACCTAATTTCTACTGTCTCACAGATTTTAACATTTGTATTGTCCCACATCAGAAATACTACGCTGGTGTCGGCAAATTAGCTTGTGAAAACTGTATTCTCTAGAAATATCACAATATTAACAAAAGCCATACTTTCCATGTTTGTTAATCCATGTTACAATTTTGCAAATCTGTTCACCAACAATAGTGCTTATTTTTTTATATTAGCTGCTTAGAAAGAGAGTACCAACATGATATCAGCATGGACATACACCTAGATAAAATTTTCCCAGAGGTGTCTCTACTCCTAATAAATCTTAACCAGATCTGAAACTCCTATGAGGAATATTTTGCATGTTTGCTTTGCTGTCCTTTAACTGTGCAAGCCTAAGTGAGCAGATTTATTAAGCTTTGGCTCTCTTGATCTCCATTTCAGTTAAAATAAATTTAACTTGTGTTGATTTCTAAACATGTCCAAACATATTTATCCTAAAGTGATCATTACTTCAAAAAAGAATTTTACTCATTTACCAAATAGAGTATTCAAACATCAATAAGAAAAAAGATTACTTTATAAATTTCTTTTTTATATTAATACATTGTTCTGTTATTCAATTATTCACCAAGTAAGACCAATTCATTGGGAAAACTGGATAATCCAAAAAGTTATCATTTAGTTAATATTTTTTGTTGAGACATAGTTAAAAAAAAAAACAATGTTGAGGCACTATTTCTGCATATAGAGTTTGAGGACAGGCATAAGTATTCAGGAGTTAAAAAGAAATCCCATCTGAGGGGGATGCACCATCAGTGCTCAATAAATAGTGATCAAAAAGTCAAAGCAAGTTCTTCTTCCTCTAAATACAGGCTTCAGAACTTCCTTGTGCATTATCTTAATAAATAAATAAATTAACAAACAAAAAACCCAAACAAAAACTTCCCTTCTCCACACCCATCAAAAAGGGAATAGGGTATCTGCTTTAAAAATAAATGTCCTGAGGTCCTGAGTGGTTGGTTAGTTAAGTTAAAGTTGGTTAATTTACTTGCTTTCCTCCAAGTCAACTGCATTTAACTTTTATCCATCATATTGTGATAGAATACTTACTTTAAACGTGTCTTAAGCCTGAATGAAACTTCTCTTGTACATGCATGTTCAGGAACTTTAGATTGTTATACTGGAATTTTGATTAACAGACTGAAATCCCCTGAACACACAGCCTTTGTATAAAGGGACATAGTAGCAACAGTCAAGGAAGATGTTATGGTACTTTGGCTCTCTTTCACTCTGTACCATGTGGCATTGTTCTAAGGATGCCTTGTATCTGTCTAGACCCGAGTTATAAGAAAACTATTTCTTCTGCTCTTCCCAAATGCACTCAATGCTTGGCTTTAGCTGAACGATCTTACTCTGGTACCCTAAGAGCACAAGATGGGCAGTTGCTCTGTGGATGGATCCTAGGCACAGGCAAGGTAGGAAGGCACCAGGGCTTTAGACTGCAGGAGGTTGTTTTCCCATAGAGGGACCTGGAGAAACCCTGCTGCAGCCAGCAGAGGCTGGGAAGTAGACTGGCAAAGACAGAAGGGCTGCTGCCCCTGGTAGCACGTGCTGCCATTTTCTCTGTGCTTCCTTGCTGGCTTCAGAAAGGTGCAAGTCCAGCTCCCCTGGGTTCCATCCTAGCTACAGCCTTTTCCTTTTCCTGTTGAGGTCCCACACTTGTGTCCTTTGGAAAATTTAGTTTTGACCACCTTGCTGAGAAACCCAGAGCTGGTTCTACCCCTCCATAGTTTTACTTCTGTTAGAGGTTAGTTTAACTCTGACCTTTTTGTTTTTCAAATCACGTCTGGTTACTACAGACAGGTAGTGAGGCCTTATTAAAATACAAAAATGCTGTTTTCAAAATTGCTTAGTTAGTTGAATACTAAAAAGATAAATCATTAGCTTTGTTGTAATCAGTAAAAATGAGTAAGTGATGTATTCCCTTGGCCAAGTGAAATTTCTGATTTTGAAATATTTTAGACAAATAGTAACATTAATGAAATGACTGTATACTATACGAACATGCCATCTTGGATTCTCTGCATGTTTTGTCTTCTAATAAGGTATGTAAATACAGAACATAAAGCTTATATAACATTTTCATGGCTATGATATTATAATTTTCAATTTCTTAGGAAAGAATAAATAATTGCAAAAGAGAATGGATAGAGTAGAAAGACCATAATTCTCAGATCCAGGTGTACCTAATTTAAACCTACTAATCTAAATTGGTATAAGCAGTAATCTCTTTTGGAAAATGTAAAAACAAGTTGCAGTCAGTGCTCACACTGATATATTTTATGGTTCCATTGTATGTTCTGTTAATGAAATATATTTGCTAAATAATAGAAAAAGGATTGATAATCAGACTAATTAATATTAGCTCTTATGATTTGCTTTTACTGCAAGTACCAATATGTGAACCTAAATCTCTCATTACCGTTTCAAATTAATCTGATTTTGCATTATTTAGAATAAAGTCTTTCTCCATTTCCTCAGTTCTCTCAGGGGTATCATTCTGTAATGTTCTCAATAAGTAAAACCACAATTATAAAGGGTTTTTGTTTTGTTTTACTTTAAAATATAAACTGAGAGCTCAGGGGTTTTGTTTGCTCTAGATAAAACCTTAGAAGGATTTAGAAAGAATACCATTTCCATTCCAGTGAAATTTTGTAGTTTGTAAAGTTTTGAAAATTTACTGTGATTCTAATATGGTAAAATCTAGTTGGAATAAGGTGTCTATGACCACCACACTCTCTTCAGAAAGATCCAAACAAACTGAAGTCCACAGCACAGCAAGAAGAATAATACATTTGAAAAATTTGACTGGTCACAAGAACTTGAAGAAAATGTTTAACACCCGTCTGTGAAAGAAAGATTATTATTTAAACAGGAGAGTAAGCAAAAACTTCCTACATTATGAGACAAAAGAGTATATTGTGCAACAAAGAAAGGCATTAGAGAAAACTTGTTAGGTCTTAGGAGATAAAACTGGAAATGTAGAATCTGCGTTGGAAACTTTTGCTCAACAAGCAGCCATTATGGAAGTCAGAGTTTTAAAAAGATTTAGAACAAACATAAGTTTATATTGCATATTTTCTAAATAATGCTAAGAGGTGGAAATCTGTAAAGCAGCGTAATTCTGAAATAGTTGTGTAACAACAGTGCCTTTTTAATAAACATTTCTACCTGCTGAGTATATTTTAAGTTGTAGCTTGTGTTCCTCTCAGAATTCATGATTTACTTCTTTTAATCATGCAAGTAAACGCACATGAGGGAATGAAATTGACTGTGTTCTTTCTTTCACTCTTCAGGAGAATTACTGAATCCCTGTATATATGTGAAACCAAGAAACAGCAAAGTTTTAAGCAAGGGCATCATACAGATTCTGTAGCTACTTCTCTGAATGGTGATACACAGGTTATAAAGAAGTCAGTCTGAGCCCCAGTTACCTATAGATATACATTATGCATAATAATAATAAGTAAAAGAGGAAGACTCTCAATACATTAATTACAAAATAAAAACATTGGTTTCAAAATCATAAAGATGAGGAAGGAAATTATGTATTTTAGTAATTTTGCTGAATTTTAAATCGTGCTTCTATGCAGCCAACCACATTATTTACACGAATGGAGTTTATTCCGTGTGCCTTCTCTTTCTATGGTTTGTAAACAACTAATGTTTTTTCCCTGTCACAGAGAAATAATTGTTTCACTTATAAAAATTGTAAAATGGAAGGGGTTTGGAATATTTAAATTTTCACATCATATGTCTTGCTGATTACCATTAGAATTGTCCACAAAATACGTAAAATATTTATATATGTATTTTTTTCTTTAAGTGGCTCTTTTTATACTTTTTTACGCCTAGGGATTATTTAGAATAACAGTTTTATTTGGAGTTTAATTTTTTACAGTGGCAACTTCAAATTTAAATTAATCTCATCTTGGCATTAGCTCAAATCAATCCTCACACAAGAATAATCCACAAAGGGGAAATTGCAAGTTCTCTTTCAAATTGCTCTTAACACTCTTCCATGATCATCTCTTCAAAAATGAATGGTAAAATGATCATCTACTTTAATTTCCCACTCAACTCTGGAGGAGTTTTTTTTAAAATGCTGGATACTTCATACAAATCTGCACTTACTTTTTCAGAGAACTAGTTGAGAAAAAAATCTGACCATGTTTCTTTTACAGACAACAGATTTGCTTCCAGTGTTCTATCTTATTATTTAGTTTATTCTTTGATCTGATATCTCCCCTGTGATGAGATGGAGGCAAGTAAAAATGAGAATTTTTTTATTCTGAATGCCATGTTTCAATGAAACATGTGCAATATGTAACGGAAAAACTGCAAAAACACAAATAATGGATAAATTATCTGTTGTTCTGGTTACCAACAAAGGCCTTTGTGACATAAATGACTTACGCTTTGTCTGTTGCAGGAATATTGAGTCTGCTGTTGAATGCTGATAAGTACATACAGTTGGGGTCAAAAAAAAGATTGCAATGAACTTTGCACTTAATCAGAATGTGGGTGCTTATTATTGTTAAACAATTATTCCTCACAAGGGGAGAATAATTATTCTAGGTGTTGATGCATTAGTAATTACTGGAAAGTCTGAGAATAAATGGGCATTAGTACATTGGTGAAATGCTTTTTCCCTTCTTTGTACAGCATTGCCTTCTTGTATTCTTCTGTCTGAAAGCCTGTGAAGCATTTTCACTGTAAGAATGATGTAAGGTTTGACACAGTGTTGAACACACTGACTCTGTATCTGTTCCTCAGCCCTTTGTTTTGGTAACGTCTGCCTGTGTCCGGCCCCATCCAGAGTTGTCTTGCCAGCCCTGCTTGTGAAGGGTGTGAAAAAACTTTCTCAATCAGATTTGAATAACTATTTCTACAGTACATTTATTTATGACTATACATCACACCATACACTCTCCCTTTCTCCAGAGAAAAGATATAGGTAACATCAGTAACACTGACAAGTGATATAAAGGCATTTGTAAAACAAATGAAGAAAACAAATAAGCCCTTTTATTGCTTAAGTAATATTCTCATTTCTTTTGTCTCAGTGCATATAGGCAGCAGTATTTTCTCAAATATTTGTTTGGGTCTCTGCCAATCTAAAAAAATATATTGATTGATGTAACACTATATTGTTGCTGATGAATCAGTGCAAAACATGCCACATATATTCTTACGTACGACAGAGGACAGAATCTGACAAAGAGCCTTTCTTTAACTCAGTCCTGCCAATACTGTCCTCTTGATACTATTGTCTTATTATAGATACGTAGTTATAAGGGTTATTTCTCTCAAATCCAGTATATGTCCCAGGTTAAAGAGAAAATTATGAGATCAATACAATTTTTAAACAACAACAATGAGAAATGTATTTTAAAGTAGATTGTGTTTTGTAAATCTCTGGTAACTTAAAATTTATATGGTGCTTTGCATGTTTAAAGCACTGTGTAAGCAATAATTAGTTTTCATCTCTAGCTTGTAGCTAAACTTTACCCCAATTTTACGGCCTGGAAAAGTGGGAGAGCAAAAATTAACAATGTGGTGAAAGGCCAAAAGCAAATGTGAAACATTCCAGATAAGATTTTAGGAAATGTGTTCCCAAAGCTATTGCCAGCTCTATAGGATGCACTGACTCTTAATTAGCTAGGTTACTGTTTTGACTATAACCTTGCTATAAAGGAACTAAAGTAGAAATAGGTATATAATGTTTAGCATTCATAGTAGAAAATGCTTATTGTAAGGGAACATTTATAATGTATGCTATATTGCCAGTGATGGTTTTTTTTTTGTTTGGGCGGGTTTGTTTTTGGTTTTGTTTTCCTGTTGAACTGCTATCATTTCACCAGTTTCATCAATGATGTATTTGATATTATAAAAATAGTAAGAGATATTAGTTTTCTGTATACTATCAGGATTGCTTCCCAAGTACATACAATGGCCTTTGGATGTCCTAATTGGTGTAATGTAAGTTAATTTTCTAATTAGTTTTATGAATAAACATTGAAGGATTCCTATTTAAAGATGAGCTTGCTAGCCAGGTAGGCTGTTAGAACTTGCCCCATGTTCTGTCAACTTCACATTTATCTATTTCGGTGAATTGTGAAGGAGAATGTTTTATAACTTAAAATACATGTAATTCTTTCTTCTGTGAAAACATTCTCAAAGGGTTGTTGCAGAAATAAGCCATTATTTAACTGACTTTTTTTTTTACAGAAAGCCTCTTTCAGCTATAATTTCCATATTGTGATTTTTTTTTTTCCCCCTTTAGAGAATACAGTTCTCTTGCAATATATTTCAACTTGGTTATCTAAAACAAGAATCTGGAAATTACTGAACAGTAAATATTAGGTAAATTATTAAATTACCTCATTGCTAATAGCAGACTTATTATGAATACATTTTATTTGCCTTCTGTATTAAACAAACTATATCAGGAACTAGGGGTTTCCAAACTCTGATGAGTGAAGGATGCTTCAGTTAGTATCTATCAGGCTGCATCAGGCGCTGCCTTTGGCCCCTTCTTTCCCTCTCACAGGAACACACTGCCATGGTATTTCCCACCCTGGATTAAAGCTACATGGTGGGAGCAGTTTTCAGTCTCTTAAACATGTAACTAGGTACATATTTTCTATACTTCATGGTATTTTTATATATATGTATAAATAACATTGTAATACATTCAATTATCTTACATATCTATATTAATTTAATATGATAAGTGCCATACTAAATAAACACATGAAATCTTAATGAAATTACATGCTCAATGTTTCCAATTTTTCCTACATTTCATTACAGTTGGTGTATGAAATCACCAAGAAGAGTTCATCTTTGCCATTTTCCTGTAAGACTTGCATTATGTCATGGTCCAAACTCTGTTCATAGATATAACTCATAATAAAGTAGTTCATCTCAGTAACTCCTATGACAAAATGGTGTAATTTTACCCTATACATAATCTGTTGGCAAAGAAATTATAAAATGTAGTGAAATACAGTGAAGTCTCTATTTGAAAAAGGTAAATACTGGTTACTTCTGATCTCATTCTGCATCCCTCCTGCTTGCTGTAGGGATTGCTCCTGGAAGGTTTCCTGAGTTTTAGGCAGGTACCACACAGAGTAGAGTCACCTTGGAGAAACATACTGTGTTAAGGAAACACCCAGTTACTTCAGGTGTTAGCTGTGATGGCCTGGTGTGCTGTCTGACTGAAACGTGGGCTGTAGTAGCTGTGTTGGAGTGGCTTTGTTGCACCTAATGGGCGCACATACAGAGCTTGTTTCAGGAAGACCTCTGCAAAAACAAGGATCTAGAAAAGATTATGGGATTACAGTGCTGTCTGTATCTTGCTGCCTTTTGACAATGTTAGTTCATGAAATTTCAGTGAAACCTAAACATAAATTTGTAGGAAACCTTGTTTTGAGTTGTGAGTTATGATCGAAGCATGACTTATCTGAACTGATGGGTGTCTTTCAGAGGGGGAACTCCAAGCTTCCCTGTTGTGCTAGAAAAGTGAAGAGAATATTAGTGGATTGAATGTGTATTAATGTGGCATGTAATGCATTCCTTGTGACAGAAGAATGTAAATGTTTAGAGAAAAAAGTAAAATATAAAAAATTGGGTGAAGGGATGCAGCTGGATTTAAGTAAACTGGTTAGGAAAAGAGCTCTGGTAGGTAAATAAAATATTTTTCACCTCTGAAAAAGAAAAAAATGGACTGCTAAAGCACTGGATAAATAATCCTGACTTCAAAGTGAAAGGTTTTTCTAAGTATCTCAAAAATATGAAATAGTCATTAAAAACTCGATGGGGGTTTCAAAGTAGGAATTATTCTTGTGTAAATATCATTTCAGTTAGAAAATGGAAAAGTAAACCCCATAAAGATTTGGGCTACCCCATGACATGGTCAATATATCTTCTCTAAAACCATTATGAGAGCTCTGCACTGATAGACAAAAATCCCAGCAACAAAGTGAAAGTACAAGTGGGAGATCTGAACGACTGCTCACACAGAAATAACACTGTTTGCTGTTGCAGATTATAAGAACCCACAAAGATAAGGTACAGAATGAGATATGGCACACATGATAACGTCAATATCACTTTCAGTTTTTTCTTCATAAATGGAAGAACTAGAACTTACCTGATGCTCTGAGACACAGGGAGAAAATAGTCTCTGATATTAAACAAATACTTTATGGCATTTCCTTTTGAAGGCTCAAAAATCAAGGATAAAGGAAATTGAGACATTAATTTGTGCAAAATTGTGCACAAATTTCTTGTGCAAAAGAAATTGCAAAATTTCAAAATGTAAGAAGAAAAAGGGGTAAAAATAATATCGTATGGAAGAACATAAAAGAAAGAAAGGTAAAAATCTCAATCAGAAATATATTTATTTAGATATTTAAGGATGAGGCCAATGAGGTTGCCTCAGCCCTGATATAGAAAAGAATTTTGAGGGGCTGACACTCAAATAACACAATAACACTATAACAGTGGCAAATTTTAACTAGATGAAAACCCACCCCAGGTAGTATTGTATATTTTTATTTCTACTTTCACCCTGAAAATTGCTAAAATCTTAGGAATATGAATATATTTTTTTTTATATACACTCGTTTCCTTGAGGGTGCTGATCACTGAAAGAATATTCCAGTTCTGTGATACTTTTTAGAAGTAAAAAATAGCTCAATCATTTTAAAAGCCTGTTGTAATTTATTAGACTTAAAGAAATCTTTACTTGTCTATAGAAGTTATGGTGGCAAAGGAATGTTGGAGGAATCTCTGAAATTTAAGTAATTACAAAGATATAATTTAAATATGTACTATAAAATTAATGAAAACATAAAACCTTCAATTTGATGAATTCTGATTGTAAAGCAATGCACAAAAATTAAAATACTTTTATACAGGATATGGGCTTTTCAATAAACATAGGTTCTTAAGGATGATGATAAAACCACCATATTGTCAAAATGTGAACTGTCTCTGAGGAAAAGTAAAATAAATCTGATTGATAATTTGATTGATTTATATAAGATTATATTTTAGTGAAGGCTGAAGTTTTGAAGGGTTTTTGTTTCATAAATTAATAAAAGGAAGAGCATGCTTGGTTTTATTTTATTTTTTTTAGAAGCTTATATTGATCAAGTAACCACATGAGAAGAAGAGTGAAAACAAACCTCCAAAATCCCCTTCAATTCACAGAGAAAGAAAAGCATGCTACATCCTCCTTCACAGTTGGGTTTGGAATATCTTCAGGTGTTGCTGTCTGCCAACATGAACAGTTAACATCTTGACAGCTTAAATCATGAAGCATGAAAAAATTGAAGTAAGCAAAACTTGAGCGAACTTGAGAAAACAGCGTTTATCATAGGCACTGCTGTCAGATCCAGTCAGTTATTTTCCCTCATATGTTTTGCATTGATATTCATTTCATTATGATAAAATATGTGGATTGATGTAAGCAGCCTAGATTCTGCATGGTGTTCAGTTAGTAAATTTTGCTGATGCTCTAGGTCTGCTAGCTAGAAGTTCAACCAGTATGCAAAGTAAAGATAATATTTAATGCCTAGCAGTACACAAGATAAGAAAAACGAGTTCTAAGCAAGGATAGATATTTTTACAGTGATAATCAGTGCACCTGACTCTTGGAAAGGAACTGAAAATGCTTTGCCTATCCCCCTTCATGTCTCATATTGCATTTTTGGCGGTACTGTATTTCAGTTCCAACCAAGGGAAAAACTGGGCTTTTGCACAGAATAGCATGGTGGTGGCACGGTGGGCTGGGACTGCCTTAAGCCAAGGTGGTTTTTAGATCCACATCTTCTCTTTCTTAGGAAAGTTAGTTCTCTTAATGCTAGGCTACTGTGAAAGATTGAAGAGTTAAACCCTCCTTTTCTATTGTCTCAGTTGAGTGTTGTAAAGTTTGAAGTAACTTCATCAAGGCCAGACCATGCTCGGCACATCTCTAAGGGGCTTAATTATGTAGTGTTTAGATCCTAAACAGCTTTAGGCTCGTGGCAATGGAGGTAAAAACCTTAAAAAAGCCAGTAAGATGACTTGAAATGCTTAAGGACATAACCCTCCTAGCTTCCTCTAAGTGAAGGTGCAATGGACACAACTGAAATACAAGAAATTCTGTTCAAATATAAGTAACTTCTTTACTGTGAGTGTGGTCAAACACTGGAACAGCTTACCCAGGGAGTTTGTGGAGTCTCTGTCTTTGCAGATAGTCAGAACAGAACAGGATATAGCCCTGAGCCACCTGCTGTTACTTACCCAGATCTGAGCAGGATGTTGGACTAGATCTCCAGAGGTGTCTTCTTAGCTCAGCCACCCCGTGATTCTGTGTTTTGGGTTGCCTTATGTTCCTAGAGTACACTAAAGTTGCAAATTTAAACATTTATAGACAAAAGAGTAAGAAATACTTCCAGTAAGAACTTTAGATCTGCTACAGTGTGCGTGAAAGGTAGTATTAAAGGTGAATTAATCTCATACTTCAGAAATTTTAGTCAATATATTTGTTCAGAGAGAAGTTCTGTAAATCAGAAAAGAAAAAACAGTACAGGAAGAAGGACTGTAGAACCTTAATCATATTTAGAAGTAACTTTAAATGTTTTATTCTTCTTCAAAGGCATAGAGGTAATGGTATCTTATAACAGGTAATCCAAAATATTACCTATGAAATTTCTTAAAGCATTTCAATTAAAAAACTCCAGAAACTTAGACTGAAAAATCATCCTGAAAAACTAGAGGGGTTGCAAGAATGTTATATAAATTTCTAGAAATGGTGCTGTTGTAGAACTGGCACAAGTTAAATGTTTTTATAGCATAGGGGGACTCATATCTAAAGCAGGTAAATGTCACAAGTCCTCATTTATCAATATTCCCCTAGGTTTTAAAGTTTCTTCAGAAACAGGACAGAAAAAAAGGAATAGATTTGCAATAGTATTGGTCCACCACTAGCTTTAACAAGTGAATAATTTTGTTAAACGCAAAGAGCTACGAAAGACAGTCTGAAATGAGATTCAGTATTCATTGTTGTATAGCACTGTGTTCCACTTTTCTCTAAATATTGATGACAGAAAAATAAAGGGCTCTAAATCTAAATACTGTGTGTGAGCCACAGTAATGTGCAGTTCTCTTGTCCTGCACTCAGGCTGCAGCTGAGGGATAAGCTGGTATAACAAATGAACCAGGTTTTCTGTCCTACGTTCTGCAGCTATGATTTTAAGATACTGCCAGTCAGCAATTAATAGTTTGCTTTCAATGTGCCTGTGACTTTTTAAACTTACATATTTTTGTGTATGTATATATACTCCAAATAAACAAAGATGACTTCACTAGTTCTGACATACAGTGGAGCCTGGATGCACCCAGCATTAAATAGGCATTATAAAGGAAAAAGTAGTGTTGCTCTTTTAGCTTTAACTATGCTATTGAACAGGAAATTTAAGACTTGCTTAATCTCGTTTAAGTATACAGAATTTAAAATGTCTGATTTCAGTGTGGTAAAACCAGCTGTTCTTCCAATTGTAAATTTGGGTATGGTGCATAATCCTCTGAATCAAAGCAAGTACCCCCTGGAAAAAAATGTGAAGCATTGTGAAAAAATACCCACTGGAATTAAAAAAACAACAACAACAAAAAAAACCCCACAACTCTAAGTAAATCTTGCAATAGAGCAAATCTTCATGTGAAATTTGTTTGTTGTTGAGACTAAGTTGGTGCTCAAAATAATTTGGCTGCTTATAGCAGCTACATGCCACTGTAAGCATGAGCAGAGTCAAAGGGATTTTCTCAAAATTCTTTGAAAGTTCTGTGTGAAAAAAAAAAAAGTTCACTGTTTGGCCCACTTTTTGTGATACTAAAATGTTTCAGATGTAGGGGAGAGGGCTGCTACTCCCCAAGACATGGCTGCTTATAGGGCAAGTTTGCTGTGTCTCCCCACAAAAGATGACCTCTGCATACAGAGGGCCATTTCAAAAGACGGACCCATATCAGCCAGCATCTGGTACTTAGAGAGCAGGAAGGAGGATAAACTTGCCTCTTCCCAGATCTTTGGCAGCAGTGCAGAGATACGCAGAGTGAGCACAGGCTGCTTGGTTGTGCTTTGTGTTGTCGGCGCCCCGGTAGTGGAGAATTAGACTCCTGAACACCCATTGCAAGGGTGAAGCATTGTTCAAGGGCAAAAGTCCTCCTTCAGAGATCAGTTGGGAAAAGCTGTAACTCTTACTGGGTTTATGAAGAGGAAGAAATATTCAAAACAAGCATAGCATTATGTGTTCTTCAATCTACCTATCTCTTTAGCTGGCTTTTGCCTCTGGGTCTCAGAACATACAGAAACAGTAAGTCCCTGTAACATCTTTCTTTATGCTAAAGAGCTTGCATCTTGCTGCTGGTGTTTAATATCCTATACACTATGCTAACTTCAGTACGTGAAAAGTACTGAAGGTTAAAATATGAGGGGCAAAAGAGATTAGAAAGCTGGAGAGACAACAAATAGAGAGACAAAGAGATGGAGAACAGCTCAAAGGCCAGGAGCAGAACATCATGGCACCTTGGTTTTAATGTCAGCAGGTGCTCTGTCTCAGGCTATGTTCTCCCAGCAAGAAATGTACATTGTTATTTGAGAGGTACACCTTGCAAAAGAAAAAGTTGAATCTTATGTTCTAAATAGCACAAAATGCAAGTTATATAGTGAGGTCTGTTTAAAATTATCCAGGTATAAAACAGCTTCAGTCAAAGTGAGAAAATAAGGCCCTCATACAATAGAAAAGTCAATTTATGATGATTCCTGTCACTGGAGTTGCTTTTCAGGGTTGACAGGTCTGAGAGATATTGTATTCTGTCTGAAACCTTGTCAGACAAAACCACTGAAATGAAAGAAAACACTATCAATAGAATACTAAGTTTTCTTTGCCTAAATGAACTTTATACTTCCTTAACATTTCTGAAGCTGCATGGCAGTCAGTTGTTCAGTTTCCAGAAGCATTCACACCTTCAACTAAATATTTCACTCTTAATCAAACTGATGTACTCTTCTAAGAAGGTAGTTAGATTTTTAAATCTTTTTTAATATAGAGATTTAAATTTGTCGTTGATATCCACCACGTTAAGTTTGTGGTTGACAGCATCTCCACAGATGCTTTTGAAAGCTTCCAAGACAGCTTCTGCTTTTGTGTCCCAAAGTTATTCTGAAGTTAAAAACTGTTTTGAAACTCTCAACTGTCTTTTGTAGACAAAAAAAATAGTTGAATGTTAGCTAACAGGTTATAAACTAAACCAATGATTGGTAGGCAAAAGAAACAAAATGTTCTCAGTCCTTCATTGTGGCACTTAATTCCTTCATCTTTGAAAAGCTGAAATTTTGAGAACCATAAATTCATGACAGATTTATTTATTTACTCTCATTTTGAGAAACATTTTTTTATTTAGTATTATGCAAGCTATTCTCCCCTGTGCTTTTTAGTATCATGTAAACTATTTTACCCTCAACACACTAACTACAGTGTGTGGGGTGACACAACATTGGTGAAGGAAGAAAGGAAGGAAAATAATTTATGTGCCAATACTACACTAACTTTGACTCCAATTATTTTGGAAACTTCTGCACTTCCATGTTATGACATGTAGTTTTACAGAAATGCTTAGTATTTGTTAAGCACTAGGGAAGACCAGGAACTCTACAAGATGAAAAGTGAATGCAAATTTTGCCCTAAGTGTCTGACAAACACAGTAGAATCAGCTTGGTTGCTGAGTGTAATTATAGATATTCCATGCTTTCTACACGGCTATCTTGATCAGGTTTCTTTCTGTCAAAATCATAGAGGCTTTTAACAGAGGTTTGACTGAAGGGATTGTGTAAAATATGGATGAACTGTGTCAAATGAAGAGAAGTAAAAGGAGTTCTCATTTCCATTTCTGAGTTAAAATTCTTGAGCTAACAAAGAATTTTCAGGTTATGTCATTACATGATATGGATCTAATATGTAAATTCTATTTCAAGAAAGAACAGTGGAGAAGACTCCAGTGAGTTGTTTTTCATGTAGGAATTTTGGAATAATTGATTTTCTGAACTTTATTTTGACAGTTATTCTTACCCAGCATTACAGCAGTGCTTGCAAAAAACTTACTGTGGGTTATACTTGCTGGAACGTACGTATAATCATTCACTCTTACTGAGTATATTCTTAGATTGAACTAAAGGACATATTCATATTCTAATTTGGTTATATTTTCAATTAATTATAATGGTTATAGAAAGGATTTTTAGCACATTTATCCTCTATGACATCCCTTACAATTACAGAAACCGTCATAAGTGCCTTTAAAATAATTGCATAGTATCTGAGTCATCAAAATCATCTTGACATACAGGTATTTGCTACTACTGTAAAGAAATTGCTTGATTACAGGTAGTCAGCTGGCATTCAGAAAAAAAATAAGCTGATATCCTTGTTTCTTACGTTACTTAAGGTTTCAAGGCACAGATAGACCTAAATACTAAAGTTTGACCATAATGTATGTCTTGTATTCAAACCTGAACTGTTTACAAATGCAATAAAAATGTAATGTTACTTAATTGCAGCATCAGACTTATAAACTAAGTGTCAGATTTAAAACTCTTAAGATCCTCATTTCTGTAAGCATTTGCAGGATATAGTGTTGTTACGAGTTAAGATCATACCTCCAGATGAAATCTTGTAATGAATATTTGTGGAGGCATCTTTTATGACCATTTGAAACCATGCTATAATTCCTTTTTTCTCAGTCTGTAGCCATATTCTCAAGGTTTAATTAGCATGTTAAAAAGTTAGGTGTTTCAGTATATGCTACCATGACCTCCTTTGCACTCAAGCAAGACAAAAATGCAACCTATGAGGACAGCTTACACCGTACTGAGAAAGGTCAGATGAGTCACTCTCTGCCATTGTCTATCTTGCCAATAACTGTGAAAGAAGTTTAGCAGACAGATTTTAAAAATGCTTATCAACAATGTAATCTTACACACAGTGGCATAGTTTATTTCATAAACGTTAAGCACTATCCGAATGTGAAGAGATATAAATGACTGAACAAGCAGGTTAAATAAGCAGTTTGGACTGTGAGGAAAATTACAAGTGAATGGGCCTTAGGTCAAACAGACAAGTGATGAAAACAATTTCTAATAGTCCAATTGATATGCTACCTTTTTATATAAACTGGCTGTTTAATGCTTAAAAATGTGACAACCCTGTTGTGAGGTTCCTTCTTGCCAAAATCAAAGCCTTTTTAGTTTGTTTGTAACAACAGCTTGAAGGGTTATGAAATTGCCAAGGGCTATGTTGTGCAAAACTTATTTACACGAATGAGAATTATCTCACATGAGCTGCTTGACTGATGCCAGTGGAATTCCTCATACAAACACATTTCGCCATGTGAAAAACTGTATATTCCAGTCTTTGAATTCAAATATAGATTGATGCAGTGAAAGGAATAGATTGATTCAGTGAAAGTAATAGATTGCATACATTTTTGATAAATTGATAATGACAGTGATTTAGCTTCTTGTAATTACCTGATACCTAGAATATTGTGGAGATCAGAACTAATATGTTTTTTCTTTTGCACAAAGTGTTAAATCATGTAAATAATCCAGACATGGAATTTCCAAGGTAGTTTTGAAATCGGCCACATAGGACTGTATTTATAGCCTAATTGTTCCTTTTTTAATACTTGAAGATTACAAGTTTCTTAAAAAATATTTTGCATTTGTAATATTGCTGTTTTTCTTAAGAAACCAGGCATAGAAACCTTGTCAAGTTTCCCATGGAATAACACCTACAGGGCATGATATAGTATCTCACATATATTATCATTCCTGCCGAGCAAGCCAGTATTGGAAATCATAATGCTGTCCTAGTATCAGATGGGAAGATCTCTCTTCAGAAAACCAATAAATATCCTTTTTATTTGGAGCTGACACCACTGAATTAAAAGAAATGAAGACTAAATTGCTAAAATAGAAAGCAATATATATACATATTTAGTTCTGAACTGAGAACAGATGCATATTTTCCTTGCCACATCACAGTTATAGCTCAGTGAGTCTATTGGAAAGAAATTTATGCCATGAGTTGGCAATTTCATACAGGTGACCCCTTTCCTCCCAAAGTTTAGGGGTGGTCGGCACTATCCTTATAGAGCGATTTGATTCAATATATGGGGTTAGTCTTGGGCAGTCAGACACCTATATTTGCTATAAAATGGGTATAGCTGTTAACCCATTGAAGATGGTGATAGTTTGAATAAGATGGTGGAATGTAGGAGTGACTGAATTTCAAAACCATTTCTCAGTGTTTGAAATAGTGGTGAGGTATCTGTAATAGCAGTCATGTGGCAATCTGTACTCAGTTTGGGGGTGGGAGTGAGATTTCAGATCTTCCCACTTTTTTATTTTAGGACAGATATAATGCTAATTTAAAGAACTATGATAAAGATTATTTTGAAGATTAAGAATATAATGGAAATGAACTATTAAATTTTAGTTTTTCACTCAGAGGAGATTGTTGTTCTGAGTACTTCATTCCATACTTTGCCAGAGCAATTAAAAAAAGATCCTGTAGTGTAATTTATCTGTGTGAAGCCTTGGAAAGAATCCAGAACTAATATCGGTTTACTTCTGTCTCAACTGATGCTGACACCCATCAATGCTAGGCCTAGGTATGCAAATGTTTTGCAGAGTTTTGTCTGCCCATTGCAATTAGGATACATAGATAATGTTGCAAAAGATCTTGCCTTCCAAAGTTCTTTGCTCTGCTGCACAACCTGGACCCATTTTCGCTTATGTGCAATTGAGATTGACTGTGTTCCTGGACCTATAATTATTTATCTTGTACTTCATGTCTCACCTGTTGTGTTTTTTTTTCCTAGATATGATCTAAATTAGGACATTAATGTAGTATTATAATTGTTTGACTTTTGGAATTGCAGAATTTACCTGTTTTCCCTACTGGTTATTATCCAAATTGTAACTGGAAAAAATTCTGTTGTCAATATACAGGTAGAAAGACAGAAATTGCATACAGGGCAAAGAGCTTTTCAGATTTTTTTTTTTTTTTTTTTTTTTTATGAATACTTAAGTATGGCAGTTTTATTTACCCAGACAATGAAATGTTGCTCATGCTAATGGTGACTCACTTAGTGTTTTGCTAAGTCTCTGTGATTAACAAAATACAATGACAGTACAAAATTACTGTAATTTGGGGCTTGGATCTATGACACAACTCTGCTTTTCTGTTCGCTTTTCTTTGGGGCTGAAAAGGTTAGATGTCTATAAATAGGACACGATCCAATAATCTGTAAAATTGTCTGTCCTTTGCTTTTGAGAGTCTGTGACATTTTCTTTTGATGATACTGGGTTCAATAGCTTTAGAGAAGTACCATTTTGCTGGAAGGAAATGGTACCAAGACTGATTTCAGCTCCATTCCCCTTTTTCTGTTAATACTTGCAATTTTTTTTATATTATCATTTCCAAGAGCCAGTTTCCAGATGGTATATTGTTTGCTGGGGGGTGGGGGGAAACATTAAGTTTAATGGCATCATCATACCCTCCTTCTACCTGCAATGCATTCATAGAATCATAGAATAGTTTGGGTTGGAAACTAACCTTTAAAGGTCATCTGGTCCAACCCCCGTGCAGTGAGCGGGGACATCTTCACCTAGATCTGGTTGCTCAGAGCCTCATCCAACCTGACATTAAATGTTTCCAGGGATGGAGCACCTACAGCTGATCTGGGCAACCTGTGCCAGTGTTTCACCACCCTCATTGTAAAAAATTTCTTCCTGACATCTAGTCTAAATCCACCCCATTTTAGTTTAAAACCGTTACCCCTTGTCCTTGTGCAATAGGCTCTACTAAAAAGTTTTTCCTCATCTTTATACAAGCCCCCTTTAAGAACTGAATACTGCCCTAAAAGTAACTGAAGAACTTTCCCACGCTTCTGAGAATGGGGTTCATACATTTATCCAATTATCTCAAGAAATTATTTCTTTGTTCTAAAAATTGTTTTAACCTGGCAACTTCCAGTGAAATCAATAAAAAAATTAAAATGGTGATCATTACATAGTGTTAGTTTTCTTAGTGGCCATCACTTTAACTACAGTAACTGATTTTCTACAGTGTCTACAGAAGATCATTTAGTTTTAGTGGCTTGCTTCTCTTTTTCAGATTGAAGGGTGGTATTTTGTACCTCGGAATTAAAGGTTAATTTATATATAAAGGCATTTCCATAGTTTGCCCTTGATTTTGTAGTGTTTGGTGTACAACATGGAAAAGTACATGTTCCGTTGTGAAGCCTGCCTGTATTGCAAGCCATAGGCAGTAAAGATGCCAATAAGTGTCTGGTGTTCTAAAATGTGTTCCCAGTTCCTATGTGCAGTAGCATATCAAATACCAACCCATTTTGACTGATATAGACAGTTTGGCAGACAGCAAGATGCTCCCACTTAGCTGTCTACAGGCAAACTTCTAAATCCATGTTTAGTTCTAGTGAAATAATTTTCAGTGGTCTTGAGCCTTGGCAGCTGCTTTTGGCTTGGGGATAATTTTTAGTTATTCACTGTTTCTGGAATCATTAACCATGGTAAATGGCAGTGAGTGGGTTGTATCAATTGTATCTTAAAAAAAAAATTAAAAAGGAAATAAGAATTTAATCGTGACTTGGAATCACTGCGGTCTCATTTGTCTATTCTAAAAATAACTGTAGCCATGAATAGATGATACTTTTTAGCATGTTAACATCTGGGAGGTGCATTTACTTCAGTTCATTTACATACAGAAGAATAACTTGCATTGTAGGCACTGTGATGATTAAGGGAAATTTAAAACATTGATAGGTAAAGGTCAGCTATCAGAGTACACTAATCCCCCATATTAAAAACATATAATTATTCCAGGTACTCCAGTATCCTGTATCTCAGAAAAAAGGTGCTCTAAAAAGTTTAAAAGGCTGGAATCGATTGAGGACAAAATATTATTTTATTTATTTCAGAAAGTAACTGAAGCGAAGAATGTCTTTCATGCTACATCTAAGTTCCTTTATAGGAGTTGTACACTTAGGTTCATTTTTTTTTAACCAATGTCTTTTGTTACACATACTTTGAACAAAACACTCCAGAAGAATATCAAATGCAAATGGAAAACAGTAAATCCTAAAAAAACATAATTAATGACAATTTTTGGCTTTAGAAAGCAAGTTCTTCCACTCTGATGGTACATTACTCCTGTGATATGTACTGGCTTATGATGACATCCCTGTATTTAACTACTTCCAAGACAAGTTGGCATAACTCTTATTTGCATCTCATTTATTAATCGCAATTAAAAAATACAGGTGGCTAAACTCTGGTATGAAGGCTGAAGAGAAATTTCCCACTAATTATATAAGTAACTCTGTCAGAAAGACCTGATTGTGCCATACCTTTTCTGTTAAGCCTTTTCAGTCTGGATCTTAAGAACAGCAGAAACAAAACTGTTTCTCGGTAGTTCGGCCAAGTCTGGAGACCTTTCCTGACTTTCTTAGAATATACAAAATTTGTTCTAAATTCACTGTGCCTCATTCAGTAGCAGCATCAACAAACCTTATCCTGACAACAAGTTTAAAAGATTAAAGCAGTACTTAATAGAATGTACAACTAATTTTCTTTAATTCATTTGATTAAATGAGCATGAATAAGATAATTTGCAACAGTGCCTCACTGTAGCAAAATATGTATGTTATTTTTATAAAAATGCAAATATACCAAATATGTAATATTTTAA
Source organism: Phalacrocorax aristotelis (assembly GCF_949628215.1). Classification (NCBI taxonomy): domain Eukaryota; kingdom Metazoa; phylum Chordata; class Aves; order Suliformes; family Phalacrocoracidae; genus Phalacrocorax; species Phalacrocorax aristotelis. The sequence goes on along the minus strand of NC_134277.1, from coordinate 32,247,751 downwards.
GCAATATGTTTAAATAAAGTAATTTAAATAATGAAATTATATTTCCTTGATTAAGAAATTACAACAATTTAAGTTTTTTGGAAAGATTTCTATCTCTCACTGCATTTTCTAGACAGAAGACCTTGTTTCTGAATTGCTTTCTCTTCCTCAGAGGAAAAAAAAAAAAACAGAAAGGCATAAGATTTTCAATTTACTGTTGCTGGTGAAATCAACAGAAGCTTTTTAGAACTTAAGCCACTTCCTTGACTTCCTTTCTAATTAGTATGATTACCATTAAAATTGAATTCAGATGTTTCTATACTGAATTGTGCTTTACTCCTAGACTCACTCTGTTAAAATCATCACATCTGCCTAAAAGGTAACTAGTACTTTTTATCTAGTACTGTGTATGTTTTGCTGGTTTATGTTTTTAAGAACAACATAATATTTGCTCAACACCTGTTTATGGCATTCCAACTTAGGTCTGTAGCAAGAAGTAAGGGAAAGACTACGTACCCATACAAGCATGGACATTTTAATTTATTTGGAATTATGACTGTGATGGCTCCAGAATCAGCTGGATTAAAGGAGCCTCTTCATCCAGTGTTAGCACTTATAACCACTTATCAGAACATGTCTTCCATTACTTACTACACATGATAATGCACATAACATTGTAGAGTTGAAATACAAGCCATATGAACGATAGCTCACAAACAGTTGGAGTTCATGCGCTATTTCAGGAGACTACAGTTGATAGCATTTAGATCAGCAGTGGTGGTCAAAGGTAAGACAATATCCAGCTTTAAACTCTAGAAAATAGTTAGACAGAGCATAAATTATTAAGACCTAACTTAAATGGAAATGAAATTCTATTTAAAAAATTATAAACTTGGTCCTACCTGAATGTTTGATTCTGCAAAGATACATTAGGCATGTGCCATTATGGATTGAAGGAGCAAGCTTGTTTCAGGATCATAGAGCTTTATTAATCCTTCCATTTTTGTTCCTTTAGTTAAAAACAATTATAGAACAGTATGTTAACTATACTGAGGGAATGAAGTATATGTTTCCTTACATTCCACAGCATAAGGCTGTACATAATAAATCGCTGATCGAAAAGCGTGTGTGTTTTTTGTCTAACTTCGTTGCCCAAGCAGGGACAAACGGTAATAAATAAATAGTGTAGATAGTGACGTGTAAAGGGTATTTTAATAATCCTAATGATAAGGATGCAAGGAGCTTTTGTTTGTTCAACATCTCTTTAGATGATATATAAAAATAACCAGCCTTTTAGGCATTTTCTGAAAATTCATTAATCTTGTTGTAAGATTCTAGTTATTTTTGCCAATGAAGATAATTTCTGATCAGTCAGATCCCAAAAGCTGAAGACATGACTGTCCTATCTTTCACAAACATATTCCATGGACTTGTAAAAGTAGGAAAAGTGGTGGCTGTGAAGGGTGCTGGTGAATATTGCATGGAATGCTTACTCCATATTTCCTACATAAATTCTGCTTAAGTATGTTGCAATAGTATGCCATTTTTCATTTGTGAGCTCTTTGAAATTTGTTACCCTCTCTGAATCTCCACTGTAGCTGGTTGTTTCCCATCTTGTATTTTCCCCACTGAAGAATACCTGCTGAAGCTATATTATGCAAATATAATAGTAAAGGAAGACTATTGTTGCTAAGACCCCATAAATATTAACAATGTATGGAGATAGTGTGAATTATAATGCACATAACATTAAAAATAGATATCACAGACACAGAGGCCTATTTGGGAGAATATGAAAGAAAACCCTTCCTAAAAAAATTAGAAAGTGACTTCCATTATTCAAATGTGCCTTTCATTTATAGCTTTTTTCAGTACAGAATTCCTCACTGTGGTTCATGCTTAATCAAAAACTGTAATCTTTGTGGCCAACTGGTTTTTTCTGTTGTTTAACATCTACAATTTAGTTAGTACTATACTTGTCCTACCTGAAGATATATCAGTTCTGTAACTTTTAACTCAACTGGGACAGAAAACTGTTGTGGCAAAGAAGGCTGTGGTTTCAAGTTCTGCATGTTGTGAGGCAAACACTATTTCTCATTTTTTTAAGCAGTTCAAAAGGCAAGAAATATGGTTTGGTGTGGTGTCCCCCCCCTTTAAATATTTCTGATGTTTCTAAAATTCACACAACACTCTATCTAAACAGGCTACTTTGACCACGGCAGGCCTTGAGACTGAACTGCACTAGTATCAAATAAGATTAGTTCATGTTTCCTATATAAAATGGTCTTGCATATATAGTACAATGGTTTTGACTCTCAGTGTCTCTGTGGTTCATTACCCTTTGCAAATCTGATGTGTAATCAGTTGTTCCTCCTCTTTCACTTTTTCAGCTGGGGTTTATTCCTATGTGTGAGACTTGGTACTTTTCTTTATTGAATTGCATCTTTTTTTTCTTTTTTTTTTTTTTTTTGATCACTTTTTCAATTTGTCAAGGTTATTTTCAATTCAAATCCCATTCACTAAAGTGCTTGCAGACGCTTTCAGCTTGGTATTGTCTGAAAATTTAATAAGTGTACTCTCTATTCCATCATCCTGGTCATTAATGAAAATATTGAATAATACTGGATCCAGGACAGGCCCTATGAAACCCCACTCAGTATTTCCTTCCAGCTTGATGGCTGGTAGCCATTCTAAGCACAGCTTCAAATTTGTTGTGCGCACAGTTAGAATAGTGTCCTCTGGACCATTTAATTCTTTGCTTATTTATGAGAATGGTACATAAGACTGGCAAATGCTTTGAAAAAATGAACATGTATCTACTAATTCCACCTAGCAGTAAAGCTTGTTACTAGGTGCAGGGACAAAGTAGAAGGGACTGATGTTTCCTCTTGACCAGTGGATATTTGCTCTACTTTGTCTGTAGTCTTTGTCCAAAGACAGATATTCCAGCATATTTGTGAAAACTGAAGTTAGACTGACTGATTTATTATTCTCTGAATCCTCCTATTCTATTATTTCAAGGTTAACCACAGCTGTTTACCTCTTTTGATCCTACTGTCCTCCATATTCTCAAGGGAAAGATAAATTCTGAGATTATTTCAGTTCATTCCTGCATTGGTTCCAGAATCCTGTAGCTTGCTAATTACCCAGTTTAGCCACCCCTTTTGAATAAAAACTGAAACAAAAATCTCCAGTAATAAGTTGGTAGCTTCCCTTTTCTTTTAATCAGCTTTTTGACGCTTTTTATTATATTGGTATACTTTGCACAAAGAAATTTTTATTAATGTACACATCTTTATGCTTAATGGTTTTTTACAGGTACTTTTGCATTTCCTTGTAATCAGTGTTTCACTTTACAGCCATGACTAATTTATTATCACGAGCAACTTGGTCATCTTGCTGTTGAGCCTTTTATGAAAATGCTCAGCAGTCTCTCTGAGGACTTCTGCTGGCAGCCTCTCCCCACTTTTTCATCTTAAATAGCATTCCCCTGTACTTGGGGTATTCCTGTGTTCTCATTTATAGTTGTATTAATTAGCTTCCACTCTTTGTAAAATTCCTCCCTGAATTTTTGAAAAAGTGTTATTTAACCAACCCAACCACACTTCCTAATTTTAGGGGGTTTTGAGATGGTTCATATTGTTCTTTCATATTTTAAAAAAACTGCCAAGTCTTCTGTCATCTTTTATTAAGATAAAAGTTAGTGATGTGTCCACAAGTACTGAGTATGCCAGTGGTTGAGGTACAAATAAAAGAATTCCATTTGCTGAGGTGCATTATTTGTTTATCTTTAGTTTTATCTGACTGTGAAGTATTAGGGGCATTCCTGCAGCAGTTTCTATAGGGCCATAGAGTATGGCTGCATGGCACCCTGTAAATCATAGGGGCAGTTTTACAGTAAAAAATTACCTAAATATGTTAATGTTCAAGGAGATGGCAGAAACTGCATGAAGTTTAGTGGGAACAAATTAAATAATTTTGAGTGCTGAAGTATGTATTAATAAATGCATTTGCAAATTATATCTTGTTTTCATCATTCAGAGAACAGCAAACAGCAAATACAATTTAATTTAAGAGCTCTTATCTTCAGCCACTAAATGACAGATCTTGATTAAAACAACTTGCAATAAATTAGAAAAATTTAAAGTCTCTAGAAAATATAGCAAGGATTGGGGGAAAAAAATTACGGGAAATCTCAGGCTGAGTTTAGAACTTGTGAACATACACAGGAACTGCATTTGCTTAAACCATAGATACTGTACTTCAGGCTTAAGAGCAAAACAATCTAAGAAAATGCCAAGAGAAACTTTCTTGACAAATGTTATCAAAAAAGTATATTTCATTGGCATATGAATCAGCAACTCCCGATAGAAAGAAAAATTCCTGTTGAAAGAGTAATTACACTATTAATTACTGGTAGGGTAAAAAAATGTTTCAGTCTTACAGTAGCTTACCAAATCAAGTTTATCCAGAAGAGGGAAGGACCTAAAGTTTTATGTGATGTTGTCTTAGCCAACCAAAGGCATCTTTTCATTTTGAAAGTTATGATGAATGGAACCTGAATTTTGTTAGGCTAAATCTGTGAAACAAGACTTTTGGTTGAATAAAGGGAGGGTTTTTTTGAACTTGCATAATCAGAAGTGTTAAATTACTTTTGAGTTGGAAACTGTTTTATTTTAGCTTTAGCCTTGGGATGAGTAAGCCATTATATTTTGGGTGTTGCTGGAGACAATGGTTTCTTGACAGATGGTCAGCTGTTATCTTTTGCTGTACTTTTGATTCAAGCTGAAGAAATCTAGTTACAACCATCTAGAAGGCATAAGATAATTATTAAATAAATTACTATAAACTCATCTGCTTTCTTAGTTTTTAGATTTATAAAAGTATTCATAAAGGCACCTTAAACATTTATTAAAAAGATTAAAATTGTCTTAAATTTTTCAGCTCTGACAAATTATTTTTTATGATGTTTGATATCATACAAAAACTATCATCCTAAGTCTTTTAGGAAGTCTGAAGTAGTTCAGGAATTCCTAAAATGATCTAATTTAACTAGTTATAATCAATCACAAAAGTACTTGTCAGAAGAAAAAATTTCAAAGATGTACGAAATAACCATCTTTGATATCCTGAGATAAAAATTTGGAAAACATGATTTCTACCCAAGCTGTTTTCAGCTAAATAATGAATCAGCCATGCAAATACAACTCCAATTCCTTTGGCAGATTCCCCATTTACAAATTCCTTGCAGTAATGCCAAAATCTGTTCCATTGCTCAAGTTCAATTTTAACTATGAGAATGACATGCCATTATACCTACTAAAATTCTGTTAAGCATAAAATACACTCCAAGTGGTCATGTATACATACACACAATCTAATTATTTTTCAATAAATAATTAAATGTTACAAAGATTGTACTTCTGTGGATGAAACTGTCTTCACTAAAGAAAGTATTTTGCCATTGATTTCCATAAATTCGAGTTCTAAAAATATTCTTAAGTCTCAAAATGAGTGGTATAATAGTCAAAAAAGTGCTGTGCAGAACAATGTCATGTAGGCTACCAAAAGGGAAATGCAAACATATTAGTCTTACCTTTATTCCATGGTAGCAAAATTCTTCAAGGAACCTACAGGGATTGTTTTTCATTAGTTTTCTTTCTTTCTTTATCTTTCTCAGGGGTCTACAGATTGATCTTAAGGGGTCATTTGAACTTTTCTTTTGCTATATATTTTCTGTTTGCATTTTAAAAGCTTTCTTGGTCATGGTAGCATCAGCTGGGAAAGCAAGGCAAAGCAAATCTTCAGTGGCAAGACCCTCATCTAAAATTTTATTACAGTAAGACTGTGTTAGTGAAACCTTGCTCGACAAGTCTGTCAAAACTAGTTTCTGATTCTTATTTGTATAGTTTTTTTCCAGGATAGTATTTAATTATTTTCATACAAAATATGCAAGGATGAGGACTCCATACTTACTCAGAAGTAAAATTAAGGTTCTCAGCACAGCTCTGAATGTATCTGTGGTAATTTGTGCACCCCAGCTACTCACAAGTGAAAATCACTTGACTAGTGCAAAAAACCCCTTCTGTCTCTTCACTTGGGAACACAGCACCAAATCTTTTCCACAACCCTTGTCTCCGCTGTTCCTGCCCTGATAATGAGGCATACAGAGACTATCATCTTACACCTCTGAAAGTGTTTGCTCTGATTGCCATGAGATCTGCTTTTATAAGCTTTGACCATGCAGCTTTAGTACAGGTGGCTTTGCCTGTCTACAGTGGGAAACTGAAAATCCTTGGGCTTTCCTTTTGGCGAAAACTCTTTCTTTCAGTCTTTCATCATTATTTCAGCATCGCATAGTCATTTGAAATTAACAATGATATTAAGTCTATTGCATTACAATGTTAGTATGTTATTTTTATCAGACATGCAATGAATTTTTGTTTGCTAAATAGCAGCTGTCATAGTCGTATTAGTTCTGGGACATAAAAAATGACACACAGCTTCTGAAGCCAATATTTATGTAAGGAGAACTGGCATTGTTGCCAGTATTGCGGTGTGTCTCCTTCAAATAGAAATCAGCACCATCAAAAAGCCTATTTACAGAGGAGCGTGTATTCTAAGTGTTCATTTCTGATTTTATACTGCCAATTTAATTTTCCTTTTGACGCTGCGAACTGCAGTCCCAGAAGGCTTTTAACATCTGGAAGGTCTGTCCCTAACTGGGTTATGGTGAGCTTAAGCGGGTTACAATAAGAAATATCTACAGCAACTATGAATCGAGACTGAAGACTGAGGGGCTAAACATAGTCCCTGCTGCTTTATGTACATGAAATATTAGTAACTGGATTTTTAATATGTTATTTACATTTAATCAGAAATAAGGTTGTAGTCAATTATTGATATGCAGGATTTCTCAGATGTGGGTTTATCGTGTTATGCACGTATAGACATTCAAACAGACTCTGTGCAGACTGCTCAAGTTCACCAGCACTGTTCTTGCAGTAGAAATGTTGTGGAGTTGATTCCTAGGTGAGGGTTGTAGACAAGCAAGGTGAGACAGGACATGGGAGGAAGAAAAGGAATAAATGAAAGGGTGGAAGGTAAACCTTGAACAGATACTGCTCTTTCATTACCCTGAGGCTCATTTCTTGTTTAAAGATCAGATCCTACATATCTTGTCCAAATTGAATTTCCATAGGAGCTTGTTTTGGTTAAGGAACAAAGGTAAAATCCTAACTTTTTTATTGTGTATGTCAGAGTCTGCTTAGCAAACATGTTGAAAATTTGTTATTTTCCATTTCAAACCTGTCATCGAGTATATCCATTTCATCAAGTATATCCATTTCATTAAAAAAATATAAATGAAGGAATAGCTCCTGTATACCAGCATGAAAATAGAACAAAATATATTCTGAAAGAACAATGTAGCAGAAAGTGTTTTAAGCCATTATGCAAGGCTGAACTTAAAAATAAATCCCTTTCTCATAATTCATGCTTCTGCTCAAGAAATATATCCTGCCACCTACTTCACCATATGGAATTTAATAGAGTGCTAAGTCACAGTGGATGTGTCTGTAAGTATCTGTGACAGCATTGAACACGTGCCTAAGTCAGTGAAGAGGTTGAACCTGTGCATTCATAGCATAGCTCGTTTGAATACTACTTTTTTTTTAATCTGTTTGCTGAAGTAGGGCTTTGCACACCATAGATGTTCTCTGACATGGTGTCCTGGCATAATTACTGTCATGAGGTTCAGACCATCCTTTCTGCAATCCAAGGTTTGGTTTTCTTTTTCTTGTTCCAAAATATATTAATGTAACTTTGCTATTTTAAGAACCCTGGAAGAAAATGTTTCATGAACGTTTGAGATGCTGTTATCTTTCAGCTGATTGATCCTGTAAATTTACAGATGGAGATAAACACAGTTTATAATGGTATAAAGTGATACTATTTCACTATAGTCAAACTATTCCTGTTTTTCAATAAGATATTAAAGAAAAAAAAACCTGGAACCAACAAAAAAATATAGCAATAGTTATTTATAATTGTTGTAACTCTTGTCTGGAACCTCTAATGGCTGACTGCATTCTTTTCTACCCTGTAAGCAAATATTCCTCTTTGTTCAAAGTACTGGGAGAAGAAGACAAATTTAAAAATGTCATTCCATGCTAAATAAATCTTCATTTTTCACTCTTTTTATTAAATAGAGTTTGATCTTCTTCCCACAGGAAATAGTATTTATTATTGACCATTTCAATAGCCATTGTCAGAAGGTTATCTACAGGGCCACAGTTTTAGCCTGGGACGCTGGGTGCAATTTGCTCTTTCTGCTGTGAAAACCATGAAACAGTTTGCTAATAAAAAGGTTTTACATGCATAAGCCTGGATTTTGTCAGTTCCAAAGAATAGAACTATTTTTAGTCAAAATACAATATTTTTGCTCTTGCCCTTTTCCTTTCTATTGTCAAGCTATACTTCTTATGCACAGATCAAGAGTGCAATCCTGCTCTGGATGGTACTATCATAATTTCAATGCTGATACTATCATCTTATATTTTTAATGTCAGTATTTTTCATGTATTGTATGGAAGTTCAGAAATGACGAAGAGTTACAGACCTTTCTTATAAAAGTAAATCATTATTAGATTCTTCTTTAACAAAACACTTTAATTTGTGTTCTTAGTCTTTAGTTCAGCTGGGTACATTTGAAAATCTAGTGATGACCAATGAAGTGTAAATTGAAAAGGAATAAATATTATGTGAATCATTAGGAAATATGTTTTGATAACGTGAGTAAGATAGACTCATGGTTACAGAAATACAACTTCCCTTTGATCCTTCTGTGCTTTTTCTGCTTCAGTTAGCAATTTAAACAAAGGTTTCCACTCTTGCAGCAAGTTCACCTTCACAGCATAAACTTTCTTACTGAGTAGCAAAAATGTGTGCATTTAGTTAAAATGAATTTTCCAGAAACATTTGAATGAATGGGGAGTTTCTGAGTCAGCTTCTAGCAAAAGGCTTATCTAATGCCCCATGTGAATGCTCAGTGTATTGTTCTGATTAAAGCTTGAATGGAAAACTGCTGATCTGAGGTAGTACATGTTATCTAAGATGCAGACAAAGCCGTTTTCAGCTGTGTAAACTGCAAAAGTGTTAGTGGTAGAATAACATAAATTGTGTGCCATTCAGTGGATGTACAATATGGGTTCAGATTGCTATTCTATGATGATTAGGCATAACACTAAGCATATATGAATAACGTTTCTACTAAATTTATTTGCAAATATGCCTTATTTGCAAAGACTGAGTTCAGCAGGAATATCAAGGGACATGTGGGATAAGGAAAATTAGGATTAGAGAAACTGTCATCTCTGACTTTTCTGCTGTATACTGTTTTCAATTCTAAACTCTTCCACCATATACCAGCTGGTTTAGTTTATTGTAACTTCACAGTACTTCAGTTTCCTGTAGTTTACATGCTTCCATCTGTTATATAAGCAACATAGAGTACTAACTCCACCAATTTTGGTTGTTACAATGCAAGGCTGATTTTTTTATTTTATTTTTTTGGCTTAGAACAGCCCCCCAAAATGCAGACTTAATAAAAAGCAAGGCAAAATGACTTGACGAAAACACACCGATTCAGTGATGAAAACACCTTGATTTCAATGGAAGTAACTGATTTCTTTAACAAGGGTACAGCTGCTGTAGCTGTTGTTTAGTGTTACACTTCATATGTAAATGCATTTCAAATGTTTTAACTGGCAGATCAAAACTGAATCCAGAAGCAAGGACAGTTTTTGAAACCATGCACTGCCCAGCTCAAATCTGTCAGGTAATTCAACTGTTCTGTTCTCTTCCTGATGTTCCACAGTTCTAAATGAATGGAAGATATGCAGAGCCATGGGTGATAAGCATGTTTGGAATAAGCATGGAATAAATTTGGAATACGTAACCCATGGTAGTAATCTTGCTGCTGAGTGCTCTTGTTCAAACGGCCATGCTAAATCAGAACACACTGGTAAATCAAGTACTTGATAAAAGAACAGGATTGATAGTTCTCTGCAACATACAGTTTATTGTTAGCAACCTGGTTTACATTTTCATGGTAATACAGTTTCTTTTTCTTTCCTTTTTTTAAATATAATAATTATTAAATGAAATGACCTTTTTTAAAAAAGTATTTCAAACAACAAAAAACTCGTTCCCTAACCTATGCAGCTCTAGGAGGATGCATGCTGCTGTTGCTATACTGCTGTGCAGGAGCAAGCTCCTGACAAGGCTGTAAGGGTAAATTTTCTGCCTACCCAAAATGTTTATCTTCTGGAAAATTCTCTGCAGCATCTCTGAGACACCAGAGTGGGTATTTCTCATGGCCTTCTGAGAGTCTCACAGTTCAGACTGTGCCACAGAAAATTCAAGCACACCACATCTGACCATGGCACTTCATCTATGCCTGCTGCTCTTGAGGTTCACCCAAGGGCAGAAGCCACCAGAGATGATCCTACAAGGGTCCTGTTGCCTGTCCCAAAGGTAGCTGGCCTCAATAGGCATTCTGATGTCAGACCAAACTGCCTGCCTGTAAGACAAATGTGAATATGAAATACCAAGTCCATGAGACACCTGAGCCTCAGGGCCCTACCGAGATCTCTCAGCTCAGAGAACTGCAGGTGTAGCCATGACATCTGCGAAGATGCACGTTGTTTGTAAAAGTTGGACTGACAAAAGTACCATTGCCCTGGTACAGGTTTTTAAACTAGTAGTTTTGCAGTATTAGTGATACCACAGGGACAGAACAACCCCATTGGTTTAAAAGGAGCTGCTGCTGATTTGCAAAAAACAGTTAATTACAAGGAAGGTCAAGACTGCATACTCCATTTTAATTAAGTACACTCTGAATATTATTAAAAAATGCAAGTCAAATAGCCCTCTAAAATAAGTAAAAAAGAATTCTCTTACTGTCCTCTATTTTAAACACAATTTAAATATGAGCTTAGTGACAGGCAACAGCAAAATTAGGCTTGCAGATTGAGACACTGGAATTTACATGCCTATATATAGGTGCCTAGGGGCAAAAAAATTACACACCCCTTATAGCTGGTAAGGATCTGGTTGATACAGCCTATACAGATGTCTAGTTCACTCCGAAGTGGGCACCTGCATTGGGGTTGCTGAGCATCTCTAGGTTCTCTACTCTGCATTGATTCTATTTTCACTGGCTGTAATGGAAAACCAGTCATCTTACACTGCGAGGTAAACCTCATTTAAAGAATCCTAAAGGTTTATGTTATAGGCTTGTTGTGGGTGTTCAAACCCACTTTCTATGATATTGTGGGGTGTGAACAAACCTTTTTTCCAACTTCAGTACCAGATCCAGAATTTACTACAAATATACAAGAATTTGAGATAAAACAATATTAGAAAGAATGAGCTCTTTTTCTCTAAATTCTGGTCCAGTGGGCTGATGGTGCATTTTCACTTTTCAAATGATCTTTAAAGAAGAGCATATCTGTCTGGAGGCAGGTCTTTTATCAAATTCATTAGTGGTTTTATTTCTGTTTCTGTTCCTGATATTTTTTTTTCAAGAATTGAGTCTTCTTGCATCAATTCTATATGGCTATAAATTATTCTGACTGAATAACTTTAGTGTTATTGTGTATTCATGAGCTTTCACTTCAACTTGCTGTGTAATGGCAATGCTTTGCATTTTATTTTGGTTTCTGGATGAACAGTATGTTTTTAAAGAGAGAGGAACATCTGCCCAGACTTTTAGGTGTAAATAGGTATGTAATTCATAAAATTTTCAGCTGAGGGTAGTTCTTGAACAGTGCGCAGTTATCTTACTACCTATAAGTAATGTAACTTCACAAACTACAACAGTTTAATTGGGTGCCTTTGTATATACATAAAATACAAAATATTTATTGTCAGTTAAGGTCAAGTGAAAATATACAGAAGTGGAATGAAACCCATACAAGGTACACATTCAAATACAAGAAGAATCCCTCAATAAGAATCTCCCTGTTTACAAAAAAATTAAAATAAGAAAAGATACACTGACTGGTATCCAGAAGGATGTTAACTACTAGCAATTCAGGAAGTGTTTCTTTAAGATCAGGCTGTACCTGTTAGTGAAGTAGTAGAACTTTGTATCTCAGAGGTGCTTGCATGCTTCTGTTCATACTCTAGCACTTTTGATGTATGAACCAGTTGACATAACAGACAAATTTGATATAGACATGCACATTTAAAATCAATTTTCAAATTATTTTTCAGTTAAGGTAGGTATTATTTCCCATAGTTACAAACAGGCTTTTATTGTTAATTCATGAGTAGTAAAACTAGACTTTCATTTGTTTTTCAAGGCTGAGGATTCATTTTGCAAAACACAAATTATTTTGGCATAGCTATCAAGAAATAACGAGGCAGCATTGAAGCTGTTGATGGAATGTCCTGTGGTATAAACCTCTAATAGACAATACATGTTATGTTCATTTCACCAAAGCAATTTTATTGCTTGAATTCTGAGAGGCCTAGCAGTCAGTCTACTGCAAATCTTGCATTAGAAGTCGCTAGTTAAACCTATGTACTGTGCTTAGTATTCTTCTGTGTTCCTTATAGCTAAAACTTAGTAACAATTAGGACAACTAAAGAGAGCATTCTGTATACTACCCAAGGAAGAAGGGAGCTCTTACTCTATTTAACTATGCTTCACTTTTCCTCTGTTCTGAGTTCTATGCGATCATTGGCCTAAAGCAGAAAATCTACTCATTGCTTATAAGCTATACTGAAATAGATATGATTTCTAATTATAAGAATTAGGGCAAAATGTAAATATTAAAGGCAGCCTGTTATGAAACAAAATGAAAAAAACCCTATATAGTCAAAAGTCTTCTTAATATATGTTTGAGTAGTTTGTTCACTTGACTCTTCGTAATGATTCTGTGGAAGGAAATTTCACTATAATCCAATGGAAATTTTGTTAATGGGTTTAGAGGCAAAGTTAATCAAGTATGTGATTTCATATTTGCCTTTTTCAGTGTTTCTGCTTTTGTAAAGAGAAAGCCAGGAAGAACTTGGAGAATACCTCTCTAGCTTATGTGGAGGTGCACCCTTCCCAAAAGGTTGATTTTTACTTATTTAAGTGCCGTTTCCAGGATGTCTTTCAGATGTCTCACCAGAATTTCATAAACCTATAGTGAATTGTACTGCATGTATCCTAGGTGCTATACAGAAAGAAACAGTTCTACCTAGTTCACATTTAGACAAGGCAAATGAATGGAAAAGCAGAACTCAAGTAACAGAAACAGGAATCTCCGAGTTATCCTGCAAGCCAGCATCAGGACCAGGAAGTGAAAAGATCTTGTGATTCTCACTGTAATAGCCTGGATTTTAGATCACAAAATCTTTGTGATTCTTAATAAAAATTAATAACTAATGTAATTAAAGAAGCACCTTGAAAGCTTCTGTTTGTTTTGCAACCCACATATATTTTATTTTTAATGCAGCAGCTGAGTGTTCCACACGATCCAAGTATCTACACCCCTTTGATCAACTTGGAGTGTCTGGGAACAGAAAAAAAAGTATTCCACGCCTGTGCAGTGTTCTTCAGTATTAATCAGTATCCAGTGTGCTTTTCCCAGGACACATTTTATCAGCACAAATCATTTGATTATTTGCTCTGCAGCCCAAGTCTGCTAGTTCCACCAAAAAAAAAAAAATTCAGCTGTTACTACACAGCACCAAATTTGCACATGGAGATAGACCTGTAAAATCTGCTATGAAATCAAGGAACTCTTTGACCAGACAGTATCTCTTTTAGAAACTGTAAATTTCAGGAAGGGCTTTCTATTACATGAGTAAAAATCTCAACATTTCAGTAAGACCATTAAACTTGCTTTCATCTGCTTTTCTCTTAACTGGGTTAGTAGAATACACTTGCCCCTAGCTATCTGATCTAACTTTTGCAAGGAAAAGCTGCTCCTCTTCCTTTTCCTTCTTTCTCTTTGCTTTTGAAAATATATGAATTTAAGGGGAACCTAATTATAATTAAACAATGGAATAATTTTCATTCTGCATTACAATTAAATTCTTGTTTCTACTTCTTTTCTGCAATATATGCAGTTCTATTCTTGCTCATACAATATTTTGCCAAGGCCACAGCTATGGTTCTGATGTGATGGGCCCAGTCCAAATATCAATTGAAGTGATTGAAACTTTACTTTTACTCCAGTTGGTACTGGATGATATTTTAATAGCCCAGTGGGGAATTAGAAAAGTAATTACTTTTATTAAGAAGCTTAATTCAATGAAAAGACCCTTTCAAAGAATTTAATCTCAATTGACAGCTCATTGTGCTGTTAAAAAGCAATACAGGGCTCGGGCATCAGCAAACCAGAGTGTTGCTTCCTTGCAAGTGATTTTACAGTCAGTGCTAATGATTTAGTTCTTTTGTGAATTATGCCACTTTAAAAAATTTTTAATCTATTATATCAGTTCAACTGGGAAAATTGGAATGCTTTTAACTGCAGCATCACTTACTGCTACTGTTCCATAGCCTTGACAATTATTCTGAATGCCTTTTAGTAAGACGGTGTTTTTCAAAGTTATTTTTCTTAAAAATTAGTACTAATCTCTTCTTATTCAGGTGCATATTTTGTATGCAGATGCAATGTCTATGATTTTGACCCATTGCTATGGTTTACAGCTTCTTAGCACCATTTATCTCAGGATAAGTAACATCTCAGCACACTTCCTGGAGACTGTATATCATCACTTTTTCAGTTATTTTTCTGCACTAGTATCTAATGTCAAATATTACTAAAATTGCATAACCTCCTATAGGCCTTATAAACATTTAAAACAAAGTGTGTACCAAACCCATGGTTATATTTTTTTTTCTAGCTGAGATGTAATTTTTAAGAAAATGGATTGCAGACTGATAGAGCATTCTAACCCAGGGAATTTCTCTGTGTTCTTACCGTCCTTTCTTATGTATATTTCAAAATTCTCCTTAATTTACAGCTCATTGAACAAATTTCCATTTCTCTGGTGTTTTCAGGATATTTTTCTGTCTCCTCTTTGTCATTATTTAGTTTCTTAAAAATATGGAAGTTTAATATAAGTCATTTCACCTGGTTGCATCCCTCAGCTTTTCCTCTGACCTCTTTATTTAAGGTAGTCTTTAATTATTCTTTGCATATAGTCCATTGGTTTAATTTTTTTCTATAAATGAGATTAAGTACACTACTATAATTCTAGCTAACAAAGGTCTCTCAATTTTCATTTATCTAGGATCCCATCTGTAGTCTCCAATGATGAAAAAAACCCCAAACCACCAACCTTCTTCATGAGCATTCAGGAAAATAGATTAATTCCTCCCAATGTATCATGGTGTAATGGTGTAATTTAGTAACTTCTAAGTGATTATATTTGTGACATCTAACTCAAAAATAGTGTGAAGTGAGGGATTTTAAAACTATAACTCGGGTCTTTTTATTTGTTTTGGTTTTCAGTCAAATCAAAGCTCAGCATTTCTGCTAAATACAGGGCAGTTTTTCTTTAAGAAGGAGAGAAGAAGCTCTTATGTACTTTCTCTTCTGATAAAATTTGCAAATTTGGCTACTGTGGGAATGGATTTGTCCCTCAGGCTGAGAAAGTAGCTCAGTTACTTAAGAAGTAGCTTTGAACAATTAATGGATGTCTTTGCATATTAAAATTGTTTTGCTGCAACATTTCTATTTAAAATGGAAACGTGTCATTGCATGGCCAGCTTTGACACAAGTCCTTAGCAGTATCTTGAAAAGCCTGTGAAGATCTGTGAGCCTCTGGAAGGGCTTCACTGTAACTGCAATACCTCGCTGAATCCTTAGAGGGATAGAGTAAGAAAACAGTCTCACATTTTTTCTTCTCCTCTCTATTTCCAAATGCTTCGTGCCAGGCATTACCTCTGCAGTTCTTCCAGTCTCAAACAGACCTTGCACCGGGTCTGTGTAAATTGGAATCCTTGTTCTTATATAGAATAACCCAAATTCCCCCTGCTTCCAACTGTGTGCATGTGGGTCAGCTGACAGATCAAAGAGCATAGATAACTGCTTTGCTCATGCTGAAACCTTCAGTTTTCAGTGCAGTCAAAGTGTTAAACTGGGTGTTTCTCACCTGCTTGGTCATTGGCTTTTGTAAAATTTGTAATAATTTATCATCCCTGAGATTCCCGCTTTTCTATTCTTCTAAACTATCTGTCAAATTTAGTTAAAACTCACTACTGTATTAAAATATTATTGAAAGATAGAGCCAACAGGAAATAGGAACACAGAAACCTTTGGGTTGGTTTTTTTTTCTTTTTTTAAAGAAACATAAACCTGGCTAAAGACGAGCTAAACTAAAACCCTACCTAGTCATGATGTTATTAGATCATAATAACTTTTGAAAAGTTTTATATGTGATGAACACATTTTTCTAATTGGTATTTTATTTTATAGAAGACTTCCAGCTTCTGTTAGTCCATTAGTTCCTCTTGGGAATGTATACCACACTGCACTAGTTAATGCTATACAAAAGTACTGTTCTTCTTGAAGTCCTCTTGAATATTTTTTAAAATTATAGTATATCAAGACAATCATAGCCTACTTCCTGGCCTTCCCAGGTATCCTACTTAATTTATTTCTCTGTACCTAACTAGAGCACTTTCTTTGTTATTCCTGCTTTCTGATTTCTATACTTGCTATGTGTATCACTGCTGAATTCTATGTTGTGTATGAATATTTAGACTGCAATATATTATGATTCTGGTAACTTACAATAACTTAACAGCAAGCAGATATGAGTAATAGCTACATCTATATTGCCCTGCTAATCCATTCCTGAGGGCCACCCTACTAGTAGTTCTCTGCATGGAGCACCTCTGTTTACATCAATATTTAAATTCCTTGGGCTCCAGAAGACCCTTGCTGTGTTCACCCTGCATCCCAGACAGAAACCACAGGGTACAAGAGCAAGCCACTGCAGGCCTACAAAAGTGGGTTTTTTTTCAGTTGATCTTCCTTCTCTGCCTTTTTTTGCATTCTGCGCTTCTCATAGGATGAAGTCCTGGTGAGGAACCCATCTGACTCTTCATCTCTGACAGTGGCAGTAGGTGGAACATGAAGGACAGTGTAGAGTGGCCAAGAGTATTAAAGCCAATGTTGCCCTTCTTGTAGACAAAGTTCATTTCCACATTAGGTCTGAAATAAGTGAGTTCTGAAGAGTGACCATAACAGAGAGACATATACAAATATATATCAACAACTGCTGCAGTGTCACCAAGGAAAATGATACAAAGAAGCATGGTGCATTTGTGCCAATACTTCAGTTATTTTAAGTTCAGCATTTCCACTAAATCAAATGGGGATTAGTTAATAAGATGCTGTTATATGTCTTAGTCTTTCTAACATTAAAAACAGCTTTGAGAATAATGAATTTTTCATGAAATATTCTGTCACCATTGTTAAAAGCAAACTGGAGGCTGTCTTAAAAGCACAGTACCACTTGAACAAGACCTGAGTTTACACTCATGTCTAAAAAAAATGTGTTGTACCTTCAAGATGACCATCACAGAACTGAAAAAATAATCAGGAGGAAGTTGGACTTTGGCAATTGCAAGCTGCATTTATATTTTCTGAAAATGATTCAGGTGAGGAGCTGGAGAAGACCTTATCTATATCTTACCCCAGAGCCACATGCATCATAGCAGCTGTGCTGGCTGCAGCAGTATTTGGAATTGTTGAGCAGGATGATACCTCCCTTTCTTCTCGATCAGGCCTACTTTCCTCAGTATCTGTGTCAGGTGAAGCCTCCTACGGAAGGATCAGGAACCAATCAATAAGGAGTAAATGTGGTGGGTAAGGTCTGAAATTCCTACTCCCAAGTGCTAGAACAGTGCACCAAGAATAACTGTATGCAGGTGGATCACTGTTCATACATATGCAAATGTACAAGGAGTTAGTTTCCAGATAATAAGTCTGAATATATAACTGATAGAAATGAGCAAGATTTTCATCATCAGGACTGTTTTTTTTTGTTCTAAGATGGGCTGTGCATGTTTATTTGTATTAGCAGACAGGCAGCAGTAATTCTATTCAAGACAGACAGACTAGTCTTGAAAATAAGGGCTCATCAAAGTGTTTGTTATATGTTGAAACAGCGTTGCAAAGATATTAAAACTAAATTATAATAAAAAAATGCTAACATAATTACAAAAAATGAAGGAAGCATTAATTTAGTTGGTATACTCAAGATCTGAGTATAAAATAATTAGCCTAAAAAGTGTAATTAAGATTCGCATTTAGGTCAAATGCATGTATTGTATTTATTGTTTGGTTACCTGATTTGGGTTTAATTTAGCTTTTAGAAGCAAACATTTCCTTTGCCACATAGCTGCAAGGTTGGAGTTTATGTAAGCAGGATGAATATCCACAGTCCCGTGAACTCAGTTTACATTAGAGACCAAACCAGTTTTGATACTCCATTGTGCTGGCCACTGCATAAGTATTCACATCAGAGAAACTCATTGCTCCAGATAATTTCATTCTAGAGAAGTAAAACATATGTAAGGAGATAAAAGGCATGCTGTAAAGATAGTATAACTGATTGATTAGATGATCTAGGCAAACATTTAGAATCTGTGTGGTTCTTGCATCTTAATGCTAAATTCAATGCCTCTTGTTCTTTAAAACTTCTTAGAAACCCAGAGTTGCACATATCCACATACCCAAAATGGTGCCAGTCTTCATAGTGGAGACATCATGGCAGTTCAAGCAAAAGTTGAACTGAAGCCAGATTTATACCAGAGTCCTTTAAACAGCTATATCTGATAGGCCTTTCAGAGCATATCCAACAGGTGTTCACATCATCTTCAAAAGCATCACCATTTCTTTTTAAAACTTGTCAGAAGAAGGAGAAAGTGACAACATAAAAATCAGAACTTGTTTCAAACCTTTTCTGAAGGGGTTCAAAGCCTCCCCCTACGCCAGAATTTTAACATTCAGTCCAGTCTTGATAGGCTCTGCCTCTGTCACTTCTTTTGAATTAAGGAACATAAGTTTTATTGTATCAAAATTCACTTCAAAACTTGGCTTTATAGACCCTCTAGAAACAGAAATTAGAATTAAGTTCTTGGCCCTTCTGGAGGAGTACCAGTACAGTACCACTCCTGGGGTTTTGGTCCAATTCATCTTTTCTGTGTTGGCTGGTGTTCACAGACAGTGAAGGTGATTAATTATCTTCCTGTGAGGTCAGATTTTCAAGACTCTGTCCCTTCAGGAAGAGAAGTCTGAACTGGGACACTCATATACTCCAGCTGCTGGGCAACCCTGGGCAATCTGCTCTTGGTGCCGCTGTTTGAGCCAGGAAGGTTGGATTGGGTGACCTCCAGAGGTCCCTTCCATCCTCAACCATTCTGAGAGTCTGCTAAGTTTTTGGAACATTGCCACTTTGCCCTCTGGCTATATTTCTGGGTGAATGCAATCAATTCCCCTGTGGTTTGAGCAGACCTTGATTGTGTGTTTACAGTGGGAATGATTGAAACATGGCTACTATATTTAGTCTCCCGAAGGGGATAGGAAAGTAAATGTCCCACTGGAGGCCTAGGCATCGATCTGTTAAGTACTAACAAAAATAAGGAAGTTGTGGACATTTTTAAAAGTAGAACTTTAGTTACCCAGGGAAATTTTTTTTCTGCCTAAATACTTGAGGTTTGTAGTGTTAAGGGAGGATTTTAAAAATTGCAGTCTTATATCACAGTGCTCGTTTTATGTGCATAGATCCTAGATGTCAAAATCAAGTAATGGGCCAACAGCAGAATGAAAATATATGATGCAAGTACCTAAGCATGCCACCGAGTGCTTTACTCACAGGATCCTGCTGCTCTCAAAAACCACTTCCTTTTTTCATCCTATTTATATAGTGTAAATCTAGAATAAACTATGTTGGTAGCTGTGATAGTGCAAGTAGAACAGAACTTAGTTTTTAAATAGCATATCCTGTAAAACAAAATACAAGGGTAAAAGATGTACTGATAATTTGCTAAATTTTTGCCTGGAATTTGTATGTGAATATGTTCCCAGAGAAGTGAGTGGAATGTGTTTTTTGTTAGGTACTTTCAACTGCACGTTGAAAACATATTAAAAATAGGAGAATTTTAATGATAGTAGGAAGTATTAACAAATAAAAAGTTTATTAACTTTTAACAAAACATATATAAAATTAGTTACTTGAAGTATCTGCGATGTAACACTGACGTGTATATTACATATAAATACTTCTAATAAAGATATCAGTGGGCAAAGGCAGCTGTACAAGGTACATCAAAGAAAAAGGTATGCTTCTTTAGGGTCCTACATAGAGCAAAAAATCCTTTATTACATAATTATAAAAGATGTTGTGCAACTGCTTTAAATAGATCCCTGAATTCCGAGCAAGACACAACTTCAGAAGGAGAAAAAAATATTCATGAATTCCACCAAAAACTACAAAAGAGCCTGAGATTTAAGGGCTATAAAGAGAGCAGGTGCTAGCTAGCCACTATATGCCACTGTTGATTTCTCTTCTTTCTTGAATTGCCTTGAATCCACTAAACGTTTCTTTTAGAAGACTGCTGGTGGCTTCCTTGTTACTAACTTAAGTTATATTTTACTAACTTTTTTTCATTGTTGAGCCCAACTTTTCTACTTTTCATACTTAATTTTTGCTGATACAAACTGGTTTTGGAGACATGTTCTTTGCTTCATTTCATCAGGCCTCTGGAAAATCTTTCTTTTAAAGTAATTAAATGTATTAGTTCTTTCTTCTTCTCTACTATTTATTTTATTTCAATTTCCTTTTACAGATGTCTTCTTATTTCTAATTTATGTCAGCTTTCCAAATTTGAACCCTCTGTCTTGCTTTTAAATTCTGTTTGTTTTCAGTTATGATAGTATATATATTTCTTGAATACATAATGTAGTAATACCCAAAACCTTAAGTCTTGACACTGATTGTGTTGTTGGTAATTGTTCTCTGCCGTCAGTGATACTGAAGTTAGTATAGTTTGATAAAACATCTCTGGCATACTAACATAGCACAGCTCCTTCTCTGTGTTGTTTTTCCAAAAAATTTCTCTCCTGAACACATTTAATGAAAATGCAAACGAAGTAGGGGTAATTAGTTTGTTAGATCTAATTAGTTAAGAAATGCAGTGTTTTAATTCTTTTAGTTCACTTGATTGTTTTATGACAAGTCATACTCAAATATAGTGGGTAACAGGAGTATGTGTGGTTTTTAATTTCAAGTATTCTTTAAAATAATTTCTTACAATTTTTGTTCTTTTTCTGATGCTCTCTTTTTATAGAGAGTTTTTTCAAGCTAAGCAAAATTGTAATACCATTAGCTCTCTAAATGTTTCTTTTCCTCTCTGCTTTTTACCTTGTGCTGCACCAACCTGGAAAATGTTACCATTTTCTTTTATGGTTTACACTGAGCATATCTTCCTTCATGGCAATTCCTAGATTAAATTAACTCTGTTTCTCTCTTCGGTGTTGGTTCCCTAGTTCTTTAGTCAACTGTTGTCCTTCTCCCTCATCTTTGCAAGCCCTGCACCTTTGTTCTCTGTCATAGACCACTTTGTATTAATACATCTTTAATAATAATCTGTGAAAGTTCTATACTGCTTCTGTAGTAGGTATACATTTGGTTCTATGCTACCTCTATCAACTCATACATCAAGGAAAAAGTAGCTGTTCTCAGTTCCATTCTGTTTTGTTCCTTTCATCAGATATAGCGTAGGGAAATGATTCTTACAAATTTCTCTGTGAATTTATTTTTTTTGAGACATGACATTCTACGGCTGCCCTTTCATTGATCTACTGGCAGGAAGCACATATGCAGGCATGATGTTAAACAATATAAGCAACATAAGCAAAACAAAATTTAGAGAAATTATTGAAAACAACAAAACCAAGAATCTCTCAATGTCTTTCATTTTGTATTTTAGTAACAGGAATTATACATACACTGATCTTAAGGCACCTAAATTTAATAATTTAGGCCATTTTTTTTAATGATTACCATCCAACAGAGAATATATTACACTTGGATCATTGTTAAATTAAGTTTAAAATAAAGCAAAAAGCTTTCTTATAATGAATTACATTGGTTGTTGAATGTTAAATAGTCATTCTGCAATATGTGTTAAGATTCAACAAATGTTTAAGGACGTGTCATATCTTTTCACACAGTTGAGACAGTTCAGTAAACATACAGATGGTAATTAATGTATTAAAACTATCTTTTAAATATAAAGCCATATTTGAGATATTTCATATAAATACATCTTTTTGTAATGTCTGCTAGCCATATGATTATTTTTTATATCCTGCATATATATAGTGTAGTGAAAAAATTATGCATGTCGCTGCTATAATGCTACATTAAGAAATATACGTAAATGCATTTTACCCCTATCCTCCTGCCCCATCCAGTACTAAAGAGTTTGTATATTGCTTAGTAGTCCTTATATTACAGTATTTCAGAATGAGTGAGCTATCAGACATCTGCTTCTTAGGCAATCTTTAACCAAATACTGTCTTTTCAGACTGAACAAACTTTTCTCATTTAGTATGACTCAAGGGCTCATTCTGGCATCCAATTGAAACCTGTGGTACCTTTTATGTAGATTTTATCAGCTTGTCAACCCACTGCCTGCTGATATCTCTGAAAATCTTCCCACTGAGTTAAGATGGGTTTTGCTGAGAGGTCCATCTTTGAAATAGGAACAGTAGAGGGGAGAAAACTGCATATCTAGATGGAAGGTAAAGATGAGAGTAAGTTGTAAAGAAAAAAGTAATTTTAAATTTACTGAAAGGTACTCTGCTATAACGCATTTGTCTTTGCTTCTTTTGTACTTGTCATTCTTTCCCTTAAAGAACTAGAGATAATACTATAAAACCAGAGCGCAGACAAATCCATTAGTAATTCAAGCATTGTGATGTTTGTGTGACAATCTATATAATCACTGGCTCATCTAGCCCTTTCCAGCCTGGCAAAGGGAAGGCTTTGGGGACACCTAGCAGTAGCCTGCCAATACCCATGGGGAGTTGTCGTGGTTTAGCGGCAGCTCAGCCCCACACAGTCGCTCGCTCACTCCCCCACCGGTAGATGGGGGAGAGAATCAGAAGGGTAACGCTCGTGGGTTGGGATAAGAACAGTTTAATAATTAAAATTAAAAGAAACAACAGTAGAAATGCAATGGAAAGGAGAACAACGAGAGGCGCAAAGCCCCGGGGGAGGGGGAAGGGAGGGGAGAGGGGGAAACGAACCGCCGAAACGAACCGCCGAAACAAACCGCACGCGCCGCAGCCGCTTGCCGCCCGCCGACCCGACGCCGCGCCGCCCCCGCGCTGCCACTGCCCCCCCTCAATATATTGGCCATGGTGTCACATGGTATGGAATGAACCTGCCATTGGCCAGTCGGGGTCAGCCGCCCCCACCATGGCCCTGCCCCTCCCAGCCCCCCCTGCCACGCCACGCGGCAGAGCGCGGGAAGCTGGAAAGGTAGCCGACCCCCACAGTGTGGAGAATTAACCCCTTCTCAGCCAAAACCAGCACATTCTCCACCCCTTATTCCATACCATTTACACCATGCCCAGGTCCCATATGATGCAATACAACCGTACCAACCACCACCCCTCCCCTTCCCATCCTTTAACATAATACACAGACATCATTCCCTTAGTTCATGGATCTTCCCTGTAAAATGTCCATTAAAATGTCCATTGAGTTCACCCAGTCCATGACTCTGGGCTCCATCTGTTGTATCAGTCTTTCCGGGTGGGAGAGATGGTGTGTGGTGTTGGGTTGCTGCATACCGAGTCAGTCATCGTTCCATCACTGCTGCACGGCTTGTTTCATAGTTGATCTTCCATGGGTTGGGAGGCTCGTACTCTGATATCATTGATACAACACAGAGGTGACACACAGTATTATATAGCAGTTCACATTGTGCCATTCAGTTCATTGACTGTTTTCACCCAAAATTAAATCCCCTTGAGGCACACATCGGATTTCTCCATCCTCCCGCATCACCCACCAAGTGCACCCAGGTCCTCGAGCAAAAGCAATCCCACGAATGGGTTTGCCTTTGCCGGAGGCAGGAAGAACCCAGACTGTTTTGCCCAGCATACTTTCTCCAAATATTCTACTAGTTTTTTAGGATTCTGCACTTGTTCGGGGGTGAAACTCCAAAACACTGGGGGTGCCCACTGCCCTAGGTATTTGCCCATGCTATCCCACATGCCCTGCCACTCGTAACTATCAAGCCTCGGGGCAGATTTCTGGGTGATATTCTTAAGTTGCTTAGTCAAAACCAAAACAACATGCCCAAAAACTAACAATAAGTGCACCTTAACCACCCAAGGATGTTCAAGATACAAAAACGTTGTTGTAACAAAGGCACAGACATCATAGAACAAAGTTGCAAAGGTACAATTCTGTATTTCCTCCATATAAAATCTCTCAGAGGAGGAGGTATAGTTGCTAATTGCCTCAACAAGGTGGTATCCGAAGTACAGTAACGGTTTCAGCAAAAACTCCAAATACCAGATAAAGCTGAAAACGAGTGTTTGTATAACAAATCTTGTAGGCAAAACATTACTAATCACAGCAGAACACAGCAGACTCAAACAACCAACACTGATTTTTAACACCAACTGCAAAAAGGACAACATGGTGCTGGGACCAGCAGCTGTTGTTATCTCCAACCCTTGAGCCCCACGCTGGGCGCCAAAAAGACTGTCGTGGTTTAGCGGCAGCTCAGCCCCACACAGCCGCTCGCTCACTCCCCGCCGGTAGATGGGGGAGAGAATCAGAAGGGTAACGCTCGTGGGTTGGGATAAGAACAGTTTAATAATTAAAATTAAAAGAAACAACAGTAGAAATGCAATGGAAAGGAGAACAACGAGAGGCGCAAAGCCCCGGGGGAGGGGGAAGGGAGGGGAGAGGGGGAACGAACCGCCGAAACGAACCGCCGAAACAAACCGCACGCGCCGCAGCCGCTTGCCGCCCGCCGACCCGATGCCGCGCCGCCCCCGCGCTGCCACTGCCCCCCCCCAATATACTGGTCATGGTGTCACATGGTACGGAATGAACCTGCCATTGGCCAGTCGGGGTCAGCCGCCCCCACCATGGCCCTGCCCCTCCCAGCCCCCCCTGCCACGCCACGCGGCAGAGCGCGGGAAGCTGGAAAGGTAGCCGACCCCCACAGTGAGGAGAATTAACCCCTTCTCAGCCAAAACCAGCACAGGAGTCTACCAAGAAGGCAGAGACATTCTTCTCATAGTTATGTATGATGGGAAGAGAAGAGATTACGATCATAGTTGAAGTTGAAGTGAGTCGTTCAGGCTGGATATATGGAAAAACTTCTTCACCAGGAGGACAGTCCAGCACTGGATCAGGCTTCCCACAGGGGTTATGCTGTCTCTGTCCTTTGAGGGTTTCAAGATCCAACTGAATAAAGCCCCTTGGTCTGATCCCATTTTGATCCTTACTAGACACGTTCTGAGAGCTGTTTCAGCCAGAATTATCCTATGATCCAGTATTCAAGGTGTGATCTATAAGATACTGATTAGAGGGGGCTAATGACACCCCTTGAGCTGCTCATTGTGCTCCTCTTCTTACAGCTCAGGATGGCATTGGCTTCCTTTGCTGCCAGGGCTCACCGCAGGCTTATGCTCAGCTTGCTGTCTGCCAAAACCCCCAGGGCTTTTTCAAGAGAGCTGCACCCCAGTGCCCAGCAGTGCTTGGCCTAGCCCCATCACTGTAGTTTTTTTTTTCTTCCCTAATGCAGGGCTTTGCATTTGTGCTTCACAAATTTCATAAGGTTCCTGTCAGCCCATTCCTCTAGCACATCTAGATCCCTCTGGATGGCAGTCCTGCCCTTGAGCATGTCAATTAATCCTCCCAGTTTGTGTGTCTCACCTGCAGACTTGAAGAATGTGTACTCTGTGTCCCCCGGGTCACTGATAATGATGTAAGGACAGATCCTTTATCCTTAAAGATATAAAGACAGATCCCCGCACAATTTCACTCGCTATTGGCACCCAGATAGAGTACAGCCCATTAACCACTGCCAGCTAAGCCCAACCAGTTACTCACTCATCTAGTTTCCACCAATCCAGTCTGTAATGTCCCAGCTTGGACAGAAGAATGTTGTGGGAGAAAGTGTAGAAAGCCTTGCAAAAGCCAAGATGAGTACTGTCCTCTGTTCTCTTCTCAGCCGTATGTTCAGTTGGTTCATCCCAGAGGACAGTCAGATTGATTAAACTAGATTACCCTTGGTAAATTCAGGTTGATTGTTCCCACTTACGCTATGCCTCCTTCATGTGCCTCAAAATGTGTCCAGGAGGACTCAACCCAGGATTCTCCCAAGGTGGAATCGAGACTGACTGATCCATAGCAGTTAGGTAATTAAGCAAATATACTTGCATATCAGTGTTAATCCAACAGATGTGAATTTAAATGCTTTCAGTATTATATCTTGATTGCACTAATGAAAGAATAGCTAAAGATTTGGTTAGAATATCTAGTGTACTGGATAGCAAGCTCACAAACGATAGTTCAGCTGGTTAATGTAATTTCCTCTGGTTTGCCAACAGTCCTTGATTTTTCTCAAGTACTAATATTTGTTCTGTTGCATATCTTCCTTCAGCTACCATAGAATTTTTTTAATAGATATTGAATACCAGTGATGTGAGTGGTAGCAGACCTGCAAATGCCTCTGGGTATTTCACAAGATTTTTTCCTTCTTGAACTGTGCAAATAACTATGCTACTCTATGCATCAAGTGTATTATACATACTATTCTACGCTATATCCTTATCTCCACAATCGTTAATGTAAAGTGATGTAAGCATGATCTATGAAAGGTCTTATTTCTGGCAAAAAGGGTTTGATTCCTCTTTGGATCCCTATTACTCATTGCCTGTGAATTTGGTATTTCTGGAGGGAGCAGTATAGTTCTACATTGACATTTCTTGATGAAAACACACAAAGTATAAAATTCCTGTGTGAAAGATGTTTTTTGCACTATGTTCCATTTCCTTCGTAAAAACCTTCATAAAGTAGGAATGGCCTAAGTTAGATGAATTAACTTTTGAGAATTTTCTTTTTTTCTTTAACAAATTTGGTAAATTATGTCTGCTTCTGATAACCATATATTCTGAAACAGATACTGTTTATATATAGCTTGTTGTTATCTCAGCTGAATTCACATAGAGTCAGATCAGTTTTCAGTAGTTTGCACCTGTGACTTTGTGCAGTCATGTGGCCACTGAAGTCAGATTTGGAAGACCGAACCCCATTTATCCCAAAAATACCAGTACACAGTATCTGTAGATGACTGATACTGTTGCAACTTCTCAATAGCAAATAAAAAATATTGGAGACTGAGAACTGGTTTTGCTGTTAAGGTTCTTGAGTATGGTGCTTTTTTCTTTCATGAATGCTATGAAAATCTAGGGCCGTGCATTCATAACGAAGGCGTATTAAATGAGCAATCTAGAGTCACGCTTAGCAACACAAATAATTTGTTTAAATATCCAAACACAGATCTAAGGATATAGTGTAATAAAGTTAATATTTTAAATTCTGGCTGTGGATTCTAGACATCTGTTATTTTCTTTGCTGTGAGGGAATGAGCTGTTAAGAGACAAACTTTCTGCCTATTTTAATCTGTCTATGGTAGGAGCTTGATTAAAGGAGGAGAGGACAGGGGCACAAACAGTTCAGGCAGCATACTGCTTCCAGAACGGGACACAGCTTTTCACTGAAAGCAGAACAAAGCTGCTTACATGAACGTGCTGCTCCCAAACACTGCCACTGAGCTCAGTGCTGAGGAAGCAGCTCTTAGCCATTAGCCATATTTCACCTAACTTCCATCCCTGACCTATTCTCAAAACTGCATGTACTAGAACCATGTTTCTAAGGCTCGCCATGTGGATAGCAATCTTCCTAAGTGTTCTTCAGTTCAAGCAAAAAATCTTAATGTTAATATCCCTTTAGTTTGACACCTTTAATGCTGATCTTTCACAGCTCAGCGGTAGTGAGTTGGCTTTGGCCTGTGTAAAGGTTGCTGCGTTTCTAAGGCAAATAAAATGTTTAATGAAGGGGTTAATTTTCCTACTTCTGTCACAAGACCTCAAGTTTAACTTTGGTGTTTTAAAGCTACAAATGTCAATGGAGTTGTCATTCCACACTGCACACGAACTGGCTGAACCTTTTTAATACGAACCAAAGTTGGACACTATTCTAATATACAGCACAAGAGAATAGTAAAGGCCCAAGTTAAGCACGTGTATGAAAGTTATGCACAGTATTAAAAAATGGTTGTAATTGTGAAACATAATTTTACCTAGCAGTTTTCATTTTAATATGACCTTATATGACTGAGAGTGTTTGAAACCAATTTTTAAGGCAATATGTTCATTCAAAACCAGGCCCCACCTTCCCCCAAACCACTAGATGAAGCATTTTATTGCAGGGCCCATAAAATTTTCGTGTTATACTGGAATGATTTATCACAATTAAGTAACTAGTCACTGTACTTCAGTGTTTTGATCAATATTTAGTAACTTGAGGGTCAAATAGACTGGGACTGAATTCCTTCCGTGGGAGAAAAAGAATCTCTTGAAATCAGTGTTTTAGAAGGAAAGCAATATATTAAACACGGGAAGCTAAAGCCAAGTACGTGTCGTGTGCTACTATGAAGCTGCTGTTTGGAAAGATATCTGTAAAGTTGACTACTGGATCTGAATTTAAAGGCTAATATGCGGGATACTACACATTTTTCCAGAGATATAGAGAATTTTTTGTTTATTTTGGTTTTGTGTGCATATGAAGAGAGAGGAATGGGGTTTTTTAATAGATAAGAGCTTATTAAGGATCATCAAAACTATATCACACTGAAATTTGAGTTGTGAATGCCTTTACATCACTTACATATTTATAGCATACACTATTTATTACATTATATAACATTAAAAATACATTTACTTGTACACTTTAAGCTTATTTAAATATTCAAATTCTTTTGTTAAACCAAAAGCTGGAGTGTTAATGAGTTTGGGAAATATGCTTATTTAAAACAGTTAAATGCCTGATTTACTGTGTTGTGTAGAACCCAATTTATGGACAGTAAGTACCATATAGCATGAGAAAGCCACTTAGAGAGTATGCTAGGTGAATTAAGGAATTCCCTTTAAGAAGCAAAAATCTTTATACACAAAATTGGGCTGGCAAGGTTTTACATGGTTACTAAAATAAAGAGGCTTCCAAAAATTTCTAGCACTTGTGTGTTATGTGAAAATTAAACTCTTTAAATGCAGATTTCAGAAAGGAAGAATGGATGCAGTTACAAAATAAACAAAAATTCTTGGTAAAATTTTTTGTATTCTCATACCTCTGCGGTCTTATTATTAAAAAATTATTAGCACTATGCTAAATTTTAATCTATAGTGCCTCTAACACTCTTCAAAGCTGAAGTCTTTTTAGTGCCATATACTGACAAAGTGAATTAAGATAGGAATTAATGGTTACTAGTGTTAACTAAGCCATCAGGATCCCAGCTGATGTTCTGAGGCCGACCTGAGAATGGCACCCAAGGCTTGGTGGAGATGGAAGGTCGGCAGCGTTTGCACCGCTTAGAAACCTGCCAGCGTTTCAGGGGAATTTCTTTTGGTCAAGACAAATTGCCATCACACACACTGGGCAGCTGTCAGTGAAAGTTTGATCCGCTCCCTTGTTCTGTGTCTTAGTGAGCGGGAAACAGCGGCACAAAGACATCAATTTTCATGCCACTGCTACTCTGTTTCTTCTTTTTTCTTTTTCCAAGGAAATCTGCAAATTCCTAGCTCTGTTGTTGCTACCTTCAGGAAGATTCCCAAACACGTGCTGGAGGAAAGTGAGGGGGAGACGACCCACACACACGACAGGGCAGCATTTCGAGTGGTGAGATTCATGAAGGTCCCTCAGCAGGGACGGCCAGATGGAGGCTCTCCAGCCGGGCACGGCCGGCAGCTGCTGAAGCGGCTCCCGGACGCGGAGCCGGTCACCGGGCCGGCCTTGCCGGGGGACAGCGGCTGTCGCGGGCCGGCCGGAGCCGCGGCGGGGGGAGGGGGGGGAGCAGCCTCCCCCGGCACCCTTGAGCCGCGGCCCCGGGCGGCGCAGCGCCCGCGCACCTGCGTGGGAGCCGCTCCGTGGGAGCCGCCGCCCCGCGGCACCGCTCGGCCCCGGGCGGCAGGTAGGCGAGGGCGGGCGCGGGCGCTGCGCAGGTGCGCAGGGCGGGCCGCGCACGGCCCCTCCGTGCCCCGCGGCTGCGCGGCTGCGGCCGCTCTCACAGCCCCGCCGCCTCGCAGCGGGCGGGAGGGACGGAGGGAGGGCGACCGGCAGCCCGTCCGTGGCCTCCGCCGGCGGGGAGACCGGCTAAACTTTGGGTAAGTGTTGCGCGGGTGCGGGGGCAGCGCCTCTCGGCGCCGCGGGGCGGGTGGCGAAGGGGGAGCGGTGCGGAGCCGTGCGCGGGTCTTTCAGCACCGCCGCCCCGGCGCGGAGCCGCGGGGTCGGCGGGCGGCGCCCGGGGGCTGCGGGCGCCGGACAACAGGTACCGCAGCTGCGCGGGGGGCGGGAGAGGCTGCGTGCGGGAGCGTGTGTGTGTGTGTGTGTGTGTATGTATGTATGTACGTGTGTGTGTGTGCGTGTCGCTTGTGCCCTCCCCCCGCCGCCCGGCCAGAAAGGGGGTGGGTGATGTGCTGGCGCACAGCCGCTTAAAACCGGGCGGCCCGGCGGCGGCCGCCTGTTCCCGGGCGGAGGGCGGCCGCCGGGATCGTCGCTGCGCCGCGGCCGGCAGCGGGGCGGAGGGCGGCGGCGGTGGCCCCGCGGGGCCGGGCTGCGGCAGCCGGCGGCGGGGCCGGGGGAGGCTGGCGGCGGTGGCGCCGTCGCTGTGGCTGTGTCGGTCGCCCGCCCGGCTGGATGGCCGGTTCCCGCGGCTGCCCAGGGCGCCGGGCTCGCTCGCATCCCAGGGCCGCGCGGTTCCTCCTGCATCGCACTGCAGTAAGTTGGCGAGTCGCTGGGCGGCTGAAGCGGTTGCAGTCGCGGAGCCGGGGCGGGGGGGGGGGCCGTGTGCGGACGGGCGTGTGCACGGACGCAGCCGGGGGGCTAGGCAGAAAGTTGTAGCGAACCGTGCTGGGTTGAATTCGTCACGACTCGTGGCTTTGGTTTCCAGTCAACGCCACTTTGCCTCGTTGACCTACATCACTTTGCTCGACCCCAGCCAATGTCCTGATGCTGCCCGGGCTCTCGTTGGCAGCTGGGTTCAAGCCGGTGAATTGCTGAAGCACGGAGTGCGGGTGAGAACGTGGTGGGGGCAGGAAACAGAAGGTGCGACTGCAAACTCAGGCTTCGAAGGCTGGTCTGCTGAAACTTTGAGTGTCGATGTGACAGACCGTCTGCCTGAGGGTCTTTTCGAGGAAGAATTAAAAATGTTCTAGTAATGGACAAAACTTTTGGATGTCTGAAGGCAATTTAGATACAGCTTATTCTTGTTTCGTGTGGTCTGGTGTTGTTCTGATTCATTTTGTTGAAAAAGAGTTTTTATTTGTCAGGAGTGCGTGCAGTGACGTTTTTCATCGTGAGTACCCTGTTTTTGAAATGGATGAAAGGTTTTCTCAGAAGATTACGGTATCATGAGTATTTTTTCCCTAGCTAAACAAGCAGTTTATAGTCTTCAGTTAATTCTGCTTTCCATTCGACTGCTTTTCTACAAATGTAGTGAGAACTTTATTATTTTCAAAAGCAGTTTTATCTGCTTGATGTAACTTTAGAAAGCAGATGGAATAAGCTTTTAAAATCCACATTGTAAAATGAGAAAGGGAATGCAACAGGGTGGGGAAAACCAATAATTCTTGCAGGAGAAATAGTCTTTTTTTTTTTTTAAGCCACTGAACATTTCTTCTGCTCCCATTTAGGTCAAATGACTTCATGTAGCAATGTAATAGTTTTTGTTCTTTGTACTTGAATGGTATAATGCTTCCAC
Organism: Phalacrocorax aristotelis; assembly: GCF_949628215.1. Taxonomy (NCBI): domain Eukaryota; kingdom Metazoa; phylum Chordata; class Aves; order Suliformes; family Phalacrocoracidae; genus Phalacrocorax; species Phalacrocorax aristotelis. The sequence goes on along the minus strand of NC_134277.1, from coordinate 32,215,677 downwards.
ATATATTAAAACATCATTATACATCTGAAAAAAAAAATCCATACCAAGAACCTAATACGCATTCCCAAATGACTGAACTTGTGCTATGCTTTGGGATAAAATGACAGGAAGTAAGTTCTTTGTTTCTTCCCAAAGTGATAATCCAGCATTGCTCAGAGCCTGAAATGCCTGTTTGGTACAGAATGAAAACAAGCATCAAGAAATGCAGGGCATCACAAAGCAATGCTTTCCTCCTGGGGCTTATGTCATCCCTTGTTCATTTGTCAAGGTGGAAGGACTTTGATGTTTATCATGGCAGGGAAGTCCTGAAACGATTATTGAACAGTCTGAAACGTGTGTGGAGTGAGATATTTTATACTATGAATTTGAAGTACTTGGAGCCCAAATCTGCTAATCTAATTTAGGTGCCTGCAAACAACTGAAGTTGCTGCTCTTAAGCAGGCTTAGGAAAAAAACACACTTTATATTTGTTTAGGAAGAAGAAATATACATTAACTGTTACTTACAAATGGAAATAATCTTTTGTAAACACGTATAGGTGTCTCGAATGCTCAAAGAACAGTGTTCAGTAGCAATGCATAAATGAACAGATAAGTTATTTTTGAAGAGTTTATGCAGTTTGAAAGTATCAAAGTTAACATCTGTTTTGAAGAGCACTAGACATCAGGTTTTTATTTATAAGGAGATTCTGCACTGTTTCTGCTCTGGAACGAAGTGTCATTCAGGTGACACTTTGTGGAACAGGTCTAGGTACCTCTTGCCAGTGGTGACAAATCACTGGAACAGGAATGAAGAGAATGATAAGAGGGTTGTAGGAAGCCTGCTAGAGCAGCATTTTGATAAAGCAGAGTGTAAATAGGGCACATTTGGGAGTAAAGGTAGTAATAGGTCAACATTGGAAAACTTCAAAGTTGGGCAGCTGGATGGCTGGACTGGACTTCTACTGTCATACAAGCACAAACCAAAAGCACTGGGTTCTTGTGGATGGCACTGACAGAATGAAAGATAATGGGTTTAAGTTATGTTTTATAATTAAATTAATAAATATTAACAGCATATATGGATGATGCATCATGTTTCATTTCTCTTTGAATTGTTATGACGTTAGAATCCTTGTTACAAATGGGATCACTGATAAGTTACACCTTCTGCGTGCAATTTTAACAAGTCTTTGTGAAGCCTCAATTATTTCTCACGTTTCCTTGGTTAAAGTTAACTTACTTGTAAAGAGCACCTTATGCGATGGTATCTGTATTCATAGAGTGTCTTCTCATCTTTTGTTGTGGTGAGAGTTGGGCAGCATTGTAAAAAGCATGTGAAGAAATTGTTGTCACCTGTATCTAGAATTACAAAAGAGTGACAATTATAAGGGAGAGGAAAAGGGAAAGAACAGGTCTTGTTCTGTGCTTTGGCATCCAGGACCAAAAGAATTTCAACCAGACTTTACCTGGGGAGAAGGTACTTGGGAAAGACATCTATGATTATTTTTAAATTTTGATGTGAAACCTGGGAGTCATCAACAGAGTGCAATGCTGTTGAAGAACAGGATGCTGGCCTCCTGAAAGCATTAGTTTTGGATTCCGGCTCCCTGCTTCTTGTCACTATCAAGTGATGTTTGCAGCCTGCCTCAGGAGTTGCCAACTGAGCTTCACACTATTGTCTGAAACAAAAATTAAATAAATAAAATGTACTGGGCCTTGCTCTGGATATGATTCACAAATTTTAATTTTTTTTATACCTATGGAGAATCAGTTCTAAGTTTTATTCTGCAGGAATTATAGCATTTCACAGCCAGTGTAATCAATAGCAGAGGGTATAAAAGGTTAAAAAAATTATTTCTGTGAGAAGAATTCCTCATAAAGGATCTGTTGACCTTCAGCTCTGAGTTTCTTCAGTCAGAGAACTCTTGCCCATTGTTTCCTGCGGCACTTACAAAATAATTAGTAACAGTAATAGTAGACTTAAGACAATTATTTGTCCATAACTGTAGTTTTTCATAACAGTATTTTAATAGTAAACTTCTCTTTGGGGACTCGCTTTATAGCTGAACCAGCAAATTCATGGTACTGGAAGAAAGCTTAAGTGACATGCTGCGTCTCACTGAAAAGAATTAGATGTCTGACATTATTTTTGATACCTTGTCTACAAGAGTGGAAAAATATATAAATTTTGGCTTTGAAACTGATATCATCAGTTTGTCAACCTGACCTAGTTTTCATTATACTAATGATGCTCTTACTACGGATAGAAATGATCTGATGCAGGTAAAGTATTGAAGCCAGTTTAGGAAGTGGAGAAGTACATTTTAAGTTATTTACTTAATTATTTATTTGAAATAATGATGAGTAACTGTCCCAAAACACCCAGTAAAACAGCTTTATGCAATGTAGAACACATTTTCCTTTTTTAATTGTTTCTGAAGAAAATGGAAGATTTCTCTGAATAATGTTTGCAGCAATTTAGCCCTGAGGGATATAGTCTTGTTCAGTTAGTTTGCAAGCTTAACAAATATAAGTATTTGGAGGCTAATTATTTCTTGTCCAACTCCTTAATACCAGTTTGGAATGTAAATGTACAACTCTGACACCATTGTGCTGCCCTAAACTATTTTTTAAAGGATGCATAAAACAAAGAAAAGCAAACTTGCGAACACATTTGTTAGTTGAGTGTTACTAATTAGATTTCTAATTGCTGCAACAGATTAACTTTTTATTTTTAGATAATGTTTGTTATTTACTGTAATCAACCATGAATAAAGTGACCTCTAGATACTTTTTTCTTGTCTGTTAAGTATTTTAATTTTCAGGAATGGTCCTTTTATAAATGCCGGCAAAAATCTTTAGTTAATGCAAGTGCCATGAATTATGTTTTTGTTTTGGTTTTTTTTAATATTTTTTTAATTATTTATTTTCAGCCACATTTTGATTACTTGGTTTGAAATTAATGTGCTGTTCTTCATTATATGTTCAATGGGAAATCCAGTGCTGAGTAGTAGTAATTAGTAGTAGACTCTGTAGTCTGTACAGTAGGAAGAATCCCAACAGATACATAATGAGGTTTTCACAGAAGTCTATGTTGCACTGTGTGCATCAAACACTGAGCCTTCTGCTGTGAAATGGTGCTTCGCCTCCCTTTTGGGTTGTCTTTTGGGGCATTATGAAGGATTCCAGTGTAGTGGTGGTTATTCAGGCAACATGGAGAGCTCACACAGATAGTAGAAACTTGTTCCTTTTTCCTTTGTCTTCTAAAACATATTGTGTAAAGGAGAAGCAACTAGTCAAATTTATTCTGTTTGGTCTAAATGTGTCTCCAGGTGGACACTTCTGAAGCTTGCACTGGTTCAAGTTTGGAAATTATCTGAAATCAGTCCTGAACACTGTTGAATTACATGTGGTGTTCTCATGCAGTTACATGTTTGTATGACTGTGGTCCTAAATGGTGACAAGCTAAATTTAAACAAAAGGTAGAAATGGCAAATAGCGAGGCAGCTGTATCAGCCCAGGAGAGAATCATGGATGGTGTGAAATCAGCAGACTTTCCTGCCTTGTCTTCTGAAAGGAAAAGAAGTCGGGTCTTGTAAATCTGGTCAGTAGAGGCTATGGCCTAGACATGGGTGATATGAACCACTGCATCCCAGGAGTCGGCTGTTTTTTTCCTCTGGCATCTTTTGCTTCTTTAATTGTGGATTTTCTCATGCTTCCTGCATGAATGGTTACATTCATGAACTGAATGGAAGGTAATATCAGGATACAGCCATAAAAATGTTTTTTTTTTTTAAGAAGGGAGGAAGGAAAAAAGAAAAAAAGAAAAAGGAGATAACAGAACTAATAGCCAAAAATTAGTATTGAAGTAGATGAAAATAGACAAATATGTGATTACAGACAGGAATAAATTAAGCATGCAAAAGGAAATTTAATGTTTACTGTTGTTGTTTTCTCCCCCCTCCCCCCCCAAGTTTAGTCTTCAAAGACAATCTTTTCCTGAAATTTAAAAGAACTTAAGCTAGTGAATTATATGAAAAGGCTTTAGGATTAAAACTGTAAAGCTTGGATGAATCTCTCTCATATAGCCAGGATTCTGCTTCCTTGTACTCTTAGAATTATTTGGTTTTTTTACTCAAGATTTTTACTTTGGCTGTTTCTTCATATTTTGATAATTTAGTCATCATTTAGAATTAAAAGTTTGGGTAATGTTAAAAATATACATAAATGGGCCTAATCTGTCCTATATTCAGTATCTAAATACCATCTGGTTACCTTCTGTGTCTCCTGTGATTGCTAATGGAAAGACAAAAGCACCTGCTGAGGGAAATTTTAATTTTGAGATAAGCAGCCTATATAGGTCAGTTGAAGTACATTCTGGATGGAACCAGGTCTTTCAATTCATTATAAAGGGTGCCAGGCTGGGATGACTCTTTCACAGTTTAAGGTCTAATTTTAAGGCATCTGGCTTTGTGTGAGATAAATTGTAACCTTGGGTATTTTCTCAACTGGAAGGAAAAGTGTACGGGAGACTTGAACCCCAAAGAATGTATCAAATCTTCTCCACGCATTACTGAAAATAAACATGAAGTAAAATAGTCTTTAAAAAAAGTAGTTGCTTAGAATGGGCAACATACCAGGAGTTAAATATCAAAGGACTTATTTTTAAATATATGTAAATAAACAAGTACCTTGGAGCATTTCCATCGTTCTTCATGTCCTAAAAACATGGCTATGATACGCTTTTATCAAAAAAGCCTGTTGTAATTCCTTATTGATAGAAAATATTCCAATAACACTTTCTTATAGAAAATAAAATTATAGAATTTTCTGAAAATTCTGGATTTACTTTGAAACTGTTTAGTTTTACTTCATTCTACAAGTCACACACATTGAAAAACTACTATGTCTGTGCCCGGGTTTGTCTTCATATCTCTTGTAAATTTAAAATGGTATAGTACTACAATGACTTCTGCTCAGGAGCGGCAGTGGGTCGTTTTGCCTTTTCTTATTTTAAAAGCACTCATTAAAAGGTTTGTGTTTAAACAGCCCTACAACTTCTGTGTCAAAGAATTCAAAGCTTTGAAACAATGTAATCTTTTACATAACAGACAAAACTGTGTACTGCCCTGTGTTAGGCTTAGCGCTGCTGACACAACTGTTTCTTCGTAAAAGTAGGGTGGCTGGAGGAATCCGCAGGAAACCTCCCAGCTTTGAAATTTAGGTGTTGTTAGTTACAGCAGGTTACTTTGACAAGAATGTTCATATACTTTCTCTTTAAATTTAAAATGCCAAGTAGTTATTTTGTGTTCCTTACATAGTAAAATACCATATTCGGTTATGATTTTTTTTGCCTTTGTGAAGTCAAAATAATGACTCATAGAAAAGCTTTATCTTCTGTCAAAGACTGTTTCCTGCAAATAATTTAGGTATCCAGACACTATAAAACCAGCTTGTGAGGTTACTTGTATGTGTGATCAAGATATTTTTCTACCCTGTATTACAAAGTGCACCGGTATGGTGATTTTTGCATGTCTCTCTTGACATTGAGAAAAACAATCTTGATGGATGACCCAGTATTTATGTCTAGTTGCACCTCTAATGAACAAGAGGAAATTCAAGTCTCTAGTAAGGATTTCTGTGTGTTCTTATTCAGGTCTGATGAGCAGCAGGTCAGGGTAGATCATCTCTCAATGACAGGAGAGTTTGTAGAATCACACAAATGCACTTTTCCAAGTAACAGGAGCATATTCAATCATATTTCAGTGTAGTTTAACGAGCAGATAGCTGTAGAGGAAGCTAATAAGAATATATGAGCCATATAAAAGATCTTACACTTTTTAACAGCATTCCTGCTGGACAAGCACTCCTTCAGGATTTGGGCCATACTCCCTCTGACCTTATTTCAGTTCAGGGCATATTCCTGATCAACTCTGGTCACTCAGTGAAGCTTTTTCGTTTCAGATCCTACATTAGTGACTCCTAAAATGCTGTCCAGCTAAAGGAAAAGATGACCTATTACCCTTTCAGTATCCTAACACGGTGATGGATTAAGACAGCGAATTCTGCGTGATTAGTCTGGGACCCTAACTAAAAGAATAATCACTGCTATGGGGGCGGAGTCATGCTTTCATCATCTAGAATCCTTGAAAACTTCTCTAGTTCATCCTCTATTCATCTATCCTCTTAAGATAAATAAAACATTGTTTGCAAAATCCAAGACAAAGTACTGTGAAGCATGAAATTATAATGATAGCAATTACAGAACTGAAAGATATTCTTGCTTTGTTTGCTTTTACTAAAATCAGATGTAAATTCTCTATGTAACCTGACAAGGTACAACTCTTTAGATTCGATGTGAGGTCAAGGTCTGGTTCATCTTGCATTATTTACATTTTTGGCCAGCTTCCACTGGAAAGCGTCACAGGCAGGTGAAGTTTGCCAATTCTTGTACATATTTCTTGGCATGTTCTGCAGTTTTCATTCAGATTCAAATGCTTCATCCCTTCCCCCTAGAGATTATTAATCTTTAATTTATTCAGGAAAAGTTTCAGCACTCCTCCCCTTGTCTTGTTTACTGCTCTCATTCTTTGGAAATGCAAATATGTGTTTGGCAGAGCAGGTGCCATCTCTTTTAAACTATGAGCAAGTTATTAACCCATGGAGGAACAAAATGCTGTTCCTCTCCAGGGAAGTAGATACGTGTATCCCAATATGAAGATCTTCTGTACTTGCTGAACTTTGTGTTTTCTTATCAACATGTACATTGATAACCATGCTTGATGCTAACATATGAATATGAATCACAAGTGTAGCTCATTATTGCATGTTGATGTCAAAATTGCTTTTCACCCTGTTTATGCTGACTGAGTCCCAATTCTATGTTTTAGGGGGTGCACTGACACTTGCAGAGATGTATAGAACCTCTGTAAATAAAACCTATATGTCTGGTTTCTTTATAGAACTTGAATGTCTTGAACACTTAAAACTACTATCTATCACATCCATTTAAATGTTTTAGGGATATGCAAGAAATGGTAAGGCTGCTTAAAGAGAAATTTCTTGAGAAAAGCACAAAATCTGGAGCTATTCTAAACTGTTCCAAAATGAAGCACCTGAAGGCAGAACAGCTGTGTTGATGATCTTCAACCTGTGGGTGTTGTAGAAGGGAAGATAATACTTAGTCTTACCTCATCTTGAACAATGTTATTGTTTCTGCAGATTTAACACAAATTTCACTGAATATTTCTTTCCTTGGGTAACCTAATGGAGCTGAAGAAGGGAAGGGAAAGACAGTTCATGCCAGCATATCCCTTCTGTCTTAATAGATGACCCTTAAATACCTTAAAATGGATGTAAACAGCATAATGTGAAGACCTTAAATATTTGTTATTAAGTTTTCCATGGAGAAGAATCATATGTATAATAGATGTATTCTTCTGAAGATTCGATAATGCAGATTCCATTCATTCAACTGCAGTACAGTTGCAGTGGGACTGCAAGCACAACTAGAACTTACAGGGTTGTTCTCCGTTATTTATTATATGGTTACTTTTGAAAACTCTACATACTGCCAATAAAACCTGGTTTTTGTGTGCCCCAGTGTTCAGGGGAAGTTCATGCTGTATGTGTGGCAAGTGAACGCACAGAGTGTGGTAAACATTGTAGCATTTACTTTTTTCAGAGCAAAGTCATTACCATTAACCAGTTTTGTCTGGACTTCTTATTTTTGTGGAGTCATATTCTGTACATTGTCCTTAAACTGTGGCTTATTCACATCCATATCAAGGCACGGCACTATTAGCAGGACAGGTGAGTGGGATCATTCTTTGTCCCTCTCTTTAGAAGCAAAAGGATAGCTTTACTGAATGAGCCTAGAAGTCTGTCTGGACTGGTATGCTGTCTCCTAACAGTGATTACCAAGGGAAGAATATAAGAATAAGCCAAGCAGCACCAAAGCATTCCTCCAGGCTCTGATGCCCTATATACGTTTATTATTTTAGAGATCTCTGCCATATGCCATTGCTTCTTTTTGAAGCCAGATGAATTCTAGCATAATCCTTTGTTCCTTATGAGCAGGTTGCTCCATCAGTTTGTCCTTCCCTTTTTCCAGTTCTGCTCTAATCAGTTTGAAAATCCAAAACCTCTATATGTTATTCAAAATGCAAGTGCACCAGGGATCTATACAATGGAATAAATTGTTTTATTCTCTGTTCCTTTCTGCATACCTCTTTTTTGAATGCTCCTGAGCACTGATCTGATGTTTTCTGATTATAATTCCAAAATTTCATTTCTGAGTGGTAACTCATCACTGATGAGCTCACTGCTCATCACTCTAAGTGTACAGCTAGGATTTTTTTTTTCTATGTGCGTTACTTTATATTCATCAATGCTGAGGCTTATGAGACTATTCCAGTGGGAAATGGAGGGCAGCATTAACAAGCAAGAAAACGGAGAGTCAGGCTGTTAGGGGATTTAGTGCCTGTATTATACCTAAATTCTGTTTCAAGTCTCTAAATCTTTTCCTGTGTCTGTCCTTAAAAACATTATGGAATCTATGTTAAATATTTCACTGGTATGGATATAATAACAAGTAGAAGAATGACTCGATCATCCATTGGAAATGGGTTGTCTTTTCTTGTGAATAAAAGGAACACAGTGAACTTAAATTTATATACTTTATAACAGTATAACGAATCATATCTTTTGGGTAAACTTACTCATTTAAAAAATTCTTAGAAATAAATACCTTTTTAAAATTCTTTTGAAATGTTTTGGATCATTTTTTGGTTTTCTGTGTTTGCTTCTAATCATAATGTAACACAAGATAAGATAAAATAGTTAATCTTCTGCTGCAGAATACATAAATACTTCGACTTTGTCCATTTAGAACATGGTCGTGTGTATATAAATATGCATACATTCCATATAATTTTATATTGACTACATGCTGAATAAGCCAGCAAGCATTCATTGTATGTTGCGAACATTATTGAATGTATAGCTGTCAGAAGGTATCTATTACAGTTCAATTACTTATAGGAATTGAAGGTTTGAGGTGGTAGATAGAGAAACAGTTCCCAAAGAAGCGACTAACCCTAACTGGGATTGCATTAGTTCCCGATGAAGTCCAAAACTTAACAGAAATGTTACTTTTATCTAGATCATATGCCCAACAGAAGCGGAGTTTGTAAGTAACTGGTACTCTGTGTGTGTATGTATTATTACTAAATAATTGACTGTATATTACAATCTTGGCAATAGTATTAAAAAAAAAAAATCACCATCACCATATTCGTCCTCTTTCAATTGACTAATATAGCAATGGGAACATGGACCTGGAATGGATCTCATGGACCATTGTATCTAGTCATTTACAGCCTCAGGAAACGGTGCCATAGATGCTTCATTCAGATGAGGTTCACTGAGCATCAATTTTGCACACCCTTACCACAAACCACAGAATATCTCCATGCAGTCTGAAAAATAACTGAAGAGTAATAATATAAGGCCAAGACATTAAACCAATAACACTACAAAAAGAAAGAAGGCAAAATACTGAGATAATTTTAGTTTAGAATAAAACATAATACTTTGGTTATGTTTGCATGCATTCTGTGCTCATCTGTGAAGGTATTTAAGCAAAGCAGTTAATGTCACAATTTTTTAAGGTCTGCTGTTTTAAATCTAAGTATTGGAGGAGACAGGAACAGCATTGCCTCTTGTTCAAAAGTATGACTATTCTCACTGGGAGTCTGTTTCCAAGAATTGTAGCTTTGTGAAGCTGGTGATCACAACTGCAAAAAATACATTTCCCATAAATTATTCGGTATGCACTACTTGTCATTATAAATAATGCTTGTAAATAATAGGGCTTATAAATAATACAGCATATAGCCTTGCATTACATCATTTCTTTAATCCTTTTAGTAGGAGTTACAGTTCTGTGACATGTTACATGAATTGAGTGAAATACAGTCCAGTATTTCATAGGTCGTCTGAACTAATGAGATAGACTGGTGCTACCCTATTAGGTGTATGGGACAAAAATTTACAAAGAAATCCAAGCAATTTTACTCAGTAGGATATGTATTTAAGAATAACCACTGAAATGTTCAGAGCTAGTAAAATTAATGAATAACGAAGACTATCAAACGATAGTGTGTTATTCTGTGGATCTGAACTTGCAAAGGTGAATATGATAAATCAAGGGAATAGTAAATGAGGAAGGCTGTTGCTGTCAGACTCTAGTTACTGCTTTTTTTTTTTTGAAGGTCATTATTCTAAAAATATTGAGGTAGACTGAGCAATGTTCCCTATACTTTTAAGTTTTGAAGAAAAAAAGTGATGTGTAGGAGAAAATCAAGGCATCATAATGCTGATTATTGAGATGTGACCTCCAATATAGTGGGTATCTTGGCAAAATTTATCAAGTTTTATTTTCTGCTTATTTTCCCTAAGCTATATTTGTGTTATGGCCCTCATATCAGATGTATAGAAAGCATATGAAGCCAGCTTCTAAGGGAGCTACATTAGGATTTAGACCAAGACAAATTCATGCCTCTGGAACTGTCAATGACCGTCCTTCTGCGCGTGGAGCTGCTGCTGACGTGCATGTGAATTTCACTCGTGCATATCATGGTATGGTAGTCGCTGAGAGAGGCTTCAGTTAAGTGATTTGTAGTCAGTAACATGGGAATTGGTAGTGAGCTGTATTGGAAATGCCCTGCTGCAGTTGTAACTTCATTCATTTTGGAGAACTGAAACCAGAAGACGTGTGGATCTGATATTTAATTAGTTCAATAACCTTCAGATCTTCAGGTGGTTTTCCTCATAATGGACTTGCGTGTCAAGATGCATGTGTAGATGTGAATATAATGTAAACTTTTTGCTTTTTAGTACAAGAAAAATACCCTTGAACTTTTTTATTATTTTTCTGTTCATCTGGATCTTGCTATATTGGAACAGAGCTTACAAATCTGCTTTCTAGGAATATGTAAAATATATACATTAACTCCTAGAAAAGGAACAGTTTAGACATCAGTCTTCAGATATGGCCCTTCTGTTCTTCATCACTGTTGTTCCTCTACTCTGCTGTATGATACTAATCAACTATGCATTATACAATAGCTTTTTCTGTTGCGTTGGTGCCATGGTGGTAAGAATCTTAGAGGTATGGGAACATACTAATATAATCTAAGGAATGCTTTAGTAACAGTTATGGGGGTTTTTTATGCTATGTGGAAATATATTCAGTGATACATAGAAGAGTTTTACAAAATGAAAATAACATTTTCATTTTGTATGTATCTATGTATATGATACATACATTTTGTATGTATGTATATAAGGTTCTTCCTAGATTCTTACCTTAGAGTCAGTAAAATGTGCAACAGAAAGTGAGTTCAGTGCAGTTACTCACCTTTTTGTCCACCCTTTTTCCTAGCATTTTGGAAGAAATTCCTGTTGCAGTTCCTGAAACAGACCACCAAAAAAGCAGCTGAAGAAAATGCCAACCATATCTGTCTTATACCCTGCCTTACATCTTCTGACTGCTGCTGCACCCCTGGTTTTTAAATCTCTGCTGCTGCCTCATCGCTTTCCATGTCCCTGCTTTTTCTTTTCCACTGGATGTTGACAGTGCAGTCTGGGAATTAGGAGCCATGAAGGTGGGAGCTGTGTGGGCTGATAGGGTGCCGTCAGCAGTGACCACAGTGGAAGCGACTACAGCAGAGAGAAACTGGAGTTCTACTCAGCCAGTTAGCTATTTTGGGGTATTTTTTTGTTACCTGGGCTTTTGGGTTTTTTCCCCCATAAGTGTTGGGGAGAATTGGTGTGTATAGGAAATTAAAAGAGAAAAGAGGGAGAATTGTAAAATCTGTACCTTTCTTTTCAAATACTTATTACCTTGAACAGCTGGTGGGGGCTTGCCCCATTTCTGCAATGGAATTCCAGTAAAAATCTAGGATGCCTCCATGTGGCCTAAGCTCCAGGTTTGACTTAACTGTGCGTCTTTTCTTTCAATTTCTGTGAACGTCAGGTTTGGTTTGTACAGACATGGTGTAGTGCAAAGTGATTTGCTGGCATCCGGTTACCGGTGGGCAGGCGCTAACAGGATTGTCATATGCACAGTCACGCTTGATTTGCATTTTATTTCAGACTGTTTTGAGTGTATTTCCATTTCAAAATATTTACTTTTGTACTTGGGATGATTACAGCAGTTAGTGATATGTGAAAAGTCAATCTGCGCTCCTGTTTGCCCAGTACTGGGGCTAAAATTTCAGCATTGTGTAAAAGCAAGCAGGTCCTAGGCAAAGATGTTCAGACTTGAGTGAGCCGTTGCTTTTCAAATGAAGGAATGGACTATATTATTTCATGGAAATTGCACTCCACGAGGATTGCTCCTTCAGAGAGCCAAAGTGCTACCGTTAAAGATGGTTTGCAAGAGCAGACAACAGATTGATTGCCAGAGCAAAGCGGCAGGAAAAGTTGGTAGGAACAAGCACACACAAGCAAATAAAATCTGTCGCTGCTGCTGCTTTTTTATTTTCCTTCCTCCTGTTTTTTCACATGTGTGTGAGAGATGCTTAGAACCATTCTCCTGGTAGGTAAAAGCACAGTGGGAAATAATGGTTGTGTGGGTTAGAGAGATGCTCTGGAAAAGCTGTTGTGTTTTTTTGGAAAACCTGTTGACCTGAGTGGAAACCTCTCGACCACATCCTGCACAGGCAGAGCAGGAAAACTGCAGCTGCTGCTGGGTCCTCTTATGCTGCTGAGGGAGGCACAAGAATGTGAGAATGGGAGGTGAAAGATTCACGATGGGCACATTCCTCCTCAAGGGTGAGAGGAGCCAGGACAGCTCTCAGTCTGCAAGCAAGGCGGTTTGCTGTGGCTTTGGAATGGGTAGAGCAAGAAATTTTTGTTTGAGGGCATAAATTAAGCCCTTGGTGAATTCCAGAGCACAAGAAGAACAAACAAAATGTTGTGGTGAGTGTTTTGAGCAACATCCAGTTAGAGATGGGAAATGGTGCTCAGAAGAAAGAAGCAGACTGGGATCAAGGGTAAGTTGGAGGCTGTGATGTCTGGGAGGTGTGAAGGGGGAAATGTTCTTTGACAAGGGAAAGAAAGATGTGGCTTCATATTGATGTTGCAACTGCTGTGATTTCCTATCAAGTTGTTAGAAATTTTTTGTGATGTTTTGCATGTCACTTTAGTATTCCAGTTTGGACTTATTTTGACATGGGCATCATCTGCATGAATAAAGCAATTCTATAACATTCTAAATATTCTAAAAATAATATTTTTAAAATATGTTCCCTCCCTCATTGATATTCGAACAACTGCAAAACAAGCCAACCCCAAACCCAGAACACCCATGTGAAGTGTGTTTTGCAGAACCAGGGATATCTGTGTGATGTGTGGAGGGTGGGGGTCAGATTCAATATGCCTCTTATGTTTTAGTGTTGTTATTATCTATATCTATAAAATTGAGGCAATTTATGGAACTGGTGAAATGAATATTGAAGTTCTGTGGTAACGCTTTTACTGTCATCTGGCTACATTACTGCTGTCTGTCTGGACCATTGTGTAAAAGGATACAGTACCTTTGAACTAGACCATTTGACCAAAAACCAGTAATAATCTAAGAGCATTGGTTGTGCTATGAAAACATTGGAGTTCTTAGATAATAGCTGTTTAATGGAGTTAATGGAAGCTTTTGTCCTAATTGTAAGCCAGACATGAGATAATATGAAGCCGTACTGATGCAGAAGGTTATTGCTCTTTTGAAAGGGGTTTCAGATGACTTCACCAAGGGGTTTCTGGGGTTGTTACTCTGTGTGTCTGTTGTAAAAAAACAGCTCTGGTGTAGTGTAAATAAGGATAGTATGCCTCTTAATATAAAGTATTTGTTTTGGACTTAAATCAGAACTTTATGATTACTTTGGTATTGTACAGAGATCTCATTTTCAAAAGTAGGTAAACACGTAAAGTCATGGTGTTTTTGCAGCATTAAAATTTATAGTTGCGTTTTGTGTTACAAATAGTCTTCAAAGAGAGTAGACAATAACAAGACATGACAATATTTTCTTCCTTTCTTAATGTTCTTTAGAACAGGTGAAGTGTATCTAATGTGTTCGGCATGATGAACTTTGTTTGCAGCGTTGACACAGACTGAAAGGAAGGCCCCCCTCCCTCTCTCCCCCACCGTGGTCCTTTCTGTGGCTGTGGCATCTGTACTGTTTGCAGTGCATCCTGTGGAAGCACTGAGATGGCTCTGGTCAAACGTGAGGGTAATGTTAGACTGTCAGGTCCCAAACTTTCTTGCACATGGCCATCTGCCCTCTCTAGGTCCATGCTTGCTTACTTTTGCTGGTACAGGTGATGCTGGTGGCTGTTCTGCTGCCGCCACAGCGTTTGCGGGTACCTGTGGCACAGGGTGTTACCGATGGAGGTAAGGGAAGGGAGCCAGCAGGACTGGCTTCCCAGGAAAGCCGGGACTCCCCATCCAGCTCCTGTGTCCTGGGGATCCTCATCTGCTTCTGCAGCCATGGAGCCACTGTTTTGTAATAGATGAAGATTAAGGGGATATTTTAGTGGTAATGCTACAACTTTCTGAATTTTTCAGAATCTTTTTCATCAAAAGTATTTAAGCTAGGTAAAAAAAGTACTTTGGGACATCTTGTTCCATTTATTTTTTAAGACTATTCTCCACAGAAATCACTGGAGAGTTCTTCTTAAAACAGATGGCACAATATGGCCCATTGTAATGCAATTTTCTTTGTAAAATGCTGTGTCCCAGGGCAAATTTACCACAAATGGAGCAATCGTGATGTCCTATAAAAGAGAAGACATGTGTTTTTGCAACTTTTGATATATCTAAAAAAAGATGCATAACTCTGCCGACTCTGCCAAGCAAGCAAAACTTGCTATTTTCAGTAAAGTATTTTGGGGCTTTTAAAGTATTTTGAAACTGCTAGTACAGTAACTGCTTTGACTATTCAGGAAAACTTTGTATGTCCAGAATTCTAAGAATCAATAAATACAGTACTATCTGTAATTCTGACTAGCAAGATGATGTGATATGTTAGATCTCTCTCCCCTTGAACATTTTGGCAGAAAAATAATACACATTTTTTGTTAATATTATTTACTGGAACTTTTTAGTTAATATGTTAATAATATATTTTATAGCCATAAAGCAAAGCCATACTGTATAGATATCAAAACAGAAATACTTAAGAGTCATCTTTCTGGTTCACAACTAATCAGTCTAAGTGTCTCTCTCATCTGTTATCTCTGCCAGCTTGGACTTAGTAATTAATTAAGTGACACCATTGTAAGAGGTCTGTTACCATTATTGGTGACACCTGTTATTAAAAGGGCTAGATAAATTTCATGAATACAAAAGGTTATTTTCATCAGAATATTCCGATGTATCTATACGGAAATATATATGTTCATAGTTTCACCTTTATCATAGGTAGGTTTCTAAACTACTCAAAAGATATAATAGCAGTAATGCTCGGTATACCTACCCTGAAGAAAAATGAAAATAGGAAAGGTGAAATTATGTTGTACGTGTATTTACAACAGGATATTTTTACAGTGAATTTTGTAGATATACTAAATCTATGTTTTTAAATCTTTTAAGATGCCAAAAGAAATAACTTGCTTATTTTAGTTGTGCCAATTTAAGAAATGTAAGCTAAATCTAGTGATGCAATTGGTGCCTGGGAACCTTGAGGACTGGAAACTACTAGTAAATGTTAGAGGTCTATAATAATCTCTTGAATAATCTTTTGTTTGTGTATCTGAGAAGGCCAGAGTCTGAAAAAGGCTAAATGCACTGAATTCTAACTTGATTCTGAAAACAGAGTATTTGGCATGTTGCAGTTTTGTATTCCAAGTAGCAGCAGCTTTTTCTTAATTCCTCCTTACTCTGCTTAAGGTATATACCTTCCTGCCCTTAAGGGGAACAACAGTGCAGCAGTTAAGACTCAAGACTAGGTGATCTGTATTTGGTTTGTACCCTAAGGAACATTGCTCAGAATCTCTATCTCCCTTTAATTTAGGGTGCTTTTACTGGGACAAAGAAGTGGATACATTAGGAGCATTTCTGGGCTTTGGGGTATAGGCTCAGGCCCTGGGCACCTCCTCCGAGCACTAGTTTGGACAGGGCTTGGGCTTGCACTGGCTCACCTCTGTGGAAAAGGAATGGAGCTGGTGGAACTGGATGGGAGCTGTGACATTTTCCAACCAGGTCCTCAGCATGGGTGACTGGAAAACCAGGACCCTGGGGCAAACCACATTACACGTGCTCAAGTAATTTAAAAATATTCATGGATTTTCTGGAATGGTGACATTATTTGATATATGTAGTTAAATCTGTAAGTTATAATGTTTCCTCAGCAGTATCTACTTCTTGTTTTAATTAATAACATATAAACTAAAGCTAGCTGTACATGAGAGAAAGAGAATTTTAATTTAAAATTCTGTGGTTTGGGTAATTAGATGTCAATGATACTTTTATAATCTACAGGTTTAAGTTATGAAATACTTTTTTTGGCATTTAAACTTAAATTCACCAATTCAAATGGATAGGATAGACAAAAATAAACCTATTAAGAAGTAGGACCGTTCCATTGACTAACATAAATTAGCACTGTTCATGTGTTTAAATATATTCAATTACAGATCTCAGTTCAGTTCTTGACTATTCCACATGCTTCCTGTGTGATAGTGAGCAAATTATTTGAGAACAAATGTTTCAGTGTGTCTAGTGAATTTGAAATGCAATACTTAATGCCAGCTGAGATCTAGCCACTTTTTAAACTCAGCACTAGGTCTGTATTAATTTTTAGGAATTTCAGTTCTCCAGTTTCTGTAAAATGGGATATTTCTTTCTCTTATTTTCTAGTCCCTGTACTTAAAAATAAACAGGTCTGTCCCTTGTGTATGTTGTACTGTCAGTGATATAGTCAATCTTACCTCTGTTTCTGCTTTATAATACAAGCACATAATAACATAATTAGTATTTACTTGACATTTTTCATCTGTTCCATTGGTCGAGCCAGCTTGTAAAGAATGAGCAAAAAAATGAAGTGTATTTAGGCACTATTGCACATCAGAGTGCAGTCACTCCAGTTTGGGTCAGAAAAGAAACATAATGACCAGGCTTCGCAGTCCCGGTTGCTCAATTCAGCCCAGCTCTGGGATTTCTGCCTGCGCAGTCTAAGCAGCTGAGTCTAAACAGTAGTATCTCAAATTTTGAATCAGAGATTTGCATGGATGCACATGACCTGATATGGATGACCTTCCTCTGTGGTGTTTTCTTGTTTGCTTTTTCTTCTTGTGGCCTTTGTTCTTGAGTAAAGCAACAGCTACTTGGCATGCCTCAAATGATAAAACAGAGGGGTGAACTGCCTTTTTATTTAGTGCAAATATAAGCAAAAAGCCATGAATACATTATAAAAGTTACTGGGGTACAGCAAAATCACTTCTGTGAATATCCATTGGAACTTATAAACAAGTTAATCTTAAATGCATTTTATCTTTTTGACAATGGAGGGTTTATGAGGTTTTCATTGATCTTTGATGAATGTTCTCAGAAGATAAACTTCTTTTTCATTAGTAAGTATAATTTTATCATTTAAAATATAGTCTTTGGAAAAAAATCCTCATGGAACAGTTTTAAATAACAATTAGAATAATTTTTTTCTCTTTTTTTTTTTTTTTTTTAATGTCATGAGCTATACCAAAATAGGATGGCTTTAGTAAACTGAGTGACTTGCAGATCACCTAGCTGTGATATTCTTGTGGTACAAAGAGGGTGCAAGTGGACCAACTTTTTTAGGCTTATTTCATATGTAGAAAAATTCAGTTGTGCATGTTTTAATACAGAACAGGTGAAAGGAATGACTCATAAATAACAAATCATTTAGTAAAGTTAAACACTATTATTTCTATTAACATAACTTTTTAAAATTCACATGTTCTCTAATTGATGGAAATGAATTTTACATGGGTGGCTCCTAGGAAGAGAGTTGTACATGTAGATCCTGTGCCTATTCGTAAGAGTAGACCACAAAAAGGACTTTGGAAAATCTCATAATTTGAAAACTTTCATGGATCAATTCAGGGTGGAACAATAGAGAATAATTCTTAACCCCTAAAAAATATGGGTTTTTTAATTTGCATTTATATTCTCTCTTGCAAGATTTCAAAGGAATCCAAACTCTGTAATATACATATTTAATATACAATCTTCTCTTAAAACATCCAGATCTTTAATGACCACTTTGTGCAGGTAGGTGGAAGAAGAACTACTAAGATGGTTACTGACTAATACAGACTGAACTATGTAAAGCAATGGTAGGATAAAAATGTTGAAAACCAATGAAAGATGAAATGTGACTTAAAAATCTTACGCCTGTCCATAAGTAACAAGGTTTCTTTTTTTCATAGTTTCCTTCTAGTAATAGAAAGTTGAGCATAAACCTTGTAAGTAATTTTGCAATTTGCAGGATCATGTGGAGGTTCTACGTGATCAATTTTTTAACTTTTTAGTTATCAGTGTAAATGAAATTTTAAACATTTTTGTTTGAGATACCTTTGTTTCAGTGAGTACACCTTCACTGGGCTTAAGACAGTTATACATGCAAGTCCTAAATGTTAAGTTGTAGGGTCGTAAAGTTTGAAGTAAAGGAAACAATTTAAAAGGACTTGAGCTTCTGACTTGCAATGCATCAAGCACAGCATGTGCATCCCAGAGCTTCACCTGAGAAACTAACAAAAACAGCAAAACAGATTGCAGGTTGAAAGCAGAAAGACTTCTATAGATATGAAATACTGTAATAGATACAGGTTTTCAGTTGTTTGTATTTAGTGCTGCTGCTATAAAAGATAAGAATATACGTTCATGGAGGCAGTACATCTGTAATTAGTATTACTGGGAGCAGTGGTGCTCTTATCTGATACTTCTGCTCTGTGTGGGAGTAGAGTCCAGAAGATTGAATTATATAATTATTCCACTTACAGAAGAGCAAATGTAATGTTACCAAGCTGCCATCCATTTTATTATACTACTTTTTTTTTTGGTCACTGAAGAACAACTCTTTAACAATTTTAGCACAGAAGGAAAAATAAAAAGTTTAAGTTTCTTTTTGTATTTGTATATTTATTCTGCTTTCCTTTATCACCTCCTTTTATTCCTGGATTTTCATTAGTTACTGTATTCTAATATGTAAGTCTTTTTTGATGTAAGGCTTAAATATTGTCAGAATGGACTAAGATTTTTTTCTTTCTTTCCCACTAGATATGTATGTTTTTGCTGTTTTTTTTTTTTAAGAGAAACAAAAGGTATTGTATCAAACATTGTGTATCTTTTCCTTTTTAAAGCTATGGTAAAAATGAATTGCACAGAAAATGATTGTTTTCAAGCAACAATATGATTCAGAAGTGTACATATAAATAACTTTTAGTTTATGACAAATATAGTAACAGCAAAAGAAGGATGACCTACACTAGAAGATGTGAAGATGTCTAGTGCTGTAAAGGGTGTTCGAATATGGAGATGGAGAGTATTTAATGTTTGTTTGGCTCTTGACTACAATTTGTGGATAAAACTCCCTTGGGCAAAATCCTGTAAGTCTCTAGTGGAATTGCAGAGAATGAGGAAACACAAGCGTCAACATTCAGCAAAGTCGGGGAAAATTGTTTCAAATTCCAAGCTACAGTCTTGGAAAGTGAGTTCAGTTTTGTATTCAACAACCGCATATGTTAGGGCAAATTGCTCACTGGAGTATCATAAGGAGTTTGCGTGTGTTTATCCTGTGACTCTCTTCAGGTAATTTTGAGCATGTTTTATTACTGTATTCTAAGCAGACTGTTGCCAAGTTTATCAGTAGTGTAGGCAAGAAGAACTGGAAGGTGGCAAAAATCAGACATTTCCCTTCACAGGCTTGTGAGGACAGGTGATGCTGTCGCCCTCAAGGTGTTGGGAGGGGCAAAGTGCCACTAGTGGCCACCCCAGCGGTATATTCAGCAGTCTATAGACAAAGCAAGCAAAACCAAAACCAATTACTGAAGGATATATGCTTGCGGTCCAGACCTGCAGTAGGATACTAACTACCCTTTTCTCTCAAACTATATAATAATGTAGTGTAACTTAAAGTCAAAATTGATCTTAACCTATACTCAGCTTGGTTTTCTCCAACTGTTTACAGACTTGAGGAACAGCTTGTGTGCCTGAAAGCTTCATGTGTTGGAAAATATTTCACTATTTTCTGTTAGTCCCACATTTCTCCTATCTTTAGATAATCCTACTTACAATAGAAATAAAATTAGTGCCAAGGACTACTGTGTAAAAACATAAGCTAAATCTGAAGAGAGTTAATTGCAACATTTAAAGAGAGAAAATAATTAGGTAGAACTTCAGAGAAAAGCAGACTAGGAAAAGATAACAGAAGTGAAAAGCCTTTCTCCAGAGAGAAAATATTTAAAAAATGCAAGCATAATATAAGCTAGCTCAGCCAAAAAATTCCCAAAGGAAAGAGGAGACAGGATCAACTGTTTTTTCTTCTTCCCTTTAAGATGGGAAAAGCACAGGGAAGCACAAATTAACAGAAGTAAGGTTTCCCATTGAAATCTGAACACCATGGAAAAAGAACACAAACTGAAGTTGCATAAAAGTGCAATTAAATACCAATTTTATAGTTGTTTAAAAAAAAACCATGGGAATACTGGCATTTGTTAGCTACAAAGCATTCTGGAGACAGCATAACATGCTTAAAATGGTGGGGTTTAGGATGGAGTCTTTGGATGAGAGGCTGAACATCTACAATATAATGACTTAATATCCTGAAATGGAGGACAGAAATTTCATTGTCGTCATCTCATATTCCTCTGAAAAAATCAGCACAGTTAACCATGAGGAGGTGGTGATGTCCCCCATCTGAAAGATGGGTCAGTGTGTTGAAGTTGTGTCTTTACAGCTGTAAGTCTGTTTGGGTGGGACGGACAGACAGACAGGACAGACAGACTAAAAGGCCCCTCAAGCAGAAAATGCACTTCCAACCCTGGTCAAATCTCTTGTGTGTAGTTCTACAAATGCCAGTTCTCTGTCGCAGTTTAGTCAATGGCAGTATAAAACCTGGAGGAAAATTGCTAAGGATGTAAGATGAGATAAGAAACTCGAGGTATATTCATACTTCAGCATTGCTTGGGCAGGTGAGCAGAGGTACAGAGCCTGCCCTGGTGCTTATGATGCTGGGCACACTTGGCCCTCCCTTCTGGCTTTGCTTCAGTAAAACTGCTTCATGTGCTCCACTTGTGCTGCATCCACACCTCTCGTGGCAGGGAGGACGTGCCATCAGAGCTAGCGCTACGAACGCAGAAGTGGCGATGTTCACAGAGCCTTCACGAACCTAGAAATTACTGTCTGCTTGGAGCTGAATGTGGCTGCAGATATGTGTTCCTGTAGGCAAGGGCCCATCCCACTTTATTATATCCCTTTTGGTAGCTCACTATCACTGAATTCTTCTATAGTAATACTGTGATCTTAAAGGTCTTTTCCAGCCTACATGATTCTATGATAACAAATATGAAACAATTTGTAGTTGTCTAAAAGACTCCACACTATCCCAGTGGACAGTGACATAGTGCCGGCTATTCATATCGCTGGACTACAATAATTTAATCAACTTCTGCATGTAGCTCTCTCCCTAGGGAAAAAAAGAAAAAAAAATATCCAGCTTATAGAAAACAACACACCATGAACTTCTGCTATAAAATCCATTACCCTGCCTGCTAACCTGATCTCTATTCTCTGTACAGGTTTTCTACTGAAGATTAAATCAAGTTCAAATTCTCACAAGTTATTTAAAAGGAACTCCAGTGCCCTGTTCCCAGTTTATTTTAAAAGTGCATAAAGCTGTGGAATGAGGACAGCAGTTAACAAATCTTTTCCTCGAGCACAGTGGAACATTTTTGTCAAAAGACCAAAGCACATCTCTTCAAAGGCTTATTTCTGAGCATGAAGTAAGAATTTCTGCCCCAGGAAATTACAGATCATCAGAAATCTTCCTCACTTTTCAGCTTTGCCTTCCTCTAATGTAATCACCCCTAAAGCACCTAAATACAGAGAGATTAATTAAACCCAACAATTAAACAAAAAAACCTCCTGTAGTTTATTACCAACAAAAGATAATCGTTACGCAGAATTTACAGTTCATCCCATGAGAGGGAATGGAAAGAAATGAGGAAGAACACGTGGAAGATAAGAGTTGAAGAGCTTAACACTCTCCTAATATGGGCTCAGATATTCGTGGTGCCAGTTCTGGGTAGATCTGTATAGAGTTCCCACCGAGGGGGTGCACTTCTGGAGCTGGCTTTCCTGGGGAAGGTGGCAGATGTATACTTTGGAAGGGAAAGGCTGCCTTTAAGATGTTTACTCCATGAAGTTCTAAATTTAGGAGTTTTTGGTGGATATATAGAAAATACAGTGGGTGACATGGAAAGAATTTTGATTAATCCTCTCTACAGAGTGATTTATCCAGTGGACAACCAAATGTGCTGTATTACAGAGAACTTACTACAGATTGCATAATTATACCTATCAGATACTGTGATTTCTGTCCCAGATTGCTTTGTTACGTTTATTAAAGAATACCAGTCATAAGCCTTAGTGATTCAGCCTTCTTTTAAGGCTTTTAATACTCAGGTAGTTTGTTTTTGAAATGCACCAATTTCAAAATACTAGCAGCTGTCTAGAAATTTTTCTCTCTAAACAGTTTATTGTCTCCTTTTTGGTGGGTTCAATGTGGTTTTTTTTTCCTCCTATTTCCAGTATGTTTAATCAATCATACAATCAAAATATTATACACTGTGATAATTTAGACATAATTAGTAACAAATTTTAATGGCCTTATGGACAAATTTGCTTGTTTAGTCATTGACATAAAATGATAAGAAGGATGACTAACTCCTCAAATCTCCTTTTTCAGTTTTCACTTTTTAAAATCTGTTTTTCTAAAATCGTTATTCTGCAGTTTTTAACATTGGGAGCAGCTCCATGGCTCTCACTTGGTACACAGTTCAAAACTCTTCTCTGTTTCTCTCATAAGCGTAAAATAAATTCCAATCTGAAGAGGTGTTGGTTTATTTTTAGTTTATACAGTTATATTATTTAAAGCAAGAAGAAAGCCTTTGTAAACCTAGATGCATCAGCACATATACATTCTGCTATTTACTTGTCCCAGATTCTCCTTAGGTTTCATTTATTTCAGTATTTCTTTAAGTGAAGAAAACACTGAGAAATTGGAATGTAGTTCTTCTGACTTGGTAGGTAATTAGCATAGTAACTTGGAAATAGCAAGCCTAGGAGTTGGACAAATTTAAGATGTACCTGAAATTGCTTTTAAAGTAGTCATGTGATGAAGTTAGGTACATGAAGAGTGAAGTAAAAAATATAATTAAAAATTTATACCTGTATTTTAAATGTAAGTAATTGTATTCAGTGGTGTTACTATCTTGCATTCTGATCAGTTTTTATTGGTGCTCAGTTTATGTTGCTAATATTTCTCGCTGTCACAAACTGTAATATTGGCGAAATGTTTTCTCAGAGATTCAAATATTCTGCTTGTCCTATCACAATGTTTTCTTGTGCTGCATGTATTCCATGTGTTTACTGTTAAATCCCATAGAAATAATTCAAGGAAGTGAATTTGAATAATCACTTCTCTGAGGAATACAATCCATATCTTTGTATTAAAATTTAAATGGATGTTTTTACATGCCCTAGACTAGTACACCTGGGGATAAAGTAGTCGGGAAAACATGCATACTTTTGAATTGTGATGAAGTCACTCCTTAAAAGGGAGAGACTTCCAGCTTGGTAAGCAAATTATCACTGGTTTCAGTGTATCAGTGTTTAGCGTTTATGTTTCAGAATTATGTTAATTTACATCAGTAAACATCCTTTGCTACATTGAAAAAGACTGTGCACTACTAAAATGCTAATTATTATGAAAAACAAGAGGATGTTGTTATGTAAAATATGCAATTTATGTAGGAAAAAGCTGTTGTGTTTTATTATGGGGGCTCTTTTTTCCACCCATGCTGTTAATCCAGCAGCAATTTTAAATAATCGTAATACTTCTGTATTTGAAAGTAAAGAAATCAGATGCTTTTGGTTGGATTTCTTTTCCCCCAAACTCTTCAGAATAAACTTTCATCTATGCAAGTTTGGAATATTTCTGGCATTAGAGACATTGTTTTCTACAAAGTGTAAAATGAATTGCAGGAATACCTGCACAAATTGTCTTGTATATCTGTACACAATGCCTGCATTTGCAAGAGTTTAGACTGTGAGCTTTTTTTTTGTTGTTGTTCAGCTGTTTTGACAATAGCAAGCTTAGTGGAGAGACTATCCTGGGGGTTCAGTAGCAAGAGTGGTCCTTCAGTGCCCAGGAAATGTCATGTACTTTGATCCAAAGAGCTTAAT
The DNA here is from genome assembly GCF_949628215.1 of Phalacrocorax aristotelis. Classification (NCBI taxonomy): domain Eukaryota; kingdom Metazoa; phylum Chordata; class Aves; order Suliformes; family Phalacrocoracidae; genus Phalacrocorax; species Phalacrocorax aristotelis. The sequence continues at coordinate 32,191,194 of NC_134277.1, read as the reverse complement.
TAATAAAGAATAAATAGTGCAATAGTGCATCATAATCCCTTATATACTAATGTTACATAGATCTTAAAATACGATCACAAGACAAGAAATTTTACAGATGAAGGCTGAGTTGTTCTTCTACAAATGTTGATGAAATGTGCACTTTTCCATTGTTTGCTAAACCCACAAACGTCACTGAGTTTTCAGAGGAAAAATTCTTTGGTCTTGTCAGTAAAAAGACTGTACTTGCGTTCTAAACTGGTTGCAGGAGTTAATAGAGACAACGGTTTCGTGCATATGTGTCAGCATGCGGTATCTCTGACATGCAAAAATTCTCCTTTGGAAAATCCATGATGTCACCCACATAGAAATCACAGGATCTAGCTAACTGATGTGAAGGTGTAGGACCCAACTGAAGGAAATACCAGGTACATTCTGTACAGAAATTTTCTTGACAAGCATAATTGCTTCAGCCTCCATAGCAATTAAGGTATAAAATAATCTGTGTTATTTATTCCTGTTGTTCAGGCAAAAATCACTAATCAGTCATGTTGTGGAAACCATGTAGTTTCCCTGGAAGGAAACTTGTTTCCTTGGGGTTCATGTTCTCTCCACCTGCCCCTCCCCAACCCTGCCAATAGAAACATAAGCATACTAAAACAATGAAATGGGGGAAAAGGACTTGAAGGTCTCAGTCTTGCATAGCATGGAAGATGCTTACTTAAGATGTCTCATTTTGTCACCTGCACCCCTTCTTACCATCAGCCTTACCCTGTGCCCCCTTTATGGAGTAACTGGCAATTAATGATGAAATTGTATGCGAGACATACATTTTGGAAGGGCTGGTAGAAAACAAAAAATGGCTGAGTAATTCCAAAAGCCAATTTCTAGCCTGTTTTAGGTTCTGCTGTTATGGTAAATATAGAAAATTCCCTTACGGTATGTGGCAAGAAGAGTTTCACGCTTTCAGACGTGGCAGTGAGGGTTGGACCCCCCAGAAGAAGCCCTCCTGACTTTCAGGAGGAAGCGGGGGGAGTTGGGCTGGTTGAGGAGCCGGACGTGTTTGTACAGGCCACAGTCCTCTCGAATCAAAGTTTGAAGCTGAACCCAGTGCTGTTGACTGGTTTCTTTGCAGTGAGGACTTTACGACATGATTTGAGTGTCGAGGTTGGCGTATAGTGGATGCACCTTTATATTTGTTTTTTCCTCTGTTGTATATTCATTTTTCTTCTCTCCTCAGCCTTGTTTCTGCAGGGCAACTGAGGATTTTAGTTGCTGGCATGGGGAATTCCTGGAAGTCTAAGTTTGTTAGAACTGTTGGCTGAATGCTAAGTAATTTGATTTGTAGAGTTTTTAACAAAGCTTTACTTCCTAGTTTGGGTATGTGGCCTGGTAGGAATCCTGACAGAAAAGTTAAGAAACCTTCAAATCCAGAAAGAAAAACACATAATAAGAGAGACTGGAATTCTAAGACTTGTTTTTGTCAGTGGATAGAGGAGGAAAAATTTTTTTCTAATTCTTTTTGTGATAAAGTGAATGGTTTATTTCTAGTAAGTGTTTCTAATTTCTCTTCTTTATAAGTCATGCTTTGTTGTCTGGTTGAGAGGGCTGTGAATCTTGCCTAAGCAGATACTAAAAAGATGTGTGCACAGATCCAAGTTTCCCAGAATAGGTCAAACTCTTAGAGGACCAGTGGAAGAGTTCCCTACCTGACATCCTGTGAATTTTAACTGTATGCTGTAACGTGTTCTTCAAAGTAATTTATCTCTGTATGGAGAGGTCAAATCACTGTTCGTATCTGTTGATGCTGCTGATCTTTATTTTGCTTGTTAGCAAGCACATTTGATTAATGTGTTCAGGGTGGTGGGGTTTTTTTGGGTGGTGTGTTTTTTTTTTTTCTTTTTTTGAACCTGTATGTGATAGTATTATCCCTTTCCTCATCATGTACTTGTGTATAGGTTTCAAACTGCATGACCTTCCTGGAATACTGAGAAAAAGAGCACTAAAACAAAATTCAAAAGAATGCATTTAAATTAAACAAAACTGGAAAAGATAATGTAAATTAGTCTTTTCTTCTACAGAAATTAAGATATTGTATAAGATACAGGTGATCTTGAAATGTTTACCTTAACAAATGGTACATACCATATAACGGAATATGCATTTGTGACTTTTGTCCTCAACACTTGTATGATGTGCTCGATTTCTTATAGCTACATTACTATCTATATAAAATGGGAAAATCCCACTATAAACAGTGTAACTGAAAACTAAGGATGCGGGGAGCTTTCCTTATTTAGGACTCCCCTGCAGCAGAACCTAATAAGTAGCTGAAAAAGGAAGCCTCTATAAGGTTCCTTTTGCTAAGATTTCCCCCATTATATTTCTGCATATTCCTGCTTCATGTGCGCTGAGGTGATCTACAGGACCTGGCTGCAGTCCAAAGACCAAGTCATCCTCAGACAACTGCCTGCCTCCCTATTACTGTTCCCAGATGAAACTTGGCAAATTAGTTCCACTAGATCCCCCACAGTCTTCCCTTTCAAAGGAAGGAACTTGCATTTGGAGAGTTTTCCAAGATAATCATGTAGCCTTAAACTGCTGGCTTACATGCAGGCTGCATCTTCTTTCCTGTCGACTGCCATGCCCATAATTAAATTTTTCTGTTGCTTCCATCTCGTTCGGATCATGTACCTTTTCTTGCAACATGGTTTGTAGGCAGCAGAGCCTGGGGGTCTGGTGAAGGGGAAAAGGTACCAGAGGTGGTCATTTAGATCTGAAGTTGGAGAAGGGGAAGGCAACGGGACAACATCCGTTTTCACTGCCCATGTACTGTATACAACAAACCCTATGGACAGTGGTCAGCTAAAGATATTGGATGTGACTAGATTGATCAGTTTAGAGTGCACAGCAGTTACTAACTTGCTAGCCATAGCAATTCTAATGATAGGCTTCTTATCACAGGTATTCATATTAAATAATTGAGAAAATATTGAACTGTACAACATTCAGCAGTGTTAGCTTTAACAGGTAATGAAGCTAATGTAGTTAAGAATATAAAAAGTAATACTGGATGAAATGGTGGTAGAAAATTTTGGTTCTATTAAATCAATTATGCAAATATAAAACCATTTTCAGTAAAACCTAATTAGTTGTATTTTTCTCATATTCTTGACATCTATTTGAAGAAGTAAAACTGTCTTCAATGCAACCTAATTGAAACATCTTTAATTTGATTAAAATGTCCCCATTGGCCATAGTTACTTTCTCATGTCATAAATAAGAGGTTCTCAAGACAGAATTATAGCTTTTCTTGCTGGATATCACCTTCAGCTTTTGTAGTTACTGCCCTTTTTTATGGCACTGATGTTGATTCACTGCTGTTCGAGCGCCCACGTGCCTTGCGCTTAGCCAACATTATCTGTGTTAATGTTGCTTTTTCCACCCCAATCTCCATGCTTCTGTTAGGTTTTTTTATTTTTTCAATCACTGTTTCTAGATGTTGACTCTTCTAACTTATGCTTATGTTTTATTCTAACTTGAGGAGATTGAGAGTGTAAGAATTTCTTCTTGTTCAATTTTAAAAAGACAAGGCAGCTACCAAGTAGTCTGTTGTGCAGTTGTTGTATTTGGATAACCTTACTTTCTCACATATATAGGTACATATACTCAAACCATTCACCAACAAGAGCCTGAGAGCAATGAAAGCATGCTCTGAGGCTGAGGTGTCTTTCTTCCTGAACTCTTTATCCAGGAATGATATTCATATACATCAGACAGAAAAAAATGATGTTGTCTATCATCATTTTGGAGTACTTTTCTTCATAGGCTTCTGTTCCTAACTACTCTATTTCTTTGGTTTTGGGTATTTTTTTTGTTTTGGTCTGTGTTTTTTGGTGGTTTTTTTCTTTTTTTAAATCTTTTTTCTCTTCCCCCCTTATGATGAACTTTGCTCCTTTTTCTCTCCTCTCCCAGCTGCCAACATCTTTCTCCTTAGCACTCTTTCCATTACTGTGTGAGTCTCTTCTGGTCTGAATTTTTTCCTTTGCTCTTTTTGTAATCTGACCCTTGTAAATGACACGTTGCTAGGCATACAAAGAGATTCCGCTTATGATCTAAAATTAGCTTTCTAGTCTAAAGTTGTCATCTAGGCAACCTCTGTAATCAATAGCGAAAGTTAAATACCACAAGAAGGCAATTCATCACATTTTAAGATTATGTTGAAACTGGAGGGATTAATTGCTGTCTGGGCCACCTGTCTCTGCTGATTAAAGAGAGAGCCTTAGATGACAATCTCAGATGAGGTACCCAACTTCCAGATGGCTAAAATTAGATTAAAAGTATCCTACCTGATGTGCAAGGAGTGGTGTTGGTAATGCATTGCCTTTGTAAGGTCTGTCCTATGGCAGTAAAAACCGCATAAAATCAGAATGAGATGGCACCCACAGTTTGATTTCCACACCCCCCCCACCGAATTTGCAACAGTGCCAACAGTTATATTTGATTTTCAGTAGTGACTTCAGCAATGTTGTGACATTCTAGAAATCAAACCCCCACTATTTTGTTAGAATAGTTAATTTTTACATAGCTCTCACGAATTTCTCACCAAACTGCAGAATCCATTTTGGTTTTGACATGGGGAGTTAGAAGCTTCAGAATGTTTCTGACAAGGCCACACCGCACTGCACAAAAACATAATCGGATACAAACCCAGTTACCTGAATCCCATTTTAAAATCATAGGGAACTAAGTGTAGTGATAGTATCTACTCTTGCAGTGGTTGTTACTGAAACAGAAACATCCCCACACAAGGTGTGCAGGTACAATTAGGTCACAAACAATCAATAGTTTCTTATTATCAGGGCTGCACATAAGTTTTTGGAATTGTAAAGATAAAATTTGGAACTACATATAGAACTATTTTTGGACAAATATTGTATGAAAGGATTTTGAGCAAAACTCTGTAAAAAAATTTGTCAGTTACAATTATTTCAATAATAAAACTGGTATTTATGCTTCTAATGCTTGATCTTCTTTCAACAGTGCTGTAACTCACCACTGAACCAACACATTGGGAACACTTCATAGCGTCAAAAACTTCATCCACGTAGACTGATGACATCTCTCCAGGCTCCAAGCACTGTGAACTGAAGCTACAAATCTTTATGGAGTTTATATCACCCGGGTCAAAGGGAATATTTTTCTGATATTTAACAAGGACCCTTACTGCCAGTATGACGAGCCAGGAGAAGTGGGTTAACCTTAGTCCTGGAGAGTTCTCTCAGCTTCAGAAATATGCAGAATGTAAGTAATTTTTAAAATATGTGATTTTATAGTGAATTAAATATTAAGAATATTTTGAGCACAGAATATAATATATTATTGATACTATTCACTGTCAAGTAAGACGTTAAGTTATGGTTTATGTTTGTTTTCTAATCCAAAAGATATGTTGTTTGGAGGGGAAGAAAAAGTCAGTTAGGGTCGTAACTTTTTTTCTTAACCTGAACAATTATTATCCACTGAGGTACCATGTAGACTGACTATGGGTTATGTAACTATAGGTATTTGAAGAGTGTATTTTTATGGCTTTGCCACCTTAAATTCACCATAAGAATTTGTAGGCCACTGGAGTGGGTTTTGTAGTTAAAAAGGCTTTTTGAGTCATGGAGGAAACATGGAAATTCCAGGAGAAACACATCTAAGTGTTCAATATGAAGATGTTTCTAATACTATAAACAATGCAAAGGAGGAGTTGTCCTGTGAAAGAGCATGAAACAAAAAACTCTGTACACTGAAGTTCCAGTTCTTTAGTTATTACTCAGGCAAAACTTCCTTTAAGCTGCCTGAGCAACCTAAATGGCTCAGAATTATGTGCTTAGAGGACAGATACTGAACATGAGACGTTGGATTTAGGAGGTGGTTTATGAAACCTGATAAGAACTGGAAAAGACCAAGAACGTTTAGGAAGTTTTCCTATATGATAAGTAATCTAAATTTTTAGTTTTAAAAACCAAGAATCTCACATGAATTATGAATGTTGCTGATTTATTACTAAAGGAATTGTTTGCATTTAGTGTAAAATGAAGACTGCGGTTTGGGGTTTTTTTGGTTTGGGGTTTTTTTGGTTTGGGGTTTTTTTGGTTTGGGGTTTTTTTGGTTTGGGGTTTTTTTGGTTTGGGGTTTTTTTGGTTTGGGGTTTTTTTGGTTTGGGGTTTTTTTGGTTTGGGGTTTTTTTGGTTTGGGGTTTTTTTGGTTTGGGGTTTTTTTGGTTTGGGGTTTTTTTGGTTTGGGGTTTTTTTGGTTTGGGGTTTTTTTGGTTTGGGGTTTTTTTGGTTTGGGGTTTTTTTGGTTTGGGGTTTTTTTGGTTTGGGGTTTTTTTCTTTTTGTGTCTGTGATATCACAGCTTATACTTAATTGTATTTCAGTGTAGTAATCTAACAGAATAATCATAAAATGATTATTAGAGTTAACTTTAATAGTACATTCTACTGGAACATGTTTGAGATTTGTAATATTTTCATGATAACAAGTTAAGCCATGAATGATAATTTTGATACTTTTGACTGGAGCATCTCCCTTATGAGGAAAGGCTGAGAGGCTTGGGTTTGTTCAGCCTGGAGAAGAGAAGACTGAGGGGGGATTTCATCAATACCTACAAATATCTGAAGGGAGGGTGTCAGGATGATGGGGTCAGACTCCTTTTCAGAGGTGCCCAATGACAGGACAAGGGGCAATGGGCACAAGTTGGAACACAGGCAGTTCCAGCTCAATATGAGAAAAAACTTCTTTCCTGAGAGGGTGCCAGAGCAGCAGAACAGGCTGCCCAGGGAGGCTGGGCTGTGGAGCCTTCTTCCCTGGAGACATTCAAAACCCACCTGGCTGCGTTCCTGTGCCCCCTGCCCTAGGTGTCCCTGCTCAAGCAGGGGAGTTGGACAAGGTGATCTCCAGAGGTCCCTTCCAACACCTACCAGTCTGTGATTCTGTGATTTATATAATGCAATGCCATTGAACACATCCCCATTGCCCCCCCCCACCCCCCCCGCCCCCCCCCCCCCAAAAAAAAAAAAGAATTAGGTAGAAATATTCACATGATGCTTTCTGGAACAGATGTATTTGAGTCTGTGTTCTACAATTGCTGTCAAGTTTAAAGTATTCTATTTATTAACAAAGTATGTTTTGTCCCCATGCTACCTTCTTGTCCACCTTCTTGTCTCAAAGGATAAGGTATAGAAGTGAAGCAATTTTGCTCCATATACTGCTCTAAATCCTTAATGATGTTACCAAGTAAGAAGCTATTTTGTTTCCCATTTCATAGTGGAATATAAGACATTGATACCTGTCCTGTATTTAATCAGTTAGGACCTCCTCCTAAAAAGAAGGCCTTATGGATCCAGTATGAGTCTGAGAAATGAAAATATCCATGCTTTTCATTAATTCTTGTATTTGTATGTAATGCACATAAATATTAAGTAAAGGGAAACAAGATGCAAGTACATGAAACTTAGAACACATCCAAATTTTTTAATGTTTTGTTGACTTCAGACATGATCGCGAAGAAAATTTTATTTTCATGTTTGATATGAAAAAGCTTGTTTCTTTTAAATTATGTTGCCAAATTGATAGTAAGCATAGTACAGCAGTTTAAAAAAGATATCTACTTCTGAAAATTTATTTCTTCCTGGGAAAATATTTAAAGATGATTCTTCATTAATTTTTTTCAATACCAGAGGTTGGGGACTTCTAATAGAGATAGAACAGTTATGGTTTTTTTTAATACATGCTTATAATTTAAGCCTTCTTATAATTTAAGCCTTCAGTGCAGCATTTGCCAAAATATTTGTCATCTTCCTTATGGGCAAAAAAGGCCATTTAATAGATTCCTTTTCATTCTGCTTCCCTTTGCTCCTGCAGCACTTCCTGCACACACCGTAGTTCAGAGCCATTGCTTTAATAGAAATATTGGTATCAGGATAAAGTATTTGGTGAAATTGGTTGTATTTGTTTGTGTTCAGGTTTGTGTGTGTATATAAAAAGTCGTGGTGTCTTTCAAGCTTCCTCTCCTTGTCTGGAATAGAAGGATGTTAGTTGTTAGAAAATGTGAAATATGAAACACCTTTGTATAAATAGTTAAATTTCTGAGGCAATTAGAAAAAAAATTGTTAATGATGTATAGACTTTGATTATATAATGCCAACAACTATAACCCAGATACGGGCCTTATTTTGAATTTCTGAGCTGGCCAATTTAATTTTGTTAAATGACTGAATAGCAGTATCTTTAAATGTGTGATTTAAGACTTTAAAATGCAATTAAAAATTTTAATTGGATCCAACATTTTTGAATTTGGTACATTTTATCTAACATTCAGAGATACAAAATGTTGTGACAGTAGATGCCTTTACTCATTACTGTATAGTAATTTAATTATGTGGAATTTTATGAAGCTTAAGTGTATAATTGCTTTGTTATTTCATTGTCTTTGAACATGGTAAGATAGTGAACTGAAAATCACACCAAATTTCTAGCAGAGTTTGTCTGGCTTTGTAGAATTTGATTTATTTAAAAAAAAAAAAACAAAAAAGGCATTGAACACCTTTCTCTGGCATGTGACTTGAGGTGCCAGTGGGTTTCCTGCAGGAAAGAGAGATGATCTGGGTGTCAGAAGGTAACACTGTAGGGAGGTTTGACTTTATGGCAGTTGCCCACCAGCAAGTGTTGGTGATAAGCCCCCAGCCTTGCCTTGTGCTAAGGAGCAGTTTCACTGAAGGAGTCTGGAATACACTAGGGAATCTATAGCAAAGTGATTTGTTCTTCACTCACCTGCGGATGCATGGGGGCATCATTTGCTCTGCCTTTCAGTTTGGTGTATAGACTTTACTACATAAATCTTAACTAAATTACATTAATTTAACCATGGAAATTTTTACAGATACACTTTCTTGAATTTACAAAATGCAATATTTGTAATTCCTGTTTTAGTTTGAATCAGGCCTAAAGTGAGTGCTAGAACAAAGACTATAGTCTCCCAAAAACCTGTCTGTTTTGGATGTCAGTGACTTTGGATCATACTCTTAGCAGCTGACAGTCACACCTACTTAATGAGGTCACTGGAATCAGAATTACTTTTGTACAACTGTGGTGGGTTCACCTTGGCTGGACACCAGGGGCTCACCAAGCCGCTCTATCACTCCTCTCTCTCTTTTCCCGTGCTCCATTGTGGGGTGTCACCCATGGGAGACAGTTTTCCACAAACTTCTCCAATGTAAGATCTCCCCACAGGCTGCAGTTCTTCATGAACTGCTCCAGCGTGGGTCCCTTCCATGGGCTGCAGTCCTTCAGGAACAGACTGCTGCAGTGTTGGTCCCCAGCAGGGTCACCTTTTTAGTCACTGAAGTACGTATGTGAATCTTTCACTATAAAGCCCGCTAAACTCCGCCCATGGATTCTAGTGCTTGGACAGGGACACGTGCTTTCCACTTTCTGACTGAAAGACACTTTGCTCCAGTTCAGTGTAGTTCCTCTTTTAATTCATCGTCTGTCAGCTTGATGATAGGCTGTCTACTCTTGCAAATATAGTTAAACAAACAAGGCCTGCTCCTAGCTCTGTGTGCAAGATAGTGTCCTTGGTATCCCATTGAGAAGTTCCTACCACATCTTGTCTGCCTGTCTTCTTCATCACATATTTATAGTGTGATTCTCAGCTTTATCCAAGTGTATTGTCTGGTGAACACAAACCCTGAATGTAAAATTTCTTTCCTGAGTACATACCAGCTTTTCCCAGTTTCCGTAAATGTGACTGAACAGGAAAGGAGAATGAGTTCTCTACCACTTGTTCCTAATCACAAAATATTTCCCTCTAAGTGACACTTAGAACTTAATAGTAAGTGAATATCTTCCAGTAAATTAATCCAAAGAATATCTGTTATTTTTTTTACTGCATTATTTTCGAGCCCAATTCAAGGCAGCTTTATACTTCCAATTTAAGACCTTTCTTCATGTGCTCGCCATATTTAAATAATTTGGGGCTTCAAATGAATTTTTTGGAACAGTTTAAATATTACTTTAAAAAGAAGAGAAGTGTATTTCTAGAATTCAAAGAGCATATTACCTAATACTTGGCTCTTGCAGTTAATATGCATGTGTGTGGTTTTTGGAAGAATAATTATTTCCAAAGACGGTTCTTCTGTGTCCTCTTTGCCAGTCAAATTAAAAATCTCCTCTCTCCTCTAGTTCTGAAGAGAGGATAGTAGACAGTCTTTTACATTAGATCTTTGCCTGTTTTTAAAATGCCTCAGAAGAATATGTGAAGAGAACTGAGATAACTGGTGTACTTATTATATAGTAGTAATAATAACAAAAAACCCCAACAACAGTAATGTAACCCACGCCAAATCCTGAAAATTCTAGGGTAATACAGTAATTTAAGAGAAGAAAATTAATATATTTTTTTCTCCTTTAAATTTCATGTTCAATGCTGGCCGTGGGAAAGAAAGGTGAAAAGATGCAGGGTGTCTTCCTGCATAAAAATGTCACTTAAAGTGCATAGGGTAATGTACATACAGGACTTTTCAGGCAGAGACTGTTTTTTCTGAACTGCATAGCACCAAGTATATGCATAGTCCTGTACTACTCCTAACAGCAGCCTGAATTGTAAGGACATTAGAGAGAAACAATATAAATAGCTTCATTGTGATATTATCTGTATGGTAAGTTTGATTAGTTTGGACAGGGGTTTTTTTATATCCTTTTTATTAAATGAATTTTATATCTCCTTTTTATTAAATGACATTTTGTGGCTGTTATACTCCAAATTATATGTTCAGGGAAGTTTAGAGGATCCTGCTGCAAAAGCAAGTGAAAAAATATTGAAGGGACTGGAAACAGTTAAAAGTAAGACTGTTCCATGATTCAGCTAGGCTTTAAAAGAAAGAAGGAAGGTCTGCCTTTCCCTTAGTAGGCGGAGAGAGGTGGAGGAAAAGGCTTCTGAGCTCTGGCAGCATGTGCACCCTGGGGAAATAGCTTGGTTTTGTGTTGTCCTTTTGAGTTTGTCAACAAAATGTGCCCTAAGGAAAAAGCCTGAAAAAGACTTTGCAAAACTTTTGGCAGTGATTTTTTCCCAGGCTGGTGGAGGAGAACTTGGGCAGACTGTCACAGCCTGAAGATAGAAATAGATATTGGAGTGCTACTGAAATGGCTGTGAGAACAGGAACAGCGTCAGCAGCTGCAGCATCTTTTGATGTAGCATCAATAGCTACTGCAAGAACTAGGCAGTGTAAGAATTTTATAGGGGAGCAGGAAGGAAGAACTTGTGAAAAAAATCTCTGAAGAGAAACAGAAAGGTCAGCAGAAGTTTTGGTCCAGAATTAAATTGCCAGAGACTCTTGGGCGGGTTTGATTCTGTGGCCCTCACAGATGGAAAAGATTTTCTTTTACAATGGGTATAAATGATAACCTGCAGGGAAGTTCATACATGTGGCAGCTGGTCATCAGCAGCTATGGGCCGTTTCGTGATCCCTCAGAGGGTCCCAGGCTTCTAGTGCCACATGGAATTGTGCTAATTCTAATGAGGGAATAGGCCTCATCAAAGAATACATATTGCTAAAACCAGATATTTTTGGCTGCTTGGAAAGTGGAGAGAGAAAATTGCTGGTGATTAGTGAGAGTAGTTTTACCCCCAGCATTGGATTTTAGGAGTATGGTGTTTCTGCTGCTGTTAGTAAAGATAAAGTTTTGTCAGAGCCTGTCAGACTGGCTGAAAGATGGAGTCTGCCAGTGCTGCCTGTACAATATTCTATGCACTTGGAGAACTGCGTGGAGAAAGATAATGAGTCTAGTGAAAGATCCCCTCTTTGCATACAAGGCCTGTTGGGGATGGAGAGGCCAGAAAAAGGGGCCAGTTTCGTGGAGTCTGGGTCTTATTTCTGAGTCTGTGACTGGGAACTAAAAATCTGACTAAGAGAAGCTGAAGTCCCACTCAAGAACTTGGCAGGGCACTTGCTTTAGCTCTGAGAGATGAACTATGAACTATGCTTATTGATACAACACTGTAATTTTTTTTCTTAAGATCTTGTGAATTTAAATCCCTGATGCACATTCCTGTGTTGTACCAATTTAGAGAAAATGGGATAGAAATATTACACCTGATAGGTTGTCATGGTTTAGCCCCAGTCAGCAACCAAGCACCATGCAGCTGCTCGCTCACTCCCCCATGGTGGGATGGGGGAGAGAATCAGAGGAGTAAAAGTGAGAAAACTCCTGGGTTGAGATAAAGACAGTTTATTAGGTAAAACAAAAGCCACGCAAGCAAGCAAAGCAAAACAAGGAATTCCTATGGGCAGACAGGTGTTCAGCCACCTCCAGTAAAGCAGGGCTCCATCAAGCGTAACGGTTACTTGGGAAGACAAACACCATAACTCCAAACATCTTCCCCTTCCTTCTTCTTCCAGCTGTGTATATGCTGAGTGTGATGCCATATGGTATGGAATATCCCTTTGGTCAGTTTGGGTCAGCTGTCCTGGCTGTGTCCCCTCCCAACTCCTTGTGCCCCCGGCAGAGCATGGGAAGCTGAAAAAGTCGTTGACTAGTGTAGGCACTACTTAGCAACAACTAAAACATCTCCCCATTATCACGTTTCCAGGACAAATTCAAAACATAGCCCCATACTAGCTACTACGAAGAAAATTAACACTATTCCAGCTGAAACCAGGACATAGGTTTAGACTCTAGTCAGATTTATTCTTAAAAAGTGCTGAACTCTGTCCCAAGGAAGGTGATTATTTACAGTCTGCACTAATGAGAATATTAGATCCAACTTTGACTCATGTAAGACTGAAATACAGAACAGAAAAGATACCAAGCTGTGAATTTATTCTTCCTTTAACCAGCCATAGTTGGGACTTGGCCTCTGAAGATTGTTTCATAGATGAAGGTGTTGTGGGGGGTGGAGAGCTGGGCACCAATGTCAGTTGCAGAAGTGTTGGTGTATTTCTTTCGTCTCTCTCATCAGGAATTCTGTGTTAGGTCTTGAAGAGAATGTAAGGTAGGTTTGATAAGCCAAGCATTTCTGAAGGAAGAAAGCTGATAAACATACAATAATAACAGTATAAACTGCATCCCTGAGGAGGGCTTTCTAATGACTTAAAATGCTTAGTGTTCCTGCCGTGATATCTGCCTATCTATGACTAGTAGATATGTTTTTACCCAAACAGAAGCCAGTCAATTCTCCAGTTAACCTATCTAGGGTGAACAGTGTCATACTGACTGTGTCGACAACTGTGGGTAAGGAGGAACCTTCTCATGGCAGTCAGGTGGGATACTCGGGTATATGCAGAACTTGTTTCCTGCTTTCATACCCATACTGAAGAAGGGCATCCAACATGTTTAAGGGAAAGAGATGATGCAGAAGAGAGTGCTGACCACCTTGCTTTGACTAAAGAGTCAATCAAATCATTCAGGACTTACTATATTTCATGACAAAGGCAAATGTATTTGAGTCCTTTCAGTCCCTCAGGCTACTATATATTCTAATTTAGAACAATTTTTAGGAACTAATGGCTTCCCTAGAACTTAATTTGAATTGTAGACAGTAATGGCACAAAGTCAAGTCACATCAAGTGACTTTTTGAGTATCCTAAAATTGATCTTATTACAGTATTATGTTCATGTCTTAGCTAATTGCAGGGATCCTCTCCCTTGTCTTCTGACCACAAGAAACTTTGTATGCCAGCTGAAGGGAGACATGTTTTAAGAGGAAAACAGTGAATTTATATGCATTTGTGACTATCAGATGGCAAAACTGGGACATACTCTGCTGTTTATAAGATACCCTATTCCTCTGCAGAACAGAGGATGCTCCCAGAAATATCTGGATTGTTCAGGAGTTATGATATAAAGGGATTATAGCCAGCAAAATACAAGACTACTGTTACTGCTGCATGCTGTTGACTCGAGACTGCTAGCAAGAGGTCATATAACAGAAAGAGATTTAGTCTGTTTAGTAAAAGCAGAGAAGGCAATAGGCCTTTAGAGGAAACTCTGCGATTTAAAATTTTAAAGATGTTGACAAATTGGTCCAGAGTAGGGTCAGTTCAGTGAAGCTCCAGCAGTTTTTAGCTTCAATTTCTGTCCTAAAGAGCTGCTTCTGGTTCCTTAATGATTGAGTGGCAGGGTCAAAAATATGATGGCTCAGAAACATGTAACTTTGATTTAGGGGTAACAAAAGTATTATGGACCAAATGGTCTCAGTTGTGCTAACGCTAACATGCTTTATTTATCCATTTTAGGAAAGCTAGTGAAAGCATCAAAGTTTTGTACCTGTTTAGATCTCATATGGAAGGAATGTTAGAGGAATTAGAGAAGGCAAAAATTGATGCAGCCTGTCAGGTAGTACCAAGTTGCATTGATCCCAGACTCCAGAGATAAAATGCTATTAGAAAAGACTGTTATTATTACAAACCCGTCATTGGAGCACAGAGAGGCACTGGCTATGCTTGCTGTGTGTGGGACATTGTCCTGTCATCAAGAGCACTTGGTGACCTCACTACGAAATGGTAATTTACTTACAACCAACTTGTACATCTGCTTCATCCAGGAGAATGGGAGAGAGGAGGTGATCACAACCCCTGGAGAAGATTGTAATGTTTACTCAGTCTCGCTGAGCAGAGAAACACAATAGTTCAATACAATACAGATACTTAATTGGTTATGCTGAGACTGGATAGTGTTTGACCTTTATTTTTAGGATAATCATATTATTTTCTAGCTTACGCTACTAAGTTTCCACTGTTTCCGCTGAAGGCATAGTGGCTGTTTAGGTATCTGGGAAAGATTAAGTTAGTTAGAGCTCTAGCACTGCCAATAGTAGCAGGGCCTGTGTTAACTCTTAAATATGCAGATAGATCCGTGGTGCTTAAATAATACAGTCAGGCTCCCAAATGCTGGGCCTTTTTTACAATAGAAGGGAATTATGAGTAAGTCTTAAGGGGAAAAGTCAATGACTATGCATTTCCATTTTCAAGGATATAGTTGCAAGTAGCAAAACTGAAGAGTTCTTAAAGTCCAGAATAGAAACCCTGGTTCTCAGGTTTCTGTGGCTTGGGATCCATGGCATGCAGTGACTGGCAGTGATATCTCCTGTCTTAGAATCCTGAAAGGCAAATGGTGTCATCTCACATCGTTTTCTGTTTCTTCTGTCAAAAATAATGATTTCTTTCTAGAATTGAAGCTGAACAGACATACACTGCAAGTCATTAATGCCCCATATTGCAGCATCAGCTGTTACTGGCGTTGAACACATATTGTGGTTATTAAAAATCTGACATACGGTCATAAAATCACTGAACGTGTATTTATACACCGCAAAATGTATAAACATTAATTATGCCTTTGTTACATTTCCTGTGTTTCTATGTATCTTCCATACTTTTTTTCCTTTATTGTTTGGTTGTTTCTATGGACATTTGCGTGTAAACAGTGAGAAGCTTTTGTTTCTTAAGAGTTCATCTGTTCCTGTTGCTTATTCCCTATTACAAAGATTTGGGGGTAATTCAGTTGGTTGCTGTGGAAATGAGCCTGATGTCACAAACAGAAAATTACAGTTCACCAAGCCTTAAAGAAACAAAATGAAGGGAGAATGGACTAATTGGGGAGCCATGTGACTATGGCAGAATCTCAGCTCTCATTAAAAGCACATATTTTTAGCCCTTGTGTTTCTATAGAAGAGCTTGAAAGTGTAATTCAAATGATGACAATCCATGACTCATCAGACAAACTGAAAAAAAAGCAAGCTCTGAGAGGAAGGATGATCCCCCTTTGCTTTTATGGGATTCGAACTCAAAGAACCAGTAGCTCATGGTAGGTCCCCTCAGCCCAGCAAAGCGTCGTATGGCTGAAGAGAGAAGGGGAAAGCTGCTCGTCCAACTCATCCACTGAAAAAAATATACTTTGTTATTAGTGTTACTGCTTACACTGTTCTGCCTCTCCTGGATTTCTGAAGAGAGGAACCAAAGCTGCCTGCCTTATTGCTCTTGAGTACAGGAGGCAGGTTGCTCTTGATGGCTCAAATTGAGAATCAGAGGCCTCTGAAAAAGCGTGGGCTTAGGGCTGCCTGATAGTGTCAGAAGGCCTCTCTCCCTGTGCCATTTGTTGGGGTTGAAGAGCCCTGGATTGCATTCCTCTCTGTTGTTTTCTGCCAATTAGAAAAAGCAAAAATTTTAAATGTGCTTATAATTACGTATGTTTTCATTGTTTTTTCAAGCACTAAAAATATATTGCTTTTTGTGTGGCTTTGGAAGATTTTTAGTGGGTGTTATGGAGTGTCACTGCATAGTTTTGTTGGCTGCATTGCAAAATGTAATGACTTTTTGAGGACATTAATGATTGCTAGAGTTGTTTTTAGAACTGTCAGATTTTGTGTGGTTTATAATTTATAATTTTATTAAATCCAGTGTAGAATATTGAGAAAAGAACTTGTGATTATCTAATATAATATTTTCTTGCATAGTTTCTGAAAATATAAATTCTTGATTTTATTTCCAACATAAAAGGTTATAAATAACTTGTGTTATTGAGACACAGAAATTGTAGCGATAATGATAGTTATTGATAGTGAGTTTGGTTTGAAGAATGTGTTTCCCAGAATTAACTGGCCTAATAATAGATGTTTTTATTCATGAACGCATACCAAATAGCATTGCTGGTTTGGGTGGGGGTTTTTTGGTGTTTTTTTGTTTGTTTTTTTTTTTTAACATAGAGGGCCATTTCAACTTTAAATATGCTATTTATGTTTGAAATTCACCACAGAGAAGGGACAGATTCTAGCATCCTTACCTGCATCAGAATAGATTAATGAAAGACTCTGGCAGTTATCATTGACATCACTACTTTGGAAGAAAGTATAGGCTATATATTGCACAAGAGCCTATATATTGTAAAGGTTGAAATTAAGGGAAGGAAACACTGAAAATCTTAGTTATGAGAGGAGGATGGGAAGACAGTTTTTATATACTAAGTGTGTGTCTGAGTGTGTCATTGAACAGAGGCACTTCAGTACTGGAAAGGCTCTAAGAGTCTGAGAAATTATTGAAATGATACTTGAGATGATGACAGCAGATCGAATTGATGCACAGAAAAAGAGTGGTAAGATAGGTACAATACTCTAGTTTTGAACAAAGATTAGAAGAAGATGGTAACGCAACCATTTTAACAGCATGAATATAGGAGATTCAGAGTTCCCGGGATGAAAAAGATGAAAGTCCTGAAGGGAAAAATAAATTATAAAAATAATTGAAAATGAAGCCATGGGAAAACAAACCGAAACAAATGGCTTCAAATAAAGTTAGAGTCTACCAACTTTTGGTAGACCAAAATTCATGGACCATGCTATTTTTACAACTCATGGGTAATGCATTGAGTGATTTAAGGAAACTGAGAGAAGAACAGATCTCAGAAAGAGATGATTAGGACAAAATCAAAGTAGGCTTTTAAAAAGTCAAAACAGCAGACAGGAGCCGAAACAGCTCAGTACCTAAAGGTTGATTTTTGGGAATTCTTATTTGACATTTGGGTGTTTGGTCATTAAAAATAATTTTATTTTTAGATTATGAAAAACAACTTGTGAGATTGAGAGGAATGACCTGGGGCAGAAGGAAGAGAACTCAAGCAGAACCTTAGTGCCTAGTCAAATTTTATCTTGTAACAACAGTTTAAATTACTCTAAGATAACTATTTCATCCTCTGTTAAGAGCTCTGTAGAAGTTTTTCTAAATTTCTTTATTATTAAAATCATAGAACCAGTAAGGTTGGAAAAGACTCTTAAGACCGTCGAGTCCAACTGCTAACCTATCACTGCATAGTCCACCACTAAACCATATCCTCAAGCACCACATCTACCCTTCTTTTAAATACCTCCGGCGATGGAGACTCCACCACCTCCCTGGGCAGCCTGTTCCAATGTTTGACAACCCTTTCGGGGAAGAACTTTTTCCTAATACCCAACCTAAACTTCCCCTGGCACAGCTTGAGGCCATTTCCTCTTGTCCTGTCGCTTGTTACTAGGGAGAAGAGACCGACACCGCCTTGCTACAACCTCCTTTCAGGTAGTTTTAGAGAGCGATAAGGTCTCCCCTCAGCCTCCTCTTCTCCAGGCTAGACAACCCCAGTTCCCTCAGCTGCTCCTCCTAAGACTTGTGCTCCAGACCCTTCACCAGCTTTGTTGCCCTTCTCTGGACACACTCCAGCACCTTAGTGTCTTTCTTGTAGTGAAGGGCCCGAAGGTGAACACAGTATTCGAGGTGCGGTCCCACCAGTGCTGAGTACAGGGGGACCATTGCTTCCCTACTCCTGCTGGCCACACTATCCCTGATACAAGCCAGGATGCTGTTGGCCTTCTTGGCCACCTGAGCACACTGCTGGCTCATGTTCAGGTGGCTGTCAACCAACACCCCCAGGTCCTCTGTTGAATCTCATACCGTTGGCTCTGGCCCAACAATCCAGCCTGTCCAGGTCCCTCTGTAGGGCCTTCCTGCCCTCCAGCAGATCGACACTTCCACCCAGCTTGGTGTCATCTGCAAACTTACTGAGGGTGCACTCAATCCCCTTGTCCAGATCACCAGTGAAGGTTTTGAACAGGACAGGCCCCAACACTGAGCCCTGGGGAACACCACTCGTTACTGGCCACCAATCGGATATGCACAGTGCTGTTATTTTTGATTCTAAAGCGTGACTACTTATTTAGCTAATTTTGGCTGAGGGTGAATCCGAATAAGTACTCCATCTGGAATTTGAAATAAGCCACTTGCACTCCCTTCAGCGGTGCTCTTGTTCTAGAATAAATCAGAAACTATTATTCAGAATTATTTTAGTAGATAACAATGTTAATTAATTAGCAATTAGTTAACCATTAAATATTTATCCATTTCATGTTCCTTTGTTTTAAGTATAGAATAATATTTTTATATTTTGCTTCAGACACCATGAATTTTGTCACAGTGCTTGTAAAGTCCAAGTTTATTATTTCATCTGTGGTCTAATACATGATATCTCCATATATCTAATACATGATATCTCTAAATAGTATATGACACTATGATTTAATTTTGAATTATCAGTGCTTTAAGAGGATTCTGGGAGTTTAAGGCATCCACAGGAAGAATGACAAAATAGAATTAAGTTCTTCCGAATGGTACAAAAGCACATTCTGAAGTATATATCAGTGTAACTGTGTGCTTAAATTAAAACATGCACTGAAGTTTTTCTGGATTAGGTTTCAAGAAGCAAGTGCCAGAGTAGCACTTCCTTTTAATAGTGTTCTAGAGATGTAATCACTGATGATGGAGGAGGACTACTAAGCTGCTCTTCAAATTGCAAACTCTCCAACATAAGCTCTTAAGATAAAGACTTGGCAGCTCTGTGTACACATTTGAGTTTAAAATTACACAATCTTATATTTTTAAAAAGAACCTGAATAAGTTTACTTTAAATTTCGTTGGTTTTCCTACCATTAACATCATTCATAAGAACCTGAGGTGGTTTCTTTTTTTTAACCTCCTTTTTTCCATCCCCATTTTGTCATCTAGCCACAAAACCTGAGTAGCATTTTTGCTAACAACATCCCCTCCCACCCCCCAAACAAAACAAAATCTGCCCCAAATCCAGTCATCTCTACAGTTTAACACCCTGTCCCTGGGAGGCATGCGTCTGAAAAGTTTTGTAAGGGGTCCAGACACAAACATGTTAATCTTTTTTCAGGGTCTGTCTTGACATAAAAAGCAATACCAAATTTTGCATAATTATGCACAATGGGTTATAATCACATCTCTAATTATTTTAGTGGAAACTAGCAATACAGTTTCTGCATCACAGAAAATCTTTGGCCTGAAACTGAGTCAGACCTCACTGAGTGTTGTGTTGCTTCTGTTGAATAAAGCTGCATAATATGCACTAAGTACCTTGGGTTAATGAATAAGGAACATATCATGCCACTGCATTTTTGTATGTTAAACTTGCCGGTTGATGTGTACTTCAGTTTTTATCCTGAAAGATGTTATTTAAGGTGAGGAATGATATAATTTTATCAGATGTTTTATGTACAGAAAGTCATTCTCTTCCATGCCGAAAGGAGTTGTCCTGTCCTGTTTTTCCTTTTCAGGAGTCATGTAGTAGCAATCAGGGATATACAACAGCTCTGTTCATACAGGTTTGCTGTTCATGCTGCCAGTGATAGAGAAGTTGTGTTCACATGCTGCTGGCTACTACACAAATTCTGTTGCCTAAGTACGTGTAGTGGTCTGAGGTGGTGATTAAGGCAAACTCTGTTAGGGTTTTTAATTGTGATTAGTCTTGTGTATAACAGCGGGTGAGTTTTTGTAAGTGCTCCTCTTATTCAGGCTGCTAATATATGACTATGAACTTGCCTCTAATAGCATTCTAGTGTTTTTAGGCCAAGCTTCTTACAGACCACATACCCATACCTCTATCTTTCAAAAATAAAGAATGTTAATAAGAAAAAACATATGGCCACAGTTCTCAACTGGTTTTCGCTTAGAAGAGTGGATCATCTGCTTTGTTTTACAGATTGTGAAACGTCTCTGGGGATTTGATCTCTGCATTGTTTTACAAAATGCCTGTGTTTATCTGCTCAGTAGTCTTTTCCATAAGTGCTGTCTCAATGCCCTATTCTGTTTTGAGGAGTAGATTCTACCTCATTTTCTTTCTCCTTTTGTGAAAGAGATGAAAATGCTTCCCACTTCTCCCAACTGTTCAGTTATTACAAAACAATAATTGTTGTGTAAAAACAATAAAGGTGAAAGAAATGGGAAACGTTTTCATCCCTTTCACAAAAGGAGAACAAAGTCCTTTATCATACCAGATTTTTATTATTTTCATTATGCATCTTTTTCTTAACCAGTTTTTAGTGTTAATAATTTTATGTAGACTATCAGTCTTGTCCTAATCTCTACTGAAACAACACTTCACCAGGAGAGATTTCCACCTTTGCTGCTACAGGCTTTCAGTTCAATGTAAGTAACAGTCTCCCATATAATGCTGAAAAAATTTTCTTCACATACATATTCTACACTTTGGTGTGGTTGTTTTTCTCCCCCACTATACACATTTAGTCTTAGATAAAGGTCTAGTAGCTTATGCTGCATAACTTAAGTGATCAACGGAGTTTGTAGAAGTGGTTACGCCCAGCACTTGCCAAATGACCATCAGTAGATAGCTTTGGAGCTTGCTATCAGAGCTGAGATATTTTTCAAACCTCTCTTCTCGTTGGAATCCAGTTGCATTTTGAAATTTTGTGCAGTAATGCTGTTGAACTAGCAATTCTAACAGTCATTTTAGGGGAATGTAGAATGTTCTGCTCCACTTCCATTTGCAGGTCTGGAAATTCAAATAACGTCTTGAAACTTCTAAGTTTTTTTAACAGTCTGGTTTTGGAGTTTTAAAAAACTGAGAAAATTAATCTTAAATCTTCCTGATTCATAAAACTAAGTTTTGTTTTAACAATGTTAATTTGTAGGGTATGCATCACTGTTCTCTAAGAAATTAATTAATTATCAGTATTTTTTCTGAAAAGATCATCTCATCTCATATTATCATGCTTCCTCTATTTTTAATCATAGTCAGACCATTGTAGATTTTAAAAATTACATGAATCCTTTGTAATAAAAAATGGTGCAGATTAAGTACAAACATGGAGGGAGTGAACGAGGAGGCAGATAAAGTCTGGTTTTTGTTAGGTAGTTATTTTGATTAAAATATTGCAAGTATGTAGCCATCAGGTATAAAACATAAGTAGTTAGGAGCCATAGGTGAAAAAAGCAGTAGCAATTAAGAAGGATGGAGAAATTTTGGATACAAATAAAAATAAAGACAAAGCAGAAAGCAAGGTAGTATGAGGGTTGGAATAAAGAGAGAAGCCACAGAACCAGAGGGAAGGTAAGGTGAGAATAAAAAAAATATACTGTGTTCATCCGGTGGAGGAATTAATTCATTGTGTTCTCAGAAAAGTAAGAAGTAATACTTCATTAAAAATGTATTTGTTTTTCTGTATTCAAATTATCTGCTGAATCGCATGCAAGCTTTTAAACAACTTGAATTATAGCTGTTCCCTTCAAAATTGGAGAGCAGTCAATTCTTGGACTTTGTGAAGTGCTCAATGCCTTCACAGGACGCACGGCAGGCTCAATAGGAAGCCTTCATTCTGATTTTCCCACTTTTATGGGGTTACAATTAACTCTGTATGATGCACATTGTTGTATTTGTGATTAAAGTTTCCAGGGAATGACTTGAATTCTGATACCAAGAAAATGGTGTATTTTCTCTATGCAGCGTGAATCCAGCACTGGCAGCCATGTTTTGAGAAGCTCTGGCTGTCTGCAGGCTGTCCTCCTTACGCTCTCAGCAGCAGTTAGCAACTGTCCTCCCTACCCCTTTCAGATGGGTGTCCCCATTTCCACCCCTTCCTGCCAGGATTTATGTCCTTCCTGCTTCATCTCTCCACCATCCCCTTGCAGCAGTGCCATGTCCAGTCCCCACACAAAGAGCTCTCCACTTCTGCTTATGCCATCCATATGACCCTGTTTAGCAAGGGAATGAATGCTCCTGGGTGAAACAGAGAACCTGTGTAGAAACAAAAGGGGCTCTGTGTGTGCACCTGTCACGGCCGCTGACTTGGATCTTCTTACAAGAATAAAAGACTGTCACGTTTGGGAATTTCCCAGAGAAGCAACATGCTTGTACTGTACTTTGCAGTGTAGTATAAAGATTCCTAAGCTATACATCAGCAGTAAACTGGTGCAGCAACACAGCTGGGGTCTATTTTCAGTTTATTTGAGGAGCTCTAGAATTCCTCCAGTGCCTGATTCAAGCTAATCAGAGTATCTTTACATAATAGTGCCATTTGTAGGCACACAGAACAACAAATTCTTTTGATGAAACAAAACATTGCGGTGTTCCTTTTGAAACATTTGGATGCTTACAGAATTAAATATTTCAATATTTTACTTGGGGGAAAAAAAGTACAGTGAAGTCTAATTGTCAAAGAATATGAATATTGGGTTTATTGGAATGTGTTATCTGATGAAGCACTTGGTTTTCTTTTTAACCAAGGAAATTTCTACTGAAAATTTTATCAGGTTGTTTTGATGGGAAAAAACCTAATAGTTTGCAGTCTTATATTAAATGTAAAATTTAAATATAAGTAAAATAATTAGAGACATTTCTGTCTTGCCTTAGGATTTTGATTTGGGTGATTTCATTTCTGAAGGCAGCTTCAAAAATTTCAACCTTCACTTTGTTGTCTAAAATAAGTTATCCTCCTGTCTAGACATTTAATTTATGTTCATATCCATATCTTATCTTGGGTGGGTTTGGTGTTTTGGGTTTTTGTTTTTTTTTTCAGATTTAGAGTTTGTTAGAAGACACAGAAAAGGGGTGTAAGTCATAGATTCTTTATTTTAGTATGACTTATGTGAATATATTCTCTGGTTTGCTATCTGTGAGTGACACTAAGCTTGAGATATTCTGACAAGGGTCTGGCATATTTCTTAATGGTCCAGAGGATTGTGCGTCATTGCTTTCAGGAGACTGGGTCATTATTATATGACTTATCTTGAAGCCATGATCTCATACATATTGAAAGCTGGTAAGTCATTTATTCTCTGTCAGGTTTTTTTAATATGGAGTCTAGGATCAGCGCTACTTTACTAAGTGCACACTGTTAGAAAAGCATTAGAACAAAACCAAATCATTGCTCTCTGAGAAACTTGAGCATAAGTGTGGCAACAGTTTTCTTATATGCCTAATCTGAGACCCCATCCAAGCTTAAAAATTTACCTTTTAAGATAATTTACCTTGTAAAAGAATCAACAAGAACATATGGGACTGGGGCTGCAGGAGGAGTGGAATAGCCCAGCTGGGGTCATCCTAAATGCCAAGTAAAGATATCATATACTATATTTATTGTTAATTGTAGTTATTAGGAAGCACGTTACCTGCTAAATAGCATTCAGTAAGTTCTGGTTTTACAGTTGTTTTGTTTTTCAGTGGTATTTAAAAGATATGCTCTAAAAAGCATGGTAGCATTGCTTAAGGAAAACCATATTGCTCAGTTTATCCCCATAGAGATATGAGTTTATCTTTCCTTGAGATTAAATGTCTTAGATCTTTTCATAAGATATTACCTACTGTGTATTGCATTTACTGCATGCCTGGCAGTCTCCGGGACTTCCAACATCTTTTTTTCAGGAACAGATTCCTTGGGTTTAAATGGTCTAGAGCAATGTTTTTACAACAGAGGTGTTCAAATGTTTTGCTTTTTCTAATTCTGAAACAGGATATAACACAGGAAAGGAAAAGCCCAGCTTGAAAAGCAAGGCAGAAGTCTAAAATGTTTCCTTTACCATCCTTTGAGAAATCTCTGAAGTCCCTGAAGTCTAGTTTTGTTTTTCTTTTCTTTGCTCTCTCTGATGTCTTACACTGAATCAACCAACTTTCCTTTTCCTCAGCTTTTCCTCAGCTTTTCCTCAGCAAAAGTAAGATGTGGCTAGTAAGCCTGATCTCTACCAGCAGTTGAGTCACAAAGTTCACAGATGGTTTGCTCTTCATTTACTTGGAAGGCAACCCCATTGGAATTGGAATGTAGCTCCCTCTCAGCTAGTCTGTTCCCCAAGTTTTTAAGTTAACTTGCTTCTAATCATCCCCTTGCCTCTTTTACTTTGCTTAAATCAAACTATTTTATTAACATATTAGTACATTTCAATACTTTCAGTAATAATGAGACTTATGGAACATTCAGAATGGTCAGTGCAAGTTAATGATGAATTAAAAAATTTGGGAAAAGTTAATGTTCTGCTTTGACTATAATTTCCTATTTTTGAATGCACTAATATTAACTTGTACTGGTTTGGGTGGGTGTTTTGTTGTGTTTTTTTTTTTGTTTTGTGTTGGTTTTCCCCTCATGTAAAAGCATTTGATGGAGTATCTTTTCTTCTGAAAAGGAAATAATCCTTTTAGGTTGTCAGAAAGTTAAGGTCTCTGGAAACTTGGAAAATCATGAGAACATACTTCCAGATTCTTTAAGGTCTTTGTAAGTGATATAGCATTTCTGAAAGCTTTTTCTCTTTAAGATACATTAGTTACAACTTGGGCAAAAAGAAAAAGGTATGAAGGAGCAAAAGAAGAGAAAGGTGAGAGAAGGGAAGAAGATCCAGAAGAATCAGATGGTGTCCCTGCCCATGGCAAGTGGGTTGGAACTAGGTGGTCTTTAAAGGTCCCTTCCAACCCAAATAATTCTGTGATTCTAATCAACTTTTCTTTCCTCTTCTGTTTTGTCCTGCTATTTTTGAAGTCTCATCTGCCTCTTCCTATCCTTCCTTCTCCCCATCTTTTCTTTGTCTTCTCTTGTTCCTTTTATCCTTTTTGGTGATTAACTTGTCATCCTTTTTTCCTTCTCATGTCTTTTCTACTTGCTTTTGCTCTGTCAGATCATCTTTGCTGAAATTATCTTGATCTTAGGTGATCTGGACAGTATCATTGTTAATCTTCCTAACTGAACAATATAGAATTAAATAAACAAACCTGTCCTGTGTGAGCATACTGAAGTAGAACTGGATGGATTAGGAAGGGATATAAATTTGAATTCTGGGACCTCGGAGCGTTGTTAGTTCATTACTGTTATGTTGCCTTTTGTTCGTGACAACATTAAGTTGATGAATGCCAGTGTCATATTACTGATGTTTTGCTAGTAGGTTAGATAATGTTGTTATAATGCCTGTACTTTAGGGCTACATGTTAAAAAAAACATTTCAATAAGCTTGTGTTAAGTTTATATTAAGCTTACAATAAATAGACATTTATCTTTTTCTTCTAAGTATACACTGAGTTTAGCTTAGGGGCATATCTTTGCAGTTTGAAGCATAGGTGACAGAAGAGATGTTTTAGTATATTGATTTGTTTATCTCCTTTCCAATTTTTTCCCTAAGCTGTAACATTATTGATTGGCAGGGTAAATGATTCTTGCTCCAAAGGTTATTGATTGTTGACAGGATTTGTGGTAGGGATGATGTAAGGAAAGACCTAACCAAAGGTCGCGAACTCATTTGTGATTTGGAAGCAAATTTTGGTGAGGAAATTCTTGGTGAACTTGCCAGAAATTGCTAAAAGATGTTCTGACCATAATCACAGGTAAATGATTAAATTACTTCATAAAAATTAGTGATTTAATCAGTATTGTACTTAGCAACCACTGTGGACAGTTACTCTAAGCTGCAGTGGTCCTTAACACGGAATACATTGGTACAGTATATGCTCTTTAAGGTTTTTCTGTATGTATTGTGCCATTTTATAATAGACCTATCATAGGGCTGCATGTTTCTATAGAGGAGAAAGATACTAAAAGTTTGATAAGCTTTACTTAAGGAAGTAAAATTAACTCAGAGTATGCTCACATTACAGTGTAATTGTGATTGTGTCACACAGCTTTAAAGGAACTGGCTTAATATAGATACTTCTGGTACCTCAAGAGTAAATTTTTGACACAGAGGAAGTTGGTCTATTTTTCAAATCCATGAAACTGAGGTCTGTGCTGATGTAACTGTGCTTTTGTTTCTATGCCCAATCATTTGGGTATGAATAAAGGAGCCACAGTTAACCTTTGGCTTCAAAGGAGGCCAAACCTTCCCTTGGTAGAGACATATGTTCAATATGTTTGGTAATAACATGTAGGATGAAGGAAAAAAATGAGCCATTTAGTTAATTTAGAAAGGTCTGCTGAGACTTCACTGAGGTGAGAAAGCCAAATGTTTAATAGGTGCAGAAATTAGGTGGTGGGAATGTGTTCTTATGAAAGATCCTGTTGTTTGTCTGTTGTTGTTACCAAAGTTTTTCAGTCATTGTTTTTAAGACAATTTTCTGAAAAATTCAAAGGGGGAAAAAGACTTGATTTGACTTACACTGTCGTTTGAACCATAAAAGGATGATATTCTACTAACCTTAACGTAGGGTCATTTTGAGAACTGGAAAGGGTAACAGAGATGCTGGTCCTGGTGTATTGGGTATGCCTCTAGGGAAGTCTCTAAGGTAACTGCTTGAAGGAAGTTTATAGCAACAGTTACTGCTTTAATGGGAATCTGCTGTGCTGTGATGTTAAAGACAGATAGTGCCATGTTTTATTTTAAAGATTCCCTTCCTACTGGGCCATGTGTTCATCATTATAGTAACCTTCATAGCTTTGCATTTTCAGTGGATTTCTATAGATGTGGGCATGTTTTGCAATAGCATTCAAAACAAAAACAACAGAAATATTTTGAATAAAATATTTTTTGTAATGCTAAAATTTGCTTGACTTGAGTCAGGAACTGGTTCCATTCCTGGTCCAAACTATTGGTTAAATACCCAAATAAATTGCATACATCACGAAGTGATGGCTAAAAAAAACCCTCTCATGAACGTTGGAAATGCATTTAAGATGATTTACTGTATTGGAAATATCAGGAATAAACCCCAAGTTAATACAACTTAACTCTGAAAGTTTTGTACCTATTTAACAATTTCTTTATCTTATTTGGCATAGTTCTTGGTATTCTTGTAGGTAAGAAGCACTCTTACTATGTACACGGTCATAATTCATAGTATTTCTTTTTACCCTTCACTCAGTTAAGTTATATCCATTTGTAGTATAAGCTGCATTTTTCCTAGTGTATTTGATGGGGGTTTTGGTTTGTGGGGTGGTAGGTTTATTTCATGACATCCATCATGTGTGTCTCTTTTTTTCTGCACACTCACTGACTAAACTTGTTTAGTAAGTAGGATTCACTTGACTTTCATCCTTTTCACATGATACCTTCATAATTACATCTTTGTTCATTCATCCTAGTATATTTATCCAACAGTCCACCATCAACGTTTTAAGGCAAAAACCAGTTTACATCTGTAGTACTTCTATTTCCTTTCCAAAGACAATTCCCTTTGAATAAAGGTCTGTCTTCCCTATGACTCAGATCTGCTGAAAGCACTCCATTTTGCATTTTCCTAAAGTAAAACATGGTTATTCTTTCAAAGACAAGGCGGTAAGCTTATAAGGCTGGACAGACAAGTTCTAAAACACAGATACCGGTGTACCACCACACCCATCATACAAAAACTATTAATTGTTGGTAGCACACAAAAGAGCAGCATCTATCCTGGGGAATAAGATGAGAGAAAAATGAAGTAGTGGGAAGATATAAATGAAGAACAGATTGATCAGATAAAACCATGGAAAACTGATCAGAGGATAATTTTAGGATTAAAGATATTTCTGAGGGACTAGAACAAAGATGACGGAGAATTTATGTATTCTTTCTTTGTTTGTCTTATTACCTGAGTAGGGAATTCCAGGAAGTGATAATGGAGAAAGAACTAAAGCTTAAGAGAGCAAATAGGCTTTGGCTTCTAAGTCTGTAGAGGGCAACTAACCCAAGTGTATTAAACTGCTTACATTATATAGTTTAGCAGATATTCTTTAAGATTATTAGAGAGCTTGCTTAGAGGGAGCCACTTACCTGAATAATGTTATTACCTTTCCAGGTAAGTTTCCATGAAAGTGCAGTCTTCCTTGGAGTGTTCCTCTCTGAGGACTGTTTTGGGTCGGTGGTGTGTTGTTGTTGTTTTGTTTTGTTTTGTTTTGTTTTTAATTTTAAAATGTCATTGGATAAAGTCCCAAATAGTCCTGGTAGTAGGATTTAATACTGCTTTTATCAATGGACTATATTTTAAGGTTTATTCTTGCTTGCTGTCTCCTTAGAATTCTGGAATGAGCAAAGAATTGTCCTATTCTAGCTTTGATATTAAATTGGAAAGGTAGAAGATTACATCCCTTTAAACTAAGGCAGATATAGACTTCAGGTCTAATGTATGTTTAGTGAAAGGGAAAGGATTTGAGATGCATCAAGCAAGGATCAGTAGAACACAGCTCTCCGGGAGCATAAACTGATCTTACGAGCTTTCTTTTCCTTGGTGTCCATGCATAGTACCCCTCTCCTGTACTCTCTGTTTCTCAAGTATTGTCTGTTATGGTCAATATTGCCCATTTCTTAAGAAATTACTGAGAGAAAGCAGTTGATTAATAGGAGAAAGTATTGAATACTGACAAAATAAAGACTTGATATAGTAATGCTATAAAAGACCTGTTTAACTGTACTGAACTTGGACACAGAGCCAGCTTAGATGGAAACAGAATTTTTTTTATTTTGAACCCCACAGCTAGATTTATGGAAGTAGTACTTGAAACTTGAAACATACTTATTTCTCAGAGCAATGAACATAAAGCAGACTTTCCAAAATAGGTTTGCAATGACAATTGTTGAGGTAAATGAGCATATATTAACCTTAGTTAATTTGTGAAAGTATAATGTAAATACTGAGTTGCTTTACTGTAGTAATGGAAATAGGAAAACCCCCAATCTTCCTAATATGCAATTAAGACAAACTTGTAGCCTGTTATCAGTCCTTTATTTCATTAAACTTCAAGTTCCTGGGCATTAGGAGAACAATATTATCCCAAAAGTTATATCTTGAATGGGAATTGAGACTTTTGATTTTTACTGCTCAGACTGTAGCCTTTTTTCTTTAAGTTTTTTTTCATTCTCTCTGTTTAGCAGTACACTTTTTCAGTAGCCTTGTAAGGTAGCTGAATGTATAAATACCACAGTGGAAACAATCTCTGCATCAGACTGTGCCTTTGTAATTAAGCAGTGGTTGGGAGGCTGTGACTCCTAGGCAGATGTCTGCTTATCAGCTCATTCCTATGGACAGCACAGCTGTTACTTTTTCAGCGACTAACTTTAAACTTTCTATGACATTAATGTTTCCACAGGCTTAACACCTGTAATATTATAAGTACTCAAAGACTGTATCCAGAATGGAATTATGGCAATTTTCTCAGCAGAAATTGTGGAAAACTAGAACAGCTGTTGCAGTATCAACACTTTCAACACACACAAGCTTAAAACCCCTCTACTAAGGACATACGAATTGGAGAGGCTTTATATGAGCAAAAATGATTTTTATTTTTTTTTTTAATCAGGAGTATTGAGTCATGAACCTTCAGGGGTTTTCTTATTATGTAAACTGCAGTACAATTTTAACAAATATGAAATATTGTGTAATGTCCCAAGTGGCCAAATCTGCTTATGCTGTCCAAAGACTTATAGAATGTGGAAAAACTTTTTCTCTTTCCCTTCCCCAGACTGTATATGGCCACCTTAAACTAATTTTTATGGAGGTTTCACAGAATCACAGAATGGTAGGGATTGGAAGGGACCTCTGGAGATCACCTTGTCCAACCCCTGTGATTGAGCAGGGACACCTAGGGCAGGGGGCACAGGAACGCAGCCAGGTGGGTTTTGAATGTCTCCAGGGAAGGAGGCTCCACAGCCTCCCTGGGCAGCCTGTTCCGCTGCTCTGGCACCCTCACAATTTGATTTAATAGGTTAGATCAGGTAATGTCTTATTGATTGCAAAAATTGATCTGAATTCACCAAATTTAACATATATTCTATGGACATGTATGTATGTTGCATTAATGGTAGGAGTCTGAGGAGTGGCTAGGGGGAGATCCTGCTGTTGAGTCATGAGGTTCAGACAGGACCCCCTTGCTTCCTAAACTACTTCTCTGAGAGGAGTCTAGATGCGGCTAAGTCCAGTCTTAGTGTCAGACTTGGTCAACGGTTTATTTTCTAAGGGTTGTAGAAGTAACCACTCATCAGAGTATTTGTTTTTAGTAACTAATTTGACAGATGCCCAGGCTGGTCCTGTTCAGTGAGAACGATCACAGCTGGATTAATGAATGGTGCGATTTATTAAAGCAACAGATACACAGGTTCTTTGGATTACCAGTGATAAGATTGCTGGTTACAAGACACACATAAATACCAAAGATATGAGTACACTGCTAGGCTACAAGTACGCTAAACAATTATGAGGCGTCTCTATGCAATGGAGATTTACAGGGCGACTCCAATGCCTTAGAGATTTATGCAAAACAAATATGAAGCAACTCTAATATGAAGCAAAGCAACTCTAATACATTAGAGATTTAAAGTGACTCTATAGAGGTTTCCAATCTTACCCAAAGGCATCCCAATGGGGGGCAAGAAAGGCTCAGCCCGTCGACAGGTCCCAGAAGTCAGAGTGGTATCTTCCCTAACACCCTCTTTCTCTTCACACATTTTATACTATTTTTTATCTTTCAGGTGGAATGTGAGTGACTCTAGTCATACATACCTTTATTATGATTGGTGTAAAATTTCATTACTTTACTTTTAAAGGTGTAGACTAGAAAAATGCAAAGTGCATTCCCAGTGAGGGGTGGCCACACCTTAGAGGTGGGTAACTTTGGGATGGAGGTGTGTTTTGGTATTACAATGATATTATAATGAGCAAAGTTCACCAAAAGGACAGTATTTTGTCAAAAGTATGATGGACTGTTGGCCCAGAGTAGCAAATATGCAGTTACCAGCTTCATGGTACCCCAAGTTCCCATTTGTCACAGAACCTGGCCACGATGCCTCCACACCACTCCACCCTCCAGACAACTCCTCTTAGAGTCAGTATACCAAGTTCTCCTGGCATTGCTGACATCTAAGGTTACTAGGGAACTTCCGTGGAATGGATTCCTCGCATATCAGCTGCACTTCACCCTGAAAGCTTCTTCAATGGTGTAGCTTTTCTAAAAACGTAAGTTTGATTTGAGTCACCTCGAGCGATTGTTCCACATAATCCACCCCGTGACTATAGTCACTCAAGCTTCACGCTCAATCTTCAGGAGATTTGGGATGCATTGAGTGTGTCACATGCGTTCTTGTGGTGAGGATTATCGAGGATATATATATATCTCGTGGGGACATTTGGCGAGACAAATATTGCATCATAATCCAAAGTTTAACATACAAGGTAACTGTTAAAATACAACACCATATAGTAAGTATTAGTAAAACTATGACAGGGTGAAGCATCTTGTTGAAGATTCCTGTTGCAGTCAGTGACCTTCCAAATACAGTGTCCCACCAGTGGTGTTCTCAATCCTTCTTCACTCTAAGACGTGATGTATCTCCTCTGCATCATGATGGACGCTAATTAGAGTTCCTTTTCCATTGTTCCGAATTCTTTCCAGCAACTGGTTCAGATCACCATTTTGCAACAGTTTTTTCACCAATGTGAGATTCATTCCAATGGGGTAGGTAACAAGCCTTGATATGATATGTAGTTAGATTGTAGCAATTGGTAGGATGTGACAGTATATAAATTAAAATGCAAGGGCTTAGTAACATTCTTGGCAACATGTATACAGTGTATATATAACTACATCATGTGGAGTCTCCACATCCAAATCTAGTCAGGCAACAGAATTTTGGGCATGCCGAAATAACATTATGCAATAACAGTACTACAGTGCTTGACAGGTTTTGACTGCCACTAAATGTTGAAAACCTTTTGATAGAGTCATCAAGGCTTGTTTCTCTGATTCCAGGTTCTAGTGAATGCTTTTTCAGCCGCTCTTCACTACTATACCAAGCATGTGATCATGAAGAACAAAAGTTTAGGAGTCATATTTAGAACAGACTAAGAGCAAAACAGCTTATTACTAATACATATCCTCAGCAAGTGCAGGAACCTTCATCATTTGTAGTTCAAGATCCCAAGCAACGTGTACCTGTATTGCTAATTCTTTTAGTTTTATGGCCTAGGTAAGTATTTGACTTTAAAGCCTTTGCTCCAAAGATAAACTAAAATAGAGAATCATGATTGCAAGAAGTGCAGATTTTGTTTTCAGAGAACATTTCTTTGCAATAGTAAATACCTCTGAAGTGGAAGATAGATGTGTCTTAATGGATCAGAAACCCATAAGACAAATAAAACCAAATTGAATTGGATTTTTAGTTTTAAAAATAATCCCTTCATTCAACATTTATATTCCCTTATTCATAAGATAATAAATTATTGTATGTTAGGAAAATTGCCTTAGGTAAAAGGCAATTTCAGAAGAATTGTTGCCTCCAATGTCAAGAGAGCTAAAATTTCATCTCTGAAATACTGAAACTCAGTACATAGGATGTCAAGAACTGTCACTGTATAAACCTTTAAGACGTTGTAAGAGGAAGAGTAAAATGACTCTGATGCTTTGGAAGCAAGAAATATGATAAAGCAAAAAGTGGGGGGGAGGGAAGTAATCATTAAATCTTCCTGCTTTAAGAAGAGTACAAAACCATTTCAAGAGTTGTCTTGTGCTGAATGCAAAAATGGAAGAGCCAGATGTAGCTTTGAAATTATGTCTTGCAATGAAACATGGGCTTTAAGGCAGCCTGCTCATAAAGAAATGAGGGGAGAGGGGAAGACAAACCCTCAGCTGCACAGGGCAATTTATGCCACCTGAGGAGCTACCCCCAAGCTCTTTATTTTAAAGGCGGGCAATCAGAAGAACCCATGGTACCTTGGTAAAATATGTTGCCAATCTTGACTCACCCTCATGGTGGACAGGTAAAATGTGTTAGCTTAAACTACTTCACAGTTTCCTTTTGCATAGTTACTGTATTTCATACAATGTGTGATAATTTAAGTGGTAATGTAAATTTAAACCCACAAGATTTTAATATCTTTGTGTGCCTTGGTATTGCGTTAAACCCTTTGGCAATTTTATATTTTGGATACATGTGGAAATATGGGAAACTTGTGTACTATTTTTTAGCAAGTATATGTTGAAGGAATAGGTGCGGGAGCTAAAGTTTGCTGAGAAAAAACATCAGGCGTAAGAATAACACGTATAACACATTAGGTAGAAATAAGATTATCTTAGGACTATCTGTAGAGACTTGGAAAGGTTACATGGTAATGCTTTCCTAATTTTACTTTTAGCATTTTTAAATTGTTGTTATTTTGTGGATTCAGTAGAATATTAATAGCTATCTACTTCCATGTTAGATAAATGTTTAAAAATATTTCTAATTTCTGACACAGGGCATGTAAAATATTTCATTTTAGACATGAGAGCAATCCTGTGCCATTTTTACTTCACTTTGAACTACTTGTTTTATAATAACTGCTGAAATTATTTACTTTTTAATAAACCTGTGTTTAAGTACATAGATATGTAAGAATATACCATATGTTCCTATATCCTGTTTAATAATTTTTGAAGACATAGCTAAGGTTAAATAGGTATGAGTTCAAAGTATACAAATTAAAAATTATAAAGAATAACTGGGGAAAATAGAAACAAGCAAACTGCTGGGTTTTTTTAAATGTAGATTTCAAAAGCAGTACAAATATTCTCAAACTTATAAAGCCATTTCATTATTTCCACTTAAAATCACACATGCTAAATTTCAAACCAAACTGATTAGATTCTTCACTGTTGGAAAGGTAGTGCTTAGAGTTAGCGTTTGGGTGAAATACGTTGTCAATAGCATTACTTCCTTAATTTAATAGAGAATGGGTTCATCGTCATTCTAACTTGAAAGTTTATGAGCTGGCAGCCACATCAGATATTGTGACCAGCTATAAATAAGCAGGAAATGAGAAAAGGGAAAGAAGGAGCCACAAAGTTACTTGCTGAAGGTGTGTATTAGTTTTCACGTTCAAGCAGGGTGATGGGATCTGAGGGTTGGAGAGATCTCCTGAGGCATCTCCTCCTTGGTCTCAGGGCAAGCTGTTTCTGAAGTATGGCATATTAACTGCTGGCAGAAATACTTCATTTTGAAGCTGAGTATTAGAATGACTTGCAGTATTACAGTTTTCTCACCTTATGAATTTATGATGAGGGAATGCTGCCTTGGGGCCCTGAGGGCACTGCCGGGCCCGGGCTGTCCCTGCCTGGCCTCCCCCAGGGCTCCCAGACCCTGCCTATAGCCCAGCACCCCATGCCAGTGCCAGCCCCTGGGGCAGGCCAGCCCTGCCCTGGCAACACCAGCTCTCCAGAGTTGGTCCCACCCAGGGGCCAACAGCCCCGGGCTGGCTGCATCCCCAGGTCTGTGGCAGTGGGTCAGGCCCTGGCCACCAGGCCCAGCCCTGCTGCCCCACGGGAGCCGCGGGGTCCCGGCCCCAGCGAGCCCCCAGCCTGTGCAGTGCCCTCACACCCTGAACATTGCTCTCAGAGATGCACCCTGAGGATCTTTCAAACTGTTTCAGCCTTGATTTTCTGTATGTCTAGACACAAAGGAGTCCAAACGAAGCCTGAGTAAGTTAGCTGTGGTAATTTTAAAATGTAAAATAGATGGTTAGTTCTTTCTCTTCTCAAAATGTTTTTAAGTACACACAGGAATTACCTGCAGTTCCTCTCAAGTCCTGGAGTACGTTTTAGTCCTTAACTTATTTCTTCCTTTCAAAGCTTATATCACTAGCAGACAAAAACTAAGGCGCTCTCTACTTCCCACCCACCCCAGATTGCTGTTGTTTGCCATAGACTTTCATTTGAACATCTGCTGTAGGGAAGTGGGATTTGGTGGACACTTTTATTAATGTGGACTAATGATGTGCTGACATATGCAGTCAATGTTGCATTTTTCACAAAGAAGTCCTTGATTGTCTGTGTAAGCATTATTTAGTACATGGCAATGAATAAAATAGATCAGCCTTCCTCCTTGCGATGCCGGGCCCCAGCAGGGAAAAGGGGCCCAAGAGGCAGCTCCTGCGTCAGCATCAGGATGAAGAAGTTGTCCTCCTCCATCCTCACCTCCCTTACCTGCCTCCTCTTCTGCCTTCTCCATTTCCTGTTGCAAAAGTTGCTTGCCACTGTATTTATTTATGCAGCATCATCCAATTCTGCCTGCATTTCTCAGAAGCTTTTTCCTAATTGTTTGTCACAGAGTTCAGCAGGAATGTGATTTGCTGGAGGATGTAGTCACTCAAATTCTCCAGTTTAAGGAGTGTTACCCAACCCATTGGTAGCAAC
Organism: Phalacrocorax aristotelis; assembly: GCF_949628215.1. Lineage (NCBI taxonomy): Eukaryota > Metazoa > Chordata > Aves > Suliformes > Phalacrocoracidae > Phalacrocorax > Phalacrocorax aristotelis. The sequence continues at coordinate 32,155,283 of NC_134277.1, read as the reverse complement.
TAGTGAGGGGAGGTCTCCTTTAGACCAGTGGGTGGTGATCGCCTTCCCAGCCCGACCACTCATTACAAGGCCGCAATAGTTTTTAAATTCCAATTACATGAAAACCAGAATTGTTTATTTCACTTGAGGTTTAAAATGTTTGTTTCTTTTGTGAAATTTGCATCGAAAGACCGTTTACAAGTCACAAACCAAAACTGAGGCATGATCTATATTGAAAGTGGTTTGCCAGCAAGCTTGTAGCTGTATGTATGGGAAGCATAGGCCATGTAAGCTACTGCCTTCTGCTGATTCAGTATCAACCATCAGGCATCTCTAACCAACAGACATGCTGCAAGACTGAGTCATAGTAGGTAAACCATGTTTTTACTGAAACAACCTTCTTTGTTGGAAGGTGAACAGTTTTAACTCTTTGGTGCTCCACACGGGTTTCTTGTCAGGCTTGGTCTTTTTAATATACTGATATATCTAGACCAGTAAAGCTTTAGATTAAGCATAGTTTTGCCTAAGCAAAAACATTACCCAGTTCTCTGAATAAGATAAACTATGTAAAAGGAAAAAAAGCTATGTATATAAATTTATATATACACACACACACTTTTGTATAGTTGCATCCACAAAAGAAGGAAAAGTCCATAGAAGAATAAGAACCTATATAAAAATTGCCATGTCAACTGAGTACTGGGTTTTTCCTTATGCTTCTCATTGGCTTATCTACCAAGCAGGGCTTGTGAGTTTGAGCAAGGCTTTCTTGGCATGCAGAAAATTGAGTATTGAGGTTGAAATTTTTCCCTCCCTCAATCATAATAAGATGCATAGAAAATCTCTTTGCAGCTTCTATATATAAATTCTGAACTTGACCATGGTAGGCCTTGGGATGCCTGTGATATTTTTCATATTGTGTCAAGTTTGTAGAAGGTGAGTAGAGGTAGGAAGTGATTATGATTCTACTTTTATTCTGTTAAATTTAGTTACAGTCCAATAAGTATCAGGTTATTATAAATTTTTGTTGAGTTAGAAAAACATATCTGGATTTGTAAGGGAATTATTCATAATCCAGCCGTTGTTTTGTACTTGTTATTTCCCTTTAAGTTGTAAAACAGTTTTGTGAATATAGCATGTGATTTATGCTGAGTTTTATATAACCCAGTTCTTATAAGTCTCTGGGTGGGTTTTTTTTTTGGTGGGGCGTGGGTTTTCTTTTTTGTGTGTCTGTGGTTTTTTATTTTATTTTAAGGATAAATCCTTTTCAGAATTTTTTCTGGGAGGATGGGGAGAAAATTTAGACAGAGTGATCTGGACAAGCTTTCCTTCTGTTTTGTGTTTTCTGATTATGGGAGAAATGGTACACCAAATTCCAGTCTCAACTGAGTGCTCAATCTTCCTCATCTAAAGTTGAGTCATTTTAGAATATGAATAATAATTTTTAATGTGGGCTAAATCTTAAATGGTTTTGAACTTAGTATGTAAACTTGTCTTCAGTTATAAAAAGTATCGTTAGGACCGAAAGACAGTTGGAAAATCATACACTGTGACACTTTTACTATTACATATGCAGGTCTCTTTTCTAGTGGTATGATTTTAATTGTTTTGCCTTTATTCTGAAACAATACAACATTAGCCCAAGTCTCATCTATATATCTATTGTTTCGAGTCTTTATTTTAAAACAAAATTTCTGCAGCACTGTGTGGAATTCAGCTACTTTGCTCTTGTGTACTGGTAAATAGCTTTTCAGTTAGCTGTCTCCCACACCATGCCTAGCCTGTTTGTTCTGCCCCAAACTCACTGGAGCATCAGGTGGGAAACCACATCTCGCCTCATCCAAGGACAGCTCTGATTCCTGGTCCATAGTGTCCCTTTTTCTCCTTCCATCTTCTTGGCTAAATGAACACTGCTGCATTCTGTCCAAGTTGCAACAGAAGATGGGTTGAATGATAAGAGTTATCCAATAGAGTTTAAGACCATATTTGTATTTTAACCTGAGTAGTACTTATGAACTTACTGAGACCACTCACAAAGCGGTAAGTTGTGAAGTTATGCACAACATCTGTGACATTTGGAGGTAATGGTGAGAACACAGGTTCTGGTTTGACACTTGTGTTTACACCACCGTTCTCCAGTGAGTATGTAGATTATTTGGATCAGACTAAATGAACTGTAACAGAACCGACAGCATTGTTGTTATTTTCTGGTTAGGAAACTTGAGGAAAAAAGTTAGGAAGACTTCCTAGTTACTTCTGTGTATAACTTCTGAAAATTTTTGTCTGTTTTAGACGTAAAGCATTTATTTGATTTTTTTTTTTTTAGTAGAGTTAAGAGCATTGTATTGGAATTTCTCATTTTTATTGGCATAGGGCTTTCCGAGACAACGCTTCTTGTATTTTTTTTTTCTTTTTTCCTGTTATTTTTGAATGTGATCTCCAAATTATCCTATTCTTCATACCCTTTTAGGACAACTTATTAAAGATGAAACATGTTCCTAATACTAGTTTGCCTACTAGAGGCTGAGGAAGGAGAAGTAATTTTTCTGAGGAATGTCAGCACTATTAAAGACTATGCATGCAGAAGACTCTGAGTTGGCGTTTGACTTAAAATATTGATACATCATTTCATATTATTTTAAAAGATCTAAATTCATGTTAGTTTGGATACTGTCACATGAACTGAAAAAATAATTGAATGATTGTGAACAAAGGATTGTGAAAAAATGCTTCTGCCTTGTATGTGTAATGTAGGTTATTGTGCTCATAATAAATACAGCTTCTGTCCAGACCATGGAAATCTCTTGAAGAGCTTTGCTGGGACAACAAAAGCAGAATTTATATCCACAGGCCCTTTTTGCTTGACAGTTATTTGAAGTATGGAATTAGCTATGCTTTTTGGATGTGAATACTTTAAGCTCATGCACAAAAAAGATTAATAGTCCTGTTGTTGCTGGAATAGAGAATATTTTCTATCTTAATGATACTTAGAATCATAGAATCATTAAGGTTGGAAAAGACCTCTAGGGTCATCAAGTCCAACCGTCGACCCAACACCACCATGCCTCCTAAACCATGCCCTGAAGTGCCACATCTACACGTTTTTTTGAACACCTTCAGGGATGGTGACTCCACCACCTCTCTGGGCAGCCTGTTCCAGTGCCTGACCACTCTGTCAGTAAAGAAATTTTTTCTAATATCCAATCTAAACCTCCCCTGATGCAGCTTGAGGCCATTTCCTCTTGTCTGATCATCAGTAACATGGGAGAAGAGACCAAACTTGGAAGAAGAGGCCAAGACTTGACTAAGATGAACAAAATGAAAGCAAAGATTTAAGTTACATAACACATGTTTTTGGTTTTAATTAAAGTTGCATGGACATAATACTCATTTAAAGTTGAATAGAACTTATCTTGTAAAATATGAAACGAAAGAAGCATTCTAATTGCTGGGAAAAAACCTCAAGAAACTTGTAAAACTGCTAGAAAGCTGGCCATTTCTATTTTATTTATTTATTACTTATTACATTCTTTGGATAATAAAAGGTGTGTGTGTGGACCTTGCTGTTTTTCTATTTGATGTGTGTTTAACCTCCTTCCTCCAAAGTTCAAAAAAATTGTTTTTTAGGATGAGGATCAGTCATCTCTGTTATGCGTCTGCTTATCTCACATTGCCACTGTCATGATTAATGACTTCATTACCATAAAATGCAATGATTTTTGTATACAACCTTGTATATGACTACTGAAAGATATATTTAAATAGTAGAGATCAACCAAAAAAAATCTTTGTCAGTCAGCAGTCTGTGTAATCAGTAAATCAGTAAATATCTAACCCATCAGCATCTAATTACAGTTCTTAATAAAATGTAACATCTTTATTCTTTATTGTATTTTTTCTTTTTCATATAAATTGTAATTATTTGCTGTATTTCAAATGACACAGCAATACGAGTATAAAAGCCTTTGTCAAGTAAAATATTTGCTGTGACTGTCTATGAGACTAAAGTCCGTCAGTTACACTTGACAGTAACTTTAACATATAGCCCATTAGTGAAAATAAACTGTTTTATTGAGGCCACACAAAGACTTGGGTGTTTTTACCTAAGAAAATTTCATAAAATGACAAACATTGGGAAAAGCTATTCTTATTACAATCTAAACTGTGTATGGGAGTGGGGAGAAACAACACCTCCAGCACCTCTTAAAACTGAATTTTACTGTTATGTCCTGTTTATAGCTGTAATGAACTGTTACTAAGCTATTTTTCAAATCCTTTGCTGCTACATTTTCTCCTTCCAGGTCACATAATTTACTAAATGTACTTTTCTGAGGCACGTTTAAGATGCTGAATGTCTTAAAAGTTAAAAAACTACTATAATGCTATATTTTGCTGATATAATTAAAAAATCAGTAAGACTACGTCCTAGTGTTTGTAATTTTCAGTGTCTAACTAGTTGCTTGTGATAGTTCTGTTCCTTGTACACTCTTTGCTTCTCTCCTTTCCTTCGAGGTTTCGCTGTAGAAATAAATGTGCAGCCATTAAGTTTACCTGTTTTCTTCTATAATGAATCTGCAATTGAAAACAAATTGGAAAGGTTAGAGCTATGTGCTTCTGAACTGTAGGGATTTTACACAATTCTGTTAGACAAAAATATTCTTAGCATTTCTGTAGCTGACAATGGTTAGACTATCTTAGTGGTCTTCAAAAATTGAATTTTCGATAGCAGCATTTGTTTTCTGTGACGTGACCACAGAAAAAGATATTTTTCCTTCAAGTTTCCCCTTTATCTTGATATTGTCAGGCTCCTCTGACAGCTCCTTTACTCACTGGCAGCTGTTCCAGAGGAGATTTAGTAGCACTGTTGAGAATGATCATGTTCTGTAGATGACTCGGATTTCAAGGACGAGAACAGTGACTTGAAATAGTCCTTGCAGACAACTCCTTCAAGAAGAATGCGACTTAACAATAGTTAAGGATTGGGTCAAAGAGTGTTTGTTTCTGAGCTTTTTGTGTTTACTTGCTGATTTTTACAGTATTTGGTGAGAGGGTACAGTATGTTCTCATTTTCTTTGTGCCCACAGCTCTCAGACAGCTAAAGAAAATTACTAATGTGCATTGAGAAAAGCTATTAGCAGTTTGGTTGTTGTTTCTTTAATTACCGTTCATATTATGTAAATCAGTTTTCTGTATTATAATTTTCTCTCTCTTTATTCTTCATCCAGATTCCACGAAGAAAATTAAGGATGTCTTAGAAGAGTTCCATGGCAGTGGTGTGTTAGCAAAATATAATCCTGAAGGGGTAATTCTTCTCTTTCTTCAATGGTCAGAAATGATGGGGAAAAATATTTACAAATGATGTAGCAAATCTAAGCATTTGAAATAGAAGATTATTTACAAATCAGCTGTTTGGGGTATTTGAAACTCTTTGGAAAACAAAAATATGAATATTTTTAAGAACTAGAAGTTTATAAACATCAGATTAGACAGACCTGCTTAATAGTTTACAGAAAACTACTTTTTTTTTTCCTAAGATATAAACAAATAAGACACAAAAATGCCCAAACTCATGGTAAGGTCAACATGCATCCCAATTATTTGTAAAGATTGGAAATGTCAAGCATAATTCCAAAAGACAGAAAAGTAAAATCTGTTCAGTTAAGATTTCTTTTTAAATTCTGTTTCTGTTATGTTGGTAGTGGGATCCCCATTACTAAAGGGGAATTTTTTTCTGATGTTATGAAACAAAGAATTCAGCTGAGAACAGAGTGTGAGTGTGTGTGCATTGTCACTACAGATTCACTACTAGACAAAATATTCTGTTTTGGCTGGTAGAAAAAGCCAGATTGTTTTCTTTTGTTATCCTCAATTGCAGTTTGTATCTGCTTAGCACGTCCTAGTAGTGTGATTCAAAATGAAGCTAAATAAAAACCTGCTTCAGTAATGTTTCCAATAGTAGTGCTTCTAACTATGCTTGCATTATGTGGATTTCAGGATAGAAAAATGTGCTAACCATTATGAAATTACTTGGTCTTACATTTCCGGACGCAAAAGAGGAATTATTGTCAAGTAAGGTAGTTGTAACTCATTAAGTATTGAAAAATTCTTTGACGCTTTGAACTTTGCAAAGCATAATGGTGGTCATTTTAGTTAGTTTCTGAGGAAATATTTAATAGTTCAGTAAAACAGTATGAGTTGATCTTGTATAAATTATGATCTTAAATCTCCATTATTCTAATTAAATAGAATCATAGATTATAAAAGGATTGGAATACTGTGGTTATCTACCTTATTCTCCAATATAGCATAGGCTGTAGGAACTCTCTTAACTGATTCCAGTTAGAAAGTAGACTTTTTTTTTTGAGTGTGAACTGTTGATTTACAAACTCAGTGCTTGCTCTTTTTTTCACTTTTAACTTCTACATTTTTCTTTGTGCTCATAGTGTTTGTGATAAAACAATCTTATTATTCACATTTTTTCATGAAATTCTTCACTTTTCAGTCATACATAGTTTCTATTTTGTGATGTGTGACCTTTTAAAGTACAAAATATTTGTGTGCATATTTAAATAACATGTTGCTATGTAGGTAACAGTATCAAATTATCCACGTTTATGTATAAGCATAATCGGTATTTAAAGTTGTGAGATTACTCTCTTTTAAAAAAGTCATTCCTCCAGTTTGAGGGTATGTGGAGGATGAGTCATGGCAAAAGGCGATCAGTATGGGCACCTGGGACAACTGCTCTGGCTGAAGCCAGGTGAATTGGCAGAATTTGTATAAAGCTGAAATTAATAGACAGAGTTGATCCTGAGCTGAGTGTGTGACTCTGTATGGCGTTTCCCAGGGTTCTTCATTTCACAGCAATTTGTTTGCCGAATCCTATCAATGTACTGAAACATCTAGGGATTGTAGAGCAGCATGGCACCCAAGCTAGTGAGCAGGATGGGAGGGTGGAAGGGAACAGGGGAGTGCAAGTCAGACACCCTGTGGTGGCTTCAGTGTCTTCAGCAGGGATCAAGCTATTCACTACTACTGGGTCAATGTTGGACCCAGGCTAAATCTGACAGCTTTTGCACTTTGCTGCTTAGCAGTTAGACTTCAGGGAGTGCAACATAAGGAAGACACAGCTAGCAGCGAAGCTACTTTGGATCTAATAGGATTTATTAGCTCAGGTTCATGCCATAAGCTGTTGAACTGAAAGCAAAGTGTCTGAAATTTCCTCTGCAGTTGAATGAATATTCCAAGTCAGACAGAACTGCCTTTGCACAGGTGTGTATATATATTTGGCATGCATTCAACCTGCTATGTGGATAAACTCTTTATGGAATGATTTGCAAGTTGATTTTATCTGGCTAGACTCCATGACTTCAATGTATTATTTAAGTTAAGTAATTATTATCTGTAAATGAGATGAAAAAAATTTGATCCAGCTGAAATCAGTCATAGTGCAGCTTTTTACTTCCACATGTTATAGATAGCACTTGTGTTTTGTTGTTGTTTTTTGTAGAGGATATCATCATGTTTCCATTTTGGCTCTTTATTTCCTAGATCATTACCTCCGAAGTACTCCCAAGTATTTTTCAAGTCTTGCCAATATCCTACCAAAAAGTGTTGCTGTTTTTTTACCAGTAAACACAGAGCACAGAGCTATGGCAGATTTAGCAGTGTGATATTTTTATGTAGTTAAGAAAAAAGCCTTAAGAACTTCCTGTTTCAAGCTTCTCCCTGCTTAAAGGGTTCAGGAATTTATTCCATTCCATTGCTTCTATATTGCAGTTTTTTATCATAAGCTGATTTAATGGTACACAAATAGCAAAATAAAAGCTATTGGTATTCGAAGCTTGTTACCTGAAGTCATCTGGTTTGTTTTTTCTATTATCTTATATCTTGTCAAGTGAACGGTTTTTGGGCTTAGTGGAAATGATGTATCTCATTATATGAAGGTCATCCAGTATAGGGAGTTTATTTATGGAGCTTTTACTCTCTGCTTTCATTGTAAGGGAAATGACTAAAACTTCTACAAATGCTACTGAACCTCTGCGCTTCCACCTTCTTCTATAAGTCAATGTCAAATATGTAATTAAGGCTAGATTTTATACCTGATGTAAGACACGTAGGTTAAGATCAGCCTCCTGGAAAGGTGTGATTATAAATAGTCTTCCATTGCTTGAGATTTGTCTAAATTAATTCATTTCAGCCATTTCACTTTGAGGGGTGCACTGAATAGGCCAGCAAGAATTAGGAAAGCAGATGGAGCTAAAGACTGTATCCAAATGGGCAGTAGGTACACATCATTGTGTGCTTGTAGTCCTAGTGTCATCCTTTTTGAGGGGTCTGTTAGAGTGCATCATAACTTCTTGTTTAGCTGCTTAGCTATTTACCATGTAGAGCTCTTAGGGTTAATCAGTGAGTAAAGAGTGAGGGCAGAAGGTGCATGGAGGGATTGCGGTCAGGGTACGACTTGGGTCTGCATGTGGAGCAGGGCAGTGCTCCAGGGTTCCACAGTTCAGACGTGGAACGAATAAATGTGCATAAGCAGAAAGACCAGAAAGCAGGAAAACAAAAATTTCCAGGAAGCTTATGACAATGAGTGCATGACACAAAGCATATTCCGTGATCTGATCTGCCTGGAGGGGTGAAGCCCCAAGTTTGGCAGAATGTTTTCAATCAGGTTGCAATTAGGTGCCTACTCCAAAGGATTTTTTGCATTTTTGGAAGTAGTGCAGATACTTCTAAGCAGCTTGCTCCAGGGTCCCTCTGATTTCCAGAGGTTTTAGAGTTTTTCTAACTTAACTCTGTAAACATATCAAAGATACGTCTGATAACTCAAGTTTAGCAGTCTGGCACAATCACTGTAATTTACGCAGAGAATGCACCTGTATTTATAATTTTAAGGTAGTACCTCTTACTGGGATTTAGTGATCGCAGTTTGTGATTAAGGCAGAAAATTAATTTGACACCTATATTAAAAGGAGTAAGAATTATTACAAACTAAAGCAGTGTATAAGGATGACTTCTGTGACAATGCTTGGTGGGGTTTATAGAATCATAGAGTCATTTGGATTGGAAAAGATCTTTTAAGATCATTGAGTCCAACAATAAACCTAAAACTGCCAAATCCACCACTAAACAATGTCCCTAAGTGCCATGTCTACACATCTTTTAAATACCTCTGGGGATGGTGGCTCCACCACCTCCCTGGGCAGACTGTTCCAATGCTTGACAAACCTTTCAGTGAAGAAATTTTTCCTAATATCCAATCTAAACCTCCCCTGGTGCAACCTGAGGCCGTTTCCTCTTGTCCCATCACTAGTAACTTGGAAGAAGAGACTAACACCCACCTCATTACAACGTCCATTCAGGTAGTTGTAGAGAGCAATGAGGTCTCCCCTCAGCCTCCTCTTCTCCAGGCTAGACAACCCCAGTTCCCTCAGCTGCTCCTCATAAGCCTTATGCTCTAGACCCTTCACCAGCTTTGTTGCCCTTCTCTGGACACGCTCCAGCACCTTAGTGTCTTTCTTGTAGTGAAAGGCCCAAAAGTGAACACAGTATTCGAGGTGCAGGCCTCACCAGTGCTGAGTACAGGGGTACAGTCACTTCTCTGCTGCTGCTGGCCACACTAATTCTGACAAGCCAGAATGTTCTTGGCCTTCTTGGCCACCTGGGCACACTGCTGGCTTATCTTCACCAACTGTTGACCAACATCCCCAGGTCCTTTTCTACCGGGCAGCTTTCCAGCCACTCTTCCCCAAGCCTGTAGTGTTGCGTGGAGTTGTTGTGACCCAAGTGCAGGACTCAACACTTCGATTGTTGAACCTCATATGATTGGCCTTGGCCCATCGATCCAGCCTGTCCAGATCCCTCTGTAGAGCCTTCCTACCCTTAAGCAGATCAACACTCCTGCCCAACTTGGTGGCATCTGCAAACTTCCTGAGGGTGCACTTGATCCCCTCATTCAGATCATTGATAAAGATGTTAAACAACACTGGCCCCAACACTGAGCCCTGGGGAACACCATTTGTGACTGGCTGCCAACTGGATTTAACTCCATTCACCGCCACTCCCTGGGCTCGGCCATCCAGCCAGGTTGTTTTTCTCTTTTTTTTTTTAACCAAGCGAAGAGTACGCCCCTCCAGGCTATGACCAGCCAATTTTTCCAGGAGAATGCTGCGTAAAGGCTTTACTAAAGTCCAGATAAACAACATCCACAGCCTTTCCTTCATTCAGTAAGCAAGCCACCTTGTCATAGGAGATCAGTTTAGTCAAGTGGGACCTGCCTTTCATAAATCCATGCTGACTGGGCCTGATCACCTGGTTGTCCTGTATGTGCTGTGTGATGGCACTCAAGATGATCTGCACCATGACTTTCCCCAGCACTGAGATCAGACTGAGACCCGTAGTTCCCTGAATCCTCCTTCCGACCCTTCTTGTAGATGTGCATCATATTTGCTAACCTCCAGTCAACCAGGAGCTTTCCAGTTAGCCAGGACTGCTGATAAATGATGGAAAGCAGTTTGCTGAGCACTTCTGTTAGCTCCCTCGGTGCCCTTGGGTGGATCCCATCTCATCCCATAGACTTTTGTATGTCTACGTGGTGTAGCAGGTTGCTCACCATCTCCCCTTGGATTATGGGGGTTCTGGTTCTGCTCCCCGTCCCTGTCTTCCAGCTCAGGTACCCAGAGAACAACTGGTCTTACTGTTAAAGACAGAGGCAAAGGGGACATTAAGTACCTCAGCCCTTTCTTCATCCTTTGTCATTGTGTTTCGCCCTGCATCCAGCAGAGGATGGAGATTCCCCTTAGCCTTTTTTTTTGTTGTTGTTAATATATTTGGAGAATTTATCACTGCATTCACTTCTGCTTAAGTTGCTTCGTTAACTATTCTTGGCAACAAATAATTTTTTATGTTGTTTTGTTTTTTCTTTAAAGTACACAGGGATGACAGACAAACATCGTATTTACTTTTTCTTGGTTATCTGTCATTGCACGGCTAGAAATAAATTGCTTGCACTCTCTAATCCAGACTAGAACGCTGACTTAGAACCATTTTCTTGATGTATGTGCTAATGCAAGAAAATGGGATATTCTATCTAATGTCTTAAGCTTGTTCATTTACATCACTAACCTTTCAACAAAAATAGTTCTATTATAACAACAGAACCTGAGCGTTACGACACTGCACTAATGTATGTGTGTTCTTTCTTTCCTTGCATGCGTTACAGAAACAAGATATACTTAATCAAGTAAGTAATTTAATTTGATTTTTTTCCCTTTTGTTATGCATAGAAGCAGTATCTTTTATTTTGTAGGATTCCATTGAGATGTCACTTTATTAATAAATACTGCATGTGGCTATTCTGTCAGATAATAGACAAATATTAAAGCTGAGAGAGAAGTGCACTCATTTTTTGTGGGCAGACTTTTTCGCTAGGTGAATTTCATTTTTATCATTCACAGTACATAATTTTGCTAACATTAATTGAGAAGAATATGAAAAATAAGTTAAGAACAAGTAATTGACTTGTTCCATACTTGTCAGATATTTCTGCTTACTGGTGAGATCTCATAATGGTTTGCATCATTCCGAAGTGACAATGCCACATCTCAGAAGAAAAATATTAAATATGGTTTCTATAACCATGTAATACCATTTATAGGTAGCAGGCTTAAGTGCTTTAAGTGATCATGACTTTACAGCAATTGCAAGAGAAATGGTTAAAGAGCTGATCACCAACCCAAGACTACTCCTGAGAAGCTTCAATAGCCTAAAACCAGGTATAAAAATACAATGGGAAAAAAAAGCAACTAGGGAAGAAGGACTGATCATATGAGCTAGGTTTTTAAATGTTCTAGTTATTTTTCCATTTTAGCACAGAGGTGTAAGAAAGCCCTGCTCTGCTGCTCTGGGAAGAGGCAGCCGGAACATGAGAACAATGAACAAGTCAAGAGACTGAAAGGATTAGTTTTGTAGGAACCCCTCACTTTCTGGGGTCAAAGGCCAGTTGAGCTTTTGAAGGTGTGTTACTGAGAGCAGTGCTCCCTATTCACAAAAGGGCTCAGTTTTCTTCAGATGACCAACATTACTTTTTTAGTAAGCCAATAGGGTGACTGCTATGGATCCTGAAAGAGAAGGTATTCAGGTTAAAGCAGTGTGACCAGTCTTGAGATTAATCTCTTCAGTATTTTTGGTAATAACTGTGTCAAAAGAAGTAGGTGAATGCTAATAGAATCAATTCACTAAACCAAATTTGGGGACTGTTGCTAAAATGGGGAAAAATCTAAGTATTATACTGGAAAGGCTTGATGATGTTATGGACTATAGTAAATGGATAATGGGAGGAAATGCACTAGTGGAGAGCACAGCATGGTGTACCCCGGGACTAGTGGCCTTGTTAGATAAAGAGCTGAGTGTGGCAGCTGATCACAAGATGATTGCAAGCATTGTTGTAGTTTGGTCATGAAGAGGAGAAACATATTTTTTGGACATGTAATAGTATTCCTGTGGCCATGGTGGTCTGAGAACAAAACAAGACTTGTAAAAAAAAAAAAAAAAGTAGTGTCTTAGGCCAATTGACAAAAGTGGAAAACTAGTTAAAATTTCAAGCACACAGAAATATGGATTGAAAGAAGGATTTTTGTCTTCTTTCCCTCAGCTACATTCTTCGATCTGACAGAGGATACTAATTGACTGTAAAGACCTTGCCTTATTATGTTATATAAAGTGAAGTATTTCTACTACAGTTAAGGAAGATTTAAGTTTATATAAAAAGGCACTGCAGAAGTCACATCTTTCTGTTTTTGACCAAATGATGTGACAAAGTGAACTCAAATTGGAGCTAATTTACAGAAGGGTTAGTAGGATGTGGAGAATTGCAGGATATGTGTTATGTAGGAGAAACCTGCCCCTCACATGTAAGAAACTGAGGACTAAGAAAGGATGTTGTATCTTTCTAGCTACAAAAGAGAAAAATTTAGCAACTTGTGAGTATCACAAGCAGAAAATTCTACCCTTCAGACCCTGGGCACTCAGTGTTTTTCTGGCTCTCTAGGTAGAATTTCTAGGGAAACAGCTTCCTGGATACCTGGAGAGTTGGGAACCCGGCCAGGCAGAGATGCTGGCAGTCTGGCTGTGAGCCTGCTTTCTGTGGAAAGTGTTGAGGGCACTGAAGTGTCAAATATTTCAGGGAGTCAATTTCTGCTGCAAAACTGTTAAGTTTTGAACATTTTTTTTATAATTTCCAGTGGCCCCTCAGTCTCCTTTCCTCAGTCTGTACTAAGATCTGTCAATCCTTGATATCTTCCTTCCCTTTTGATGCTTCTCCTCTCTCCCTTAAGGTCCCATTTTTATCCTTTTTTTCACTACTTTTTTGCATCGCACAGTATCTTATGTTTAATCTTTATGAGCCTCATACTGCTTTCATTTACAAGTTACCTGTTTAATTCTCATTTTGTTAAATGGCTAACTCAAGGACTGTTTTCCAGTTCTGATGTACACTAGATACTATTTTAAAATATTAAAAAAAAAAAAGAATTTATTTTCCTGTTTGGTACCACCATAAGTATTTAGATAGAAGTTATAGAGAATTTTAAGCTGTCTTGATATTCAGGCCAGAAGGACCATTTTATTTCAAAGGATATGCTGCTTAAAACTACAGCATTTTTAAAGGAAAACAAAAAAAAGTGGAGGGTCGGACTGGTGTCTGTTGTATTTTTAACATAACTTATTTGGAGAGTGACAGACTACTCTGACAGCATTTCAGCTCCTCTAACACTATGAAAACAGAGTATAAATATGGTACCAAATATGGTACTGAGTTACAAAGTATGATAAATACTATCCTCATATTTTCATATCAATTTGAAATATCAGCTAAGTTGTTCTTTTCTTAAAGTGAAATAAACACAGAAATAAATTCCTTCAGAAAGGATACACTTAGTGTATTTCTTGATTTTTATATTGCCATTAATGAATATTCAAAATTGAAGCATTTCAGCTCAAGTATACATAAAATGATACAAAGTTTATACATAATTAGGAGTTACAGCTATTTATTCTGCTAGTCATTGGTGATATACTTGATAATATTTAACTACTAAGTTGCATTTAAAATCAGTGGGAAAGTATTTTTCTCTGTTTTTAAATTATTGTAATTTTAATTGTATTACCGTATGCCTTCATTTGATCACTACATGTCTGAATTAATGCTGCAAAAAAAATAGCAGGTGAGAGGTATTTGGCTAATGGGTATTTGGACTCTGTGAAACAAAACCAAATGAAGGCATTTTTTTTTAAGAGAATAGCATTTAACGTTGAAATTCTGTTTAATTTATACCAGTGAGAATTCTGAAGCCATTAAATGTGTGCTGTGTTGGTGCCGTAGTGTTTTTTGGTTTACATCCTATTTATAACAGTTGCATAATGAAGGACTGTATGGTGCTTGTAAACAATTCTGCAGGTGTCTTTTACCTGGTCAGACACAGGGAATTTTCAGGGATTCACACATTTTTCTATTTTATTTGGTTTCAGTCTGAAGCATGCCACCTACCCCATTTTTACTAACTCCTGTAGTAATTGTAATTTTCAGATGAGCAATTCTGCTGCAACAGAATGCAAGCTATCTACTCTTCACTTTGTTTAGTATGTAATAGTTTATGTATTTTTTTTCTAACATTCTTTATTGATAATACATCTAAAATAGAACCTGGGTGCTAATCTGCTACAAGATCCTTCTAAAAGTACACACTTTAGCACTCTTTTTTCTTAAAAAATCCCACCACCTTTGTAGAGTAAATATAGCATATTTAGTAAATTTATATATTAAATATTTTATTAATGTGTTTAGTACATGTGGATATACATGCTTACACACATAAAATGTACTATAGAAAACCTGCTGGTAGTAAAGTTTTATTTTGTCTTTCCCGTGTATAACACTGGGATGAGACTGTAGTGGTTGGTGAATACATTCTGATTTATTTTAGTAATTAGCATAAATTTATTTTAATAACATGAGAATGTAGTACAAGGTTATGCTTAAAAATCTAGTTATTGCATAAAAATTGAGTCCTCCCATTTCCTTTTCCAATGTTATGTTGAGTTTACTTTGAAGAGACATGCTAGATGCTCTCCAATGTTGCAAAGTAACTGTTTTGGATAGGAGGTGTAAAGGGAAAATCTTGGCCATTGTATATGCCTGTAGTATTGATAAGATCTAAATTTTGGCCATATGGACTGTTTGGTAGGAGCAGCCTGTGGCAGCATGTGATCTTTTAATTTTTTTTTTTTTGCAAGCTTTCCTGTCAGAACATGAGAATTTGGATGCTGCTTTATCTAAGAAATAATTTTATTTGGTTACCAGAACTTTCAAAATGAATTATGTAAAAAAAATGTATTAAATCAAATCCTTAGAAAATGCCAAGGACTTTTAATGTGAACCAAACTTTAACCTGATGTACAAAGGCAGTCTCCATGAGGAATTCCAAATTTAATTTCAATTTCTGTCACGTGAACATTAGAAATACATTTTAAAACACCAAAACCAAACTGCATTCTCATGTAATTAATGTCTTCTAGCTTATTATTAACCCTGTCTATATGGTCTTTGCTTTTTTCCTCACATATTTTGGCAAAAGTCAGGTTTTGAAACGTTGTCAGAATCAATGAATCTTCAAAACTTGGACTTTTACTGGGGATGCTTTAGCATTGCTTTTCACAGCTAGTAATGTAATTGTCACTGATGTGCTATGTGTGCAATTGTTGTCATAGCACTATGCATGAATCAAGGACTTGTAACCTCTATTCCTTTTTCAACAGCTTGTTTTTCAGATAGTGGGTCAATATAAATTGATTAAAAAGGAATGATCAATTACAGGGACCTACCTACAAAGAAAAATAACCCAGAGCTATTACTATCAGTAGAATAAAGCTGATTATACTCTACATTTTTGGCACCATTTAGAGATCAGGCAACATAATTTTAAAATTAATTAATTAAAAAAATACATTTCAACATAATTCTATTTCCATTATCTCTTAAATGTCCTTGTTAATAAGTGAAAACCATATTTCATGGAAGTCTGCTGGAATGAACGATTTCTTCCCCCCCCCCCCCCCCCCATTCTGTTTTTCAGGATGGCAAAACCAGTGGCTTATGTTGAAATATTTTGTAAAGATTTAAAAGAAGAAAAAGACCAAAAAGAATGTGGTATTTTAAAAGAATTTATGGGTGGAGATTAATTCCAAACACTAGATCATGCCTTGTTCCCATTTATGTGACCAATGTGGTGGGGAGGAATAAAAGGAGTTATTATTGCACCCCTCCCTGCCCTGTGCCATCCACAATGGCAACTCTTTTGTCAAGAGACTATTATTAAAGTTGCCTTTTTCCATCTTGTGGGGAGAAAGAAAGTGGAGTGATAGAGCATCTCTTCCTTCCTTCTTGCATCATCCAGCAGAACTGGTTGTTGCATTTATACTATCTAGGAAAATATAGGAGGCAGTTAGACCTCTTCTTTTGCAGTTTGGTGTTAGGGTAGATCTTCACTCAAAAGCTGTCAGTTTTTTTCTGACAAATTCTGTGTCAGAAAAATAGTTAACTCTTCTGAATAGTTTTCTGTATATTCAATAAAGGATGCAAAATTTGCTTTACTTTCATTTATATATATCTCCTGTCTTTTACTGAGGAACTATGTTTTGTGTGTTCTCCGTATCAGGATATACTGATTTGTGATGTCTATTCAGTGTATGTTGGCACAGACCATACACATAAATGTATAATTTTTCACAATATGCATACTTGGATTTTTCTTGTTCTTACATTTCTGTGTATCATCAGTAAATCAGAAGAGCAAATTTTAAAATTGCACAACTTAACTGCAGTAAGAGAAAGGAAGTAGTCAAATGCTCACAGCGTAGTATTTCCTTTTTTTCACTAGTTCCCCACTTGTCCCCACTCTGCATGCATCAGTTCTGCTCTGTGAGATGGAGGAACAAGGGATGAGCTCCTGCAGCTGGCTTGCTATACCTATAATCACCTTCATAGTTAGGGACACTCCAGCCTGAAATGCATAATTTAGGGGATATTAACTTCTGCTTACCCCACAGGGGAGAAAGGCTTAATTGGCGTGGGGGACCCAATAGCTGTATGAATACTTCATATCTTGTAAGAAGTAAGAGGCCAGTGAAAATTGCTGACAGCGTGTCAAATCGTTGGTTTAGTGTTTCCTGTGTGTTCTTGCTTATGGTTCCTATGGGCCCCAGGTGCTTATTTCCTCAGCTCCCACCAACGCAGATTTTTACTACAAAACAGGTAAATTGTGGGAAGTTTTGTGACATCATCAATTTTAAGAAGGTAGAAAGCAACATTGTTGTATATGGCCAGTCACCTGAGATCAGTCCTATTCAGTATGTAGCGGAGGATGAGCAGAACATTGTATATTTGCTCTGCATTGTGGAAGGACAGGTTTCTGTTCTCTGCAGAGCATGGAATTTGTAGAGGTGATCCTATGCTTTCAGTTATCCAGGATAGATCTTTTAAGGTGGATTTTACGACCTACTAACCTGGCAATACAGGAGGAGTTCAGCCTCCTTTTTCTGACTGGCATACAAATGTTAGAAACCATTCTGCTGTCTGGACAGAACCAGGTTTTTAAGGCACCTCCATAGCCTGTTGTAGCCATAATAAGAAGATCAGGGAGCTGAGCAATTCCTGTATTTTCAGTTGAGTATTGGTCTGTGTATGTCTGATACAAAATTAGAAAACACCTGAAATTGTCTGTTATTTTCCAAGCACGGTCATAGCTGCTACTTGGAAACCAGTCCTTCAGTTCCTGTTTTTCCTGAGATTCAGAAGCTCATCCTCTATGAACTAGCACTAAATTAGTGTAATGTATTTATCAGTGACTGCTCGAGAAAAAACAGAACTCATCATAGTAATTGGAGGGTTTTTTTTTTAGCATATAAATGGACTGACCTCCATTTCTTTTTTCCTTGGAGTCCCACACATTCTGGGAATCTGGGATTGAAAAGAAACTGAAGAGTGGGAAGTGAGAGCTCGCTTTTATGACACTGGTGTAGAGTAGAATGAGAAGTAAGATGTATACGTGCTTTAGTGGTATTAGTAAGGTAAAAATGTTCTCATCACTTATCTATGAGATGCATGGGGTAGCTGCAAAGAAATGTGCATACAGTCATGACAGTGCTGTGGAAAATAATGGTTGCTTTATTGTCAGTTTTGTAGTGTTCCGTGCAGTAACAGAAGAATAAAATTCCAGACTACTTTGTTAACCGAGATTAAAGCGAGATTTTTTTAATACGTATAAAAATCCAAAGCTCACTTTAATATTTTTAAGTTTGTTTCTTCAGAGTATTCTTACGTGATCAGTGTCATCCTGGAAACTCTCTTGAAAAATGTAGTTTATCCTGAAAACTGTAATTTATTTATCTTGTCAGTTGCCAGGACTTTGATCTCTTGGTGACTTTCAGCTCTGCAGTCAAGATTCCTTAGTAACATTTTTTTCTAGTTCAATGATTGTCATTTGTATGTATCTTTTTATGTGTGCTTACTGTTCCGTCATAGGATTTCCTGTGGTATGTTGAAAAGGATATGCTAGTGATCAGATTCCTGAGGCAGAGAAGGAGAAAAAAAGCTCAGGTTAAAGAATTTTCTACACAATTGGCTTTCTGAACGTATTGTGATAGAAAAATAGGGAAGCATCTCAGAATGCTTGGTCAAAGCCATTAAGGAGTTTTCCAAGAGCTTTTAGCAGCTGGGGAAGATGGAAATACAATGCTTCCTATGGAGGGACTTTCTTTTAGATCTTGCCTCACTTCTTACACTGAGCTCAGATTATTCCTTATAACTCAAAAGCCCGCTCCTTGTCTGCCCCTTCACCATTTTCCTTAATAGTGTCTAGCAGCTACTGCAAGTTGGTTGCCTATAGATGTGGTTGAAATCTCTCAAGAGTCCAAATCTGGGGTCTGTAGCTCATTTCCAGCCTTTCTCCCCACCCCATGCACGCTTACCCAGTGATGCTTTCTTGGCTGCTGCCAGAATGGAGGAAAAGAATTAAGGAGCCAGATATGCAGTGGGGACAGAGGTGCTAATGAGTTTGGAGGAAGGATTGGTAGTCACTGCTGTTTCCCCCTGTGCCTGCCTGGCTCAGATGTTACCTCCCCACGTACTCCAGTCTGTCCATAAGTGGCATTGTCTCCCTCTCTCCAGATTTTTAGTTTAGACAAAATAGGTGCTATATGGTGTTATCTTTTGCAGCTCCACTTTGTATATCCATATAGCTAGTGTAGTTTTAGTTTCATATTCTGGTATTTTACACTATGTGTAAGACATTGTAATTGAGTTCCTTGAGTAACTGTTTTTTATTATCATATTTCAAGAATATTATTATGAGGATAATTCTTGGCCTAATTATTTCTGTTTTATCCTGGTTCTTAAAGGGCTATTTGAGGGAAGGAATTTTCTTCAAAGTAATGGGAGTTGGCAGAGCAAATCCTAATTGTGTTTGTAGTTTACTTGTGAAGTGAAGGATGCCATAAGCTTTAGAAAAATTTCCACCACAACGCATTGGTTGGGTATGGGTTCTTTAACAAGACAAATTTGGTTGAAACTGAAGATCTGAGCAAATCTGTCTATATTTGCTTAGTTAGACATCTTAAGAGGAATGTTCTCGTGGTATTTGGAAATAAGTCAGATTAGTCTGTCTTGTTTCACTGTTATAAAAACTACTTCTCTTATTCTTAAACATAGGAAAGTAATAGTGAGTTATTTACACTGAGGGAACATTTTGTATGTAATCTGTTCCTGGCATTAACATTACAAAAAATCCCCCAGACCTGTTAAGTCTTTTGGAATAATGTATATTTGCCAAAATTTAATTGTAAAAAATATGCAACATGTGAGATGACATGTTATAGTCCTAGAGGCACTGAATGATTTTTCTGAACAATCTATAATTGCTGTTTGCTGTTTCATATCATAAATAATACTGTATATAATATTATGTATACATAAATATTTATTTTTATATATGCAATACATAAATTTGTTCTGTTTCTTTTAGCATAGGCTTACATCCAAAATGGGTTACTTCTACTCTGAGTGAAGTTAGCACCCAAATCTGGTATGGCAATTTAAAAAAGAAAAGAAATAAAAAAGTTGTCTCAGCCATTTTCTATAAACTTTACCTAAGCACCTTAAATTCTTCCATGTGTCCAGACGTGCTGCCATAACAGCTGAAAAATTTTGGTATCTGTTTTGATACATCTCCCTGATGAGCGTGATCTCTTAAACATATTCAGATCACCTCCTCATCAAAGGACTAGTTCAGTAATTCATTCAGTAACAATTTTAAAGTAAATATTTAATCATTTTGTTGGCATAGACGTACAGAAACCTCTTTTCCCCTCAGTGAATCTTCAGCTCTTTTCTGATATTTGGGAACTCTCTAGAGAAAGAGGTACAAATTTGAATTTCCCCAGGCAATGAAGGGAATTCAGCTGAGGTAACCCCCACTGGGGAGGTGTTTTTACCAGATTTTTTTTCGAAGAGACGGGAAGCACTCTCTCTGTGCTTTCCAGAAGGAAATGGTGGCCTCCACTGTACTTGGTGCACAGTCCCTTTCTTTTTAGTGGTTGTTTTTTGTGGTTTTTTTTTAATGTGTGTGAACATGTATTGCGAGACCTGATAACACAGGTTTGTGTACTCTAATTGTCTTAGATGTGAGGCAAATAATGAAATTGGCAATCCAGTGAAGGTTGTAACATTTTTGTTCATATTCAGAAACGAGTCTGTGGACATCTTAGGAAGTAAAAACCTAAAGGGTTTATCAACTGTGCGTGCTTTATGGATTAGTAGCACTTGAGAGTCCTTCAAGATCCCGGTATGAATAAGGGCATCAGTATAATACCGATGTCCAGCTTTAGGCTTCTTTGTTCCTTTTCTGAACTGGCTCATATTGTTCTCATTAGACTATAATTAGCTGCTTCATTTTACAGTTATGAAATCAAGTAAGAGGCTTCTGAGTCTACACAGTGTTGTGAGGTAAAAGTCATGCCTTATCACAGTGTATTAATCAATGGGCACAGTGAATAAAGGCGTAAAAGACCCCTTAGGATGCCTATCTCTGTAAATCTGTGTTATTTAGTTGGATGCAGTGGGGCAAATCCAGAACCTTCTTTCTGTGCTCAGTCAGTCATTTAGAACTCATTATAAACTTTGGCCTCTTTCTTCTTTTTCAGTTTATTGCACAGATCTGTTTGTGGGGAGCTTACAGGGAAGCAATACTTATGGATTAAATTCTTCTTGGCAGTTTAGTGCTGGGATTAATTTTGAAATATTGTGGATGGTTAATTAAATGTTATGGATTGTCTCTGATAATTTATCACATGGAAAAGATGCACATTTTTAATTTCCCTTTGCACTGAGTCATAGTGAGTCCAGTTTCATGTTTAATTTCAGAAAAGCTAGAAAATGTTTAATGGTTGACACATTATATTTGCTAAAAAGAATTTAAAACTTGAAACTGCAGTTTTGCTTCTGCCTCCTGTTCTTTGTATTTTCTTTTCTCCAAGATAGATATATACCTTGCTTTTGAATTTCAGGAAATTGGAAACATTGATAATATCTATAAATGGGAAATGATAATAATGAGAAGTGCTTCTAAAAATAGTAGGAAAATTAATTTTATATGGATGTTATGGTTTAAATTAGCTGAAACTCAATGCTGTTTTTGAATATATGCTTC
This sequence comes from Phalacrocorax aristotelis, assembly GCF_949628215.1. Taxonomy (NCBI): domain Eukaryota; kingdom Metazoa; phylum Chordata; class Aves; order Suliformes; family Phalacrocoracidae; genus Phalacrocorax; species Phalacrocorax aristotelis. Next base: position 32,133,543 of record NC_134277.1, on the reverse strand, counting down.
TCTGGGCTTACCAAATGAACTTTTATTACCCAATAATATAGAAGACTATAAAGATTTATAAAGTCTTGTTTTGTAAAGTTTATCTTTGTAAGATGTAAGGAAAGGGGCTCCAGTAAACTTGGTGAATCAGTTGTTTAACATATAAAAAGAGGAATCCAGTTATATATGATTAACATAAAAACACCTACCTTTCTGTGATCTACAGGCAAGGCGTTTGGTACCTCTTTTATTTGAATCAAAGCCAAAACAGAACAGATTATTCCCCCACCTCCACCCCCTTCTCTCCTCAGAAGATTTATGACAAATTATTTGAAAGGTCTTTCGCAGTCCTCCAAGTAACTATTGCCTGCTTCAGCCATGTCCTTATATATCTCCCTGTTATGTTGAAAATTTTCCTGAGATCCCTGAACTTGTGATCATAATCTCCCTGTGCCCTGATAGTCTTCTGTGAAATGGCATGAATTAATTCATGTGCCAGGTTAATTATAGTCAGTTTGATACATCCTCTCACGCTCTCATCCCCTCACTTGGGAAACATTGTAGAAAATGCCTTCTGAAATGCTAAATCATTCTTTCTCAGGTTCATTTGAATTCAGCTGGAGCTTCTTGAAGCTAAGCAACTGTTGAAAATTAAGCAATTAGCCTGCATGCTTAAGAAAACAACATCCTCCATTATGGCTTATAGATTATTCTGGTATTACTGGTCTGAACCGCTTAACTAATGCTTGCAAATTCATTTACAGAAATAAATTATTTTCAAACTATACCAAAATTTATTGGAATTTTTCATCTGAGAAATTTTGATATGACGCTGAGATTTAAAAGAAAGGTGTTGTGGTTGACATAGCAGAGTGAGCATGATCCATGTTAGTCTGGAAAGGTTAATGTCCTCTGCTTTCCTTTTTTTGTGTTTTTGCTTACCAAAACATTGTACGGTTCCTTTGAAAAGTAGCTGGGGTTGGGGGGAAACACTAGTAATTAGAAGAAGGGGTAGTTACTTACTGAAGCATCTTTATATTTTAGAATTGTGAAGTTCTATAAAGAAAAAAGAAAAATACTATATAATTGCAGAATAGAGAAATGCTCACGCTATTGTGTATTGTTTTCTCTTCTGTGAAAGTTATTTTAAAGTAAGCTGAGCAAATGTTTTGCATCTCTGAGTATTCTATTCTAAATGAACCATAGTCAGTACTAAAACTTCTATTTGGTGATAATACTCTTAACTATAAGTTTTCTACAGTGGTCCTCACAGGATTTCTTTTAAGAAATTATTCAATTTTTCTACAGTTACTTAATGGCTTATGCATATTACAGTGAGAGAGAGATGATAGAGAAAGCACTGGGAGTAATTTTAAGTGGGACTTTTTTGAAAGCTCACCCCTTTTCTTGTTGGAAGGCTAGATGGATAATTTAAACTACTCCTAGATCTGCTATTGTCTAGCTCAGTTCTGTTATTTACTGTATATACATTTACAAAATCACATTTCCAGAAATGACTGGATTATTTAGAGGTCAGTTCTGATAGGATAATCTACACCAAGTACATTAGGTCCTCTTGAAAATGTTTTTCAGCTATGGAGTATTAGAATAATGGATTTTGTGTTTGGTTTGGATTTTGTGGGTGTTTTGTTTTTTTGGGTTTTTTTCCCCTCTGCTTCCCCCCCCCCCCGCCCCAATACAGGAAAGAACATAATCGCAGGGCTCTATGCATGGATCTCCTTCAGGCAGGACTGTTGCACATTTGTTTGTTACAACATGTGGTTTTGCATCTGCGTTTTGGGCTATTATTATTGACATTTCTGATTCAAGTCGCTTAAAAGCTCCTAACTAACTTTCAGCATCATTTGAAAGCTTTTGGGTATGCAGTGTCTGAACTCTCGTTGTATGAATGTTGCTGCTTCCCTGGGGGAATACAGGTCAGAGAGCATGTGAGAGGAGAGGATAAAGCACTTCCAGCTAAAGAAATCTGACTGTTGGACAACCTTATAGAACAACCACCCACTTTCGTTTTTCCTTTGCTGAGCACCTTAATCAGTGGCAGTCAGGGTGTCAAATATAATAAATGGACATGACAGCCAAGTCATGTGTTACTGTGGTATCTGTTGTTTTTCCTGGCCAGAAAATATAAGTCAGTTTAGAACACTTGCTTTGAAGAACACTGGGGTTAATGATAATCTGAACATCTTCAGAATGTATTGAGAAGTTTGAACAACTTTGAGAGAGTCTTCAGGAAGAAAGAAACACATAATTTTAACCTTACTTACTAATCCACATCTCTATCCAGACATAATTCTGAGCCTATAAATTGAAAAAGATGTAGCATTAGGGATTCAGTTATTGCTGGAAGCTTGGAGGAAAAATATCATTCAGGCAGCAGTTAAAACTCAAAGTAGCTGTAAACTTGAGGAATATTTTTGGCAGTATATACATAAAATACACAGACAAGGTAAATAAAAGAAAGCTTTATGTAATACACAGGTATTTTATATGTCCATCCATAGACTTTAACTTAAATGGGATTATAATTTGTTTTTCTGTTTTCCTTTATCACGTAGTTGTTATTCTTTGTATGTAATTTAGTGAAATAGCCAAGATACATTTCATTAATGAACAGTCTAACAAAGCAATTTCACATTGTTAAAGTCAGTTGATTTAGTGATTAATGTATTTGTTATACTTGCAGATAGAAAATACATTTATATGGTATAAACTAATGACCAGTTTACTTGGATGCTGTTGCAAATCCTGTTGCCGTTGTGGTTTCATATTTTATAAACAGTGAATTAAATGTCAGTGACTTTATTACTGAGGAGAAACATAAATTTTGTAGCATGAGTGAAACAATGTATGATTTGCCAAAGTAGGAGAGAGTGGCTGAAACTATATGATGAGACAAAGATAGTTAGTCCATGACCAAGCTGATTATTTCCATTTTATTCCCAGCCTGAGCCTTGTGGAGGTAATTTTTTTTCAGGCTCTGCTATTTTTGTTTTCAATAGGTCAGAGTTTTATTGATTTAACTGAATTTCTTACTCAGATGAGGTGTTCTGGATTAGAAGCTCAGCATAGATACCCTCTTGCTAAGCTTGCATTCCTAATAATAATGACTTGAACAAGATCTGTCTAATTTTGCAGTCTGTGTTCTCAGTTCCTAGTAAGGACAGTGATACACATTTAAAACATTACCCTGGGGCAGTTAGGTCTTGGCCTTAATGGAGAACACCTTATTTCATGTGGACATAAAATTTCTACATCTCATAAATATTTAAAAAAAAAAAAGGGGGCTGGGGGGGAGCAAGGCAGGGTCAGAGAAATCCCTGCTCCAAAGTGCTGAAATGATATTAAAATCATTGTAAGAACTATTTATACTGTGACTCAGATTCCAAAGTCACTGAGGCACTTTGAAAATTTAGCTTCAATTTTCTTTTTCTGCCATGGTTTCAAGCTGATTTGCTAGTCTTTTCTTTCCTTATGCTGCATTTGCTGTACTGAATTAAAGGCATTGCAATAGAGTTTTCAGTGGATAAAAGGAGTCTTCCTGAAGCATGGGGAAATGTCTCTAAGTTGATTTTCTGGTATAATGTGGCTTTATCCCTTAATTATTTAATGGTGAAAAGTTGCTGTCCTCTTTGATCTAGAAACAAAGACACCAACATTATGTTTTACAGATTAATGAGTGATAAGCTGTTTTAAAATCACATGTGTAACTGAGTAGCATCATTGATAAGTATACAGTTGTGTCACAGTTATTTCTGAGGTAAAACTGAAATTGTCTTAAGATCTCTCGGTATGTTTCAGGACACCTTTATCTTTAATGGTTCAATATTAGCGGGATAAAATGGGATCACAATGCTTTACATTGCTGTGACCTCATCACAGTCGACAACTTCCTCAAGGGCAGGCAGTGGAGGGGGGAGTGCTGATCTCTCTCTGGTGACCCATGACAGGACTCAAGGGAATGGAAAGAAGCTGTGTCAGGAGAAGCTCAGATTGGTCATTAGGAAAAGGTTCTTCATTGAGAGGGTGGTCGGTCACTGGAAGAGGCTCCTCAGGGAAGCAGTCACAGCACCAAGCCTGCCAGAGCTCAACGAGCATCTGGACAACACTTTTAGTCATACGGTTTAGTGTTAGGTAGTCCTGCAAGGAGCAGAGAGTTGGACTCGATATGGGTCCCTGCCAACTTGAGATATTCTATGATTCTATGATTCATTTTATTACTTAAAACAGGAGAAATCATCAATGAAATCTCATTAATCAGCTCTTACCTTGCTGGTAAAAGCAAAACCAAATTAAACTAAATGACAAATGCTTCAAATCAACAACTTTTTTTAACCTGTAAGTAATGTTTTGCATTTCATCACTCTCATTTGACTATCAGACCCTATTTAAGATACAGTGAGTAGTTTCTCTTTGACTAATACCAACAAAACATGTTACCACCTAGGAAAAGACAAGAGGCCTTCAATTCCCTGAATTAGGCATCCAAAAATCCCCTGCTCATTGTTTGCTAACAGCAGCTGCCTTAACAGCTTTTCCTATGGGAAAAGCTGAGACTTGCTAGGTATGTGCCTGTGAGCTCTGTAGGTGCCTTTGATTGGTTGCAGTTTTGTGTGTGCTGTTAAGCTGTATTCTAATCAAGAAACTAGAGAATATGGAACCTAGTTTTGGGGTCCTGATACAAGTACTCTGAATTTACTTACACTGTCGTCTGGGCTATTGTAGCAATACTATGAGTTTTCAAGGTAATACTTAGTTCAATAATCAGTCACTTTCAAGAATAGGTATGCCAGCCTATGTTTTCAGAAATCAGTATTTTCAAAGGCAGTCTAAAGTTTTTGCTAACAGAATATTATCTGATGGATTAATATGAAAGTTTTTGCAAAACAAATTATTCAAAATACTTGTTAAACTATTTTGTTTTTACATTTTTTTTTCCCCATTCTAGACAATTGATTTAGAGGGGTTCAAGCTGTTCATGAAGACTTTTCTGGAGGCAGAGCTACCAGATGATTTCATTGAGCATCTTTTTACATCATTTAGCAACAAAATCTCTCACTGCAGCCCACTAATAAAAAACAAACCCCAGCACCTTTCTGGAGGTAAGTAATAAAATCACAGTAATATAAGAGGTGAAGGTTCCCTTCCCCTGCTATTTTACTTCTAATAGCTATAAATATATGATATTCTAAACTATATGTATATCTTTTTTGTTCTGGTAATTGAGAAATTGGAGAAACTAACTCAATTATGAACATGAAATATTGGGGGGAAAAAAAGGAAATTAAATGGTTTCATCTTTTTAATTCACAATAATGATGCAGCTGAGACACCCAGTGGACAGTCTTTGTCATGTTAATGCTAATCAGATTGCTATGGTTACATGGTCTTGCTGCCTACTCTACTGTATAAACACTTAGAAACCTTCAGAGCATCATGCAGGAGGCTCCTGCTGGAGCTCTACAGTTTCTGTGCCCAGTTACTGCTGCTTCTCTTAATTGTCTAGGTGTGATGCTGCTATTAGTAATCTTACATACTTATCGTCTATTGATATTTTAAATGTCCTGTAAGTGTTGGCAGTATTTCTTTTCCCAGTGTAAGGATCTTCTTCAATGCAGTTTGAAATTTTCATGCTAAACTGAACATTTTTATTAAAAGTGATTTTGAGTTCAGAGGACATAACGTGTTAAAATACTTCCATGCAAAATACTGTTAACAACTGTCAACTCAGAAAATTTTATAACACTTTTAAAGAAAAGTTGGAGAAGAAATTTAAGGTTACCTTCCTAACTTGAAATATTTGGTTTGGCACTTTAGCAATTTGGGAACTCTACCAAAAGCCAGTAGCTAAAAGCAGAAGCTAGAGTAATTTAATAATAAATTGCATGTTTTGAACAGCTGGGATAGCCAAGCACTTGGAGCAAGTTACCAAAAGGTTTGACGGTTATTTAACCACTTGAATTATTTATATGAAGATTAGGTGCCTTCAAATTGCAACTCATCCAGAAGTTGTGAATTTGGTACAAGTGCCACTAGCTGAAACGTTAGATTTTCTTGCAGATACCAAGCACTGGATTTCCATAGATGCCTCAGTGTACCATAGTAATCATAGGCTTTCAGGTATTACCCATTAAGTCTGATCTGGTTTTTGTTTTTAGTGGATGCCGTTCTCAACTATGTTAAATTGATGGGTGTCAGTTATTTTTCTTTATTTAAGTTTACAATGCCTGTTATTTCCACTTCTTAGCTTTATGTTTCCTGGCAAAAACAACAAACAACCCAACCAACCAAGAACATTCTATTAGCTGTACGGTGTAAATATTATTGCGGTCTTTAACTGCAGTTAGACTTAACAGAAAAAACCTTTTTCTGCTAGCAAAGCTTGCTTACCATATTGATGGTATGATTCTTCATATAAATTTTGTTTTCATTTGAATTTAAGTTTTCAAGTATCTTTTTTTTATCCTTTCTAATCAGAACTGCTGTGGACACATCTCCTTCCACAAATATCTGCTGTGTAGGTAGTACATTTCCAACTTATTGGGCTCTTATTGTTAGTTACTGAGACTGGTTCCATGTGCAGAGTAGTAGGCTTAGTAGACTATAGTGTAATTAGTTGTGTGGACTATTCAAAATACTGTTGCTAATTACAGTTCTGATAATGACTTACTCACAGGTTTGGGCAAGTCACTTAGACTCGTGATTCAGTCCCTTGCCCTTAAAGATGCTTTGCAACAGAATCTCTAAGGGCATATCTACATGTGTTCTTTATTGTACGCTGCAGGATATATTTTGGATGTCATAAATTGACAGCATTGCATCTTTTTTCAACTATGAATATAGATCCTGTTGCCTAAAAAGTCTCAGCAGCACAATTTCACTTCCACTTTCATCACTTCTAATTTTTCATTGAAGTTTTCATCATGAGTAGCAATCAGCAATAAACATGTACTTTACCAGCCACGAAAATTTGTTATCTTTTACACTTAACATTTTTTGCCTGATAACTCCAATAGAAGCTGCCATTTAATGGTACATATTTATTTATTATGCTGTGTTTTTACATATGTTGTCTGACTACAGTTATTTTTAAAAAAGTAATCTTTTATCATTCTGGTGTTGTATTTCCATGGTTTTGACACTTCATATGTAGAAATGATAACAGGTGGTTTTAGGTTGATGCCAGATTTACAGCTAAATTCTGCCCAGTATAGGCCATACTCAGCTTTATTCACTTTCACTATAATTGTCTCTGATAGATTTTATTCTTAAATAATGGTAAAATAGTGGTAAAATAATAATAACAACAGTAATAATAATTATAGTAATAATTATTACGGTCATTGTTGTTGTTGTTTAAACTGTGTACTGAATTTCTTACTGTAATGCTACTTACTAAAATTTTTTTCTCCATCTCTCACTTTTCCCAGTTTGTAGTTAATTTTAATCTTTTCCTGTTAGTAAGGACTTTAGAAATAATATAGCGTGAGACCAGATTAGTAGTCTTCCATATGTATTTAGTGTCATACCAGAAGGACTATTTGATACATTGTTATATCCAAAGCATGTTCAGGGACGCAATTCAGTTCACCTCATGCAAGTTATTTATGCTTGAAAATATATGGTTCGTATTGTAAGTCAATTGCACGAGATTTAAACTAGATGTTACATCTTTTTAATTTGTAGCATTTAAAGGGAAAAAATGTGCATTGGTACATTTTGATGTGCAAATGAAAATTATGGAAACCTTTGTTTTAGGATATCTAGTAATTTTTTACCAATAGTGGAAAAACCCCTGACCATACTGGGAAATAAATTTGTTAGGAACAGTTGGCATTCTTCTGGAAAACGGAAAGGTATATGAGAGCTAGAGAAGATCACAAGAAAAGTAGCAGGGTTCATAAATCTCTCTGGTATGTGTCTGTTTTTTACTTAGTTTCTCTTGGTCCACTCATGTCTGTTTCTAAATTGTATTTTCAGTTAAGGTGTCTGAAGAGAGATGGAAACAGATGCCAGGTAAGCAGCGGCACTGCAAGTCAGCACATTGCAGCCACCCCTCTCCCACCACTGATTATGAAGTAATACTTTAACCTGTACCTTGTAGCTGATAATAAGATAAAAGATACCTTAACATTTGTTTACCTTTTCATTTGGATTTCAGGACTATACATTTTTGAGATTAGTTAGCCCAAGTTTTATAATTTTTTTTTATTCTGTGCATAAGATTCACCTCAGACCGGAATGTGAACTATTTGTGTAAATTGTGTGAAAAAAGTTAACATCTTAATTGATTAACATTTTATAATGTCTTAATTTTAAGGGCACTTAACTGTCATGCAAGCTTATTTAATAAAACATTGCCGTATTAAATCATCTTATTCATTTAAATATTTACTTTCAGTGTTTATTATCTGCCTGAAACCATGAACATGAACTTGATTCAAAGATATATATTCTGCATGCCAATTTGCTCTTATTTACTCATTTTTATTTTTTTTTAACATGTGTACCTCAGTAGACCTTTGAAAATGTCTTCAGACTTTAATGGAGATTTTCAAGATTAAAAAAGGGGGGGAAACCCACCAGAATTCTGTTTCCATTTGCTACAGTAATTAACCTGTCCAAGACAAATGGATGAGAGAAATTATGTATGCAGATTATCTGTGCAACGACAAATCTGTTCTGAATTAGTTGCAGAAAATATTTAAGAACAGTAAATCCTTTTGTAAAGTTTCTCTTTTAACATCACTAACGTCAGTGAGAAATGTAACAAACTTGTAAAGAAAGTTTTAATACTGCTTTCGCTCTGTTCTCCTGCCCTTCCCTTTTTTTCCCCTCTAGTTATTGGTACTGCAGATTCTAGTAATATAATCAGGACCGGTCATATTGATGTTCTCTTGAAACAAAAAGTTTGGCAATGTTGAAACTTGTATTCCAAGTGGTATGCTGGAACTGCTTTTGATCACAACGTTTGAGCAATTATTATGACTATTATTTAAATTCTGTGTTTATATTCATAGTATTCTGTGGCTGACGCTTCCCTGTTTTAAATCTGTATTGCTCTGACATACATCTGTCTGTGTTTTTGGGAAGGCTACATACTTGGATATTATCAGAGTTTTCTTTGACAGTAAAACATCTTCAATTACTATAGCTGGTGTCAATCTATAGGTTAGATGAAGCTTCTACAAGCACAAGGAAGTGGCTGCAGCATTAGGCAGGGATTGTTTTAATATTTAAATTAACATGTAATGTAGTAGAATAAAAGTATTCACCAAATTTTCTTGTAGTCAAATGACATCAGATCAACGCAAATGAAAAAAAGGGTTATGGCATTCCCATAATTGATTTTTTTTTCAATAGTTTGCTTTATCTGTAGAATACTTTAGAACCTTACTGTCATTTTAATTGTGCCTTTCCTGGGTAAACTATGAACATGAATTGTTTTAAAACTGCACATTTATATTTAAATTAAGAAGTCATCTGAGATTCACATAAAATGAAGATGCATGTATGCAAGAGTTATGTTTTCATTTTCTGCTTATATCTTACACTAAGACTAACAAAGGCTATGTGTTATTTCCAGGTCTGAGACTTAACAAAGGTACCTCTACATCCCGACCTCCTACTCCTGCCAACTTACATTTGCCAGACATGATCCAGCTGAAAGATATTGTTTGCTATTTATCACTGCTAGAAAGAGGAAGACCTGAAGACAAGCTAGAATGTATGTTCTTTTTTTTTTAATTAATGTTATATATTTATTTCAATAAGCCATCAAAAAATCTGTTTCTAAATTTTCTGAGTTTCAGACTCAGTTTTGAGTAGCTGCATTATAAAAATATGGTTCTTACTGATCATTATTGCAGAAATGGTCTTTTATTCTTGCTAATAGATTAATCTGATGAGCTTTTAACTACATTCTTTCTATCTAGCATGTGCTAAGATGGGGCATAAGGATCATACATTCTGCAGTTAAAATAATCCTTCCTATACTGTTGTCTTTTGTTTAGTATCAGATCTGAGAAAAACAAATTAAATATACTGAGGATGCTTAGAGATATAGAAGTGGCGAATAATCTGTAGAAAACAAGCTAATTCAAAGAATAGTTCTTAATATAGGCCATGGGCTCTATAATATCACAGAATCACAGAACGGTAGGGGTTGGAAGGGACCTCTGGAGATCATCTTGTCCAACCCCCCTGCTTTAGCAGGCACACCTAGAGCAGGGGGCACAGGAACGCATCCAGGTGAGTTTTTAATGTCTGGGCAGCCTCCCTGGGCAGCCTGTTCCACCGCTCTCTCACCCTCACAGTAAAAAAGTTTTTTTCTCATATTGAGGTGGAACTTCCTGTGTTCCAGCTTGTGCCCATTGACCCTTGTCCTGTCATTGGGCACTGTTGAAAAGAGCCTAGTCCCATCATCCTGACATCCACCCTTTAGATATTTGTAGGTATTGATGAAATCCTCCCTCAGCCTTCTCTTCTCCAGGCTGAATAAACCCAAGCCTCTCAGCCTTTCCTCATAAGGGAGATGCTCCAGTCCCCTGATCATCTTGGTAGCTCTGCCGCACTTGCTCAAGCAGTTCCACATTGTTCTTAAACTGGGGGGCCCAAAACTGGACACAGTACTCCAAATGTGCCCTCACCATGACAGAGTAGAGATGGAGGATAACCTCTCTCGACCTGCTGGCCACACTCCTTTTAATGCAGCCCAGAATATTGTTGGCCGCCTTGGCCACAAGGGCACAGTGCTGGCTCATGGTCAACTTGTTGTTGTCGTGGTTTAGCCCCAGTCAGCAACCAAGCACCACGCAGCCGCTTGCTCACTCCTCCCTGGTGGGACAGGGGAGAGAATCAGAAGTGTAAAAGTGAGGTAACTCATGGTTTGAGATAAAGACAGTTTAGTAGGTAAAGCAGAAACTGCGCGCGGAAGCAAAGCAAAACAAGGAATTCATTCACCACTTCCCATGGGCAGGCAGGTGTTCAGCCATCTCCAGGAAAGCAGGGCTCCATCACACGTAACGGTTACTTGGGAAGACAAACACCATTACTCCAAAATGTCCCCCCTCCCTTCTTCTTTCCCAGCTTTATATACTGAGCATGACGTCATATGGTATGGAATATCCCATTGGTCAGTTTGGGTCAGCTGTCCCAGTTGTGTCCCCTCCCAGCTTCTTGTGCACCTGGCAGAGCATGGGGAGCTGAAAAAGTCCTTGACCAGTGTAAGCGGTACTTAGCAACAACTAAAACATCTCCATGTTATCACCACTGTCTGCAGCAAAAATCCAAAACATAGTCCCATACTAGCTACTACAAAGAAATTTAACTCTATCCCAGCTGAAACCAGGACAGTTGTCCACCAGCACTCCCATGTCCTTCTCAACAGAGTCGCTTTCCAGTAGTTCAGCCCCCAGCCTGTACTGGTGCATGGGGTTGTTCCTCCCCAGGTGCAGGACCTTGCACTTGCTCTTGTTGAATTTCATCAGGTTCCCCTTGGCCCAGCTCTCCAGCCTGCCCAGGTCTCGTTGGATGGCAGCACAGCCTTCTGGTGTATCAGCCACACTCCTCCCAGCTTCGTAAATTGGTGAATACAGAAAAGCCAAGAATGATCCAAATCTGCACGACTGTTGGAATGAGTGTTTGAAACTGGAAGTTAGAAATGATTTGATTTTTTTTAATTAGGGGCCTGGTTCATTAAAGCCCAACACCTCTACCTGTTCAAAAAATGCCCAAGAGTTTGATCTGCAAATTGGAGAAAAAAAGAAAGAAACTATGTGCTTCCCCATTATAGAATTTTAAAAGGCAATTTTGCAGATAGCTAAACAGTCAATCCAATCATACAGTCCTTACTGAGACTACACATACTTTGATATATATAGCTGGTCTGTCTATAAAAGAACTGTGGGATCAGACTGTAGTACTGTATGGAAAGTAAGTACTCAATATGATAGGAAATGCAAACAGTAGGCTGCCTCTGCTGGAATGAGAAACTCATTACAAGGTTACATGACTGCATGGTGTTGAAACGTCTTGATGTTTCATTACCTGTGGTTAGCTTGCAAGGACTGCTTTGTACTGTAAGGTCACTGATACCTTTGCCTCAGGAAATATTATAAGGCGCCTCCCCCAGATTTGGTAAAACCAGTCAGTTATCATATGATTAGAGTATGAGGATATGTTCATGATGTGCATTCAGAACAGAGGCACAGAAAAACTAAGATCCTACAACACAACAGCTGTTCTATGGTAGCAAGTTATACAAGCCTTATCAGAGCTCTGAAGAGCTCTGTGCACAAACCATGGAGATCAGTTGCCTCCCCTGGTGTCAGGAACTGGTACAATAAAAATGGGGAGAGACAGGGAACCAGGTGATGATTTTAGTGTAGGGGATGTTCCATGAACTTCCTGCAACAGGAACTGCATAGGGAAAAGGCTATGAACAATGACATGTATGATTTAGGTGCAAGAGAGCCTAACCTAATAAATATATGGTGCTTACATGTTTTGTATATTCACGATCATTTGCATTTACTACATATAATTAAGGACATGGTTACTGTATGTGTTTGTTTTCTACTTTGTCATACAGTGTTGAAATATACCATGTATTGTCACTTTTTAGTGTCTTAAATTTTGGTATATACTCTACCATTAGTATGCAGAACTCCCTGTTGATTTTAGTTGAATTGTCCTTATAAATTAATGGTATAATTTAAACCTTTGTCTGAATTAACTCTATAGCAGTAGGTCCTGTGGCTGTAAGGTAAATTATAAATTAGTAACACTGGAGTGAAAAAAGAAAGGAGTTGCCAATGTTAATATTAATACTAATCTCAAAATATTTTTTTTCTGTTGACAGAAAATGGAAACACTCTGAATCATAGCTGAGTGTTTGGAAACTTGATTCATGACAGCAGAACATGGAAGTGCTGCTTTCAAATAGAATCTGATATAAGCTGGAGGATTTTTTTTAAGATAAAATATGCTAAGAGGAAATAGTGTTTATGTTTTGGATCTATATGATCTATGGATTTTCATATATTTACAAATATTCCAGCAGATAAATAGATTCTCTAACCTATTAACAGTGTATTTCTAGAGGTCTTAAGCACCGTGAACTCACCTGTTTGATATGCTCAGCATACCTATTATTCAAAAGCTATATAGGGCCTGAATATAAGGAATATCCCAAACTTGCCTAGCAGAGATACATTGGAAGAATTTAAGTTCTCTTTTTAAGGTCATATTGCAAATAGTTCAAGGTATTATCTATATTGTTAAGCACCTTCATACTCTGCGGCTCAACCTGTAGACTGTAGAAACCATTTTCTGCTCTCCATGTTGTTTTCACATGTACCAGGCTTTGCTTGCTGGTGTCCACACTATGATTCTTGAAAGTGTAAGACAGACCCCTTGTAAATATGCAGGGTGCTTCTTAAGAGCTGAACAGTTGCGCTTCTTGTAGTTCAATTTTTCTTCCTTTAATGACCCCAACAACAAATTATTTTAGCTCACAATCACATAAGGCTTTATCAGCACATCCCATTCCTCAACTTGTGTGTTTTTATCAGTATATCCAGGGACACATATATCTCTTGTGAAAATGTTCAGAGACATGCGAGGAGGCAGCATGAAGGGCATTAGACACAAACGGTGTGGAGGAAGCATACAACCTCCACAGGTACCACTGCTTTACAAACATAATATGCTTACAAGTGCTCAAACTTCTCTCCAGTAATATGAACAGAAGCTCCAAGAATTATGAGCTGCGAGGTTTTTTGCCAGTTTCTCTTCTCAAGACTCCAGGTTATTCTGTTTCTGTTCTTTCTATACCAACAGAAGCTTCAAGAACACCACACTGTTCTTGTCTATTTTTTGTGGTAATGTTATTAGTTATAGTCTGTCTTTTTGCTATGCTATGCAGTTCTTAGACACTCAGGCTTCTATCAAGAGTGACAGGCCTTACAGTTTTCAAAGTACATGTGCTGGTGAAAATAGAAAGTGCATTCAGCACTTGTTTGTGTATATGTTTTTGAGAATGAATTCCCCAATTTCTTTTCAAAAGAACATAATTTTGAACTTTCAGAATTTCTGGGATGCCACCTTTTGTCATATGCAAGATTAGAAGTCCAGAGGTTGCAGGTGAAAGTATAGCAGTGCAGCGACTGATTTCATATTGATAATTTTATTTTAATACATTTCTAATTATTTACAAAAGGTATGCAGTCTAGTAATAGATATTGAGTGGCCAGTTTGTGCTATCTGGTAAGGGGATATAGAAGATTGACTTGGGTTCTGTAGTTTGCATCAGAACTTTTGTTCAGTTGTTATCATTTTATTGTTGCTTTTTTCTCTTAGAGTGCATAAATCAGCAAGAACATGAACGTTTAGCAGGGTATGAATAGAAAAAAGATTGCATGCCACACCAGTAGCATAGTTTTTCAGAGTCTAGCCAAGAGCACAGATAGAGCCTTTTCACCACGCAATACATACGTAATTGGAGAGACTTTGTTTGCTACAAAGGTGAAACAGTTATAATTGTGCTAATGTCTGTTTTTAAATGACTCATTAGAACTACTGATTCACGTTAAAAGAAAAAAAAAGTTGCAAGTACTACTTCTCTGGAGTGGGAAAAGATCAGGGAGATGCTAAAACTTGCTTTCGTGATAACTGTAGAACATTCTTTCAACCAGTGCATTACAATCACAGAGGAGGAGGAAGGGGAACCAAATGATTTGAACTTTATCACTGAGTGATTGAGTGATTCAGAATAGAAACTGTGAATCCTTAATGGTACCCTTGCCGGATAACATTAGCTGTCATGCTCTGAGCAGCTTTGATAGAAGGCATGCTAGCAGGGACTGTACCAATCTCTGGTGGCTTTTAGCATTAACTGTTGATTTACACTGAAACGTTTCTGCTATGTAATTCACAGGCAAAGATATTTTTATAGGTTTTCTTAGCCTATAACTAATGAATAATAGACCTTTGTAGTCTGAAACAATGTACAACAGTAAATGTACAACAGTAAATGTCTTCAATCTTGTATTACAGCTCTTAAGAGCAGTGTGATGTAGTGGTAAAAATTGCTGAAGTGGTAGAGTTGTATAGTACTTACCTTTTTCCCCCACAGTTAGATAAACAACCTGGGAGTAAGATGAGGGATGTAAGGGAAGCAAACCAATCCATATAACAGTTAGATATGTTTTGCTGTAAGTCGAAAGTAATCAGATTCTTTCTGAACTTTACTTTCTAATTGCTAAGAATTTCCTCTCACTTCTCATTATAATTTTTCCTGAAAACTGTGATAAGCTTTGCTTGCAGAATTTATTGGACTGTAACAGCATTTGCTGTGGATCCAATGTGGTGGGATTGTTCACTATTGAATAGGTCACACGTTATATTTCTAAAGACATCTGATAGGACAGTTTGTACGCAATTGCTTGGTTTTTGCTATCCGCCAAGACATTACAGTGTCCTGGAACCACCTGTACATGGTTTCTCTTCTTACTCCTTAGAAAACAGATCTAGGGGAACAAACGGGCATTTTTGAAGGGGAAGGTGTTTAAATTTCATAGCTCTGACAAACTGTCCTAGGAAGCAGGGACTAAGAGTGAAGTTGGCTTCTGGTTTTCAGCTTTAGCCTTTTAACAGTGCTCCTAGAAAAGCTTCGGCCTTCTTTCTGCCCTACAGTCTGATGCAGTAAGCTGAGTAAGCTGCTTTGAAATATCTTGGTAATAGTGGACAGACCTGCTCTTGTGGCTGGAATCAAGTAATGATACAAACTTGAAAGTATATATTCTCTCTGGATATTGTCGAAATGCAGCTATTCTCTGGGTAGCTCCCCAAAAGGTTGGGAATACCTGGAAATCTGGAAACATTTCCAGATTGATGAAGCAAGTCTGGTCCTGAGAGGAGTCATGCTGGCAGTCTGTGAGGAACGTTTATTGTTGGATTTGCCTGATTATATACTTCAAATAATAATCCTCTGTTTCATTTAGTTGGTCAGCATTTCTAAAGCAATATCACTACTGAATACTGGTAGCGCAACCAAGGGAGTAGGATAGCATTGTAACTTCAGCAGCCTTACTAACATTTGCCTGACCAATTGTGTGTTATCCTATTTTTGATGAGATGTTAGAGAAGGGCCTTTTGGTGATACTCACCATGAATACAGCTCATCTCTGGGAGGAACCAGAATTAAGTTCACAGACTAAATTAGCTCTTTGACTGATTACGTGGAAAAGGTACAATTGCACTTTCCTGCTAATATGTCTCGTTGGAGGCACTGTGGCAGAGTAGTTGCTGAGTGAACCTCTCACACAAAACAAAGTGTTTGGTGGGTCTACAGTTAGTGTGATCATTAAAGGAAAATGTTAATTTTTGAAACTCAAGTTTGGTTGTTTTGGGTTTTTTTTGTGTTGGGTTGTTTTTTTTTTTGTTTTGTTTTAATTAAATAATGTTGTTGCTATGCCTTCTAACTGGATTTCCTTCTCTTTTTGCTTCCTTTTTAGTTATGTTTCGCTTATATGATACAGATGGGAATGGATACCTGGATAGTTCGGTAATGTAATTTATGTATTTTAATGCATTGTAAAAGTATGTCATAATGGCTTACCTATACAAAAATGCATTAATCCAAATCAAATTAATATTTATCCTGAATCATTATAAACTATAGGTGATAAAAATTCAGCCATGTTGAAAGTAACTCTTGAGTTTTCTATTTCATTAAGGTGCTGCTGTATACATTTTCAAACACTGACACTGCTATTGTGGACTCCTATTCTATAGTCTTACGATTTTTAATTGTATTACTGTAGGGGACACATTAGTATGATTCCTAAACTTCTAATATCCTGCTGGGAGATGTGTATGAAAGCACCATTTGTGAAGATTTCATTAAAAGGGGAAAGTGTGAGAGTTACACAGTGGATGTATGTGAACAGATGTGAGAAATTCCACATTGTTATTAAGAATGGAAGAACAATATTAAAGACAAAGTTTTGATGAGTAGCCCAACCAAATGTTTGAAGGAAAATCAGAGATATAGCAATCATTTAAAAAAAAAAAAAAAGTAACTTTTTTTTTTTCTGTTAGCTAACAGAAAGAAGTATTTTATTGGGAACTTTTCTTTTTTTCTTTTCTTTCTTCTTTTGTATCTTCCTGAAGTAAGACAGCATAGAGTGGATTGGTAAAGATGAAGAAGAGAAGGTGATTCCCATAAGTGACAGGGAAATAGGGAAGCTAAGTTATATAGAGGTATGAAGTAAAGACTGCATCATAGTTTTAGGCAATACAACATATGAATTAGATAACTAGTGCATGATAAATACATGTGAGAATTCAGAATGGTTCTAGATAAGCATTTGAGTGTGTTTACAAACCAAAGTGCATATATGAATATAGAAGAGCACTAGTGATATGTGATGAAGGGAAATTGCAACACTGTAATGGTAAGAAAATATCTCTATATTAGTTATACTGTCCACTTTATGCCTTATTTCCTTTATAAATTTGTGAATTGTACAATTGCTGTCAAAAAAATAGTTTGTTAGAATGCTGGAATTTAAAGGACCTTACATCATTGTATCACAGGCTGAACTTCAGAACATGAAACCAGTGCTAAACTGATCAACTAGGAAGGAAGCATCTACTTTCAACCCAGGGGCTGGCTGTCCTTTGGTTGTGGGGCTGTATTTCACCTCCCTGCATGCTCTGCAGACCATGCCTGATGTTTTGCTAGTGAATCGGATTCACCTAAGAGTGGACAGCTTCCAGTGTAAAGGACATTTCGTTAGGAACAGAGACGAAAGCATCACTGAATGCAGTGTTTGAATTTTAATTTGCTTGCAGCAGAATTTGTCTTTATAATATTGCATTAATCATTATAATTCTTCATTCATCTGTAGGAGCTAGAAAATATCATTGCCCAAATGATGCACGTTGCAGAATACCTTGAATGGGATGTTACTGAACTGAGTCCAGTAAGTACCCATTTTATCACAAGTTTTTAATGTTGCTAGAGATGGCATTTAATAATTTTGTGATACTTCACATCAACATGTGATTCTATGTGTTAGTAAGATAGAAATAATAATAGTCTGTGCTCCACTATGTCACTGTCAATTACCACTTTTACTAGTCTTTTTCTGATTAATTCTGATCTGTAAAACATTCTTGCTACAGTTTAAGGCTTTTCTTCAGTGCATGTAGTAATTAACATTTATAACATCACTGATTTGTCTCTGAAAATTTCTTAAAAAGTAACTACCTCGTATTTGTATTACACATAATAAATACACAAGGGGACACAACTTGGTTTGGAAACTTTAGGTGATAATGAAATGTAAATAGGAATAGAACACTTCATTTCTGAACTGTCAGTACTCATTTTACTACAGGTGCCATACAAATATTTTCCTTACTTTTTGCACGTGGATGAGGGAATTGGAGATCTGCACATGTTCTAACAAGAGGTTGTTTTATTAGAATATGGAATTTATTATATTTTTAATTAAACTGTGTAGATCCTTCATGAAATGATGGAAGAAATTGACTATGATCATGATGGCACTGTTTCTCTAGAAGAGTGGATCCAAGGAGGAATGACGACAATCCCACTCTTGGTCCTCCTTGGGTTAGAGAACGTAAGTATTAACATAAGGCTTCGTGCTTGCAGGCTCTTGTCCTACTGGGGGGCTTCAACCACCCCGACATCTGCTGGAAAAGTAGCACAGCGAGCTATAGGCAATCCAGGAGATTCCTATAACGCATTGAGAATAACTTCTTGAGCCAGGTAACAGACAGCCCTACCTGAGATAATGCAATACTAGCCTGATGGTCACCAATGCAAGTGAGCTCATCGGTGATGTCAAGATCGGAGGCAGCCTGGGCTGCAGTGATCAGGCATTGGTGGAGTTCACACTCCTGAGGGATATAAGAAAAGCATGGAGTATAGTCAGGACCCTAAATTTTAGGAAAGCAGACTTCCAGCTGTTGAAGGAGTTAGTCAGCAGGACCCTTTGGGAAATGGTCCTCAGGGACAAGGGAACAGAAGAGAGCTGGCAGATCTTTAAGGACATGTTCCATACAGTGCAGGAGCTCTCAGATCCCAGGTGTAAGAAATCAGGCAAAGAAGGGAAGAGACCAGTATAGCTGAGTTGACATGTTGGTCAAACTAAAGACAAGAGGGAATTACACAGGCAGTGAAAGCAGGGACAGGTATCCTGGGAAGAATGTAGGGATGCTGCCCAATTGTGTAGGGATGGGGTCAGGAAGGCCAAGGCATGGCTGGAGCTGAGTTCGGCAAGGGATGCAAAGAATAACAAGAAGGGCTTCTACAGGTACGTCACCCAGAAAAGGAAGGTTAAAGAAAGTATACCCACCCTGGTGAACAAGAATGGTGGCAAGGTATCAACAGATTGATGTACTCAACAACTTTTTTGCCTCGGTCTTCACTGGTAACCTCTCTCCTCACCCCTCCCAAGTGGATGGACTGCAGGATGGAGACCAGAGGGATAAAGCCCCTCCCACTGTAAGGGAAGATCAGTCTTGTTGACCACCTGAGGAACCTGGATATACACACATCTATGAGACCTGATGAGATGCAACCCAGAGTCCTGAGGGAATTGGCTGTTGTCATTGGCAAGCCACTCTCCATGATATTTGAAAAGTCATGGCAGTCAGGTGAAGTCCCTGGGGACTGGAAGAAGGGAAACATTGTGCCCATCTTTAAAAAGGGTAGAAAGGAGGAGCCGGGAAACTACCATCCTGTCAGCCTCACCTCTGTGCTAGGGAAGATCATGGAACAGATCCTCCTGGAAGCCTTGCTAAGGCACATGAAGGACAGGGAGGTTGCCCTTGCATTCACCAAGGGCAAGTCCTTCCTGCAACCTAGTGGCCTTCTGTGATGGAGTGGCTACATCAGTGGACAAGGGAAGATCTACGGACGTCATCTCTCTGGACTTCTGGAAGGCCTTTGACACAGTCCCAGACAGCATCCTTCTCTCTAAACTGGAGAGATATAGATTTGATGGGTGGACTGTTCAGTGGATAAGGAACTGGTTAGATGGTCGCATCCAGAGGGTAGAGGTCAATGGCTCAACGTCCAGATGGAGATCAGTGACAAGTGGTGTCCCTCAAGGGTCCGTAGTGGGACCAGTAGCGTTTAATATTTTCATCAGTAATATTGATGGTGGGATCAAGTGCATCCTCAGCAAGTTTACAGATGACACCAAGCTCAGTGGTGCAGTTGACATGCCAGAAGGACAGGATGTCATCCGGAGAGACCTGGACAAGCTGGAGAGGTGGGCCTGAACCTCATAAAGTTCAACAAGGCCAGGTGCAAGGTCCTGCACCTGGGTTGGGGCAATCCCCAGTATCAATACAGGCTGGGGGATGAAGGGATTGAGAGCAGCCCTGTGGAGGAGGATTTAGGAGTGGTGGTGGATGAAAAGCTGGGCATGAACTGGCAATGTGTGCTTGCAGCCTAGAAGGCCAACCATATCCTGGGCTGCATCAAAAGAAGCGTGGCCAGCAGGTTGGGGGAGGCGATTCTGCCCCTCTACTCTGCTCTGGTGAGACCCCACCTGGAGTGCTGCGTCCAGCTCTGGGGTCCTCAGCACAGGAAGGACATGGACTGTTGGATCGGGTCCCAAGGAGGGCCACAAAAATGATCCAAGGACTGGAGCACCTCTCCTATGAAGAAAGGAGTTTGGGTTGTTCAGCCTGGAAAAGAGAAGGCTGCAGAGAGACCTTATTGTGGCCTTTCAGTACTTAAAGGGGACCTATAAGAAGGGTGGGGGCAACCTCTTTGGCAAGGCCTGTTGTGACAGGACAAGGGGTAATGGTTTTAAACTAAAGGAGGGTAGATTTAGACTGAATATAAGGAAAAAAGTTTTTACAGTGAGGGTTGTAAAACACTGGAACAGGTTGCCCAAAGAGATTGGGGAGGCTCCATCCCTAGAAGCATTCAAGATCAGGTTGGATGGGGCTCTAAGCAACCCAATCTAATTGAAGATGTGCCTGCTCATTGCAGGGGGGTTGGACTAGGTGACCTCTAAATGTCCCTTCCAACCCAAACTTCCCAAATGTTCTATGATTCTATGGTAAGAGTGTCAAGCTTCTGCTTGCATGTCAGGTGTGACCCTCAGGTTAGTTTCTCTGTGGCCTGTATAAAGAATGGCTTTCCCTTGCTTTTCTTTACTATGTCTGAATGATGTGAAGAACAGAAGGGTGTCTTCAAAGTCAGAGGTACATTTGTGTGTGTGGAGCAACACCAAAGGAGCCAGGTCTGGAGCTGGAAGCTATAAGAAGCTGATTAATTTGTTCTGGTAACAGCATATTGTTAATTCCGAGCTGCAGTAGCATCTGCTAAGAATGTTTTACCGCCCATGTGTATGTTACAGCTGGCTTGGAGGAGTGTTTAGGCTTCTCAGCATGGTGCTGTGCTGTGTGGCCTAACCATACTGAGTCACAGAAAAATCTAGGTTAGAAGGAACTTCTGGAGATCATCTGGTCCAGCATCTTATTAAAGTCAGGGCCACAGATTGCGTAATCCAGGTCCCTGTCAAGCCCAGTCCTGAATAATTCCAGTGAGATGGATTCTACCAGTTCTGTGGGCAACCTTTCCCAGTGTTAATTGTTCTTAAGGGAAAGAACTTTTTTCTTATGCGCAGATGGAATTTCCTGTGCAGCAATTATTGCCTGTTGGCTCTTGGCCTGTCATAATACATCCCTGTGAAGATAGTTCTTCTGTCCTGTAACTACCTTAACAAAGTACACTAAGTAGCAATATCAAAGAGAACACTTGCACCAAAGGATAGAGTCTTAAGGAAGAAGAGCTTATGTTCTGTACATTTACAACTTCACTTTAAAGATAAGACAGATGTAATATGATCAATTTTATACCAGTTCAACACAGCTGTTTTAACACTGGCATGTTGCCAGTGCCACCTGCTGTCCTGTATTTGAGCTAATTTTGAGCACATGTATC
This sequence comes from Phalacrocorax aristotelis, assembly GCF_949628215.1. Lineage (NCBI taxonomy): Eukaryota > Metazoa > Chordata > Aves > Suliformes > Phalacrocoracidae > Phalacrocorax > Phalacrocorax aristotelis. Next base: position 32,111,546 of record NC_134277.1, on the reverse strand, counting down.
TTAGCATATGTTTCAAATGCTTTTCTGGTATTTGAGAGAAAACATTTTTATTTTTTTTTCTGAAGTCTTTTTTCAGATATCGAAGTGAAATAATAAAGCATATTTTCTTTCCCCGTATACTGCTGTGGCCTGAACTAAACCTAGACTGCTGTAGTTGTTCTACGGTATTTTATTTCACAAAGAATGAGACTTTCCATAGGGAAATATGCAACAAAACAATGTGTTTAGCAGAAGATCTAAAATTTTTGCAAAATCTTATTAATCAAATTCCCAGCTAAATATCTGTCCTTTATTAAGGATAACTTTCGGTACATTTGGATCACTGTAAGTACTAATTCTCTAATTCTATATGTGAGACTGAGTAACTAAAATGTTAAAATACTTCCCTGTTACCAAGCGACAGATCTTTGTCAGGCTGAATTCCATTATTTCCACAGAATTACTCTAAACAAAGGGCAGCAAATGCTCTCAAGCAATCAGTATAGCATATAACTGGTAGTCATTTTCGGTACAGATTTTTCTTTTCTGACAGGTAGTGTAGATCTTCTGGGAGTGTTTTTCAGTTTCTACACTTCATCCTTTCTAAATTTAAAACTCCTTGAATTCTGTGATAAGTTAGTGCAGAACCTTCTGTAGACGTTTGTTTTCATATTAAAGCAAAAGCTATTAGAAAGAAACTATATAAATGTATGTTATTAGACATTTTATCCTTTTTATTATTTATTAGATAAGTTATCTTGCTGTGTGTAGCTTTACTATGGAAATAATAAAAATATGTAAACAATGATCAAAATTCTGTAGTCTGGTATCAGCATGGGTCAGCGTTCCTGTCATCAGGAGTATTTCTGGTACTTTATGTGTTGAAGAGACTGAAATATACAGTTATGAAAAAAATCTTATAATGGTATGCAAAATACATTTTTCATCAATAGGCATAGTTTCATTAGTTGAAAGTTGGCGTGAAATGGATGGGGTGGCTTTTAATGCTTTTTTAATGTTTTACTTTACTGTGAATGAAGTCCATTACCTGCAGAACTATGCAAGCTGAGTTGCTAGTCATTTGCTAATGATTTATGAGGAAATGATGCCATCCTCTAAAAGGGCTCCCATTTTTCTTTTTATGTTTAAAAGTACTCTTGATTTCTTAAACCGTTCACATAATATGTAGAGAAAGGCCATATTTTTAAATTTTCCACCAAACCAGCAAAAAGTCACTAGTTCTGTTTGCACACAGTTCTAAATGATAAAATCTAAGTGTATTTTAGGACATTGAAAAGTTAAATCAAGAAAGGTGAGACTCTAATGCCTGTCCAGCATCATTTTGATGGTTTTACAGCATCTAATGTATTACACAAGCTCTTCATTCCAGTGCAACTATCCCATTAGTGTAATGCTGTTAATTACTTTTACATGCTGTTGTTACATTTTGCAAATCCATCTTCCCAGGACTCTACTTTTTGGCTGTCCTTTTCTCTCTTTTTAGCTATGATAATGAAAAGTAAGATAGGGGTCTTTTGGACTTCTCTGATTTTGGTAATTGATCTGGACTTTAATTACTGAGGTTGGATCAGTAATTAAATAATAAAGTTCTGATATCTTAAAGTTTTCCATAGTCTGGTTAGTATGTGAAAATAACCTACTGTCTTAGGCTGCTTAGTCATGTCCAGGTAGTCTTCCCATGTTGAAAATAAGCAAAAAAAAAAAAACAACCAAACCTCAAAAAACAACCAAACAAATCTCTCATCTTCTTTTAGCTTCAGCTGACTAAACTTTGACTCGATTCTGAATTCAGCAATGATGAAATTTTACATCCAAGAGATCAGATTCAGAGCTTGCTCGGTACAATAGTGGCAAACAATTGTCACTGTAGTTTATTTAAAAAATACTGTGATACCAATGAAGTGTTTAATTTGTTTTGGGTTGGGGTCCATTAACTTGGTGTAATATAGTTAACTCTTATATAGAACTTGTACCAACAATACAAGATTCTCAACTGGTGTAATTTGTACGCTAATTGTGAAGCTATGATATTTCAGCTGAATATTTGTCATGGTACCTTCAGAATTCAGCTACATTGTAGTTAGTTTCCTTTAAGAGCTATATCAAAAGGTCAGATATCATGTAGAAGTTTTATATTACATTTAAAGCCTTTCAACCAGTTTTTATTACATACTATATTAGATGCTTTAGTTATAATAATAGAAAAAAAGATAAGTATTTAAGTGAAATACGGGACTCTATTATACAAAAACAAAAGAATAAACAACAGTGTTTATGAGCAATGGGGATGAGATAGCCCAATCTCTCACAGTTTTGTGGTCTTTGCCCTCTGACTTCATCAGTAATCTCCTTCTGAAAGAGACAGGAGTATTATTAGGTTGTTATTACAAATATTAGCCAGCCAGCTGTTGCCAAGGTAGAAGAAGCAACAAGGAAATCTGCCTGAATTTCCCTCTGATCTCTCTCTCTCTCTCTCAGGGAAGCGTAGGCTTCTCTCTGTTCTCTGTCTGTCCCCCCCCGCCCCCCCCCCCCCTTTTTCTAGACTTTAATGAAACTTCTAGTGCCCTCTCAAATTTAGTTGAGATTACTAATTTAATTTAAAAGTTGCTGGAGCAGTTCAGAATCATGGAGATAAAGGAACAAAGAGCATAAATAAGTCTCATTTCTCTAGGAAATCAACCTAAATATCCAGTTTATTTTATCTTACTGGGTTTTTTGCTTTCTATTTCCTCCTAAAAATTGAGTTTAGAGTTGCTATGAAGGTACAACTTAGAAATAGAGAGTTTTATCTCTGGAATGTTCCAGGGTGGAAACAATATATTCTTATTTTGATGCTGTTCAAGGCAATTGTCATGCTAAACCATTTCAGTACAAGATAAGGAATTTAAATAAGAACTTAATTGTTAGTTATTCTATAGGGGTGCTGTGATACACATACTGTTTGGAAATTTGTTTTGCAGGAAGAGACCTTGGAATTGTATATGTGTATAATCCATTTGTATTTGGATGACTACACTTTTTCCACTTAGCAGTGGCTGAATGAGTTCTGTACTGCACCTCTTGAAACCTTTGTCTTTAAGACCGTTAATTCTGACTCTGAGGTTTAGTTGTGCCAGTGTCATAGAACTTGTTCCAAGAAATTCTCTCATGAAAAGTGAGAATTTAATGGAAAAAAAAAAAAAGTAGGTAACTATAGGGGAAATTGTTATTTATGTGGTACAATTTTTAATAATAAATGTAAGAGGTAGAGTTTTTTTGCCGAGTGTCACACTTCGTTCTGCAATTTTCACAGTCCTCATCAACTTTCCAGATTTATTTTTGGTTCTTAAGACAGTAGTTTGTCTCCCATTCAAACACAGATTGGACAGAGACATCCCTGTGTTACTCCTTCTGGTTGATAATTACACGTTTGGGATGTAGCCTATTGCACACTAGTGACCACTAGGCTATTTATTCTACTCCTCCACAGTAGAATCCTTCAAAGTTTCTGACCCTTTTATTTCAGTCTGTGTTAATTTAAGTAGATCAACATTGTCAGGGAAGTTTGAGAGTAACCCCATTGACTTTCCTAGCATTGCTTAAAATGTCAATTGTAATTTGGGCACAAAAAGCCGCTTAATGGCTGTTGGCTTCTAAGGGTTTTTATCAGCCATGGACATTGTACTCTGCTCTTTGCTAGGATTTCCTTACTTGTATGACATTATTCTACTCTGTTCTGATAAAAGCACTTGATTTCTCCTCTAAAGTAATTCCATGCCAGATATTTTGGTCTTGCTTCTCTTGTAATGGATAATTACTGCCACCTCTGCCAGTGATTGTACACAAAGTAGGTATAAACTGCAAGTTCACAAGAGATAGTGTTTAAAAAAATCCCTTGTTTTAGGAGTGTGAAGTATTTTATTCTTCTTCACTGGCCACTAGATGCCACAGTTGCACTGTATCTGGTACTGTACAGTTGCTGAAAAGCTGCTCTGAGGTGAGAGAGAAATTGAACAACAGTAAATGCTTCATAAAGTCATCAATAATCTGGAACCAGGCTACTATGCCGTTCTTTTAAGTCAACAATTGTAATTATCAACCCGTTCCACCTTTTTAAATCAAGGTAAATCTCAATGGGACGAACACATTTGTGTTGAAGTGTGACTATGCTTCAATTAAATCAGAACGAAATACTCTTACCATTTTATTTTGGATCCTCAAGCAGCAAATGTTATGCTATTTCACTCAAATAATTTAAAAGGTAACTCTTTTTTAACCTTTTTGATTAAATATGGTGTGGAATACTCGAATGTGAATCTACGCTTGCGAAATACTTCTTCTTACCTTGTATATTACATTATTGTTGGCTTACTTTTTGAGCTCTGAGTATGCGAAAGTGGAACCAAACTGGGGACTTGCAAGTCTGGTGTGGGATCTGTTGCACCATGAGAAGTCCCTCTCAGGCTGAAGCCTGAAATGACTTTTTAATACCTAAGCAGTTTTGTGGAGTTGTGTTTCTTTCATTCAGTGAGGAACGAGGGTGATCTGGCCTTTTATTGTCCCCAGTGATATTTTTATAAGACCTGTCTGAAGTCTTGCAGGTGAGTTTTAGGAAAGGCTGACGTGCTGATGAGCCATATGCTATTTCCATACGTACAGAGGGCAAAAACAAGCCCCTGCTGGAGGAAGCTGCAGCTTATCCTCTTTGTGCTAACTTCTTACCAGCTGGGAAGCAGATTCACCCTAAGTGATAACAGGAGCTATTTTATCAGTATCATTTCACGGCATTGCCAGTAGAGGGGGTAATGTTAATACTTTGTGAGATTTCATAGCAGGAGCTCCTAAAAAAGTGCACATCTTCTCTTGACCGTGCTGTTTGCTGTTATACTGTGCTAGCTCCCACTTCTTTGCAGGAAATTTGCAAATGCCTTTCCTTACTACAGTCCTGCTTTTCCTTTTACTTGTAGGTTGGTAAAAGCCCAGGAGAAGTCAGGAGTAACTCTAACCTGTTCTGTTGTAAAATAAATGGTATTTCATGCAGGTATACAAATTTACCATTATTTAAAATGTAATATTGGCAGCATTTCAGCCTCTGCAGATGACAGGTGACTGCCAATTTAGGGACAAGGAAACTTTGTAGCATAACTAACTATGAAGCTTGTTTAATCAAATTAATTTCTCCTCCTGTGCTCCCTTTTCTATGCTGTCATTTTCTCATGTACATATTAATGCTTAAGCATTTCTGGATGATCAAGACAGTACACTGGTGAGTGTGTGGATGAAGGCTGGGGAAGTGATTATTTTTTTCCTTCCTTTCTCCAGCATACACATAGAGACACACACAAAATATCTCAGAAGTGAGGAGCCTTTCCGAATAACATGTCTCTTGAATGAGGTTACTCCTTCTCCAGGTGTACCAGAACAGACTTAGAACCGCCTCTCCCCACACCAAATTGAAGAAAACAAAACCTGACATGAATTCTTTGCTGAGATCCTCCAAAGGAATATAGAACTTAACTGCATTCATATTAAAAGGAGGTGCTGCACGATTTAATGGACACTCTTCTCACCTTCCCACTGACTGAACAATACCCAAAGTTCAGTCATAAAAATGTCTTGAAGTCATGTAAATATTTTTAAAATAAATGAAAACAAAATAAGAGTAGGCAGTGAAAGAATAACTGAGCAGAGTCGCTAACATCCTTCTCCCTTGGTTGCCTGTTATTAACTCTTCTCATAAGAAAGACTGAGTATGCTGGTATTTCATTCTGATACTCTGTAACTGTTGTAAGAGGGGGTACTCTTTAGGATGAAAATTTATCAGTGATTTCATTACCTTTTTAAAGTCTCTGAATCATGAGTTTTGTGCTTGAAACCTTAAGATCTTTGTGGCTACACTAATTTACAAATATCTCAAAAGCTGAAGTAAGTTAATATTAAACCAGATTAGGGATGTGTAGCTAAATTCTGTGACTGCATAAAATCTTCCACTAATTCTAAGGCTGGCTTTTTCATGGTTGACTTGCTTTTTAAGGCCAGGTCCTTTTGGCAATCAAATCCATGGTAGAAGCATCAGTACCATAAGCTAAGAGAAGCTTTGTTAACAAAATAAATGTTACTGTTGTCATTATGTGCTAAAGTCTGCGTATGGCACACGAAGGCTTCATTTTCAGTGATGTATAATGAAGTGAGGAAGAGATTTTTACTGTACCTGCCCTGCTTTGAGATCTCCTTAATGACTATTTGTTTTTAAACTCTTTCTCAGGATATGGAAGCAAAATAAGTGAATGTCAGTAAATGCACCAATGTGTCAGAATTGTGGATTTTATTCATACTTAAAGACATGCATTGAGGGGGCTTTGTTTCACATTATGGCTTTTTTTTTTTCTTGGCAGTGTTTTAAAAAGTTATGTGCATGCATAATCATATGCAGCACTTTATTGCTTATTTTTGGCGGTGCACAAGAGCAAAAATTTAATTTGCTATTTTCCAAAAGTGCATTGTGTTTATGTAATGGATTTGCATCAGTTGCAGTCTGTAACACAGTTAAGTGTTTTAATTGGCAGAACACCCACATCAAGACTTGTTTGTTTTTCTGATAAGGAAAATGCCAGCTAAGTTGGTCCATATGTTCTGTTCAAATAAGAAGCGACATATTCACATGTAACGGCCATTCTTTAAAAATAAAATTAAAATGAAGAAGTAACACAAAACTAATGTGGAAGAGGGGCAGGATTATGCATAATTATGAATTTTTGTTAGTTTTTAGAAACAGCAAATATTTTGCTAAGGAAAGCTGGTCAGCTTGCATTTTAAGTGCTTGTGGTTTATGACTGTATCTGTTGATGACCCGAGTAATGTTAAAATGAAAGTGTACATTTTTTACTGTTTTTTCTCAGAAGGATTTACATGGTCTTTATTGTCTAGTGAATAATTGTCTGCTTTCAGAAGACTTGAAACTCAAATACTATATTGTATTTTAATAATACTTCAAAAATGTGTGGAAAGTGGTAGTAAGATGGAAAGAAAAATAGAAGTTACAGCGCTCCATTTAATGAAATATGTTCTCTTCAGCTGCCAGTCATGAGGGAGCTTGATAGGCTTCTAGTTCTCCACAGCTGCAGAATCTATTTCTGCTTCTTCAGGGGAAATTGGAAAACTTCCACACTCTTTGCCAGCCCGAGAATCCCGCATTAGGCATCTGCTTCTCTCTTTTTGCAGAAAGGGGACCCTGACATTGCCCAGCTGTCAGAGATGGCATTTGAACTCCTGCTGATAATATCGAGGGAACTCCACTTAGGCTCTACTCCTGATATCTCAACAGAGAGAAAACGTTCCAGCTGACTTAATTTCCTTTTGTTTCTAGGTAGTTTGTAGGAATTATTCAAAGTTGTGTTCTGGCTAGGTCTTGGCTTTGAACCAAACATTCCTCATTTCTTGGAGTACCGTTTTTCCTTCAGGATTTAGTTTGTTTTCCCCTACAAGGATGAAAAAGTCTTCATTGTATTTGACATATCGTTGATGGCTAACTCCTAGAATAGAGCAACGCTGATTTTTAAGGACATAACTCATGCAGTATATGTTAATTTATGACAAAACTGCATTTTTATTAGAATTTATGTCCACTGACTTATATTGACTGTCCTTATCAGTGAAAACAATCATATTATTGAAGATTAGTCAGGAATATTGTATATACATGTTGAAAAGTAGTAGTAGTTTGATGTGAGAAATCAGAAACTGGATGAGAACCAGCTGTTGATGTGGCTTTTGAGAACCAGAGGGTGATGCGGCTTCCTTTAGCTATGTGACAATTTCTTTGTGGTAATGAAATGACCAAGACAACTATAGTGTTTCAGTAATGCACAATGAAGAATCAAACTACTGCAGCCCATTTCCAGCTGCTAGACATTAACTGCCTTTGTTCTATTGGACATTATATTTGGTAAAAAATAAATACAATAAAAAAAAATAAAGTGATATTACATTAGGTTAATCTAATTTTTTAAAAATCAAAAGCTCTGATGATTACAAAAAGGAAAAAGTCTGATGGCGACACTTGCCAAGAAGCCTGGAATTCACAGAATTAATTTAACATCTGTACATAAGTGCACATAATTTTAAAAACCTTCTAATAACAGTGAGGTCTCAGAATGATTCCATTAAGAAGGAAGAGGAGTATTGTGCAACTGAAAGCCTACTTTCATAAATGTAAATGATTTGATGACATTTTACTTGTACACATAAGCTACAGTGGGCCCAAGTTGTAAGTGCCAATCAGTTGGTCAGTCTATTCATGCAAGAATTGAGTATAGTACTACAGCTAACTGAAAAATGTAGTCTTAAATGTGAGGAATTCAATTTTTGGAGAAGAGGTCCAGGATATAAATCTGACCTGTAAATACTTGCTTTTTGATAGACTATCGACAGGAGATTAACATAAATTAAAGCTGGCAATAGGTATTACTGTGGTGTGGTTAGATTTCCAACTTCATGTGTGTTGATACATGTCCCTAATTCTAAGAGTCACTAAGAATATCTTTGTAGTTTTAAAAAATCCTTTCAGTTGTTCATTTTGAGGAGTTCTACCTTCTAACCTGCAGCACCTTTATTTTTAGAATTAGTCTAGAACAAATTTTAGTTAGTTTTAATAGTAATTGTAATTTAATATCAGTCTAGATTTATTACTAGAATTGTGTTGCAGTAGTGACAGCAGCCTGGTGTTTTTTCTGAGTCGTTTTTGAAACACGTGGATGTCCATGAGCTTCTGAAGAATTTTTTATTATATCATTGCCTGTGTATTTAGAACGATTATATTGTAATCTGGTACAGAGTATTAAATGAAGTAACAGCTTGTCTTTTACATTCTTGAGTCAATCTCCAATTTTTATTGGCACTTATATATTCCATTGTTTATTTTATAAAGTGAAATCTGTTTCTTTTATGTCCTGTGCAGAATGTGAAAGATGATGGGCAGCATGTATGGAGACTGAAACACTTTAACAAGCCTGCCTACTGTAATCTTTGTTTGAACATGCTAATTGGAGTAGGCAAGCAAGGTCTCTGCTGTTCTTGTGAGTATAAACATTCCAGTGTCCGCTTGCATACCTGTCTATTCCTAGAAATGTTGTACTTGCTGCATAACAAAGAACTGGTTGCTTCCCAGTACAAAACACTTTCCAGCACAATGGTGTCTCCCCCTTTGTCTTCTATGCTTGAGCACTGGAAGTTCCATTTTTAACTTTTCAGGATGTTGGGCTTTCAAAGCTGCTGCTTGAGGGAGTTTTCTGTATTATAATAGTTACCACAGTGTTAGTTCCCTTTGGAGTCTGTCTCTTTTTTTTCCCCTCTCCTTTTCTTTTAACAAGTATCATGCTTTCATGCCTAAGTTTCAACCTTATATTTTTCTTATTCCGTATTCATATTTATTAATAATTATTCATATTCTTTAACAGGTGTCAACTTGACTAGCATCTAAGTCACATACTTGTTTATTCAAATTTTACGTGGAATTCTTGTTTGTTAATTGTGAAGGTCAAAATCCCAGTTTCCCAGAAATCAAGTTTCCGTAATGCTTCTAAAGTTTTTTATGTTTACTTGGATTGTAATCATAAATCTAGGACTTGCCATGCTTTCGCATATTAACTAATCATAGATTTTAATGTAAAGGAACACAGAAAAACCAATGCATCTAATTTGACCTTCATTAAACTATTAGATGCAGTTACTATAGTTCAATTCCTTGAATTATAACTATGTATCTCCTAATAATCTATGTTTGACCAGTTCATAACCTGTATCTTGAGGAACCAAATCTTGTTGAAAGATACCTCGTCTCTCTTTGAATGTTTCAAGAGATGGATGAGCCATATCTTTCTTTTGTGGTGTGTTCCAATGATTAATCATCTTTTTTAAGACCTATTTTCTGATTTGAATATGTCTGGTAGACGGTTCCGATGATTGGTTCGTGTTATGCCCTGTTCCATTAGATTAATGAGATCTTTAGTACCCACTGTATTCTTCTCATGATGGTATCAAGTCACCTTTCATTGTTCTTTTTGATAAATTAACCAGTTTCTTAGTGTAACTTACTTTCTCAATTTTTGGTATGAAAGATAGCCCATTGCTGCTCATCAGGACCTTTCTGCCTGTACAGATCTATTGATCTAATTTGAGATTAGTCTGAATGAATTAGGGTTTTGGAATCAACCATTCCACTCTCCTCTGTGGGCCACAGATTTCTTTGAAGCATAATTCAAATGTAAATCCTCCATGTATGCTTTTTCACATCGCATAATTTCTTTCACAATAATACGGAATAAGAGAGATATATTTATTAAAATTCAAACACAGAAATTGCATAACTTCAGATTAATAAATGCTGATGACAGTAACTGGAATATATATATATATAATGCTGAATTGACTGTTAGATCTTGAAATGTTACATTTTTTAATATTCTTTTATGTCAGACTGATGTAAACTTAATCCTTGCAAGGAAATATAAGACCCATATATATTTGAAAGAGAAAATTCTGTTGAGCAAATGATGTAGATCAGCTTCAGTAGTTATCTGAAATGTGTAGATGAGTTATATAAAGCAAACTCCCCCCAGAAGAGCACCCTTTCAAGAGCTGTAATTTTCTCTGCTGCAATATACCACTTTAAAATTTATTTATTATTGTGCTTGGCATTTATTTGGTGAGAACAATGGTCCCAGAGTACCTGAAGAACATCCACATGTTCCTTTTAGTTACTTGATGCAACAAAGGACATAAGCCTACTTGCAAAACTATTACACTATTTCCTTATCTTGCTAAGGCTTCTTCTCCAATATATTTTCAAAGCATTGCTATAGATTTCATTATTTGCATTTCAGATTGTGTGGGAGGAAAAAAAAAAAACCAAAAAAAAGGAAACTGCAGGGGGCCTCACCATCCCTCCATGGTCCAATCAACAATGTTACTCCCTGCAGTTTGTCTGATTAATGGCTGCGCCTCCCACTGGGTTTGTGTAATAGGTGCAAGCAAGGTGTTTAGAAGTACTTTGTGCTTAATTGCTCTCGAGGTCAAAAGCGTGAGACTTACTCCATGCAGGGAGAAATTCATTCTCGGTTTTTAATAGTTGACTCTACTGAATAAAGGTATAAGCTGTAGCATTATTTCCTCATCTAGGCACAGTTCTAGTTGAAGTCAGGAGAGCTTTGCATTGTACCCTGACATTTGTATGTTTTCCAATGCAGCTAGCGTGATCTTTACAGACCTGTTCAACAATAGTAGTTACCTAAAACTGCTGTGAAGGGGTTAGGAAAAAAAAAAGCAGGAGTTGGTATGTGGGAAAGTAAGAGTTAAAGTTGGGGTGATTACATGAAATGTATGAAAACAATTCCTATCTGAAGATGGGCTAATCAGCCATTTAAGATTTATAAACCAATAGCAGGAAAAAACATAAATTCATTGGCTTTTGTTTTTGTGTTTGCCAGCTCTTCTCATGCCTATACTTTGTAAAATATAGATTTCTTTCTACTAGCAAATGACACCAAACCATTTGGCAGTCATCAGTTTGTCTTTAATATTTTTGTCATTTGGGAATTATTGTGAAAAAATTTAGCGAGCTCTGATTTAATTAAGCATTTCCTGTTATGCAATGGTAGCGTATTCTTGGATTTCTCACTTGCATAATATTTCCTGTTCTAATTGGCCTTTTGTATTCCATGGAAAAAGCAGTCTAGTTTGAGTTTTCATTGACTGATTGGATTGATTATATAGAGATGGCATGCTGGTAACGTTGTTTGTTTCATAAAAATGTAGTCAGAAACACCATTGCCTCATCATCTATTACTGTTTCTTTTTTCAGTTTGCAAGTACACAGTCCATGAACGCTGTGTCTCCAGAGCTCCTGCATCTTGCATCAAAACATATGTGAAGTCAAAAAAGAATACTGATGTAAGTTTGGGGTAACATTAACTTTGCCACATATCTGTTAATTTAGTAACTCTATGTATATCCACACTTTTCTTTTGCAGGTAATGCACCATTTCTGGGTAGAAGGAAATTGTCCAACAAAATGTGATAAGTGTCATAAAACTATAAAATGTTACCAAGGCTTGACAGGACTTCACTGTGTTTGGTGTCAGATCACAGTAAGTATACCGTAGTAAAACCTTTAACATAGCTTAGAGAGACAATAATCTGCATATCATTTTATTAGCCTCATAATTCAAGAAGTCTCGTTCAGTTTTGTCATCAGGAATGGATAGTGTGTGTTTAAGAAATGGTATATGCAGATTATTCATGGGAGTCCTTAATTGTTGCAAACCAATATGCTTAAAGGTATATTCTGCTTCAAGGCAATATACAAATGGAAATAATATGTAACATTCTACAGGGCAGAATTCCCAATCTACGTTACAGAAAGATTATAAAAGAGTTTTCAGTACCGGGGAAAGTCAAGGTCACTGTGACACTAGGGCAAAATCCTAATTTATGATGTACTGACAGGCAAATGAAATTGAGGACATCTGGTAGGATACAGTGATTTCGAGTGTCTGGGAATAATAGCAGAGACATCTTGATAATATACTAATCTGTGCACCAAGTCTAATATATACAACTTTTGTACGCTCCTTATGCAGCAGGAACCAATAACTGGAACTAATGACATTCAAGGAACACTGCCCTTATAAGTGAGATCTTCATGCTAGAAGGAGCAATGCCAGTACTTCTGTTCCTAGCCAGGGCAGGATTTAAATCTAAATGGGGAGAGATTCAGCCTTCTTCTAGGGTTTTTGCCTTTTTGCTGATATCATCAGTATTATTGTTATTGTTAAGGAACAGCAGTTGTTTGTTCAGTGTTTTAAATAATAGTATGAGACTGAGGCGTTAGTGAATGTTTGTTTTCAACATACAAGTTTGGATGTTTTATGACATATTTTCTTAACACAAGAATACAAAATATGAAACATCATCAAAGCAAATACATCTAGGATACTTTCAGTGATAAGCTGTTATGATTACTTAAAAACCAATATTTTAGAAGAAAGCAAATATGCAGTCCAGATTGCTGTCAAAATTTGGATAATTTATGTGGAGCGTAAAACACCCAATCCAAAATTTTCACATGTAGATAATTAAATTTAGGCAACGGTTATCTGTGGTTAGATAGATAAATAAGAGTCTTCCGCTCTGGATATAGAAATGTTTACATCAGTATAAGAAGTCTATATCATTCAGAAATACCTATTATGTAAGGCTCCCTCTTAAAGTCAAAGGAAGCTGCAAAATCTGTACGTCCTCAGAAAAATTATTTTCCCATTATTTCATGTGAATCTGGACCAGATTTGTAAAGGCCTTTTACTTTTTGAAGACACAGATCAGGATTTAGAGGGCTTCTGCAAGAACTGAGGAAATACCGAGGCATGATTTATCATTGAAATAATTGTGAAGGAAGAGGCTGAATTATTTTGAAAATGTCTTAGGTGCTTGTCTGCATATTTAAATGCTTAAATATCTATCAAAATTCCAATTAAAAAATGGGGTTATGTTTTTTGACAGCCAAAATTGAAAATGTTGGCACTGAGGTTTACAATTTTGCAATTGTATTTCCATCAGTAATTTAAAGATTTTTATTTTTGTGTAAAAGTAATGTACTTTTGAAAGAACTTCATCAATCTTTTTATTTAATTTTTATGGCTTTGGTTGTAAATTAGACACAAGTGAAAATTCAGTATTTTTTAAGTTTTAAAAACTCTGCAAATTATTTGTTTTTCCATCTCCTATTAACTTTTCTTACAATTCTGTGTATTCTATATATTCTGTTGCAATATAATTCATTTTTGAATGGTTATTCTGAAGTTATATAATTATCATCACATCCTTCATACACTTTTCAACTTGTACAACACCACATTTAGGGCTTGGTGCTGACATATTTTTGTAATATAAGAGGATGCTAGTTATTACTCAACTAAGTCTGAGCACCTTTCATGCATTTTAAATATCTCTCCTTCTTACAACTTAATAGGGTCACTGCTGGTGTCAAAAGACTGAATCAAATCCTGAAATTTAGGGAAGTTTTACACTAAGAAGACTTGTTACACTGAATTCTCAGCCAGGCCCATGATTCCCTCTTCCATATAGTCCGTAGTTCTCTACCACAGTCTTGTAAATGTTTTCTTCCTCGTTTTCTCTCCAGCAAATATTGTTTTTCCTACTTGGCAGGCTTCTGGTTGCAAGGGAGGTAATATTCTAAAGGAGCTGGGTTTGGGGTAAGGGAATATTGGGGAAATGTGTTTAAAATCTGCTCAAATGTTATTTTTGAGAAGAGGTGCATATTGTTCTATTTCATTGTGTCAAAGTGTTATTTTCAATAAAGTTACATATCTTCTACCATTTCTGTTGTCTGCTATGCACCAATTGTATTGTCAAAGATCAGCAGAGAATAAGAAGAAGATTAAGCTATTTTTTTCATAGATAAGTTTGCATGCCACAGAGTAGCAAAGCTGCTAATTACCACTGAATGTGTGAAGATACTTTTATTTGATGTAACATGGCCTGGTGTGCATTAATTATGGTACAAGTAGCCTTACCACTGAGGCAGAGAATTAGCATGACAAATGATTTAGATTACAGGCCTACCAAAATACCCTCACAATAAGGCTTTAATACGCAGAGTAAATCGAAACTCGTTAGACTTTTATTTTCTGTTGCTAAGTAACTGCCTGAAAAGGTAACTTTGCAGTATAAATGAATATAGACAAGGCTAATATTAGGTGCTATTCAGTTCAAAATTCAGAAATGTTATGTCAACATTGACTGTACCAGATAACTTTTATGAAGACCATATTACTGGTAAAGCTTATATACATCAGCAACTGGTACAATTTTATTGTAATTTTAATAGAGTTCATACTGACATAGTTAAATCATCTAAGGGAAAATGAATCAGTCATTGGAAAAATGTGATATACAGCTGCAGACATTGAACTACAGGTTTTATTAACAGCTATTGAACCCATTGAACTAATGCTGTATGCTGCCTATTATACTAGTGAAATAACTTGTTAAATAAGATTTTTTGCTTCAAAATTTCTGATATTTATTATCCTGATTATTTTCCTTTAATGCAAATATACATATCTCCTCAGAAAAATAAAATATTAATCTCTGTGGGAAATGCATGTTACCTGAAGAACTTAATGTACAGTTTATCGAATCAGTGCAGAGATAAAATCATAGAATCATATAGTTTGGAAAAGACCTTTAAGGTCATTGAGTCCAAAATAATAAATTTTCACCACATTTCACAGTATGAAGTTGTATTTTATTGTGGCTATCTGTAATAATATTGTGAAGTATACCAATTAAATGTGAATGCTTTGCATGATCCAGGCACACAACTGGGTATTCTATTTAAAGATATTTGAATTGAGTAAAATCCTACAATATCAACAAGAACTCTTGATTGCTAATGCAAAATATTTCAGCAAATATGTCATCATTTGTTGGCATTTTTTGTTAATGTTATATACAAATTTTTCCCTTCCACCTTTTTAACAATACAGAAGTGAGCAAATGGTCTTTCAGTCAGCAGATGTGAAGATATCCTTTCCAGGTTTTCAGGGTAGAACTCTTCTCATTGCTTTCAGGAAAACTGGAGGAATGCTAAGAATGAAGTAGAAAAAGAAGAGTAATTCAGTTTCCTCAGCAGCCAATGGAAGCCTGAACACTGATTCAGTCCAGGCCAGAATTTCCCCAACATAGCTTAAAGCTCTTAGATATTCCTACATTATTCTCCTATATGTCATATATATGTTCATAGATTTTACAGCCTCAGAATTGAATTGGTAGTGACTTCATCAGCTTCAGGTAGGAAGCAGAGTTATACCAATAACGCCAAAGGCAGCCCTGATTTACCCCAGATTGCCCGCTAGTAGTAAATCAGAAATTCCTGTCTCAGTGCAAGAAGCTGTCTTCTTAAATGAAGGGTTTGGTCACTAATAACACTGTACTGATGTTACTGTACTGCCATGCAGTGTTCTCATTTTGTGTACTGGACCACATGTGCAATTTACAAACTGGAAAATATTTTGATCTGCTGTTCTTTGCTTCAGTATAAATGCCTTGCTTTTGTCAGTTGTAAGAGGCTTTCCACTGCAGTGTGTTTCATTTTCCTTGTTGTACTCTAGTAATAATTAAATTAATTAAACTCACCCCATTCTAGGATGCCCAATTTCTCAGACTGTAGTAGTAAAATGTCTAAGCTGAATCTTCATTTTCTGTCATCTTGTAGTTGCATAACAAATGTGCTTCACATCTAAAACCTGAATGTGACTGTGGACCTTTGAAGGACCATATTTTACCGCCCACATCAATCTGCCCAGTTGTATTGGTGAGTTGTCTGTATGTTTATTTCAGATGTAATCCTCTGTCATAGGTAATGGCTAAAACAATGGTGGGACTCACTGCCAGGGTATTTGTTAAATTAACAGAACTGTGTGAACCTTAAACACAACGGGTAATCCTGGCTGATGAGTTTATAGCCACAAGCGTGCTTTATCCTCTGCATATTGCATTTTCCTTCATGTGAGAATGAACTTTCTGTAGGGCATATTATAACTGAAGCTGACTCAGGTTTTATCACTTACTCAGACTGTACTTACCAGAAACTGTATAGGCAGAACACTTCTACATTTTACATCTTTTATAGATCCAACTTCCCAGAATAATGAAGTTATTCTTATGGACGGTTTTTGCTTGGGATGCATATTGTATATCTGCAATGCTGAGGTCTCTGATCTAAGCCGGAGGTTACCTAGAATGATGACACTGGTCTTGCAGTAAGCTATGCATCAACATTATGGTATATTTTGTTCTGCAGTCGTGGACAGTAAATTTCTCTGTCCACAAAAACAATAACTCAATTCAATGAAAATAAAAATGCATGCTATGTGTAGGTTTTATAGAAAAGAGCTGACCAGTTTATCATGAAAAAAGAGCTTTGGAATTAACTTATGTATTCATATATTCAATTGGATGTTTTATGCTGATCAAAGTCGTAGCATCATCATATTCATAACAGAACGGACGTGTGGTCCTCTTACTTTAAATATATTTCATAATAAGAGTAAGAAATGCTTGAACATAAGAAAGAATGATTTACTGCAGAGAGGAAAACCAAGAAAATATACATTCTAATCTTAAACCTGTTTCTGATCATTAAGAATAATATTCATGCCCATTGTAAAGTACTCGTTTTCTGATTAATCCTTTTGGCCGTTTGTTTATAAATCTGCTAAGGGATGGATGCTAGACTTTGGCCATCTACTTGAGTAAACTGGGACTATTCCATTGCTATCAGTGAAGGTAAAGCAATGGAAAGCTGGCTTCAATATTTATGAAATATTTGTAATATTTTTGAAAAGCCATGAGTAGTTTTGTAGTTTGTCTGTAATACTGTTTTGATATTACCTGAACAAGTTCTGAATAATAATTGTAGAATGTTATTTTTAGTTTGTTGGATGATTACATTCTGCATTACATCATTTAATTTTCAGGATTTTAGGTCATACTTTAAAAGTTAATATGTAGAAATTATGATTTTGTTATTGGACTGTTTTTGTTTTATTGTTATTTATTGTTTGCCATTCTTATAAACTGAATAAAGCCTCAGCATGAAATTTCATCTTCAATTATATTTGCATAACTCCATTTTCTTTTCAGGAGAGGAAGCGGGATAGAGGAATTAAGATTTTTCATTCCACAATTGGAGTTTAGTTAAGTTGTTTAGAGGATATATAAAACCACTCTAGAGTCAAATCACCCTTGAATAGGTTTGTTTTATCTGCAGATTTTGAAGGCATAAGCAGAAGTAAATATGTTTTCCCGTATCAGAATCATGTTTCACTACTACATTCTAATAATGTAACAAAAAGCATGTATTTCAGCACAATGTGTATTTTTAAGAATAGAAAATGTGTTTTACTGTGATTTAATGTGAACTTCATAATTTTGTAGTGTATTTGTTCATCTAGTACTTTCTTCCAAAAATGCATTAAAATCCTGAATATATTTACGTTACAGATAATACATCAGTGACCTAGCTAATAGGAATTCCTCCTAGAAACGATTGATTACAGTGTACATATTATTTATCTTAGTAATTTTTTAATTAGTTTCTCCCATTTCCTGTTACAGGGATTCCTTTTGAGATACATAATACTTCAGTGCATGTCAAACCAGCACTCTCAATAATGACAGCAAAAACAGTGAATATATCCATGTCAAAATTGTCTAAAGATACAATAGTAAGTGTGTCTGTTAATAGAAATGATGTGTTCAGACATATCAAATCTGATATACCTGACAGCAGAAGGGTCTTTCACCTAGGGCACATATTTAGCTTCAGTGATCAGCTGAGCAATAATATTATTGCAATGATACGTATATGTGGAAGGTAAAGAAAAGCAGGTAAGCGCAATGCTTTCTGTACCAGATTTATTCTGAGTGTTTTGAGGTATCAGAGAAGAATGTATCTCCTTCTTATTCTATAATAAGTTATAGGAGTAGTGGGGAAAAGAGCAAGTTGAAGAGTCTTGTATCTTTGATCTCCCAGAAGTTTTGGCCCTGCCTTCCACCTGTAACTTTCATAGTCCAGGCTTCTTCCAGAAAACTGTCAGTTCACCTCAGACCAAGATGCCTTCTCCTAAGTTTTCCTTGAAAGGTACAAGCTACTTCTCGTCTTTTGTCTTTGCAGAACTAAGGACATTCATATTTTTAGCTTTTTTGTCCAGCATGTCTCATTTCTTCAGTTCTTGTGAAGTCCAGCATTGACTCCTTCTGCAGACATAGATTTTTTTTTTTTTCATTAATTGCATTTCACAGCACCGTGTATTGTACCAGAGCTACCAAACTGGTGTCTCAGCTGCAATTTGTTGTTCAGGTCCATATCGTCTCAGTTTTCCCATTTCCTAGACATCCATTGATGTCCAGAATCACTGCTGCAACTGTGAAGAATAAATAAAAAAATCTACCCTTCCTAATTGTAATATGACAGAGAGTGACATTTCTCTCCCCCCTAAACATAGCTGTCTCAGCTCAGGTGACCGTTATTTTAATTAATTAGAGTAAATTACTCATTTAGGGTCTCTCTAGTCACAAGAGAAATTTCTCTAAAATAGAGTGAATGGCATGATCCTCTCATACTGTCCCTTCTCTCAATGGCTGGAGAGAGAACCTAGATGCCTGGTCATCTGAAAGTGAGATGGCTGGTCTTGGTTAAATGAGGCCTCCCATCTTCAAAACTGCACAAAATGGAACATGTCAAATGTTATTCCTGAATACAATAAGCTACATTCTCAGCTGAAGAAGAAACCACGGGGAAGCTCAAGCAGTTGATAATTGCATATCATGAAAGAATCACACAACTGTCTAGATTCAATGCCATGTAAATTTTTTCATATCTCACTGTAATATTAAATGTTTTAGTAAAATGTGGTCTGTTAACTGTAAAACTAGTCCATTTTACTTTTCTGTTTACTGTATATAAGGCTTGTTGTACGGTGAAGTTTTTTGTTTAAGTTAAATGAGTTTTGTTATAAACTGTGCAGATCTCAAGTGATAGTCTTTTAATAGATGTCAGATACACTTTAATGTTACTCTCTTTTATTTCGGTAACGTTTTAATTAATTCATACTGATTGAATAAATGTACATTGAGACTTGTTTCCTAATGAGGGCACATTTAGAGGAAAGGTTTTGCATCATTCTGATATCCTGTGGGTAATTATATTCTAATTATATGGTGGGGGGGAAAAGTCTATAACTCAGTGCTGATATTGTTCATTGGACCCAATTAATTACATGCACATAATGAAAGTTCATGATAAGGTTGACTGGCATTGAGTTTAAAAATCTTTAACTCAATTGAATCCTAGCCTACCAAGAGTATGGAATTAGATCATAACCAGGTTAAAAACTGGGTATTGGAATGAGATGACTGAGCAGTGAAGAAAAAAGATTGGTCTCTCCTTATGAGACAGCTTCTCTCCTCCCCGCCCCTTTATAAGGCAGAAAAGGAAAAATGCTAGCATACATTTTGGCTTCTTTATTTCATGCCTTCCTTTACTTTGCTCCGTTTATTGTGAACACACAGGATGTTCTAATTCATATTTATGTTTGTTGAAAAGTAATTAGATTTTTCTATTTCCCACCAAAATAGATATAGCCTTGGGTAATGACAAATCAACCAATAAAAGCCTACTATTTAATAAATATATATTTATTTCATAATGTATGATGACTTTGAGTCTCCTATTGTTTATGTGAATTTTACAATTAATTACTTCGTACTTAATTCTGACATTGGTTTTGAAAACTATAATTAAAACTGTTAATCGTGGACTAAAAAAAAATTATGGAATAAACTGTAAAACATAAGGTACCCTGATTACGGTGTGAGTGTTACTATATGGCAGTTATCGCTGTCTCCATAGTAACCAGTTTATTTCAAAGGGGGAGGGTCTGGTGTAATACTGAAGATAAGGAGTGAAAGAAAAATTTAAAATTGGATATGTTTCCTTGTGTTTAATTTTCAACTTCATTGTTCAGCAATCTGGGACAAACTGGCGATCAAGATAAAAAGTTTGGAACAACGCACTTTTTGTTTCTTTTGTCTTGTGAATGAATTTGGCTTTTCTTTTGCCTACTGAGGATGCTTATAACATTTTAGGACAAAATCTTTTTTACATAAATTCTATTTATATAAATATAGAATATATATAGAGAGAGAATTTGGTATATATTAAATATATGGAGAATTTTTATACATCATAGAGTTGTTTATATAAATCTAATATAAAATACCATCATAAGTGGAATTTACTTGACCTCTTATTTCAAAATATAAATGGCTATTTATTTTGGTGGAGGAAACAGATATATCTGATTTGAGTTGAGTCTGGGTTGGTTTGGCATTTTATTATACGAGACCATAAATGTTCAAAAATTTTTTGTTTATAACTAGTTCTCTGTAGGCACATAAAACAACATACGCAGCGATTACAAATGTTTTAGATAAAGCAGTGTGCCTTGTGCAACTAAACAATATACATTATGATCTGTAGCTTCAAACTTTTGCATAAATATAGTGTGTTGAGATGCTGGCAAAAAGTACTACGGAATTGAAATTGAAAATATTGTACAAGAATTTTCTTTGACTATCAGTATTTAGAGAGACTAGATAGAATAGCTAATGGCTGTGTTATAATTGCAACATAGTTAAGTAGATATTTTTTCCATGTTTGATAATATGTTTTACTAATACTGTTTTCCTGTGAGGTGGGTAGATGTTACTCACATAGGAAAGCAGAGATGTAGAGAGAGAAAAAGGGAATTAGCAGTTGCTGGTTGAAGAACGAGCTTTCTTAATCCCTTTTCCAGTTTTTAATCCTAAAATTATTCTTCTGTTGTTATCATAGTAGAGATCAGTTTTAACCCAGTTGAATCCAAGCTCAACATGGAGTGCAGAAAGTCAATGCAGTGTTTAAGCATCTTTATGAGCAACTTGATCCTTTGAAGTGGAGCACTAGCCTTATTCTGAGCTTCTGAACAAAGATATTATGAAAAAAACCCAGTTATTTGAATATATATGCTTGGGGGGGGTAGTATTTAAATCTGGTTGATGAATATTAGGTAATGACATTGCAATTTAAACATTTAAAAAACAAAACATTTTTTCCTTTTCAATTGCTTATCATATTGCAGATTCAGTTCTCTGAGAATCTAAAACAGACTTGAAATATAATGGTGTGCTTATCTACAGTAAGAGCTTTTTCATTTCTTTGAAGTCAGAAGGAAATTAATAATTGCCCTGGAGGAAAATGTGTCTTCCTAACTAATTATCTGTTCGGCAAACACAGTTCAATGTTAAAATAATAAGATGCTGATAAACTGAAATGGCAGCCATTCAGTCATTTTAAGTTATATCTAGTTGCCTGCCCACAACTCATCACTACTGTCTGTCCCTAAGTTTATTCCTTACATCCTCTCCCATTGGAGTTTAACATGTTTTTATTTTCCAAATTCTTTTCCTACTCTTTTGTCTTTCTTGGATGATGTATATAATTGCCTGCTATAGCCCAAGTTCATTTTAGATTGCAAATAAAATTAAAAGTCTTGGGCCCTACTGTTGGTGCATGTTGATGCATATATTGAATGGGTGCAAGACGTAAGGCAAGTTATCTCAGCCAGCTAAGTGAACTAAGGCCGACATGCTTGATTGTGATTTTGATGATGTGATTGTTCTTTACATCTGTATTAAGACATATTAAACAATCAACACAAAGTGTATATATATAAAGTTATCACGCAGCGATTCCTGGTTTAGAAGAGTCTTGCAGTCAGCTATTTCAGAAGATATTCTAAATGATGTCATCTGTGTTCCAGCCTTGTCTCTTTTCACGTATTTTGGCTACAAGTAATATGGGTAACAAAATAACTCCCTCTGATTGCCATAACGTGATTTTTTTGTTTGTTTATTTGTTCGGTTTTGGTGTTTTTTGTTATTGTTTGTTTGGTTTTGGTTTTGTTTAGCTGCAATTGTTTCTATCAAGACAGCTCTCAGAAAAAGCAGAACCCTTATATTTGCTTTATAGTATGGGCATGTGCAGCACACTGGACAGTATTTTTGCTAGTGAATTGGTTGTTAATCTTGTCCACAGGTTGACTTGTAGCTTCAGCTATGGATGTAGAGCTGGGTATTGTGCTACAGACCTTTCAAGGCAATGAGGTGGTGTCCTAATATTGGCCCTTCTGATTAGCATGTAGTCAGGGTTAGAGCTGGATGTGTGGATAAAATTTTATAGGGTAAATTTTCAAAATATTTTAGCACATCTAAATCATAGTTAGCTGGATGTGATATCAAATAGATATTACAGACAGATTGCTTCCCTGGGTTTTGGGGTAGTGGTAGCAGGTTTTTTTCAGTTCTCAGGGTGTCGGAATCTTTGATTCTCTTTGGTTATTGTGTAACTGTGGATAGAAATTGCATGGAATGGAATTTTTGTTAGCAAGGCCTTGAATACCACATAGGTTTACAAAATGACAGTTTGGAGTACCTATTTGAATATTTCATTGCATATCAAAGCACAGGTTTTGCACCACTTGGAGATTCCCGTATCATTAAACAAAATAGCTCTAAGGAATCATGGAGCAACCTTCCTCCAAGTTCCTTAAAAAACCCAAAGCATCAGTTTAGTATTCAAGTTACATATTAAAACTTCCATGGCCTTCATCCTACAAACATTTGAGGATACCATTACATGGGGTTCCATGCATTTCATCTGATCTTCCATGACCAGGTTCCCCGATCAATATCTTTCAAGTTCCAGAGTTCTAAAATAAGATATTTTTTTTATAACTGTTTCAGTTTATGCATATTAACATAGAATTAAGTTCTTTCCGTATGCACCCCCATCTCCAAGTTGGGCTTTAAAGTATATACCTCATCTGAAGGCATATAGTATAAAAGAAGTAATTATCATACAGAAGTAATCTTGAGTTTTCAGTCGTTGCTTGACAAACTGTATAATGGTATTAACCGTTCAATAATGCTTTACAATCCTACTTAATGTATAAATAAATTGTTGTTTAATGTAAAATAAATTGTTTTAAATAATCTCAGCTGTGTACAAAATAATCCACAAAAATAGGTTTGCAGTTATTGATTAAGAGACAAGGTGAGAAAAAGCAATTTTTGCTGCATTGGCACTGGATTCTGTGTCAGCAGTTAAAATGTAAAGAGGTAACTATGTAGTAAGCCATTAGATACTATTCATCTGTTTTCTTATACCAACTATGATAGTGTATGATATTTCTAAGTATCAGAGTTTTGTGTAAAGGACGAGACTGTACCTCTATTTAGAGAAAGAGTAGAAATTCTTTTTGAGGATGAATGATGTATAGCTTGTCAATTGTAGTAGAAGAAAGCTTTTTACATAAGATTCCTTGCTTTGGATGAATATAAGAGCTGGAAGGTAAAACGAGTACTCCCCAGGTACCAAGTATCTCTTTGTCCTATTTGAAAGAATATAGTCCACAGGTTTCCTAGTATTTTTAGCTGGTGATAAAAGGATACCACACATACTTCTCAGACTATAAATTATACAATATGACAGCCAAAACATTGGGGGAGTATGGTTGTGCAAATGTGTAAAAAAGCGCCATGTACATTTGTTGTTAAGTACAACTGCTGCAAGGTAACATTCCTCGTGCCATGCCCCTTGCTGTTCGCTGTTGCGCCCTAACATTCTCTTTTTCCAACAGACGCTACCCACTTTAGGAGGTTTGCTCCCTGAGGTGCGTAACAGGAGGCATCCATGTACGCACGAGTACTAACGGATCATGATATTGTACATTCTTCTTGCTATAAAAGTGCATTTTGGGGCTGAGCTAAAAATCTAGACATGGTATTCTGTGTTGTCATTTGAAAGGCCCTGTCTTATTTATCAAGTCTTTTTTCTTATTTGGATGAATAAGGGGTAGATACAATTGAATAATTCTTATCTGACAGTGATCTCTCTGGAGCAATACTGAATGGTAGAAGCTCCAGTTAATGGATATTGGCTTCAAAGTGGGAGTTCAAGGGGAGAAAAGAAGGCATGAGAGGTGCAAAAATGGGTGGAAAAAATTTGTTATGGTAAGTACTATTTTGAAAGGTATGTGCTCTGGCACATACCAAAAGAACAGAAAAGCTTGATTCTTTGAGCCATCAAAATGTACAATAGCTTTTAAAATGCTGTATTCAGTATCTCTATCAGCCTCATGCATGTCCACTAAACAAAATGGTTCACAGTTACATTTATCATTTTGTATGCTTTAATTAACAAGATATTAAATACAGCACAGCTGTTGTAGAAACATTTCTTACCTTGAAAAATAAATTTTTGCATTCTGTAAAACCATTTGTTCAATGCATGTCAAATTTGTCTTAACATTGCTAGAACTTGTAGACTATTACCCACAGGTGATTTTGTTAAACTGTTGTTATCTCATAAAAAATGAGACTGTTTAGTTTCTGACACTCTTGGAATGCTTTGTAGTGTTATAGTTCCTGAAAGTAAGTTATTTAAACAGTCACATATGACTGGATTAGAAAGCCACTTTTCTATTTCATATATAAAACAAAGTTAGCTGTGCGAGAATATTTAAAAGAGGTTTTTTAAATAAAATACTAAGTCTTTCTGTGCTCCATTAATAGATTTATTCAGTAGAATTAAGATAAACATTATTATATTACATTATACAAGCTGTAAGTCAGATCCTCAATAATATGAAATGTATCTAAAAATTATAGGATATATAACTCCAGGAAATCTAGACTCTCCTATCAGCTTCTTCAGAAATGTTTCAGAGGGCACTACTAGTACATGTGGTGACATGTATTGTGGTGTCATACACATATAAGCCAGGTAATATGAAATACTTTATTTGTACTTTCTTCAAGAAAATTGAAGGAAACAGACCTTCAATGATAATGAGGTCAAGTATCCATATTTGATTTTTTTTTTTAATAACACTCTAGACAGTTCTCTATGGTGAATATAGTTTTGTCCTCATATTGTGTAAGGTGTATGGCCTAATCTTGTGTAGTCACTGCTTAGGAGAAGCTGTCTCTGTGAATCAAGAAACTGTTTTGCTTATGGGACAGGTAATATAAATTGTAGAGGAATGTTGCTGATGTAGCAGTCATAGGGCCAGAGCCAGCTGAGGGTATTTGCTGCTATCTGCATCATGCTGGAACAAAAAGAATATCCAAAACTTTGCTTCAGGTAATTGTTACCACATTTTGTTTGTGCACGATTGATAACAGCAGCTTTGGGCACCGTGGTAAGCATCCTTTTTGTAAAGACAGTTCTTAGCGGTGTATACTTTTCCTCTAATTAATAGCATGATATATGCAAGAAGATTTTTAGTGCCACGATTTATAAGTAGGCCTCTTGAACAGTGTCTTTTTAACGTCTCTGAATGCACACACTCAATGTGCTGGATCTGTTCCTTTCTGCTACATTTTTCTTTGAAGTGTCACAAATATGTTGTTTAGCCTAAAATTTTTCTCGACTTCTGAAAATTTGCTCTCCCTCTCTGATTTTTGTTAGAGATCGCTGTTTTTTACTAGCTGTGTGACTGCATTACTGACATCTGATTTGATTTTTCCCCCCCCCCCCCAAATGATGCAGTATCCAAGAGCCAGGTTTGGCTGTAATATAAAATCCTGTTTGACACGGTATGCTTACTTGTTATGGAATGTAGTGACTTTTAAGGGTAGTTATTTGTAAAGTTGTTTAAAACCCCAAAGCTGCTATTTACATATGTAATGAAATATGAAGGTTCCTTCATGCTGAAGTTTCTTCCTCTCTCTGCTTGGCACTAACCAATAAATACTTTTGTGCATCAATGTTTTGTGTTAGTTCACAAATGTTATTCCATTTGGATGCCTCATCCTAGTTCTAGTTTGTAAAAAATCGCCAAACAAATAAGCACAGAGTTGGTGATTTCTTAGGCACTGATATGGACAGTGGTTGTGTTTTGAAGGTTTGGGCTGAGATGAATAGCTGCAATTGCTTTTACTGTTTTCAATTTAAAGCAATGATACTGTAGCCTAGACTCTTGGACCTTTTCTTGAACTGATCAAGTTACTCAAAGCATCTAAGAGCTCAGTTAACTAACCTTTTAGGAATTTCACTGCATATGGGAAATAGCATAGACCCCCCTGGTTTTTTCCCATTTTGTAGGTTTGTCTGTCCTTTTATAGGAAATGTGATCAGATTGCCACAGTTCCCCAAAGCACTTGGCTGCCTGAAGCAGCCTGGGATGACTTGGACCACTACTTGCATCAGGACTAGACTGAGGCTGTGTCAGTCTTCAAATTTAAGGAAACCAAAGACGGTCTAAAAACAGGGGTGGACCACATCTGTGTTACAGTAATACTAGGAAGGCGCTGTATTAAGCTGGGAGTTATTCCCTTCCTGCCAGAGAATCTGTGTCAAATTTCTTACCAGTTTAAACTGCTCCACAAAGAGTGGCATGGATTAATTGCTAGTGCAATCCCTAAGGCTTTATCAGAGGTACCACAGAGATGGATTTGGCCTGGTATGGAACGTAAATGGTAACATTTAATGAACTGCTTACTGAGTGCAGTTGCAGGGGGTGCGACAGTGTCCTTCATGCTCCTTTCTAGTGCAGCAGCTTTGTGCCAGCCCATTCCCTTGACTAGTTTAAAGCCTCCTTGCACTCGTGAAGTGAGGAAAGTGACTGGGGTACAGTTGGGATTGGGGACGCTGATTCTATTTGATAAACATCTGCTGTCTTATTTTATGGTGCATTTTTGGACAACCTAAAAGGACATGCTGGGTGCAGTTTATAAATAGGATAAATGGGATACAAAGAGCAAGGACTATTTTTTTTTTCTTTATTCAGAGTTCTCTGAAATGACCTGACAATGGTTGAAAATATGATTACAGCAACATACTTCTGAGCTGCTTCTTTCAAATAACCGTCTGATTATGCTGTGTACCAGCATCAAAAGGTGCCCAATGGCTTAGAATCTGATGTAGATTCTGGTTTCTTTCTGATACAAAATACATATTTTATAAAAATCCACTCAGTCAATTGATTACGGTGCATTTAAAACAGGCATATTTTGCCAAAGTGGTAAAGTACTTTTGAAGCATCCAACCTTTGCTAGCAGTTAGGATGAAATTTCAATAAATTACTGATCTCCTATCAATGTGCTTATCAAACAGCCAAGTATTTTGTGTGATTGGCTTTCAAGTTTCAGAATGCCATCCTGGCGATGTCAGATTATTTTTTCACATCATTGCATTAATTTGTGTTGTGACTGCACACTTTTCATCCATCTATTGCCTAGTCACTGTGGAATGTCCAGGCGCATAGATAGATGTTATGTGAAGTGGCCAGGCATTGTGTAATAACTTGACTGAGATCTCATTTTCATTAAAGCAGAATCTGACATTACTCTCTAGTCAAAAAAAAACCCAACTTTGTGGAGGCACAGTCTCAGTTACAGTTGTATAGCACTATATGATGTCTTAAAATGTTCCATTTTCTCCTTTTCTCTTCTTTTTTCAAGGAAAGACAGGCAACAGTGAAAAAAGAAAAGAGTTGCCCACAGCAAATGAACAAACTAGGAGAAAGGAACAAAATGCAAAGAGCAAATTCCGTCACCGTAGACGGACAAGGTCTTCAGGTGTGATTATTGTTATTTTAATTTTAAGGAGATACTTCTAGGTGTATAAAGATAGTAATAGAGTAAGCAATCTCTAAAGTGAAATATTTCCTTATACATTCACTCTTCTAATATTTCACGTTTACACATTTAAAAATATAATCATAACATAAATTCCTCCATCCATACAGGAATCCTGCAGTGCAAATCTGCTTCTCGTGATTGGTAGGATTTTCTAAGACATTAAGAGGGAGGGAAAATTAGCTCTAAAACACTCATACTGTGGGGTGAAGCGGAACTTGATTGTTTTAGTATCTGTCACGCAGCATTGTGTTAAATTACTTTATAAATCTATGTCTCAATAACTGTTCACTATTTTCATTTGGACCTGTTAATTAATAGATGAATGGAGTAAACTTCAACTATCTTATTTGTCCCGGTATTTCCAAGTAGAGTATTTGGCACATCAAAATTAAGAGTGGAAAGAAGCAAGGTGGTTTTAGTAATAGTGATATCTAAAATAAAAATGGAATTTTTTTCTACTTGAAAGCAAAACCTGTGCGTGATGAGCTAATGTTATTTTAGGGAGGTTACTTAGAGGCATGCCAGAAGTTCTGCCTGAACTGCTTGACTTCTTTTCCTTGGGAATAAGTAGTTTCGAGTAGAGTCAATGTTCTCATACATGATGCTGCTTCTGTATTTCCTCAGGACTTAAATGATCATCTTGATAACAATGTGATAATAATTTGATATACATAGTTACCTGTTCTCTGTATCTTCTGACATGTTGCAACTGAGGTTCACTAAAATGTAAAAGATTCCATTACCATATAT
The DNA here is from genome assembly GCF_949628215.1 of Phalacrocorax aristotelis. Taxonomy (NCBI): domain Eukaryota; kingdom Metazoa; phylum Chordata; class Aves; order Suliformes; family Phalacrocoracidae; genus Phalacrocorax; species Phalacrocorax aristotelis. Next base: position 32,082,491 of record NC_134277.1, on the reverse strand, counting down.
CAAATGCTGTGTACCTCATAATGATTTCATAATTTGCTTATAATACTGTGGTCTTTGGGTTTCTCTGTCGGATCAAATTGGTGTGGAGTAACAGGAATCCATCTTAGCACCAACTATTAAATCCTTTGTTCGTATCAATAATGGTAACCTGATCATTGTGAAGGCTGAGTGGATCTCAAAGGATACCATAATGAAAGGCTGAGATTAGTGAGACTCTTAGGTTTTTTCCACTCACAGATTGTATAATTTTGGAACTATTTCCACAAAGATGTAAGATTCCAAAAATATAACCAGTAATTAATGTTAGTATTTTGCCTAAAGATGGTCTGGAGCAAAAAATTTCTGTAGCTGATCAAAGTATACTACTCTAATTCTCCTGTATCTGGCCAAAATGTGCTACTGTAATTTTAATACTCTAATTTTGCTTGCATGGTCTCAATTTAACATGATCTTTAGTGATTTCAAAGAACAAGAAAAGGCTTTTTGTGACTTTTTGGAAGCCTTTTTATTCAGAAAACTTGATTGTGATGTTAATTGCATTTGTTCATGATTTAAGTTCCCAAGATAACAAATCAAAGATGCCCAGCAAATCTTCTCACTACTCCTGTGAGACCTGTTTTTGATATGGAAGAAGCTATATATAATTGGTCCACCACTTTTTAAAAAAAAAAAACTTTTTTTTTGTTTATTTAATTTATTTAAAGTCACTTGTCCAATAATTTTGTGGAGTTTGCTTTAAAACCTGCTAGACTAAGGCTTGCAAATTTTCACCAATTTAGTCTAAATCTTTACTTGCATTGTTTATTATATGGAAAGATCTACGTTACCTAGAAACGTAATTTGGAAAATCCTAAGAAATTAATTGAGAGAGACTTTATTTTGGAGTTGAGTGAAATACAAGCTGGCTATTAGATTTTTTTTGATGGTCATAAACCTTCGACTTGTAATAATATGGTTAAGTTTTGAAATAAAAGATTTAAAATAGAAATAAGTTAATCATTTAGCTTTTGTTGAGAAAAGTATCAAGACCAAACATTCCTTCCATCAGACAGCAGTGAGCGCATAACTTAGTGGCAGTGGAGATCTGCACGACTTAAAGACAATTAATCATAGTTAAGCACATTCATCTTACTTCTTTCTAGCTAACCAGCATAATGATCAGGATTATTATTTCTAATTAGAGGAAGTAATAGATCATGTATAACCTTAGGATGAGTCTCATTAATTAACCTGCGTCCTGAGGGATTTCAGTAGGTAGTCCATCTCTGTCACAATGAACACCATTGGTTTACACTTAGTTCACAGGAACAAACATCATGGGAATTGGCTAAATAACTAAAATTGATTAAAACAGTAGATAAAAATTAAATATATGACAAACTTGACTATATCCTGCAATTTGATATATGTTTCAACATACAGCACTTTACCATAGCAATATACTCTGACAGAATGTGATGCTGGGTTGGTTTTATGCTAGGTTTAATTCCACCCAGAGTTTTTCTCTATTTCTTGTATATATTGGAACAGATTTGGATCCATTGTTTGTAAAGTTATGAATAGAGTTGACACAGTAGTGCCTAACACTTGCTACTAGAAGCAAAGTGCTTTTATGCCTATAGGATTATATGCCTATGTCTATGGGATGCCTGTATGACTCCTTAGCTGTCATGTTGCTCAGGTTCTGCCTTAAATTACATTTTATGAAATCTTCAGCTGAAAAGATTTTGTTATTTCAGGAATTATGAATAAGGATTTGGAGCAGGAGCTTTCAATGTATCATTTTGAAACACAGACAGTCTAAGCTTCACCTCTGAAGTTGTTAGTGCATGACTTTGGAGATGTTGACTTTGAACTCATAATATGCTTTTAAACATTCTAGAATTGATATATGTGTAAGAGTGATAATTTTTAATATGAATAGTCTAGCTTTATGGTTTAAAACCAGATATTAGAGATCATCTCATGTAATTTTTTTATGTTCTTAGTAGTCTATGGAGCAAAGGCAGTGAACACGCTTAAAGTATCTGAAAGTACAGACCAACACTTACTTTGAAGGAAGGTGTTAGTTTGCAAAGCTGCACATTAATGTGAACATGTAAAACTTTCCATGCACAAAAGAATTAGAAAACATGGCAGGAGTAATTGTTTCCCTCAGTTCCCTTGTGCCCTTCCTCTCCATTCTTTTCCTCAGGCTTGTACTTATTCTACTTGTTTTCTCCTCTACTTTTTAAGTTTTCCAGCTTTCTAAGGTGTTTAAAGGAACTCATTACATTTGTTAATTTGTTGATTTCATATCATATAAAATATGGAAGATTTAAAAATTATTCCATGAAGTTTAAAATTTCATATAGCTATATTTGACCTTTATAGTATAGTGTAATTTCTCACTACAAAATAGTTTCTTCATAGCTTTTTCTGTAGGAAATTACTATCAGAATCAGTCATGCATTTCTTGCATTTAAAGTTTTCTTCTCTATTGATGGATGTAACCTATATATATCAATATTTCAATGGAATTATAGGTTAAAATGGCATCACAGCTGTAAGACAGACAGCTAGCGTTTAAAAAAAAAAAAAGTCACTTCCAGTTTGTGGCAAATTAATGAAGTGAGGATTATTGCAAAGTATGGAATTGCTTCCAGCTGGATTACATAGCATAACATAGAGTTTGCATTAAGCTTTTTGTTTTCTGTCTACTATAGGAAAAAATGAATGCAACACACAGCATTAATGAGTGGCTGTGTTATTCCCTTCTTTTAGATCACTCCAGTTCCAGGCACTCATCCACTTTTAGTTTTTGTCAATCCTAAAAGTGGTGGGAAACAAGGAGAAAGGTAAGGTTTATTTTCTCTCTTTTTTTTTTTTCCTCTCTTGATCTCAGTGATATGTTTAAAAATGAACGTTAGAAGTCTGTATATGAAAAGAAATCCAACATTTTATACTGTTATGTCTCACATTTGAACACCCCATTTTCCTATTTAGAAGACACACACACTAGCATATAGTTACAAATTCTGAAGTTAAATACTTCAGAATTATGGAGTTATTTCTATACAACAGTTTCATTTTAGATCAGAAAAAGTAGCTATATTTTGCATTGCAGTTTTGAAGTTATAACAGTTTTCTTTTAATCTCTGTAATAATTATGCAGATGGGACAATAATTGAAATCAGAAACAGTATTTCATTTTCAAATCTATGACTAGCCTTTCAAAGATTTAGTGAGTAGACTCACCAGCCTCTCCATAAGATTTCCTACAGTGAATAAACCTTTTGATTTCTGTTGAGAGGAAGCATTCTAACAATCCAGTTAAAGTCCAATAACACAAACTTTAAAGACATGCTTTATTTTTTATATGTCATTAATTGTATTGACTTAAATGCAAACTGCCTAACTTTATGTTTAAATGTTAGTGTATCAGAGGCATGATAAAACAGGTAAAGAGCATTCTTCTCCTACTTTGTCCATCAAACTCAGGCAGAAATGCTGAATTAGCTACCCCTTAGCAGATTTTTCAGAGTGTACTTCTGAACACAAGCCCTAACAATATAGCCATTTTTTATAATCTTACAAATCCCTAAATTTTTGTAGCCTAGCTTACAACATCAGTGCTGTAATTTATCCTTCAGGTCTTGAAACAGATTACAGTCTTTTGGCCAAGATCAGGCTGAAGATGACACCTGTGGATACTGGGTGATGGGGGTACCCAAAAGCACAAAAGGAGGGATCCAGTGTGTTTCTAAAGCTTGGAATCAAGCAAGTAAACTGCAAGTGGGTCAGCTTTCCCTACCTCTTCCCCACTGTCTCCATTAGATCACTTCTTTCAAACAGTGTTCCTTAAAGTAAACGGACAGAAGGGACAAAATCCTGCGGAGTAGGTGTTAGGGGAATTCTCAGAGCTGAAGAACATTTAACCAAAACGGTGCTTGAAGACCAGAGAGAACAGGTTATCGTTTAGGAGCTGTTTATATAATCCTTGGACTGGTATACCTAGATAACAGCAATGCCAACAATGCTAGTTGTGTCAAAGGCAGTTAATGATCTAAAAGATTAATTCTAAACAGTTTCAGGAACATGCCTTTGCAATCGCAACAAAACAGTATGAGCCTCTTGACCATCCATGTTTCAGACACAGTAGTAATGTGAGGTAGCCCTGGTCTTCAGCATTGTAGAAGGTAATGCACTAGCACTCAGCTTGACTTTTTTATAGTACAGATATAAAGTGAGTAGATCAGGGATCCAGTCTGGAATTATGTAGGTGAGAGGCAGGTTAGAGAGCTGTACCTACATACTAATTATAACCTAGACACGATTTAATGGAATGCTGTTTCACAGCTTTCAGCTCCCAGCTCATAACTGGTCTCGTGTTGCAGTCTGAATGGGCTTTAATGCACAAGGGATGCCATTTAATGTTAGATATTCTCCAGAGTAAAAGCAAGTGTAAAACCTGTTCCCCTTCCCAAGCTCCTATTCCCATTCATGCATTGCAGTCTGACACTTCTCAGTTTATGTTAATGTAACTGTTACTGAGGCCAAGCAGATCACAGGAATGATTTGAATGTAAAAAATGAATGCCTTATATACGCTTCATTCACTAACACTGTTACCTACAAGCGTCATTACACAATAAAGTGTATAGCATGAGGACATCCAATAGCAGCTGAGTATAGTGAAGCAGGAGAACGTCTTAAATGGGCTTTGATGCCACACAAAAGAAAATGTTAAATCGCATACTAATGTGTCACAGTTGCACTCAATATTTCTGTGTTAGGAGGAGCATGTCAAAAGGTCAACTGCATAGTCATGTAGACATTTCTCAAGTCATTGACCGGCAGGAGATAATATCTTGTGGTAAGATATAAAACTAGGTTCAAAAAGGTTAAAAAAAGGAGTACACTTCCACATGTGGGCTGTTTCATGAGAAGGGATTTGCTCTCTGTCTTTTAGGTGTTAATGTTTCATATCAATACCAGTAACATAATAAAATTGTAAAATATGGATATTAAGAGTGCATATTGCCTTGAAGATTTAATCTACGGGATGAAAACATTTTCAAAGAACAATAATATTTCAATTTTTTACTTTTCCTGGTTTTTATCTGGCTGCTCTGCAGATAGTAACCAGAAATAGAGGAATTCCATATTCCCCCTACCCCGCTCCAATTTTGTGGCAGTTATATGCTGTGAAAAGTAAAATAACAGAACATTTGAAGACATAAATAGCTTTGTAAAATGCACAGTTATGGTGATTCAAGTCAGGCTTTTTGATTTTAGCGATTTTGTAATCCGGTCAGGTATCGAGAGGCAGGAGTAAAGGATAAGCTGTAACAAAAGCATGATTTCCACAGCAGTGAGGGGAGAAAAGACCCTGAAGCACAACCTACTAATTTTTGTAGATGAGAATTTCATTATCTTGACTCATTCAAATTAAAGTGATCTTTTTCTGAAAGCTATTCTTCAGTCTTTACTTAGGATTTTTGGTATTTGAGAGATCGAGATCATGGTGAATGAAGTTATGATTTCTAATTGACTTTCATTGAATGCAGAAAGGTTATTGCAGGTACTGTGAAGACTCCAGTGTCCCCACCGTTCCCCGTGTGAGATTTTATGCCTTGCCATATGGTAACCCAGCCCATTTCATTGCCCTTAGACTTGGAGAGAATGTACGCATCCATCTGACAACCAGTTGAATAAATGCACTGCCCCAATAATACTCTGTCATTTCCTTTTGTATTTTGCAATTTTTTTTCAAATCCCTCAAATGTGAAGGAAAAGAACTGAGGATCACTTTAAGGTAAAAAAAGTTAGGTGCTTTAGTTTTGGTTTTTGATTGTTGGAATAGAGGGGTGGTGGGAAACAAATGGATATGTAGAAAAGAAGTGCACTCAGAACGCAAAAATGCTTTCTCTATGTCCATATCTAATTACCTTATTGATACATTTTTAAACTTCCATTCTGTTAGAAAGCCAGAGTTTTGCAAAATGTATAGTGATAAATGTCACGCTCTTCTTGAATAGATTTCTCTTCTAAAAACCAATGCTGTGACTTTCAGATATAATTGCAAAATAAAGGAGTATGAAAATAACCCAGTTACACTTTCTTCTCAGTGGAGAGATTAATACTTACTGCCCATCACCTGAAACATAAATGCAGTTACAGTTATGTGGACTTAAATGATTTAGTCCAATGGAGAATACATATGTTTATAATAAAATAGAACAAAAATATAATTTGATGTTTATTAAGAGGAAAGTAGCAGATAAGAATTGAAGTTGATGAGTTTAAGCCTTTCACACACCAAAAATGTATTTTAATTAAGAATGGGATTGGATAGAAGTTCAGAAAACCCAATTAGGTGTCTTCCTCAGGCTTTAGCACGTTGTAGCATGTTTTCAGTGACTGTGCATAAAATGGACAGGTGCATTAATTTAATCAGAAAAAAAATTGCAGTACATCCATTTCATCCTAAAGCTCACAGATCTGTATGTCGGTCTTAGAGATCTGACTAATCAAGACAACAGTTTTCAATAATCTGTGAATAGCATGTATATATTTAGTACATCATTGACAAAACAGTTTCTTTCAACAGAAAGAATACACAACAGGCATGTTGTGCTTTTAAAGACTGTTATTTTTAAGGGTAATGCTTCTCACATAGGAGTTGTCCTAAATGATGTTGCTGTTTTGCCATACTCATTACTTTATTTCCACTTCCCCATTTTCCAATTTATTTGCCTGACCAGCAGGTGAGTTAAACAATTGTTTCCTTGACAAATGTGCGGTTGGATGCACTGGAGATCAGCTTCCGTACACTGACGTTTCCTGCTGACTCCACGTTCAGTGTCTGTGCAGTACAGGTTGATGATATATTTGACCTTTGTTGTTTTCAAGTAACCTTGGTTCAGAGCAGCTCTTCCCTCCTACCTTCTGATTAATCTGGCCTTCTAAGCTTTCATTTAGTACTAAGACAAAATGTTGAAGCAGTTTCAAATGATCTTTTTCAAATGTTGTATGTCTAGGAGAGAAGATCATTAGCATGCTTTTACTTTTGGGGAGGAGTCCTTGGCTGCTTTCTTCTCAGGGTTAGGTTAAGCATATACTGACCACATCTTGAATAGTCACCTCCCAGATGACTGAAGATGCATCCTCCAGTTGGCACAAGGGACTTCTATGACCAACTTCTTCCCCAGTGTAGTCAACTTTACTGCCAGTTTTGAATTGCCAATGGGTTTCCGTCAGTCTTTATTTTATCTCTCTAAAGTAATGATCTTATGCTTTCAGAAAGCAGCTCAGTCTAACTCAGACCAAGGCGCACTCATGAGTATTTTCTTCATCAGCAGACCTGTTTAAAGATGATCCCAGCCCTCTTGGCCACTCTTGCTGTAATTTCCTTCCTCCTCAGTTACGCTAGTGTGGCAATTTTGATGTTCATATGAGATCACAGCCATGATTTAAGTGAGGGATAAAAAATGACAATGGAGAAACTTTTCGGAGAATTTGTATTTTAAATTGAATCTGTTTAGTTTTCCAGCGCGCAGAATAACCCCACAGTTACAGAAGCACAACTGTTTGTTGATACACTGTGTCATGGAGTAAGAACCAGCTGGAGGCAGTGGGGACAAGAGATAGCTTCATGAACTGCCTTTGTTCATTAAATAGCACTTTATGACAAAAAAGCTGTCTTTTGAGGCATTACCCACTATACTGCTTCATGGCTTTGTCTGCACAAATCTCCAGTCACAAGGAAACCATGTCCAATTCCTTACTTAAATGCAGAAGCTGTGTGTTGAGACATGTCAGTATCAATAGGCTATTTGGTACTGTAGGTATTAAACTGGAAGACTAAATTACTGTCCATTGCCTTGTTTTGAGTGTCTCACGCCGTTGGGTCTAGTTACAGTTCAGTGTGAAGGCAAACATTTATAAACAGCTTCTTCCTCTTTTTTGGAGAATGTATAAATGGAAGTGAACCATCTAGTTATGAATTCTACCCAAGCTAGCATACATAAACATGTTAGAATAACTGAAAGCATGTGTCATTTGCAGTGAGTCATTATAGAGTGATTATCTGGTATTGATGTTCAACTAGTACCTATGAAAGGCATGCAGTGAATCAAGTAGGATTCAATGTAATCTTTTCGTTATTGTAGGTGGACTTTTGGGTTTTGGCTAGAGATACTTAGCTCCCTCTTTATTAAGAAGGCTTTTATAGCATTCCACTGATACCTGACAACAGTATTGTGAGTGTAGGAAATTAGTGTGTTTTGTAGCACCAAACTTTTAGACAAATCACTCTTAAGCCTTTGGGACTTTGTAACAATACATGACCACCTGTCAGCTACACAAATTAAATTAGCTGCACGTTTGATCAGGTTAAATCCTACATGTCACTGAGAAGCAACTTACACATACTAACTAGAAGATTAAAACCAGGATCCTTTTACATTGGTAAGATGCTGCAAATGAAATGGAAGTGTACTGTGTTGGTAAATTCACTATCAAATGACTGATTTAGTCATCATTGCAACCATTGACAATGATGTGTACATGCTTGCAAAGTGAAACCAGTCATTTCACATTGACTTTTTGGTCTCAGGAATGCATCAGGAATAGATTGTGTGAGTATAGTTGAATACAACGCTTTATGGAGAAGCTGATATCACTAAATAATTGAGAAGTTAAGAAAATGTTCCAATTTGGGAATTTTAGAGATAATTATAAATTCGCTTGATTTGGGTATTCTTACACCTTTGTCTTCCACCCAGCCTGATAAATTATGCATTACTATTAAGGGAAAAAAAAAATTCTCAGTGTGCATATAGATTGTGTCTAGACAGTTTTATTTTACTGAATTTGAAAACGTGGACATTTTAAGTTAAAATTCAGCTGTTATTATGGTTCTATTTTATTTAAGACAGTAAAAAGAGAGGAAGAGATATTTCAGTGGAAAAATAAATGCTTTCTTAAAAACGTTAAAATATTAATTAGCTTGAGGACATAAACATTAAAATTAAAAGCAAGGAACAGGGGTTTATAATTTAAACTGTTGTTATAGGTCCCAGGCATACATTTATTCAATCTGATCTCTGACTCTTTCCTGTACTTTCTTGTTTCTGTGTAAGAGTTGAAGCAGTTACCACATTGTAGTCAATGTAGGAAACTACATTTCTGATATTTGTAACGAAAAACAAAATGTTTGTTGAGCTTTTAGGACAAGTAACCTCAAATTGATAAAGTTTGAAATATTCTGCCATTTAAATAAATATTTTCTGGGGGTGGGATGGCAAATGGGGTCCCTTATGGGGTAGGACAACACTTTTCGTGCTGTATCAATAAATTGCTCTCTGTAATTCAGATAATTTTAAAATATGTGTAATTTAAGTAAAACAATGGTTTTAAATCTTTTTCATTTTCTTCCCATTCAAAAATAATCCAAAGGAGATGTAGTTGACAATAGATTTGCGTTCTCAGAATGTTGTTCAACTTATGGCGACATTCTTGGTGGGTGGCAAAGGCAATTTGCTTTTGCTATTAATTATACTTGTAATTTTGTGTTAGTAGTAAATTTCAGGAATAAATCTCTCCTTTACCATGGAGTTACTTTAATAGGAACCAATGTGCTTTTCCAAATGCTTTTTTTGTGTCCCCTTTTCTTGTGTCATTATACCCCCTTACCCTACTTTTTTTCAGTCTATATACAGCATTTAAATTGTAGATAGCTTGTAGCAGTTCCATCTCATTTTTATGCCCACAATACGCTGCATGTATGAATTATAATTGCTGTGTTCAAATATTTGATTTTTTGGTATAAATGAGAGCCTGCAATTCAAATATTTATAGTGTGTGTTAACTGCTCTAATTCTTTCATTGATAGCTTTTAAAAAATTACAAACATGTAAGTAAATATTTTGTCCTTCTCTCTTTTACCTCTTCAGAATTTATAGAAAATTTCAGTACCTTTTAAATCCTCGACAAGTTTATAGTCTTTCTGGAAATGGACCAATGCCAGGGTAAGTCACAGTTAATATTATTACCAGGAACTCATTTAATAAAATGCTACATAATCAAATGAACAGACTGAGGCACATATAGCATATTTTGAATGTATCAACACTGCAGACCTCTGAATGGCTGCAGAAATTTACAGGTACAATTTGTTCACATGTACAAATAAAACTACGTATCATATGTTTTACTGATAACCATGCAGTGCTCTGTAAGAACAGTGTGATAAATTCCATTCTATTTGCAGCTTTTACTGCTATATCAGCAACCGGAGTTCATATGGGGGATACTTTAGTTACAAATATCAAGCAGCCTCAAAGACTGACCTGCAGGACATACCTTTCTTTTACTTAAACATGTATGTGCACATACGTATGTGTCTCTGTAATATATATTGTGTACATATATATATTCTTATGCATGTCAGATACAGAATGTTGTTTGAAATTACAGTGGCTGCACACTCCTTATCAATTCCATAATCTTGGGAATGTAGCGGGCAGAAAATGACTGGACAGGCTAGATTATGCTGGCAGTGACTTTACGAGGACTGAAGTGTTATCTGAACCAGGTAGTGTTGCAGTCGCGTGCCTAACATGCTGGTTCCATAGTTCTTCCTAGTTCACATAGATAGGAGAATTGCAGTGTATCAGATACCAACTTTTGCCACCCAAAATTGTCTCCTTTTTAAGGAGTGGGTACTTTGGTAGAAGAAAACAGACTGACCAGCACTGAACATCTGGTCTGTGTATCATTGTGTATGTACTGGATGTTATTTAGTTACGTCACCAATACATGAAATTTTACACCACTGAGAAGAGATGCAGAAGGTTTTTAGGAGTAATATGTTCACTGGTGTGAAGTTTGTGCTCATTTGAATACCTTTTTTTGTTAATCTTGGGCTTTTTTGTTTGTTTAGCCTTTTTTTCTTTTAAGTTAAAGGAAAACAAGAAGGTGGAAATGTACATGGTTTGTGCCATGCAAAGTTGTATTTCAGTTGTCACAGAGATATTACTGGGAAGAGTATGGTCTGACAGTTTCTTCCAGTGCTGCTGGTTTTAAGGCAAAATGTACAGGTAGCTATTCTCCCACAAAACTGTTCTACATCAGCTGTCCATTCATTTATTGTGTTAGACTGGGATGTGTACAGCATTGATTAAAGTGAAAAGCGATTGGGCCCAATCCTTTTTGAAGTTAAGATTCTCAGTATATCTTGCACTACACTGTGGCTAATGTGCAACCTGCAGAACAGTAACCTGCTTAAAAAATGCAAATAATGACATGCATGGTTTCTTTCATGCCTGTAATTTTATCCTGTACCTGAATGCTAGGGCTGTTTTATTTCTCAAATGGTATTTGTTGTTTGTGTTTTGTTATGCTAGTCTTGACACATATGGAAAATTTAAGTAACCTGAGTCCAAAGAGTAAGTAGACTAGAAAAATTGCAGAAACTTATTTCAGGAACTTTTAAGAAATTTAAACTGAGACAAAGCCAGTAACCAATATTTTTTTTTCATATGGTATAATAGAAATGTCATACTAGGGAATGAGGTGGCAACTTTTAAAACAGCTGAAATATTTTTGTTCAAATTCATCTTATTTCATTGAAACTTTTTTTTTAAGATCAAACTAAAAAAAAACCAAACCCCATTTACCGACTGCATTTCTGTCTATAACCGACTTCAGGTTTTCATGTATCGGGATGTAAAGGAGGATGTATTTTAAGGCAGAAGCACAAGAGGGCAGTGTTAAGTTCAAACTGAAACCTTGCACTGTAGCTATTTAAACTTTGGTCTTTTGAACCAGGACAGTGTTTTTTAGAAAATATTTTCAATTTCTCTTCCTATTAGTAATCGAAATAGTTTACTTCAGAGTCACTTTGAAGAAATTTCTAATTAATTCTCAAACAGACACTGCATTTTATTAAGCTTGTTTTGGTATATTTTTTATTTATTCCACAGAAATGAATAATCCTAAATTTCCAGTTTATCTCCTGCCATCACTTTTTGCCCCTGGCAATACTATGTAGGCTGCATATAATTTGTCCCTTAAGCGAGCAGTTGAATAAACTCTATTTCACTTACCAGTCCTTGTTTCCCTTTCTGCAAGAGTTGCATTGCCTAATAAAACCTGCCCATCCATCCATCCGTCCACTTACTCATCCATCTCTATTATAATGTCAGTTATACTGGATTGTCAATCAAAATGTTACCTTTATTTAATATTGTCATATGTGTCTTTTAGATTGAAATGGAATGGAGTGGGAGATTGTACAGCGCAGAGAAAAACAAAAGCGTTTTCCTCATGTCAATTACTGTTATTGAGTGGAAAGAGATAACCATAATGTATATTTATTTTAAAGCATTTATAATTATTGTAATACATTTTAACTGAGTGTTATGAGTTTGGGTTTTTTTGAATACTGATTTCAAACACATTTACTCAACCTATTGAATGTTTATAATATTAGGGTAGTATTTGCATGGTTTCGGTAGAGCCAAACTGTCTGCTTTAACCCAGAAGTTAATGTTTAGTTTTTATTTCTGGTGGTATTTTTTGACGGGCTGCTGTCATCAACGAAGAAGATAAAATTCACAAGTTTTCTAACTCGAGTTCCAAACATCTGTGGCTAACATGAATTAATATTTCCAGTTCATTTCTGTCTAAAATCTAGGTGTCTCCTGTTTAGATAACAGGGAGAAAGACGAGAACTAGAAGACCAGTAAAATCCTAAATCTTAGGGGGACTGTCAAACAGCTGTATTTTTTTTTAAGAAGTAAACAGCTCGGTCACTAGGTCTTTCACTCTTCAGTGGGACAACCACGTTCTTTCACAGAAATATGTTGGAATATGGAGCTCCTTAGCAGACCTGAGCTGTAACAGGTTTAAAATAATCTTTGTTCAGAGGAAGAAAGGCCACTAATGGAGTCCTATATTTGAATTTCCTTAAAATCTGGAAATAATATATTCCATTTTCCCTTTCAGTCCTCTCCCTTAAAAAAAAAAAAAGAGCAGCAGCAGCAAAACCCCACACAAAACCCCTTCCCACCTTTCACAATATTGTGCTTTTTTTTTTTATAAATAAGGTGGCATGTAGTAGGTCAACAGAAAAATATTTTGAAGAAGTTGACAATTAATTTTAGTATTGCTGTCTGAATGTGCAATTACTCAAGTGCATGTGTCACCTACTTTCATAATAGATGGGGTGGTACTTGGAGAACTGCAGGGACAGCAACAAAGACGTTTGTAGCTTTTTAGCATGCCTAAGCTAAGGTTTTTGGAGCTGTTTATGTCAAGCCATATACAGAATCTATATAGAAATATGTACGTGATGCAAATAAATTACATGGCAGCCGACTCTCTGGCATTGATTCCTTTCCAACAACGGAAACTGACCTGCTGCGAGGCCTGAAAATCAAGGAGCTCTCAGCCAAAGGGCAACACTACACTTTAAACACTGGTATAATAATTAATGGTTTAGACATTCTTTATTTGGGAGTAGAGAGATATGGGTGAGCTGGAGAAGCCCTGTAAGCTCTGCAGCTGAACACAGGCATAAAAGGTACTCCACAGTTACAGCCTGCCACAGTTAACGAAGTGACGTGAAAATTGCCAGGCTGATACATTGTGTAATTTGTGCCTAGCACCTGTGTTTTTAGCCTTGAAAAGAGTTTCCCTGTTTGGTTGTTATATCTCTATAGGAGTCTTCTACTTCTGACAACAACTGTTATTGTGGATTTAATGAACTCGAAGAATCTGAAATTCAGTTATTGTTCACCTCACAGAGAGGTAAATAATAGCTGGATGAATAGCAGTGAAGCCACAGACCCACATGACTCTGTAGAGAGGTTATCATTTCACAAAGGCTTTGTCCCTCTGAAAAGGCTCCTGTTCCCTTAAGTCTTGTTATTTAAAATGTCTCATCTATGTTATTTTTATACTCTATAATAGAAATTGTATCCACAAAGTTGTATTTCTTTGTAACTCCCTTAAGCATTTAATTTGGAGAACATATATTTTTTAAATTCTATCCGCAAGTTTACCTCAAGAGGCCTTTTAAAATCTTAAAATCTGTCCACTTAAAAGACGACCAAGACAGCCAAACTGAATCCCTACAACTTACTCTGTAATTTAGTTGGGAATCTACAGCACCTGGGCCTTTATAACTTCACAAAGCAATAGGCCTATTTTGAAAATTACACTGTTTTCACTGTTTATTGGAATTGATTGCTAGAGTATTTCTTTGGTGTTGGACATTTGGAATATACAGAGTATTCTGGGAAGACACATACACCAAGAATATTTTTGGAAGATAATAACTGCATAGTTATTTTCTCCTGAACAAAACCTTGAACCTGGTCCTTATTTCTTCGGAAGAATTACATTTTTGCCAAAGAATGGCAAAGCAAGTCGTAGCAGGTTGGTTGTACTCTAATGATTAAAGTTACAGTTGTGCACCATATATCAAGAGTACTTAAAACTCAATAAGTCTTCACATGTGACACTTAAACCTTGGGTTTGAAGATGTATTTTAAACAGCTGTTTAACAGTATTTTTAGTTGTATGACAACTGTTGTGTTTGCTGCATACGTAGCACAATCTTTAAATATTGTAAATAACTCCGATTTCTACTCCTGTCTCAGTCTAGCCTTCCAAAGTTGTGAGCCAGATTCATTCACCTCTCTCTTAACCACTGTAATTGTTCAGTAGTGAGTTTGCCACACCCTTACCGCCTTTGTTTGATATGTATTTTAAAAGCCTCTGCCATGTCCTTTTGCCTGATTATTAGCTTGCTCTTCTCTCCTCACATTCTTGAACTGGTTTTCTTTTCTCCGTCACCCCAAAATAAGCTTTTGACTACCACAGTTAAGTTACTTCTGAACGTATGACACTCAGCATCTTTCCTCCACCCACTCACTACCCAGCATATATTGATTCACTTTTCCCACAAAAGGTTCTGTATTTCTTCTTCTGACTGGCATATTTCTGTCCCAGATCTGCAGGGCTCCTATCCATCTTGTGTTATGCAGATAAAGCAAATTTTGTTCTTGCTGGGATCATAGGTTTGGCACTATCATTATTGTTCAATATCTGTATCAGAATGATTTGGGGCCATCTACTGACTATCATGCTATACTGTAGAAATAGGTTGGTATATATCCTAAGTAATAGTTAAGGAAAACCTAAGTTTTGGCTGGACAGGGCTTTGAGCAACCTGATCTAGTGAAAAATATCCCTCCCCATGGCAGTGGGTTGGACTAGATGATTTTTAAAGGTACCTTCCAACCCAAACCATTCTGTGATTCTGTGTTATTCATGGTATTTTTGAGTGTGAAGTGTATCATGTGGACCAATGTTTTCAGTGCTGGGTAACCAACAGTAAAATGTCCCTTATATTTACGGAGTCCCTCAATATTCCATGTGATCACACACTGAAGGACTGGGATCGTATTTTTCTAAATGTGTCATCATGGTTTTTAGGAAGCCTGTGATTTTAAATTGGCAGCTACCTTTATCTTTAGAAAGAATGAACTGAAAACAGTATTTTCAGCCGCAGTATATGCATCTGCCAGTTAACTTCTGCACATTAAAATGCCATTCCAGGAAAGGAATATATTACCCCATGCAATGATAAACTGGATTTATTGAAACTGGTTTTATGGAGCAATTTACTTGAATTACTGTCTTATGAAGGCAAGGTAACTTCTTTGCTGGTGTTCATGAGATTGTCCCCTAGCACAAGGGGCATTGTAGGACAAAGTATAGAGATGTGATTTTAAGTTGTAATATCAACAGTGGAAGCTGATAGTGTCTGATCAAAATTGAGTCAAGCTTTCAGTACTGCATAAGACATAGGTGGAGAGGAGCAGGCATGAAGAGCCCTAGCATAGCTACTTCTTGATGTGAGAAGGAACAGAGAAATACAGAGAGAAGATGAGGGGGAAGGAGCAACAGGTAATAGAAACTTCCTGTAGCTGTGTTTTTAGGGAACTTAAACTGGGGGAAAGTAACTGTACAGGATGACTGTGCACATAAAAACGTAGCACACTTGCACTTAGATAGTTTTTTTGCTTTCTGATGCATTTTGGTTTTTAAATGGGACCATTAGGGTAATCAAGTTGTGCTAATACTGAGTTTCATGAATGTACTGCTAAATTAGGGTGGATATTCTTTGTCAAGCTCAGAGTAGGGTGTATTACTAAGCATGATTTGACATGACCATTAGGGGATAGCATCATCAACATGAAATCAGAATTGCCAAAGACGAGTAGCAGAGACTGAGAGGAAAAGATCCATTGCTGGAGTTTGAAAGCAATGCCAGGGATGAACGTTCGATCCTAACAACCAGCAAGAAAGAAGAGAGAACATCTAAGGGCTGGGTGAGTGTGGTATGGTACAGCTAGATATCACTCTCTACATCTACCTGAAAGGAGGTTGTAGAGAGGTGGGGGCGGTCTCTTCTCCCAAGTAATGAGTGATAAGATGTGAGCAAATGGCCTCGAGTTGCACCAGGGGAAGTTTAGATCGGATATTAGGAAATATGACTTCACTGAAAGGGTTGTCAGGGATTGGAAGAGGCTGCCCAGGGAAGTGGTTGAGTCACCATGCCTGGAGGTATTTAAAAGGTGTTTGGATGTGATGCTTAGGGACATAGTTTAGTGGTGAACTGGCAGTGTTAGGTTTACGGTTGTACTCGATGATCTTAGAGGTCTTTTCGAACCTAAATAATTCTCTGTGTGTATGAATGGTGTCATTACAGTATACAGAAAACTGTAACGGAGAGTTGTAATGAGGTTAAAGTATGTATGTTGTCCAGTTATGTGGCCAGCTCAGTTTGGCAGCCTAGAAGAGGAAAAACTGTGTTTAGTTTTCATTCATATACTTAAGTAAATAACCATTTGTCAGGGATTGTATTTGCTTTGTTTAGTAAAATGACAACAATATAGTCATTACAATAAAAGAGTAAACATTGCAACAATGCAATTGCTTTGTCTTTCAACTTGATACTTTCCTCTGGACAGTTAGCGTAAGAAGAATTAGTGGTGAGTTGAACATCTACATTAGTGAAATTGCTAGATTAAACCCAGAATTGTGAATTCATAAGTGGGCAGTTTCTAAGTTATAGGGTTCACCGGCAAGTGTGAGCTATCAATAAGATTGGTTCTTTGTCAACATAAATCTGTTAATGAAGTTTCAGCAGGCTCTAATTTGCTTTGAGCTGGTGATATTTAGGGTGAATGTTTGTTTCATTCACTTCCATTCACACATGGAGTAAGTTCCATTCCAATATGCAAATGTCATACTGGTTCACTTGTAATTATCAGACTGATAAGTTACAAATGCCATTCAAGAAAATTTTGACTATAATACTGTATTTGATTTTTGACACAGTTTATGAAAAAGAATCTAATGATTTTGCATATTTATTGGTTCAATATTATTGTCTCAATACCTTTAAGGCCAGCCTACTTTATTGCTGCAAATATAGAAGTTTTGAAACAGAGGTCGTAACAAGTAATTTTATGATTTACAGAGAAACTATGTTAATAATGCAGAGCTTCTGAAGTCCTCTATCTTGCAGCTGGTTACAATTTGATGGATTGGCAAAGTTCACATACTGTGTCTAGTAATATTGGCTGAGAAGCTATTAGACAAAAGTATTTGCAAATTTTACTGATCATCTATTCCTAAATTATTCTCCTTTTCCAAAAGCTGAATCCAAATTACTCAGGGATATCTGTAAAAGCAGCTCAGTAAAAACATGGCTTTAAGCCACGAGAGCTGAAGTAGCTCTAACGCCATTTAGAATGTTTAGGAGAAAATTTTTCTAATGTAGGCAGATACTAAGTTCTGTTCCCTTTTTTTGCACTTTGATCTTCTCTGCATGGAAAAATGTACCAAGTTAAATAGTATTTGCAATTTACTTTACATTTAGCTGATACTGAACCTGAGGTACCAGTATCAGTGGATTATTCTTTGCTTGGGCTATTGACAGTTTTAAATTTTGCTTCCACTGTGAGTGAAGACTGTCTGAATGATTTCACACAGTGCTGCTGTTCTGCCACCCTGTGTGGCTGAGCACCTGAAATCTGTGTAGTGCGCTGCGTCTGGTTATGAGAGAGTCATGTGCAAGTACCTAAATGGAAAGTGTTGCAACTTATATTTTAAAATAGTTTTACTGTGAGTGGGACAGGATTTCCTAAAACAATTCTATAAGAATAAGGGGTGTGTGTGTGTGTTTTCTGTGCATAAATTCATGATTCAACAGCAAAGTTAAGTCCTTTAGCACTGGTGTTTTATTCATAAATAGTTTCTCTGCATTCATATGGATTTGATGAGATGATTTTGAATAACTGAGCTGGAGTAGTATAGGTAGTTGAAACAGTTGCCATCTT
The DNA here is from genome assembly GCF_949628215.1 of Phalacrocorax aristotelis. Classification (NCBI taxonomy): domain Eukaryota; kingdom Metazoa; phylum Chordata; class Aves; order Suliformes; family Phalacrocoracidae; genus Phalacrocorax; species Phalacrocorax aristotelis. The sequence goes on along the minus strand of NC_134277.1, from coordinate 32,064,088 downwards.
TCAGGTTTAATTATTAAGTTTCTGCTGATAAATTAGTAATTGCCTATGTGCGTGATCCTTGTGCCTGGCAAAATAAAATAAAAATAGGCTGGTATCAAACAACTTCAGTGGCTTAAATTTATTTGTTTTACTTCCAGCAGATAGGAAACTGAATTAGGAAAGACTAAAACAGGCCAATTTACAAGGGCACTATCAAGATGAAGATATTTATTGATAGGTTTTCCAGCTCAGTCTTATGACTGAGTCCATTTACTATGTTAATTATTGACGCTGGAATAAGAACTATGTGTGCGCTTACGACATTTGTAGAATGTGAAAAATTGGGAGAAATTGTAAAAAAAGGGAAGCTGCATTTTAATGATACAAGAATTTGATCATCAGCCAAGAATTAGATGATCCTGTCAATTTTGATGATAGAAATGCAATCAACTACAGTAATCTCTTGTAATCCACATTTAGGGATTGGTTGTATTGACCTTTCTCAGTAGAAGGAAAAATGGTTCATTTTCCAGAATCCTATAACAATCCACACAGCAAAAATATCCTGCTGTTTTAAGGCCTTAGTATGCAGCCATTGCAGCCATACTTTTTCTTCTTCTTTTGTCTTCCTGTGGATTATTGTAGTTGTGGCTTTTCATCTGTTATTCTCAAATGTATCAGGAGTTTTGTTTGTCCTGTGGTAGGAGTTGTTAGTAGAAGTTCTGCTGATCTTTCTTTTTGCCTTTTTTGCCAGTGATTGAAGAATAGGTGTAACTTGGGTTACAGTCTGTATCAGCCTAATAATATTCTTCTGCACCATTCCAGCTCTGCTAACTTATGTTAAGTGATGTGGGAAGGCTTTTTACTATAATGTCTATAAAAACCACATCTGTATAAAAGAATATCTACCTATTCTCATACCCATAAACGAAAGGGGTATTTATTTTTGTGGCAATATTTTTCTTAATTGAAAAATAAACTGATGTGTTGTATGAAATGATTCTGTGTGAATTTTATAGTACAAGCTAATTTAATACCAATAAAGTACATGTTTTAAAGTTTCTGATTTACCTGGTTCTCATATCCTGTTTAATTTCTGTCAAGGTTATTGACAATTTCTGTAAAGCTTATTAATATAATGGACATTTGTCCTTTGTAATTAATGTCATATTTGTCATATTGTGCTATGTAATCATCTAAATAGTTAAAAAATAATTTTTTAAAAAGTAGAGATAAATTTTTTGGGGAAGAGACCCATTACTGTTTTATATTTTTAAGTTGTTTGGTGTTTATTATATAAGCCCAGAATTCTTGTACAATTTTAGAAATCAGTTCAAGGAAACTGGACTAAATTTTCTATTCTGGTCCTTTACCGTAGTCTGACAGTGCACAAAGCTTTTACGATGACTTCCATTTTTTTTTATTTCCACTTGAAACTGCTTCTACGAAGTTCTTCTCCAACAATTTTTTTTTTTAAACCCATATAAAAATGTTCTGTAGAGAAGATATAACAAGTGCTATTAAAACACCAATTGACTAAAGCTATCTTGATAAGCAATTCTTACACTTTACCTTAAGTTCTATTAAGAAATCCATCAGTCTTCCTTTACAATTATAACGCTTACTGAGTTTGAATGAAAGCTTATAAACAGAAAACCACGTTCCCTTCCCAACTTTTAATGTAGACTGCACATTCTAATTCAATGTATGATATTTATTTACCTATGTAATTATATAACTGTGTAATTTTATAAATTAATTTGATTTTATAAATATGTTTGTTCTAGTATGTTTTTATACACTATATATGCACATATACAATGTAAGGTATATTCTACTTCATGTATTTTATATATATATTTATATAATGTACGTATCATTTTTATATTTAAATTTATTTTTAAAAAATAATGTGCACCTAATGCTGTAGTTTGAAATTATTTGGAAAATTTTCTGTTTATTGATATAAAATGCTCCAGGGGAAATACGAGTGAAGCTGATTGAGACTTTTTTTTGACAATATGGTTTTGTCAGATTCTTCAATTCCCCACTTGCTTGGGAAGTTACACTTTTTTGATGAAGATTACATATGAAGTCAAAACAAAAAGAATGATAGCCATATGATGAGGATGCTAATTTATAAAAAGGGAGGTGGAGGTTTAGGTCTATGTCCTGCCTGTCTGGATGAATGCTAGCATAAACCCTGTACTTTTGGTGATAGGGTTGGTTGTTTTTTCCAGACTTTCTTTTTGACATCTGTTACATGTAGGTAGAAATGCTTAAATATTTTTAGAAGTTAGTACCCTGCCATCACCTCTGGGCTATAATTTGATTTTAGATTAATCTGAAATATGCTCAGTACTTGAAGCAACATAATTCAATCTGCTAACTTTCTACAAACCCAATACATTGGGTCAAAGTGGAAATGCTGGCGAGGAGAGGCATTTTTCTCTTTGCCAGGTCTTGTGAAGGGACAGAGATACACAGCTGTGGGCCAGGACGTATCTCAGTGCCCACTCTTACAGGGGTAGGAGGTGACTTTCCAGAAGATCTTTCAGCACATAGGCTTATTAGAAGATGTGTTCCCCAAGTGTACTCAGTCAGATTTGGCACGTGACATTTTGGATCAGAAGAGATCCTATAGCACTTGTCCTGCAGATGTGTGAAGTAGAATTTAAGAGGTGAGAAGGGCAGGGCAGGGATTAATATAGAATGTGTTATCATCCTTCAGACATTGTACTTGACACTTGAAATTGACTGAGCTCTTCTGAGCAGAGAAAATTGGAGGGAGTGGGACAACAATGTGATGGGCTGAATTCTCTGTAGCTTTGCTAACCTTGAAATTCTGATCTAAAACTAGTAGAACAAGAAGTTATCCAGTCATCTACATCTTAAATAGTATTTTTTGACCATTGTGCTCTCCATTTCCTTATCCCATGCTCTTTCTTTTACTCTGTAGTTTTTCATGTGCTCTTGATTTTATCAAGAGGCCTAAAAGACTTTTTAAAACTTCCTGGGGACAGGAACACCATTCTCTGTGCAGCATTAAAGTTTCATATGGAAAATAGCTTGAATTAAACACTTATAAGTCATTGTGTATATTTATTTGTATTTAGGAATTTGGGTAGAATGTACTAATTGTGCATTTATTAGGAGACTGCAAACTAGAAATCAGACCTGGTCATTAGCATATATAATATGCATTAAGATGTCTTTGACACTAATGAATACAATATACGTGAATGTACATACACGTACACGCGCACATATATATATAGTAATTCAGCAAAATCAGTGGAAGGTTATTGCCTAGTCACAATTTATGTGTAGAGACTAATTTCAGTATGTGCCAAAAGCTGTCCTGATAAGATGCTTTTTAAATTTTAAATATTGCAACTTATAATTGTTTTAATATATCCTGACTTTTCAGCATTATGGAACTTTGGTATTGAATGAAGTGGATAATGAGGTGGTGATACTGTCCACCACTCAATGGATATGGAAGCAGAAATAGCCAGGCAAATATTACCAAAGATATTTCACTTTTAAAATATGGTTTGTAGGATGATGGAATGGTTACATTCAATCTGATGCTTACTCATTTCTTATTAAACCATGGTGGAAAGTTGTTTGTATCAACCACAAAATGCTCAGCTTATTATCTGTTAGTGTACTATCAGAAATATGCTGTTTTCATATGCTTTTATAGTCAGTACCTTACACTTCCTCTGTCTTGAGAGACTACTTATCCATTTATAACTAGGTAAACAGAGAATGTTTTTCAACAAGAGTTTCAAACAAGATTTGAACCGAGACAAAGATTTGGATTAACCATCAGGTCCAAGCTATTTCTGGTATTAGTGTACCATAATAACCATGAATTAACAATTTAATATGAAAATTTTCAGATAATAAAACGTTGGATTGTATTTATCTAAAAAATGAATGCATGAGCAGAGTTGGTTATTAGTTCAAGTGTTCACTTGCCATTTACTATTAAATGAAATGTCTTAAGTCATAAAATGTTTGCATAATGCACAATGAATATATGATAATTAAATAGATGTTTTCATTACTGTCTTTAGGCTAAATTTTTTCCGAGATGTTCCTGAGTTCAGAGTACTAGCATGTGGTGGAGATGGAACAGTAGGCTGGATTTTGGATTGCATAGGTAATCAATAGCGTTTACATGGTTTTGCTTGACACGTTTTTTGTTTTAGTGCTCTTCCCTATATACCAAAGTATAGATACAGCTATTTCAAGCAAGATCTTGTTCATTGAAATCTTTGAAATTTATTAGTTTGGGACATGATTATTTTTAAGGATATTCAAATTGCAAAGGATATTCAAAATGCCTAGACAAGTCCAGTGTTTGTAGTTCTCTGGTTTTCCAGAAAGCAAGAAATTTAACTCAATCTATTTTAATTTCAGTTCAAAGTCTATTCCCAAAACTAAATCAAATCTAAGTTGTTTTTTTTAAGACAATATACCTTAGGTCATTTGCTTTTTCAGTTCCCAAATTTTCATCTATGCTCCATTATCCCATAATGGAGATAATAGGATAACAGTCCTTTGGAAAGGACTGTTCTGACAGCTGCGTGGATACCTTTGCAGCAAGGTATGTACATCATTTCAGTGTTGGAGTTCTTTCAGTCAGTTGGCCATAAAGTGCTCTGTACAAATCATTAGGAAGGCCCAGAAGTCAAGATACTACAGACTTAAAATCTCTCAAGGTTTATTAGGAGAATATCATCTCCCACACCACATAATCCTCTATTTGGCATTAGGGGAGCTACAGAGAAACAAATAGGAATGTCTGATGATAGTAATTAAGAAGGAGATGAAGAGAGGTCAAAAGAATCAACTGAAAGTTTGGATGAAGAGTGCTTAAAAGTGTCTGCTTTGTGGGAGGTGTGTACCAGAAAACTTAAAATTCAGTGAAAAGTAAAAATGATGTCATGGAGGAATGAATGACAGCAAAGGCATACGACTTGGTTTGAAGGAGGAAAAAAACACTTTTTGCAAATACAGGCTATTGATTGTAATTCTCTAATAGCTTTCGAAATCATAAACCAGTGTACATAAATAACAAGTGTATTGCCTAAACTTGGAAGGGGTGAAGTTTTGCAGCTGTTAATTGTGTCATCACTTTTTCCATGAGGTCTAAAATGCCATGCAGTTACTTTCTCTTTCAGTGGCATTATTTGAACAAAACCCTGCATTTTTTCTTTATAAAATACTATCTTCTGCAGCAAATTTTCTGGTACAGAACTAAGAAGTAATTTGGAGGATCCAGGATCCATTTGTTTCATAGGTACAGGAAATAGATATTTTGATGCTGTGTTTTAGCGAACAAAGCCCTTTGGCACAAGTAGTGCATATAAAGTTTAAGAGATGACCTGTTTTGAGAAACAGATACTTTCTAGTTGGATCTTTTCTTCCCTGATCTCCTGATATACAAAGAATCTTAGCTGAGAGCAAAGGAAGAAGAAAAAAAGAAAAAGAAAAACCACATAAGAAAGAAAGAAAAAGGAAAGCAACCAAACTTTTTTCTCCTCATTTTGAAATTTTTAATTTTTTTTAATTGTTCTATTAAATGTTAAATTCTCTTAAAGATTTGCAATACACTGATGTTGTGAATGCTAAGTCTTCCTAAAGAATTGAAGAGAAAAATTGATAAATAACAAGAAAGTCCTGCCACATCTATTGGATATGTAAATTCCTGCTGAGAATTGCTGATAATTGTGCATAATTCTATGAACAAAATAACTGATTGTTTAACTCTTCAAGTATAACTTTTAAATTAGACATGCTACTCATTCCAATTAAATGGGGAATTTGAAAAATTACATATTTGAAATATTATACTTGGGGGATACCTGCCCCGCTTCCAGCTTTCAGAAAGGCTGTCTTTCTTGGAAAGTGTTTTCCCTTTGGATTTTGAACAGAGATCCTTTGGCTTGAAATGCTGTAAAAGTACTGGTAAAGAGTTGAAAGACACTGTAAGTTCATACATTTCAAAATATTACTTATTAAATACAAAATATTGACTTAGAGAATTGATCAGATAGGTCAATGCTAATTTTGAATAGCAGGTTTAATTCGTGATGGGCAAACCCCTGGTCTTGGTTCCAGGGAGTTGTTGGTAATGGTGCTCATGTGTAGACATGAATCGAAGTGAATACACAGTTAAACACAAATTTAGTCACACAGATGAAAAAGTACAACATTCATCTCATCATTCATTCCCTTAACTATTACTGTTTTGCATTCGTAGCTGGGAATGGCAGAGCTGAGAGCAACAGAAAGCACAACATGTTCGGTCTTTGAAAGTTCTTGAGTATGATTGTCTATGAATGTTTATCACATCTATGGGTTACGGAAGTCCTTGTGATAACGGTTGAGCAATTTAGTATTAAGGATTGAATGTTGACTGGGAAAGGAGCTGCAGAATGGAGCGGCACGGTGAAATGCTGGTTGCTGAGCAGGCAGCACATTCTCGTATACAAAACATATATCACTGTCTTTCACTTAAACAAAACCTAACACAGTTACTCTATCAGTATCACACAATTAGACTTTCGGTGTTGTTGTTGTTCCTCAGTTATGTTTTTCCTTCTTTATTCACAGAGAAAGCAAACTTGATTAAGCATCCTCCAGTTGCTATCCTGCCTCTTGGGACTGGCAATGATTTAGCAAGGTGTCTGAGATGGGGAGGAGGTAAACACAAATTAAAATACAATGCATTATAAGGAAAACAATAACTTTTGCCTCAAAGTCTATTCTCAACATTTGGATTTTTTTTTTAATGACGTATGTAAGGATCCATTATCACCTTTCCTCTTTTTGGAGTTAGCTGTCTGTAAATGTTATATGAACGATTGTATAGATACTAGAGGTCATAATCACTCTTCATACCTTGTTTGTAGCTTCTGCTGACACCAAACAGGCTCTAAGGTGTAATAAGAATAGTATATAGCTATTCGGTTGGCTTTTTACCATCTGTATTGCAGTTATTTCTTTGATCAATACCTTATAAAGGGAGTATTCTTAAATGGATTTTAATTGGGGCTGTCCTGAAAGGGTTACTGAAAACAGCTAATAATGGTTTTGGAGTGGTTTCATCTTTTTTAATATTCATAAATATTAAATGAAAAATGTGTCTCAGCCTCAGACTAGTTCCTTTGATCCACTCCCCTTCTCTTCTCCTATCGAGATTCCAGACAATAAGTGCTGTGGTGCTATTTATCAGGAAATAAGAAGGCAAAGAATGCTGAAAGGAGAATATATGTAAAGCCAAACCTTTAATGCCCTTCACATCCTTTCCTGGTTGTTTGGAGCCTTAATCTCAGCTCCTCCAATAACTTATTTCCATTCATGATTTGCATTGCGGGATAACTTGAAGGAGACACATAGAAAAAAAAATCTTAGGCAAGACTCAGTCTGGTGAAAGCAAGTCAGTTTATGGGCTCGGCCAGTTATGTTTCAGGTCTCAGCTGGAACTTGGCTGCTTATTTGGAACCTCTCACCCTTTGTAGATACCTCTTTGTTCTTCTGTCTCATCATAGCAAGTTTCCTTTCCAAATGTCTGCCTTGTTACCAGGTAGTCTTTAGCAAATTCTCACTAGTTTCCATGCTATAGAACTTCTTTGTTAACCATAATGTTCTGTCAAATCATTTGAGGATCTCCTTTGTTGTCTCTGTCATGACTGGTGATTGTCTATTCACATAGTCTTAGGACAGGAAAGAATTAAAACCAACCCAAAACCCAATCAAATCAGCCTTGCTTCACCTTCTGAGCATTCATAGAATCGAGTCATAGAATAATTGAGGTTGGAAGGGGTCGCAGGAAGTTGCTAGTCCAATCTCCTGTTCTAAGCAGGGTCAGCTATGGGAGCACTTGATTGTATTAGTCAGGACCTGTCCTTCCAGTTACTTCTATTTATTTCCTTCTGTTTTAAGTGATTCTGTCTAGACTAAAGTAAAACAATATGGTATGAAAATATTCTGGCTTTCCTCATTCTTTGCCTAGTTGCTTTGTGGTAGACAATGTCAAAACACGGATTTTCTGGAACTTCCATAGAAGGGAAATGAGGCAGGGCTTCTGGAAACAAAATTGCTGGGGATTAGTCACAAGGATGCAGACAAATGGGATTGTGCATGCCATTTTTATGTGGTGGTTGGCAGTAACTAACAAAAACATACTATATAACCATAAAGAAATACATCAGTATTACATACAGCACACATATGTACTGTATGTTGTTTACACACTCCTGAGTATACACAAGTTTTCTACTGAGTATGCAGTGTAGTGAACTACTACTAGTAGTGAATTACATAAAGACATGCAAGTGCTTCTTGGCAAGGAAGATCTTTCTACAGAGCAGGATGAGGTTCATAAAGGACTTATTGAAAGATGGAAAAATATTAGTTCTGCTAATAAGTCATCGGTTATAGATTTCAAATTTTGGATTTGTTATGCTAAACTACATTGAAACAATCAATGAAAAATAGCAGAGAGCTTTTAACCTTTCAATCTCTTGTCAGACTTCAATCAGACAAATCTACTGTATGTCTTTTTTCCACAAATTCTGAAATCAAGGGAATTTAAATATTAAGCTTAATGTCACAGTAAGAACATTTTGCAAAGTATAACCCTAGGTTATACTAGTTTTGATAACTGCTATAATCATTTGGAAAATTCACAGGATTGGCAAGTTTTGAAGATCAAATTATTTTCTCCAGGATAAATCTGATGCCCAGTAAAATCTATGGAATTAATTTAAGTTTACATTAATTTAGCTGAGTGCAGAAATCAGCTTTTGTATTTGTACTCCTTTTAATGACAGGTGCTGGAAAATTGTCAATACTTCAAACACAGTCCTGTGTTTCAGGTCTTGTATGCATAGTTTCCTTTTTTTCAGTCATATAGAAAGAGAAAGAAAATGGAATGAAACTTTATTATATTTGATTAAATAATCACTTTTATGTTTTGCTAGGTTATGAAGGTGAGAATTTGATGAAGATCCTAAAAGACATTGAGAACAGCTCAGAGATTTTGCTGGACAGGTGGAAATTTGAAGTAATACCAAATGATAAAGATGAGAAAGGAGACCCAGTGCCTTACAACATCATCAATAACTACTTTTCTATTGGCGTGGTAAGACTTATGCTTATCCTTAAGTGATTTTCTGTTTTGAATAAATATTTGCATTGCATGTCTTCAGGAGAAGAATTGTTGGCTACAGATCATTTATAATGTTATTTTGCTAGTGAAATGAATACATAGATGACTGACAACAATTTACATAAATTTACTTCCGCACATTCAAACCAGAATTATTTTTCAGGACCTTCTACCTTCTCATCTCTAAAGAAGATATTTGTGTTGTTCCTAATGGTTTATGAGCAGCCACAGCACTAAATTTAGGTTGTCATTGTGAAGGTCCTATAAAAATATAAAGGAAAAGTAATCACTTAATAAGAACTCTAAGTAACCTTTTCCATTAGTATTCACATAATCAGAACTGTTTAAAAGAGCAGTGGCATTCTTTATTTCCTCAGAGCAGTTTAAAATAATAAAATAAAATAATATAAAACCCCCCACAAGTATCTCCTTGGTTCTGTCTTATGGGGATAGTCACAGTTAGAATGAATTTTGAGGAAAAGGGGTTTAAGAAGCTCTTTGTGTCCTAGGAACTGCATCTCCAGCTTGTGCTTCTCTATAGTTTCCCACTGTATCTGCTATCCACACTGTGTAGATGAGGGGAATTAGGCATGTCAAGTCTGACTCTTCAGCCTTTTGCTCTGGATATGCTTTCAAACACAAGCAGATAGGGGACCATGATGAGGTCCAAATTTCACATATTTAACAGTTCATAAATAAGGTTTTTAACTCGGACACAAATGAAGTCTAATTAACTTGGGAACACGCCCTCCAATAGCTAGCGCTCTATGTTCCAAAATCAACTTATTCTATATACATTACTGATTCTGTATATTATTTTTTAATAAAAATCAAACCCCACCTTTACAGGATACCTAGTTCTGCAATCCAGTTATTTCAGAACGCTACAAAACAGTGTTTTAATAGGAAGTACAACATACAACATTATAAATCCAAGGAAGTTAAGGATGTGTGTTTAGTTTATTGGATCCCTGTGCTTCAGCATTAACAAGGTTATTTCCCAGCTTTAAGTGTTTTTTACATAATTTTTTACATATTAATTGCAATTCTGTAGTTTTGATATAGCGCCTATTGGCAACATGCAGAGAAGGTCTATTCCTTAAAAACATTTCTTGGCTTCGTGTACTATGTAGTCCTAAATGCTTAAAAAACAATTAATCAGGTCTCCCCAGGGTTAAGAAATATAAGTAATAAGAAATTGTTGTTGAGGTTTTTTTGCTGTACAGTTTGGATTTTAGCCTCTGTTGTTCAAAGTAAGTGCAGAGAACAACTAAATGCAACAGAAATAACAGACATTAATATATAAAAGTTCATAAATGCAACCTATATGCACCAAAACCAGTGCAAAATTAAGTTCATAAATAGGAGAGAAAGTGCAAAGGAAAATCTTTGGTTACAGGATAAAAATACCGTGATAACAGAAAATGCCCAGCACAGGAGGACATATTCAGTGACTTTGTCAAAAGGAAATATCAATGCTAAAGCTCACAGTTGAAGAAAGAAAATAAATGTGTTATACTAAGGAAGCAAGCAAGAAGTGAGAGGGAGGAGGGATGAGATTTTACACCTATATATTAATACAGTGCAATTTAAATGTTTCTAAAATGTAGAGTACCACCACATGTAAAGACACAGCACAGAAACAGGAAATTGAATGCCAAGTAGATACTGGGACATCTGTGAATGTGCTAGGCTTCAAAGAACCCTTTAGCATTTTTTAAGGGAAGAAAACAGAATTGCATTCAAGAAAAAAAGTTGAACTGAAATTATACAGTGGCAAGATCATGATACTATTAAGGACAAGGTAAATTACTTGTAGAATACTGTGGGAAAAGAGCAGGCTCTATACACCAGGCTCCACAGACCAGAAGACTCGGTTTTCGGTTAAAAACTTTAAATTAATTTAATAACACAAAACTTACAATTCTTCACAAAATAGAAATGTGAGCACCAGAAAATTATACCAGGAATGGGCAATACAAAATGTTGCATTGAGAAATGCATCTAAAACTGTAAAATTGAATTTTTGAAGGAGTAAGATCTGCCAAGCTTGTCATGGGTAGAAATACATGAAATGCCGCCTTCTTAGTTCCATTGGTGTAAATAAGACAAAGCAAATGGAGAAAATCAGAAATTGGATTTTAGAGTTGCTAAAATTGTGTGATTCATATATTAGGTAGCATTCATAATAACTCTTGAAAAGCCAGACAAAATGTTTGTCTATGTAAACAGATGACGTACTCAAACTTGGCTACAACTAAAGTAAACCTAATTTCATAAAAGCAAAATTGTTTTCAGTACTTGGTGCCTAATACAAACTTTGGCAAGCACTGAATCAGAAAAGCAAGAATCTACCACCACGTTGCACACCAGTCCATAGCTGCTGATACCCAAGAACATAACTGGAGCCAAGCAAAACAATACTAGTGCCGCCCACAACGTTATATGAAGAGAAACCAAAAGGATTGATATCATGTATTATATTATTCATAGAACCATAGAAAATCATTGAGTCATCTATCCATTCCTCTCTTTAACGTAGCGTCAGTGACACTTGCCTAATTCCTGGTAAATTCTTATCCAGTTTGTCTCTACAAATTCCCAATAAAGGAAATATGCCTGTGATGACATACTGTATTACTTTGTTGTCCTTAGTTAGTCAGAAACTTCTTTGTTATATCTAACCTGAATAGCCTTGGTGTAGTCTGATCCCAGGTCATTTATTTTCCTGTACAGAGTGGAGAAGGAAAATAAATTATTCTATTCCTTTGTTAAACTACTTACTACCTACTGGAAAGGTCTATCAGAGCATCTGTTAGTCTTGTGTTCTGTAGCCTTTCTATCTCCAATTTCTTCAACCTCACAGAAAATGTTTTCTAGACATCTGATCATATGGGTCACTTTTATCTGTGCTCAAATAAAACACGACAATTCAATCCAGTTACTCCCTTTGGTACATATCTCTCTGGAACCGTAATGCTTCCAATTAGGCACAACGCTGCAGTTGGTGTCTTATCAGCACTGAGTGGAAAAGAGGAATTAATTCGTGTCTTACAGAGGATACCTTTATTAAGAAAAATTAGCCTTAATATTCACATGAATTTCTTTATTCATATTTGACTTGTGATTCATTGTTAATTTCAGATACTATTCTGAAGAACCACTACTTCATATCTCGTTTGGGTTTTTCATAGGTAATTCTTCCTGCCTTCCTCCGCTTCCCTCTAAGAAACTTACACTTAATTGAATTACGTTCTCCTTTCATTTTTACTGTTTCTCCAAGGCACTGTGAAAACTAATGGTAACCTACAACATATTGCACATTGCCTCATAGATTCATGCCAAATAATAAGCACAGTCTCTAATCCAATATGAACAGAACCTGCTCTATGAATTTTGTAACAGTATGGCAGAAATTGTATTTGACAACAAACAATCTCAAGGTATACTTAGAAAGGCCAGGGGGGCAAAACTCAATAAAATTGTGCTTGACATGGGGCTCTTACTGCTTTAGGACCGTAATTCAGGTTGGAAGGGATCACGGGAAGTCATTAGTCTGATCTCCTGTTCTAAACAGGGTCAGCTATGAAAGCAGGTCACACTGCTCAGGGTTTTATCCAGTTGGGTCTTAAAAACCTCCAAGGATAGAGAAGGCACCACCTGTTGTGGTGCTTGACTGTCCTTTATGATGATGATGTTTTTCCTTATATCCATTCTGAATTTCTCTTGTTTCAACTTATGTTCTTTGTCTCCCATCCTCTCATTATGTGCCGCTGTTGAAAAGCCTGGCTTTGTAATCTTAATAACTTCCTCATAGGTACTTGCACGCTGCTAATAGATCTCCCTGAAATCATCTCTTCTGGCCTATGAGACAGGTCATCCAGCCAGTCTTTTTATTTTTTTTTTTTAAACCTATTTTCCACCTGTTAAGACCATCATATCCCAGCTTAGATGCAAGAAAGCTGGGGTAGACAGTGTTCAAAACTTCACTGAAGTTGAGCATGACATCCACTGCTCTCTCCTCATCTACAAATCTAGTTTGTTTTATCATAGGCAGCAATCAGAAGGCAATTTACCCATTGGAAGGAAAATGATGCAGTAAGTTGAAAAGGAATGTTTTACAGTAACATGTGTATGTGTAAAGTTTGATTAGTATGTTCAAGTCAAAGAAGGTATTTTTTTCTATAGCAGTCTCAGAGCTCTGATATGTACATAAGTATATATACTATACTGTGTATAAGTACAGGGGAAAAAAGTATGAAACAAAGTGAGATGTAGTAGCTGAATGAGTTAAGTGCAATGTTCAAGCTTGATGAAAGCACAAAGCATGGAAGAACCACACAAAGTGTAAGCGAAGCTGTGTGTCAGTTCCAAAGCAGGAACTAGAAAACATCTAAGAGCAATGTAGAATAAGATAAAGATTTTTCAAGTGCTTACATCCATCATTGTGTCAGGATGGCAAGATACCAGGAGAGAAGTTCCATCTGCTTCCCAATAATACTGGAGTCACTGAAGCAAGCTAAATGTCCAAGAAAAATGTGTATTAAAACAGTCGAGTCATATTTGATTTAAAATAAAAAAAAAAATACCACCACCCCCACCATCCCCAAAAGAAAAACAAACCAAAACAAAAAAAATCCTTCCTCAAGAATACAGTAAGACCATCTGAAAATGGAAGCATGTCTTGAAAGTCACAGATTTGGTGAGCTGGACAAACAGAACTGATAATATTCAAGGGCAGATAAGCAGACGTGATAGAGACAGGAAACATCAGGCCAACTGTCACAGAATAACAGAATGGTAGGGGTTGGAAGGGACCTCTGGAGATCATCTTGTCCAGCCCCCTTGCCTGAATAGGTACACCTAGAGCAGGGTGCTAGGTCGGACAGTGGCAAGTAAAATTGCTGACATATTTTGGAGAAAATAAAACAGTTTTTTTCCCCAAAATCTACACAACCTGCTTTAATAGTCGTACATTCATGCACTAAGTTGATATTATCACAGTGATCATCAAAGTCAGAGTTCAGTAATGCTAGTATTGGTGTGTTATCCCAGACTTTATTCTAGACCATGGGCTTGCAATGCATTTCTGCAGTTGCTGCAGTAATGGAATTTCAGTCATGACACATCATTTAGCTAACTTGATGAGGTTATAAACAATTTACTTAGAGGGACTGTGTGTGTGTAGGCACAGTACGTCAGCTTGTGCATAGTATTTGCCATGGTTAGCCTTTTCCCTATGGATAAAACAACATAGCTTATGCTACTTTCTTCAGGCACTCAGCTGCTTACCATTAATGGTGGGTCAACAAGTATATGTGGACAGTAACTTCAGATCAGCTTGTGTGCTGTAATACCCCTGCACATCTGGTTTATTTTATCCTAGCTATTTTCCATGTCTATATCCCAGGCTTGTATTAAAAAAAAAACAACAAAAAACCACAAAAAAAAAAAACCAACCAACCCAACCAAAAAACTTAACTAATCAATTATATAGCATGCTATCTTAGCATAAAGAAATATTTTCACAAAAGTCAGTAATAACTCTTCAGTTCAATGCTTGAACTAAACAAAAAAACCCCAGACTAAACCCTGTATATTCATGACTGTATGCCAGCACTACTCTGGCAAAAATAAGAGGAAAAAAGTGGATATAGGTACCCCCAAAACTAAACCCTGTGTTTACAAACAATTACTCACAAGTCTGATCTCAGATCTTGCCAGGATCAAACTATTTTCATCAAACAGTCATGCAGTCACAGCAGAGCATAGATACACGTTGTTAATTACAAAATGTACCAGTGGGTGGGCATATATTCCATGAAATTCACAAAAAATATACCCAATTTGAGTCCACACAAAACATAAGCATGGAAAATGGTGAAATACCTATTTGTTGAGTGAGACCTGAGCAGTAGGACATGGAAGATGAACGACCAACAGACGGTGAGGCAAACTCTCGCATAATACCAAGAAGCACAACAAAACAACTTCAGAACAGTCTTTGTTACCTTGAGAAGGACTTGCCTCTGCACTGTCATCAAACCATGTAACAGCATGGTCAAAAATTTTACATAAGGGTAAGATGTGAAGAAAGAATCCTTTTAAGCTTAGGGAGAAGTAGCTTAGTTGTCAAGCAATTCTAGTTAGATAATAATTAAAATGGAATGACTGTCAAGGCTACATATCTTTTACGGTGAAGTTAGTAAAGAATGTTAAGTGTGTAGGGAAGTTATGATGCTTGTTTTTAGTGTTTCAAATGATTGTCTCAAAGTGAGACCAAATGGGCATTTCGATAAAAGCTTTCTCAAAGAATGCCTCATTAAATGTTCAATTGTGATTAAACACTAGAAGCCTTGATTTTCGCTAAATGCTCGTTTGAAAAGAGGCTGGGGAGGGGGGGAGAAGTTATTTTATTTACTCAGAGATAGGAAAAATAAGAGAGAGAACAAGAAACCTCTGCTACTTAGGCTTGCTGTGCTTTTTCTTCAAGGTGGATACTCAGAAGTAATGGCTGTGTTTCTCTCTGGGCTTTCTTCTAATATCTAGGAAGGGCAGGAGTTTTAGGAACAAGCCATAGACATGCAGGATGTAGGCAGACTTGTATAGGCAAAATCACTATGGAGGTTTAGGGTTTGTATTAGCTGATGAAAAGCTCAGAAATAGTATGAGCTAGGCAAAGTCCAGTCACTGTTATGATTATAAAGGACAGGAAGTTCGCTCATACTCTTTTTAAAATCCTTTTCTGTAACTCAATTCCACTTGGATTAGTCTATAAAAGTTCCTGGAAAATTGGCCAAAATGTCTTAATTTTCTAAGCCTGGGAGTACTAGCAGTGCTGTCACTGCCATGCATTCATTGAAGATGAAGAAAACACCAAACAAAAAACCCCAGAGAAATCAGGCAAAAATTATAATGGAGTCCTTAAAAAAAAAAAATATCATTGCTATTTGATATCTCACAATGAACAATTCTTATTCCTAAAGGTATGGGAGTAAGTCAGAGGCTCATGGTAACATCCTTGACTGGACCAAATAGCTGTAGGCCAAACCAAAGGCACAAAGGTAGCCAGCTGAGTACCGAGTGTCATTCTACAGCAGTCAACATTGCTAGACCCTGATTTTATATGTTTATTATGCAAACAACTTGAAAATGTTAAAAGAAATATGAATTGTACTCAGATAATGTCTGACCTTAAAAAAGCTAAAAATTTTTAAACCAGATAATTCATCTATCTCACATTGACTTCTGTTATAGTTACTCATCGCGCTTTGTATTATTTTCCATTTTGTGGGTAGTAATGCTGATAGAAATTACGAATAGTTTTGCATTGCTGTTAACAATGAGAATCCTAAAGTAGGTTTTCCAGAAGCAAGCATAATTTTGAATTTACTGTTCTGCCACTGAATTAGTTTAGAGTTCAGTCTTTATGAAGCCTAAATTAGGTCAACATGTATCTGCTGAAAATCTTTTACCATAAACATTTTTCCTTGCTTTTTTTTTTTTCCTTTTCAATAAATCATAAATTTACCTGATGTTAATAGGAGATAAACTATTAACAACACTGATTAAATAACATTTGAATTTTTGTAACTGCATAGGGCATTACCGGACATATGCTACTAAGCCCCTTGCAGATCTGTAGAGTGTTGGAGCATAAGAAACTGAACTTTCAAACGTTTGTGTTGTCTTTTAATACAGGTTTGTATAGAAAGAAGTATTACTGAGAGAGATGTTTAAGGCAAATTATACTAGCTGAAGTGTGGCACAGTGCAACCTTCGCTATGTTAAAACAGTAGATACCATTCCAGAATGAAAGCAGTTCTCATTGGGGTCAGTGCAGTATTCAAGGTGTAAGAGTAAACCAAACATTATAGTAATAATTGGTATTTACAGATAGCAGCTGTTAACATTATACTAGTAAACATTGTGTATCCTTGGGTTTAACTAGAAATGATCTGTCTGACTGATTAGGTAACTCTGATTTTAATCTCAATTTTGTTCCTCTTGGGCCACATTCCATTAAAATTTTAAACTAACTCATATTTTTGACCAAGTTAGGTAGCTGTTTTACATGTAAAGGATATACATATTCCCTCTGTTCACACTTAGGTGGATTGCCTAATGATCTAACCAGAAGTACAGCAAGGGGTGCTGTCTCTTAGGATAATAGCAGAGTCCCTTAGAGGCTACATTCTTTGTAGATCCAGAATTGCTTCTCCCATGTATAGGCTGATCAGCCGAGTGCAGGCTTTAGGTTTGAGCCTACTTGGGTTCTTTGCTATTGGTGCTCTTCTGCATACATACTCTAAAGAGTCATTGTCAACAGAATCAAGCTCTTTAGGAAGCTTAAAGCTATAGCTAATCTTACTCAGACTGTTTAATTTGCACAAGATACTTAAGATGTAGAAAACATCTTATCTGTCTGCTTACTGAGACAGGATTTAAGTGAAAATCTTCCAACGTCCCTTCAGCTGAAACACTGAATACGTGTGCAAACACATACACAAGAACATATTGGAGGGAAAAAAGGAATGGAATGCACTAGGACAATAATTAAGACAGTAACCTGGAAGAGAACTGTGATATCCAGATTCATCTTCCATCTGCTGTTTTTGTCCATCGATTAACTTGTACATGGCAATTCAGAAACTTCCACTACTATGAATGACTTCTTTTCTAACATCAATAGATACAGAATTTTAATGCCAAAACAGAACTTATGCAAGTAGAACACCTCAGTCTTTCATTCAGTCTTTACAACATGTGATAATTTATTTCATAGCAATATGGTGATATCCTCACTTGGCTGATCTACAACAACAATATTTTTTGCAAGTGTATTTAGTTAAGGTAATAAAGGTAACTGAATGTGCCTGGAAATGTTCTGTAAGTTCTTTGCTAAATAAGTCAGTATTATATGCTGGTTTAAAAAAAAAAACAATCAATCAGATAGAGGGGAAACTTCCTTAATACTAGTAAGTAATACTACAATTAGCATGTGTTCTCTATAGAATTATTATCGCTAGGTAGTAAAGGTCTGTGACAAAGACAAGTGTACTTTCATGACACCTAATATGTTACTATCCAAATGTACTATCAAATAGATATTTGCGTGGTTGTGATTTAATATTCTTCAGCCTTAACCAGTCACTAAGAGCCTCTTATTCTGCCAGTGGGGAAAAATATGACTGCTTAATTCTCATAATCATAAATTTGAACTTGTTATGGGTCTGCTTCCCCATCACTATACTCTAAGTCATCAACCTCCATTTCCATTACACGTCCTTAATTATTTCTTTTTGCAAAACTGAAAAAAAAAACCAAACACCAAAACCCAAACCAAAAACCAACCCTCTAAGAAAAATTTTACATAGAAGCCATATTTTTGGCTTTTCTTGTGAAAGAACATTTCATTAGCATCAATAGAAATTTTGGCTATCAGAATTTTTAGTCACAAGTACCAGAGTCTTAGTAAGGTGGTTCCTCTAACTGACAATGTGATCCTATCGTCTTATTTCATTGATGTTATTTTAGGGTATATTTGTTTCTACCAAAAAGGAGTTTATTATGGTATATATCACTTACAAAAGGGAATTAATTTTAGTTTTGTAGTAGCCACGTAGTTTGAAATTTCAAAGCCTGATAGCATTTTGCTGTTCATGGTGGCTAGAGGGATTTTTTTTTCATAGGAAATAATCCTAAGGACATTTGCTATTGAGGCCCTGATTCAATGCAGAATTTAAGCACATACATATCTTAACACTATTTCAATATGACATTTGAGTATGTGTTTAAATTTTCCTGAGCTAGCAAAGCAATTAAATACTTGGTTAATTTTCTAACCATTTTCTGTAGTTTCATTAATATGACTGGACAAATGCACATGTTGCATTCTGGGCACTTGGTGTAAGCCAGTTAATTATTCGAGGCAGATTTGTGGGTATGTATAGCTAAAAATCATGTTTATTTTTCTGCTGAACTGATATGAATATAAGCACATGCTTAAGTGATTCTTTTGAATCCTGATCATCACTTTGAATGTGCTAATGGAATGCTGTGATATATTGCATTATTTCTGTGCCAGTGAGGGAAAGAACATTTCATAATAAACAATATTATTGCTCTGTAATCCAAATCACTTTTTTCCTGCAAAAAGGGTTAAAAGAATGAACAATTCATCTATGTGTGAATGTAACTATAATTTTGAAAGATCCATATTGCTATTGGGTATATCATGGCCTCAGTCTTGTAGCTAAATCTGTGGAAGTAACTGCTCTATCTGTGGAGAGAATTCTGCTCTTTTTCAGGAGTATGTTCAGAACAGCTTCAATCCCAGATTTGAAATACTATGTTATTCAGAAGTTATTGGTAGTTCAATCTGTAGTTATCTTATTTCATCTCCAAACATTGCTACTCTTTTGCAAATTAGTTATTCTTACAGGCTTTTGCTTTTGTTTGCAAAACTGTACGTTTGAACCATCTTTAACTTTTCAGCTTTTGTTGCTATTGAAGTTCTTCTGCAGAAATTTTGGGCATAATATATGATAAACAGGGGTGATGCAGGTTTTTTTGTTGCAGGTGGTTATTTTTTTCATGTGGCAGAGAGCCACAAACACCACATGCCATGGAAAGCTGGATCTGTAGAATAATTCATAGATAAGGAGCAATAGGAGCATCTCTGAAGGTTTCCCCTTGCTGCTGTGCGATGATGTTTACCTGGACGTGGAGAAAGTGAATTACATAGCTAGAAATAGTAAGCCTTAGAGTTGGTAATATCTATATTGCAGCACCGCTGTTGGTGTTTCCTGCTAGTTTCCTTCTACCACTGTGCATTTAGTTGACCTTGTAAATTCCTCTCTCCATCATACCTCCTACAATTCATAAGGTGTATCAGGGTACCCTAGCAAGAGGCCTGCACTGCACTGCATGCAACGTGTAAGGTATGTTCATGCAGAGAGCTGAAGATGCAGCGCTTGCTCGATTGCTTAATGAATCTTACTACTACAAAAAATGATAGTTTCCTGAGGTACCTTTTTTTCTGTTTTATATAAGTATAAAGAAAATCAAAGAAAGTAGATTATTTCTACTGTTCGGTTATTTTTTTATTTATTTTAATTGTAATGTTAAAATGTGAATGTATGCCAGTCTGTGCTGGAACTTCCTGAAAATGTGTATGTATATCATATAGATAGATTGAGAATTGTGTGTGTAATTTCCCTTATAGCGCAGTGAGAATACCGAAGACTCCTGAATTCACTGTAAGTTTTTGTCAGGTTCAGTGAAAATACAGTTCTGTGGGCTATATTTACATTAGCAAGTAATTTGGCTCAGTAGGAGTGTAGCAACTGATGCTGAGTCCCTTCTGTCTACAAAACATGCAGTTTGGGAGTCTTAATTCAAACTGGATATAGCCTGTTCCCCTGCAATGAACTCTTGTGGCACATGCTTGTCCTAAAGTGACCTAAAAGACTGGTCATCAGTTTCGCCTGTGTGTCCCCATATTACGGGAAGAGCACACCATCCAAAGGTGTGTGGGTAAGATGCACCAGTCTTTGCTTCAGACAGAATCGCAGGAAGTGGGGATGATCAAGAGATTTGCTTTAAAATTTCTTTGCTGCTGCAACAGTTTTGCCATAAACCTGAAAAACTCTGTAGAAGTATAGTGTGTCTGACTTTCCTTCTTCCCCTCCTATTTTCCTACATATTTTTTTTTTCTTTTGGCATTTTAGGTATTTGAGACTCTCATTTAACATTTCACAATGAAGTTAGAAGAATGCTGAATACCTTGAACAAAGAAAGGCTCGCTTGGTTTAGATTTATGAGTAGCTCATGCACTTGCTATCACTTATTACCCATACCTGTCATGTAAAATTATTCTTCTGGTGGGAAATCAAAGGCTAGAAAGTGACTTGTTTCCCATAGTCAGTAAAAACTTTAAGAAGAATCATTGGGAAGGTCTTTGGCAGTTACCTAAATCCTTCTCTTTAATTTATAAGGGATTTGGAAAATAGAACAATTTATAGAAGTTAGAAGATGTGTATTAAATTTTATGTTTGAGATGGCTAGTTACGTTAAATAAAATGCAATGAGGCATTATAACTTTACTAAGCAGATACTATAAAGGATATTTTGTGGGCAGAAGTGCAGTAAAATGAAACCTGCAGTCCTCTAGTCTTTTGTCTGCTTACCTTAGCTAGTAGAGATTTTGAGTCTTGCGTGTTCAGAGATTTTGCTAGGGGTTTTTGTTTGTTT
Source organism: Phalacrocorax aristotelis (assembly GCF_949628215.1). NCBI lineage: Eukaryota > Metazoa > Chordata > Aves > Suliformes > Phalacrocoracidae > Phalacrocorax > Phalacrocorax aristotelis. The sequence goes on along the minus strand of NC_134277.1, from coordinate 32,042,664 downwards.
TCTTGTTTGGGGGATGAGGGGGTTACATTTGTTTTCTTAAAGGAAGGGTGTACAAAACAGCCTAGCCAACAGCCACTGTCACAAGTGACAGTTATAAATGAGACTGTATGCCTAAAGACATAATTAATCCGCAATGAGCTCGGAACAGCTCCTTCGCTAAATGCAACTAAATCAGCTACACTGTGTGTAATTAACTTACAACTATATTAGTCCTAGTACAATATTATTCATTATATATGTAAGTTATTTTCTTTGTATGAAATTTGTAATATACCAAGTAATGATTAAGAGTTCATTATAGTATTTCATTCATATTATCATAATATAATTGTGATGTATGTTCGTCTTGTTAATGCTGTTATTCTTAGTTGTTCTTAAAAGAAATGTCAAGGATATCAGGAAAATATGATGTGGCTTTTTTGCACACAGACTGAGAAGCATCTGTATTCAACTGAAATTGAAATTTTAGTCCTCATCTTGATTTATTTCTCCTTGTTAGTGATGACAAGAATGTATTGAGGAGAGCTAGAAGCCAACAATACTTTCTACTGAAGTCAAAAGTAAGGTTGGTCATAAGACTCATGATGAGCTTGAAGTAGGAAGGAGCTTAGAGGACTGAGAAAATGACTTGGAGAAAAAAGGCATAGATTTTGAAGAGATGTGAGGTTAGCAGTGGAGCTAAATTGCATCTGGAATAGGAGTTTACGAAACATACAGGCTGTACAGAACATAGGGTGGGCTGTGTGCACAGTGATATTTTAACCTGGCTAAGTTACAAAATGTATCTCTGTACACATGTAAAACTATGTGAAAAATAGCTGAGATTTAAATTGTGATCATTCTGTTTTCATGTGAGAGTTAAGCTTGATATGTGTAAACAAGTTTATGTAAATGAGTTACTTTACCAGCTTCTCCCTGACATCATTTACCTTTTTCCCATGCCATTAAAGATCCTGTCTCAGAACTTTACTTTCACAGGTCTACCAGAGCCCTACTGAGTCTTGTCAGACTGCCTGTCTGTAACTGAGAGTGACCAAAGAAATCATGATCATGCTGACTCAAGTGCCCATTGAGGACATGAAGTACAGTTATTTCTGAGAGCACAGTATAAAAAACAATCTATTACAGGTAACAAAGAGGGAGATCCATTTTATATGCATTTTATATAAAATTAAATTTATAGATAATTATATACATTTAAGAAAAAAATCCTTAAATTAATTAATTGCTTAGAATTACTTAGTGGTTAGAAAATGAACAGTGTGATAGACACTGGAAATTTTTTCTCTGCCTTTCTCTGGCTTAATTTAGAAGAACAGTCCACCTGTTGACTACATTCAAAATTGCTGTTGAAACTAGAAAATTCATCTGAGTTATTGATCCTTTGGGTGCATGGTGCATTTTAGCATGTGTTATGTAGTCATAGCTGTTGTGTTCTCGATGCTGCGAGGGAGAAAGATAAATCAAAAAAGAATAAGGCAGGCATTCTGGCCACAGACACAGGGACAAATAGGAGAAATAAACAAACAGACTTCTGAGATTTAAAGTGGGCACCTGTGCAGATCTAAAAGAGAAATCCAATATGTGAATTGGATGTTAAACAGACACAGGGAATTTTTGTTTTGGTATCTACCATACAGTCATATGTACAATACATGTCTATGCTCAGTCGTGAGCCCAGATAGCAGAGGTATTATTCTTTAAAAAATTCAGCAAACAGTGTTTAGGAAGAAGTTTTTGGTTCTGAGAGACTTGTATATATCTGAGAAGAGTTTATGTTACAAAATATATAAAAATAACAATGGTAAATCAGCCATTTAAATTTGTTCATTACTGATTTTATGGTGTATGTTATACAACAGGGAAATATTATGGGAGAAGTACCTAAAAATCTCAGAGACCTAGAGTTGTCTGCCATTTAGCATTATTTACATATCTAGAGAGTTGATAGCTTAATTGAGATTCCAGTGGTACAAAAATATTCTTTGTAACTCCAGATCTGCGTGTTTTCTACATTTTTATGGCAAAGTCTCAAAAGAAACATGATTTAACTAAACTGAAAGTGGGTGGATTTAGCCAAGAAACACTTAGTCTTATGTTACCATCCGAACCAGGTGGAACTAGAGGCAAATTACTGAACATAAGTTATTCCATGTCCTTACTGGAACAATTTGTACTAAAGAGCGTCTACAGACACATAGCCAAGGAACTCTCTATTCACTATTTGTGATTTTACAGTTTCTTCATTTAAACTGGAGTTCTGAGAGTAAAATATAGCATATTCCTTGTTTCTGTGACAATCCCAAAAGTACTTAGGCTTGTAACATTCCAAAGAGTGGTTCAAAATCATTGCCCTTATGCGGTCATTTTGTATAACTACTGGTAGTGTCACCAAGGCCAAATAGGCTGACATGGCACACCAGAGTAAAAGGCATAGGACCACACATTTCAGTCAGTGCTTTCCAGTGCATTCTGCCAGGCAGTCTTGCCATAGGGGATGCTCCTATTAAGAACCATGCAAGTACACCGACACGTATTACACAGTGCACTATGGTAGAGTACGCACCCACTTGCACCTGCACCTTAGTTTAGCACCAGCAAGCCACATACTCTTCAACAACCGTGTGATGTAGACAGGGCACCCTTTCCATGGCATGCTGCGGTACCATCCTGGTAACAAGGTTCCTGCCCAGAGGGCTGCCCTTGGCATTACATACAGCACTGCCACAGTGGAAGGGAGTGTTCCTGCAGCCATTCCAGTCCCTATAGTGATGAGGGAAGAGCTCCTCAGCTGCTGGATTGTCTAGGGCATTCATATACACTCTCCTTACTTTTCTGCTCTGGCTTTTCATATTTTCATTTCCCCTATACTCTATAACTCATAATGTTATACTTCATAATTCATGATACAAGTAACTAAGCATCAGAATTGGCACCAGTCACTTCAGAGCTGATCATGGTATTAGCCGTTTACAGTTGCTGCCTAGAGCTGTTACCTTAAAAATTCTTTGCCACAGCTGTCTCACATTTAAAAAGTAATTAATCCATATGTATTGCATGTTACTCCATTACTTCTTCCTTAGGTGTATCCTTGGTACTCAAAAAAAATCAAGTAACCCAGAATGCTAAAGGAAACAAAAGCAGGAGTCCTGGTGTTGTCTGGAGAAGCAGATGCAAATTGGGATTCTATGGACTTTTAAACAACTAGTACTTAGGAATGGCAAGACACAACAGACTATTTAGGTCCAGCCTTGCCAACCTTGGCCAAAGGGGGAAAAAAAAAAAATCAGTAAAACACACAGCCTGGGAACAATTTTGACCCCTGCAGGGCTTGTCTAGATTGCTGCAGCATTTTGATCCCCTTAGAGAGTATCAGGAAGAAGGTCGGCTGCTTTGCACCTGTAAAATTCCATAGTTGGTGACTAAGGGAACTCCTTTTGCCATTCTTCTATCTTAGGCAAACTCCACGTCATGGGATGACGTCAGATATTTATTGACATGTTTCCCAGTTTGAAAAGGTTGTCTGTCACCTGACACATCTAATTGATACATCACCTACCTGAAATATCCAAACACCTGCACTTTTACTAGGGTTACAGGGAAGGAAGCTTCCCTACTTCCCCAACAGCAGTAGCTGAAAAATCTTCAAGGAAGTGAATATACCCAGCCATAAACATTGATGCTTGGGTAGAAGTTGGGTAATACTAAAAAAAATTTGTCTTCGGATTCTGGGTTTCTACTTGCCTTTCTTGATTTCAGTGGGACTTTTGCTATCATGATCCTATTTCTTATGTTCTGTCACTTTTACACTGAGTATGTTATGAGACTGAGAGGAGGAAAGGCCCTGCTAATGTCTAGAAAAAGTGCTGCGTTAAGCCAAAAAGAAACATGGTGGCAGGAGGGTTCTTCGATAGTTCTTCAGTTACGGAAGATAACTGTCACTTCAAATACTGACTATTTTCTGCTTTCATAGTAAAATATCTCTGAAGAAAGTTCAGCATTTTTTGAAGGGAGAAAACTAAACAATGGGGGTCTAATGAGGAAAAAAAGTAATTTTCTATGATCACTTTTGAAGTTATTAGATTAATAATCACAGCCTTAGTTAAATGACATTTCTCTTCTTAGGAGTGTTATTGACATTTTGATATGAGACAGAGAGACCTTTAATGAGATCTCAATCAAAGGTAATATTTATATAATGATACATGAATTCATAAATGCTAGTCAAATAAAAATGCTGTAGTCCATTTTGGCCTTCAACTTGTGGAAATCTGTACAGGTCATAAGATGAAGCAGCTCAGTGAATGACGACTAATACTCTCTCACTTGACTGTCTAATTATGTCTGGCTAATTGTGTGAGTGAATGTTAGAAGCTGAGTCTTCCAATGTAACTTAATCCATCACCCAGACAAAATGCATGGAAAAAGATATTGAAATTTTCTCCTTTGTTAGACATATGATCTCCTTAATGTTTGAGTTTATGGAGATTTTCCTTCCCATGGAAAAAAAAAATAGGTGTTAGATTAAAAAAAAAAAAAAAGCCAAAATTTATGTACGCTGTATGTTAGCTACGAAAGAAATGTTCAGACAAGTAGACAGATCCTTAAAATTCCTGTTTCAGACCTTTTTTACTAATGGTTCTTGTTAGGAAATGCTTTGTTTTACCACTTGAAACTACAGTCTGTTACGTTTTGTTGTAGCCTCAGAGGGCAAAAACATTTAAAAAATCATCACAATGCATTCATTTCTTCACTACTTGAAGAAAAAAGGAGGAAAGATGTATGAACTGCTGTTTCATCTCTGCTTCAACAGAGAATAAATTGTGGTAGAATCTCTCTCTGTTACTTCAGCTCTTTTCAGGGATAGAGCATAGACACCAAAGTAACATCCTCGATGATCAGAACCTGTGACAATATTGAAACCTGAGTCCAGTTATAAACATTGTGACACCAGTGGCAGAGAGAGAAAATGAGGTGGTCACTTGCCTGTTAGCTTCTAGACCTACAGACAATAGCACTTACTAGTACTTTTCAGCAAATTCCCAACCTCAGAGCACTTGGAAAAGATTTCATTATCTCTGTTTTATTCATAGCTAAAGAGACTTTTAAGAAGCCATTCAGGAAGCCATGGGTAGAACTGGGAACAGAATCAGATCTGCTGAGCTTCAGACAAAATTTTTCTAGAAGGGAACACTGCCTCCAGAGTACTTTCACTCTGCATGTGTGCAATAAAATTCTTTTTCTGCCATAACTTTCTTTGCATGCTTTGAATTTATACTATTAAGTACAGATAAAATAGTGATGTTATTCTTGTACTTCTGATCATCTGCAAGTAATCTGTGCTGTAGATTTCCCATTACGTGGGTAAAGATATACATCGTGCTGTCTGAGCATGAGCCCAGAATGAGGGCAGCCTTCTTCATGTAATACTGTTGTGTGCGCGCATACCAGATCAGGTCAGAGATAGCTTAGGGCTGCACAGTCACAGCATCATTGACTTTTTTTCTTCATCTTTTTTTCTCTGTGTTTATAGCTTAACTGACATATGGTTTAATCCAGTTCTTTCTTAAGTTATCTCAAGTCCAGATATTTGAAAAAAATGCCTAATAGTTATAATTTTAACCTAAAAGTTTATTTAGTCTGTTATATAACACATAGCCATATAATCCTACTTTGACATTGTCTTCAAGATCTAAAGAAAATAAATTCCTTAAAATATTTCTTGGCAAGGCAAGAAATATTGTATTTGGGATTTTTCAATTTCTAGGCTAGACAGCTTTTGGAGATAAAATGAAGGGATAGTAAATGGCTTGTGGTAGTATTTTTGAAACCCGATTTTCAGGCTTGTTGTTACTCAATCTAGCTTTATCTGTTTGAATGAGAGAAGCTACCAGTGTCTCAAGAGGAATTTTTCCTTTTCAGGACTTCTGAAAAGCTCTGGGCCACTTCAGTCTAGTCAGATTTATCTATCTAATTTCAACATTTAACACAGAAAATGTCATGCTACCACTGCCAAATTCTTTTCATGGTGTTGTGGGGTTTGTTGTTTTTTTTTTTGTTGATTGGTTGATTTGTTTTTTCTTCACTTTTTTTTTGTCCTAGAATTTCAGCAGAGAAAAAATGTATATGCCAGAAAATTACATGAACAACAAGTAATCAGGAAGATCAATATTTCTGAATTGTCAGATGAGATTTTAAAATTAAGCTTACAATGCAAAGCAGCACTTAATCTTGTGTGCACAATATTCGATATCAGTTTTGCCTATATGTCACCAATGTGTGTGTATACAAACAAAACATAAGGAAAATCACAGGGCTAATGAATTTGGGTTCTTGTAACTTTTTTTTTGCCACAGTGTAGCTACATTTCATAAGCAACCATCAAAAATTTAAGTAACTACCTCACCTCATTTCATTTTGTAGCCCCAGAAGTAAGTACACTTGATGTCACTTGATTCGCAACTACATTCATGTTACTAGTTATCCCTTAAAAATGGCTCTCATGAATAATGAAAATAAATCCCCTTTCTACTCCCATAGCAAGAGGTTTTAAGTGCTACCACCTGGCATCTTAGCAAAAGATCATAATAAGCATGTTTTCTTACAATAGTTCATTGAGATGGTACATGGCAAGAATGAACAAATTTCCACTCTTAGAGCCAAATTAGAGGCTCAGTCTCTACTCAGGCAAAAATCAATAGCAGCTTTGCCAGACCAAGACATAGATGGTCGTTCTTAGAAGCATGATTTATAAAATCCGTATTTTGTCTTTACTACTTCTGTTCCTGTTTGTTCAGTAGGAAGTTTAAAGCCAAACCGCTCTTCTTTCCCCACAGTGTGTTTGGTCGTCTTTTCTATTTTATCCATATATCTACCTATTCTATCTTCATTTGTATTCAGCCTTTTACTCTTTTCTCCTCTTAATGGTTCATTCATTTATCCTGTAATGCCCATTTATTGTTACCTCATCTTCACCACTCTCTCTTTTTAACTCTGTCACTTATCTGTTGTTTTTGTGTGACAGGGATTGTTCCTGTTTAACAAAATCAGTTTCTAATTCCATTTAGCTAAGTAGGTTCAACTGCTTTGTGTGGACATTGAAGCAGTTTAAAAGTGGCTAAAACAGTTTTAGCTTAACCCAATTAAACTAAATCAATTTTGACCACTTTAACCACTTTAAAAGCAACCACACAAAGGAGTGCATCAATTTTGTCTAAATTAATTTAGATAAATCAGCACATTTCACATCTGTAAACTCTTAGTATCCCTTTTCCCATTCTTTCTCATCAGAACAGAGTCCCACATATTTTCTTTGTCTTCCAGTACTCTAATCTCTGGAACAGGCAATTCTGGAATACCTCTGAAAATTGTTTCAGATACATACTGCAAAATACAAAATTTCAGAATACAAAAAATGGTTTCAGACAAACTCTGTCTCATTGCACAAAACTCTGATTAACTCAACACTAGTGCACCAAATCTGTTCTTGGAGATTAAGTTCACTATCACTAATTAGTGTACACTTCAGCCTGTCAGAAAGGTTAGAAGGACTTCTCAGATACCAAATATTGGAAATGGCAAGGGCAAATCTCAAAGGATAAATTAATTAACAATTATGTTATCTGGATCAACCTCAGTCTTTCCTCTCTTCTCATTTCTTGGGTGGTAATAGCTATTCTTATCAGCCAATATTAAGGGTTTTCTGTTTTAACTCTGTCAGATATCTAGAAATGATGCATGGGAATTACAGTTAGAGGACTGCATACCCCAAAGCAGCAACTCTGAAGCGCTTATTGGCCATGTTCAGTAATCACTTGTATATAAGTTGTTGCTAGAAAGGCAAATATGATCCTTGAATTTCTTCTGAGGGGAGCACTGAGTAGATGTACGCTCTGGATGCATTCTTGGTAAATTGTCCAGCCGTGGCATCCATATTTCAAAAAGGATGCTGAAAGATTCAAGGAAGTTCAGAAAAGTGTGCCTAGAGTGGTTCAGAATGTTTAAGAGCTTTATTGCAAAAGATAGTGAAGAGACAACTTGATCAGTCTAAATGTACCTTAATGGGACGAAAATATGTGGTAGTCAGCAGTCTGTTAAGATAGTAAAAACTCTGAAGATATAAGCTGAAACAAGGCAAATCAATGTTGGACATGAGTCACTGAAACTTAAAAATTAAGCAGATTAATCAGGGTGACAGTCTGCTTACTTCCATAGTCTCAGCTTTCAATTCAAGACAGTACTTTTTCGGGGAAAAGTAATACAGCTCAGGAAGACATTGTATTTATTTATTTAGGAACAGCAGTGTTGTTGAATCTTATTTTCTGTTTAGGCAGGAAATCCCTAATGAACTCTGAGTAACCAGTGAATCCTTAGTTAGTGGGACCTTTCCCACATAGTTCAATTATACCAGGAATTCCTCTCCAAAAGGAAGAAGGAGGGGAAGCAGCAGCACACAGGTGGGCTGTTGCTGGGGGCCTAGTCCTTTCTGTTCCCAGCTGGGGCTAGTCCTTCCTTTGAGCCTGCTGGAGCTCCTCTGGCTTCTCAATTCCTCTGTCTGCTTACGGTCGTTTGCTGCTCCAACGTACATAGTGCTATTCTGCTGCACATGTAGAGCAAAAGAAGTTTCAAATGGCTGGGTAGATAACAGAGATGAAAAATGTTGCAGTAAGTATAATAATAAGACTTAAGTGTATCATAGTATAAAATAAGATACAATATTATGATGATGGTGTCACAGTGACTACAGTATTTATCAAGCAACCTTTTTCTGATATGTAATACTGTGAGTTTCTATTTTGTCTGCCAGTTATCATGAGAAGGAATTTTTTCTGTAAAGAAAAATGTGTGGAAAACTAGTAGGCAAATTTCCCATTTCTTGCAAAGCTAAAAAATATAGCAGTTTAATGTTTAAAAAGCTGGCCTACTTGATTTGAACCCTATTACATATTTTTTCATGGGGTGGTTCATAGTGTTCCCAAAGTATTGTCAAAGCAAATACTTTAATTAAAAAGCATTCCATTCTTTAAATGTCCTCCTTGATCACATCATCTCAGCAATTCTTTTCAGCCTTTACTCCCTTTTCTGTTTGAAATCTTCTCAAAAAGTGATTGGAGTTGATATGTGCCATGTGGGGCTTCACTGAAGCTATTTAAAGACTCCTGAATTTAAAAGGCCCGATTGATTCATATGACAATTTAGAAGTGGGGTTAATGGCAAGAATAATTTTTTTAGTTCAGAGAAAAAGAGTAATTGAAAATGCTGCAGAAAAAGAGCATGTACATACGTGAAATTTAGTTTAAAAGCAGCATAGAATAATTATAAGGTCTTCCTCACCCTTGGCTCACTGCTTAAACTGTGTGGAGCTGTGTCATTTTGTGTACCATTTCTCTTTAACTATATTTGAAGTTAAACAGCATGTATGGTGTCTTTTTCTGTCAAGAAGAGTGACAGCTTCTATAATTCCCTTGTTTCACAGAGTATAAATATTCCAATAACTGTTTTGATGGCTACAGTCACTGAGTTTTAACATGTATATTTATTGATTGCCTTGTTCTGATAATTTATGGTCAGCTGCCAAGAACAACTAAGCCTTGCAGTTAAAGATGTTTTTTCAAGTTAGACTAAAAAAACAGGGTTTCTAAATGTAAAACATGTGTAAAATAACACAGATTTCTTGTATTTGGGTGATCGAAGCAGACTGGGCAATTGATAATCCCCCAGGAGGTGACTTTCTGAAAGCCCCTCTGCCTGTCATTAATTTGCATAAAATTTCAAATGCAGAATGCAAACACTTATGAAAGTGCTGCTGAGGAATCTCTAGCTCCAGGATGTATTATACAGCTTGCCTGGTCAGGTCAAGCTAGAAGAGTGCATATTGGGACCTATATTCTTCCTGAAACAATGCAGACATTTACTCCTTGAGGGTAGAATATAAAATCCGCCTGGATAGCTGTAAAAATCTACATTTTCTGCTAACTTGGATATATATACACATATATACTGAACAGTTAACCAGTTAGAAATGCCAAGTGGATTTAGGATTCTTATCTTTGGGAAAGTTTTATTACATTTTCATTCCTGATTTAGCTCTCAGTAGCAGAAGCAAAAATCAGTATTGTTAGTCAAAGTACTGTAACAGCTACAGGACTCCAGGGTCAAACTGGTAGCTAGTGTCTCAAATGGATGCAAAGTGCATGGTAATTGCAATTAAAAAAAAAGAAAAAGTAGACTGTAGTTTTACTTCCAGTGAGACTCTTTGTAATTCAGTCAGTAAGTATATAAAGATGTCTTCTGCCAGTACAAATTTAGTGAAACAATTAATAGGGCTATAGCCCTTTAATTCCCAGTGCTGTGCCCAGAGCAATGCATATCTTAAATTTTCTGGTATTCAGCAAATTTAATATCACAAACATTTGACTGTGAAGGCACAGTCTTGTTATGTGTAAAATCTGATGATGAAACTGTACCTTAGTTTATCCTGTTTTAGAAGAGGAATGAAAGTTTGCCTTCTCCCAGATAAATACATAACATCGTTATCACACTTGCCAATGATAGTGTTGTTATGCAATATTATTTATATCATCTGTAGGCTAAAGGACTGGAATATCTTCAGCTTATGGCCCCATTAGATAGAGATGAGAGTTAATGTGTTCCTCTCCTTACTGCTTTTCTAGCCAGTTGGTTGAAACCTTATGTTCTGCTTTGTCCAGTCATTAGTGCCCTTGAATGCGAGTGGCTCAAAAGCTTGACAGAAAGGAGAGAGAGGGTTTGTTTTCTCAAGTGTGGGTCAAGCTGCAACCTCTCTGGAAATTGGCGCTTTTGTGCCACAAAGGGTAAGGTGCTTTATCATTTTGTCATGAAACTTGCCTATGGACTGTTGTCTTAGGTTCTGTGTAAGCTATTGCTTGCAGGCATGTTCCTTTGAGGATCATACAGAACTTTCTTGGGTTTTTTAAGGGTTTTCTCAACAATTCTTTGTTTGAACTAGACTGTATATATATTTTTTTGTTGTTTAAAAGGAAAACAAACCCAAAAAACATATTTGCACAGTTCTGTTTTCTGTGGTGCGCGTATATTTAGATCTCGCACAGTCAGCCAGATAAAGTCATTATTTCCTGGAAAAAATGGGAACTTTTTTCCACCCAGCCTTTCTACTGACCTAAAGACTTTACCTGGCCAAAGGGCTTTTACCTGTGCTTTTATATTTGCACTGACATAAAGCATCATTATATACTGACTGAAATACAGAGACCCTCAATGCAAGTAAACCTATAGTTTACTTTTTTTTTCATTACCTTTACCATTGGTAAGTTTCTGCCAATACTAATTATAGCATTAACTAATTAGCAGTCACTATCAAGTCATAAGTAGTTTGCCCCAGTGGTTTTTTTTTCTGGATACTGGGATCTGACTGTGAAGTTTTTAAGCAGATGATCAAGGACTTTACTGATTTCATGGGTCTGATAAAAACGCATGGTCCCATAGAATCCTTAAAGAATCATATGTTTAAATTGCAGCTACTCTGGTCATCAGACTAACTACTGATTAAACTACTGCAGGTAATTCTAGTTGCCGGTGCTATTTTAATGTTAATTTGTGAATGATCTGTACTGCATTACAGAAAATTCTGAGACTTACTGTTCTCTTCTTGCACTTGATCAAGATTTAAATAATATTTTTGCAAGCATCTAAGTACAACACGGCATTGAGCCTGGATAGAGTACATCCAAGTATCAAAGGGTACCAAACAGCACTGTCAGTATGCCATCTAGACATTAATTTCCCACATAAAGGGTTTACTAGCACTTTGCATGTAAGTTGTATAACTTGTGACCAGCTGCTTCCGTGTGCAGTGCGTAACTGATGGGAACATATGGCTTTAATTAAGTAGCCTATTCTAGCTGATTTTTAGGCATCTATCCACATGGCATACAATATTTGTTGAATCCAAATCAAGTTTCACAGCTGTCTCTCGAGATAAACTGATTGACTGACACGAGCTGCTTTTAAACACTGTCAGGTTAGTTCCCATAACGTCAGAAGCTTCAACAATGGGGAAAAAATGGCTCAGCCATATGCATGAAAGCTCCTATGACTAGGCCATATATATAGATGTATGTATGTTTAACATTTCAGGCCAACCTTAATGGATTTCTGTAGCTACTGATGCTGGCAGGCAGCAACGCAGAGACAAAACAGTCAAGAAATATCCCATGTTTCTCTGATTTTACTATGTTATGTACAGTGGCTTAACACCAATCTGAACTTTAACGGTAAGGACATGCACATCAATTGTGAAGTGGAAAAGAATAATTATCAAAGTGCAAAACTGGTGCCTCACTGGTTCACATCAGTGTAGACCTGGCTGCTGTTAGCTATTAGGAAAAACAGTATAAAAGACAGCTATCAAATACAATGCAGTTCTTCGTGTTTTAAATAACAGTTTGTTTATTTGTTACATGCATTGAACAATAGCTGAGTGAGTCTGCATGTGATATACTCTGATCCTGGAATGTACTTGCTGATGTAAAGGAAATAATATAAAAATCAAGGTTATGAAATATGAAGACATATTTGTACAGCTTATAAAATTGCAAGTGTATTTTCAGTAGTCTTTTGGAGTGATCCATGCTGAAAGGGAACACAGATAATCACAGCTGATCCACATAATACACTGACCATAAATTTTACTAAAGATTTCTGCTGTAAAATTAGAAGTTTTGTATTTTATTGGCAGGGTTGGGGGACATCTTATGTGTCTTAACTAAACCTCCAGGTTTGTTTCAAAAGCTTGTATTTTATTACACAATATGTAGAAACTGAAAGATGGGCTGAAAAGGATTATGAAAATAATTTTAGAGGCCATGAAATTCTTCTTGGGTAAATTAAGCACTTGGAAAACTGATTGAATCTTATAATGAATTCTGATTTACTGATTTTCTATAGTATAGTGTTGATGGCAAGAACCCAAAACTGACAAGTGCTGTGAGGGAAGGGTGAGAGCACTCTAAATGCCAAGTTTGGAGTTCTGTGATTAATAAGCTGTCTCTGGTCTCTATGAAGATACGAAGATAAACTAAAGATTGCGAATTTGAGATATATTAGTAGTGATAACTTCTTACAATCCATGGTTTATACATCTATGGTAGACCTGTGCTCTGTGTCTATTAGCACTCTTGAAAATATTGTTGTGAGCTGGAATGTTATTTAAGTCAGAAGAAATAGGCTTAGTCAAAGGGTGGAAGTGGAAGATACCATTCTTGACACATCTACACTGAATAGTAATATAAGCCAGACTGAGAGGAATGGGCAAGTGACCCTTAAACAAAGGAATAAAGAAGGTAAATGTAACCAGTAAACCCCTCAACGCTTAGTCGTTCATGAGGATTAGGAGTAGACTAGTTTCCTTATCTTTCCTAAGCTAGACAAGATGGTATAGCAGTTAGGAAAGATCTTTAATACTAAAAATAGTATTAGAATGTGTTTTATTGTTATTTATTGCTATATTCCACTCTTCTAATGGCTTTTGAATTTTAACATCAAGAACTTGCTCCCTTTTTGCTGGAATACATTTGTTTTCACACTTCAGCTTATTTAGTATTTCGTGTGGACTGTGACGTAAATAAATTTCAAATGCCAGATTTAACCAGCAGTAATAAATCCAAAGGAAGTGATGTTTCAGACAAAGCTCTTCATGCCTCTGAGGACAGTCATGACAAGAACTGACCTTTTCTTCTGTGTTTGTATAGCTCTTCTTTGCACTGGGAATCATGACAACAGTTCTTAAATGCTGTGTTAATACAAATAATAAATAACTGTGTCCTGGCACAGGGCAATAGGAAGAACTTTCATGGAGGCAATCACAGTATTTCTGGCCGCAGAAGGTGGTATTTTTGTAGGGCAAGTAATACTGCGTTCTGTGTTCACACCAACATGTCTAACCGGATAGAATTAATCTTTTAGAATTAATCTCTATGCAATGAGGTTCAGCAGCCTGTGGACTCAGAGTGTCCATGTCAAACTGCTTTGCTCAGGGTTTTTCTAACTGTTTGAGAGATGTTTGGAATAACATATACCTGCAGCCTTTATGGTTCTGTCATTAGCAGCTAAACCCTTGTCGTCTGGAACCCAATGGCAGCAAGATATGATGATGTCAATGAGAAAATGAATGTGTGTCAGGGTGACACTAATAATGGTTAATAAACTGAAGACGGTTTTTAGAGAATTGTTTAACTAATATTGAAACATCATATTAGAAGTACTTCTGCTCTGTGATAAGGGATTCTAAACTGCTGAATTTGACTTGTGTAATTGTGTGTTAGTAACTGAGTACTGCCTAGTTTCCAGGGGGGGTGTGTGGTAGGATCTTCACACCAGAAGATCAAATTAAAAAATCAGTATGAAGATATATTAAAAAATATTTTTTCTCTAAGAATTGTTAGTTTTATTCTGAAATTGACCTGCATTTCTCTTTAAGCAATGAGTTTTAGTGCTGACTTCCCCCTCCCCCCAAGCAAAGAAAAAGCTGAGTAACAGCACAGAAGTGATTTTAAACTTGCCTTTCCCTCAAAGTCCTTTATACACTGTGAGTTGCTGAGAAACATCCCTGTATGCTTTCACCTGTGATTATTTTGGCTGTGCTCTCTCTACAGTTCTAGTTTTCCATAGCTCAAAGGCTAGAAATTTTGTTTCACTGAGGAAAGCTGTATATCACCTGCCAGTGTGAGATGGGAGGGTTTTTTTGGGGTTGTTTACTTTTTTGCTTTATCCAGTTAGGGTGTTTTGTTGGTTTGGTTTATGAAACTCTGTTTTCCATTCCCCAAAGAAGAAAAAGAAAATACTGCCCTGTTGAGTCTGCACTTGCCTGCGAGTGGGGCCAAGGCACTTTTGCTTGTTCTGCTTTTGCCTCTCAGTAGGTACATCTGTGTCAGTAGCCCTGCCAGCATGAGCAAGGGGCCTGCTCCCCTCTCTGCTGTCCCATGCTATCTGTTTCACGTGTAGCTCACATCAGTTTCACCTATACTGCTCATCGAATTTGCTATCTCTGTGATTCCCCATTTTATGTATCTGTATCTTGCAGACCCCATTTTTGCAGTGGGATGACATCAGATAGCTGAAAATAAAATTAGGCATGAGAGAATAAAATTGTGTGGGCAGCTGCCTGGTTACTGGGGATATTTCTGTAGACTGGGACTGAACCACCTCAAGCCAGTTTTGTGTCATGCTTATGGAGGAGGGGTTGAAATTCAAGCCAGCCCCTAGTCTGCCTCCTGAAATTCAGTGCTGGCTTTCTTCACCTCAGACCAGGAGCAGGCCAAAGTACGAACAAACAGGCAGGTTGTGTGAATGGAAGTGATCTGAGATCAAGGTAGCAGAATGATGTGGAAAAACACTGCGCAACTTTAGGACACTGCTCAGTGTACCAGTCCCTCTGTGAGACTAGGAGGATAATACTTAGTAAATGTTGTAGTGCACTTTAGTCCTATTAAAGTCAAAGAGAGTGTTTCTGTAGACTTTATTAAAGTCTGCACAGAGACTTTGAGACTTTAGGTAAAAGTGTTGGTCAGGGAACCCATTAGTGTTCCCATTACCACTGTTATTGTTATATTTAAAAAATAAAAGTAAAAAAAAAAAAAAAACCAGAAACAAAAACCAGCACCATTTAGTAAACATATCTGAGGTAGTGTTTTGACCTCTTACAACCTCCTTTATATTTCTGGTGGTTTCCTCTGGTGAGCATTCATGACAGAGGGAAAAAACAAATAGCATAACACCTTAAAGAAGTCACTTAAGAAAGAAAGAGCAGCTGCAATATTATCAAAAGTTCAGGAGATTCGATATCTCTTTTTAGCAGTAATAGATATTTTACAATCCTGATTTGTTTTTATATGCAAATTATTATGTATAAAATAACTTTTCTGAATTCTTACTACACTAAGTTTGAGCATGTTAATATATAGCTATATAGTCCATGATGTGTTTATTCAGTGCATTCTCAGGATTGACCCTCTGTTTTCTAATAATGGGGTGAAAAATATTTAAAACATGTTTAAGAAGCAAAGATGAATAAGTGTGAATATATGATAAGGAGAGATGTATTCTATAACTACTTCATGACAAAACAGCGTTTCAGTGGAATGAAGAATTATTTTCATTACAGTTGTAGGGATAAGAGTACTATTCACTTAATGCATACAGATTTTCAATCATTAATTCCACCAGCACTGAATGCGGTGTATTTAAAAATCCAAATATAGAGAGCAGAGTAGGCTTCAGATGAATCACTCACACTTTAAACACTTGTGAAGTCAAAAAGATACAGGAAAATCATTAGAAAATGCTTTTGAGAGATTTCTTAAACTTTACTGGGTTTGTTGATAAGGATCGAATGTGTAGTTTTTGGAGTAAAAGAATTGTTCTGGAAATATATATCAGACACATACCTAAAATTTAGACAGATGATTTTCACTACAGTAGCTTCACAATTTCTTTATATTTACTAAAGTGTACAGGTAGTTGTGCTCACAGTACTTCTACCACTATGAAAGCTTTCAAAATCTACTGTTTTACTTCAAAAGTAAAGGAATTTTCTCCTTAAAGTCGTTATTAACTAAGCCACAAAGTTGTTTGTCTTTTGTTCAATCACAATCTAGTGTAATTGAAAACAGAAACCTGAGTAAGAGGAAATTTCACTCTAAGGATCAGAAAAATTGATGGAGTCATCCCTTGGATATGAATATTTTTAGAAACAGTTTTCATTTGATTCTCGAGCACCTTCTGCCATATTGCTTCTGATGGCCTGAAATGGGAAAGTGATCAGCTCTTCTTCAGGCAGGGTGAGGAAAGCATTGCAGTAAGTTAATTATTTGAAAGATTGCTGCTCTGAATTTGTTCCGCAGATATTCTTAGAATAGTCTTCATTCTGAAAGGAATGCAAAGAACCCCCAATTTTTATTTGTAACAACTAGAAATTCTTCTTTAATCGGTAGCAGTGAAGCTATTTAAATTTAAGCGATAGACGTTCAAGTTACAGCACCGGATGTTTCTTTTTAACTTCTAAATAAGATAGCTATATATTTGCCGATGGCATTGAAGGCAAATTTGTAAAATGCAGAGCTAAAGGTAATTTTATTATTATTATCATCTCTTGCAGTATTTTTTCCATGACACATAAGAGACTTCCTGTATATGTTGATACATGTTTCTTCACTTTACAATTGCTTGAAAGCACTCTGTTAATCTAATCAAGAGTTTTTAACAGTTCTTTATTAATTATATTTTATAGTGCATTAGTTGGCAAATAAGCAAACTGCTAAAATGCTGTACATGTAGTTGTCCTAAGTTGGATGCTCTGAAGTCAATATTGCCCAGTGATTTTTTGGTATATCTGTATTCTCTGATGTCAGTGGAGTCTCTTTTCTGATTAATACACATCTGCAACGTGCTGACATAGGCTTTCCTAAGCTCTGCTGAAGAGGCTTTCAGGAAAATACATGAATTCTGCTCTCATTAGCACTGTTGAACATTAGGAACATTCATGTATGTGTGGTCTGTCTCTGTAAGCATAGTTGCAAGTAGCGATGGTTTGTCACTATTTACTTATTTTCATATCACCCAATATGGCGTCATCTCTTGTACAACTGGAGGGTCAGGTGGGAGGGGGAGTGAAGGCAGGAAATGAATGCAGAGAAATGCCATTTCCTTGGAACTGAGGTGAATTTTGAAACCTCGGTCTACTGTGATTCAGTGGCTGAATTACTAGAGCAGGAGGTCTAAGTTAACGTTTCTTTCTTCGCCTTGCTGGCTGGGTTTTTTTAGCAGGTTAATCATCCTTTTTCAATCTACATTTTCTGTTTTACTTGTATTATTTATCCTAGTGCTTTTAAATATATATTTTTTTAAAAAATTGATTAAGAGTCTAAATTGGCAATACTAATCTAGTAGGTTAGAGTGCAAACCCATATGCTGAGTGTAGAAAAGCCTTTAGTAGCTTTTAAGATTGATTAGTTAAAATAAATAACTATTCTGTATTCTCCAGTAGCCAGAGAAGGTTTTACCACACAGCATTTTACTGTGGATATTTCGTATGATTTAACATCTAATAAATTGAACTTTTAGTCATGTTTAAAAGAGAAGCAAGAGTAATTTGTATGCATTGGCTACTGATTGTAAATTATAAATCTGTGGGATTGAGTTCAAATTTCTAATTGGTGGAAAAAAAATCAGTAATTAACTGGGAGGACAGAAACGATTTTCTATCAAAGCTGTCTTCCACAGAGAATTCTACTAAAGCTGTTCGCGATTATAAGGGTTATGATACATGGAAACACTATAATTTGTCTATAAATGTCAGCATGGTATAATCTGATTATAAAATGCTTTTGGAAATTGGAATGTTCTGATTGAGTAAAATAGTTGAATGCATAACTATTTGCTTAGAGCTGCGTAACTGTATTGGGCTCCACAGATAAGGATGCCTTGAGAACCAGGGTAGATGTGAGTTACAGGTGGTAGGAACAAAGCAAAGAAAAAAGATTTTTGCGTTCTCTATAGTTGTAATCTGATAGTTGCCTACTGTTGTGGTTTAACAACAAAGAAATTTAACCAAAGAAAATTAACTCTATCCCGGCCAAAACTAGGAAGCATAAGCCTCATGGCGCTGCAGTGTCCAAGTGCCTGCTGTTTTGCATTTATTTTTGCACAACTATACTTAGGACCACTAGATTTCCTGAGTTTTCAGTTGAAATATATGTTTAATGTCTGTATACTCATCTGTTCTAAATGTTCTCTGAAGCCTTTATCACTTATGAAATGTGTTTTGTTTTTTAAAAAAATAGTTCTTTGTAATTCACATTCCTGTTCAGCAGATGCCAGAGGAATTGAACCTTTAATTTTATGAGGTCATCTACTGGACAGATTTTAACAAATACAAAATCACAAACATGTATCCATATCCACTTTCTTACTTGACTCATGCCTTCATTTCTTACAATGGGCAAGTAAAATGACATCTAAATAAAAAGATGCACTCCTGAAGTTTTAGATAAATCTGCCCTGTTTGTAGACAATACTCATATTGGTGGGGAGACAGCTCCTTGGTGTGGTTTTCTTTTTTTCTTTTTTCAGGGGAGTGGGTAGAAGGTAGAGATCAGGGTTGGTGATCTGGTTCAGACAGAAAGTCTACATCAGTGTTTGATTTTGCACAGGTCTACTAGAAGAGCTTAACCATGTCTGGAGAAATAGCGTTGAAAGAAAAATAATCTGTGCCCCTGAGGGCTGTCAGGGTACTCCTTTTTCTTAAGTGTTATTATTTTAATCATATTGATATGGGTTTTTTTCATCTGCTTCATATTTTAAAATAGAAAAGAAATAATTTGGTAAAAACAAACCTTTTCTTCTATTATCAGGTTGTTAAGAAAGTGTAACTACCTAGCTTTCATCTCCTGTTTGAAGTTTATATTTCTGTCTTCAGTACCGTGAATTTTATAAAAATATCTATATAGATTTAATATATGTAATAAAATATATGTAATAAAATATATTTAATAAAAAATACTGAAAAAGTAGAAATATTGACATGATATGGTTTAACTGTATTGGTTTGCATGAGGTCAGGGATCAGGGTCTGGTTGGTCTGTTGCAGGCAAATGAAGGAACAACATTAAACTGTAAAAAAAATTATGACTGTAACAACTGGTTTCTTTGTGAAAACAGTAATGTAGGATTCCATTTCTTTATAGTTCTGTGTTGAGCTACATTAAAACTTCAGCTGAAGATGAATTGCTGGTGGATCTGCAAAATAATAATCCACATATCTAAATCTGTTGCAGGAAGGACCATAAGAACTTCAACTCTTCTTCATTGTTTTTCCTTATGCTTGAAAAGTGTAAGATATAATCTTGCTGAAACTCCATGACAAAGATTTATTGATATCATGGTATATTTATTTTTAGGGAAAAGGTATAGTTCTAAGAATTAGCAACTTAGTGAAGAACAATAGTGCTGATAGACAGCACAAAGGTAGAAGGCAATTACTCAGTATATAGAAACCCCCATATTCTCTTGCCCCCTTCAAAAACCAGTTTTGAGATGTAGGGATTTGGTCTGATGTTAAAGGAAAACACTAGCAGATGCGTCTCTGGGCTGCCATGTTTATTTAAACAGCAAGTGAAGAATTGAATGGTTAATATATATCACTAGCAATTTCTTTTCATTTCAGTAGCAGTACTCATCTGGGCAAGGTAAGGTTCAACACAGGTTCATAATCTCTGCTGGTTCACCTGAAATTGGACTTGGTGCTAGAAACAGACCTGCAAAAAGCAACAAGGTCATGAATGGTGAAAGGCAAATGAACCTTTCCTCAGTTCTCTTGCTTTGTTATTCATTCTCCAGGATTTTTCACTCCTCTCTTTCTGCATGGTGTGCCTAAAGTCAGAATTGACTACCTTGTGCACCTTAACACTCTGAAGAATCTGGGTGCAGGGGGAGAGCTTGGCTAGATGGCAGGAACAAGTGAGTGGGTGGGGGCAGAGAGTACCAGATCAGCATAAGAAGGTTTATTTAAAAAATGGTATGAAAATACAGATACAGGATGTTGCAATACCTAGGAAAGACATCTTGCTTAAGCCTCAAAGGTGGCAGGAGCTAAATCACAGATACTCATCAGATGAAAACTTTGCACATACCTGGCAAGGATTCATAGCTCATTTTTTGCTTGCCTGGACCTACCCGTGCTGTATCACCTTCAGCTACATAGACCAGGGGACTGTACAGCAGCTAAATCAGTCCTTGTACCATTTTGAATGTCTTAAACTAATTTATTCCTCTCTGCACATTCTTATACAGGAGATAAACATATGGGCTTTTATCCCTTGAGCTTCCAAACATATTTTTTGAAGCAGAGTTGCAATCTAGTGTGGGCAAGTATTCACTGAATAAATGGGATTTACAGTGTTGTTTATTTATAGACTTTTATATGGCTCTCTTAGCAGTAGAAATGGTTGCAGATGAACATAATTTCACAGTGTGTTTTGATATAAGAAAATAGTATTCCCATTTTACAGAACGCAGGGCCTGAGAACAAGAATTTTAACCACCTAAATCTTCAGAAAATCATGTTCTGTAGTGAATTGGTTTGGAGAAACACAGGTAAGACTAGATGATGGTCTAGAAAAACTTTTTTTATTTTTAGCTGTTATGTTGGCATTCTGCAGAAAAACTTGGTATTTAAGGTTATGTATCTAATTGTACTCTCTTTAGAAACTGCTGTACTACCAGGGAGTTACGGAGGTACAGAAGGCTGGTGTACTAGTCTGTCAGTCTTTCTGAGTTCAAAGAGTGACTTGAAGTCAAAATGTTTTTTTGGTCTCTGCTCATATTTCATGTATTTAGCAAGACTAATTGTGTATGAACATGACAGGTTCCTTTTAGGATGGGATTAGTGGGAGATTCTGTGAATTGATGTGAAATATATTAAGAAAGTCCCTTTTGCAGCTTTGCTACTGTCAGTTTTGTTGGATATGTTGGGTATGAAATTAATGGACAAAATATTTACTTTCAGGAGATTTGGGGGGGGATGTTTTGGGCTTTTTTTAAGGGATAAAATGCATCTGCTGAAATTTTTAAAGAAGCTGAAAGCGAGGTTTGCGGGACAAAGGATCTCAAAGTTATTTTAGAAGGCTCACATCCACTGGAAATTGTACGAGTGATATACTCTTAAGTCACTTGGGAATTTTTGCAAATCCAGTTCTTTGTCTGAGCAACTCGGTTGGGGAAAAACTCCTCCTTTATTTATATTAAACAAAGTTCAATCAATTAGTATGATATTAAAATAATTTTCTTGAAACTTTTGTACATTTTTATAGAAAAATCAAAGAACTCAAAATAAAATTGTATTAATTCTCTCTGTAAGCAATCAATTAAACAAAGAAAGTCATTGTAGGAAATCTAGCGTAATCATAAGTAATAACTCTTATACCTGATATGAATGAGAAAAATTAACTTTTACTTTTAATTAAGTATAATGCCAAAAGGTATTCAAGCCATTCTGACATATGTAGAAGATAGAATAATAAAGTACAGACCCAGTCTTAATCACTCTGCATTATTAAACATTAATATACTGTCATTAACAGTACCTGTTATAATCCATGTCATTTTGTGCCTTGCAAGAGAAGCACTCATCTCCTTTCAAATACTAATCACAAAAGCAGATGCTTAAGATACTTGAATAACCCTTTTATTGCCATGCTTTCCACATGTGGTTCCAAAGGGAGTCCAAGAAGTGTCAGTGAGGTATATTATCAAAAAAAAAAGTCATGCTTTGGCTGTGGTGTGGCAGACTTCTCTAATTATATTGTAGGTTGATTCAAATAGTGGATTCCTATCTGGATCCATCTCACAAGCCCATTTTGCCTGGTATTGGCCAGGGTCCCTAGAAATGTGATGACTTTCAGTCCTGCAAGACACCCCGTATTTTTTATTGTTTTTCCAGTTCCTTGAGAATTGAGGTTGCAATGTACTGCCACATTTTCCAGTGGTGAACTGGAACTGATAGACTTCTTTCTTGGTGTGAACAAATCAAATTGCCCAACTGACATAAGTAAAATAAGTCATTATACAATAGAGCTGAGACGACGTCCTGCTCTTCAAACTATATAGAACGTATTGTCTGTAGGTAGCAATTGTAACAGAAGAGCATTTTTATCTCCCTTTCCCTCTGTGGTGTTAAAGCATTTAACATTAAGACTTACTCTACATCTGTGAGCTAAGTATGCAATTGTCCCCTTGTTATGAAGGGATAAAGTTAGATTCAGAATAGAAAAAGTGCACAGTTAAATCCAAATCTGGGCAATTTGAAACACCAATGTTAATGGGGTCTCAATCGTTATACTTCTACTTAAATTTCCTACAGTAATTCTTAGGGATTGTGGAAGATAAATGGTTTTCATTTTTTTAGGTGTTTCTTCATTTTACTATCCTCCATTGCTGTCTTAACACACTCATAACCAAGAAAAGAAGTTACACATGTAAATACTAAAATACAGGAAAAGACTTCTGAAATTCACTATATTTGCAAAATGGAAAATGGAGAACATTATTTTTCATATATGTCTTAATGGTAGTAGATTTATGCATACTAATACCACAGGAATCGTAACAACAGGATCTAAGTAATTTTGAGGCAGGAGTGTATGAATTACTTTTTTTAGTTGACAGTTTCCCTGTAAGTGACTTGAGCAAGGTCACAAAGACACACGGGTACTTTCTAACTCCCAGAAGGTGCTAAATGACCATAAAACACCCTGCCCTTCACTGTAAGCGCATCTTGGATTTCAGCATAGAAATTTATGATCCACTTCTGGTAGAAGCTGCTGCTTTAGTTTTAAGACTTCATAAGAATGTGGTTTTGCCAAATGCCATATGGAAACATGAGGGTTACATAGGTTCCTTATTAATATAGGAAGACACGTAGTATTTGGGTTTTTTCCTCAGTTATCAGTTCCAATTCCTTATTGTTTTTTCCACATTTAGATTCACCACTGGGAAAGGAATAGTGCTCAACATCATTCTCTACCCTTGGATAAGCTCAAGAGAAATTCCTCTGGAATACAACTCCTTCACTCCTTCCCTGTTTCCTGTCCTCAGCCATCTTTGCAACTTCACTGATTTTAAACGCGTTCTCTAATGAAATAACATGTATATGACCATATTGTATATCTCTGTGAGCACCGGGCTGATTCCAGCAAAGTTAGAGAGATGTGAAGATCTCAGTAATTTGTGAAAATCAGTAGTAGCTGATGTAGGAGAGAGGCTGCCTTTGAAAGAAAAGCAGACAGAATTCAGCTGTCAATCTAATTCATAGCAATAGTGCATTAACTATAATACATTTAGTTTTGAAAGAGCTACAAGAGGCACAGTTTCTTGGCCAGCAGGATTGTCTTGAGAGTTAGAGGTATGTAAGCATAACAGAGAGGTATGTAAACATAACAAACATACATCAGTAAGAAACCAGATTTCATCAGTTCTGCTGCTTGAAAAACAGTTTCTTAAAGTTCATTCATCTATGTCATTTTTTTATCTGGTTTGTTGAATACATCATTAGCATAATATTCTCATCTAAAGACTGATTTTGTTTTTAATCTTAATGTCTTCAACCTTCTAGTTCTTGCCAGCTTTAGTGCAGCAATGGCTATTTTAAGTTCTTTCTTGACATCTTCATAGTTCACATTCTTCAACATTTGGTCTCCAAAATGTCTGTGTTTTTTTGAATAGTCCTACCTTTTTGTCTCAAACTTTTTTTTTCTTCAGATATAAGTTGCTGTCATTCTGAGGTTTCTTGTGGGTCCTTGTTCTGAATTTTTTCCCATTTTAATCAGTGCTGTTGTTTGCACGTCTTCCTTGGTGAGGCTGAAAAGATAGATGTCATACATTAATCTATTTTTTTCCACTCTTCTGATACAGGAAAAACCTTATAATGTCAAATCAATCATGGCTTCCAGGACTAAATAAGGGAAATTTAGGAGAAATGTGCTTTCTTTTGGATTCCTGAACCGTATTACACAATCTGCTGTTGTTACAGCTGCCCTAGACAAACAGGAAATTTGAAAGGCTTTTACTTTCACAGCTATGATAAGTATTACAGTGGAGGGATGGATGCCATCACCAAATATTTATCCCTCTGCTCAACACGCAACATCCCTGTTCTCTGCATATGTATGTAATTTGTTCTCTTTTGTGTGCCTGATCAGTTTAACAATCCAGGCAATAATCTATGTTTCTGATGTCTGTCTTATTAAGGGGCTTCTTTTTCAAGGTATAGTGGGAAGAAAAGGTTTAACCAACTGTACATATGTGGTTTACTGAAAACTGCTTGAAACTTTTAGGTCTGTGGGTAAACATACATTTTGCTCACGTAAGCTTCATCTCTGCTAGCCTGTTTTACATATAGTTGTACTGTTAAATCATTTAAGACTAGACAGGTTCTCTCTGTAATGTTCAAATGTTCAATATATTCAAGATATACTGCAAAAACAAAGAGCTAATTTAGCAGGCTCTTGACAATTGCAGCTTTGTTTGGGACCACACAGCTTTTTTTTTTTCTGAATTTTGTTTTCTATTTCAAGCAAACTTCTGTCTTTCAGTCAGTTCCTTGCACAAGTCAAACAATAGACAACAGCTTAAGGTAACCTATAATTGCAGTTTTTCCTCCACAGATATTTCTACAACTCTTTGTGATTCCTTATATATAAATCTTGATAATCTGGAAACTATAATATGTTTACAGGCCATTTCCTGATCCTATTGAAATCAGTAGTAGCTTTTTGTTGTTGTTGTTTCAAGGGCACCAAATTTGTCTTCTTGTTTGCCAGATTGTTTGGCATATGCAAAAGGCATCCATCAAGAGATGTCTTGAGAGACTATAGTTGATGGGCTTTTGTACATTGTATTGAACATTGGTGGGTGCACTATTGAATCAGCCCAAGGTGTCTGTACAGAGTCAACTTATCTACACTGATGCGTTTGTAAGGATGGATCTTTTAGTAAAACTAAATAAATTGCAGTTGGCGACATTTTCCCTAAAATTCAAACATTCTTGTCCCAACATTCAGAAAGATAAAAACGATAAGTTAAATAGCAAAGTAATGTTTGTGTTGCATGGATGTACGTTTACTAGCAGGGAGCATTTTTGAGAAAAACAAGATGTAGTTATTTTCAAGATTTTGTTTGGAACTTGAAATTACAAAAGTTTGTATCAAAATTCTGATTGTAAGAATTTCTGTATATCCAAATAGAGGACAAAAACATTGTCATTGTAACCTTTGTATACAGTCAACAAACCATCTCAGCTCTAACTGCTAAACATAGATAATGAAAATCTTTGGAGATTTAAGAATGAGAACCAATCACCGAAATGATGTGGAAGATAATTTCAAGTAACTAATGAGCACTAAGATATCTTAATCTCTTTTGGGGTAGTTTGTAAGCAGAAAATGAATTAATTCTGTTGAAAAAGTAGTTTAATAGTATTTAGCTGTGCTAGAGTACTGAAGGATTTAAATGAAATTTGCCTGGGCAAAATCATTGCTTTGGATCTTCACATGTAGCTGAGACACACTGTTTGTAAAGATGCCAGGCAAAGTTGAATTAGAGCTGTTTTGTAGCTCCATGATTATGGGGACAGATAAGGTTTGTAAAGCTCCAGGTACAGTTGGTTGTGCCCAGCCATGGGTGTGTTTATAGTGCTTTTAATAATTCCTGTGAACCTCCAGAACATTTTGTTCTTTTATTTTGTGGGAACATTTACATAATCTGGGAACAAGAAGAAAGAGGAGGGTGTTCACACAATCAGTGCACAGTTTTGCAGCACAGGCATTCCCTTACCCAAAGGCTAATTCTCTGCTCTTCAGATCAAGATCTTCGGCTGCACAGTATGAGCACAGCAGCAAGCAACAAGTAGAATGGGTCTGGGAAACTGGGGCCTGGTTTTATAGCTGTACCTTTTTTGTTTGCGTGGGGTATTTTTTTTGTTGGTTGGTTAGTTTGTTTGTTTGTTTGTTTGTTTGTTTGTTTTGTGGGGGTTGGTTGGATTTTTTTCGTTTTGGGCTTTTTTTTTTTTTGTTAAATGAAGTAGTAAAGAAATGAACACAGGACTTCTCTTGAAACTCAACTATCTGCCATTTTCAGCTCCAGGAAGACTTTTTTATTTGAAAGATAATTTAGTACAAAGCTAGATTATTGATGACAATTCTCTATAAACATGAGCCTGTAAGATCAGGATGGACAACTGTTTAGACCTTCATGGCTGGGAATCATGCCATTACTACCCACAGCCGATGCACATACATGGCTATTTGGCTGTGTACCTCATGCCATCTGTTCAGATGGCATTTTGCCTGCTCACAAATTGGTTAGACCTGTGCCAAGAGCAATTGCTCTAGATGGTTACACTGCAAAACACTGGAAGTGGTTCCTATTTTGTACGAGGTCTCTCTTTTGGACACCGCTTTAACACTTTGTTATATCCTGTGGACATACCTGTATGCTGCAGTAATTGGAAATAGAAAAAGTTCATGTGCTCATCCTAACTCTTTTGCTACTGAAGCTTTTCTAAATCCAAAGAGGGGAAAACAAAGTACATGTCATTTGACTTGAAACTCTTTCTGCTTCTTTTCCATCTGAAAAACACTTGTTCGTTTTAAGTTGGTAAAAGCTAATCAAATGCTCACAGAAGTTAATAGGAATATTTGCAATGGTAAGAGTGGTGTTGGAGTTGTAAATTATAGTGAAGTGTGTGTTTACCAGAGGGCAAAAATCAGGTCAGCTGGCAGTTGCTACATGTGGCTGGTTGATTGTTTTCTGGGATAAGTTTCTGAGAGAAGTAATGGGTTACAGATCTTTTCCTTCCTACATCAGTTATTTAAATTCAGCTGAGGTATACAGTAACCAAAAGTTATCACCAAGTGACATTTATACAACCTATAGAATAATTCTGCTGAGTCTTCTTTATTGAATAGATATCCATGTCATACAGTTGGCACATTTGTTGACAGCCTCAACTGTGAACCATGGAAGTGAACTTATTGCTTGCCAGCAGAAGTAGCTCCTGCAGGTAAGAGCCAAAGGATATTGGCAACGAAACCTAAACTGAGTGGATAAATATAGGACTTTATGAAGAAAAGTCTGTCATCTTGCCAGTTTTCATAGCCACTAAAACAATTTTAAATTCAAAACTAAAATAATAATTTTGTTACTAGCAGAGATACAATGTAGAATTCAGAGTATGTGCAAGTGTAAAGGAATTATTTTCCTGTTTCTCTTTGAGTGTAATTAACTGTAGGAGTATTGTTATTTTCATTCTATGAACTTCTCCCTATGCATGAATGTCACTGCTCAGTTTGAGCATGCTTAGTTGAATCAGGATGATATCATTTACGTGGGTGAGTTTCCATATATTGGTTAGTGGGAGGTATGATATTTTGCTGATTATAATCTGGAGGTGTTGCCAAAGCCCTTCGTCTGAGTTTCACATAAGTAATACTGACTAGCTTTTCATTCTTATAGGAAACTCTATGGGAAAGAGCCGGGTAAGCCTTAAAAAGGAAAGTAAAGAGATCAAAAGTCAGAACTGTTTGGAGGGCAGGATGTAGTTTGTTTGTAATTTCGGTGGATTTTTTCCTTGTTTGTGCAAATTACTATAAAGATAAGATAAAGGCCTTCTATAGAAGGACTATAAGATCCTTTCAAGTCCATTATAAATTTTAAATTGTGCAGCCTCTCTGTTGTGAAGTGACTCATGAAGCTGAAGACTAAACTCCCAACCAACTTAGTATCTGTAAAAAAATTCCTCATTAATTTAAGAGAGGCTCAGTTGTTCAACCGCTGTGTTTTCTCTTCTGAAATTTTCGCTAATAGAGCTGTTGATACTTGTTCCTATGATTGAAACCATTTGGTTCCATTACTTGTAACAACTGAAATTTTGTCTAAGGGCTGTGTCAGTTTTGTAGAATGTGGAGAATGCTTTAGAAGGTCCGTCACTGCACATTCACACTAGGCTGACACAACCTTTAATCCAATTTTAGTATCTCAAGCAAGCAACATTGCATGTTCCGTGTCCTAATAAAGTTTATTAATTCAAATTTTGTTCAGTAAAAACACATTACAAATCTACAGAGGTGAAAAAGATACCAATATGATTTTGTAAAAATTCACCCATTTTGTACTTTTCCATTTATCTACAGGGAAGACAGTTAATTCTGAAATCTATTGTATTCACACTAAGCTTGTGTAGTACTGTTAGGCTGAAAAAGATTATTTTACATTTACTTGTATTTTCATAATAGAAAATTTTCCTCTTGTGGAAATGGTGAAACTTCACCATTTTATGTGGCATAAACATACTAGCAATTTGATGGGCGAAGTAAAAGCTGGTAAATTCTCACAGGTCTAGCATGCACTGCATTCTAAGCTGAAAATTGGACATAGCTGAATACTTAGTGACCCTTTAGCTGAAGCATTCTGAACTAATCTGAATAGCAGTATTCTTTAAAAATCCCTGAAACATTGGGAACGGATTTGTTTTACTTCCATGCAAATGAATGGGAATTTTCCTTTCACTTCACTGGGAGTAGGATTGGACGTTTCTTGAGTTGACCAGCACAAAGTAACATTTATAGGCAGAAAAAGGAGAAGGTTTTTTGAGCTCCAACAAGTTCATTTTTAACAGGCACTTTGCTGTAACCATGTAAACCTACGTAACCCTACAGTTTGTTAACACTGAACTTTAATGAGTCCTGATAAGAAGCCAGTCAGTGGATATCCATTTAGCTAGTGATGATCTGAACTCCAGCTGATTGTCCTAGCAGCTGTGTGACTTCATTACCATTAGAAAGGCATACAGCCAAGCCAGCTGGAATCCAAAGAGGCTACTCAATTCACATAGC
This sequence comes from Phalacrocorax aristotelis, assembly GCF_949628215.1. Lineage (NCBI taxonomy): Eukaryota > Metazoa > Chordata > Aves > Suliformes > Phalacrocoracidae > Phalacrocorax > Phalacrocorax aristotelis. Next base: position 32,013,223 of record NC_134277.1, on the reverse strand, counting down.
ATGTGAGTTTTTTGGTTTTGGTTTACATATCAGAATTACAAAGGACTCCTATTTAAAACAAACAAAAAAAAAAAACTATGAAAAAGATTCTTTATTAAGATATAGTTTAAAGGGTAACTTTAAAATCATTATTATACGAAATGGAAGCTACTTTGTCATATGGATGTGTTATTTTTTTGTGCCATGTTATAGCTGTTTATGTCTCTTTGTTTAACGAAAACTAGACAGAACATTTGCACTTTTGGTTGCAAACACAGCCCTATCCTATAATTCCTAATTTCTTAGTTAAGAAAACAACATTTTATTGTGTTTTGCGTTAATGGTTTGACAATACATTATTGGTGTCTGTTACTGTTTGCAGGGAAAAGAACTGCTGTTCTTTGACAGTACAGGTTCATGAAAAACAACCATCATGACTGTTGTAATGAATAGTATTTAACCGCTAGAGACAATATCCCTGAGGAACATTTCCACCTATGGCCATGGGTATTTTTAAAGTGTAGAATGGAACAGAGTGAGAGAGGTAACTACAGAGGCCTTAGCACTGGTTTGTACATATAGAATACGATAATCTTCTGTTTAAAATAAAATGAAAACAAAACCCCAAAAAACAAGGGAAGCAAATTCAAATTTATGAGAAGGGCACGAGGGAAGGCACAGGAAACTACAGACCTGTTATTAAGTGTTGGTGCAAACTCACTTTGAGTACCATGTGGAGTTCTGGGCCCCACAATTTAAGAAGGATGTTAAGGGCTGGAAACCATGTCCTTTGAGGAGTGTTTAAGGACACTGGGTTTGTCTAGTTTGGAGAAGAGAAGCCTGAGGGGTGACCTCATTGCTCTCTACAGCTTCCTGAGGGGGGGAGGTGGAGACAGAGGTGTTGATATCATCTCCCTGGTATCCAGTGACAGGATGTATGAGAATGATTCAAAGCTGCACCAGGGGAGGTTTAGACTTGACATTTGGAAGCACTTCTTTACCAAGAGGGTGGTCAAACACTGGAACAGCCTTCCTAGAGAGGTGGTCAATGCCCCAAGTCTGTCAGTGTTTAAGAGGCATTTGAATAATGTCCATAAAAAATAACATGCTTTAACTTTTGGTCAGCTCTGAAGTGGTCAGGCAGTTGGACTCGATGAACATTGTAGGTTCCTTCCAGCTGAACTCTGTTCTGTTCCATTCCATTCCATTCCATTCCACTGTCTTCTCTATTCTATTCTATTTCTATTCTATCCAAATGGTCCCGGGAACTGTCTTTAAAAGTTTGTGTCTAAAGTAAACTTTTGTTGAATCTATTATATTCAAGCAAATGAAGAGGATATAACTGTGGGCTTGAAACTTAGGGAAAATACCCCTGTGGAACCAGAATGAGTGAAAACTTGTCTTGTTAGTCAAAAAACATTGTTGCTACTTTATATTTAAATTATTTTTCCAAGTACTATGAAAGTAGTCAATGTAAAATGGACCAGAACACAGGATATTCTGAATGAATATCATTATCCAACCATCATTAATCCACTGTATCAGTCTGCTCTGTTCCTTGCATGCACCTGCACCATATACATGTGCAGTCATGTCTGCTTCCTTGCTCTCCTATGTTCCTTCTCAACAAATCTTTTATCCATTCCTCTTAAAAGCATTACTTTCCCTTTAAAATTAAAGGAAAAAAACTTACCCTGCTGGTTATATGCTCTGATTAGGCAATGAAAATGTGGGTTTCAACCATAAATATCTGAGCATATTCCTCAATATGGGTCTTTTGTTTCTTGGGTCACTGTTTCAGACTCCACCTTATGATATAAAAGGTTGCAGCAGCAGCACTATTCTTTTATTAGGAAAGTAATAAAGAAAAAAATAGAAACTACTATTATGCCTGAGGTGTGCCTACCTTTTGAATAAGCGTGTACAGTTTTGGTCCTCTTATTTCACAGATGTTGTTATCAAAATGGAAGAAGATTTAATGAAAAGCAAGATGAATGATCAAAGATGTGAAATAGCTTCCATGAGGAGAACAGTTACATTGGCTAAAATTCTTTGGTATAGAAAACACAGCAAAGATGATAGAGTCTATATAATCATGAATGAGAAGGAGGGTGTGAGTGAATTTATGTTTGCTATTTCTTCTAGTATAAAAACTGAAAGGCATCAAATGAAGATATTAGATTCCAGCTTCAAGGCTAACAAAAAGAAGCATTTCTCTATACAGTATCTAATTAAACTGCAGAACTTCTCCAAAGATGCTTGCAGTGCATAGGCTCAAGACATCATGAAATTCATGGAAGAGGCATTCAGTAAGGACTATTCAACAGAGACCTCTGGTTCTCAGAAAATAATTTGGTTTAGAAGTATCCTCTGGAGATCCTCTAGACCAACCTCCTAATCGAAGCAAGTCTAATCAGAGTAGTTTCCTCAGGGACTTATCTTACTGAATCTTGAACGCCTCCGAGAATAGAGAATCTACAACCTGTCTGGGCAGTGTTTGACTTGTATCTTGTTGCCTTTCATCCTATCACTGTGCACCTCTGACAAGCGTCTGGCTGTCTTCTGTAGACAGCAATAAAGTCTCCCATTAGCAGCTTGCTTTGAGGCTGAACAAGTTGCTTCAGCCTCCACTCAAGGGGCATGAGCTGAAGCCCCTGAGCAGCTTGATGGCCCTCTGCTGGCCATGTTCTAGTATGTCCATGTCTTTCTAGTAATGGGGAGACCAAGACTGGACAGTATTCCAAATGTGGTTTCACAAGTGCTGAACAGAGGGGAATTCTGCCCTGTGCATGGTAGATCTGATAGAGCCCAGGATACTGTTGACTTTCTTTGCTGCAAGGGCACACGGGTTATTCATGTTCAACTTATTGTTCCCAAGGGCTCTGGGATCCTCTTCTGCAGATCTGCTTCCAAGACAGTCAGCACCAGCTTGTATTGTTGTATTATTCCATCCCAGATGCAAGTCTTTGCATTTGCTTTTCTTGAAATTCAGGTTTCTGTCAGCCCAGTTTCTGAGCAAAAAAAAATTTGTGGAGGCTGAGAGAGTATTCTGAGGAAGTATCTCTTCATGCTTGCCTTTCTAAATTTTGCCTCAATAATCCACTTTTAACCCCAAAAGGAAATGAGAGACGGGACAAGACAGAATTATTTTATAAGCTTTGTTAAGCTCTTTTAAAGAATAGACATTAGTAGCTCCTTGCAGGTCTCTGGATACTGAGTGAGTGGAGGAACTTTGCTGAAGGCTCCAGTGAAGAGGACATAGTGGTATGTCAGGTATGTCAAATATATGCCACATATATTTGACTCATAAAGCATACTGGATTTTGCGTCAAGTTTTGAAGTACCTGGTTATGTACAGGTTTGGGTATAGTTCTGGGGTAGGGGTACTACTCTTGGGTAAGTATCTTAAAGCTAAGTATTCTGGATTCTTTATGTAATCGAAGTTTCTCAAAGAAAACAATATTTCAGACATCTTTTAAAGCAGAAATCTCAATGAGGACAAAATTTGTCCTTCATAGACATTTAAAAACTAGTATCAGTTTGTCGACAGCTTGACTTTCAGCTCTGATCTGTGTCCTTAGCCTGTCTGACTCTGCTTTTTTAGATAAAATTTCATTTGCTTTGGGGTCAGAGAAACTTGCATCTTTTCAAACTTGTTCCTTTGTTTTGTTTTGTTTTTAACATATGTTGCAGGAGTAGTTGTGAAGTAGTAGAAAAATATTTCTAGTGCCTGGAAAAAAATGTCTTCCCCCTCCCTCCCCAAAATAAAACAACCCACAAGCCATCGTATAAGATATTAAATTGATTTTCTTAACAAAATGTTTCTCTAATATTACAACGACAAAATACAAAAGAATAAAAGTAGTTCAGCTCTGCAGCTGAGCATACGCCACATTTGTAAGGAAGTTGCTTCCTAAAAAGTTTTAATTAATGACTTTTAAACATAAGCATCAATCCGTTCATAGTCAAAACTGTAAGTTGGGCCTTAATTGTGAATATATTTGAATCATTAACTGATTTCTTTATCAAAAGCAGTGTTAGTAAAGTAATGGGAATGTTTTTCTTGAACAACAATTTGAGAACCAGTGTCTTGATAAAATGCAGGAAGCAAAGCACTTTTCAAGATAATGTTGGCATGCCAAAACAAAAAAAAACCAAACCCTAAACCCAACAGAACAAAACAAAAAACCCAACCAAAAAACCCCAACCAACCAAACCAAAAAAACACCACCAAACCCTATCTATTTTGCAGTACTACATTGACCCTCACGGGAATGAAATTATCTGTGTCATTAAAAGGTTAGCTTTTAGTTGTATGCCTAATAATAGGAGAAAAATGGCACATCCAGGAAATCTGAAATCACACCTTTGCACAAAACGGGAAGTTTGCACAGTTGCCTGAAGTTTGTAAGATAGATATGCTTAAAGGTATGTAATATTTCATCCATGCCAAGAGTAATTAAAAAGAAGACTTACATGTAAATAGTCTAAATAAACATCATTACTTTTGTATTAGAATTTTTTTTTTTACATTTATATTATGCCTACCAAGATGATTGATAATAGACATTACAAAAATCTGTTTTATGTTGCAGTTGATGGTAGACTGTAGTTCTTCAAGGTGAAATTAGAAAAATGCTGTTTCAAAAGGAGAAAAAAAGCGCAAGGCATTAGGTTAAATATTAATTTGAATGTCTACAATAATGGGTACATATGCTATTTAAGGAAGTCATTACTCCACTGTGTAGTCAACAAGAGTATCGATTAGAATTAATTCACTACAAAAAGTCCCCAATCATTTTTAACATAAGTTTTTCCTCTTTAACAGTACCCTGAAGCTTGTCTTTTTTGTGGTCAATTTAGCAACAAATTTGCAATTAATCATTTGTTGATTGCAATGAATGGTCTGTCGATAATATGCAGCTTACATTGCTAAAAGGGTTATACAGAGCTTTATTGTTTTCCTTTTGTCTTGGGAACACTTTGTCTAGCTGTGTTTCCTAGAATGGATTTTGAATAGATGTTTTGAAGTAACGCATGCCAGTTTTAAAGAGACACCATGGGCTGCTCTGAGAGTATTAATCAAGATATGTCCTAACTTTCTTCTGGCATTACAGTATTTGGACATCTGTTCTGACTCCTTATATGTGAAGTAGGACACATTGGCATAAATGAAGGGTTTCATTATCTTAAATGTCATAACATTTGTTTGAATTACTTTGTGTAGATTTTAAATGCTGAAATTGTAATCTTGGGTTTTTTATAGATTTCATTGTCCTTTCAAAAGACTATAAAAATGGAAGCCTTTTAAAATTTCCATCCATAATTCAGAAAGCATAATTTACAATTTGTGCAATAACAGTGAAGTTGCTGTAGATGATACTTTAGTAATTTTGAACTGTGTAAGTATTTTTACTTAAAGAAAACTAAGGGCAAAAAATGCTCCATATTCCAGAAACAGTATCTTTGTCACACATAATGTATAAACGAAGGCCATTATGAAATAGCCCTTTGGGGAATGTTGACATGGATTAATTTCTTTGGAAAGTCATGGCAGCTTGAACTGCAACTTTCATTTTGTCAGAAAGAAATGTCTGTTATGTTTCAAGTTGTCCTTCAACGAGTGTCTCAGCAGTATATTTCATGCATCTGGGTAGGAAATGGCTTGGATACAATGTACATAGCTGAAACTAAAAGGAAGATTAAATTCTGGCCTCAGACTTTTCCAAAAGTTTGGAAACGTTTCAGTTGCACTGATCTTTAAATTGCATAAGTTTTGGTATGTTTTAATTGTTCATTAGCAAAGCTACAACACTAGTAAAAGTAGGATTTAACTGATTTACATTGCCCTTATAAATGCTAATAGTATACAAAATAGTTATAACCATTAAAACATTCTTACTCCTAGATAACTTCTGATGTCATATGGATGTGATATTTATGCTTGAGTGAAAGTTAATATTAACTACATTTGTCTTTGCTATAATTACAAGGATTACTTATTGCAAACATTGGCAAGACAAGTGTCTTCTTACTGTGCAGCAAATTTGGGAATACTAGCTTGTCATTTTCCATTGATTACATTATTTAAGTAGCTGAGCAAAGCAGCACTTTACAAACAGGTGCTTTTTGATTTGCAAATTTATAAAAAAAACCTAGAAGCCGCTTTCAGCCTACTGCATTGTTGTTTTTTAAGGTGAAAAGTTGAAGGGTGATTTGAGTATGCTTTCATTTAGACCGAAGATTTATTTAGAACTTCTGGCTCATGAAGCAAATTTATTGTTATCAAAAAAAAACAGTGTGGTTCTCCATCTGTAAAATATGTTCACAACATAACTCTCTGGCGTGGAGTTCAAACTGTCCCATTCAAGTTGTTTGCAATGAAATTTTACGGACCTGACTTCGACCATATGCTATACATGCAAATAAAACCATCGTTTGCCATTTCTGCATACTTATAATACCTCTTTTGAATATATGTGGCTACACATTCTATGGCTTATTTCAAACTAAGGGCATTATTTTAATGGATACTGGCTTCAGAGAAGAAAGAAACTAAAAAATTTATTTTCTCATTCTGCTTGTTCCTGCATCTGCACTACAGCTTGCTGCACCCTAAGCTGATAGTTTGGGGAGTAACTCTGTAAACTAGAAAATTAATCTGGGGCATTGTACCCCAGTATTTAATGTAAACAACTTAGCCTGCTGGAAAACCTCATCTGTGTTGGAAATCCTGAGTAAATGGGACTTATGCAAGGAGTTTTTATGCAGATATAGAATCCTCCCAAACAATTTGAGGCTGAGAATAGGATACTGGTATAATATATTCAAAGCTACCATGAAAGCTGTAAGTTGCTAAACAACCATGACGCACTGAGCCTGTCCAGATGGTTAAGCAAAAAGCATTATGCAAGTGCACACTTGGGAGGGAAGATTTTTTTTGCGAGAAAATTTAAGGAATTTCTCAGTTCCACTCATCATACACTTCTCTAGACTTTTTCACCAGTCTTCTGAAAAGTTGGATCTACGGCATGTGGAAGGCTACAAAACCATTTCTTTAGCCCTCTCTGAAGGATCAGTGCAGCACTTCTAAAGCAATTTGGACATTTTGATATCTTGGGTTCCAAATTCTGTATGTGTGAAATCATAATAAAGGGTTTTAGTGCAGTTTCCAGGTTTCTGACCACATCAAGAACCAAATATTTTATTTTGCTGTGTGCTTGCTTAACAGAGAAGTAGTATTGCATAAACCAATAGTGAAATACAGAATTAGTAGCTTCTAAAGTTGATGGGTATTTTTCCTTTTCAGCAGAAGCCAATACATGTTAATTTTGTTAAAATACGTTTACAGTTCTTAATTATTAGTGAGCTGGGTACAATAAAGCGCAATCTTTTGTTTTTTGTTGTCCCTAATATCAACATTCTGATAATAACCTGTCACTTGCTGCCTTTATACCACATAATAGAACACCTCTGTGGAATAAATATATTTAACCTCAACGCCTTTTAATGTCCAGAGACTACAAAAAATAGGTACTGCGTAACCTCTGTGTGCCATACACTGGGTAGATCATCTCTGTAAAATGTTTTACATACGTAAATTATTTAGTCTGAGCAGCATGATCTGTTTCAGGAGGAAAATATATGTGAATCGATTTTGTAAAATTTTACTTTCCCCTCCCTGGAAGTGTTCAAGGCCAGGCTGGAAGAGACTTTGAGCAACCTGATCTAGTGGAAGGTGTCCCTGCCCATTGGAGGGGGTTTGGAACTAGATGGTCTTTCAGATTCCTTCCAACCCAAACCATTCTATGATTCTATGCTTATACCTATCATAAACATGTGTTCATACCTGGACATATCTTAACACTTTGCCATATATCCAAATACTAAGTTCAGAAAAGGCCTTTTATTCTATAAGCCATAGAATGTTTTATGGTTTTTTTGGAATACAGGATCTTATTATTCATACAGAATACCTTTTCCAGCCCTTAAATGCTCAGTAAGATGACATCTAGTTCCATTTTTCAGTCTAGGCTCTATTTCAGATAGGCATTACTGCAGAGCCTTAGGCTTTATTTAACTTGAGAGCAATTGATATCAAACATTGTTTATATGAGCTAATTATACGAAATTTTTGGGATGGCAGGCATATTTCAGAGAATGATAACCCCTTATTTTTCATGGAAATATTGGTCATTGCCATATAGTATGTGATTGGGTTTTGCACTCCAGGAAGGAGTCTGGCTAATTACACTGTAGGAAGACTAGTATGCATTCACCTTTCAAGTTACAAATTCAAGTGACAGTAGCAGTAAAGCCAGTGTGTGATGAAGATGATCTGGTAGGGCTTAGTCTGTTCAGTCTAATACCTTTATGAACAGATTAATTTAATTCTATTTCTGCAGTACCCTTTTAGATACTCAGAGAAACCACTGTGGTGGGGGTAGGCTTGACATGAGTAACTCATTTGAATCTAGCTCATAAGTCTTGGAGGCCTCTCAACTGTCCAGTTATTTTCAAACTACCTGTTAAATAGGTTTGTCTCAGTTTAATGCAAAACTCTTCTGCCTTTTTCGCTATGACCTCACTCTGCTGTAAGGCTCTCTGGCTCTTCTGCATTAGCTGTGAGCACTAAGGAGAACCAGGCCATGTACTTCCATTAAACTTCTGCTACTTCAGAACTTGGAAGCCCTCAAAGGTTGTACATATATTTAACATGCTGAAGCATCTGAAACGAGTCGGATACCTTTCGCTCTTCCTCCACAAAGACAGCATTACCCAGGGCCTACAAGCATGCTCTGCAGCTGCTGTTGTTACCTTCCCACAGCTATATCATACTTTGACAGATCCTTGAGGTCTGAACTGGATCCCAAGTGCTTACTGGTACAAGGATGTGGCCTAGATCAGTGGAGGAGAAAGGAGGAAGGAGGCTTGAAAGAACCTCCATAGAAACCTGTTTGGGAATTAGGAAGCTTATACATTTGCCAGGACAGCAAACCAAGACTTATCACCAAACGATGGCAAGAACTGATGGCCAAAGGACAAAAAAATCCTTGCAACCATCACCCGCTCAAACTGTGGACAAAATAATTTTCCTCAGTACATGGTACTTCCATGGCCTTGATATGTAGTAATTTAGAAGTTATATCAGGCATTTAGCAGTGAGGACTTAATTTTCTTTCCACATTGGAGTATTCTGCAGCTGCTCACTTACCAAGAAACTTATGGTGTAGGTAAGATTAAGCCTGCATGAAAGATTGGCAACATAAAACTGGAGAGTTATATAAATATATATAAATATATAAAGACTACGCCTGAGTTAACTGTGCCTCTGGACCAACAGCATATGAGCCTAAGCAGTCCCGGATTCCGTAAGAGAAAACAGAGCTTGTTCTGCCATTCCAGATATTTTGCAACAAGTCTTTAAATAGCAGGCTACAGAAGTAAAATATATGAAGAAAAAACTAAGCAGCAAGAGCAAGGGGGGAAATGAATACAGTAATCATGCAAGCAGTATCAGTTGAACAGTATTTGGGGGGAAGGGGGTGTGTGAAATCCCAAATAAAAACAAAGGCCTCTAGGTCAGTACATTATTGGTAGGTGGATCTGACATCTGAATGTCTAGCTTTATGACCCAGGTAGATTTGGAGGTGGTAGAAAAAAGTCTGAGGAAGGTGTTTTCTTAGACGTGATGCTTATGCTGAATGCAATGAACAAATATCTTAGTCATCCACAGACACTCTGGACTCATCACTTTGTCACTGGAGATACTTGGAGTATGCAGGCCAGTGGTATTGGCAGGGGTTCTCCTTCTCCTGCAGGGCAGGCAAGTTATGGTGAATTTATCAGATCAGAGTAAAAATTGGGGGCAAACTAGAAGAAAAGGGCACTAAAACTGATCCTGGAAAATTATGTCAGAGAGGGAAGTTCTGGAAAAAGATTCTGGGAGAAATTCCTGAAAGGGAGAGAGTTGGTGTTAGCAGCAGAGCTGCTTGTCACATAATGTGGAACTTACAAGTTAACTATCCTTTTTTTAGGACAAAAAAAAAAAAAAAAAAAACCAGAAATTTGCCTTGTTTACCACAAATCAAATGCAGAAGATGGTGAAGGTGAAGAAAGTCAATGATAATGCAATTAGAAAAGGTGAACAGGGCAATCCTAAACTGTTTCCAAGGAAGAAGCTTGACACAAGTGAAAAACACTTCATAATGAAAGTCTGAGGTGAAAGAAAACCTGTCTGATAGCTTTGTGTCTCCTCAGTTGGGGATAACATCCGTGAAGACAAACACAAGAAAATTAAGTAGAAGGATTCAGAAAATATTTTGATTAATGCAACACAAGAACAATGCAGATATTGAGCAAAAATCAAGAAAGTTGTTTTAGGACTATAAGAAAGATCAAAGGCACTATATAAAAGATGTGAGGGAGAGGATCTTAAAAAGTTTGTCATGAATCAATGGGGTGGGGGGGAGAGAGAGAACATCTGCAGCTAAATAATCTACCATCTAGCTCTAACTTATGAGTCTGTTGGGTTTTTTTATAAATTAATATTTGTTTGTCCAACAGGGAAGATAATAAATAATATTCTAATGCAAAAATTTAAATTTCAAAATGAAAACATAATGAATGAGGAAAACAGTGACCTTTTTCAATTAAGAGAAAAATATTCTTTCAAACTGTAAATCAGTGAGAGATGTTTCAGTGGTTTGCATACTTCTTGTAAAAATAAATATCTGCTATGGAAACAAATGAATAGCATAAATATGTATTAAAATTATAAGGCTCTGTTGCCAGGCTTTGACTAACAAGTTATGGGAAGTTGCTAAGGACAAGTCAGGTGAACATTTATTATTTGATCCCTATCAAGCAAATGAGCATATAAAATGGGTGGTGATACAAGATTTGGCTTGAACCCCAGTGAAGATTTCAGATGACTGCTTAAACTGTTGCATTTCAGGCATAGCTTCATAAAGTTAAGAAGCTAGATGTGCTGAGCGTCGTATATGATTAATAACAAAAGACTTGCAAGCAACGATTCAGAACAGAAACTTGTCTACATGCCTTTTGGAAGAACCTTTCCAAAGAGCTTTGTTCTTACTGTTGAGCATACTGGGAGGATAGAGGGATCATCCTGCTAGTTTAGGCACCTAAATTAAGGGTCTAAATTTAGCCCCTGAGAATACTACTCTAATGCCAAATAAATCAAAGCTCAAAATGAAAATACCCGAAATGATTTGTTTGGGGTTTTTTTTTAGGTGTGTTTTTTTTTTTTTAATTTAGATGTTTTGTGGTTTTTATTAGGACAGCGTCTAAAAACTGTAAATAAGTTGAGTTTAATTTTTCAAGACTGTGCACAAGCAATTGTTCCTTATCTCAAATACGCATTTTTCTTTATGTTAAGTTTTTAGTGTGATGGGAATAATTGTTATTTCACAAAAAAATGCTTAGTAATTGATCTTTTAGGGATAATTACTCCTCTCTTCTCCAACTGCAAAAGTGCTGGGCATGAAAATCTAGGTGCTCATTTCAAACTAGACGGGGTCTTAGTGTAAACTTTGTTTTGGTGCTTTTTACTGCAGATATCTGCGAGCCGTTGCTGTGTGTTTTTGAAGAGCCACTAAAGTAACAGCCAATTGCATTGTATTGCATTGCTTATATTGACTTTCAGTCTGAGCTGTGTCCTTGGTTGTGTTATGCTCAAACTCATTGTGCAGAATAATTTGGGACAATTTCAACATAGCTCTTCATCAGCAATTATCCAAAATACTACTAAAGGTTTACCACAGAGATCTTTTTAATATACAAGATATCTAATACATTCTCTATATGGCTACGTTGGCTAACTGCCATGTGATCACTTTTCTTTTTCTCTTTTTAGAGACCACATAAACACTCAGCATGGATCTAGAAGAACCCTTCTCTAGTTACAGTAAATATAAAGAAAAGAAGATGTGCTCAGTGACACAGTGTATCCTCAGCAGAGCTCATCTTGCAGGGTGCATGTCCTCTGCATCATATTGTGTCATGGAGCACAGTTTGTTTTGGTCATGTAGTTATATCTCCCAGTCTTCTTTGATGGTCCTTGAATTTGTTTAGTGACTTCAAAATATAGATATATAGATACATTGAAATTTGGTGTCAGTTTCTGACAACCAAAATAGCTCCTCAAAGAAAGTCCTTGACATACTGGTACAAAGGCTTGTCTTACAGGACTGGTCCCTTGACTGGTTCCTACACAGCTGGGACATGTCGTAACCGTATATGAACTGATCGATAGTAAATTCTGATGAGTCAATTTGCGTACCTGTCCGCTAGTTGTATGCTACAGAGTTATTGATAAGAACATAGGGGTGGGGTGGGTTTTTTTTCCCAAACACGTCTTTTTCTCTAAAATGGATTCTATTCTGTGTCTGTGTGAAACATTTCTGGTACCAGATTATGTATATATAGTGTCAGAAACTCAACAGAGATCTGACCTCAAATGAAAAGGGAGAGGGAATGTGCTTACATTTGAAGGCCTGTCCCAAATATTTTGTTACAATTTCCAGTTACACCGTCCTCTGGTCTTTTGCCTATCATTTATAAATACTGCGGCTACTGACATTTCATCCTGGGTTTAGAGATATTACCTATCTAAATTAGTATTTAAAATATGAACTGTCACTTGACTTAGTAATACATGTACAGCTGAAATGTATTTAAGCATGACCATCAGAGGGCTGGCTGTCAAGAATATCACTGACAAAATGAATAGCATTATCTTGACAGTTTCTGTGTTTTTCTTGGAAAACCAGGAACACAAGTTTCTCAGATGCTTTTTTTTCTCAGATTTTTCTTAAGAAAGTGAATTATCATTATCTTTTAGTGAAGCTGTATCAAAAAGAGATTGAAATCTCTTCCTGCTCTGACCTTCTCAAACTATCACCTTTCTCAGATACACTGGCTTAGAATATCAGTAGAAACTAAGGTGACTATAGTAGCTAGTGTTTCACCAAAGGCTAATATATTAATGAAATTTTTTCTGGAAGATCTCTTACTTTGTCCCTTAGGTTAATGCGTGTAATTTAATCAAAAATACCTGGGAGTCAAATATGAAATGACAGCTTAATTCAAACAAGGCAGGACCTGAGCTTCTTGAGTACCTTTTTCTAGACTTGGATCATTGAATGGTTCAGTACTAGCCGTATTATTTGCTTATCTGAAGCTGTTGATTATTATGGGGTGGGAAATATTAAAAACAAAGGATGTATGTATGGTTTTTGCTTTTTTTGTGTGTGTATGCGAAGAAAGTGGAATGCAAAATTGTAAGGATGTTTGTTTATCTAGAAAATTATTTTTAGTCTTAAGCCACTACAGCAAACTTTTCTTAATCTATTTTCAATAATATTTTTGCACATCTGTACTATTCCACATTAATAACTGATGTGAGCTAACTGGTTGTTCAGGTTATATTTGCATTCTGATCCTAAGATTACAGGTTGCTGAATTATCCCTTAAGCTTCCTAGCCTTGTGGATCCATTAAGCCTTAATTAAAGAAGCATCTTAGAAAAAAAAATAATCAGACCATTTATATCCAAAGAAGATGCACACCGGTCATTTGTTTGTTCACCAGCATAAAAATTATTATTTAATGGAAATTTTAATCACAGCAAGCTTATAGATAGACATATATTAAATGCATTAATCTTTCTATAAGGTTATTCACAATGTATAAGGTTACTCTTCTGAAAAGGCTGCTTCAGATTGCTTTCCGGTAATGCTAATACCCATTAAAAAGATGAATATATATGTGTGTAAGTCAATCATAAGGTATTAAAGAGGTGTAGCAACTTAAGCTTCTTTTCTTCTTGGCAGGTCACTTTGAGAAATGTCCTAGTTCAATTAAAATATTTTTTCCATTTCCTAGGAGTAGATTCAGATATGCTCTGTCTGTTCTCTATCTTATCTTCACTGTCAGGATTTAAAACAAACCTGAGTGAGATATAAGAAGGATAGTCCAGCTACTTCAGACTCTGAACAGGTTCAAATTAAGGGTGCATATATGTGTATATGTTTGCGTGTTCATCACACATATGTCCGAGTTGAATATTTGGGAGATACAGAGGTACATTTTTCAAGAATGTTTTTACAATTTTATAGAATTTAAACTGGGATAAACTGTATCTTCTGTTCTTCAGACAACCATTCCTTCATCTCTACTTTCAAAATGCTGTAGCAGTGAGTGGAAACCATGTAAACTAAAGGCATACAAAAAGAGAACAAGGTGTGGTAGTTTTTTTTCAGATTAGATTGGTGATACTATGAAATGAAAGTTCAGAGAAATTATCGTCTAGGCTATTGTCATATATTGCATATGACATGTAAATGACTGTAGAAATACTGTATATCTTAAAAAGAAATGAAGTATTTTAGAATAATAGTCTACAACTGAAATACTCATGTAATACGCTCAGAAACACTAAATTGTCTAATTAGTTAGTTCTGTTTTTAAATGCTCTGTATTCAGCATTACTTTGTGCAGCAGCATTGCTTGTGATGCAGAAGTGTTCCTGAAAAAAATCTCCATTCTTGGATGCTTTAGTGAAAAATATTACAATGCTTTAGGTATAAAATGAGCTGTGTGACTGAAGCATGGGTGTAGTGAAAGGTGCTAGTTACATATTACAGTGATCCCATAAGACCTTTCCTCCTTTCACCTTGCAACAGGCCTGACAGCATTGTGTCTCCTCAGATTATTTTTAATAATAAAGCTCTTGCAAAATTCAGGCATGTTTGTGTGCACTTATGGTGTGTTACTTTTAAAAATGGAAACTATTTAGATTCAGGTATGGTATTGGTGGAAAATTGTATTTCAGTCTAGCATACCTATCAATTTATTAATAAAAATTAATAAATTATACCCACAGGTGTTATTAATTATAGACCAGTATCTGACTGTCAAATGACCTTTCTAAAAAAACTTGTTCACTTGTTACCTTGCTAGGTAATATCATGAAGCATGTGAGTTTGCTTTGCTGACTCCTAGGTTTTCTCTTTTACATCAGTTTTATTATCAAATACAAAAATCATTTCTCATATTTTACTGGCCATCCACAATATCAGATACCAGGAAAGGTCAGCATATTAAAGCAACAATATGCAAACAATATTCGACTTACATGTGGATATTGCTCTGTTTGTCAGTATAGTTAATTAGGTGATTTTAATATCGGTTGTGACACAAAAAAGAAATCAATTCTCCATTGGTCCAACTACAGTTGTATGCTCTAAATAGGTTAGGCTAGATGCCTCTTTCTGAAACGGCTGGATTAAGTCTGCTAAAATGAATCCTATTTCAATGTAGCCAAAACAGCTCACAATGAAGGACCCTCTCCTCATCCAGAAGTACAAAACTTTTAATGCTGGTTCCTCAGGATTCAGGGATGACACCTGTAAATTCCTGTAACTCTTAGGAGACAGAATTTGCATTCCTTCCCACTCTCAAGTTCCTGCTATTTTCAATTATTCCGGTTGTTTTTCATTAGTAGTATTATTATTTCATTTACTGCTCTGTGTGCTTAACAAATAAAAGATGTTAGACATTTGAAAAACAGAAAATGCAGTGTAGTTTTTCTTCTTCTCTTTTCTTTTTTCCTCCTAAAGCAAAGGATCATTTTGCTAACATGCAACCAGGATGGGCTGATTTCAGATCTTCCTGTAGCATGGAGTTACAGTTGGGTAGAGGTCCCTGTGCTAGGGAATCTAAGGACTCTGTATGTTGGACTCAGGAGTTCAAAAGGACAGTTGAGCAATATAAAGTGAAGAAAGCCTTAGCAGCTCCCCTACTTTTGAGCTTGCCTGTGTTCAGTTACTACTCTGGTTTACAGTCTCCTTTAATAAAAATAGCCTTTCAACAATTTTTGTATGAAGTTGGTGACGTGCCTGCCTTGTGTTGTGCTCGTCAAAATTAGCTTTTGGTGTATTAGTTTTTTAACCTCTTAGCTCGTTAAGTTAGTAGATCCATTTTGGAGTCCGAAAATGTTCAGGCAGGGGAAAATTTTGATCAAATCAACCTTGCATGGAAACAACTGCCTGTTTGCCATCTGCAGTGGGCATTGATCCCTGGCTTGTTTGTGCCTTGCATTTGTTATGCATGAGTAAGCGCATTAGCCTTTTCATTTCATTCATTAGACAGTTAGTCCTTGATTAGTGTTTCCTAGTTTCTGTCAAATATGCTACTACTCCTTTATTCATTTTGTCTTTGGTCTGTCTTTTTCTTTTGCTTCAGCATGTAGAAAATTAACAGTTAACCACAACAGTAGTCCTTTGATTTCTTTTTCATATAAAACTGGCTAACAAATACACTTTTCTAATGTTGGCACATCTAATGTGGGATAAAGTATGAATGATGGGTCTTTCTAAAGTTAACAGAGTTATTATTTTAGTTCAGCTGGCAGGCTTTGTTTAGAAGTGTGAAGTCTCAGGGTTTACTGTCAGCTTTATTTCATCCGTCTCCAAGAACTGTAGGATCACCTGGATACTTGTGGATATTTGCCTTATAAAATTGCACATAAAAATAAATTTAAAGTAATGATGAGTGCAGTTTGAGAATACAGCAACGAAAGTTTCAGGTGACAGTTTGGATGACAGGGCAGAAAAACAAGGCATTTTATGACTAACAGCAGTTCATTCAATAGGGGGTTTTGCTGTCATTTCCTTATAGGACAGTAAAATGTTAAATTATGATTCCATTCTTAATGATAAAAGAAAAATAATTAAATAATGATGTGATGTGCATAAAGCAACAAAGTGCACACACCTTTAGAAACTACATAAAATCGTGAATAAGAGTATTTCAACAGAGCCAATACATTTAGAGATGCCACTAAATTATTCTTTTTTTGGTCAGTGTTCACAACTTTCACCTAAAAATTCCATGCTACATCCTTATGTAGGTAGAGTGTGTGTAAAATATTACGTCTTAGTTACTGTTTTTTTATTCATAATCTTAAAACTTTATTTAAATGTTATCCGTCTATCTGAACAATTTTATATTTGACATGGTATTAAAGTTAATTTCAAAATACCACAAACCAGTAAACCAAACCTGAAGATCAGATCAGTCTGTTCTCCAGAGGGTGCCCTGCTTAAGATTCTAGTAAATAAAAAATTATCATAAAGTCTTGCAGCCATGTTTGATGTTAGTGGATACCTATATATCTGCGCAAAATGCTTGCTTATTTGAGATTTATATTAACATTGATTGGTTCAAATAAAAATTGGTTTAAAAACAATATTTTAATCATCCTTGGAATCAGAAATACAATATAATTTAAGTATTTAATTTTGGTTTTTTCCCAAAATGCTAATTCTCATGGTTTGAAAAGAATTTAAAATGTTGCTAGCTATAGACTTCATAATGAATTGAATAGGTCTCTCAACTTCTTAGCTTTTTTGTATTTCCATAATAATTTAAGATGGTAAATAATGTATTTTTTAAATATACATGATTGTTGATTATACTGGTAGTTTTATTTGTAGTTTTTGTCAAACTGTTTACGTGGAAACTGGAATTAATTTTCTTAGTAACTGAACTAACTCTTCTTATATTTATATTCTTATATATGCAGCATTTTAAGACATAATTATAAAACCATGATCCAAATGGTTTTCTCTGTGTTTACTATCTCCTGCAAGAATGAAGACTCGGTAGATTTCATATTGTCACACCTCATTTAATATATACATTAAAAGATGAAAATACTTTTTGCTTTCTTAATACCCGGTTTGTAAATTTTTAAAGAATTAGTATGTGAAATAAATATTACATGACCTGGAATGAGGAAAACATTATTTTCATACCTGAAAAGGAGGTATAAAAATGCTGTGAAAACTGATTCTAGCATATCAGTTTCAAATATTCTTTTTTCAGCAACTCCCTCCACCACGGTGGTTTGATTCTTTTTAAAACGTTATATAAATATTTCATACAGCTATTTCATTCCACATTCACGTGATTTAAATGTATTGTTAGCATCATTTACTACATTTTAAAATATTTTGATAAAGTATACTTAATTTAGTTAACAAGGGTTTTTTTATATTAAAAATCCATATTTTCCCCCACATTATTTCATACCCTGACATACAGCAAATGGGGTATCTCCTGGCATTTATTCCCATTTTCTACAAAATTTTGGAGAAAGCTACTGAATGGCCATATGCAAATATCAGGTGATATGTGTATGAAGTGACTGCTGAATCTCTCTCTCAATTTTACTAAGGGAATAATTTCATGAACTTATTTAGTATTCCAACAAGAAAGAAGTGTATGAATAGTCTTATTGTGGACCTTCACCAGATCTGGATGATATTCGCTATACAGAAGTGGAAGTACATTTACATTCAGTAAATGTAACTATTGTGTCTGATTTGCAAAAAGGAATAATGGAGACTGTAACAAGTGTAATCAATTTTTAAGTTCAAATATATCCTATTGTTGGAACAGCTTACCTGTAAGCTTTCTAAGTGATGAGTGTTGCTCTTGTTGAAAATGACAGTTCACAAAACATCTTACAAACGGTATGCCTTGTTTATGGTTTTGGTCTTCTGTTTTGCAATTTTCCTGTCACGATAGATTTATGGTTTTCTTTTTCCTGTTAGGATGCTTCAATTGCACACAGATTCCATATCATGAGAGAAAAACATCCAGAGAAGTTCAACAGTAGGTAAGAGTCTAAAAATATTTGCATATGAAATGATTCTTTCCATGTTATTAAGGTACGTTCTGTGAGGGGTTAAATTTTGCACATCCTTTAAAATATTGATTCTTGTAAGAGGGGAAATTGATGCATTTTATATTAAGTATATGCTCCCAGACTGCTTGTAGTGTAACTGTTTTATATCTGGTATTTCAACTGAAATGAATAGCATTATAAATAAACTGTTCTCACATGCGAAACGTTTGACTTGTAAGACTAGCACGGACAAGATGATGCATTGTGGTATCTGAGGATCCCTGAATTGACACTTTGCCATTAGGCGCTGAAGAACACTTATTAGACAGCTGCAGATGGTGATCCTTATGTTTCATTCCCACACGCACACTGGTACATTGACAGGGGGCTCTTCCATATATACTCTTAGTAAGGGCAAGTGAATGCCATTTTACACATAAATGCTTTTATCGTTAAACAGCTTTGGATATGTAAAAAAGTCAGGAATGAGACTTTGCATCTGTTCCTTGTGTTGCTTTTTGAATTTGCAATGTTATCTCCGAGCTTTTCTGGAGATTAAAAATGTATTACAACATGTACTGTTAATTCACCTTCTTTCAATATCTGGTTTGTTGAGTAGATAATATTCATAATGCAATGCTTATGTTTGTCTCTTCTTATTTAGGTAATTTAGCACATAAGTTGTGATGGGTAAAAGCAACATTTCGGAAACTTTAATTAACATTTAAAGACACATGGGGAAAGTAAGATACAAAGTAACTTTGGGATAAATGGGGAATATCTAGAAGTAATTGTTAACACAAATATTTTGTCATTGTGAGCCTACCCATAGACTTTCTTTGGTTTTCCATGGGGGTGACCTGGCGAGTCTTGCGTAGATGCAAATCTTCATAGACCTCAGGATGATAAAATATGTTGTTTGTGCTGTCATCTTAGAGCTGTGCAGAATGATGTTTCAATATGTTTGAATATTGCCTAAGTTCTTACTGGTTTCATGTTGAAAGTATAAATTTTATATTTAACAGTCAGAGATGGGGACTTGTTTTCTTGAATACTCAATCTGTTTAGCAACTATGCAGTGACATACTATGACCCCCAGTGTATGTTTCTTTTTAAGTTCCACAGTAAACATTTATTTTTTATGAACTCTTCTTCCTACCGCCGATGCTTCTCATTCTGAAAGAATTATGCTATGAAGAGATCTGAACTCAAGCCTGATCTGCACATCTCGATGTATTAGACTTGTTCAGCAGAACTAGAGATATTGGACATTTAGCAAATGCAGATATTCTAGGCCCTGAAGATGAAGCTAGTTTATCAGTGGTCTTTCTGCATATTTTCAGCAGTTGGCAATTATAATTTATAAAAAGCTCAGCTAATAACATGAGTTTCAGATCAGATTTCATGTCACAATAAATCATATGCCATTAATAACATCTGCTAGCAGACTCACCTTGAAATTCATCTATATTTTAAGGAACCTGATGTTTCTAACATTATCTTAAGGAAATTAATTACAAAAATATATAGTTCCAGTCCCTACGTGCTTTGCCACTGCGATATTGAAAGAACTCGAAAAAAGCAATGATTCTCAGGGTATTGAAAGACTATTCAGAAATATTATGCATGTCTAAAAAAGAATGTAAAGACTTGAGCAAAGTATTGTAATACAGACTGATGTTTTAAAATGTTTCTTCTTTTGTACAGGGAGAAAAAAGTGCAGATTCAACTTTTGTTGAATACAGTTTTCCAAATGATGTTAGTTTGAAATAGTTTGTTCCACTAACAGTTATTTGCATGTGGCAACACTCCATAATATGTTGCAACAGTGTTTTCCTGCAGTATGTGAAAATAAAACCCTTTTTTAGATGTCTGCTAAACCACAAGACTTTATTCACCAGAGTGTGCAATTTTCTGTGCAGTCTAAATGATGTAGGATCAGCAAGTCCAGCTCAAGCCAGAATCATAGTGGTGTCCATAGTTAATAGCACTTACTCATTTGATAATCCCACATTGTCACAGGTGAATATCTCCACGATTTAAAAAATCTGTTCTTTTCTGGTTTTATGTTAGTTTTCTCTTGCCTGATTTTCCACGGTTTTGAGCTCCCACAGCTATCATTCAGTGTTGTAAAGCAGGTCATTGCACTGAGGTTCTACTCTGAAAATGAATATGTAAAAAGTTTCTTCACTAAAGAGAAACTTTAAATTTATGCTGTGTGCAGAGGTCTTTTGAAACCCAAAGGTGTTGTGTTTGCTTCAGTGAAGTAAGTCTGGTTAAGTTTGGGATTGGACAATCTTTTGCTTTAAATCCTGCTAATGATCCTAATGATCCTCGATTCCTGAGGACATTCCTTGACACTGTTCCTAAGTTTCACGTGTAATTAGAGCATATCAATAGGGAAACTCCTGACACTTTGTGCTTGTGTGTGAAAGCAGAACATTTCTGTACTTGCTTACCTCCTCAAAATGAAGACGAGAACATATCACAAGGCTTGGAAAGACTTTTTAATGACTACTAGTCAATATTGTAGAATGCTTTGGAAGTAGGTGGCTAATTAGTAACTCTGACACATTTTGAAACTGTTCATAGGTATTGGACACAAAGACTTAGTATTATTGACTTATTAAAAATAGAAGAAAATAAATTAAGGTGTGGATTTCTAAACAGCCTACAGATACTTAAACATTTAGGTTTTTGGAAAATCTCAGATGAAGTATGTGTAAATACTCATTAATTAAAAATCCACATTAACTGTTGTTTCTTAAATATTCAAATGACTTAGCAGCTACCTTGTGACATTTCTTTTCAGTGAAGCACCTGTTTGTTTCATATTCTTATTAAATTGAAATCAAGTCCCTTTGTCAAAAGAGTCTGCTGTGTTCAGAAACTTAAATTTCACTGAAAAACACTTAATACATGCCACAATCACTTGAAAATATTATACTTGTAAGCTGCAATCTGGAATGGTTCCACTTTGTTTTCCAAATAAGGTTCAGCATAAATGTCTAACAGTGATTTTAAAATATTCATTACGTGTTCCTAAAAATGGATCTGCAGGAGAAAAATTTTTCTTCTGGTGATGGTCAAATAGAGAAAATGGAAGTGAGAACACAGTAGCATCCTCATCTCTGTCAAAAGAATGAATCCTAATCTGCCATTTTAAATAATTGTATCTTCAGATCATTAGCACACACTATCAGAAACCCGTACTGACATTGCATTAAGTTTTAAATGTGTTCATAAAACCCAGAATCTCAGCTGTCACATTACCCACTCTATGGGTCTGAAGTGCAGAGAACCCTGTGCTTGAGAAAGCAGGGTTCACTTCCCAGCATCGCCTGCTTAAGAGTAGGGTCAGATTTTTCTGATTTCAGTGTGGAAGGGCCGAGTTAACCCCAGCAGGAAGAAAACTTGCAAAAGACAGCATTTCAAGTAACAGTATCATTAAACTAGGACATACTGTTGAAATAACGATTCAGTTAGGCCAAAATGCCCTGCAGGGAGATCTGTGTAAACATCATAGACTCGATGCTGGGAATAACAGATGTATGAGTTATGTGACTGGAATCTACACAGGGAAACAAAGAATACATTCAACAAAAAATAATTCAAGTTGTTACTAACTATCATAAAGTAATATTCAGTTAAATTAGGCATGCTAATTTGACTCTCTGGCACCCTGTAGCATAAAAGATATTTCCTAGTCTCAGTAAACTAAAGTATGATTTACAAAGTGCATTTACAGTCTTAAGTACATCATCTTTGAGATTTTCAAACATCAGTCTCTTTTCCTTTTCTATGAAGAAGAAATCCTAAAGCAGAAAAAAGATCCTATTCCTAATAACTCGATCTGTATCGTTTTCTTGACCATGTGCTTTTGAGATTCCCTTTCAGCTTTGCTTAATTTTGCTTTTATTTTGTGCCAATAGCTATGCACTTAACCTGTCAGGAATTTTTTAAGTAATAGAAAGTACCGATTTACTTTGTGCAAGTGATGTCCGAGAGAATAAATGTTGTTTTAATGAATATGAGTGAAGGAAGTTATGCTTTTGTTTTGACCTACATGTTATGTGACACTGGTTTACTCTGGAAAACCCACAGAAAGAAAAGGTAGGCAAAATGGCAGGTAAATAAATCTTTAGTGAGTTCCTCCATGTGTTCCAACTTAACTACTGTACTATACAATGTAGTCATCATAGTATCATCATAGTATCATAGTATCATGTCTTGACTGACCTCAAGAAGAAAATAAAAAAATCCTATCTTGCAAACACAGATTTCTAATCCAACCTGGCAGCAAAGAAGGCGGAACACAGGTATTCCACTTGAATATTGGAGATTTCCCCAAATCACTTGCTGTTGAAAGGAAGTGCTAGTTCCAGTTTGGTGACTGAACACCACAAATTAAAAAGGATCAGTGTAACCTTTCTCCTTATTTTCAAATAAGGCAACCTCAGTTTAAAAGCAAGATCACTTGTCATGAAGTGAATAAAATGCTCCTTTCTCAGACGTACTTAGCCTTTGTTTTAAAGCTGGCTTATTTTAGCTTTGAATTGAAAAGTCAAAATGTTTCATTTTGAATAGAACAAAACTATTTTGATATTTTCATTATTCTTCCAGTTCTTCAGCTTAAGTGATGGAGTCTCTTGGGTTGAATCATAACTGCATATTTGCAGTGAATATGCTAATCATCAACCCAAAATTCTGAACCTGAATTGCAGACATTTCAGTCTCTTTCCTTCAGCCTATTCTCCCTTTCTGGTCGTGACTATGCTGAGAACGCTTAAAAAGAAGACACTGGCACCACAGAGAGACCAGATTGCAGACATCTGTTACCTGTCCCATTGAACCCACAGGTTTCTTTTCATAAAAGGATAAGACTCCAGGGAACAATACGTCTGAACTCAGGCAATATTACTGCAACTGTAGTAATCAGAAGAAGCAACACAAGGTGAAAATATTTGTGATAGCGTGTGACTGTTTTCACATGAGCAAGAGATGACTTGTAGTTAGCTTACTCTGCCTAGCTCTTGGTTATAAAGTTTATAGAGAGAAGAAAAACAAAAAAGAATCAACATGTTCTTTTGTCAGGCTTCAAACATGTAGCTCATCTTTAGATAAAATGCCTGAAGTGTGTAATATGTGCTTGAGTTTACTGAGCTGGGATAAGAGAAGATACTTGGAGCATAATGCTGATTCAGCCTATGTCTGTTGTCTGCAGAGCAAAATGACAGCAGTCTGCATCTGCAGTATCTTCACCTCTCTCTGATACAAGATTTCACATTTTTATAATCTCTCTAGAAAGTAATAATAGGCTAAGGCCCTCTGCCTGAGACACATCTTACTCTTAAACATTATTCCGGAGTGGCTATCTGGGAGGCTGGTGTGGATGAAGAACCAGACTCATGAGGGCTAGAGGCAGTGTGCTCTATAAAATATATTCTAAGTAGACATCCCTATGTCCTGAGCAACCTCTGTGATTTCAAAGTACATCTTTGAAAGCAGTGTGCTGTATCAGACCCTAAGCAGAGCATTGAATTTATGTTTGTATTCTCAGGGTCCTCAGCTGTCAAATTCACTACTGCAGGACTAAAATGGGGTCCAGTTTTGTACTTTTACAATGGTAAGGGTTATCTGTTTATTGGGCACTTCCATTGGAGGTGGTTGTTATGAAAAACTTGCCATTCTGCACTTCTAAAAACAATCAAATAACTGAAATATGAACTATTAATATTGACAGGATATGGGAATGTTTTTTCCTTTAAGGAAAGTTGTGTTTTTTAAAGATAAGTAATGATACCCAGTTGTTAAAGAAACAGTTGCTTTATAAATTCTCAAGCAAAATGTATAACCATGTTAAAGGATGAAAATCGTTGATTTATCTAGCAGAAAGGATTGTTTGACATGGTGCACATATAGGGGGATTGGCCCAGCATGCATTGTGTAAGTAACAAACTGTTGATTCACAACAGGTCTATCCATATGCTATAGGCCAAGGTCAATAAAATCTAATTTTCTTCAACTGATGTCAGGCTGGTAAAGGAATTTATTGAAGATGATGTTTCATTACTGAGTAGGATTGAAGTGCCTATTGGATGTTCTACACATTCTTTAATGAATTAAAACTACTGCCTTTTATTACAATATGTTAAAGGCAAACTTAACTATATAGGAATTACATCTTGGTCTCTTCCACTGTTTAGTCACACCATTTGAAATAGCAATTAATAACACAATGTTAGAAAAAGTTTTCTGACTACTTGCATTTGCAGTAAATTCACATGTGAAGGGAGTCCATAATAGATATGAGAAAGATGGTAACAAAACTGCTAAATTACAGCTTGCTATTTATTGCTTGCTGATAAAGCATGGTCGGGTATTTCTATACTAATGAATAAGGTTATTTTCTCTAGTTTTCACGTGCACGCACTGAATAAAATGCATCTTTATACAATTGTTTTTTTATCAAATATTTCTTGATTTTCTTTGAGGGGAGGACTTAGTTTTATAGTCAGAACTAGTGAATACTAAAAATGTAAATTTGCGGCTGATTTTAAAACTTCATTTTGGATCAATTAGTCTTCAAATCTCTGAAGTAAATGGCAAATCTTTACAGAAGTTTCATGTGGATATGTTTCATGTTTACAAGAGATGCTGGGCTTTCTAAACAGTTAAGCAACAGCCATTTCTAATATATATCACGAAACCAACAAAACCTTCTTTCAAAATCCAGTCAAGGTTGCTGAGTGGCCACAGCGCACTTACGTAGAATATTATTGACAATACTGAAGCCATTAAAAACAATGAAATGAATTGTTAAGAAGTAAATGTTACACTTCCTATTTAATAAACATAAACACATTATTCTTTAGTACAAATAAATTAAAATTTGATCACAACATGAAAACCTTTACTCTTAACTGTGGGTGCTTTATGGGATTTATTTTTTTTAATCATTTAATTTCAACAATTAAGCCTCTATTTTTAGAGAATGTTGTTATCCAGGCATATGCTACAGTACCCATAGACAATGAGGAGAGCCCAAATACTCCTTTAGTGCAGCATGGACTGATATGATCTACAGCATGTGTTTTACTTCCTTGTACCTCAAGTCATGAGAAATTGGGTCTTAGATCTGCTTCAGATCCAGAATCTTACGACTAATATACTCCAGGCTTCTAACTCTACACTCTGAAATTGCAAATTAGTTTGTGTCATATTAGAGAGACTTAGGTAATTGGAAAAGAATTAAAAAAAAAAAAAATCAGCCAATCCTCCTAACCCTATTTTAGTACAACTGTTCAAAATCAATTTTTTTAATAGATTACCTGAAAAGTAATCATTTCAACCAATATGCCAGCCCTTGATTAAATAACCTATAGTTCTTATCTTTGCTAATTATATAACTGAAGTGATTTTAAGTACTTAATGTATCTAATAAAGAGCCTGTGACACCACCTCCATCACTTCAGATAACATTTTCCATTTTCCTCTTTATTCTATTTGCACGAGTTTGCCTGGCTTGTGTCTATGTATTTTCATGTAAATAATCAGACTGCTTTCTGATCTGATTTCAAGTCTCTTTATTTTTCTTGCAATGGGTTGCATAGCCCTTTCTAAGAAATGTGCAAAGCTTGAAGTATTTCCAGACTTACAGTATATAGTAAAGTATAATGTGTGTATCTTAGAAAATAAGATCAATCCTGTGGATATCCTCAGGTAAAAATATTCAATCTCTTTGGCATCCATGTCCCCAAATTATATTTTCCATTTTTATTTTTATATTTAACTGTATTTTATTTACATAATTTTTTTTAATTTTTATATCTTTACTCTGTACTTATGCCCAAAGTATGGATTTTTCACTATCTTTGCATGTGTCTGTGCGTGTGAAATTGCTACACATTTTTAAGTAGATTTTCAGAAAAAAAGTACAAAGCAAAAAAACATCACCAGAGAAATATATTGGCTGACTTGGTGGTTTAAAAGGAATGACTGTTGCTTATTCTGATATGCGGACACTACTACTATTGAAGCCAAGCTTAGCTAAAAGGTAAAAGCAGTTTGAAGTGATATTGCCTGTTTTTCTCTCACCGGGCTTCATAGTCTGCCTAACAGGAGATCTGATGTGTTTTGGGAATACCGTTTTGGTCATTCACATCTTTTGAGACTAAATCATATAATTCCTTTTTTTTTGCCCTTCCAAAGACAGACTTACTCATATCAAGATATTTCTGTGCACTAGCAGAAAGAATACCTCTCTGGCTTCTCTTGTAACTATATTGCTGAATGTTGGGCAGCAACTGATCTACATCAGCTTCTGAAATAGAAGATTAACGGGCGTTCATTTGCTATCATCTCACCAGTGGTCAGGGTGCTGGTATCCTGCTTTCAACTTTTTCCTTTGTCAGACAGAGAAATTGTGGAAATTTAAAAAATGTTGCCAACCTGCTCCAACAAACATTGTTTGTGTTTATTTAGGACTGGACTCTGCACTGCAGGAAATACACATTGTATGTGTGTTACCTGTCTCTGTTGAGTGCTCTGGTTTGGGTGAAAGGGTTCAGATCAGTGAGGTATGTGGCACGTTGTTGGCTAAAGGATCAGAATACCCCGCTCTTCCAGCAAAAAAGGCCCAGGAGGACTCTCTGGAGAAAATATCAAGGCAGAATAAAAGGCAGGAAAAGAAACATGTGGGGAACAATATAATTTTGGTATTGTTTCTCAAAGTTTGAGAAAACAGTAATTACAGAATTCAGAACTCATTTACTGATCAGTGATTGCAAGGGTGAGATGCAGCTTGTGGTGTGTTCGTATGTCACGGCATGAAATGGATCACAATAGAAAAAGCAGAAAATCATTGGGCATAAAACCAGTTACTTAGTAATTACTTGGAATTTATTAAGCTTGGAAAGTTTTCAATTTATATCCAGTTTCAACCCTTGGAAGTGTGTTTAGATATGCCAACAATTTATATTGGTCCTTAGGTTAGAAAATTAATCCAGTATTTTAACATCATATTGAATTTACATTAAATTGTTTTCCTGATGTGCCTAAAATTCAGGACAAGGGTATCATTTGAATCCACGTGATGTAGGTAGATGTGGTAAAAGCTGCCTAGGATTTTGATTTAGTAGTCAGAGGAAGAGGCCGTCTGTTAGATTAGCCTTTGGTTTTTTTTTTTCATATTAGATTTAGGGAACAGCTGCAAGTAATATGGTTCCCTAGTTCTTGAGAACCTTTCAGTTATGTTTTTTTTAATAAAGATTTGTCCATATGAGGAACAGCAAGGTCTGTTAACCTTTCTTGCAGCATGCTATTTCTGAGCCAATTATGAAGATGTCTAAAGGCATCAAATGCTCTTTGGAACAGTAACTTGTGATTTGGGAATATAATGGCCAACTGAAGAACTTTCTCTGTGGTTAGAATATTTGTGCTCACAATATATTAAAAACAAGGGCAGTATTGATTTTTTTATGAGCTAAAATACTTCTTGGATTTTTTATTTTAGTTATGATGATATATTAATAACTACAGTAGCAGCAGATTCTTAAGTGATTTGGATTTTGGTAGTAAAGCCTTGAAGGCTGTGTTAAGCTGCCAATCTAGTTCTTTATCAAGATTTTGTTGATGTTCAAAGAAAGAAAAAAAGTGTGTTAATCAAAGAAATATGTTCTTCTTGCTGGTATGAGGCAGCTGGTAACTCACTCTGAATGAAATCTTCAGTATGTTTAGCTGCTTTGATTTCATAGAGAATTGCAGTGTAAATGTTCTGTGAAAGTGATTTGGGAACATAAAGTTGTCAAACTGTTGTGGACTTTTACAGATTAAACTTGAGTAGATTGACCTAACTAAGTAGGGCTTGTGCTTCAAAAAAAACCTTGCAGAAACGAAGCTGCGCAGCAGCCATGCCACTGCAGCCATGGGACTATTTTTACACTGCCTTCGTAGTGCGGGCACTCAGCCAGGAAGAGGGAGATTGGGGTTCAGTTCCCCCCTTCTGACAAGGGGCAATCAGACACACTCTTACTTACTTGGAAACTGTTTTAATCACTAAACAACAAAACAGCAGCTGGACTACAGTGCAACTACAAATGCCATACTTCACAGCTATGGCAAAAACACAGAAAACAAGCAAGCAGGTGGGCATTTGACTCTGTCACCAGGCTGCCAGGGCACTAACCCTGTGAAGAGCCATTTTTGTATTATTTAAAGTCTGGTAAAAGACTAAGTTTTTAATCATGTTGCCTAACTTACTAAGAACATTTATCTAGTACTTTTATTCACATAAGCAAAATAAGTATCATGGAAACTGGACACACCTGCTACAAAGGTGATGGTTTACATGTAGCATACTACATAGCAGAATGAGAGATTCATAACTGCTTTTGTTAAATCTAGAATAAGAAGGTACAGACACTAATCTGAAGTATTTGCAATCTGGCATATTGCATAAATGCACACAGTCTTCCTTCTGCCAGAGCTCCTTTGACATCACCTATAATGGCCAAAGACACTAAAATTGTAGGAACGGTGCAGAACAGTCCCTGTTGGAGAGGCATATTAGTCAGACACAGCAAGCACTGCCACAGAGAGAACTACTTAGAGTTACAGAAAAAAAGATGCCTGTCAGGGCTAATCTGAACCTGCTCTGACTCTGCTAGTTTCTGAATATCATTCATGGACAGTGACAGCTGACGTCCTGAATAATGAACTGCAGGTCTACTTCTAAGCTGGATGCCACTGCAGGGTCTGCATGGAGCACACCACCATATGTTCTTCTGTGGTTTAGAGTAGATTTAGACTACCTCAAGCACAAAGCAATACCTTATGGCTGTCTTGCTTGTATTTCCAGAGCCATCTCAGTTAGCACTAGCTCTGCAATCCTGGAAGCATGCTCCATTTCACAGTGGCGACATGGCCGAAGTATGGGATAAAACATGTGCAGTGTTTTATCCTATTCTGTGTTTTGAGTACACTGGATCACAAGTTTGTGGTCACTAGTCTCCCACATTATACCAGCTTCTTGATCCTTACCAAATGTTTTTAGCTGTCTCAAGTTAAAGAAGTCTTTGAGGTGAAATTTTAACTTTTAAGTCTGTTCTTGCTAAAAGGCACATTTGTCTTCTGCCTACTTTTTCCTTCGTCTGGCATCTTAGGACTTCTCTTGTTTCTCTTTCTGCTTTTTACTCCATTTTCCTTGCCTTTCTTGACTTTACTTTGTTCCTTCACCTTATAAAATAATCAGGGATACAGATTTCAACAAAACTATACTCTTGGTTAAGAAGGATTTCAATTTTTATTATAAAGCTAAATTAAGAGCTGCTTAATGCTCATGGTTTAGTGTTTTAATAAAAAAAGGAAATGGAGACGCTGACGGAGCAAGAGGGAAGTGCTTTTCAGCCATGTCTCCTACTTGAAGTCTTAAGTGTTGCTTTGTTTGGTCTATTTATTATTTTTTCCTGAAGTTTTTATTATATAATGTCTATCTTTTTTGTAACACTTTTTCTCCTCTATGAAATTATAAGATGGTGAACAGCTGCATGTGGTGTACACTTCTACCAGAATAGTCTTTGACAATGTAGAGTTAAGTTATCAAACCATAAGTATGCCAATTTAGTGCCTTGAACTGGTAGCGCTGTAAAACCTGTAGCCTGGAAGAGGATATATTCAGTTTCAGTGCCAAGATTTTGGTGTACAGTGCAAAGTCTGAGAGCGAGAGATGCAATCTTTTTTTAAAGCCTGTAGAAATGAAAGCCCAATGCATCCTGTAAAAAATGGTAAAGTGATATTAAGGTCTAAAGAAGTGTTTCTTCCTCAATGAAGTCTGTACAGAAGTATAAGGGAAAGTATCAATGCCACTGCAGGCTAAATAACTGCTAACCTATTTTTTTAGAATGTATCACTTTTATGCTTTTTTGAGAGCACTCTGGAACACCCGACTGTGAATATTATCTTGTTGTATTCTCCAATAATTTATATTTGGGAATAAGCCCAACTCTGTTGGAAAAAAAAGATTAGTTTTAATAGGTCAGCCAGTATTTCAGTGAAATTCTGATCTATCTGAGCTTTTACATTTTTCACCTTTTATTACAAGGCATGCTTTTGATCTTCTCATTTTTAAGGTAAAAATTTCAGAGCATAGAGTTTATCATAAAAACATTGACTTTATGGTTTGTTTCATTAACTCAAGTACTGCCTTGTACATTAAAATTAAGTAGCCTTCCAATATTTCAGACTGATTGTCTTACTTTACAGAGTACTGGTAATGTCCCATGTATAATATCACAGAATATTGAAAATTTTTGATGGCTGGATATACCTTATCCACAAGCCACAGGAGGTCAACATTTAACTGTATCAGATAATACTTAAGGAAAATCAGTATCCTTACAGCTGAGCCTTTTCCTCATTCCTGAATGTTACTGATAACCAAAATGACAGTTTTATGAATGAAATAATTATTGACTCTCATGACCAATTTGATCCATCTTTCTAATGACAAGGCACATAGGATTTTTTAAATTCTCTGTGGATAGACTATTCAAACTTTTATGACTGCTCAAGACGTGATATTTTTATGACTTTTTTTCAGTCTTATAGGATAGAAGAAAAGAAATATGTGACAAATGGAAAGAACCAAAACCTGAGTTCTTTACCTTGAAATTCTGGATTGCCAATGAGGGCAAACTATCCTGCTTTCTAGAAGGAGATAAAAATACATAGGTAGTAAGGCCCCCTCAGATGATAGTGCTGGGCAAGAAATCATCACCTGATGTAAGAACATGTTTCCTATTTAAAGATAAAATTAATTTGGATAAAAAAAATCAGAGCCTGCCTCAGGGACAGAAAGGGAGCTTTGCCTCTCCCACAGTTGCTGCTACCCTAAGAGCTGCAGTGCATGCTTAAAGAGAAATCCAGACAAAGACCCCCCTTCTCTCTGTGCTTCTTAAGTACAAGTTGTCTTAATACTAAGTTAGGCTATGAGAGGAGGTTTGGGGCATTGTTTGTTTGGTGTTTAAGGCTGCAATGGGGAATGTTTATTCAAAGTAGACTACCTGGACAGCCTGAAACTGATGGGTACAGTATAAGTCCATCCAAGGGGCTTCTTCATTCTGCTGTCCTGAAGCCAGGGGGAAGACTCCAGCAGGTAGAATGGACAACTCCTAACATTGAAAACCATGGCTAGAGTTGCAAAGGTAAGACCACTTGCCTGAGATGTTGGAGATTAAGTTCAAGCCTTTAGTGCAAATATACACACAAACTGTGTTACTTAAATCCCAGGTGAGGTACATTGACTCACCAGAGCACAGGGTAGCTAAGTATGTTTTTATATGTAGCTATAAGCTGATATTCCATCTGTTAGCTAACAACTCTTTCTAGATGAAAATTCCATTAAAATTGGCTTCATTTTATGTAATTTTTGGTTTCACTGAATAATATAGCCTCATTAAAGATAGCTAAAAATAATCCAGGTTAGCTCTACATGGAAGTCACAATATCTATCCTGAGAGGGGAAAAAAACCAAAGGCAACAACCCGCACCGTAGTTTTTGACTGCAATAACCAGGGAAAGAAAATATTTGCTCATGAGCCCGGTAGAATTTCTTCATTACAGGGTAGACAACTATGACCCTGTACTCGCTGACAAGCTGGATTCCTGTATGTATTTGCAAGCTGTGGTATTCTACAATTACTGTGCAGAAGGCCCTAGAAGATTTGGAGGTGAAACTTTGGTCTTAGGTAGAATGATATTTTAAATAATGATGTATTAAATATTTCTGTCAAGATTTCCACTTTTCGTGCCATAGGTCCGCCTAAAGATTACTTCCAGGGGCATCTTTGGCAACTCTTCAGATTATGTTTGGGGGTTTTTTGTCTCCTAGGTTGAAATACAGAATGTGAATTGTCTGTTTTACAGAAAAAGAGATTGACATAGCAAGACATCAGTTTTGTCCTCATGGCTTATGATTTAGATGAAAAAGAGGGAAAAAAATACATTATCTACTTTGTATTTAGTATACACTTTCTACATTGGAAACTAGTGAAAATAGTGTAAATGTTTGCTAAATTGTAACTCACGGTAATAAAAAATGCCCATAGAACATATTTGTTTCTTACAGTTTTAGAAACAGTTGATATCCTCATTTGTACTTCATAATCCACCACAGTGAAGGCTTAATAGACCATTAAAGAAACGGTGGGAAGTTAATTTTAATATGTAATGGTGTGAGGGGTTTTATTTTTTCCTTAATACAATGAAGCTTCTAACAATTTTATTTGCAAAGAAGATGATTATTTAATAAAGTGACAAACTGTCCCACTGATAGGATACATTAATTTTCTTCTAAAGCTGTTCCTTGTACTCCATAAGAAGGTGATAATTAGGTTTGCAGATTAGAATAACATAATCAGACCACTTGTGTGGATGCTTGTTAAAATATATTTTCCTCTTCATATAAGCCTCATAATAATTAAAAACTGTTTAAAAAGAGAACCATTCTTTTTCGGCATGGACTTTTTAAATGAATCCTAATAATATATCAAGTTATTCTTCAGCTAATTCAACTTTTTAAAAGGTTAATATTTGAAAAAGAATATGGGAAGTGATTAACTGATGAGTTTAAGTATTAGCATTAGGTTTTGCAGGAACACCTACAGTATAAAACAGCGCTCATTCATATCCTGATTTAATTTCTTCCACTGTCACTCCTGATTGTTCCATTTAATCTTTCTTAAGTCACATAAAATTATCTTGTATGTGTAAATTAACAATCATTTTCTAATTCCACTGCAAACTTGAAGCACTGTCAGAGAGAAAAAAAAAAAAGAGATACTGGCAGTGACAAATTCTGTGTTTTAAACAAAACTCAGTGAAGTTACTGCTGAGGTAGAGCACACACAGACTGGGTTTTCGGTGATTCTAGGCTCAAATAGAAAAATAACAATGAATGTGAAATGAGCGGTTCAGATCTAAACAATCGGGTCTCGTGTCTATCACATTGGATCAGTGCAATAT
This sequence comes from Phalacrocorax aristotelis, assembly GCF_949628215.1. Lineage (NCBI taxonomy): Eukaryota > Metazoa > Chordata > Aves > Suliformes > Phalacrocoracidae > Phalacrocorax > Phalacrocorax aristotelis. The sequence goes on along the minus strand of NC_134277.1, from coordinate 31,979,506 downwards.
CCACTGACCTTAAGTTTTAAAACACTGAAGCCAATTTCCTTTTCTTGGGATTCGTGCACTATTAAATGCTTCTTAAAACTAACTTCCTGGCCTAAGCCCAAGGTGGGAAGTGTGCAGGCTAAGATCATTTAAAGTGCCTTTAAGTGTTCCAATTCCATCATTTCTAATAAGATTGAGATTTTTTTGTGTGTGTGTAGTTGAATGAAGTCTTATTCTAGGGAAGAGGGGAAGGGGATTGTTTCTAATTTTGGTTTTGTTTACAACAGATGTGAAATCAGTCTTATATTAAGGAAGAAGAACTGTTTTCACAAATACATCTTGGTATTTCATCATTGTGTTGCAAACTTTCAAGGTTTAAGATGTTTCATTACAGCAGTTATGATCAGCGTGTTGATAAAAGAGGCCTGATTTAAACACTAAAAGAACGGCGTGTTCTGGCTAGAAATGATTTCAGTTTCAAATAACTGAATGCAGAAAAAAAAGTGTTACATTAGCAAGGGTTCACTGAGTTATTAAATATTGCAATCATCTAATTTGTACATACGTTCTTGTAGCCCTACTTTGTGTGCACAGTTCCATATATATATTTGATATACCAGCTTAATCAAATTCAGGTTGCTGGGGGGACATTTTTTATGGACAAGTAAAAAATAATCAGTTTCTTTTTATTACCATTACTGAAGAAGTGGAGGAATATTTTTTCTGCTGTGCTAAATATACATACTGAAAAGGACAAATGTTCAATCATTTACAGAAGGGGATGCAATACTGACTGATTTAATAGCAATAGATTAATATTATATACTCAGTCATGAAGGGATTTATAAAATATATTTTTAATATTGTTAAGTCTTTTTTTTTAATCGTCCTTGGATATTAACCGACTTTTCTTATCATTTAAAGTAAATCATATGACAAAGATTACCCTGTGCTCTTGCCCAGAAATTGATCGATAATGGCTCTATAATCCTATAGGTCATCAATTTAGAAACAATTGACCACAGTTTTTCCCTTTCTAAATACACCATTCACAACAGTCATCATGGTAAATAGTTACTTTGAATGGCATTTTGTGTAACATTTGATTCTAGATATTTTTGGTTGGACAAGAAGTGCTTATAAGCCATCCAAAAAATTACATTTTAAAAAATATCTCTGAACTACATAATTCCTCAAGGTAGCAGTCATTAGCTGAAAGTCCTTCTTTGTTCCCGTTGAAGGAAAAGGTAATATAGCCGGGGTCTTCTGGAGATAACTATTCAACCTTGGTCTCCAGAATCCAAAGCCTGATGAGGTGTATGCCAAGCTTTCCTCTTAGAACTTTTGACTTTTATGATCATGCAAACAGCATAAAGACAGCAGGAGCGTCCTGTCAAATCCTGTCTAATGGATTCTGAACAGAAGCCACCTGCAAAATACTGTAACTGAAATGTTACTAGAGAAGCGTGATGGTCTTCCATCAACTTGCAGGCTGCAAGCCTTTCTATATACAGTAAGCTCTCCACAGTTTACAAGAAGGACCTGTAGGTGCAGGTAAGTGAAGAAATCCTGTCACAGCTCTGTGTAGGGCTGCCTGTACTGGCCTTTCTTACATAGGAAACATTGCCATGTTGCAAGTAGAGTTTACAGAGACCCAGCTTCAACTCCAAAGCATTTCTGGGCAGTAGAAAATTGAAAGAGAAAATGCTTACGGATCCATAGTGTCCTGTCCCATCTCTAGGTTTAATGTTGCCTTTACAGGTCAGGCTTTGTCTTTCAAATAATAGTCTGTGCTTAATCACCCCAGAAGTCACTGCAAAATTACTAAGGAAGAGAGCTAAAATTTCAATTATAGTTACATCATTATCTCTATGTGTATTTACAATTTCTTTCTCACAGACCATGGTATATAAGATCTTAGATGAGGTCTTCAAGGATAGTGAAACAAGTAAATAAAGATGAAAATTATTTTCCAGGGAGTCTAGGAAAGGAATGATGTCCTCTGAAATTCAGCCCAAGACATGACCATCAAAGGATATTTCATCCTTTTTACATAGGCTAGAAATGCATGCACTACTCAAAAATGTGATGTAATTTGAGAAAAGAGTTGGCGAAATAGAAATATGTCATGAGCATTCTCCCTTGTCCCCTTTTGCAACAAACTTACTAATTATTGCAGTGTTTCCTCTATTGATTACTTTGCTATCCTGAGTCTTCAGCTTGCCACAGAGGGCAAGGAGAGTGTGCTTTCCTAAATGGAAACATGTTAAGCATAGCAAAATTATTGTGGGACTTTAAATGTTAAAAATGTCTTAGAGAGTAATAAAGGTTAGAAAGTTTAGCAGGTCACCACATCTTTTTCTTATTACTCAGATTTTAAAGCATTCAAGTGTTAACCTTTTGAAAAGGAGACAAAAAAAAAAAAAAGAGGCCAAATGATTGGGAGATATTTAATTACCTGTTTCTTTAAAGATTATATAGTCAGGTCCAACCTCATTCAGCTCCCAACACTTGCATAAAGCTGCTGGAGAGAGCTCCTATGAATACCCAATTGCGTGGCCCTAATTTGGGATAAAATAATGCATCTAACTATACTGTTATCTATAATTGATGGGCACTTATGAGTGTAATTCATTGAAATCTCACCTCTGGCCCAACCTCTGCCACTCCAGGAAGCAAGATTCATAGCACCTTTCTTCCTGGTTTTATCCAAATCATTGTCTGAGCTTTATAGGGGGTTTAAGCAGTAAATTGTACACAATAAACATACAGAAGAAGCCTAGCATGAAGTAGAGCCTTTTAATAACAGAGCCTGCATTTGTTTGTTTTCTTTTTCCTTCTTTAATAATATACATATATAAAAAAACCCTCACTTGGTTTGGTCCCCTGCTAAGACTAAGCTTTTCTTCGAATGTCATCCATTTTCTAGAACTGTAAAAAATTGAAGAGCTTTGCCCTTTTGACCTGCTAATACATCTCAGTCACAGTTCACTGAGAAGCTGTGACAACGTACACACTGATAACAAGGCAGACTGTTACATCCCCATTTTTTTAATCTTGGCTATCTCAGCATTACTGTGACACAACTCATCAGATTTGGAATAATGTAATTAATTTATGAGAATTCACATAATTAAACTAGTCACCTGTAAATGCATCCAAAGGGATCTTTTTATGATGCTAATCCGGATTTTTTCGGTTTGGTGTATAACAAATTCTTTAGTCTGTGTATTATCACAGAATCACAGAATCTCAGGTTGGAAGGGACCTCAGGGATCATCTAGTCCAACCTTGATTTGATGTTTGCATACAATATTATTTCTAGATTAAGTAAGCCGCCTCTCATTTGTAGAGACCAACAAATATAGCGATATACCAGTATGATTCCCTATATCATGTTCTTCTCTACCTCAGTTTTACAGAGTCTAGAGGCCCGAAAAGCTGCATCAGTGCTGGGGTTCTCTTGCACAGAGATGTATGTGGCCTTGACATATGTCCCAAGAGGAGATCATATGCTCCGTGTGACATTGGCTCTTTTCATGGGTGTACAAAGTTCAGAGGGAAAAAGCTTGTGGGTAGCGGTACACCTGGCAGCAATCACTAACCAGAAGTCTTTTAGAGTTGTCTAGGTTCAAAAGCCACTTGAATTTAACAGTTTATTCTATTTTCTGCTAATTTAAAGTGATATTATCTAACATTTGAATTTTACTGATTAAAAATCAATTTACCTTGATGTAGTTTGTCCTAATTGAAAAATGACGGCAAATGCATTAAGGGCATTTCCATTGAATCAAGAGAAGTCTTTATGTACTGACTTGCATAGACTTATAGAACAAACACAGACTTATAGAACAAATACAGGCTTGGCCACTAATTTAAGTAAAAAGGTGCAAAATCACCTGTCAGTAAAACCAAGGTAAGCGCTGTGCAATATATTGTTAAACTTTCTGCTGAGCAGCCACCGTTTGATCAACTGTTGACTAGGACAGTTGGTTTGTTTCTGTCTCTAGGCTGGGGGCAGGGATTCTACCTCTACCACATCCTGTTGGTTCAGGTCTTGTTTTTAAGTATTCCCTGAAAACCAGAAATAATTTATTTTTATCTCTCTCTCACTGGAAATCCATTTTGTATTCCATTTTTTAATTTTATTAGGGTTAGAAGATTTGAGCATTTTTGTTTTTCTTTTTTTCTAGTCAATGTTACTATTGAAGGTAATTATTACAACTCTGTGTGTGAATTTCTTTTGATTCAGCAGGAATAACCTTGATAAAATGCTCAGTTTTGCAAAGGTGCCCTTTCAAGATGCAAATTAACACAATTACCTTAGTTGAAAACATATTTTGGAGGTATGCAATCAAAATAATAAACTAGTTAAATAAAGCTTGCATGTGCAATCACATTTGGTAAATAAAAAATATTTTCTAATGAGAAACTTGATACGATTTGCTTAGTGCAGTTTTTTATTCATGTTGTACATAGTTTCAGTTTTATGCCATTGTAAAGGTAGGTGCTTCTCGCCTCTGCGTGCCAAAGTAGGAGATAAAGAAGCAGCAATTCCAGAAATGGCTTAAACAACATGTCTGGAGCAGAAAAACAGCAATGCACAATATCCAGGTCTTCCTCTTCACCCACACTCTGCAAAATAATTATGTGGGACAGCAGGATAGGGGGGATTAAGTCAGCACTCAGCAAACAGCAGATGCACAGGCTCAACTTCGTTCTTAACAATCCCTGGTCTGAGATGCAGAGCAAATGATGCTTCTTAGAGACAGAGAAAGTACATAATTATTGTGATTAACCCCACAGCAGTTCATCTTCAGATGAAGCTAAAGCAGGCAAAGGGTCTTCACAGTGGCTCCCAGACAGCTGCGGGAAGAGGAACATTCCTTCAGATTCACACGCTGTACGGCAGTGATGCCATGACTCTCCTTTCTATATGGGTGCCAGTCTGTCCGCTTATGCCTTCCAGGGAGTCATAAAGCAATTTGGAAATATAATGAATAAAACACATTTGTCGTGAATTTCCCAGCAAATATTTTAAGCTCTACCAGAAAAGCTGTGTGAATATAATGAATATTCTGTTGTAGAACCTGCTTTGATGTGTATTTCCTTATTTCTTTTTTTTTTTTCTTTTTAAGTATGGTACTTTGTGACTTGAGTTTTTTAAAAATATTTTTATTGACCATCTCATCCCATTTACTTTAAATAGCAGTTTAGAATATGCACTATTTTGGTGTCACAGACAGATCTGTAATCTGGGATGCCTACTTTCCTAATAACATTATCAACAGAGTTTATCATTGGTTTGGCAGCGGAAAGCTAATTCCTTGTAAACATAGAATAGGAATCCTAATGAAGCTGCTGTGCTGCAGTGTGAGCTTTGATATTGAAAGCGGGGGGGAGAGAGTTGATCATATTGAGTCAGAAGGAATGCGCATCTTGTAATATTTGATAGAGAATGTGAGTTGTCTAGATTATGGGATAACAAAAACCTTTCTTTTGTTTTTATGGAAACGGCGTCTGGGTAAGAAATGTAGGATTTCCTCTCTTACTAACCTGTACTGGTTAGGGGATCTGCTTTGTTTGATTATCCCAGATATACACATTCTCATTAAGCATCCGTCCAAAGGTTTATTGTGGATAGAAGAGTCAAATCTATTAGTTTTCAATTTCTTTTTACTGTAGTAATGAAAACATATTTTTAATAAAATAGGCAGAGAGAACAACCTGAGGGAGTAGTTCAAACCCTCCTGACTTAAAACTGGTAATCCACAGAATGACATAGCATTTAAGCAAACGGATGGAGGAAGGAGATCAAGAACTATTAAACATTATAGTCTCGTTGCAACTACCAGTACAGAAAGTCTCTGAACTACTGATGGCCAGAAAATAGAGATAAAAATGTAAAGGGAAGTGTTGCTCTGTATTTTTCTCATTTATGAAGGTAGGAACTGAAGGAAACATCTAGGACATCAAAATCAGTCAGTTGCTGTCAGAGATGACGATGCAATAAAATTACTTAAAAATGTCCACAGATGATCAGATCCACAGTACTGTTACATACTTCTCTACCTGCTACCAGAAAGTTAAGATTAATGAGAGACCCAAAATCATATTGTGCAATGGAAAGAATACAGATGTGATCACAGGCACCAGCAGCCTTATGTCCCTGCAATATGAGGAATTTAAAAAAAAAAAAAAAAATCCAAACTAATGATAAAAACCCAAGCCCTTCCAGGTGAACCCAGAAGGCAGACCCTGATCTCTGCTGCTAAGATAGCAATAAAATCCCAGCTGGCCTCTGTCCTGGAGTAAAAATTCCCAGGTTAGCAATTGATTTCACTTTTAATTATGTGAACAGGAGTGCCACTTCAGGTAACTTAGTGGTATCTGCAGTGCTGGAAAATATCTAGCCTAAATCTTTATTTATCTATGGCCAATCTATAGTCAGAAAAAGAGAGGAAAGGAGCAATTCTCCATCTGAGAAGGGTTACATATGTTACGTACCAAGAAGAAAAAAAATTCTTTGGAAAAGGCCCAATTGTCATAAACATATCTGAAAGGTATTGTGCGTATATATCACAGATTTCTGTATTTTACCATTAACTTTTTAATTTTTAAATTGGCCAAATGCAGGTTCCATCTATCCTGTGGCTTTGAGCTCATGTGGACATTTTACTCTTACGGTAGGAGAAGAAAGTGGAGTTTGCATGAAGAAATTAAGAAGATGCTTTTATTGAAGTAGTTTGTTTTTTGAAATGGCACACTCAAAACTGAGGGCAGTGGCCAAGTTTTCCTGATAAGAGAAGAGAAAGGTAACATGTACTTATTAAATGCTATTAAACAAAACAACTGAATTCTATTCCATTTAATTTCTTAAAATATTTTATCAGCTTCAAGATTCTAGAATCCAAACCAGCCTAGCTATAGGTCAAGACTATTGCTTGTAGTTTCTGAATTTGTAGAAATCACCTTTAACTAACACCATCACATATTTGGTGTCACAGTGTTAACATACCTAAAACAGATGGCTTTTCACATCTGACCACGTGTTCATAAACTCAGCTGACAGTCATCGTCGGCTTCTTTCGTGCTGTTTAAATATCCAAGCAGCCTTTCCAATCCTTTGGTGCTGCTTACAGCACCTGTCTACCACAACTGAAAAACTAAATGCTTGTATTTTGGCCCCTGGTTTGGCCTGTATTTGGATTAACCCCTACTTATATGTAAGTTGACTAAATTCCAGGTTTACCCGTTCAACACACACAGAACTATTAGTGAAGAGTGCTGACTATGTGGGTTATGATAAAGAAAAAAAAGAATGTTCTTTTCCTTCCAGATATTATAAGGAAATTTTGATGTATGTTTCTGACACTTCCCGTTACAATCAGCAGTATTGATTTTGATGGAGTAATTCTCACAGCCAGTGAAGATCTTATTTTCCAATAATGAAGTTGCAACTATTTTGACTATCAGTTAGAACGTAGCCTCTTTTCCAGTGGTATAGGAATAAATGCTTTTATTGTCCACTGAGATTTATCAGCTGTAGCCTTTACAAATAGGCAAATGTCAAGATACTGCAAAATATAACATTTGTAAATAATACATCTGATGTGCATTTCTAGTGTTTCCTTCATTCCTTAGGTGGACTTACATATATATTGTATTCCCTTTCTGAAAAGTAACTTATAGCTCCATTTTATTAGTGATTGCACAGACATGGATGAACATAATACTAACAAACTATTCCATAAGCAGACATACTAATGAAGACTGATTTCCTACAGATGTATGTCCTGTGACCCTTAGTGTCCTTGCTGTGACAATCCCATTTTCACATATGGTCTAGTTCCACATGCTGATCTGTGCTGTGTGTTTCCGATTAACCAATCAGTATTTGCTGATTTCTGGGCTTTGTTACAAATGGAAAAAATGCCAGACACTTTCTTTAAACTGCAATTATCTTGTTTGTGTACAGGCCATGTATCAATGAAAGAAGTCGTTAATTCTTTAAGGGCTCATCAACTATTTGGTGTTTTGTAATTTTGACTGTTATTCCTTCTCCCTACTCACCAATAGAAATAATTTGTAGCCTTATACAGTCAGATTCAGATAAATTTTGGAATTTGATTGATCCACAGTATTGCATCTAATTTAGACATATTGTATGTGATAAAACTGTAAGGTCTTAGAGTAATTGACTCTTGAACATAATGGGTTATAATGCTGTCATTAAATGACTGATTGGTTGTTCTATGCTATTGCAAAGAAATCCTGTGGAAAAGAACGTCTGGAAAGTGCAGATGTTCATCCATCGCAACTGGGGGTAGATTTGTTTCTTTTGATGTGTAATTGCAACTGATAATTGTATAGAAAAAAAAAATCAGGGTGTTAATGTTTCAGATCTCTTTCTCTTAACATGTGTGACATCTCTATCCTAATGTTGTCTCTAACTCCTGACTCTATCCTGCTCACTAATCTACCTCATATATGTACGCCCACACGGGAGTGATCATGTTCAGTATGTCATAACCATGTTTTCCATGCTCCCCCTAATCCCACCTACTAAAGTTCTGCTGGCTCTCCTTTCCTCTCAGCCCAGCCCAGGACTCAGCATGTATCTTACTGTTCGTGTTCCTTCCAGGAAACTGGCATCTAAAATTGCCCCCAGGATAACCTTAGGATGGAGAGGGAACAACACTGGTTATTTCCCAAGCCCCTGCAGGAAATTATTGCTGTTATGCTGCTTAAGTCCATTTGAGGAATCTCTATAAATTTCTTAGGTTTTTTAATTAATCATTTGAAGGAATAAACTTCATGAATGAGTCATTTACCTAAAGTGGGTCGTAATTGATTAATTAAAAAATGAGCAGATAACATCTCCTACTTAAGATTTTGTTCATGGTCTTGTTAAGCCCTCAATTGTGTCTATGCCTGTAGTCCTACGTGTCTACATGAATGTACATCTGCATGTGAACTGTGTGTTCCTGTAATGCTTCCTTGTACCAAACATACCTACTGAAGCTCACATGTGAGCACATGTGAGAACGTCTCTATAGTATGCATTTAATTTGAAGTACTTTCCTGAACGTGAGGCCTTTTAGAACTTTTAAAAAACTTAATCAGTAGATTCATGGGTACATTAAATAGGAAATAACGTTGCCTGGAAAGAAGGAAGAAAAAATCTTAACATCCTATGATATAAAGTAGAATTTCTGTCAATTTGATTGTTTTTAGTCCTAATTTCATTTACTAACCATTTTATAAAACTGTCTTATGACATACCTCTTTTCCTCCTAAGTATATTTAATGTCCTAACTGAAAGATTTCAGTGATTTCCTAAGTTATTTCTTGTTTCCTTTGACATCTATCATCATAAATAATTTGAACCCTTTTATCCTGTGATCAAAAGAGGGTGCCCCAGATTTGAGTTGGCCAATGTAAGGTAAAAAACAAAGGCAGCCAAGGTATTTTGTGATCTTCCTATGATTCTAGGGAACTATAGGCTGCCTTAAGTTTACTTCAGTTATGAACTCCAGTTCAGATCATTCCAGTTTTAATTGCTAAGTCTTTATAATGCTACTATTGCAGCTCTTCTCTAAGCCTACAAAAATATTCTTCAGCAGTTTTGCTGGCTCTGATATTTACCTTACAGACCATTTACCATATAGACCCGTACTTCCCATATGTTTGTGGTGGTTTTTTTCATGTTTCCATCAGACCATATCCATTTGTGAGCTGTTTTCTTTAGACAGGAGTAGTCTTTTTTTCCATGCTGGTACAGTCTAGCCCACTGACACATAGTTCATGATAAGAAGTATTACATACTAAGATGAGAACTAGTATCACAGGTCATATGAAGTAAGCAGTCATAAATTAGCTTTACTGTACCTTCATTAGGACTGAAACAGTCTCCCTTGTTATTTGGCCTTTTTATATTCTGCTATGGAACAACATATTATTCAGGAATTAAAACTTAGTAAAATAAAATCACCTACTAAATGAAATTTAATATAAGCTCGGCACTACTTGTTCAGATTCAACAACTTTTGTTAGTATGTTCCTGTGAAGGAGCACCTGTAAATTAACTGTTTCCAGATGACAAGAAGTGGTTGAGCACTTGGTTAGTGTTCTGTGGGCAACCTCATGAGTAAACAGTATTATCTTTTCTGTTTGATTGGATCTGTTCTTGTGGAGTTACCAGCTCATCATCAACTGGTTTGATAAAACCTAACTGAATGAATTTCCCTGAAAATTTTCTGTTTTGGTGCCATTGTTTTATACAAATAGCATAATCTACAGAATGTGATCTATAGAAATGCATATGAATTACATATATATGAGTATGAGTGCATGCACGGGTGCAGTGAGAGAACTTAAAAATTCTATTTCATACTCTGAAGATTCAAACCAGAAATTCTGGTGACAATGATAGCTGCTATCAAAAGGTCTTGTTTCAGTTGTATTTCATGTAATTTAACTTGTAATTCCTCAATATGTACACTCCAGTGTATTATGTTTTACTTTAGTACAGTTGAGTAGCTGAGTTTGGATAGCATTTGTTTATCAAAATAAGAATTCTGTGTAGTTTTGCCATATCCTCTGTTCTCCTTTCCTCCAACAGTGTATATTTTGAGTCACCTTTCTAGGTTTCAAGAGATTATCACCAATATTGGGTTGACTCCATTCTGAGAAGGCTTATACAAGGGAACCCAAACTCTGAATAATACTAGTTTAACTAGAATAGAACACATCAAATATTGTACATCAGGGTTGTACAATAGTAAAACTATTATTGTTTTCTGTGTGAAGTTTCATAATTGTGATTAGACCTAATCATTCTGTTTTGAGCAGCCACAATAATTTCAGATTCTTGTTATAGAGGCATTTTACAGTGTATCCAAAAAACCTATAGAAAAAGGCTTTTGCAAAATTGTGAGAAGCTTTTGCATTTGTAGAGAATGAATTAGGCCCATTTTCTTTGCTGTTGACAAAGTACATTCCTTTTAATCTAGTCATTATAGGGAAAGTCAGCAAAAGCAGGGGAGGAAATACAGAGAGATTATAGGAAATGACTGTTTAAAATACATCTGCAAATGAGTAATGCTGGGCTTGTGTTGCAATACCCCATCAATTTTCCTAGTATTGTATGCTACAGATATGCTACACTGTGCATTTATGTGTCATCTTTTTACAGTCTTAAAGGTGCTCCTCAATTACCAGGCGTCACAGCATCATATAACCAGAATTCAAGGCATGTGTTTTGAACTTGATTTAATAGGAAAAGTAGTGACTTTATAGATTTATGTATATTGTTTCATTTATCATTGCTTAAAGCCCAAGTTCATTGTTTACTGTGGGGAAAATATTTCTTGGAAAGTCCTGGAAATTCGACCAAATTAAGGATTTAGTTCAGAGTTGATAATGATGTAATATGTAGAAATAGTCGCTTAGTTTTTTATATGTTAGATAGTAATAATGCTGCTCCCTTTCACAGTAAGATGATCTTTCAGTCTTTGTACAGGCACTAGCTTATTAATGCAATGGAAGGACTAAGTATTCCTACCAATTATCCTATGAAATTGTCATTGAAAATACTCTGACCTATTTTTAAGAAGTGACTTGTTCTGGGTTTTTTTCCAAAATAACAAATCAATTAGTACCATTTACGAATTATTTGCCTCTAAAAACCCATTTAAAAATCAATTTTCTAAGCTTTAAGTCATTCATGTCTTTATTGAAAACTCAAAAACAGATACATATTTTTCATCATTAAGTTTTATAAACAAACTCATCCCTAGCCCAACTTTTCGTGGCAAGTTTAAATGTAGAACATATTTTTAAGAGCTAGGAATATGAATTTATTGATAAGGCAAAGGCAGACTGTAGTGTATCTGGACAAATAGTACTGTTGTAAGAGTGATAGATCTATCTGAAGAAACTGTAGGAAACAGAATACAGAGTTCCAGGACAAAATGCCAAATAGCTGCGAAGGCTGACTATTTTTAAATAAAAGCAATGTTCACTCTGGAGTCCAAAGCTCCCTCTTTTAGAACTAGAAATAAACATCTGTTAGTTTTTCAATTGTAAACCTTCATTTTTATGGGTTTATAATAGGGTCATAAAAAGTCATTCCTTGCTGAAACTTGACATCATAAAAGGCTAGGAAAGTCCTTTGGGTAAGTAATAAATAGATTAAAGGATGATGGAAAGGTATGTTTTCAGTACAAGCACACCGAAACACACACAAAATCTCACACCATTGTCCATTTGACTAGTACCCTTTAATCATAGTTCAGAGCTAAGCAGAATTTCTTGTTTGAAAAGTGTACTTATGGATTCAGGAGATACTTTTCCAATTCCATCCATAAGTAAAGGGAGAAAACTCAGGGGGAATGAACTTCTATGAGGACCTCACTTCAAGAGCAGAGGAAGCCCTACAGGTCAGAATACCTCTCCCAGAGCTTCATCAATTCTTGGCCAAATTCTTGGCCCAATGTATCTTCAAACCTTTCATGTCACTTTCTTGCTTCCTTCCTAGTTCTAGCTCATTAAAAGTTGTAGTCATATGAATTTCATGAAAATCTAGAGTCTTAGTATCTGCCTTACTAGTAAAATATACATTTGCAAAAGTAAACAAAACAAAAATACATGTTCACAACATAAAAGCGTTGTAACCCAGTTGAGAAAATCTATGAAGGTGAGTTTTGTTATGTACAAAATGGCAGCATAGACCACACTCCCTGCAATGTCAGTGTCAAGAATTTATTTGTCTTTGTTTGGTTCTTTTAGTTCTGGATGCAAAATAACTCAATTAAGTTTAGCCATAAATAAGCCAAGCAAGCTGTGACAAAAGTCCTTGAGGCAATGGTCTGGAACAATTCTTTAGATTCAGTTACCAAGCTTCTTAGATCATAAATGGAGACAAATCACTTAGAACTAAATAAAGGTGAAGTTGAATTTGAAGCATCACTAATGTGAGCAAAAAGAGTAATATATGGAATAAGCTGAAGATAAGGCGCTTTTCTGACGCCTACTTTGTAAGTGGTTGAGCTGAGTATTGTTAGTCTCAAAGCCCAGTGTCTGGAAACTTGCATGTGGGGAAGGCATGCAATACTATTACAAATACAGCTTCATTGGGATGTTCCTCCGTTTTTTTTTTTGTTTTTTTCATTCACTATTTTTAAGTATAAAGTCTTAAACAGTATTACTCTGAATTTGTATGTGTTTTTTACTTACTGTTTCTTAATAGCCTCCATGTATATTTCTAATGGTCCGTGACCATTTAAAGAATGTTATATGATTAAGGCATATTAAAATTAGTTGCAATGAACAGGCTCTGGTAGTTTCAGACTTCTTTTTATGATCTTTTTGTTTATGATGGCTGATCTACTTGTGACTATGTGGTAAGGATTGATCTGATACTTGGAGTGTATTTTCAAAAACTAAGGCTTCTGCAGTATTTAATGTGAGAACTTCCTTTAATGGTGAATCATGCATTAATGTTAGAAAGGTAGGTAGAAAGGAAACACCTCTTTGGTACAAAGGACATTACCGTTTAATCTGGTAAGTAGTTTCTCAAGCAGTTCCACTATGAAAAGACTTGTTGAGGCCAACTTTCTGGTGATGACAAACCAAGACTATCAGCTGTAGCTTCAGAGAGACTGAATTGGCATTGTGCACATTTGAAATGATAGTTCAAGAGATATGAAGTGAAATACATGTTTGGATAAATGACGGCATGTGATGATTTGAAATTCATAACTAAGCACTGTTAAGATGAGCTTCATACCAGAATCAGAATGTGGCTTCTCCTTCCTAAATTACATCTCTGATAGTGAATCTAGCAGAAGAATGATCTGGATGAGGGGATCGGGTGCACCTTCAGTAAATTTGCAGAGGACATCAACTTGGGTGGGAGTGTTGATCTGCCTAAGGGTAGGAAGGCTCTACAGAGGGATCTGGACAGGCTGGATCGATGATCTGAGGCCAATAGTATGAGATTCAACAAGGCTAAAAGGGCCACGTGCTGCATTTGAGTCACAACAACCCCACACAACACTATAGACTTGGGGAAAAGTGGCTGGAAAGCTGCCCAGTGGAAAAGGACTTGGGGATTTTGGTCAACAGTTGGCTGAATATGAGCCAGCAGTGTGCCCAGGTGGACAAGAAGGCCAACAGCATCCTGGCTTGTATCATAATTAGTGTGGCCAGCAGGAGCAGGGCAGTGATCGTGCCCCTGTACTTGGCACTGGTGAGGCCACACCTCAAATACTGCATTTGGTTTTGGACCCCTCACTACAAGAAGAACATTTACGTGCTGGAGTGTGTCCAGAGAAGGGCAACGAAGCCAGTGAAGGGTCTGGAGAACAAGTCTTATGAGGAGCGGCTGAGGGAACTGGGGCTGTTTAGTCTGGAGAAGAGAAGGCTGAGGGGAGACCTCATTGATCTTTACAACTACCTGAAAGGGGATTTTAATGAGGTGGGCGTCAGTCTCTTTTTTTCCCAAGTAGCAAGTGATAAGGCAAGAGGAAAAGGGCTCAAGTTACGCCAGGGGAGGTTTAGTTTGGGTATTAGGAAAAGTTTCTTCACTGAAAGGTTTGTCAAGCATTGGAACAGTCTGCCCAGGGAAGTGGTGGAGTCACCATCCCTGGAGGTATTTAAAAGATGTGTAGATGTGGCACTTACTTAAGGACATGGTTTAGTCATACACTTGGAATTGTAAGGTTTACTGTTGGACTTGATGATCTTAAAGGTCTTTTCCAACCTAAGTGATTCTATAATTCTATGAAGGCAGACACCACAAATGAGAAATAAATATCATCAGGTTGGAGGAACATTTAGTAAAGGAGTTGTTTGTTGAGTTAGAAAATGTTTCACCCATAGTAATGCCAGTTCCCAGTTCAGCATAACATAATGTAACTATTTAATAACAAAGATAATTAAAATTGCCAGAAGAAGAACTGTTAGATAAATGTGAAAGATAACAAGGTAAAGTATGGAAATAGCCCAGAAGTTAGTACAATACAATTTACTGAAGCAGCGTTTGTTCTATGTTGTTATTCACAACCCCAAATACTAATTGAATTAATTTTTACTAAAGGTATCGAGTTTCCCACTTCAAAAAAAGGTGGGAGAAGAAGGAAGAAGGAGCAATTATTTTAGATCTGTCATAGTTTGTGTGTACCAAAGAGGAAAAGTGAAGATAAAGATAGAAGTAGATTCAGGCCATATACTCTAGTACAGTTGTCTCAGTGCTTATGAAGTATATTAACAGGAGTTGGTCTGAGTCCTTCTAAAATCAGCTTAAATAGATTTTAGTTAAATTTAAGAGGTTTCAGTAATGGCTATGACACTTACCAAAACATCCAATAAAACCAAAGGATTAGTCCTCTGTATTCATGTGTCTCTGGACCATTTACCTTGCTAGAACACACTTTGTTTTAGAAGGGCCATCCTTGTTAGCACAGCCAATTAAGTAAATAAATTAGGAAGGACGTTTTCTTTAGCAAAGACATAATCTAAACTGAATGCCTAAGGATTCAGTAATGGAACTGTAAGTAAATGTTATTTATGAAGAATAATTAAACATTTGCTATCTTTCCCTTTTAGTGCTAACCTTTCTAAGGCATTTACTTGTAGTTAGACAATAGCAATTCATTTTATATCTTTCATACACGGGAGAGTCAGGGAAAAAAGATTTATTTAGCAAGCTTCAACATGTCCATTTGATGCTTTACTATTGTAGTGTGAATTTTTTCAGAAGAGATATAGGCTAGCTTATCCTCACTGAGAGAAGAAACTGGTTAATGCAATGCCAGATCAGAGTTATTATATCAGTCATATGAATCTTATAAAAAGCCAAAGGCAGGCAGTAGTATTTGCATTTAATGAAACAGTGATTTTTGTAATGTAGTTAACTAAGGGAAAGAAAGATCTTATGCCAACAAAAATCTCATCAGGTGATGGCTTTGACAGAGCATCTCAGTATCCTTGTCACCCAGAGCTGTCGTAAACAAACTACTGATGAGACAATGATAATAATTAACATAGTGTTAATGGAACAGAGATGCTCACAGCTATTTTTCAGCTACAGTGAGCTGAATGAATGCCAGGCAGCGCATGTGGCATAACATTATAACATGCTTCTTTTTTTATTTGCTGTGGTAGCTGTTAGATCTCTTATTTTCAACTGCAGATCCTTGACATATTCTGATGGTATTCATTCTTGCCCTCAAAGAAACTGTACATCAAATCATAATATTTAGAAATATCTAATGGAGCAGAATCTCATGTATTGCACTTTCAAAAGCTGACTGTTTTTTGAAGCTGGTTCACCAAGTCAAAATTCTCTTTCATTCTGTGGTTATAATAGATCATTGTTGATGAAGATTATCCCTATCTACAAAATAATGTTGTTACTGATAAAACTGGTGTAAAAAAGAAACCAAAATAATCTTGAGATGTTAGATGAAGCAAAAGGACTCAGAACATTTCCTCCCTCCCTCCCTCCCTCCCTCCCTCCCTCCCTCCCTTCCTTCCTTCCTTCCTTCCTTCCTTCCTCCCTCCCTCCCTCCCTCCCTCCCTTCCTTCCTTCCTTCCTTCCTTCCTTCCTTCCTTCCTTCCTTCCTTCCTTCCTTCCTTCCTTCCTGCCTTCCTTCCTTCCCGCCTTCCTTCCTTCCCGCCTTCCTTCCTTCCTTCCTTCCTTCCTTCCTTCCTTCCTTCCTTCCTTCCTGCCTTCCTTCCTTCCTTCCTTCCTGCCTTCCTTCCTTCCTTCCCGCCTTCCTTCCTTCCTTCCTTCCTTCCTTCCTTCCTTCCTTCCTTCCTTCCTTCCTTCCTTCCTTCCTTCCTTCCTTCCTTCCTTCCTTCCTTCCTTCCTTCCTTCCTTCCTTCCTTCCTTCCCGCCTTCCCTCCCTCCCTCCCTCCCGTCCTTCCTCTGGGATGAGCGGAACTTCAAAGATGGGTGTTAGTGGCTATAGATAATCTTTGGCTAAAATGCTGGGATGTTTGGCTAACAGCCCAGATGTGTTCCCTCTCTGGGACTTTTGGCATCAACCTTAAAGAACTGTAGGTTGTTCTTCATGGGTAATTTAGGCAAATAATGAAACACATTCCACTGGGTTCCTAGGCATGAGGCACAGAAAACTAATATTGGCTTTTGTCTTGACTTGTTATGTCACCACCTAATCTCTGACAGTAAAAAGAAATACCATCTCTTTGCCTTTTCTTTGTCAAGGTATTACCTGACTGGCATTTCCTCCTTGCAATTGTGGTTTGAATCTGTCCAGATGCCACATCTTTTCTAATCCTTTCATGCCTCCTTCACCTTGGCTTCCTAAATATCGTTTCTTAACATGTTCAGTCAGACGTATAGACTCCACCCATTTAAAAATAAACTGAGGAATAAATGTGAAATGAATGCAGATTGGATGAAAGTGTTACCCTCTCAAGTAACACACAATAATATTGTTCTCATCCTCAGTCCTTACTGTTCTTCCCTTTTTTTTGTATGAACCTTGGCCTGCTCCTTGCAAAAGCTCCCTATGCACATAGGAAGTTTTACCCAAGGACTTTGTGAGACTGCCCTTGAGTTACAAGTGACGCACGGAACACAGACTTTTTGATTCCTGTATTGGCAAATAGTACTGATTTTTTTCTCAAAAACGCTGGTGTGTTTGAATAGTTCTGATCTCAATTCTAAATTCCTGGTTATCAGGAAAACTTGCTTTCAGTTGCAAATGTGTTTATTTGTCTTTATTGTGGTAGAGAACATTTTAAAGCTGTAGTTTGAACACTCCCTTAGGCAAAGTAGCAAAGGACAAATATAAAGTACCCACATTTTTTTCCCAAATGGCATGCTTTTTGAGGCCTGACACATGATTTTTTAATATTAGAGTTGGCAATACCACTGTTCCAAATCGGAAAACACCATTATATAAGAAATAATAACATTGGCATTCTCTCAGAAATCTTGTATCCTTCCAGAGAATAGAAGCCTCTTATCTGATCAATAATGTGGGAAAAAAACCACATTTCCATTAAATGTAAGGGGTTCTGATTCACAGGCCATCTTTTTGGTTTGTGTTTCTGACACAATTATGTCCTGTTCCATGACAGAGGTTTCTCATTGCTGTAGGAATAATAAGAATGACAACAAAACGTTCCCAAAAAAGTTACACATTTTTTGCTGTTGTGACCATCTAGTCAATTGAGCTTCAACTTTGGGAAATAAATTCTTAAAATTTTGCTCAGAAATAATTTTAAATAAGCCTTCTTGAAGGCTTAGAGAACCTGGAGTACCTGATCTCTGTAAGACAGCTCTCTTCATAGTCAGGATATTTGTTGGAAGGTGTATACTTAAGTAGTCAGTAAAATGTTTCCAGTGTGGGACGCAGAGCACAGCTGAGCAAAGCTCCAATCTGGATGGGACTTCAAACTTCGGGTGTAATTTGGTGATATAGCAACAGACCCATAGATGTAGCAGACAACCCTACTGTGTGCACAGCTTTACTGTCCAGTCCTAAGGAACTAATGTGCAGTGACAGTGGCAGCTTGCCATCTTAGACTATACTGTGATACATGTTCTACTTTATAAGCACAGATCTTGCCATAGGCTAGATCATACTGTGTCCTGTACACATGCTACTACTACTCTGTACTCATACAAGTTGTCCGAGTATAGTCAGTGAAATCTCGTCTCTTCTGAGGAGGCATCTAGGTGACTCATCTGTGAGTCCAGCAACATGCAACAGCCACAGCTTTTCCTTCAGCTCTCCCACAGGTGTATTTGTACAACAGCTTGGGAGCAAGGCAGGTCTGGGCTTGAGTATGGGCTTGAGCTCATACCCAAGAGATGTTATTGATGTAACCACAGACTGTTGTGCAGCTAGAAGTTACTTAGATCTTAGGAGCATATGGCAGTTTGATTGATGTAAGTTACATCAATTAATTTTAAACATGGTATCTTCTATAATTTTGTATAATTAATTTAAATTTATTATTTTGCCCTTAAGAAGACATCAAAGA
Source organism: Phalacrocorax aristotelis (assembly GCF_949628215.1). Lineage (NCBI taxonomy): Eukaryota > Metazoa > Chordata > Aves > Suliformes > Phalacrocoracidae > Phalacrocorax > Phalacrocorax aristotelis. The sequence goes on along the minus strand of NC_134277.1, from coordinate 31,960,501 downwards.
ATGTTAGATAGCTTCAGAGGTCTACTTAGCAAAGATTTAAATTGAGATGTTATGTCATCTTTCTGTTTTTAAGTTAGCTTAAAGTATCATCTGTGCAGGGGATTAACACTAGAAAGAATGATGTAGGAATTTCAAACTGTCATTTCTGTTAGAAAGCCGAAAGAGGTTACATGTTTACCAGAAAATAACTTTTCTTGTTTATTTAGATAAATAATGCCAAATCATTATGTACTTTCAATTTCTTGCTAATATTAGAATAATATTTGGGGGGTGTCCTTGGTCCCTCTTGTGCACAGGCTGTAACAAGTGATTTTTTAATATATATTTTTCTTATAAAAAATGAAAAATATTTTTGTTTGGACTTTTTTTTAAACAATGTTAAGATCTTGAGAGAGATTTAGGAAGTCATTTCCCTAAGGAAAGACTTTATTTTAGGGTTACGGCTTTATGAAATTGGAAACAATCTACAGATAGGTTTTGGGGAAAGTTCTCAGAAATTATCAGAAACTCTTATAATTGCTGAAGAATGAAAAAAGTTTGAATCTATGGAAAAATACAACTTTCCATTAGTCTTAAAAACAACAGCTGATGAATAACATTCTGTAAGTCCTTTGTCAACTCTATATCAACTTGCAGTGCTTGGACTTTTCAAAAACAGGTAGCCACTGTTTTTGCACAGGTGCAGACAGCTACTCCAGGACAGCAGGCTGGTGGAGGATATGCCATGCAGCCCCTTCCTACCTTGAAAGATGGAGGCTTTTATAGATTGCTTGCACTGGCACTACAGAACTATCCAATTGCATCTTGCAAACAAAGATATTTGATGTAAATGAATGCACAAGCAAGCATTAATGCTGATAGAAACCACTAGATCTATATCTCTCTTTGCTGACACGTGAGCTTGAAACAATATGACACAGTCCTCCCTCAGCCTAAACAGCTCACTGGGCTTGACAAGGACTCTAATAGAAGGCGAGCAGTTCTGCATCGTAAGGCTTTTGATGGAAAGCATAAAAGTACTGCTCTGTCTGACCGCTCCCTGGACATGCTAGAAAAATGACAGATTGTCAAAATTAAGTGCCACGTTGTTCACATGAAAACAAAGCAAACACGATGAAAGCTTTTAGTGATAGGCACAGGTTTAGTTAAGACTGTTTTGGCAGTACCTTGCAACTGTACATTAATGATACTTTATTAGAACAACTACTTGTGCATAAAGAAAGATCATTTTGGCAGGCCGAAATTTGGTAAGTTCTTTCAAAAATGGCTTTTCTACTCTCTAAGCCATGCAGAATAAATAACTGTTTCTGTTAAAGAAATGGCTGTAAAATCCAACTGAATTAAGACACATATATTGAAAGCTCAAGCTATAGATGTTGGCTTTTGGAGCCCTTTGATTGTATCAGTGACAGAAACATTCTTTAGATCCTGTGGTTATGAGAAAAAGTTGGAAAATATGACCTGGCATAACCAATACTATTTCTGTCTTTGTCTTTTGGCAGCTTGAAACAATTATTCCAAGAAGTGTGAATTATCCCATTTTCACTTTGCAAGCGAAAAATAATGTGAAAGGAAAACTGCATACATTGTGATAAATGCATTTGAATTTTCCAATTTCTTCAATTTTCTACTCTTTAATCTAAAATTTATTTTCTGCTGTCAGTCATTTTGGCCTTCCCATTCTTCTTTCTAGGCTTATCTTGTATAGTTTTATTTCTGGTTTATGAAGTATTTACTTAATGTTAAATATTTTAAATTAAAATATCTGATATGTTGTTCCTAATCTTTAACTTAAGGGTTTAATAACATTCCTTTGTTAAAAGGGAATTAGGCCTTTGAATATTTTTAAGTCCCACAAGACATTTTTAGTAAAATCCAAGGCTTGCCTTAGCTGTGAGGGAAGCCAGGTTTATTGACATACTAATAATCCCAAATGGGAAAATTAGTAATGAGTACATCCTTTTAGATGAGTGCTGTGCGCCCTTGAGATGTCTGGTTATGTAACTTAGACATTTAGGGACTGTAATACAAAAGGAAACATCAGCAGCAAGACAGAAGTCTGGCTCTGATATTAAAAAAAATAGGAGTTTGTGTGCTGTACAATGGAAAAGAAACAATAGGCCACATTATTCTTTTTGTATACTGTTCTTAATCCAGATGTATACCTTTACTTCTGTAAAGGTGGTTTGTCTCCTAAGGCTTTTTGTATTGATGCTTGATTATATCTTACTTGCATCTTTTGTTCCAGCTAACCTAAGTTAGATGATAGTGAGAACTGCAAATATTTTGCCATCATAATCATCATCATAAATCATAGGCCATAAGATCTGCCTTGTGTTTAGAGGAATCAGCTTTTTTATTGACTGTCTTCCATAATTAATAGCACTTTACTTCGTAAATCAAATTAGCCCACTTTTTCTATAAAGATTTAGCATGAGATCATTTTTTAAAACATTAAATGACCTTGACAAAAACAAGGGATCAATAACATGTTGATTAGCAGTTTGTTTTCTGTAATATTGGATGTTTCCCTTGTCGTTAGTTTTTCCTGTTGCAAGACTTGTAGAGGTTGAAGGTCATTGATACCTCCTGGTAATGCTGTTTTCCATAAGTAGTTGATTCTACTCTTGTCTAACACTGATGGATTCACTTAGGCATGTGTGTAGATTTTGCTAATGTGCCTTTTAATCTACTTTTTTTTTTTTTTAATTGCTAGATTCTGGGTATGCTTGTCAGCTAGTTTGCTAGAAATGAATACAGGTTTGGTTTCAGTGGGAGAGAACTTAGGTTCTGACTATTCCCTGAGATTTACTTCAGTGTTGCCGTGGCTAAAAACTGCCAATCTCTAGAAAAACGTGTGGTATGGTGCTAAGAACAACAGACTACTTTGAGGTGTAGATCCAGCCTCCTTAAAAACAGACCTTCCAGGTGTTACGAATTCTTCTGTGTCTTAATTCCTCATTTATAAATAAGAGCAATATCATTGCCACATGTAAGGGAAGTCAAAGTACATTCAGATTGTAACAGCCTCCGTTAAAATTATGATGAAGGGCAATAAGATACTGTAGGATACTTAAATATCAAAGGTAGACTTAAGTACCTGCTCTAGGTAATGAGAGACTAGCAATTCTGAAAGGGAGGAAATGGCAATACTGAGACATTTGTTCCTGTCTTGAGCAGGCATTAAGCATCCATACTTTTCACTGAATGAAAAGAATTAAAAAGCAAATTTAGAATATTCGTGACATTTTCAATCAGATTCTTAGGCTTTTAATTTCAATGTTAAATTTAATAAAATTTCCTCAGGCTGTGTTCTCCCACATCGTTTTCAAATGTTTTCGCTGTATGCCTGGAGTGGGAGCTCCAGAACATCAGAGGTGCTTGCAGGGCCAGTGACCCTACCAACACAAAGCATAGTGCCTTTCCCAACTCCTACAGAAACATCATCACTCACTCATTCAAGGATGAGCACAGAAGGCTCAGTCCAGTTCCTTCTCTCTGGTTGGTCAGGATTGATTTTTTTTAGTGGAATATACACAGGCCCTTACTCTCTTGATTCACAGTCCTGCTAATAGTCACAGAGCCGTCAAATATTATCATGGACTTCAGGTCTGTCCCATGTCTGTGCCCAGATCCTAGGGTAAGCCATGAGGCAACCAGGTTGCTCAGGGCTTTATGCAGTATGGCCTTGAAAATCTGAGAGGATAGAGACTGCAGAACCATTCTAGGCAAACAATTCTGGTTACTTCATGCCTTCAGGTGTCTTTGGTGAAAAAAATTTCATATGTCTTATCAGATGCTCTCTTATTTCAATTTATGCCCTCTGTTTCATTCTGCCACCATGCACTGTTGTAAAGAGCCTGGCTTAGTCCTGTAGGCACCAGCAAGCTGTTATTTGTTTCCCCCAAAACTGCCTCATCTCCAGGCTGAACCAAGTCCAGCTCCCTCAGCCTCTCCTCAATGCACCAGCCCCAGCCACCTTGGTGGCTTCTGCTGGATGTGCTGGACTTGTTCTCCTTTGGTGGTAGGATTGCCTATGCTCTGTTCTTCACTGATGAGGTTACTTAGTTCCTCTGCCTGTCATTACTCCTTACCAGGTCTTTGTTTTACTTTGATTAGCCTTCAGTCAGATAACCTACAACAGAACTCCTTCTGCCAGAAGCCCATGGTTGATTGAACTCGACACATAGTATCCCAGAGGGAATATGAGGCCAGGACACTGCATTACATTCATCAGAGGCCTTAATGCCAAAGGAAACCATGCTAAAAGTCGTATTCCCAGCTATGAAAACCTCTTTAGTCACTTGAAAGCAAAAGCCTACCACATGACTTGCACAAGCACGTTTTTCTCAATTACATGACATGAGCTTGGGAATTTCTTTCAAAAGAGGAATGATAGAAAATTAAGAAGCCTCTCAAGTTCAACAGCTGTCTGCCTGCTCACGAGTGCTGAATATCTTAAGGATGTCATAGTTTAGGTGCTTTTGTCCCATTTTTTCCCCCACGGTTAAATCGCCTATCCTGCTACATATCTCACGGTGCCTTAAGGATGCATTCTGCGAGTCTAGCTGGAGGACTGACTGTCCTGCCAGCACCTATAGTGCCTGCACCTAGAGCACACTGCTTGTCTTCATAGACTAAATTCCACACTTTCACATTCTTTAGGCACAGCAAAAAAACCCCAAGAATATCTTGAAGTTGGGCTCTCTGTGAGAGCTTTGCACTAGGGAAAGTCTATTTACTTCAACTTTAAAACCATTTCTGTCAAGAAGATTTCTTGCCACTGCTTCTGATAATTGTTAGCACTTGTAATGCTTCTGTTTTGTTGATGCCATGGTGCTTTATGTACGTTGATGAGACTACTCATTTTCTCTTTTATCTGTAACACAAAACTTCTGCTCATATATTGATCAACTGAGAATGGTGGTCAGCTCTGAAAATTAAATCACTTACTTAAACTCTTAACTATGAGTAACTTTGGGTGTCTCTTTACACCTCATCAGCAAAGCTCTGAAAAGAACTTGGTTTCCTGAGTCCCAGCATTTGGGTAAAACATTCTGCTTCAGACCCGAGAGAAGGCAGGAGCAGATGACTGAAAAAATGAGATTGTTTAGATAGACTTCATTTTCTTAACATAATCACATTTTAAAATAACCAAATTGATTTTTTTTATTTGCTCACTGGCTAAAACCAAAGGAAAAGAAGTTTTACAAACATATGCATTATACAAAGTAAAGAACATTGCTAAAATTGGACTTTCAAGAGTGCATTAGGTTAATGCCTTGACAGATAAAGACTGAGATCCTGATCTCATTGAAATTGGTGTGAATTTTACTTTTGAGTTAGCAGGGTCAGATTTCATTCTAGTTACAAGATATTAGGGTGTAAGTTCCCTCACCAGCTGTTAGGATATGAGAGTGTTGCAAATGCCTAAAATAATTATCAAATTATGCAGTTTGTGAAGAGTATTTAGTTCCTCCACAAAACCGTTGTTAAACAGGAGTGAGATAAGGATATAAAACTGAACACAGAGGATGTAACTATTTCAAAGAAATCTCTAAAGGTTTTAGTTTCTTTAATACCATTTGGGTTTCAGCATTTTTTACTGTAACAAGAGATTAGAAGTATATTGATTGGAAGGAGCCTATAATATGCTGCATGAAAGCCAAAACTCATTTTATGTGTATTCTGTTTCCAGTGCTTTCTTATAAGCATGTTATGCAAACCAAAAGTGTACTGCCTACACAGGCTAATCCATAGTTATAATTACTGTAATATATTTTAATGCCCAAAATATTTATACAGAATTAAGTAGTTATTTCTTGCAGTGTAACATAATGTCTTTGTCAGAGCTGTAAGAAAACATTGCTAGCAAAATTTTCATGTTATAAAAATTGGAAGAGTGGTAAATAATAATTACGAAAGGTCAATAACACCATTGTCTGGATGAATTGGTCTATGTATTTTTTAAAATGGTGAAATGGAGGGTCAAACGTTTGGATATCACAAATGTAGATCGTGTGGAGAACAGAGAACTTTATTTTAGAGAAGATTGATTCTGGAAAGGACTAAATGATTATGCCTGGTAGTGAGCTGAACAGGAATTTTTGAGGGTGATTCTGCAGCTTGGAGAGCAGATACGACCTTTGGCTTTATGAGCAAGGGTATGATGCTTATATGTAGGAAGGTAATTCTTTAAACTTTATGTGGTGTTCATGAGGCCATTGCTGTGATGATGTATGTAATTCTAGTGTCCAGCCTTTAAAAAGAACATTGAAAACGGAAAGAGTTTCTGAAAAAGCTGCATGAGATGTCATTAAACTGTGAAAGGTTGCTTGGTTTAGTAGATGAAGGTATTACGAGGCACAAAACTTGCGAGTAGGTAGATGTGATGTAGGAATGAAGAGTAGAAATGCTTATCAGTAGGCATAATGAACTGGTAAAAAAAATTAACTCACAAGTCATTCCCACCACAGTTCCCTGAGAACAAACACAACAAGGGGAACAGGATCCCGCAATAAGAATACCAAAAGCAAACAAATACCCACTCCTAGAATACCCATCGCATCACTGATTTCCTACAGTCATGTGAACCCCCAAGTCCTATGGAAAACTAGAGGAGAAATTTATTTTTAATTTGCATCTTGCATACCAAAAGAGAAAGGACAAGAACCATTTTTGTGAAGTATTTTGGAAGGACACCTTTTGTGATGCTTTTTTCAGGCGCTCCGTTCAGTGGCTTTGATTTCTTTGACTTGTCTTTTCACCAGACCTCTTTCTCCGCCAAAGATTAGTGACATTCAGAAGACTTTAAGGCTCCATTTTTAAGGTGTATAAGCATTATTTCACATGATGTTAATATATATTTTCAAAGTGACGTGTATGTAGGAACATAAGTTCTATAGATTTTCATTATATGTGGCGTGATCTAAAAAACTTCACCAAACCAAGTGAATAGCTTTAGGAACAGAGAAAAGTTAGAGAGAACATCCCAGGGAACTCTGGGTGCTCTCTAGCTGTCACCTAGTGGTGATCCCAGTACCAACAGCGGCTCACCAGAGACTAAAGTTGCATTTTGGGAATTGCCACTGTCATGAGGTTCCATTTGTCCTTCCGTACAGCATTGCTGTTTGGACTTAACCTCTGAATTTAGATGATCCATTATAAGGATCGATTTCTTAATCTTTATTTAGGACCCTGTCAACTCTCTTTTTGATTTGAGGCCTCTTTGTCACTCACCTAAATGTCGGTGCAACCTGGACAGGCAATTTTGAAAAAAAAAAAAAGAATGGTTACTTATTATAGAAACTATTGCTCTTCAAACCACTTGCCAAGATAGAGCCATAGCCCCCATCCTTTTCCTGTTTCATTCTTCCTAATAATTCTTGAATTAGAAAAAAGAACCTGTGGCAGTGTGGCAGTTGTGGCTGTGGCTCTTATGTATATTTGTGTAACCCCTCTGAGGGCTGAGTATGAGGCTGTAGATAAAATGCAGCACATTCCCCAGCAGACAGCAGTCTTCATGTGCATAATTTACAATATGGATCTAGTCACAGCAACTAGTAAGTAGTAAGTGGTGGGGTTTCTTAAATGCTCAGAGTATCTAGAGAATAGTTACTGGGTATTTCTTTTAAAATGTTCAGTGGATGCTAAAGCTGTAGAAATAATGTTTTGTTTGTCATGTTGTGATGGACTGTATTCCTTTATCAGAGAATACGTGTGTACACAATAAAATGGAGTGCTCAGATCAGAGACTGTAACTCTCCCTGGCTGAGAGCACAGCACAGATTCTGTGATCTGAGAGTGCAGTCTTTCAAAACTTTGGTATTAAAAAATGAGAGAGATTTCTTGTGCACTCCTAGGTTGAGGGAGAGAAAATCATTTTAGTCCAGCAAACATCTGGTAGCTTAGGAATGAAAAAAACGTACTGATTGGTTCTGACAGCTGCCTGCTTTGCAGTGGTATTTAACCAGAAATATTTGAAACAGATTGATATGAATAATGAAAGATTGCATGATGTATGACAGAAATAAACTGCACCACAATTTAACTGATTAACAAAGAAACAATGTTACATATATAAGAAAAATCCTTATTTACTGTTTACCTCATTTGTGATATTTCATTTTTAATAACCTGACAACAAGTAAGAATTTTTATAATAATTTTCTCTATCAGGTATTGCAAGTATTTCACTGTGAAATAGGTTGAATGGGATGTCATTGTCCTTTAACTTTAACAAGTGCTGCTGATGGATGTGGTCCATTTAAATGTACAACAGAGAGCTGAACTAGATAACGAACTTATTATTACTCTCTGAGGATTACAGGTTAGTCCCAAAGGAGTGCAGTAAGCTAGAGAAAATCCATATCTACTGGCTAAACAATAGCCAGAAGGCTGACTGGAGATATTGATTTACTTTCTAGGCCATTTAGACCTTAATGGTGGAGAAAAGCTGAAGTGCTGTTTACTTTTCTGCCAGAATCGACCAAACAACCAGTCCATTTTTTACAGACTTTTGATTGATTTCGCTTAGAGGAATTAGAGGTGATTTATTTTTAAGCTGAAAGCAACTCATAAATATCTCCCACTACACAGGTTCCCTGAGAGTAAATGTTAAGTGGAAATACTTACTGGGATACCTTGCTGCAAATCAATGTGAGCAGGTAATACTCCTTGGTAGGAACGGTCAGGTGTTGGACACCTTTCTCAAGAGTGGTCAAGCCTCTGGTCATACCGCATGAATCACAGCACTTTTAAAAGTCCCAACTTTTGTGACCGCGTATGGATCTGATTGCGTGTCTGAATTTGTGCCAGCCGTACCCTGCTGACTTAGAAAAGGGCCACGGCTGTGGGAGCGTAAGTGGTGCTCAAGGTCAGCAGTGAGCAGATTTAATATTTGATGGATGAAAACAGTAATTTATCACGTGACAATTGCCCATGATACTTCATACTCACAGCAAATATCTAGCTGTAAGAAACAACTCAGAGAAGAAGCAGGCTAAGATTTTGGAATAAAGCATTTTCAAAATTAGAGAAACTTTAAGAAGTGCTCCTGAGCATACTGCCACATACAGACACACAGCCAAAGTAAACATTCCCAACGTATAAAGAAAATATGTTCATTACTTCCTGGAGATAACCTGTCTGGAAAATTACTTAAGTTTGTGCAAAAGTTGGTTATCAAAATCAAAGGAAAACATTCTTTGGCATATTCTCATGGAACTTACAGAAGTAGAGCTGGCATGTTAATAATATTCCTATGCAGAAATAAAGCCACAATTTTATATTAATTACAAACACATAGATTATAATTACTACTTAGGAAAATTCTGCAGGAACATTTTTTTGAAGTCTACTTGCAAAGATAAGACTTTTTTTCAGAAAGCACTGCATGGTTCTGCCTTAACATAATAGCCTCTGTTGTCTACTGAAAACAGTGCTGTTTTCACTAAACAGGCTTGGCTTTTTCCCTCCTCTCCACCCCCTTTCCTGAAGGGAGTTATACTTGGTTAATGTGCTGCTTATATTTTAACACAGAAACCTGTTACCTGAAAACTATAATTACAGTCAGCCCTAGGGCTCACACAAGAATGTATAAATATGGATCTTTTCAATCTGAAAGTTGTATTTCAAATCCTACGCATGTCTTATGCCACCTCTCCTACTAGCTAAACCATTAATCCTGCGCTGATACACTTGATTCAGCCTCGGCACTGTGCTACATAGCTGAGAACTGATGGGAAGAGGAAATATCCCAGTATCTTCCCTTTCTCTGGCCAAGCCCCTAAACACCAGAAAAATTGCATTACAGTGAGGTAAGAGTCATTAGCATTTGTTATATATTGTAAGATGATAATAATTTTTACTGCCCTTTTGTGCTTGTAGACTGATGCAGAGGAACAACCACAGAAAAGCTAAGAATTTCAGCATATACTTCATCCTAGTTCTTCACTCAACATTAAAAATGAAAGAATGATGGATGTGGAACACACAATGTGTTCTTAGTTGAAAAGCTGAAGAAGTTTGATACAGACAATTTTTTTTAAAGCATGTCTTTTGCAGTCAGCATGCTAAGCTGTTACTTAAGAACTTAGCATATGCTGTTGTGAAGTCTCAAGCAGAAAATTTTGCACACTGGTTCATACATGGTTTCTCTGAGCTTTTTTGCTTAAGATTTGGGAAAGTTCACTTGCCCTTTCTCAGATGTAATACTGTAGAACTGTATTTTATGGTTTTTATTACTTTTCTTCAGCCCCAAAAAGTATATGGCAGAATACATTTTGCGGACCTGGTTTAGATGCTAGGCTTATATACTTTAATATACTCTTAAGATTTGTTTTCTAGAAAGAAAGCCAAGCCTGCAAGCTAAATTCTGTGAGCTCTATACAGCTACAATTGTCAGTGGAAGTGTTACCTGCAGTAACTACAGTGAGCCCTGTGAAGCAGCATTTTATGTGCTGATAATTTGTATTTCCTTACTGATATGTTCACAGTTCACAAAAAGTTATGCATGTATGTTAACAAAAGATGTGCAGCTGACATTTTCTGTATGTTAAATAACATGTCTAGATTTAAAAAAATGTTCCAGTTTAATATAAGGTTTGTCTGTTTTGTCTTTTTCTTGTTACTTTTTTAATTCCATCTCTAGAATGATTGAACTAGAACAAATGATAGAGTAGATAACTTTTAACTTTCATTTAAGAGTGGCTGAATTTGGCTTGGTTTATATCAGTTATAAAATTATTAACTAACCTAAAATTATGACGTTTTGTACTGAAATAGAATACCAATTCTGCAAGCATTGAAGTGCTTAATTTTATCTGTATATATAATTTCCATTCCTTAGTTTAATAGCATACACCAAACAAACTGTTCTTGTTTGTTTAAGTTTAGAAAACTGGTTAAACTGGTGCAATTTTCAAGTCATCAGTCTTTGGAATCCTGCAAATTTGAAGAAATCAGATCAATGCCTCTGAATGACAGTATCTTCATTGACCATGTTTGATTTCCTTATCAAGTTTAAGTCCTAAAGTATTACTGACTTTAAAGTCAAGAATGATTGTTTCCATTTGTCTCAGCAGCTGAAAAGCAGTGAGTAAGGATGAGGTTCAAAGAAATCTAAATCTGGGGGGTTTTTTGTTAGTGGGTTTTTTTTCCTTGCAAGTGAAGTGCATTGGGAAAGAAAACAACAGCTGGTATCATGGAACTGTGAGAGATTTTAAAAAGCTGGGGTGAAATAATGATTAGAAATGCAATATGGAGCTGTAGTATAAGAAGTAAAACCAAAGGCACTGAACAAGACAAATATAATTCAGGCAGAAGCACAGGTCTAATTACTAGGCTTACTTGATAGCTTAGAATTATCACCCATAAAGGCTGATTCCTCACCAATCCTCTGGCTGCAGAAAAGAATCCTACTAGACATTGGTGCTAAATTTACCATTCCTGTAGCATATGATCATCTAAAGATTAGACAGGCAGAAGATTTCTTGAAGTGGTCTTTGTGTATAACCCTGTGAAAGGGGTCTGTATCTATAGACTTTCCCTAAGTGGAATGTATATAATCACCGGCACATTCCATAGAAGGCACATAGGGAACCATTTTAGAGATTTATTTTAAGTATTGTTTTCAAAATATATCGATTTCTTCTTGATTACATGTATTTTAAATTGTAGCGGAGCACAGGGATTAAAAAGTAAGTGTTCTCACTATATTCTAACAAATGAGACAAATGACATGCCGGGTCCGTAGCAGTTTTTTGCTGATAATCCAACAAGATTTTTGGTGGTCTGAGCCTTGGTCACATAGCTTTGTACAAAGGAGCAAAAACACTACAGTGTTCTCAGCTTTACTCTCTGCCTGGCAGCCTGCCTCATCCTTTTTTTAGGTACTGTTCAGTGTAGAAAGTTTTCTAAATTTGTATTTTGAAGGGTAAGGTGGTAAGTAGCTATAGTAGTAGAACTTATTATTTATACAACTACCATGTGCATTTTCAATGCTAAGTCCTGATTTCTACTAAGTAAAGACCTTCTGCCACACTAAAAATGCATTCTGAAGTCTCTGCACATTTACAGAACAGCATTTTTAACCACAGCTGATGACTGCGTTCAGTTTTCAGGGGAAAAAACGTTGCCTAAAAATATAGACTCACAAATATAGCATTAATTGTAATATTTTCAGGTCTCTCAAAAATCGGTGGCCTTTTAAAAACAAAACTCATCCCATCCTACCCTACAAAGTAGAAATGAATGTACTGTTATTTAATATCTGTGAACTTTTGTTTCACAAATAGAATGAAGTTTGGCCCACGTGTTTCATCTGCTTGCTCTTTGCTGAACGGTCTGCACCTGAGAGCTGGCAGCTGTGCTGTAACCCGTCTGTAGGAAGTGAGGTAGCCCAGTGCCCATGCATTTCCTGGAAAGATAGGTTAAATGCATATCTGAAAATTCCTAGAAGATGAGACTAGAGGGGGAGGACAGCTTATGTTGCCTTTTGTATTTAATGTACAGGGAACATAGGTGAACCGGGTTTGGTTCCTGGGTTCTTCTGTGGTAAGTCACTGAAAGGTATAAGGATGCTTAGATGCCTTGTCCCACTTAAGTACTTGTAAGGGTATGTTATTTAAATTTTCTTTTAGTGAGTAAAATGAGGAATAATGAGACTACTTATCTTGTAGGGTTTGAGAGGAGGGGGGTCTTTTCTTCTATTTAGGTGGAAGTATTGAAACAAGACAGGCATTCAGTTTGAGGTTAGACACCTCAATGTAGGCTTCTAAAGGTGTCTGTGTACACATGAACTGGATGTCAGTGCTCTCACTGTAGCCAGTGCAGATCCAGTTATTTCTCTCAGTGAAGCCTGGAGAGCAATTTTGCTTACTCAGGTCTGGTGAATCACACCTTCATTTCCATTGAGTAGATGTCTTTTGTCTTCAGTGGGAATACAACTGTCTAGTTCACAGGTAGACAAATGCCTTGACATGGCTAAATATTGTGTAAAGCTGAATCTCAGGCAAGCCATCTCATCCTTAGAAGTGGTCTTCTCGTACGGGTAGAATCAGAAGGCAAAGAAGCTCGAAAAGGGTGAGGCTTCCTAAACTCATAAATCTGTTCTTTTGGTAAAAAAAGAAACTTTAAAGACCTGTGAATCCCAGTCAGACAGGCAGGGATGTTTAGTCCTGCCCCAGTCCTGTCAGGCTTAAATATTTCTGGAGGGACCCTAAGGAGAAAAGATTTTGTCAAAGATTTCCTCCTACGCAGAGCCCGATGTTTCTCCTGTGTGTTCACAGAAGAGCTGCTCATTGTTTCCCTTACAGCATTTGACTACTTACTTCTTTTTTTTTCCCCCGCTTAGTCTTCTTATTGTGTCCTAATTGGGAACGGTATAAAGCGTAGTGTTCCAAGTATTTTAAGGGAATGGAAGGATTTTTTGGCAAGAATTGAATAGCAGTATTGAGATACTTCAGTTTTTCAGTAGGAGTTAAAATATTGGGTAAAGGATTATTTAATTACATATAATCACCTGCTTTACAGGGAAACAAAACTGGTTTATATGTTTGTTTGTTTGTTTTCTAAAACAGAGCTACAACTGTGCATGTGAAGCAGCCAATGAGGAGTTGCTCCTTGTAAACCTGTCCCTGAACCTCTGAACTGCCTTAACAATGATCTCATTAATTTAAGTACTACTCAGTGTCATATCTGCTTTTACATATCCATATTAGTGGGTAAGGGGAAGGAAAATTGTTTTATCCATCTGACATAATTTAAAGATAAAATGTGGTGGTCTATGACCTTGCTCTGAGATAGTAGGTCTATTATAACATATACAGAGAGGGCTTTTTTTTTTTTTAACAAAGCTTTGTTGGTTCTCTAGTACGACCAAGGCTGGTAAATGTGGAACTGTTTATAGGCTTTATTTTTGCTCATGATAAAAAACCTCTTCAGATTAATGAGTCATTGGTGCCTCAGCATCTGCTCCCAAGACTGGGGAATTTGGGAAAGAAACTAAGGGGAAATATGAAGATAAAAATAAGTAAAATGTTAAGAGCAGAAATCTTCATGATGGGGAGTGCACACAAAGGATTTAAGAAGTGTTACAGAAATGTTCATTTAGTGGAGCAAAATGAAATATAAAATCACAGATATAATGAAGGTACTTTTTAAGTAAATGTTTTGAGAAAATAAACTGTGTGGTTTTTTGGTCCTACTAATAACTGTTGTTAAAACAGAATATATTCAAAAGCAAGTATCAGATATTTATCTGATATCTATTTAAAACATATTTCTATCACAGGTGAGAAACAGTGCCCTCTTACTTGGAGGAATATCTTGTAAACCGTATCAGTCAGGTATCATGCTGTTTTATAATAGCTGTTTTTTATACCAGGTGCTGTAGGTTATACTCCTGTAATTTGTATCAGTTTAGTGTACCACATTTCTATAACACTAGGAGAAATATATTATCCTTTTTCTTTTCTCACTAACATCCTGTGCTTATTGGCACAGAACAAATGCAGCCTGAGGCACAGCTCAAAAGTCATGGAGTTCCTGCCGCATTATAGCACTTAGCAAAAACTCTGAGGCTCTTAAAATTATTGGATTGTGGTGTTTATATTTCAATATGGGCATTTTTATTTGTATTTTAAGATAAAATTCTCGTCTGTATAGATGTTAGTAGTAGGCTTCTCTCTGCCAGAGTCTGTAGTACAAGGAGGGTGTGTGAGAAAGGCGTCATAGTTAATCCAGTGAGAACAGATTTCATAGCTAATTAGTGAAGAATGTGGGTTATGGATACAACTATCATCCTGGTTATGCTCATGTTTTCTTCTGGTAGTCCTAGCAGAGGGAGCACTTCCAATCTGGCTACTGTTTCTCTCAGAAACCTAGACAAATTACATTCTGATCAGTAGCCCAACAAAATCAGGAAACAGCGCACAGACCTCCAGTGAACTTGTTGCAACTTTTGGCTGCAAATATAGAGATAATAGATGGTGTTTGGAAGCATCAGGACCTGACTGGAATGTGTGAGCTGACTGGAACTGGTACTATTTGTCCAAATATTTCAATCAAAATGGATAGTTGGAACCTGAGGTAACAAGAGGTAATGGGTGATGAGACATTTATTGAAGCGAAACAGATAAGCCAGCAAAGGTAGTAAGAGAAAACAGGAAATGCGCTTGGGACCAGAAACATAAGAACATAAAAATACCCATCTGGTGTTGGCCAAAAGGTCTATCTAGACAGGTGATCTTTCTCCAGTGCTGTCTACCAATGAGTCTAAGAGAAGAACAGGATGATATGTAATACATTTCCATATTTGTGTTGCTTTTGTTATGTGGACTTCTGTGGCTATTTCTTCCATGAATCCCCCCAATTATTTCTGAACTGATATAAACTTTTAGCATCCTGTTAACATCTTATTTGCATGCTGTGTAAAGAAACCTTTTGTTTGTTGTATCTACTGCCTCCTAAGTCATTCTCAACTGTCCTAGCTTTTTCTTGGGAGACATGGTGAATAGTCATACCCTATTCATCCTCCCCATGGCATACATGACTTTAGAGAACTCTGTTAGATCTCTGTCATTTATCACCTTTCTAGGCTGAAGAGTTCAAAAGATGTTCAATATTTTGATTGTCCCCACTTTCTTTATCCATGTTTTTCCAGTTCTATTATACTCTTTATCTGTCTCTCCCCCACATTTCCCCTTTGGGGAGAGGAAAACTGCACATAGTATTCAGCATCGCAACACAATTCATGCAAACGCCTGTTGAGCACTGCTCCAACACTTCATTCAGCTATTGTAAGCCCAAGACTTTGTCCCTGAGAACTCATCACTGTTTGTAAAATTAGGATTGGTTTTTTTTTCCTCTATGCATCACTTTACACTTACCCACAGTAAATGTCATCTATGTTTTATACCCCAGTCACTCAGTTCTGCAAAGCCATTTTGCAATTCTTTATGTTTTATTTCTGCCGTGTTTATTATTTGCAGTGTTTATTACTGCAAGTGATCAGAGTGAACAAGGTGTCTAGGAGTGAGTTCTTGAATGGACTAGAGAGCACAGCTGAAGGCAGGAGTAGAAATGACTGGGCAAGGGGGAAGGATGGTATTTGCAGCTGGAATGAAGAACAGACAGTTTGGAGAAGATCAGGCAGAGAGCTGGAGAAGTGGGGCAGGCAGGTAGACAGTGGAGACTGCAGACCAGCTGCATACAGAAGTGCAAGCTACAGTGCAAAACGGTGCTGTAAAGTAGGAGAGGAAATGGAGTCAAATGCAGCTTTGCAGCAGCAGAACTAATAAATGTCATGAGGAGAGGATCTCACAGTGTTACTTAATGGTATAAGCTTGTATGGGGTAGCTTTCCAACTACGGATGGTATCGTTGTATAGTAATGTGAAAATTTTATTTATTGTGTAAAACTGGAACTGTTCTTTTAGAATTTTAACTTTTCTGCACTTATCTATTCAATCTCTGCTTATGCTGTGTCCCATAAGAGATTAACACTTAGATTTGCTATAAGTACAGTTGGTAATGGAAAAAGAAAAAATTGACAAAGATGTCTCTATTAAAATCATGCCAGTCACACATAAATCTCTTATGGATGTGCATCTCCACTGGCTATTTCCTTACCTTTGCGTATGATTCATTATAAAGCAGAACAGGAATTATATGATTGTTAAGACAGAAGTGGAAAGAAAAGAAGAACATTAGAAAAAGTCATACATTCTTATTAATATATATTATGTGCTGCAATGAAATCATTTTTACCCAAGTATAAAATTACCTAGATAATAGATTTATGAACAGTAAGAAAGGATGGAAAATATGTTGTCTCTTGAAAACTTCTGTGAGGAGGATAGGACTTGATAAAAATAGTCTTTGAATTGTAGGAAGCATTGAAATATTTTTAACAACTGAAGTTTTATTTATTTTATCAGATATTTAGTATTTAATTAGATAAAATACAATATATCATACACTTTATTAGCAGAAATACAAAGTACAATCACAGTGACATACGATCCGCTGTAAATATTACTTCACTTGCTCTTGAATGTGTGTCTCACAGGTTGGGGCTTATTAAACCAAAACCGGCAACTTCAGACACACCTTAGAAAATTTTTTCATGACCTGAGAAAAATCAGATGATAAAGGGTCCAGGCACTTTTATTCCCAGTTGTAGGAATAGACTTCCATAGCTGCTTCTGCTTCAGTTGTCCCTGGGTACACACTTATTTTTTTTCCCCACGCATTGCAAACCAGCACTAGGGCTTCTATACTGGTGGGTTTTTAAATGCAATATGAAATTCTAAGCTCTAATAAAGCAAGGCACAGCCATAGATTAACATAAACGGTATGTTTTTTTTAAAAGGGTAATTTTCTCCCATGAATTTTGCTAGTCTTTTTATTTTTCTTTTTTTTTAATATTGCTTCATGCTATAAACTGTCTGAATTAAAGTCACAGAATTGTAGAATGGTTTGGGTTGGAATGGACCTTTAAAGATCATCTGGTCCAACCCCCCTGCCATGTGCAGGGACATCTTTCACTCGATCAGGTTTCTCAAAGCCCAGTCCAACCTGACTCTGAACACTGCCAAAGATGGGGCATCCACAGCTTCTCTGGGCAACTTGTTCCAGTGTCTCACCACCCTCATGTTAAAAAAAATTCTTCTTAATGTCTAATCTAAACGTACCCTCTTTCAATTTGATAGAATCATAAATAATAATAAACCTTCCTTAGAGCTAGGTTATTTCCAGCTGTACGCTACATGGAGTTTTACACTGTTCTCCAAAGTCTCTGGTACTAACCACTGTCAGTGAGAGAATATTGGAAGAGATGTTCAGCTTTTTTGCCCAGTATAAACATTTCTTATACTCCCAGTTTCATTGTTATCCGTATTTTCAGACTTCAGAAATATGTGGTTTTACTTGGGTCTCCTTTAGGATTATTTTCTTTTTCTTCCCTTCTCTATTTTATCATCATTCTTCTTTCAGCATTGCAGAGCTTTGATGCATTTTGAAATTAGGTTCCTATCTTTTTCTCATTCTTCTCTTTCTTGATTCCTCCATTTCTTCTGATGATGATATGTTTTTTATTTTCTTCACATATACTTGTCAACCACTTTGTCTGCTTGGACTCTTCAGTTTCTCATCTGTGGAAATACACCTCTGCCTCACACCTATTTCTGCACACTTCTCTGGTATTCTTGATTCCCTGCAGAGGTGGTTCTACACATTATTCCACATTTACTTGGAACAGCGGACAAAGAGTGAACAAGGGGGAAAAGGGAGCCAGAGAGACCTGTTACTTTTAAATACTTACCCTGAACCTGTGGCTCTGAGCACCTTCCAGTAATAGGGTGAATGAGATGATAAGCATCCACTCTATATGGCGTCTTTCCTACTTTTTTTTTTTCCATGGAATATTTTTTTTAAATTTGTTACATGCTGTACACTGTTGTTCATGAATGCTGCTCTTAGAATGGGAGCTCTATGCTGAAAACTTTGTATGAGTTTATGATATAGACTGAGACCAAATCTTGACACTAACTGAAAAACAAACAGTACTTCTGCAACATAATTGGAATAGCTATAAAAAAAATCTTTTCAGAAGGCAGTGCTTAGGGATTGTATTTTGGGGAACAGTATAGTTTATGGAGGAAACAAAGCGCTGCTTGTCTATGAGCAGACATTCTTGCACAGATTTGTGGCAGAGATTGCTTCCTGGCAGTGGACTTTTCAAGGAATTTACCTTCGAAAAATTAAGAATTCTAGTAGATTCATGGGTAAAAATCTCTATATTTTCATAGGTTAAAGGATAAAAAAATGACAGAACTAGAGGCAAAAATTTGTTCTTTCTCTACCATATAAGAATATTGAAAATAAAGCTTTTCCAGAGTGTATTTCCAAATGGTCAGTATATAGTTAAATTCTGTACGTATTTTCATGCAGATGGCCAGAGGCATATTCTTGATGCAAGGCCATCCTTGTGCTAAATTAAAATCTCTTCTCTGAATGTGTAGCTGTATTAAGACAGTTCAAAGTGTATGTTATCAAACACACTTAATATAAGCGAATGCACATGTTTTTCTCCAGTCATTTTCAAAAATGGTCGAAGTATTTCAACTGAGATGTTATTAAAATTGCAGTCAGAAATTTCCTGATGTATAAATTTTTAGCTCAAGTCATCGAAGCTTGACACTGCATAACTAAAATAAAGTGGAAATAAATATAGTAAATATAAATAGTAAATATAAGAAGTGTGAATAGAATGTGGTAGAAAGTGTAAAAATGTAATAAGCAATTGCCCAACTTTAATTAATAGACCCTTAACACCAGAATATGAATTTGTTTCTTAAGTTTAAAGATACTCCTGTTTTTTTGTCGTGACCTTTTATTAGCAGCCTATAGCCAGTCTATTGTTACGCATGTTGTGACAGAGTGCACATATTGCAATGAAGTATAGATGCTCTTTGGGTGTAGAATAAATATTTATTATTTCTATATTTAGATACAGGACAATTTTTCAGTGACATGCCTTGTACTTGCTTAATCAGAAAGGTTATATAAAATAGTTTTAGCAGTGGAGGGGTTTCTGATTAACTGGTAATGGAGCAAACCCATATCACAGACTACTTTGATCATTTTGCCTTGATAACCAAATATTAGCCTGAACTTTTCCAAGAAACATATCCAAGTTTCTAAATCTAGTATTTGTCCACAGTATAGAAACACTATAAGAAGTGGCAGTATTAGCTTTCCCATACTGCCTTACCAATTTGTTTCATCCCTGTTTAAGATCATTGTTCCACTTACCAGAAAATTGACCAATACTTGAGGGTATGGAACACCGCCAGCGTAAAAGGTGTTTAGGCTCTTGAAGTAGAGTTTTGGTTTTGTTGCTCCTACATTCATAGACTGTATATATTTTGACATACTGTAATCCAATAGCAGGATTAGATAGGTCAGCCTTTAATCATGATTGATGTTTTATTTATATTGTATTTTCAAACACAAAGTTGTTTAAGAGTTTAGCTATGCACTTTGAAGCATACACAAAAACACTTTCCTGTAAAATAATCTATTTCCTTTCCTATTCCGACAAAACCAGTGTTGTAAAGAAAAGTGCTACTGCATAACGCTATTTTTTTTCTTTTACTGAAACTTTATTTTGGTCATCTCTTATTAAAAGTCCAAATTATCAGCTCCTCCAGGAGAGAGAGAAAATAGACATGACAGCAGCCCATGATTCAGTTTCTTACAGTTTTAATGCTGCAAAATTATCATTAAATATGTATTTGTTTACCAGTCTAAAATTTACTTATACCATTGTGAAAGAAACTAGAATGGCCATGAGAGTAGTTCATTAATCTTCTAAATGGACTTTTCTACTATTTGCTGCTGTCTTGATAAGTGATAAGCGTCACCTGTTTGAAAGAGGAATGCAAGGGGAAGCCAGGAATTTAAAGGGGGGTTTATTATTAGAAAAAGTAGAATATTTACTATAATAATAAGGCTGGACTTGCTTATGGAAATTTTAGTATGATTTGTCTTGATTTCTTTACATTTAACTTTGTTTTGTATATATAAGAAAAGATATAATACAGGTTTCTGTGCAATAAAAAAGATAATGCATTTGAATAAAAACATGCACTCTAATCTGTTTCATGGCTGGTAAAAGGAGTTGGAAAATCCTTCTGAAAATGAAGAATAAAATTATTTGTATCTACATCTATCTTTGTACTGGAAAAACTGTCAAGTAGGTTGTCTTTCTATCCTTAAAAACAGAAATATCATAAACTAGGGAAAGAAGGGCAGGCTCAGAAGACTACATTTTTTGGCCTAATATAATGTAATAGGGTATATTACAATGACAAGAAATACATCTACCATCAAAACCTCACCTGATAAATGTACTTAATGTTCTGTCATATAATCCTACAAGGTTTTTATTTATAGATCTAAATGTTCTAGTAAACCTTGAGTGCACTGAATGCTGGGTTTTGTTTCACTGAACTCAACATACAAGAATTTGACACGGTATATTCTGAATGACTCTAAAATATATCTATCTTTTATCTTTGTGCAAGTCAGATTTTATTATATACAGTACTAAGAAGTCAATTTAAAGCAAGCTTTTCAATAAAGAAAAAGAAAAGATGCTTCATTCGAGATAAAAATAACTGAATAGCAAGAGGAAAGGCTCTCAAAGGAGAAGATGCAAAGGCTTGTTGATCTTACTCAATAATAGGATCAAAAGAAATGACAAAGTATTTTTGTGAATACTTACATCAGGTTTTTTTATTGTTTCATTATTCATTGTCCCTGTGTAGAAAGTATCAGGAAAATAGCTGCATCCAGATTTTCCAAAGGGACCCAACAGGAATCCAGTACTTTGTTCGCACTTGTTTGGAAATTAAGAGACACTACTTTTCATCATATACATTGGCATAAATAGAGCAGTTGATCCCAGGTCAGCATGTCAGTGTGCTAATCTGCAGGTGTAGAAGGAAAGTACATCAGATTACTTCCACTCACAGACTCTTGGAGTCTGGAAGCTGAATCTGGTCTGAGCCCTTCTGGTTGGTGGAGCTCTTTTGAGAATATGCCATTTATCCCAGAGCAGATTCTCAAAAAGAGTTTCCAAACGTTTTCAGATATTTTGTGCAAAAACCTTTGGAAATGCCTGTAACATTTTCTTCAGAAATGTGTCGATTTCTCTCTTATTATTCTTCAGTTCCCCACCCTGTGCAGGCTGCCAGGTTGGACATCCTTACACACCTCTGATACTGCACCACAAACTGCTGGGTTTCTGGGAATGGCCAGCACTGTAGTGCCTCTCCCTTTGTGACTTTAAGACCCATTAAGTGGACTTTAAGAGCCAATAGGTAGACTTGCAGGTGTAATTTCAAATAAGTACGAAGAGCAGGATTTGTACTTTTGCTGGCAAGTTTGACAGTCATCTATGCCTGCATTTCTCTGTTCTCCATTTCTAGCTCATGCAAACCCAATCATTTTCAAGTCCCAAGCACACTGTGCTGTGTCTGTGTCAGAAAACAGTTTATACAAGTGGATGAACTGTGTTCATATCTGATTCCTAAGTGTGAATAATGAATTCTAATTCAGTGGTTTTTTTTTAGTTTAGCTTCTTGGTTTGTTGCAGAATAATAATTACTCATGAGAGTTAAGCAAAACTGCACATACTTATTTGAAATGGAACTGCTGGTGTCCTGATTGTATTTAACAGTATGCAATAAATCTAGTAAAACAGAAGTGCAGTCTTTATCTATTTAGGAAGAAAAAAGTGTAATCTCTGCCTGCTGTCATGGCAAACTAAGCAATTTACTAGCATTTATATCCAGTTTTATTTTTCTGTAGAATCTGTTAATGAACTTCAACATGCAGGTCCCATGGCCTATTTAAAATGTTGCTATGAGTTAATTACCTGGTAACACATCTTGCCTACTGCAAAATATCTAAAGATTGTTAGAGCTGGAATTTTGATTTTCTTCGAATATCTAATCTGTCATCATGAACAATAAGCTTTTACCTTTACCTTTAGCTAACTTAAGGCAAGCTACATTTTTGTCTTGGCTCTTCTTTATGATGGGAGTGCCCTGCCTGCACACTTTAGTACTCTGCAGGATAGAGATTTTAACCACGAATCACAAATCGTATAGTAGGTGGAAGACATGAAATAAAATCGATACATTTTTCTGAGGCATGTCACTGGTTAAGTGACAAAAAATATTCTGATAGTCACTGAAAAAGAAAAGTCAAAGGTACATTTGAACCTGTCAGTTCAACACATTCCTGTTATCCCTTTAGGGGATATCATACAACTTGACACCAACATTTAAGCTTTGAAAATTATGAGCTCATCTATTTCAAATGGGATGTCACATGTTCCCAAGCCTTTGCCATTACTTATAATGGAAGACAGGATGATCACTTTTGTCACATATTGATAGTGAATAAAATCTTTCTTTTTTCTGTTCTTTTTTTCTTGTTTCAGAATGAAGAACAAATTTTGGTATTTTGAATTTGGCACTTCGGAAACTTTCTCAGCCACCTGTAAGAAGCTGCATGAATCTGTAGAAATAGAAGTAAGAAACTAATTGTTGCTTTTCTCCTTGAAATGTCACTAGTTTGGCTGAAATGCAGGGAGCAAGGGTGCAGAGTGCCTGAATCCAACAAGGCAAAGCAGTGCACATCCCTTCGACCCTATATTCCAAAATATTATTTTTATCGTGTCTATTTGTAGTGTAGCCCTGCACACTGGAACAAAGTTCAGTTTGATGATTAGTGAAGTCTTAATACAGTAGACAAGGTCAAGAGGTGAAATATAACATTAGAAATCAATAGGGAGTGTGGCTGGGTCAGATGGAAAAATGAAAGACTGTCAGAGGGAGTGAGAGCTGCTGCAGGATTAAAATAAAAAAAAATCTTATTATTTCTAGGTCCCAAGTTTTTATAACCTTTAAAACTCAATTCCCTAAAATTGTACTTACTTTCATGAATAAAGGTTAAAGAATATATATTTTTTGGAATCGTTCCCCTTCATTAAATAGCTTTTCTGTCTGCACAAGGGGTCATCTTTCCATTATACATTGAACGTTAACTGAAAAGACACAGGATAGTTACAGACAAAACAGGAATTTAAAATAATGTGCCACTGCTACTTTGAAGACTGATAGAATAAGTGGCTACATTACATAAACAGTTGGGGGGGGCTGATATTTATAAATAAGTAAATGAAAAATGTGAAATGAGTGAAGGTACGAACCTGAGAATTTAAGTTAAATAATGAATTCATTTCTCAAGAGGATTATGGTGCTTTTCCTTTCCAATAGTAATGAGAAACTGCACATGTCAATGGAGTATTTGTATAGTAGCATGAGGCACTCGGAGAGGTATCGTGAGAGCTATGAGAGTGTGGTCAAAGCCTCCTGAAAGGCAAAGGCTGAAATGATCTGAAGGGACCATGGATCTAGTAGTAGAACAGTAACAAGGAATACTGAGGCTGAAACTGTAAGACCTGTGGTGCCAGACTTGCCTGTTACGCTGTTATGTTTCTTTTTAAAGAAGAAACATGCTCCACACACATTAGATTAAAATAATTAAAAACAAACAAACCAAAACAAAGCAAAAAACCCTGGAAAAACAAACCAAACAAAAATGCCCTTGCTTCCCAAGTGCTTCACACATTTGAGTTTAAGTACAGGTAGCCTGAAAAATATTTTATTAGTTATTGGAAGAAATGCCTACCCGATTTGATTTTATTTTAATATACTGTACCTTTTGATTAAACACAAATTGAAGAGCAGGCTTTCCAAAGGAAATATTTCTATGGGGTAAAAATCTTACACGGCCTGTAAGATGTGATGATCTTACCTATAAATCTATTTGTAACCGTTGAAAGGGTGATGAAATGTTAACATCCCAAAGCAAACAAGTATGCATACAAGTTTGTGATGCTGCTGATACCAGTCGTATAATTATTATCAATTCATATATATAACTGTTATTACCAATGAAGTATTACATTGCCAGTATGTGAGACATGTTTGTTAATATTCACTTCATCTATCCTGGTCATTATCATTAGTCCTACAATTAGGAAAAAAAATCATAGGGGAAATAGATTCCAAAATGTTTACACAAGAAGTGTTAGGAGGTAGTTATTTACAGATTTATTTACAATGAGTAAATTACATTTAAATGAACAATGCTTGCCAGTATGCTTGTATCTAATGTTTCTTGTTTGTATGTTATAAACACTTGGGAGTAGCACTGTTTTCATCTGATTTTTAACTGCTGCCCCTTGCTTGGGGATGTTGCTGTAAATGAGAGCTTGGTGTATGATACCACATTTCACTCCAAATGAAATGCACAAAGAATGAGCTTGCTCTACAGCCAATTTTGGATGAACAAAGCCCATGAAGATTAAGGATTTGTATCTCTGAGCTGATAGACAGTGATCAAATATTCTGTGGGCAAACACTATGTTTAATTTCTAACTTAATTAAGCTTGGCTTTCCTAATATACATTAATGTCTCTTATGTTCTGTATATTTTCTTCTGTGTGAGATGCAGAATAAAGTTTGGACACTAAATTCTTGTGTTATCCAGAATAAGATGGTTTTTATTTCCAAATTGGATTTCAAGAAGTTGAGAAGAGAAACACAAGTTCTAAGGGCGGGGGGGGGGGAGAAACCAGGGCAAAATTAAGTATTTATTTTTAATAGTAATGTGTCAGTAGAAGAGGCTTAAGACTTTACAGTTTAGAGCACTTACGCTTTATTTCCACTTAAAAAAAAAAAAAAAAGAAGAAAGGCTTGTGAAGGGTATTTAATGAGAGTAGGCATAGATCCAGTATAAGTGGAGAAGACATGGTCCATGCCTGCAGCACTGTAAAAGCATTGTGGGACCAGAGGAAGCCTACTGTACCAACAGGTATTAATGGGTGGAGGAAAAGGGCTTAAACATTCATGTAGTTTTGCATGATATTGCACTCGGTTACACAGCAAAGCCTTAGTCTCAGCTGTTTTCAGGCACGGATATGTTCTCAACTTCGAGATGATCTGAAAAATTTTGATCTAATGAATTAAGTCTAAAAGATAATGCCTGAAAAGGGACTGAGGCCAGGAAAGAAGGCAAAAAAGAAATAGAAGCGCTAATGTTTATTTCTAATCGAGGTAGGCATGCTCAGCATTTCAAAAGCATGCTTTTATTTTTACCAGCATCATTGCATTATTTGAAATGAAAAAACTAAAAAAAAAAAGAAAAGGAGCAGAACACATCTGTGTTTTGTTGTTGTAGCGTATGAATGTGTTAGGACAACGCAGAGCTGCCTGTAGCGCAAACTTCTTGTCTGGGTATGAACAAAAGAAATCTTCCTTTACTAATTCAGAAAGTTCCTCGTCACTGTGGGATTCTGAGGCCTAGTCAAATAATTGTCTTAGTGTACTACCTGCTGTGTTCAATATTGAGTGAAAATGGAAGCCAGACCCTGTGCCATCCTATTTCACAATTCTTCTTTTATTTAAATAATTCCAGTCAGTTTGGGGGACGCCAGACCTTTATAAATTAACAGCAGGGAAATACCAAAGGTGTCAGATTGCATATTTATCATCTTTCTCGTGTAATACTTAAATATGTATTAAGAAGTGACTGACATAAATTAGGCAGATTTCAGAAGCCACAGGCCGTGGCTTGTAGAGGACCCCCTTCTGCTTGACATTTCATCCTTGTCAAAGATCAAATTATTTTAATTTAGGCTGCAAATTATAAGGAATGAAGACTTCTTTGTGGGAATTCCCTGTGGTAATCTGACTTTTGTTGTTACTGCTGCTTGTCAGTGTGCAAAAGATATAATATGCATGCAAATAAGGTTAAAAAATATGTACTATCTAATTATCCAGCCAGTACATTCCACTTGAAGACAGTGGGAGGCCTGACACACAGTATGTGTTTGATTCATTGAGGCCTGCAGGGTATTTACACAAGATTACTTTTAATTATGAAATTAATATCTGTTTATCTAGAATGTATAGCAGTAAGTGAGCATACACATGAGCAGAATTTTTAGTAAAATAAATCATCTTAATATTTAATACACATAAAATATAGTGGGGAACCATGAATTTGCTTCCAAAATAACAGTGAAGACCCATGCCTTTTTTCTTGTAAGAAAAGTGTGATTAAAAAGTTACACTTTCAATTACAGTAGCCGCCACAGTTGCCAACTCACTTCCAGATATGTCTTCTGACTTTAAAGTTTTCCCTATACAAGTATAATCCACAGGTTTAAAATTGAATTCTTGAAGAGCAAATATTAAATGGAAACCTTCATGTTGAAATTGTTGTCTCTCCAGATTTACACTCCTCTTAGAAGAGTTAAGAAGATGCAGAGTAGGCATTATAATACAGTTCTGTTTTGTGATCTCAGAAAGTTTCAGGGTAAACAAATAATTATGCACAGTTATTTTTGATTTGTACTTTCTTTTTCTTCTTCAAAGCTGTGATAAAGTCTAAGCAGAGAGGAAAAAGTGCCAGTGACCCACAGAGCAGCAAGCTGCAAGATGTCAGTGGACTATTACTGGAGCATGGCTAATTATTTTTCCAGTTTTCTTCCTGATTATTGTATATTGGAATTACAAAATAAGACCCTTAATCAGTTTTAAATGCATGACTGGACCCCCTACTGGCTTGCAGAACATTGCAGGAGTAGGATCTAACATTTTTTAAATATTCTGCTCTATACTATAAGATGTGTGTGACTTGCCAGTATATCTAAATACTCTAGCTATGTTGTGAAGCATGAAGCTAATCTACCTTTAATCAAGGTACAAGTATATAAATCCTGGGAACTTTGGCTGGTTCAGTGAATTAATGGGTAGAAGTAGATGCTTTGCCTTCCACCTGCAGGTTCAACCGTAGTTACCTGAACTTGGGTCTTTTTTTTTCTTCTGTGGAGATTCTTCAGTATTTTGTTATGTTTTATATAGGTTAGGATCTTTGCCTGATCCTAAAACAACATGTGTGGGAAGGAGGACTTAGCCTGAGTAAATTATAGTCTATAAAGGCTAGGTGTATCCTATCAAGCTAAGTACATCTCATCCAATGCATCTCAGGTGAACTGTGTTTGCAAATGTTGTAGGCTTTTGCCACCTGAGAAGGTGCTGCAGTTTGTCATTGAACAAGCTGATAAGTTAAGGTTCCTGAACCATTCTTCTGGAAGTGAAAATTATGGTCCCTTTATAAGATATAATTTGAAGCCAAATTTAGCAAAGGAATGTACACCTAAAAAATACCTGAATGTCTAGTGTTGCTGCAGGAAGCAGCAGAAATACACACTAGTGACACAAGGTGCCCTACAGTAGTGAAGGGACTATTTGACAGAGTAAGGTTTCTTCTGTGTGTCCAGTAAGCCTTGGAAGGCTTTTAGGGCACTGATGCCTCTTCTTTAGCTCCATGTGCCATGTTTTCCTTTAGCAATACTGCATATTTCAGAGAACTGGCTGATGAAAGTTCTGTGATAAGAAGTGCTATAGCTGCATCTGCATTCTGCTGTACCCAGTTTTACTAATCTTACCTCTCAGTAGGAGCTATTAGTCAGGCATAGCTCTGTACTAATGTGCCAGTTGTGCCTTTGGGTTGAAATTAATATCGGTGTGGTGTTCAGTGTTTTCAGGGCCTGCTTAGACCCTTTTCCATGATGCTGTAAATGCTCTGTATGCAGGGACTTTTATATTCATTTTCATGTGGAAGGGGCTCAGGTGTTACAATAACAAGTAAGACAGACAATTTAGCTGGAACAGGCAACAAAAAACTGCAGTTATTACTATAGAAATTTTTGCAGCATAAATATCTTTCTGCTAATAGCTGAAGTGAAGCTACAAATATATTTCACTTGGGTCAATGAATAGGTATCAGGTAGCAAGACTCTCCAAATGGTCCCACACTTAAGCAATCAAGAGCAGAATAGGAATCATGTTTTGCCTTCTGAATGAGGATCTGTTCCTATTTCATATCTCCTTTCCAGCTATAAGTATATGCCTTAGCTGTAAACATTGAATAAACCATTAACAGTGTTAAGAATGGTGAATTGTTGAAGAAAAATACCTGATAGGTAGAACATTCTGATTTTTCTTTTTTACTGCTTTGTCTCTCTCTATTTTTTTCCCCTTTCCTTCTTGCTAATCAGTGTGATGGAATTCAGCTAGACTTAACCAATATTTCTCTGGAAGGAATTGCTATTCTGAACATTCCAAGCATGCATGGTGGATCAAACCTTTGGGGAGAGACAAAGAAAAGACGTAGCCACCGTCGGACAGAAAAGAAGAGGTCAGATAAAAGAACCACTGTCACAGATGCCAAGGAATTGAAGTTTGTATGCCAAGGTAAGCTAACAGTTTAATATAAATTATCTGGCTCCATACAGTCAACTCAGTTGTATAATTGCCTTTGTATTGCCTCTTGTCAAAAAAAAAAAAAATAATAGGCAGTTCTTAGCTATTTATTTTCTTGTGCATTTAGCTTGTCGGATGGGAAGCACTGGAGCAAAGGCATAAACAAAAGACATGCTGACAATTACAGTCTATATACTCACAAAACTGCCTCGGATGTTACCTGTTAAGCAGACTAAGCACACCATGTGGCACTGTTTGCTACTACGATATTCAGTCTAAAAGTACCTAGAGTTTTTGGAGTCAAAAAATGCTCATTGAGCATTTATAAGGCTTCTTAATATCAGCATGCGTAATAAAACCTGGGGATAATCATGTCCTGTTTCTAACAAGCTTTGGGCAGAGGCTGTGGAAAATTACTTCAGAGTAACAAGAGCAAGCTGTCTATGCATTTTTTGTTACTATACTGTGATGCTGTATGCAATCCTTGAATGCATATGCTGTAGCTCGCTTGCGTGGGCGTGTTCCATCCTTTCAGGGCTCTTACACTTTCCTCGTGATTAGACGCATTTGCTCCATGCATTTTATTATTAATCGTTACTTTTAACAAAATCTACAGTAAATAGTATGCTCTATTCTACTTTGTAGAATCTGAATACTATGCATTGTAACACATCACTGCATATCACAAGTTCTAGTGATCATAAAACATTGTTTTGTTCACACCAATGGATGAACAGACCAGGCTTTGAAAATCTCCCCCCCCCCCCCTTTTTTTTTATCCTATGGATGTCTCTTGCTTCAGAGTGTCTTTCTGCTTCTCCTCCTTATTCAGGCTGAATAAAGATCAGGACTTTAACTGTCTGATGTTATTGTGATCCTTTTGCTAGTCTTAAATAGCCTATTTTTTACATTTCATCAGCAGTAATTTTTAAATCACTAGTTAGATCATAGCTAACTAATATGTGTTGTAGTTTTAATCCAGATAAATTATCTGGATGACAAAAATTTAGGACTAATGTAGTTTCCTATGGCTTGGAGATTGCAATAGGTACTAGGACTCAAAGTTTCTTTGTGTTTTAGCAATTTGACATATGTTCTAAGTGTCTCAAAGTAGCTTACCAATACACACTGTCGGCTGAAGTTTTGTCAGCTACAAATCTTCTGTATTGTATCCTGAAGTTCAAGAGAGCGAGGCAGGTTATTGCGTAATGGACTCACCAAAATTTTTCCTTTTGTGTTGCTTCTGAACATAGGGAGACAGGACATGTCACCCTTTTGACAGTAGTGAAACAAAATATTATAGTCTCTTTAACTATTGAGTTATGTATATATTTGATATATACATAAAAGCAATTTCACACTACTGACTGTTTTTGGTGTATTACAAGGGCCTTGCTCCTCTCCATTTCCATTTTCCTGGACAAGAAAGAATAAAATAATAATAAAAATATTAAAGACTGAACAGAAGATCCTACATTATCTGTCAAAATGTTCATAATGCAGACACTAAGCACCTTACTTTAGAAAAACTATTCTTATGACTTAGTTTCTAATCGTTTTATATACACTGTGGATGGAGGTAGCTTCAATCAAAAGGTAATTTCAAAGCAGAGATTGATTTCTCAATGTCATAAGCTAGAGCACCCCGATCTCATCACTGAGCACATGGATAGTATTATTGGTTGCATCTACAGTAGCATTTTAGTACTTAAAAGGAATGTGCCTTTTGGACTTCCCAGTTGTCTGTGTTTATTGCGTTTCAGTTTGCAACATTAGGCAGTCTTGAGCATGCAAACTGGATTCCTTTTAAATGCAGGGGGGCACATGCCGTGACTGCAAATGGGTGATCAGTCCATGAAACCATGTTAAAACAACTCAAAGTAAAACTCCAAAATGAATGTGGTGAGAACATCTGAGAACCAACTGATTTGCTATATAGATCCATTCCTATTTTATACTGCAAAGAATAGTCACTTAATTTTGCGAGCTAAGACGGGTTCCCAGGTTAGAGTGTGCTTCTTCATCTCAGTATTCAAAAGTATTGCTGAATAATGGAATTAAATCAATTTTATGTCTTGACTTCTCAAATAGTTTTGATAAATCTAAATCTACCCACTGCAGAAATAACTGACTGCCTGTCACTATGATTCCTTCACTAGCTTTGTACAAGCATACCTGAGATCCCTGTATTGTCTAGCTGATTGTTTTCTTAAGTTTGGATTTCTACTTTTTGGATTGTACTTTTTACTTTGAAGAAAATATTTTACAAAATATTAATGCCTGGGGCAGAAATAGGTATTGCTGTATTAAGAACCATGGTAAATACATACCTCCTTGTTACCTTCTTATTTATTTACTTTCAGTTTGTTTTATGTCCAAATAAAGCATCTAATCACTTGACAACTAAACACTGCAGTTTCTAGGAGACAGTAATCAAACAAACTCATGTTTTCATGTGGAGATACATATCAGGTTTTGGTGTTCAGTTTTGGGGTTTTTTTTGGTTGTTGGTTGTTTGTTTTTAATCTGCTCCTTTTATACAGGAGATCTGAGTAGCATGCATGTTTAGTTTTAGACTTTTTCAATTGCAGTGCAACTGGTTTTTTTACCTGTATATCAATCTGCATTCTTGTTGTCTCTCTGCTTTTATGGTTTTATAACTTGGCCATAAATACGTGAGTTGAAGTTTAGTATTCAAAGCCTGAGCCCTTAAATGGGATACTTGCATGCACTACATTTGAGACCACATTTGGAGTACTGTGCCCAGTTTTGGGTCCCCCAGTTTAAGGACATGGAACTGCTTGAGCAAGTCCAGCGGAGAGCTACCAAGATGATCAGGGGGCTGGAGCATCTCCCTTATGAGGAAAGGCTGAGAGACTTGGGTTTGTTCAGCCTGGAGAAGAGGAGACTGAGGGGGGATTTCATCAATACCTATAAATATCTAAAGGGTGGGTGTCAGGATGATGGGGTCAGACTCCTTTTCAGAGGTGCCCAACGACAGGACAAGGGGCAATGGGCACAAGCTGGAACACAGGAAGTTCCAGCTCAATATGAGAAAAAACTTCTTTCCTGTGAGGGTGCCAGAGCAGCGGAACAGGCTGCCCAGGGAGGGTGTGGAGCCTCCTTCCCTAGACATAATTCAAAACCCACCTGGATGCGTTCCTGTGCCCCCTGCTCTAGGTGTCCCTGCTCAAGCAGGGGGGTTGGACAAGATGATCTACAGAGGTCCCTTCCAACCCCTACCGTTCTGTGATTCTGTGACTAGTGAAAGCTATCTCGTCACTGTGGGTAGTTTGTTGCCCCTGAGCATGTTGCGTTGCTCCTCTCAGAACAACCCCAGGAGGACTCTGAGAACTTCCAAAGAAGAAACCTGTGTGAAGTCCTGCTGCTGTCCTCGGCCCACTCTTGTGTGTATCACCAAACACAAGCCATGTATTGCAACATGATCATTACTGCAGGAAAAAGGGTCAAAGTTCTACCAAATCTTTTTTCTTTCTTATATATCTGTGCAATTCAGAGAAGGTCTATTCCTCTGAGCCTATTTCCCTCTTTTGTTTTTTTTCCCTATTTACTGTTGTCACCTGTTGATGCAAAAAGGCTTGTATTTTCTTTGCCTTTCCCCTTGTCCTCTGCATACTCAATAGCCAGACCACAATTTGGACTTGAAGTAATCAAATGGACACCTTCTTGGAAAACAATCTGATTATATGCACATAGTCTGAAAAACAATATATTGAAATGTGGCAATTTTAAATGTGCAGTGTTTAAATACAGACCCTGCTTGCCTCATTAGGAGTTGTGCATGTACGCTAAAGACCAAAATTTAGCACTGATAGCATATAGGTATGTGTATAATATATTTCTATCTAACTAGTAACTGGCTTTAATATTTTCATACAAAATATACATGAAAATATATTTGTCTGATTAACTTATAACTCATTGGAAAGAAAACCTTATTTAGCTATAATCTACTAAATATTATCCTATTCTTTGTTAATGGAAAAAAAATACTAGAGTTTTCAATTCAGCTCCTGTGCAGAAGTATAGAGGGTCTTTCAATAAATGCTATTAGGGTAAAAAATGGGGTTTTTTTCTAATTTAATTTCTAATGTGTCATTATAATTT
This sequence comes from Phalacrocorax aristotelis, assembly GCF_949628215.1. Taxonomy (NCBI): domain Eukaryota; kingdom Metazoa; phylum Chordata; class Aves; order Suliformes; family Phalacrocoracidae; genus Phalacrocorax; species Phalacrocorax aristotelis. The sequence continues at coordinate 31,927,458 of NC_134277.1, read as the reverse complement.
CTATTGTACAAAATCAATGCATTAGGAAAAAATATAACTACAGATATTTGTGACAATTCTTGAAGGTAGGTGATTTAATTAGTATTTTGTCTTTATGAATCTGATGCTTGCAATCTTTCTTTTTGTTGTTTTGTTTTAAAATCTTCTAATAAGTAGATATCTATGATATATCTATCCACAATAAATGTTTTTCTAAGTACAGAATGTAGATGTAACTGTGAACTATCCTTGAACATTATTTGGATAGGATTTTTGTTTGGATACACACAGATATTGACAAATGCCAAAAATGAGTGCTTTAAAAAGATTAACATACTGCGTAGAAACTAAAGTATGAGTTGAGAATCATAAAAGTAATTAACTGAGCTATTTGTTGTTTGGAAATTGCATCTAAAACATAAGTTGAATCATGACAACATATCTTGCATGAAATATATACCACTTATGTTAAGTGTTAAACAGCAAAATTTTCTTCCTCACAGAGATACTAAGTACAAATTTCAAACCTTTCGTGAGAAAAAGGAAATAATTCTTTTGAAAATCTCTCTAGTAAACTTTTTGCTGAGTGGAGTAGGATTCCTTTGGGTGGATGTTGTTATGCTTTGATTTTATTTCATTGCTGAAGTTCATTAGAGCCCTGTCTTGAAATGGAATCTCTTTTAAAAAGTTTAAAGTCTCTTAAGATTTTATTGCAAACATATACATAACTTGTTTTGGCACGAGTACTTCCAGGCAATTCAGTAGACTCATTCCTGAAGGCAGTGTCTATGAACTATTAATGGGTGAAACCTTTAGACTCTTAAGTATTTCAGTGCAATGCTTATTTTTTACATCACCAGGCACACTGATACTTAACCAAGTGTTTATTGAGTTGATCTGTGCAGCTTGTTGGAATAGCTGCAGTGCGCTATTACTCAGCAACATGCCAGAGTACTAGACTAATTCAAGACAATGTGCATTCATGTCACAGCACCTAGTCATAAACCAAGCTTACCAATATGATTCAATAACTCCATGTGGAAATCTCTGATAATAACTGCATTATGACTTTCTGAATGGAAATGCAGAAGTTTTGGAAACAGAATAATATGTATACAGACAGTTCACTACAGTTAAAAGTAGGGGACATGCAGAAGCTGTGAAGGCCTTAAGACGCTTCAAAATATCTGTACATATTAAGAGAGGAGAAAATACCTTTCTTATTAGGTGTCAAATTCCATTCTACAGGGGAGGGGAGAATCTCATCCCAAGCTTCCCTATAGCCACGGGATTCCTGACAAGAGTTCTTTAAACAACTTATAAACTTTGTGGGCTAGCAGACTGATTTAATTCATGGAGGTCTTTCATAAATTACTCTCTGGCAAGGTGACTTCTCCTTGCTGTTTATAATTCTCTAAATATAAAATTTTGATACGTTATGAATTTTGAGATGTCTAAATATTAATTAATTTCATAAGTTGAAAGAGGTAGAAACGGTGTTCTATATACACAGTATATGTACTGTATACACAGCATATGTTCAGTATTGGTAGACTTTAGGTTATTTATGACATGATACAAGACAAGTATAATTAACTCTCTATAATAACATTTTTATTCAATGTTATGGATAATGTAATGGCTCGATAAGGTAATCACCCTTATTTTGTTTGTTGTTTAGACAGTTTTGGGTAACATAGCCATTAACACATTAGCACAGTGAAAAATAACTAATTATAGCTATTTCATAGCTGGCCTATGTTAAGATATTCAACTTATAGAAATAATGTTATTTAGACAGAATCTCTAAGTAAAATAATTTAATTGCTGCCTCGACAATCCTAACTAGGTATTTTTGTGCACATATGTGTACAGTTTGATGAAAGCAAATAGTAGTGGTATAATCAAGTTCTACCAATTTTAGTAATCAGTGTTATAGGTTATTTGTGTTACTTTAGAGAAAGAAAGTAAAAGGTAAATTACCTTAAGCTGATCACAATATCTCTTTAAGAACTTAAGGTAATACATTTGGTATTCAGAATTCAAGGAAGCAGAAATATGTCTAACTAATGAAAACCAGTGACTAAGTGAGTTAAACAAAAGAAATAATAATTACATGCTGCTCTGAGCTAGGCTCAAACTCACTAGAATAGATAAAAGGGATGTATAAAGACCTTGCATTTGAGATAGCTTGCAAACCTTTTATGGTCCTTTTTCAGGAAGTCTCTACACAAACTGAGGTATGTGTCTCTATCCAAAACAAAGATAAAAGTAGGGCATATATGTTGGAAATACCTTGCTGGATAATATATATAAAGGTTTATATTTCTGTTAAAAATAACAGGAAAAGAGCAGTGAACCTGGGACAAGAGGCAGCACCAAACTCAGAAATGGAAAAACTGTTGATGCATTTCTTCGAAAAAGTGAAGAGAAAGACAGCTTTCTCAGCCAAATTCTGAGGATAAAATTGTTAGATTAGCAAAGAGACTGCCTTATGTTCAAGCCTTCCTACATTTAAGGAAAAAGATCTTTTGTCTGTAATGGTAAAGAAAAAGTATGAAGAATGAAAATCTAACATTTGTGTCCTTTTCCTAAAGAAAGTAACCCAAGAAGACCTGCAATTTGTCTAAGACACAGATCAGAAAAAAAGAAGAAAGTAGGTTTCCTTAATAAGTAGTTAAATAAGTTAAATTTAAGAGTTATGGCAGCTTGTGTGTCTCAGTTCAAAAAAAAGGTAAAAAGGAAGAAGGATCCGTATGCATCCTTGTCTGCCTATGCAGATAGGACTAAACACTGATGATATACGTATAGGGTCAAAGCACTAAGTGTATGAAGTTCAGAAGAAGAGTCCAATATTATTTCAATGTAAACTACTATAAAACCCACGTGGAACTTATTTCTAGGGTGTAAATTTGGGAAACATACACATGATGATTTACAGTGTTCTGTGAACCTAAAATACTTTGAATGTTTGGTTCACAAATCCACTTCATTTAGTTACATACCTGAATTACTTTACTTGGAAAATAACCAAAATTATCCTTGTATGAAATTTTCATTTATTTCATAGATTTTGTATAATTGCTCTGAAAATAGCAGCATTTTTCATGGTTTTGGCACTTTATTTTCTGTCCTTGATTGAAACTAGGAAGGCAGAGAAATCCCCTACATAAATAGCAAAGTTAACCCTTCTAATCCAGATACTTCTTCAAAGTGTAAATATTAGAAAAAAAAATCCTATTCAGGCCTTTTTTTTTCCTGTCTAAGCATGCACCATATTCTAAACATCTTAAAGCATAAATTGAAGCTTTAACCTAAACTTCACGTATTTCTGTGTAGAATTTCTTGTTACAATTATTCAAGTGTATGTTGTTTACAGTAAATCAAATTCTTGTGAGGACTGTCAGAGTTAGGGTGCCATTAACTTTAGTGTCTAAAAGCCAACCCTTTAGCCAGTAGGTAAAGTCACCTCAAGAAAATTGTTTGCCCCATGCTCAAATAAGGGTCTACAGTAGGCAGAACAAAACATGCACTGGAGGTGACTGTCTCTATTTATTGTAAGTGGAGCCTAAGTAACAGGTCGAGTTAGACACCTCACTTCCAGCTGACTAGGTGGTGAGATGGATTTCTGTATATGCAGCATGAGGCAAAGCTCATTACATGCTTGAACAGCCCTTGGAGCAGGAATGGGAACCAGGTACCACTCTGCCAGATTAGCCTTGTTGAGCTGAACCGTGCTCTCTCCTACAGATCCGGTGCCAATGTGTCCCATATCTTTCGTGAACACTGAATATACTGAGCAGAAAGAACCATGGCAGAATATCTGTCTTTCCAGTGTGTGCAGACCCTGCTTGGAGTATATATAGCTTTCAGGTGTTAGGGACTCAAGCAGGGGAACACCTGTTGGGGGCATTATAGTATAGGCAGTGTTGGGAAGTAGGGTAGCATTCAGTGGTGTTCTATACTGCCCTCTCTTTAGTTTGGAGTGCATTATTTTGTCACCTTTTAAAAGTCTTCATGGTATGCTGAATACCCCATTTCCTTTGTACACATTTGTGTTGCAGCACTCAGCCACCGTGTACTGCCTCTTCTATCTGCTGAACAGCAGTAGTAGGCCACTGTGCCAGGCATTTTACTTCACATCTCAAGCAAGAGCTCAATGGACGGTGGAAGCTGCTGCCTCACCGAAAGCAGCCGCGTGGTGTAGCCTATCAGTGCACAAGGTGTTGATCCCTGGCTTTGGTGAGGTTGCAGATTCAACAAAGGCAAGGAACTCTTGCCAGTTTGCCCCTGTGGAAGCACCTGTTTCTGCAAATCCAGGACCTGCCTAAGGCAGGATGCAACTAAGTTCCTCATATAGTAGTACCCAGTTTTCAGTAATTGCTCTAGAAGCTGTGGACTAGTATGCTTCATACTGTGATGTGTTACCACTACTCAGCAGTATCTTATCTCTGTAGAGGCTGTGATTTCGGGAGAAGGAAAGGAAGGAAGAAAAGAATGTCACAGTTTTTCCACATTAACACATTCCCAGTTCTTTTATTTTACTTTAAGCAATGGGTCATGAGTTTAGACACGGTGTAGAGGTAAGAAAGGTGCTGAGGTACTCAACATGACAAAGTGATGGCGCTGGTAATTTTCCTAACTCAAAACCTAGATTTCAGATGACTTTATGAGGAATAGGTTGGTATTCAAATGCCTTTGTCCCATATTAGCTACTGAAGATTGTGTGGCTTTAGCTCCTTAATTTCACTGCATGTGCACATTCACTGGAATGATGGGGTAAATGGTACTTTGTCCTAGCCACTTAGTTAAATTGTGCATTGAACCCATTAGTTTGTAAGATCTGAAGAGCAAACATCCAGTTTAGCAAGCTGTTAAAGATAGCACAGTTTTCCTGGTAGGAGAATGTGAGCTGGGCACTCAGGATTTGACTATGCTATTAAAAAGCCCTTTCCCCTCTTTTGCCCCCCCGCCCCACTCCCCCCCCAACCCCCCCAGCAGCAAATCTTTAGGGTGCACTCTTTTCCTCTAGATACCTTTATTACTCAAGAGGTGCTCTGTTCAGCAGGAGCCTTATTCATACAAGTAGGCTCATCAGCCTGGGGGCTGGAGTCCATAATTCATAACACAGTTTGAATCTTTTAGAAATATAAATACAATTTCTTGTTGTTGTGAAATACTGATTTTATTGTTATTAGGAAGTAGTAGGACCTTGAAAAATGGCTTGATAGTCTGATTTGGTTTTATATTTATAAAGCATGTATATATGTTTCTGTGCAATATACATCACAGTAGAAAAACAATTTCCTTTTATTTACAAGGCAGTTGAGATTGTCATTGTATTATACCTTTTGGTGCACAGAATGTTCATTTTCTTTCAAACGTTATTCATCGAAAGAGGATAATTATGGTGTATTTCACAGACTGCCAGAAGGAAAATGTATCTTTGAAAAGTTTCATTTCCCTTAAGTTGCTCATTTTCTATAGGAAGACAGAGCTATTAAGTAACATACCCATGACAAAGATTGATTAAAATGGCATAAAGGACTATCTTATCTCTAAGTACAGGGATTTACACGTATAACTCCTATGACATTAAATGCAGTAGGTGAAATTAACTTTAGCTATTGTATAAAAAAAGCCCCAGCAAATTGGTTTGTACAGAGAACAAGGTGAGGGTGGGAGGGATGGCATGTTAAGTAGCAAGAGTGAAGTATTGTTTTAGAGTACACCTGCAATGTAGCACGCAAGTAACTAAACCAACTTCTGTGCCAGCAACATTAATGCAGTATTCTGCTGGGACTCACTTTGGCTGCTAAATAGTGGAAACATCACCTTGCTGATGTGGCTAAGCTGCTGAGTCTGTCTGACCTGGAACAAGGATATGCCCTTATGTACACTTTATGCATACCTCGACACAGGTGTCTGCAGAAGGCTTATATGACGTGTTCTGCAGAACTCCCAGTGCTTAATTCTGCTTTTCTGGGAGCCTTCATGGGTCTTACACCTTATTAACCCAGGTGAATGAGTACGTACTTGTATGTGAGCCATTAGTTAAGATTTAGTAAATGATAAGGGATGTGAATGGAATACCCAAAAATCTTTTTTATTTTCCTATTCAGTGCAGAATTAGTAACAAATACCATTTTTCATCGTAGCAAAACTGACCTTCTTACCCAGGCTCTTCCTCCTCCCCCCCATTTCTAGTACTGAACACAACAGCTTTGCTGGTATCTATCTGTGTAAAGACTTGGCTTTCACTGGAAAATACACCTTGCGGGATGTAAAGCTCTATCATAATTAGCTTGTTTGTACATGACAGGAGGAGGTAAAGTTTGCCTTTCCTGAACTCTTTCCTTGAGTCTTTCCTCCATGCTGGTCTTTGGTCTGACTATAACTTTGCTGCCATGTTTCAGCAGCTCATCCAGCATAGTGGCAACAGTATGGTGCGGTCAGTCTAGGACTCAGAGTGTGCTAATAAAGCGGCTGAGTAGTTGTTATTTAAAAATTTACTGTGCCATGCATCAAATGTGGATATTTCTACAAGAGCATAAGCACAGGACATAAGTCCTTTTTGGGGTAATTCCACAGAAATTATCAGACTTACATAAATGAGTAATAAAGTGCCATAGCTTAGGGCAGAATTTCACATTTTGAATATATAGAAATATGGATGAGAAAACATTAACAAGTTTCAGATAAAGAAAAAAACATTTTGTGTGTGTATGTATATATTTAAAAGCAGATATGTTTAATTGACATTTTGGGTTTTGTAATCACATAAATATGTGCCTTTTCCTCTACTTCAGCAAGAAATCCATAACAAACAAATGAATAAATCAAAAACATTCCTTGTTGGGTGTATCTTCTACATTGTTTATTGATTTATGTACACATACTTTTTTTTATTTTAACAGAAGAATGCATTCTCTCATTTTTGTAGGGCTTGATTTTTATTTCCTACTGCTATATGGTGTGAATAACAATTATTGCAGAAGTGTTAAACCCATCTGAGAACAGAAAGTAGCCCCATTTTAGTTATAAAATAACCATATCCTATTATGGTACTTTGATACAGAGTTTTTCTTTAATTAACAAAGTGAAAACATCTGCTACTGTCTCAGCATAGATTTTGAGTTTCATACCAGTTTTATAATTCATGTGTTTCTCTGCTTCTGAAGTTTTTCAGACATAAATTATTTGTAAATGTTACTTTTCTTCCAAAAGCTTACAGAAAGTCAGCAATTAACTAACTACAACAGGTGTTTCCTTTCTTGGGGAAAGGAATGCATATGATTATTGTAATTTAGATTCCTATGTGAGTTAAGGAATTGGCCTGTTATTAGAAAACATTGCAAGCACATGGAAAATGATAAAAATGAAGTAGAAAGGTTGCATGAATTTAAGACTGAGATAGTTTTAACCCTTTGAGGCTCTTCACATGTGAATGTTGTGGTGTTACCACTCCCGCTGCCAGAATCCTAAATGTGACTTGATATGTGCCTATATGGTTTAGATTTACAGTAATATTTTCTGATGCCAAACACATGTTTTTATATTGTGACCTTTGTACAAAAAACTGCAATAACCATTCTGCAATATTCTATTTGTTTAATGGCAGACAAGTATTCCCCAGGAATGTCTGATAGCATATTACTCAGATTGTTTGTTCATTTAACCCTGCCCCAGGTGCCTGAATCTTTAGATTAAAGATACAGAAATAAAAATAGAATAGCCTAGCAGATCATTTTTGGCTGCTGTAACACATAATCATCTCCTCTGATCCATTCTAGTTTTCTATTACTTGTTAATAGAAAATTTCAAGTTCCTTGAGTGTTTGCAAAAGGTGTCAGATTGACAGCAATTTAATTTTGAGTAACAACAGGAGAGACAGCTTCAGTTAGTGTACACATTAGTATTACTAATAAAAAATAAGTAAAATATTCTAAAAATATTGGAGATATGAAGAATCCAGTAAGACCACACCTTGAGTGTATATACACTTGCATTACTCACTCGAGGTAGAAGTGGAATTTACAGGAGAAAATTGTGTATGAGACAGAGAGATGCAGAAAAAGAAGCATATATTAAAGCAAAGAATGTCAGGTTCAGTCGGTTGTATTTAAAAAGCTGAATTTTTTCCGTTGGTTTTTTTTCCCCCCACTCTGCAAAGACTTGTGTTAACCAAAGCATTCAAATATGTGTAGCTATAAATATATATTAGAATCATGCAAGTATTTTAGTAGTGCCTAATTACTCTGCAAGGAGAAAGGTTGGGTGGTTGTTTTTTTTTCCCTACTTGCTGTTGTGATCAATTTAAAGATTTTTTCTCTCTCCATTTTTTTTTTCTTCATATAAGCACCCATAACCTGCTAGCAAATATGCTATTAGCAGAATTAGCAGAAAACTGTGTAGCAAAAGCATGTGTCCAACCACACCAAGAAAAAGCACTGTTTGGTAGCAGCATTATTTCGATCACATATTTACGAAGACCAAGTGTAATTCTGGTGGTTTTGTGCATTGGTGCTGAGGATAAGTCAAATTAAAGGAGAGGAGGTTCAGTTGGACCACGTGATCTCCGTGACCTGCTCTATTTTTACCTGCTGCCTTTAAATCGTAGCCTCCCTCCTGACACTGTTAAGCATTGCCAGTAAACCATCAGGTTGTTTATAAGAGCACATTGTAAAGTAGGTTGTATCGGAAAGTATGAGCTGCCCAACAAATTAATGGCATTGTGAGGTGCTGCCTGCTGGGGTGAAAATAAATTGTAAGAAAATATAGGGAGACAGGTAATGGGCACTAGCTATGCTGCACAACACTTTTCAAACTGCTGCTGACTGTGTGCCAATAGATATGGCAATAACTGTCAACAAGATTTACAATACTTTCGCATTTACACAGTGAGAGTAGAAAGGTTGAAAGAGTTCTATAATTTTATTTAAAGTTTAGCGCCAACTATTTCTGGACCTACTATTTCCAGGCAACAGGGTTACAAACACACTGCTTATCTTTCATACGTGTCAGTGGGAGGGTTTTTTATTATCATCGGAAGTCCTTGAAATTGAACATAAGAAAAATAGCAGTAAAGCAGAGGCATATATTTAATTGTAAAATCCAAGCAGGTACAGATTTTGCCATTTATTGTATATGTTGTGATTTCTGATAGCACTAAATCGTGCTACCTATCTGTAGCCCCAGTGGGTGGCTCCTGCAGGCAATACATTTTCTGGCTGTGCTTCTTTCCCTGATATTGAGAAGGCACAGCTTAAAGCTACTGTGTTGTCTTTGTTATCCCCTTGGCAATGCGTTCCATGCTGCAGAAATCTGCAAGAGGCAAACTGAACAATTTTAAAGGTCCATTGTGCAAAGCTCAGGAGTTGTCCCATCATCTTCCTTATCAGCATTCAGACACATGTCTTTACACTTACAATAACTTTTAATAGCTGTTAGTGCTGCAGAGATGGTAAAATTATGGGTTTGAGCTGAATATTCTTTTTCTGGTTTGCACACCCCCAGTGGAACTTGTAAATACATTCTATGTGCGTTATATTGTAATGAAGACTCTGGTTATTAGTTAAATAACTTCACCTTATCACAAAAGCTTCCTTATGTTTTTCAGTGGCTTCAGCTGCCAACCAGTAAGAAAGCTTCTCAAAATAGGGACTAAAGCAGCCATGTATTTGTAATAAATCACAGATGATGTCTGTGTACCTTTCTTTTTGTAGGTCTAATATACTATTTGTAGGTCTAATATACTATTGAGTACAGGAAAAGAAGTTATACCCTTAAAATATAGCCTTTTTAGAACCCAATAAATAATCTGAGGCTGACCAAACCATTCCTCTATTACTTCATGTGAACCATATGAACAAATTGGCAGTTAGTGATTATTATTTATTTGTTCTGTGGTAACAACCAAAGGTCTTGGACACTTGACACTTTATAAACACAGATCAAATGGACATTTCCTGCTTGAAGAATCACAGAACCAAAGCATAATTTAGGTTGGAAGGGACTTCTAAACATCAATTAGACCAACCTTCTCTGCTCAACAGAGGTCTAATTAGATCAGGTTGCTCAGGGCTTGTCTAGGACTTACACTCTAAAGAGTCTAAGAATTCATGATCTAAAGTTTATTTGCTAAAATCTAAGGGTTTGGTTCTTGAATGCAAGGTTAAGGAGTCCAATTTCATACTGCATGTATGTGACCCTAATTCAGGCAGTCAGTATGTCATTTGTTTTATTTTCATCTTTCTTATTCACTGGATCATAGACTTAGCTAACCCAACAGTCCTATCCCAGAGGCTCCTACTGCTCTCAGAAATAAGAGTTCTCTTCTGCCTTCTGGAAAGGGCCTCAGAATACCCACCCATCTGCAAAATCATCACTGTCATGTGAAACCACAGAGGAACTCTCACCCTAACTGGCAAATAGTTCACTGGAATTGATCCTGTTATTACTTTTTCTGATCAACATTCCCTGCCTTTTCATTGCATCTCAATTTTATAACTGACCCTTTTTGGCTGCTTCAGGTGGAGTCCCAGCACGTTCATCAGTTGTCTTACAGACCCATTGATGGTCAATGTGGAGGCACATGTTGAATTGTAACTTTGCATTCAAATCCAATTAGAACCACGGGATCTTAGGTGTGTTCCTAAACCCATATAATCTTCTAAAAAGCCTCCCCTCCATTTATCTGGACTCTAGATATACTTGAGAATATAATCTTCCTTCTAAAGTCCATTTCTCCTTGTTTACCTCCCACTTCATGTTTCTTTTGATTTCACTTTTATTTTCTTCTGAGAAAGTGGCTGAAAGTTTAGGACTTCTGCATCCCAAAAGGCTTACAGACCTGTAAAAATAATGGTAATAAGCTTCCTGGAGTGCAAATGGCCTCATATTTAGATGACCTTCCACAGATAATCAAAAGTTTCTCATAGGTGGCTATTTTCTCTAGGCTGTATGGAAGAAACTATTAGTGAGTCAAGTTTTTAAATTGAAATCAGTTAAAAATATTCTTTGCCAGTTCGGGGATGTTTAGAACCATTACCTAAGAACTGATAAAATGAATGATTAAGTTTTTAGAGCATGAAAAAGTTATGTTAGTAAGAAACAATCAGCAATTTTTGTTATAACATCGGAAATCATATTAAGATGTAGACATTTTGAGAATTACTGAGTAAGACGTAATCAGAAGACATTTAAAACATCAGAAAATAATTGCTGTATAATTAATTTGGGGGTGATGGAGTTGATTAATATAGCTCTGTCTGAAGCAATTTATGAAACTGGTTTTCTACAGGTAAAAATCTGTATGGTTAGTTTCATGTATACTGGCAAAGCTTTTCAACTATAAAATTGCAACTCAATTATCAAAATATATAGAGCTAGTTATTTAGATATCAATTCATGAGGATATATATAATGTTCATTTTAAAATATCCTCAGCCTCCAGGGCCTTTTCTGTAGTGAGGCACAAAGGCTTTGTTCAAATGTCACTGTGATGTAGTCACTGTTTATATATGTGTCCAGGTTTGTAAAACTTTGTCTGATACGTACCTAGGATCCATCTGGGTGTACATACTGACAGGGTAAGACAGCATACTACTCTATTACTTTGCAGTAACTTGTATTTTAAACTGTAACTTGTATTTTAAAGTAAGAGTCAACTTAATATAAACACAAAGAAAAAATTTCTAGGTTACAGAAGCCCACTAGAGAGGGAGGAAATCATGACAGGTACATGCAATGTATATTTAAAAAAAATTACTCTGTTCTTTTGGGGTTTTTAGGTGTATGGATCTTCTGCTCACATTGTATCAAAAGCATTATTTGAATATAAAGAATGAAAAGGTCTCTTTAATCAGACCTGTATGAAATAATTTCTCCTTCTTGAAGGAAAGAACACTCAATGTCAAATCTAACATTGGTTGCTGTGATAATAATTTTAAAAGATATGTATTTATAGTGTTTAAGAATAAGGTCACCTGCTGATTACTGTGTTGGATGGTGACCCCCACTAAACCATTTCATCGTGTTGCTACAGGATTGTCTCAGACTTACGATTGTTATATATACGAAAAAGTCAGTTTAGTAAAAACAAATGAACAAAAAGATTGTGGTACAGCATATGAAAATCCCAAATATTTTACCCCACCTAGGAAGAACTGCAGTTATATTTCTTGCACTTTATTCCCCTCATACTTTAAATTATCCTTATGGAGATAAGAGAATTACAAGTGAATGACTGACCAGGCTTTCTCACCTGGCCATCTCTCTTCGGCCCCACTAAAACTCCTTGGGAAAGGATTCTAAAACAGCTTCTGTTAACCTTCTGCTCTGAGCTGCTGTAGCCAGTTGCCGAGGTCTGTGTGATACAGAATGTTGCTGGTCTTTCTTTCTCAGACATGTTCTTACTACCTCGGGCATATTCTGAGTATGAAACTTTGACATCACGTACATAACTGCATTGGTCCAGTGATAATTTTTAAATCACTTCCTACTGACATGAGTGCATCCTTATGAAATATTGTCTGCTCTGCTAGATTATTTTAACATGATGTGTCTTGTATTCTATGTTGAATTATGAAGTAGTCATATGTCAGAAAATTCATGGCAATTTGTTGGCAGTACCAGAAAAGACACAGGCCAAAAGGGCTTTGTCCACATTTATCTAGGTACGGTTTTATTTGGTTTTGTGTAGCAGAGGTTTTGTGGGTAGGATGGCAAATTCTTGTTTGAATAATTAGAGGTTACAGGTCTTAATCAAGCTCACTTTTACATTAATTTAACTCAGCCAGAGTCAAAGGATATCACTGGTGTAAAACTAGTACTGTATGAATTATTTATCTTTGTGTTTCTGTATATCACATTTCTGAGTATGACTCATTTTTGTTATTAAAAAAAAGAAAAAGAGGTACTTTATTAAACTAATGCAAAAAAAAAAAAGTATGTTTAATGGCATATTATCTGTTTAAAACACCCTCCAAAACTCTGTTAAGGCTGCCTGTACCAAATTGGTAGTATGTCTGTTTAGTACATTGGTGTTCAGAAGTTATTTCTTTACAGGCTAACTAGAAGGTTTTATAAAATCTATTTTGAATAACTTTAAAAGTGTGTTGAATAGTATGTCTTGTCAAAATCTGAAAAAAAAACCCCAAATTGTCTGATGTTTCTTGAGGGTAATATCAAGGCTTTGGGTAGCTTTGAGAGATAGGTAGTTAAAGAAAATTTCACTTGGCAGTTGGCTCATGGAGAATGATTTGTTCTGCTGGGGAAATAAAAGGACTGTGTTAAAACAAAAGCTAATAGGAGAGAAGATGGCCTTTTAGCTTTAAAAGTGGAGGAACTACTTGCAACAACTTGAAAGAAAGAGTGACATTGTGACCAGTGAATTCAAAAAATCACTAGATTCCTTTCATTGTACATGCATTAAGTATCTTTTGGTCTAGAGCACATGTTTGATTTTTTTTTTTTTTTTTAAAGGGATTTGGGGGTCTTCTTAACATATGTTCCATCATTATAGGAATCTGACAGATCTATGAAGTTTATGACAAGTCTTGCCAACCTGAGCTGCTAGATAATTGACAAAATGTTGCTAGATAATTGAAAAAGAAAAATCCATTTAACTAACATATATTACTTGTACAGCATGGTAGATGATACTGTTACATATCTAGCAACAAAAAAAAGTGGCAGAGCATGTGAAGTAGCATAGCTAGGTTATCCTGGCAGGAATAGGAGTTCAGATGAGTGTGTGTTTCTGCTCCTCATTAGAACATTCTTCATGCTGTGTGCTATGACCCCAAAAAGCCATTACATACAGCTTGGACACTGCTGTTGTGATGGCTTTCATGAAGATAGTGGTGTTGCAAGATTTATGCTGTAAAGTATGCGTGTTTACAGCTGTTGTGTTTTGAGTGTAATCTTGAAGGCTGCCCTAATCTGAAAAGTTAATTAAACCAGTAAACAAAGTAAATCTCTTAATTCAGTGTTATGAAGCATATTTGAGCTTGTTGTGCATCAGCTGACAACCTCCCAACAAGTATTTCATAAACACCTGTGCAATCACAGGATACTTACTAGTGAGTATAGTAGCCTATCCGTAGTTGTGTAACAGCTTTTGTATGTAAACATTTGTTCCCAGTAGTCTCTATTAATGCAATCTTCTTAGTAATGTAGATTTTGTGCATTAAACAAACTACACCTTGAGATCGCCCAACTTCTTATGTCAGTGGCTACTTTTCCTCGTCTTTGACTTCCCTGACCTCCCACAGCAGCTGTTCATACAGTGATTATCATCCAGTAGAGCATGCTGCAGTAAAACAAACTTGTATTTTAAAAATAGACCTATTAATTTCGTGTATACTTTCATTTTAGAAGAATAAATTTAAAATTTTGAGAGGAGATTAAGAAAAGTTATTTTAAAGTAGTTGTTTATTTTCTTATAGTATTTATGTATCCCCATTTCACCCACCCATAATGAAATACTTCAACTGGCATGAGTTCAGCCCACTCAGAGTTGGTACATGAATACAGAACTGCATAGCTAATAGTTTCATTTAGAGGACCACACACAGTTGCTGCACATGTGAGGGAAGCAAGCTGACAGATGTCCACATCCCCTGGCTCTAAGAATAATAATAACCCTCCAACGTAACAGACTGCGAGCAGGAAAGGCTCTCGGAACAGTGTCACCTTTTCCCCCCACTGAGAACCAAGTACATTCCTGCAACTTTTTACATTATTTTTTTCCCCAGTCCATTGATAGAAGTTACATATCTAAGTGGCATGTAATAAACTCCCCTTATAAGAGGAGATTAATTTGTGTTCCTTTGTAATACAAAAATATTGTCACTTTTCTCTACAATAATAAAATCTTGAAAGCCATCTCAGTCTCCTGGAAGCAAGAATAAAAAGAGAGTGTTCTTTCACACCTCAAGGAGGACTGATGCAGTGGTTTAGGAGTCACCTGGGATTAGTAGGTGAAGTACCTGCTGTCCCTCCTCTCCACTTCACAGAAGACTAGAAGACCTAATTTATTTTGCCCCACATGTAGATCTCCAGGCCTTCTGAAAAGCTCAGATTTCTATAAGGAAGGGCTGCTTTTTGGCTGTTCTGGTTGCAGAAAAATACCCGAGTGAAACTTAAAGACTCAAAAACTAGAAGGAAATAAATCAAGAATTGTATTTCTTTGGAGAAAAAAAGTCTCATGACTATGGGATATTATTCCTATGTTCTGACTGCCTGAAACTAGTGGCACTATCAATTTTTGCAACCCATTATAGGGAAGAATAGCAAAAGTAGAATTTAAGTATTTGTCTGGATTTTTGGAAGAGAGGCAATACATTATTTACTACTAAAATTTCCCCAACTCAAAAGTTAGAAATACTGTTGCAGATTGAAAGTTAAGAACATCTAAAAACTGTGTGCTTTCACCTGAGGTGTTCCTTCAATTCCTCGCTGACATACTGAGTAGATTCTGAAATCTGTGTCACTGCATGAGATGCTCAGGAAGAAATGTTTGTATAGGAAGAGCCATGGTCTTTTAATTACAGACTGTGTTTGTACTAATATCACAGCCATCAGCAACTGCATCCATGCAGTGTCAGCAGTAATTAGCACTGAATATATAGGCCTCTACTCAGGAAGAATTGCTGAATGTATGATTTAACAGTACTGGAAGTGCTCCAACACTGTCCCACACAACAGCATTTTTAGTATTAACTACAAGTGTCTAAAAAGGAGTTGCTGTTTAAGTACAGATACCAGCTTACTCTGCGCTAACTTCCCCAAGACAGGACCAGAGTTAGTGGAAGACTGAAGGTGAGAGATGTATAAGCAGTACAATGCAGTACGAGCAGGGGCACGTCCCATCCAATGTGAAAATTTCAGTCCCAGTCCCATTGATTTTCATGCAGTTATGACCATGGTTATGCTTGTTAAGGAGATAGCCCAGTGTTAAGGCACTGGTGTAAGAGTGGTCTAATGGACTTGATTTCTGACTTGCCGTGCAGCCTCAGTTACTGTAATGGAGGCTTAAATCCTCCATATTGCAGAATATTGCAAGTTTAGTAACACAAGTTATTTGAACTAACGCAGTTACACAGATTTATATAAGCCTATTCTTCAAAAGTGTATTTTTTCCCCCCTTCAGTACTAAACTTCTCTCTGCAACATTTGTTTACGAGGTCTTTGGTTTGAGTTTTTTCTTAAACCAAAATCCTGCGTCCTCTTAATAGCATGCAGAACATAGTCCCAAAACCACAGGGAGCGTAAATTCATTTTTATTTTATTTTTAAGTAATGGAGCTGCCTTCAGCTGGAGGTTTCTCTCCTTTTCTCAGTCATGGGGTTTTGGGTGCAGAAAGCTCACTGAAAGATGGGTGAAAACTGTAAATAATTTAAAAAAAAAATACCATACATTCTAAAATCTCCTGCTCCTTGCTGAATTTGTTTTGGCATGCAGAGACACTAATGCACCTGTGGAGAGAATATTCTCTGTAATGGATGACATCTGGTTTGAAGACAAAAGTGGAATGTCAGTAGACTTAGTTAGGGGAATGACAGTGGTAAGAGCCAATCTTGCTGGCAACTGCAAAGAGGTCTCTGAACAACTGTTTGAAAACACACGCAGCTTCCCCACAAAACTCTGCATATATATCTAAAATATCTGCAACCTGCTTATAGACAATGCTTTTAAAAATAATAACAAAACAAAACAAAATCCACAACCTTTTTTGTTAGAAAGAAGGATCTGCCTTCAATTTCTAAGATGTTTTTGAAGCAGTCTTGCAACAGGCTTTAATTTCCAATATTGTATAGAACAACACTACATCTGTTCATACAGGCAAAATCCTGCTGCCTGTATTATTTCTTATTTAGACAAAACTAAGGATAAACTTGTTTGAGATTTCTAATAAGTTTTAATTTCTTTTTCCATTTTTCCTTTTTTAAGTTTAGTCACAGAGTTGTTCAGCCTTATGTAGCCTCCTTAATTTCTGTTGGGTTACTGACTGCATGAATGATTAAGCACAAGCATAGTCCACTTAAAATTAGATTGCTAATGAGGTTTGAAAGATTTGGTCAAAACTCATTTAATAGTTTGACCCAAAATTAAGATACAATGTCAGGTTAATGCTTAACTCTTATGAAAATTCTTGAATTCATCAGCTAGGAATTTCTCAGAAATCATCCCCTTTCTACAGAAATAGATACTGATGTTTGATGACAGAACATCCTCTGTATATAAGTACTTAAATGTGTATAAATCAAAATATAATAGAACTGAGTGAGAAAATATAAAGGAAATAGAATTATCTCTGCTTCTAAAGATCCTACATAAAAAGAACAGCTCTTAATTCGCACTGGTGGTATTCCTTATTACTGCACACCTCATTATTAGAAATAAATAAAAAATAAAAACCACATTTATTTCCATTCATTTTTATAGTGAATACCATGTAGCTCTTTTAGAAAGCAAGTAGTAAATACCTGGACTATTTTGTTATATATGATTGACAGTTCTTTCCTACCACACTGTAAGAATACCTGCTTTCAAGAGTTTGCAAAGATCTCTTCCTAATTACACTTCATATACTGGGGAAGACCTAGGCAGAAAAAGACTCCAAAAAAGTAACATTGGAAACTGAAGAAGACAAGCAGACTTTTTTAGATGTACAGCCTAGGTCTTACAGACCTTGGCATAGAAATCAGCTCTGATGTTCATCACAGTTACCTTTTGACAGTAGCTGCACAGTACCTGTCTGCCTAACCAGGGCACGGTTCCCCTTGTGGTCCTGATGTAGATGTTTGAAGTAGAACAGATGAATCAGGTTATAGTCATGTCTGTTTTTCCAAGTCAGATATGATCACAAATAACTGGGATTAATTATTGACAGGAATATTGCCTTCAGAAATATTTGCAAAGACGTAGATGATGAAACAAAAGATCTCCCACCGATGCAGCTGTCACAGGACAGTGTAAAAAGGGCATAAGATAAGCCTGAAATGCTTTTTCTGTAGTAATCCTTCTTCCTGCTGTCTAACAGTTTCCTTAATGTGTCAATATTTCATTTACATTTGTGTGACTGTTCACTGAAGGGAATGCTAATAAAGCCTCCAGATGCTAAAATCATTCTGAGTTATTTCTGTGTGGGGGAGTCAATATGATGCAAACCAGGTGAGAGACTTGGGTGAATCAGGCCATGACAGACACATAGTTTTCCAGCAGCTGTCCCAGAAGTGTCTGCCCTCCCAGCTGTGTGTACCCACCCCTACATTGAAGAGAGGCCACAGGGAGCAGGTGTGGGCCAAAGCAACTGTAGCTGAGGTAGCCAGACTGAGGTGGAACATCTGCTCACACCTTCACCGTACAGTGGATCAAAGTGCTGCAGAGCTCCGCAGTAATGACTACATTTTTTTTGATGGCTGTGTTGTTAAAGATATCTTTTTCTCCCACAGAAAGATCAAGAGATTCTCTTCTGTTTCCGAAAGCAACAAATTCTCTGTGATCCTTTGGAAAACATTTTTTTTTAAATAGAAATCAGCAAGTATGTCCCAGGTATACCCAGTCAAAGTCACTGTGATTATTGTTCCTACAGTGTGTATATATATACACACACCTGTATATATGTATATATGTGTATATATATGTAGCAATACTAATATGATTTAGGAAAAGAAATGTACTTTAGGACTGATTGTGGTAATGAGAACAGCATTATGTCCCTGTGAAGCTGAAAGTGGACATAAGTTTCTTCCTCTCTTCTCTACAGCAGTATCAATATATAATTTGAGCAAACTAGTATATGAAATATTTTAAAACAGAAGACCCAATATACCTGTGAAGCACTCATCGTTCAAAAATGAGTTCAGAGTAGAAATAATGTTAGGTAAGTGACTATTAATTCATTTATGTATTTTTTATTTATCCATCCAGTGGAGATATGGTTGTGAATATCATTACTACCAGGCAAATAAAATCTTTGCAAGTTTATTTGTCTGCATCAGGAAAGTTATACTCACTCATTCAGGGCCAAGAGCCCTCAAGAGTTTGGACTGGGAGAGACAAAGAGGTTGCAAATTGAACGATTCAACAGCATTCTTTATTTTGTACCATTATTAATTGAAAAAGTAGAAAAGTATAAACCATGTAATAAGTAGCTACATAAGGCAGATTGCACCTGAAGTGATTTATGCTATTCATAACCTTTTTAATACAGGCAGATTTCCAACCCAGTAATTTACAGGTGTTCTTCAAGAAACCTAATCAATATATTATCTCTTGTCTTGAATAAGCCTCTGTACAAGCAAACAATGAATAGACTGTTTTGTTTAGTTTACCTCATTTTCTCTGAGTTCCAGGAAACTTAGATCCCAGATATATAAATATGTCTTGAATATTAAGGGAAAAAAATATTTTAAGGATCAGAAGCTTCCAGTTCTTTAACAACCGATATGTGATATTAATGGTCAAATTTCAGAGTATTAATGAGGCTCCTAATATCAGTCAGGAAATTAGATATTAATAGTGGACCTGAATCTAACCCAGTGAAATGCTCCAGAGCTTTGAAAGCTTTTGTATTCTGACCTCAGTAGGAGAGAAACACTATATCTCACCATGCAAACAGTCCAGCTAAGTCACCTATGTACAGGATGGCCTGCACATGGCAACCTAATCTTTCAAGTATCCCACAAAGTAAACTGTTTCCGCATCTGAGTCCCACTGACAAGGCAAGGCAGCTAATTTTCTGGATGTTTTCAGGCCAGTGTGTCTCACTGACTAAGAGGAAGGACAAGTGGGAAAGACTTTCTGTGCAAAACATATTCGTGAGAACCACCTAAACTGAGCAGGTAACTGAAACAGTACCGTATATATTCTTGGTTTTGTATATGTTGTTAGTCATAGGAGATATTTATAGACTAAAAAAAATTATGTTGTCCTGAAGGCCATGTGAATGAGTTCTGTATCAAACTGTTTGAACCGCGAGTGTCTCCATTATTTTCCATCACGGGTCATGGCCCAGTCTCATTTTCATGATAGCATCTCATTTTTATTAGTTTACAAAGACTCCAGTGTATAAAAACCCCTAGAGAGTGATAGCAGGCTTGAATTCAGTTGTAGTTATAAAATATATTGGAAAAAACTATTTCCTCTAGTTGAATACATTGCCTTCAGCATTGGGTACCAAAACAGTCTTATGAAAACTGCTGTCCTTCAGGCTATATTTCACTTTCACCAGTGTCTAAGCTAGTCATATAAAGTAGCTTTCTTTCACACCTTAGCAATTTACAGTAAAAACAGTGTTAATTTTTGTCCTTTTTTTGTTGTTGTTTAAATGATAGAACCCCTAATTCTCTGATACTATATAAAAGCTGTATTCCTTCTCCAGAATAAGAGTAGGCCTTCTGGGGAAAATGTATTTGTTTGAATAGTGCATGGAGGATGGAGAGTGAAGGACTCAATCCAGGTCTGAGTGTAATACATAGTGCTCTCCTGGGGCTTGCTAGTGAAGGTAGATATGGTATGACTATAAGTCTTAGCAAAATTCAGGTTACACTTTGATAGAGTAAGTTGTGTTTCTTACTATCAGGTGAAATCCCATCCTGTCACTCACTGATCACCCTTCCCATTTAAATTAATTCATAAGACAGCTATATTTATGTCTCTATGCTGTATTACATACTGTACCTCCATACCACTCTGATTTTAACTGGATCAAGTCCTGCAGTAACCAGAATGATTTTCCATATATCCATGTGATCTGAGTAATTCTCAAAGTTGTGACCCTGAGTCCTTTGTGTGATATCTCTCACACACATAGAATTCAGTGATCCAGAGGTGGTGACCATTCCCTGTTTCTGTTGGGGTGGTGCTCAGAAATCTCTCTTCCTTTTGTTCGCCAAAATACATTTTCCATCTGATTTAATATGATGGAATATCTGATAGGGATTAGGGTGGGGAGAGCCTTGCAGAATTCATTGAAGGAAAGTATCAGGAAATTTATAAGACAGGCCCCCCCCAAATAAGACTTGATTCTATTACCCTGGGGAGGGATATCTCCTCATTTAGATACTTCACTTAGGTGCCAAACCGTGGGAAGCCTGTTCATATCTGCCCACACCTCCTGACTATTGATTTCAACTGGTGCATCAACATGGAGTGATATATAATGCTACAAAATGTATAAAGGTATGTGAGCTGTGGACAAAATATGCAGACAGTCTTTCCTTGATGGTTCTCACTTTGTCAACTTTCTTTTGACAAGAGTCACTTATCAAATTAGTTTTCAAATTCAACAGTCTTCTACTGAAAAAGAGGTTTCCTCTGTCCTATACCTGACCCTGCAACAGCGAAGCGAACTCCTATCTACTGGGATTCTTCCATACGTCTTAATATTACTCTGCTATACCAAAAAATAGATATTAAACAGTAAATCTGCTACGGAGTAAGGAAAAAGAGGTATGACAATGCTTAATGAAAGCTAATCACTGTATATTTTATAGGTGTAAGGTAAGCCTTAATCATAACCCTGTTAGGTGCTAACATTTAGTCTAGCTAAAAAATGAAGTGTTGCAATAATACCAGGCTATTATATTGGCTGTGCTTACACTAGGGAGTTACTAAAATTAACTGAGAACTACATGCCCACTTTTACATGAGCTGCAAGCTCGCAGCTTTTTGTGGTGGTTACAGTGTTCAGTGCAAGCAAGAATATTACAAACTGAAGTCACAGTTTATGACCCCCTAACATGAGGACTGACTATACAGTGTCCTTCATTTAAGAAATGGGAAAACTCTAAAATTGCTTTGAAATCTGTAATAGCTGGAAACATCAGCCTAGTACAGCTCCATATTTCTCAGTTTGTCCTTTGACTGGTCATTAGGTTAAACTTTAAGCCAACAAACATAAAACAGTAGCTGAAAATCAACATGTTGCACTTTCTTCCTTAGTAAAATTATGATTAAAGACTGTTTACCTGGGAAGATCCAGATCCTCATCATAAACGTAATGGTGCTTCAAAGGAGAACTAATTATATAGTTTATGAACTTTAATTTCTGTTTCAAAGTCAACAAGTGCTTTTTCTATAAATATAAAGCATCTATTGGCACGTTCTAAAAGACTAGAATTCAGTTCATCCAAGTATGCATTATTTATTTAGGATTTTTCTCCTAAGTAAACTCTAGGTTTTCTTTTTTTCTCTCAACCGTAATAATCCATGTTTCTGCATCATGTGAGGTTTCAAAATAAGCATGTTCGTAGCAGTAACTTACATACAATGTGAGACATTTTGAATTATGATTACATCATAAAAATAGTGGACAGCAGTTTCAATGTTTTCTGTGGAAACATATTTTGTAACTTGTCAAATTATACTGTTTTATATGGGCAGTTTTGGCTTCAGGTAGCATCAATTTCAGGAAAAGAGTAGGGCGATGGTGGAGTTCCTATTGTAGGTTTATCACAGTGCCTTGGAAAAGTATGTTACTTATGCCAGTTTCCCCTGGCTTAATGAGAACATAGATCTGCGTGTACCAATATATTCATTATGTATAGATTCCTTCATTAATTTTACAACAGCCAGATTAAATCTGTAGGAGTACACTTCCAATATGCATTTATGTTGAAACTTTGGTGCAGAGATATGATCATGACTGTCTTTGGTAGGAATTCATAGCAAGGCACAGCTCCAGATTCTAAAGAAGCTGAGGTTGGTGCTTGCTAGTTTTCATGACGCTTTTCTCTCATGTGGTTTATTTATTTATTTATTTCCTGACAGCTGTTCTTGATGAGATATATTTGGACACTTGGGAGAGGAAGCAGAAACAGATGATCTATCTTGTTGCACTTTGCTAATTAGAACAATTCCCAGTGACCTCCATCTGCATAGGTTCAGTTTTGCCTTTGAATCATGAATCAACATACATTTCCTTTATTTGATAGCGCACTGTTCCTTGAACCTGTGAACAAATAGTATGTTAGCCTTGCCTTTCTTTTCTATGGGCCCAAAAAAAATGCTTCTTTTGCTAGTAATTGACATTTATTGCAATGAGGACCTGCAGAGGCCTGTTTGGCAGCGTCAATGACCACATCATCAAACATAAACCAATTTTGTCACAGCACAATTGGTTCTAACGGACAATGTTATAACTACTTTTAAAAACCGTCTTTGTTACACGCCTTATTTCCATTAAAGCTTTGCACCTGTCATTCAGTTGCCTTTCACATTCAGTCTCCAACCGTCTCTTGTCTTTACTAAAATTAGTCTCTCAATTGCTAATCTTTTGCCATTCTTTTGCTAGATTAATGTGAAGTGTTTACTGTCCTGTAGGTGTTAGTGTCACTTCTGGTGCTGCTAACTGCAGTATGCAAAGGGAGGAGGGGTTATGCTGGAAATACAGATCAGTAGAAATTCCTTTTGGATTGGAAATACATGTTTATTCATCACTGGCTTTCAAAATTTGTGTGTCCCTCAGCAACGGTTTCTTCATAAATCTTTAATATCAGGAGGTTTTTTCCTTTCTCATTTCTTTCCTGTTTTGTATTAGTATAAAAGTTGAACTGAGGTGTGAAAATCGGTGTCTGTTACTGACTGCATGTTTCCTCCTACAGTGTGATGAGTTTCCTATGTGTCTGCAGACACCTTGTGTTTTCGTGATTAATAACGGAAGGCTTGGGAAGGCAAAACTCATAAGTATTTAAGGACTTTGAGGCTCATACAGGGTCACTATCTGGAACTGCCCCTTTCTCTCCATTTTTTGTAGAGAGAACCTGGAGTGACAAGCAAACTGACTTCAAACGTTAAGTGGCTAAAAGTGACTGGAAGGAAGGTGCCCTTTCTCCTCCCTAGCCACCCTCTTTCCACCTCCCATACTTTAACAACTTTACTTTCCTGAAATCATGTATCTATATTGTATTATGTAATTACTCAGAGCTGTTGTCCTCTAAGTTCTTAAAGTACTTTCAAAATTATATTCTCCAACCAAATATTTTTTTTAAATAAAAGCCTTTGTGATCTCATTTCAATTTCAAACCAAATTCAATGCTATGTAGATCTTGATTTGGTTAAGTAGTTGTGTGTGTCCTTAGCTTTAAGAACAGACCCGTGTCACGTTGTTTTCTATTTATGTTCACTGGATTTACACAGGTACTAAATGTTCTCATAAATACTTGCATCAGTGTCTCAGGCTGTGATACCCCATCTATTCATTAATGTAATTTAAATGTTGAATAAGCTTTATAGTTCAGGAGATCCATTATTGACATGAAACATGACTTTATAGATGTACACATATGTACAAAAAACACCTTTAAATGTGTGACTCAGTGATCTCTCTTTGTCACAGCAAGAAAAAAAAAGTAGGAAGGAAAGCATTAATGTCAACTGAAATATTTGGTAGTACACTGTAGCTGAAGTAATAGTAATTAACTCTTATTATTGATCCGTCTTGTTACAAAAAAAAAGCCAGGATCACAAGGAAGAGCACTGAGGTGTGGTGGGTCCTTGCTCACTTACTTGTTTGCAGGTTTTCCAAGAGTTTCAGACTGAAGCTGGCTCACTTGATTGCCTGCTCACAGCTCTATGAAATATAATCAAGACCAGCGGTAGACCCAATTCACACAAAAAATGGCAAAAAGACATTTTATGTGAGAGAATACGTACTTCCATAGGTAGGCCCATTATCATCCTTCTTTGAGTAAACACATGAACTTATCTCACCAGTATTAGGACACCACTGACAGATCTCAGCACATGAAGACAAGAAAAGCTCAAGATTATCAGCAAGAAAGTAATAAGCGTTTGCTGCTTCTTTCCTGCCTCACTAGCAAATCTACCACCTTTGTTAGTAAAAACAATGAACTAATAGTACAGGGAAATAGTATCAGGGTTCCATTTAAAAACTTCCCTGCAATATATTTTTCACCTGAAATTTTATTTAAAATGAATACTATGAAAATTAATTAAATAAGATTTAAAATGAAAAAAATCAATATAATAATTTTGACTCTTACCATATTTTGATAATGTTGAAATGTATTTATGGTATTTATACGACAGTAGTCTTTTTTAAAATGTAGTATGGCATATATATATATATAGTTTATATAATAAAACAGGCTTGCCAGTATCAAAATAAAAAGCTTCCATGTTATTAAAGCAAAATATTTCCATTTCTTTAGAACCAATTTTGCTAAGAATTGTAAGAAAATTTCAACATTTTGATTTTTTATTCCAAAAGTGCTGGAAACATTCTTTTCTATACAATGGAATTATTAGCTGGCTGCTAGATTTTCAGTCTCTTCTCGGTTTGGATTTGGACTCAACACAGGTAAAATCTGCATTTCTTTCAGCTGACAGCTATGTGGTTCTTTACCTTTGCTAGCATGCTTTGAGACCACATTTTCACAGCAGAGCAATCCTCTAGATCAAAGTAAATGAGAGAATGACCCAAATTCTGTTCTCTTAATTGTCGCGAATAGTTTTACTTATTTCGGTACAATTGTCCAATGAGTAACAAAGACAAGCCGGCATGCACAGGAATTAAATAGCTTTTTTTTAAGCAATTTTTATTTTCCTTTGCTTTTTTCATTCTCCTGCCTGTTTCTCTGGAGGAGAAGAAAAGTCGGTGGGGGAAGAGAATTGCAATTTGAATTTTAAGGAATGATTCTGTGTCATACAGAGCAACCACTGAAACCAAATTCAGTGCAGCATGCAGCACGGTTGTGTCAGTTCAGTACAATTCATCATTTAGATGGGAGCAAAGCTGCTTTGCCCAGCTGGGTTCAAGCATGCTCTCCTGAGATAGTGACAGCACTTAGTGCACCCAGGTTGCTACGTATTTGTAAGGATAACACTTGCCTTCTGCCTTCACCTTTCTGCTTGCTGCTGGTTGATGCAGAGGGCTGTGGGCCAGCAGAGGCAGAGCTCCGCCGTGTCTCCTTTGGGGGAACTGTGGAGCGTGTTTTCTCATGAGAGGTCTGTATATCATGGCATCTGCTATTATCCTAACTGAGTTTCTATATAAACATTTGAAGTCAGAGGCAGTTTCCTTGTGCTATAGACATTTAACTTAAACATTTATCGTTACACTATAGCAACTGTGCAAGGCCAACATCTCTCAGTCTAGTTGGCTCAGGGGCTTGTTTTGTAACACTCTCAGAGCTGCCAGCTCTCAAGACATTTGGTGTTTTTCTTCAGTCCCCAGATCATGGAATCACGTGACACAGTAAGAATATCTTTCCTTTATTAAAAAAAAAGGAAAACCAAAACAACAACAACAAAAAAGCCCTGAAACATAAAAGAACATTTTTAGCCTCTGTGAGCACACAGGAACACTTGGAAATATTTCTTTCATCAGCACCTAGACCTGAATAAAAGGACTCTTCCTCCAAGCTGTATGTTTGTGTTTTTAAGAAAGTCTCATTCTGAGGGGGCAGATGGATGACTTCTTGAACAACTGAGGATGCCTGTTCTACACTCGAGATACATTAGGTGTTCTTGGGACAGAGCCAGGAGACGACTTCTTTTTCTTCTGTTTATTGAAGAGCTTTCATGTCTTTCGGTATAAGGTCTCCTTAAAATTTACTGTCACTGACATTTCTATTGAATTTAGAAGGTCTGACTTCATATTCAAACATTGTTATTATTGATTTGGGAAGTCATAAGAGGGGTAGTTATATTTTAGGTATTAGCACTCTTCTGAGGTCACCAATTACATTTTATGGAGAACAGTTTTCCTCCATTCTGTTAGTGATGTAAGTTATGAATAGTCATAAGTTATTTCTTAAAGGTTTATTTCACATTTTAAGGCATTGATGGGTCTGGGATTCTGGTGAAAGACTGACCTAGATTGCCTAGGACGCGAGCTTGATAGGTCTCTGCCGTGTTTGAAATAATAACCCCTGCCTAAACAGAAAACTTACCCACTGTGGATTTTACCATCAGTTCTGTAGGGACAACATCTGACTCTGAAAATGCAGCCAGACATTGTGGCCAATAATCTGTACTGTGGAAGGATGAACATACTGAGCAAGTAGCCTGAATTCTCCCTCCTTTAACATAGTCGGTCTGGAGATCACTGCTAGGGCAATGTAAGGACTGTTTCTTACAACTATTGTGGCTTGGATGATGTATTTGGCCTAATGTCCAAACCTGGATTGCTCAGTAATTTACAGAAACATCATTTTTGTAGAAGATGAAGTCAAAATTGGTATCCACCGGAGACTAGTAATAGTGAAGGAAAATTATGTCAGCCTGCAGGCAGGTCATTGACTGAGTTAAACGAAATCTATTTAGTTTCTTGCATACTCCGCACTGAAGAATGAAAATTTGCCTTGCACTTGGGGTTTTATGTAAATGTATGTGGAAATGTACAAATTACAACTGTTCAATAATCCACTGCAATTTATTATATTTTTCTGTCTAGTTATATTACAGCTGCTGCTAGTAAAATACCCTGCTGCACAATATTTTATTTTTATTTCCTTTATTTCCTTACTTTTTATAGTCCTCCTGAAGGAGGGCATTTGACACTCTCTTTCTCAAGTATATGCTTTAGTCTTCTCATTCTTTGTAAGTTTTGTCTGTGTGATGCCATGTGGTCATAATAATTTTCTCAGACAATTAGTGGGTTTATTTTTCCTTTAGCATTTTCTGAGACTAGAAAATTGGCTTATGCAATAGTGTCTCCAATTCAATAAATAAATGTATCCACATGCAGCTCAAAAACATTTTTTTCTAAGAGCTTTTTAGCACAAAGGTAGTGAATTTTAGCACAAAGGTGATTTTTTTTTTTTATATATATGGAAAGCACAAGAATCTTAAAAGAAACTGCTGTATAATCAAACTATGTCACTGACTCATTGATCCAGTTCATCTTTCTCTGAATGCCTACACTGGCTGCTTAACAGAGATGGAAAGAATTCCCACACAGAGAAGTATGAATAGCTGAAAAGAAAGTTAGTTCCTTACCTCAAGCAAATTATGGTTGCTTTATGTCTTGAGGCACAAAGTGTCTATTCCCCCTGAAACTGTAATCATAGCTCAATTACTATTTCTATTTATTTTATTTATTTTAATTTGTTTCAGAATCCTCTTTCACTCACTCCTTTAGTAGTATTTTCTGCTGTGGGTGCAACAGTTTATTTCATAAGAAAGTTTGTGCTTTTTTTATTTTTTAATTTTGCTTCCTTTTAGTTGTCTTTGAGTGTTTCCATATTCTTGCATTATAAAACAGTATGTCGGCCTAGTTAGGAAGCCGTGGAGTCCTGGATTTAGAGAAAAAGCTAAGATCAGAACTGATTATGACAGAGAAAATAGGACAAAAGGATGCTGGTGTTCATACAAAAGAGATTTATAGTGGAGAGGCTGAGGGATCTGTTTTGGGCTTAGTGATACTTACATAACTTCTCTCCAATCACCTTTTTTCCCATGGCAATGTTTAGGTAAAGAGGGATAGTCTCTGTAAGGTGATGCTCAAAGAGTTTGTTGTCCTGTTTGGAGGAGCTCTGTTTTTTTGCCTTTACAGAGCAAAGCCAGATAGCATGTAAAGTATTTCATATTCCTTGACATCAGAAATCTGTTATGATTCCTACATCTTGGATCCCTAGTGTTTCTCAGTTATCATGCCTTTGAGCCTTAAACTTTCTAGCAGATGATTTTTAACATTACTCTTCTCTGGAATCAGCAATAACCTCGCCTAAGTTGTAAAAGCCTGATGTTCAAACTACACTTTGTTTTATGTGTTCATACCCTTTCTTGGCTTGATTGCTTATATAAGGCTAAAAATCAAGCTGGAAACAAAAGCTGCAAAAATGATATGGAAAGGATGCAGTGGCTGCTGCACCGTTACACTGTAGATGAATAATAGACTAGTGTGAAAACAGATGCAAGCTAAAGATGAATGCAAAATGAATAAGGGGAAGCAACCAGAAAGAGGAGTTAGGGAAATAGTATTTGGGAATATTTAGTCCTTTTGCTGGGAAAATACCATGCCAGTGGCATGGCAGATCTTTCTCTTCACTGTGGTATAATCAGAAATTCAGAAGTATCTGTCTGCCTTGGACATACTTTTAAAAAAAAGGAGAAAATCTACGTGTGTACATACGTACATTTTTTTGGCCGGGGTTCAAAGCGAGCTATTGATTAGATACATAGTTCTAGGTTATTATTAGACCAAACAAGGCTCTGTGTTGTGAACTCAGACAAATAAAACTATCTTACAAGAATCATGTCTGTAGAGAAACTGAAAACCATTATCTTACAATTTTATAACTGAAATATTGTTTAACTGGAATTTAGTACCACCACCAAAACGTGAAGGAAAACAGAGGGAAGACATGGAAAGAGAAGGCAGGCAAAGGGAAAATACTTACAGAGAACATATGCAGAAAAGTAACATTCCAGTATTGAAGAACTGAGGTGTGAGTTATTTCAATCATGCTAGTTTAGTTAACGTTGGCTGTCAACAAACTGATAGGGCTCACTTGCAGTTTTTTGAGTTAGCTAGGTTTCAGGAGAGATTAAGTTATTGACCTGCATATCATTTTGTGACTATCTTGGGCAGAGGTGATTGAAAATCCCTAACCCCTAACACAAGGATAAGATGGAGCAAGAAAAAAAATCTTGCTTGAAGTAATTTCAGTGTAAAGAAAAAGTGCTTTGACTTGTACAAACTTTTAAGCCTTAAATTGTTTCTTTCAGGTGAGAACTTCCAGGCTGGGAAAGTTCATCTAAGTAGGCACTGAGCATGGTTCTGCAGAAGTGTTCCCTCATCAAAAGATATACTGTTCTGTATCTGTTCTTCATAATCTTAATCTTCTCTCCACAGTCTTTATAGAAATCTGTGCTGTGTTAATTCTGGAATGGTTTGTAGCTCTTTCCGTAAATCACAAGTGCTGTGCTTTCATACCTTGGAAGGTCTAGCAGCTGATGTATCATCTGACCTCAGCAGTATAATATTAAGCTATTTTTAATAGTAAACTATATTATTAAATAGCTATATATTTCTCCTTTGCCCTCACTGGATTTATCAAAATGTTAAGAAATAAGCATCTTTTTTAATATATTTTTTAAAGGCATTGTGCTCTGATGGTCCTGTTAAGACTTCACCAATTAAAATCCCATTTTACTGATTTCGTGCAGTCATCACTGGTCCTTCTGACAACTGCAGGAGCTGGATAAGCAGAGCAGCACTTGCTGTAAAGTTTCCATATACGTATGTTTCAGACTGAAAAGTACTGTATGCAGTCTTTCAGGGGCCATAGCTAAAAATTAATTGACTCAGCATATTTGTCACCTTAATAATTTTGACACAAAGTTTTTGTAAAATTAGCAACAATGTAAATTTAATGGGACTGACACTATAAAAGAAAAATAAAACAGGCAGTCTAGAAACATTTCTGTGCAATTTAGGCACATCTCTCATGTTTACTGTCATAAAATTTTATGGCTGCATAAAGCAGCCAAATTATCTACAGGAAGCTAAACATTAATAAATACCTCTTTAAGTATGCAAGAATAGATTAGGTCTTTTCAGGAGAGGTGAGAGCAGCATTAGACAAAGGAATCTACAGTCACACATGCACATATCCATCCCATCCTGTCCCCAGTTTAACCAGTGGAGATTTTGCTGTTGTCCAAAGTAGGTGCTGAATCAGAACTACAATCTATATCACTTCTTCAGTCATCCAGTTTTGTCTTGTTATGGACCTTCTTACTTGTAACAAGAGTATAAACAGAGAGGATGTTGGTGAAGGCTGAGGATACTTGTCAGTGCTGGGCTGGACTCTTGAAGTGCTTCCAGAAGGCATAGAGGGAGCAGCAGGAGGACGTGTGCAGTCAGCTGAGCACGATAAATCTATAGCTCTTCTGGCCTCTTCTTTCATCTCTGTATGAGCTGGAAGAACATCCTCTGTTGTCTGTCCTACTGCACCATTACATGTGCTTTCAAAAGAATTATACACACATACGAGAATTGATGGAGTAAGTATGGCTTGTGTGCCTTCTATATGGAATGCGCTGTTCACAGTAACTGAGGATCGTACAGGGTGGTTTAAGCCATACAGACTCTTGTAGTGTTTTCAAACACCATTGTCTTTTAGTATTTCTACTCAAAGAGTAACCAAAAGTCATTTTCATTAAGCTTGGATCACTTCCTGTGTCTCAGAGGAGTGATTCTGGGGGAGTATGCCAGTGTACGTGAACACAGCATGTACTTTTGTAAACGGAAGTGCAAGGACACCATTACTACTGCTGCTGCTTAATGCAACATTAGGATTTATCAAACTCTTTCTACTTTTTGGATATAAAACTTGCCTATCTGGAAAAAATTGGGGAGTGAGTTCTGCAGTAACCAGGTTGTCAATTGCTGCTGGGTGCCACTTGGTGCCTCTTTGCAGTTCTCCATCTGGTTACATCTCTGCAACAATCTCTCACCATTTTTCCTCCATTTGCACACTCATGCTGGGCTAGCATGGCATGTCCCTTGCTACTTTTATGGCACAACCCTCAAAAACCTTCACAAATTTTCTCTAGGATTTTTAATTACATTGTCTTTGGGATCACTGTTTTCTCCCCAACAGAAATTAGTAGAACTTACCTCACTAGCTGACCTAGCTTAGCCTAGCTGTATGATTCCTATGTGATCACATACAATCCCAGACTAACAGAGCACAGGGAAGCTCAACCTTCTGCTGCCTTTGGTTTTGACATTTCAAAAGTGGAGATTCGCAGAACTGGGTTAAACTAAGCAGGCTAACATTAAATCTCATTTCAGGCACACTCTCATTTTTAGTATCTTGGCTCTGCCCATGAACAGAATGACTGAGCTGCCAATACCTTTCAGTAATTTTCTTCACCTTTCTTACTGGGACAGTATACAAGTTATTAACTACAAGTTTATGACTATGCATCCTGCTTCCCATTCCAACTTGAGCATGCTGCTAAGAGATGTGCCATTCAGAGGCGTTAGAAGGGAGCACAGGGGCTTCAGCTACCTGAGACCTCTCCCAACATGCCTGTATTTTGTTACAGAGGTGAGTTAAGTGCCTTTTTTCCTTTCCTGGTAACGACCAGCAGTTATGTGTTCTCTTTCAGACAGTGGCTTTCCTTTGATTATTTTTCTCAAACACCAAAAAAAAGCCTCTCCTGAGATTACAAGCAAAATGCAAAATTTGAATCAGAAATTCCCCAGGTGTCTTATGCTTTCTCAGGATTTTCTGGTAATTATAACAATTTGACTTATTATGAAAATTATACAGCTCTTTTACAATGGCATAAAAATTCTGAAATGTTGTGGCATGAAACAGGAAAGCAAGCTGCTGTTATAATATGAAGTGTGCAGAGACAGACAAGGGATACTGTATTCAGAATCTGGCTTTGTGATATGACTTTCTGAGAATTTTTCAGCTTGAAAGAAAAAAAAAAAGATTTGCATTCTCAAGTTTTTCATATAATTCTCAAAATGTTACCCAGAGTGAGAAAAAAAGAATAGCAAATACATCAGTTCATAGCAGCTAAATAATTACTGTTTTCTGGACTCACAGTTCAACAGTATGAATTCATCTTGTGAGTTGGGGAAAAAGCTTTGCACGAATTTGGGCTAAGACACGTACCCAGTCAATGAAAAGAACCTGGCTCCATCCTCTTTGCACCTCAGGTATTTATATGCATTAATAAGAGCTCCCCAAGCCTTCTCTTCTCCAGGTTAAACAGTCTCAGCTCTTTCAGCCTTTCCTTACAGGAGAGGTGCTCTAGTTCTTAATCATCTTCACGGCCCTTCACTTGACTCTCCATGTCCATGTCTCTCTCACACTGAGGAGACCAGAATTGGACCCAGCACTCCAGGTATGGCCTCTCCAGCGCTGAGTAGAAGAGAAGGATCACCTCCCTCCACCTGCTGGCAATATTTTGTCTGATGCAGCCCAGGATACCATTGGCCTTTGCAGCAGAGGGCACATTGCTGGTTCATGTTCAATGTGGTGTCCACCAGGATCCCCAGCTCCTTTTCTGCCAAGCTGCTTTCCAGCTGGGAGCCCCCACACATGCGGGTGCATGGGGTTGTTCCGATTGTACCTATTGTGTTCCAGAGTGACAGCTAAGTTTTCCATCTTGTACAGAGTTACCTACTGCCCACATTTAATCACAGCATTTTCCTTTAATGTGCCTAATTTGTGCTTGGATCATTTCAGATCCCGTATTCCCATATGTTCACAGTTACCTCTATCCACTCCCCAAAAACACTTCTGTGCAAATTTCAGAATTAATTCATTAGAAGTGTGTGATAAAATACTGTATTATTGGGTACATACACTAAAGAAATATATCCTTGCTGACTTAATTACCAAATTCAGTGCATAGTCCAGCCACCAGTATGGTTGCACAAGTTTAACTGAAAACTGAGTTTGACTGCTGGATGTTACAAAAAAGTACTATCAAAATTATCTGGAGTACAGTAAACTATGATCAAATGCAATGTTAAATGTTATTTTAGAATAGTTAAAGTGTAATAATAATAATAAAAAAAATTGATGCCACTGTATGGAATGGATTGTTTGAGAGAAAGATGAATAGGCCTTTTGAGTCTGCAAAAGAGAAGGTTTAGGGATTAGGATAGAAGCCTGTAGGATCATGAGATACTTACAGAGGATGAATGGGAATTGCTTGTTCCTCCTATCTCCTGGTAAAGAAACGAGGAGCTATCAAACAAAGCTGGCAGAAGTGAGGTGCTCACTTTAAAATAAAAGAGTTTTCTTTGTTCAAAACAAAGCAAAGGAAGTGTTTTTTACACTTCAGTTAGCAAACTTACAGAACCCCTTACCAAAGGAAGACCACACTTGAACCTGAAGGGGCAATTTTAAGAAAGTACATTCAAGCCAAGATAGTGGACCAATTTGCTTTTAATACAAATAGGGTATCAAGTGAAAAGACTAAGATAAGCATTGGTCAAGAGTTGAATCTCTGGTAATGTTGATAGGTGACAAATATTAGCATAAGAAATCAAAGCAATGGGAATAGTCACAAGTACAATACTGTGTAATCAGTTACAGCTTAGCTGGCTGAAGAAATCTTTAAGACGAATGTCTACTAAATTGTACTACAATTGTACCACATGGAAGTGGTAGGGCAGGTGCAGGAGGTGACTTGTCCTCAATGCTGACAGGAGTTTCTAGAATCAAGAGATAACCACAAGTTGCAGCTTCCTCAGTATCTGGAGCTGTTCAGCTCCTGCGTGTCCAGTCTTTACAGCCTGTTCTCTGGATAACGCCAACTTCCACAAGAGCCTATGCACATTTGGAAGTACGCCTTTCTACCTCGCAGGAACTGGGAGAGGCCAGAAAAGTCAAAGCCCTTCTGATGTAGTTAGAAAACCCTCATGCTGTTGGAAGATTCACATCAGCAGAGCGTACCTTGACTTTCTCTGTTAGCCATTCACAGACACCAAGAACTTTCCAACAGTGGAGAACAGGAACCACCAGCACCTCAGCTGTGGTGGTTTCTCAGCATCTGAGAAAAGGGTTCACGTTCTCTTATGGTGTGTCTAACAAGGGGACTTGGTACGGATATAGAACCATATACAGCTTGCTGCTTAGGGTAGCCTAGAAATGATACCTAGGAAGTGGGGAGAAGTAAACAGCATGACGTATTTATGAAGTAAAACTAGTAGTCTGAAAGTGGCATAGTCCTTTTTCTGGAGGCTTTTTCTAAAATGGTAGCTAATCTCAGGAACTGAACCACCATATCCCAAAGGGATAGTGGCCATAAACTTCTCCTCTAACATCATAGGGTCAACATCCTTGGCTACGTTTATGGCTGTAAATTAAATGGGGAAAAGCCTCAAGCCCTGGCACATGCTCTTTAGCAAGAATACTCCGCAGTGGAAACTAACTTTCCTAGATAATGTCTGGGCGCAGGCCAGGGACTGTTCCCAATAGGCTGTACTGACAAAGCTATACTGTTATCTGGGATGAGAGAGTTTAACTGTATGTAAGGAAGCCATTCTGTGCCAGTTAGCCTCAGGGTCAGAAAACCTGACCTTGTTTAGTTTAGTATTACAGACAGAATACTTCCACTGGAAGGCAAGAGGAGGGGAAGACAAAATGCAGATGGAGAACACAGGCAGTCGATCCGTG
Organism: Phalacrocorax aristotelis; assembly: GCF_949628215.1. Classification (NCBI taxonomy): domain Eukaryota; kingdom Metazoa; phylum Chordata; class Aves; order Suliformes; family Phalacrocoracidae; genus Phalacrocorax; species Phalacrocorax aristotelis. The sequence continues at coordinate 31,892,344 of NC_134277.1, read as the reverse complement.
GGTGTAGAAGGCATCATACTGGGTGTTCTTAACAGAAATGCTGAGACCTTCTTGTGCAGATAATATTTATTTTCACATGATCCAGTAATGCACAGATCCAGTCTTAATGATCACCTAAGCATGATCCCAGATCCTAGAGTGCGTTTCTTTAAAAGATTCCTGCAGTTTGGAAAGACTGAGAGTGAACATGAGGACAGCTTCCAACTCCTTAAAGCAGAATGGGATCATCTGTTCTGTATGTACATGGAGAACAGTACAACGAGTAACAGGCTTAAATTCTGTCAAGAGATTCAGCTAGACCAGAAAGACTTTGTGATGGTAATGAGAATGAGGAACTGGAATAGACTGCCTGGGGAGGCGGGGGAGTTTCTGTTGCAGCAAGGCTGTGAGAATGGCTGAGTGGCATAGGTAAGAGGCTCCTGCAAGTCTCAGCTTCTTTTGTTTGTGGTTCTTTACAAACGTCTGTGTTGGTCATTTTTAAGATTTATTGGTGAAGTGTTGGTTGCAAGGTAGCATCTGATTCCTCCTGCTGTTGTTGCTCAAGAACTGCATCTTAAAACAGCACAACACCCACTACCTAAGATAAATTGGTACAGTGGCGTAGCATGAGAGGCCTCCATCCAGTAGCTCACCAGAGGAAGCTGTGCAAGTACGAACCTAATTTTACGACAAGGCGGTATATCCATGCTGCTGTTCATACTATGCATCTACATTAACATACATTTCTTTAATACAGATAGGCTCTATTCTGTTGTTCTTCTTTACTTCCTTCAAATTGAAGCCCTACAAAAGAAAAAAGTGGCTAATGTCAAGTCAATGCATTGAATGGGGTAAAGAAGAGGGGCACAACAAATAACATTTGTATAATTTGTTTTCTAAATTTACACATTTCCTGCTCTAATTTGATTTTTCCTTTCCCCCTCCCCATCATGGATTGCTAATGTATCTTCTGTTTTCTCTAGGAAGACACAATTCTCATTCAGAGGGCAGGACCTCTTTAGGGTAGGCATTAACTATCACAAGCTCAGTGTATTGCTAGAAAGTTATTCATGTTCCTGATAACAGCCCAAAATCAGTTTCCAGAATGTTTATATTGGATTTAGTGTCTTTCCATATTAGAGATTTCAGTTTTTACTAAAACAATAATGAGATTAAAAATTCACCATCATAACAGGCAGGTCCCTATGACTTTGACAGCAATCTATGGTATTAAAATGATAATAGCTACATTTTATGAATTAATTCAGAGCATGCTGCAGTGGACAGTGACTGGCTTTGCCAGAGATGTAGAGCAACAACTTAGCCTTTGTCCGTCAATGTTGTTAGCCTCCTGCTTTACTTCCTTTAAATTGAGGAAATAATCAATAATACCAGCTGCAGCTGTTTCTGTCCCTTTGTCTGCCAGCCAATCAGTTTCAATTGCAAAATCAAAATCACAAAGAAGCCTGCAGTCATGGAATTAGCGAAGTCCAGAGACTTATGACATAATACAGTCTCTAAGCTTTTAAAGCTAGAAATTCTGCAATGAGAGCTAGGTAAGTCCTTATACCTCTCTGCCTTCTTTCTCCCTTCATGCAAATGAGCATATACCCACATATGCATCCATGTACACATATTTACACATTTTAGCTCTATCAAACTAGTGTACATAATATTTGGAAGTTTGTTTGGGTGGGCTTTTTTGTTTTCTTTTGGGTTTTTTTGGGGCTTATTTTTTTACAACTTCAAAAAGATGTCCATAGCTGTAGATGATGTATAAAGGGGAAATATTTGGATATTGGATTTCCAAATATAGACTTCCAGATATGAACTTCCAAAGCGGTGTTGCATGACAGGATATTCATGCCAGACCGTTATAGAACTAAGTCACTGTAACTTAGACCATGTATGAATACAGATACTTATTCACCTGTTCTATTCAGATACAAATAGTTAAGAGGATTTTGAAATGGCAGTTCTATAACCTCAGTATTAATTATGCTAACCTGGGACCACTTACCTTCTTTTGAGACATTCAACTTAATTTTTGAGGGATTTTTTTTTAATGTTGTGCTGCTCACCTGGAAATTAAGATGTCATACTTATGGGGATAGTCATAAAAAGGGTTATAATACTTAAGGGGAATACTGAAATAGGTTTGCATGGAGGTTCCCAGAGCTTGCAATAGAGGCAAAGAGGTAGCCAAGATCCCCGAGCTGTTAAGGTATGGTTAAGTTCAGTGTACTGAAGAGGTGGTACATGGATGGCTTATCTCTCATTAAAGTAGTTTCATGAGAGGGAGTATGCTCATTCCCTATGTGCTCAATATAAATTTTCTTACATTTCATTTGTTTTCCAAAACAAGTCTGGCTGAGATAAGATTGCCTTCTAAAACAAAAAGTGTGATCCTTAATTAGGATTGTGTTTTAAAAGAAAACAGCAACAGCGTTCCCAAATCCAAGAAATCTGAACTGCATGCTTTGTTGTTCCTCTACCAGACCTCACAGAACAGCTTTCATGGTCACTTGTGCCACTCTTTCCTGACAGAGAGAACAGAGAAATCTATGCTATAATAGCTGCTCTGAATGCACTTCCCCTCTCCTAGCAATGCTCTGTAATGCTACTCAGGAGACTCGGATCTGTATCAGGTGGGGAACCATGAATCTTGCCCTTGCCTGCACAAAGTGAAACCACGTGAACTCTGGTGTCTTCTGGATTTTTTTTATTGAGTAAATAGATATTTTTTCATCAAAAAAGAGATAAGTAGATGAAATGGCAATATTAATCTGTTTTTTAAAATTATTTTCAATGATCTGAAAGTGAAAATCCAGTAATTTTTTTTTCAGGTAGAACTAACAGTATTCCTACTGCTATTGCAAATTACAGTTGCAGTACATTTCTAAACTGTGAGATTATTTTTGACTGATATGGCTCATACTGAGTTTTAATGGCTCATTCGTTGCTAAAATTTTTGCTTGTCCCTGCTGCTGCATGGTTTCAGTGTCACATTAGAATCAATCTAAAATAATAAATTGTTAAAAAATATTATATGAAGGTTCATGATTTAATTCACCACGATTCAATTCATCTTGATTCAAATATTGAAGTTGGAAATCATCAATATAAAGGCCAAATAGTTCTGAAATTAGTAGTGTGTGAAAAATGGGATAGAAAAATGTATATATGTAGCTATTGTTAAAATACAATTTTTTTAGTTCAAATTGTGTTCACTTAAAATTAATAAGTGTTGTCGAAGAGATCTTTTTCTTTGGGGGGAGAGCAGAGTGAAAATATCATTGCAAATTAATAATTATCAAATAGGCTTTTGAAAACTTTATAGAAATTATGATACTATATTGTGAAAACTAGAGAATGGAGGGAAATTATTTCAAAGATCAAGTTTAAATAAATGTGAAAACAAACAATTTTCATAATGTTTTCAGAAGAGTGTTAACTACCAAAAAATACTGTTGCATCGGAAAGTTATAAACACAAGCAGTGCAAATCCTGTGATATAGAAAAACTACATAATCCAGATATTTGGGGGTTACTATCACTTGTGTGCTTATCAGTTTCTAAGTCCTTTTAGCCTTTTATGTTATTCCTTGAGAGACATCATTACACTATCTATCTCATGAATTTATTGTAGATGGGATTTGATGCAGCATACAATAATATTACTGGTTATTTTATTCCTGCTGAGTCTACGGACTGTGGGTCTGTTCAGCAAAGTGCTGTACTCTGTGTGGGGAAAGTCTCGGAGAGCATCAGAGAACACTCATCATTATCAGTGTGCTCTGCTATAACCATCACTGCTATTCCTGTATCTTTTGTTGCAGCGCTAAGAAGCAGCTTCTTTTCCCATTTCTAAAGACATAATCTACTCTGTCTGACTGGAAATGTATCTTTTACCATGAATATTACCTTTGGTTATGTTACAGACCTTTAACACTTAATCATGCTTTAAGAAATGTTTGACTGGGGTCAGGGGTTTATGTTTCAAAGTGGTAAAGACAACAATATGCCATATTTCATTCTCCTAGCCAGGTTAGTTATTATAGATTTTATTTTTTTTTAAGATATATACATATGATTTCTGCAGATATTTCAAAACGTGATACAATAAAATGCACGTTTCAACTTTTTAGTTTGAGTAGAATAGAAACTAATAAAAATTACAGCCACTGTGGAGCAAATGCAGAGTTCCTGACCAAAACCACACATGGCCCAACTGAAGTCTGGTTAGCCAAGCTAGCAAAGAGATAGCTGAGTTAAATCTGAGCTAGATTTGTCCTTTAATGCCTACAAATCCTATAGTTAATATAGCAAAAATTCTGGGAACCTGAGGTCCTTTAATCCCCCATGACATTTGCTAAATGACCCCTTGTATGTTTGATTTTCTCTGGGGGAGAAGAGGTGGAGGAAAGTGCTCACATATATATATACACACACAATCTAATTCTACAATTGCAAATGCAAACTTACTTAAGCAAATCAGGAAGGGAGATCTGGCATGTTGATTATTTTAATTGAATTGTTTCCCGGATCACTCAAGACATCAGAGCTTGTTTATTTATTTTTTTCAAGCTTTTTTTAATTATGCAAGTGTAATACGAGTATTTATGCTTTGGCTTCTTCTCTGCCCCTCTTTTACATTACTTTTCTTTGGGGAAAAAATTATTCAATTCTTTCCCCTGTGAAACTATACACTCTACTGCAAAAGATTTCTTCAACCGGGTTTCCATCACTATAAAATGTCTGGTTTTTAAAAACAGAGGTCTGTAAACTGTAGTTTGGAACATGTTACTATGTGTCTTATTGACTTTGTTTTTATTCATTTAGTTAGTTTTAATAGGTATTCTGTGTATAGTTTTACACATGCTTTTTCTTCTGAACGCATGATGTGGATCAATTTGGGGAGAAAAATTTGATACTATATGTAAGACACTAGGATAGCATATACTGAGGCAGAACATATTTAGTCCTTATTGGCCCCAGTTTTAACACAGTTTTAGCAAATAGTACATATTATACAGGGGAGCAGCATAAATCATGTCATTTTTATGTTACTACTATGAAATCAGATAACAACTGATTTGCTGCCCACTACCATGGGATACTGTTTTCCAGCATGATTCTCTGTGTCCCTTGGATCAGTATCATTTATTGTTTTCAGTATTTGCTGAAGGAGTGGTTTTGTTTCCACCATAAGGTGCAGTGTTCTTTCAGATCAGTAGAGTATTATAGTGTCACTGTCTATTACACAATAATTCAGTGTTTTCATCACTCTACCAAGAGTTTACAATCCAGCTACAGAAATTCCGCAGGCCAAAACATGACTTTCGGGGAGTTTCAAGGACAAACAACATCCTTTAAATTTCATCCTAGTGTTCAGTTTGTAAAAGTGTAATAAGCACATATCAGACTTGGATAGTTTGATTGTATTTAATTTAGGAACTGTTTCATTTTCAAGATAAACTTTGCCTTTCAAGAAGTTAAAGTCATAATTCTTGGGCATGGAGAATTCACATTAATTAGTATGTAGCATAATGCTTCACTATGGTTCACGGCATTTGGTAAGATCTGCAGGAGGAAGTCATCCAGTCAATTCTGTGAAATAAATTTTAATATCAAAATATTAATATTAATAGAGAGATGCATGTAGCTGAATCCATGTTTCCTGTTTTCAGGAATACTTTTTCTTCCTTTCCTCCTAATCCTCTGAGAATTATCTTTAGGTTACACACTGACAGTCCCCAATATGCTGTGGAAACTGGTAGGCACTTTTCTGTATGGTTTACACCCTGAGGGTACCGCCTAGTACCAGGAGCTAATCAGTAAGTACTGCTGCTGTGGTTATAATTCCCTCTCCTAATAAAAGGCAACCTTGATCCACCAGTGCCCACCTTGAAACATGGCTGGAAGGATCAGATCCTAAGTGGAAGGAACTGGTTTGACACGTGCTACTTCCCTGTGCGGGCAATGAAGAAAGAGACCGGCCTAACCTGGGCATCTTCTTGAGACTTGATTGAGGTAGATCTTTATCTGATGATAGGACAGGGAGCTTAGGTGTGTGTTTGTAGAAGGGTTAGATATGCTCACCTCCTTCCTCCTCCAGTGCCCCTGAACAAGGTACTAGAAATTAGATGCAGTGGATCGCAATCTGTTGTAGTAGTGAATAAACCAGTTAAGTTTAAATAAAATAAAAATATACTGCATTTTAAAAGAAGATACTGTGACATTAAAAGAATCAGTGTGCCAGGATCCAGTAAGCAGTGTTAGTAAGAGGTGACAGGACATGGAAGATGGCATAGAATGAATGATACAATAATAAAGGCATAGCAGATGGCAGTTCTAGTACTAGGAGTACCGGCATGGTTCTCCGTAAGCTGAGAGAATGAAGGAATTAATATGAAATAAGAAAAAAAGGAAAAGACAAGTAAGTATATGTTATTAATTTTGCTAACAGAAAATACTAGGCCAGAAAATACTGGTACTTTCCAGAGGAAGAGAAAGACAGTGATATAAGAAATCTAACATAAATAGCAGACTATAAAAAAGGTAATGCATGCTTTTCCATAGGAAATAGTGATTGTTATTAAGGGCTTGGGTTGGGAGAAGTTGGTTGGTCATTCTGAATCTTCTTACCCTGCTTTTTGCTGTGTAAATTATGACTAAAGTTGTATGGTACTTAAGAAACTATTGGTACTATTTCTGGATTATTTCCCTTGAAAGTAATTTGCAGGCATCAAAGGAGAAGGGAAGGGGATTGTGATGCACTCCAAATTCCCTCATTTGCTGGCAAGTGTGGATGTAACTGCTAAACAAGAATATTCACCTTTCTTTGTTAGATGGCATATCCATGCATCTGCATCCGTTTAGCATACTTTGCTACTAACCAAGAAGAAGAAATAGGGACCTGGCAGTTTTTTTGGAAATATTCATCAAGACTTGTTTTAAGGGTTTTGCAGGGTTTTTTTTTCTCCTCCTTCCTCACTCTGTGTTCAGGTTTGTTTTCTTTTTCAGTGTGAAAACGTGGAAGAATAGCGAGTTAACGTTTAATGAGGATCATTTGAAATGAGTGATAAGGAAGTAAAAGAGTACCTAGGACAACTAAATATATACATAAATCAGCAGGGACAGATGATGTTCAGTCAAGGGTTCTTAAAGAACTGTCAGAATAAATTGTGGATCCACTCGCCATAATTCTGACAAGTCATTAAGAACAGGTGATGTACCAGGGGTCTGAAGAAGAGCAAACGGTTTGCCAATTAGTTGCAAACTGGCAGATTGGGCCACCTGGTCCAGCTGTATCTGAAATGTGTTTCCCTTAAAGTTTTCCTCCCAGATCTTTATTCCTAGGCTACTGGGTTCACAGTGTGTAACAAAAAGAAACAACTGAAGACTCTATATAACGCAGAAAAGGAAAGGATACACAAACAAAAACAAGCTCCACAAGCCTGACTGGGTCTTTAAACCTGGTTGTAGAGTTGCTACTTGTGAAGCTCACTCTCTTCAGGTATTTTTCTTTTTCATTATCAAAGAATCTTTTTGTACCTTTTCTAACTTATTTCTAAGCCTCAGCTCTGCTTTCAGCAGAGAATCAAGTTGGAGAGATTTAAAAATATAGATGGTCAGAAAGATACTAATAGCAATGATCAGTTTTGGCCATCACCTAAAAGTAAAACGCTAAACAAAATGCCTTCAGTTTTCAAATAAGAGGGCAATAAGTATGGGAAGTATTATTAGTACTGTTCATTTTCAAACATGATGTTTAATCTATTTCTACCATCAAGTTTAACACTCATAATTTCAGGTCTTAAGTTGGAGCATCTTATACCAAATGTGAATTTAGATTGTAACAGTCACAATTTGGTTAAAACTGAGGAGGATAGTTAAAGAAGGAAATATTATGAGGTATTTAATATTAAATTTTGTTAAATATTACAGTTAAGTGTCTATCATTCTTAGGGTTTTTTCAATGGTTAGGACTGTTTTACATACTTTTAAATTATATATTTAATTTGGTATAGACAGAATTTGTGTTGGGATGAAAATAAAATGTATCAAGCCAAACATAATCTGTAGATTTATCAGCTTTTGTTGCATGATATGAAAATAAAAATTCAATGTTTGTCCAACATGCTTCTGTATCCATTCCAGTATATACTTTAAAATGACCAGATAGAGGTTTCTGTTTACCTGTGAAAGCACACAAAATATCGTGCCACGCAGCTAACTGGACTTTAAATTTTTTATCATCATCTATACAAGAAACTATATGGAGGAGTATACAAACATCAGTTTTTACAAGTGCTAATGGAAGATAGCAGGATTCTTTTTTTTTTTTTTTTTAATTACAAATGTTATCTACATGCTTTGTGTATGGCAAAAAGCCATAAACGAAAAAAAATTAGCCTGGATGTCTGAGCAGCTGATGTTTGTAGCAAGAGGAAGAGCAAGGACAGGCTTAATTCTGCAACCAGTATTCACATTGAGTAACATCTGTTCATGTGAATAGTCCTATTGAGCTGCAGGCACGCTCACAAGCTCAGAGAAGAGTCATGCTACTGTATATAAGAGGCTTTATGATGGTCAGCCTAGAAAGAGATCATTGGCATTGTCCAAATGAGCGAGGACTAGTCGGCTTGAAAAAGATGTGAAGCCTGGGTGCCCAATTAATAACTGAATTTCAGGGTTTTCCTTTATACTATGAATTTCCTTCATATCTGTCCTCATTCACTCATTCATGCCTATTAAAATCCCCATGGATGGAAAAAATAGTTGTGAAAAATAAGCTGGCGTTTGCAAGAAGGCTGAGTGACTGAGCTGAAGTGAGGAGCTCTTCACAATTCAGCCATGGAAAATACAAAGTAAATCATCAGTCCGCACTGGGGTGGAATTTCTACTGAACTGGGGAGGGAGCACTGTTCAGTGGCACTGCCTGGTGTGCACATGTGTATATGTTCTCTTTGACAAACATCCCTTGGGAGTCAGCAGTGCAATACCAAGTATGTAGTTTACATCTTAATCTCTTAGATTAATAGTAGCAATTATTATTTTTTTTAATTGTCTCCTCTTGCTTATTATTTATGTATATTCCAGTACCTCCTAAGGAGCCTAATCAGATAGCGGAGTTACAGGGAACAGCATACTGCACAAACAAAAAAGCAATCCATGCCCTGGAGAGCTCACAGTCTGCTCGGTGCTTCCTTGATAATCACGGCTGATCATTGACTTTACATGTGAAACCAGAGCTATTGGGAAATTTTGAGGGAATGTGTATAAACTAAGGTTTCCCTATTCCCATGAGATCCAGAAGAATCCAGACCTCTAGCAACTCTAAACAGTTCTATTAATTCAATAGGTACAATTGGACCAGGGTTGCAAATGGGGTATGGTGGCTTTCCTGAAGTTACATAGCAGTTATATGGTTGAGCTGAATTGAATTCAAAACCCCTGACTCTTCCCCCTATGTCTTTGTCATGCTGTGATTAATATTTACATAAAAATAAAAGTGTTTAAGTGATAATTTCTTACACAACTAATCTGATATTACATCCATTTAGGATGTTAAGATACCAAACACATGATGGTTATTTTATTCCTACTGAACCGGCAGGCTTTGTAGCAGATCCCAAATAAAGATCTGTACTTCATATTACTAGCAGTAGTTATGATTCCTAGGATACAACCTCAAAATACGGTCCTATTTTGTGAAACAGGAAAAGAATAGGCAGTCGCTGTCTTAGCCTTTACAGCTGAAATGTTGTAGCAAGAAAATCTGTGTATGATGGAGGCTAAGCAAAAAACTAATTTCAGTTTGATAAAGCTTTAATTAAATTTTGAACCAACAGGTTTTGCCAATTAAAAGATTAAAAGCATAATTGAAAAGAAGTGACAAGTAGTAGGATTAGATAAACATAAAATTTGTATAAAATGTTTATTGTATATGCGCGTGGAAAATTCTGTAAATTTACTTTATGAAGTGTTCTGTGTATGCTGACCATAAAAAGTAAGTTAAAAGAACAGTCTTAAAGCTACAGAGTCAGAACTCAAAACACAGAAAGTGCCAATATTCAGACAGTCTAACCTTAATTCAGTCCTCTTGTGAAGACCACAGATTTCTGGACTCTGTGTAGTGTTGTACATTGTAATTTCCATGGTAAGTGCCATGAACTTCAGTGTGTATACTATGCTTTGATGACATAAAGAACTGTTTAAGCACTGGGAATTAGCATTGGCAATGTCATATTCCAGGATATTTTGGAAGAAAACATATGATGGAAAAAAATATCTCAAAACTTAGCAATTAGTTCTGTTTTCCCTCACTGTTCTCCTTTTATCTGCCTCTTTGTTTTTGTTTGATTGTTCTTCATGCTATAACCAAAATAGCATTGATTAATTTTATTTTATTCTGAGAGGATACTTTTCCATTTATTCAACAGATTTAGGACTGGGTCCAGTTCTCATTATATCTGACTATGGGTTGAGTCAAACTTTTGTTGAACTTTCTCTGTGCTTGCTACTGAGAGAACACTTGTTCTTAGAGTATGATTTTGTTTGATTTTTTCCTTGCATAAATCAGGATGAGGAGTCTTAGTTGGGTTTTTCAGATATTAACCGTATAGGGAGGTTTCTGCTCTTGCTTGTTTACTATTTTGTGTGTCTGTTGAATTTAACAATATGGGGTTTTTTATTTTAATTAAAATACATGGAATATTCAATTGGTATTAGGTTTTGAAACAGCTTAGGGTTTTGTTTCTGGTTTTTTGACAAATTCAAGCATAAATAAAATTAAAGTAGCACAAGTCCCTGAATTTTAAGATCAGATTGACTTGGCAGTTCCCTTTATATTAATTGTACACAAAACAGTTTCTTACAAGTAGTCAAAACATTAATGTCTTTACTTGCACTTTTTAAAGCCTTTTTAACTAAATGTTGCCAGAAATTACAAGAAGCTGATGACTGCCATACACTGTTACAGTTGTTTCAGCTTCTGCAGTAAGAACTCAAATAAGATTTTTAAGAACATTGATATTTTTAGCATTTTGTAACTCTAGTGACCATTATCGAGTAAAGGCCTTGAGAAATGAGATATTTTAAAAGTAGCAAATGGCAGCTTTTAAGTTATTAAATAAAGCTTTGATTCATGTGGGTTGATGGCACAATTACAGCATGTTCAACCCAACTCCTGAAATATGATTAACATAAGCTGATATTGCAGTTAAATATTTAGGTGATGCACAAGACATTTTTTCTCATTGATTCCTGATATTGTTGCCGTTTCCTGGAAATATCACAAGCTGTAACACACATACCTATAAACCTGGATGAATTCCCTTTTCCTTTAATTTCTCCTATTCATATAGAGGAAGATTAAAATTATGCTAAATTTTTCATAAGTCTAATATCAATAAATGAATATTTAATGAAAGACAAAAACAGGCATACAGAATAAACTGGTTTCAACAGCTGTGAACAGGTTTTCATTTAGTGCATGGCACACTTACCTAGGACTCACTCTTGACTCAGAGAAATTAGATATGTTATAAACAGATGAGAAGAGGGCTATGAGTATTCACACTTTATAAGGAAGTCTTTTTTTCACATATAATCCATCAGTTATGAGATCTTCTTTCACAACCCCTAAAGCATTGTTCCTTTTCATTTTAGTCAGCCAAAGCAGCTGGGTCTTTATAGCTGCAAAATGTTTGCTTACGACCAACTGCTGTTTTGTATACCGCTTTTCATCACTAGCAAATATTTTGTTTTTCACTATTACTCCATGCTTGTCAAAACTTGTCGAGGAGCAACATTGTAACACATATCCAATTAATCAATGACTTCTTTGTCTCTTCTGGTCTGATTCCTAGGGCGGTGTGCACTCTGCAGAAGATCCCCCCCAGCCTAGCAATTGAGACTGTGTGGGCACAAAAGTCTATCCATAGGATCTCCTCGGACCTTGACAGCTTTGCAGTAGTAGATTGAAAGTTATTGGCTGGCTAAAATTATTCTGAAGATGTTTTGAAGTGTGATTGAGATATCTCGTGACAGGGACACCTGATCCACTTTTGAAATGGCTCCTGAATAACCACAGCTATTTGGCTTATTATAAGATAACCATGTCAGTCATATGGTTTGTAATCTGTTGCCACAGATCCATCAGGACCCTTAGGTTCTGATCCCTTCCTACAGGACAGTGATTCTGATGAGTCTGTGGTGCTACCCTTGTCTAACTGTAGTAGCAATAATAATAATAATGCATACAATAAGTACAAATGAAACATAGGGACATATGCACCTGATAGTATATGACTGTGGAAACTCATCAGGCTCGTGACTGCCTAGGAATCCCAGGCCCTCTAAGCCCACAAAAAGTGCTCAGAAATGGAATGTAGTGAGTTTTGCTAATGTATAATAATACTTATTTATGAAATATACTTTAAAGCAACCATCCAATTATTTCATTTATGTTGAATTGCAACATGCTTTTGCCAGATGGTGTTTCATATCAGGTCAAAAAATAACGAAGGAATTTGGCGTTAGAACTGAAGTAACAAGAAAAGATGAGTAACTAGGGATTGCAAATTTGTTACAGCATTTTTTTTCCTAAAATGAAGCTTTTGTAATGTTTTTTGAGTCTCTTCCCTGTGGATTTATTTGTATTTATTGCATTTTTGTCGCACCTTGTTAGAAGTTAGCAAAGATAATTTACAATGTGGTGAAACAAACTCCCAATTCCCAGAGAAGTGTAGACTTAAAATAATTTGTCCTTTCCTTTTTTTAAGATTATTTATGAAACATATTCAAGGGGTTTAATCAGTGGCTGGGGATGGAAGGAGGTGATTTGAAATTGCCAAGAGAAAGAAACAGTTTTCCACAAACATTTCTGAAGAAATTCCTTAAAAACTCAATATGTCCAGTTGTACTATTTGATGACATTTTGTTCCAGGTCTTGTTAAAAGTCCTGGAAAAATAAAGCATGGAGAGGTGTGGTTTAGACACATTAATAGTTCACCAACATGAGCAGATTTTGTTGTCCCAGAATACAAGCAGTATTCGTATATTTCTTTCTTTCTTTTTTTTTTTTTTTTTTGGTTGTTTGTTTCCCTTTCTCTTCCCAGTCCTTTCTTGGGAACAGCTTCAGCTTTTGTTGGTGTCAGGTGATCAGGCCATTGACTTCCACCTGAACTAATGTGGTCACTGATAGTTTTTGTAAGTTTTCAGCTTTATACAACAATCAATTCCTGAAATCTTTGCCTAATTAAGAAGTAAAAGATTGAGCCTGAACCACTTAATACAGTAGGTCACAGTCTCAATGGACTCTGTCAGAATTTCACATATTTCAAAAATTATTATGGTTGGACTTCAATGAGTACTTCACAAGTGACTGGTTTTGCATCTCCTAGCAATCATTTCAGACAGCTGTCTTGTTCTTTCAAGTATTTTAAGTTTTCTACCAAATATCATCAATATATCTGTGAATCAGGCATGTCACCTGAACTTGAAAATAAAATTTTCATTTTATTTTGAAGGTTGATTTAAAAAGTGACTTTACATTGAAAACTAGAATTTCTCAGAGAAATGTGAAGTTTTAGTCCAACTTTAGCATCTTAGAGAGATAATGTTTCTTTCTTTCCCAAGGAAAAATGCTCATTTTCCTTAACTATACATTTAGAAAATACTAGTAACTCTGGCTTTATGCTTCTATGAAAAGCAAGGCCCAAATAACAACAAAAAAAATGCAGCTAAGATCCAGGAATGGAAGGATTACAACCTGTCTTTTGCTATGCTAGGATCTAAAGCCAGATGTATAATACAAATACTCCAGTGGAATATGGAGAGAAGAAGAGAGATAATCTGATATATACAGATGCTAGCAGTCAAAATTACTCAAGCTGTACTGAAACTTCCTTTGCACCTGGCACTGGAGGTGTTAGCCATGCCAGTTCAGTCCCCCAACACAGATGTTCTTGTTGTACCACTCCTTATGTGTAACATTTAGGTTTCTGTTTAGCTCAGCATAGCACACATAAATACTGTAATCCAAAGGCCACCCATTTATTAGTGCACCTGCATCTTCTACTTTCTTTAATTCCCTTAGTATATTGCAGTCGCCTTGTGCTGCTGTTCCTACTGCAAAGTAGTGTTATGGAAAAGAAAACTCAGCTACTATTACCATGCATGAATTACAATGATGAAAAATATTTTTCAAAATCAATCACACATTAGATTATACAAGTAAAGCTGAATTTTTAGATGCCTCAAACATGTAAATGCAAACCTGTTTGTTGTACACAACCTTATTTATATTGCTTTATAATTAGTATTCTGAAATCATGTACTATGAAGTAGTTACCATAGAGATAGGCCTCAATAAGAAGAGCACTTAACAGTCATGCTTGAAACATGCATGTAGTGCATTTGATATCACTGAATATCCACGCCTAAATGATTTGTTGGACAGGGACTAAAATCAAGGTCCTTTAAATTTGTCTCATAGCCATTTGTTGAAAGTAACCTGGAAGGTGAAAATTCCAAAATATTCGTGAACAGTCTTCTGTCCTCACAAATTAATTTCCATGTCTAAACAAAAAGCAGCCCTCCCACCTTTATTTTTCAGTGTGTCATTAATTAGTAAAATGAAAACAAACCCAGAATGAGTGTTCCAAACTTGAATTCGGTTTGAGGTTTGCTCCTTCTCTTTTGGACAGGAGGTCAACCTTAAAGGTGTCCTTTCCTTCTGTATCAGTTGGCATGATGAAGGATATTAACTCTCCCTACAGGTACTGCCAAACAATAAGTGGCATACATTGTGCAAATAGCACGTAAAATAGAACTAACAATACAAACAACACAACAGCGTGTCCCATCACGGCCCACTTAGAATCCCATGCACTAAATTAATGCCAGGAGCTTCTCAAGTTCATAAGTGCCTGAGCTGAAAAAGAGTAATCCCATATACGTACTATTTCAGTTTGGCCCCAAAGCCTAGGAAAGGAATTTAAACAAAGATACATATTGAAGCTGAATTAATAAAGTTGAAGAGTAAAAAACCTTTCCTGAAGTGCCAACCTATCACAATGCCAGTAAGTAACCAGGAGGCTTGTCCACCTTCTGGAGTTGTCTGAACGAAGCTGCTCAGGAATTACAGCAGAACTTCTTTCAGGAACTCCAGATATGATGACTACTATTCAGAGTAGGATTGCCATATTCAGGTTTAGCATAGTCCAGTCTGAAAACAACTAAAATGCACATATATTCATACAACTCTGATCTCCTTATCTGTTTCTCATGCACTTTCCCTTATTCTCTATCATTCAGAACAAAAATGAGAGTGAAAAATCAGAATGAACGTAAGATGAGAATCATTCCCCTAGTTTTCTAGGTCTCCTATTTTGCATTAAACATCATGAGTGCTGTTATAGCTGACTAGTGTGTGTTCAGGTCATTTTTTAGCAAAAGATTGTGGCTTTCATTTTGTGGCAGAACATCATAACCAAATAAATTACAACCAGATCCTGTTTTGTTTGTAAGTCGCCTTTTCTTGCTTGGAATGAAACAGAGTTTGTTTTTTTTCTATTTGATACTGTTCAGGACCAGACCACTAAAAATAACTTGAGTCTCACTACTGTGGTACTTGTAGCTGACTCTGGTCTTTTTGTCCTTGAGAAGAAATTTGGAACTGTTCTGTAGTTGTCTTGATCATGGTTATGGAAATACCTTTTCTTACTGTGTGTGTTGTAAATAACTGTTGAGAAAAGCTATTGAAAATTAGCTTGATGTCAGTCATTAATATTTAAAATATTGAAAGGTATAATAAGAAATTTATTTTTGCTTTCTTTGTGATCTTTTGAACTGTCTGTCTATGTAAAGCACATCAAAGCAGACATTTATTTTTCTTGCAGCTCTATTAGAGGTAACTTTCACCTTTGGTTTCTCCAATAACAAAAGTTTCTGCGTATCCAGAACTGCTTCTTGTAAACCAGTAACAGGGCAAAAACCAGTTAATTTTTAGCAATGTGTATAATTCAGGTAGGTAGAAAAATATCTGCAATTGCTTGTATGTAACTAGCTTAGATAGCAGAGACCAAAACCCTCAATGACAAATTATGAGAACAGAACAAATTCAAGCACTGGGAAAATCTGCTCATGTACTTGGAGCTCAGTCCTGGAGGTAGCAAGCACACTTGTGTCCCATCGAACAATGAGTAAGTAGCGGGTATATCACTTCTGTAGGCCTTAGCCTCCACAAAGGACCAAACATGTGGTGATGTTGGAGTGGTGGATTTAGCAGAAAGTTAGCTTTAGACACATGGCTAAGTTGGCCAAATATGCTATCTTGTCTCCCAAGATTCCTGTTGGCGACAACAGAGGAAAACATGGTCCTCCAGCAAACCAAACCTCTTAGACCTCTGAATCACTGTCTGGAGAAAACTCTGAGCTTTCCTCAGTTCCCCATATTTAAGTTCCTAACACCATTAGAGTCCCTCTCAAGATATCATCCTTTCATCTGCTGCTTCTGTTGCTCCTGTGTCAGGCTTGTCAGCCCTTTGTGAATGTCTTGGAAATCCTAGACCACCTTAGGCAGCACCAAACGCATTTAGTTCAGTAGGAAACTAAATCAAAGCTTCTTTAGTTTCACTGACTGCAGGAAGTTTAGGAAGATTGTCTGATTTACTTAGTTTATATGAATACCTGCCCCAGAGTTCATTGGATTTGTCTTCATTCAGTTGCATGATGCTCCTTCTGTACAAAGAGAAGGTGTGGACAATGTCTGTAATTGAAACTGCAATCCAAAGTGTGACTGTAGCATTTATCTAATTAAATTAACCCAGGTACTGAGAGAGTGAGGGCACACAAACTTAGGAAACCAACCAGCTGCTAAGAACTTGGGAGTCTCAGCAGGCTCATATAGACTATATTGATGCCATCACTGCTGTGTTTTCTTTCCTGTTAGTACCTATCCAAATAACAACCTTGAACATCTCTACATGCTGAATAATCCTCCCCCAGCTGCAGTAGAAATACATAACCTTGAATACTTTAATGCAGGCATTCTAGACCATCAGAAATGGTTAAAAGTGATCTATGATGCATCTCATTGATTTTCAGAATGCTTTCCTGCATTGGTTAATAACTCTTGGTTAAGAACGAAAACTTGCTGTTGTTCAAACCAGTATCCGTTCTGCATACTGTGATCTCCAAACACCATGGAATACTAGCATGGTAGAGAAAGCAAACAGATTTGGTTCTCATGAAGAGAGGAATCAAGATCATCTTGGGGGGGGGTTCTGAGCTCCTGCACCAAAATTGCTACCACTTTAATCAAAAGGAGTTTTAATACTCATGTAAATGGAATGAAGATTTCTTTCTTGCAGATAACTAAAAAAAAATCTTCAGTGGATAAATATAGGGATAATGCCATTATTAGAGTTTGCTACCCTGCAGAAAGGGAACATTTATCCCCTGTTAGTACAAGTCCTCTTAGAAATGTACAAGTCCTCTTAGAAGTGTACAAGTCAAAGCTGAGTTTCATTGATCAGATTTCTACATTTCCATCAATATTACTGTATTTTTCTTTTCTAGGCTGTGGCATTTTTATAGGCTAATCAAATATCCAATATTACTAGGAGGCATTTAAAGTGAATGCCAGAACTACTAAGGAGTAATTTGAGAATTAGATCTATTTTTGTTAGTTGAAATGATCTTGACTTCCTCATATTGTATTGTACCTGATGCTCAGTAACATGATAGTACCAATACAAATAGAAAGATATCCGGTTTGAAGTTCTTAAATATCTGTTAAAAGTGGTGAGCAGTCCAAGCACATTAAAATTCCATTTTCTCCCATACAAGTGTTTGCTGCAGATGACCCCCACTGATCTTAAATATATTTCTGTATCTGTAACTGAATAGAGGTTTTCCGTACAGCATGTTCTAATGGTACTCTGGCCTTTAGCCAACAAGGCACTGAATAAGGCTATTTTTAAAATACAGAAACTGGGAACAGCTGCAGCAATCAAATTTGATAAAAACAGAGAGGAACTTTGCTTTTTTTTTTTTTTTACGGTTTGTCCAAGTTTAGACTCCTTTCATAGAACTGCTTTTGTTCTGTTGGATGAAGGGGGTATAAGAGTAACACAGTGAAATCCTTTTGAACAAATAACTTTTAAAAGAAGACAGATTAAAATAATAGGGGGCTTTTTGGTGCAGCAGCATGTTCAATGCAATTGTACCTCAAACTGTTAAAAGAATAAATCTATAAAAAAAGAATACATTTTGTCTGCCAAGCTTTACCATAAAAGACTTATCCATAATGATCTCCCGAACTGGAAGATGAAACCTCTTGTTTCAAATGTTGAACATCTGAACATTGGTATTTAGGAGTAGGTTTTGGGTGGAAGTGATTTAATTTGAATGCTCTGGGGGGTGGGTTATGTTTTTTTTATTTTTCTTCTTTTGCTATTAATCAAAAAAGTTGCTATTAAGAACTCTCCTGTCCTTTCCCCTGGTAAGCTGGGGAAAAAAAAAGTTCGCTTAAGGAAAAGTTTTACAAAGGCCTTCTGTGCACATTAAAAAGTTTCATAAAATATTTAATTATAAGGACTGATTCTTCCTTGTTTGCCCTCTTATTTTTTTGGGAAACTTGTCGTTCAATGATTGAGAGTCAGGAGATGATTATATACACAAAAAAAATCCATTACACAGTAGTAGGCTGAGCTCTGTCTGTTCAATGATTCCATCCGAGGGTGGAGTCTCTGCACTAGACTGATGCAAGACACAAGATACTGGGTGCAGTCTGGGCCCCACTGAAGTCAGTAAGAATTTTGCCACTGAATTCGGTAGAGATAGGATTTTATTGATTGCATTCATTTTAAGTGTCAAAGATAGCACCCTTGCATTCTTACCCCATTAGAGCTATTTAGTGCATCATCAGTTCAGATGGTAGATCAAAAATGAACTGAATTTCTCACATATGCATAAATATGGGTATATATCACATATGTGTATGCCCAGATACATATAAAATGGGTGTGCATTTTTGAGTATGTTTATATATACAAAATATCTGCCTGATTTTTTATCACCATGTCTGAGTGTCTCACCAGGGTGAAAATTACACCAGTGATGTATCTCTCTTTCTTCACACTAAGAGGCAGGCTTAGCCTGTTTTGTTTTGTTTTGTTTTTAAAAACAGGAAAAAAATATGAAGACAAGTGTAAAGACTTGAGTTAAGAATCAATACTGGCATGAAATAGGTGTATGGAGCCACCTGAGATGTTAATGTTTACAAGCAATTTCAGCAGTGCAAAATACTGAAAATGCTCAAATACTATAGATGTAGGACTTGATATATATCCTCGAAGTCAATATTAAGGAGAATAGACTTCTAAAAGCAGACGGTTGAAAATCAGGAATTGCTGATTTATATTCCTGTCTCTGCCACAAACTGCATGTGTGATCTTGGCCAGATCAGTTCTGCAAAGTCATGTGCTTAACTTTACATGGTAGAAATAATATTATGACTCTTGTGGGCCTACACACAATATATCCATCTGAGTATGTGAACAAAACTTTTGCAAGACCTAAACTTGTCTGTGTATAATTTTCACTTTATAAAATGGACATAATAATATTATTTTTCCCCAAAGTTATGTCTGTTTTATTTGTCTATGTTATAAATTCTTGGAGACAAGAGCTGTCTTTTGTTATATGTCTGTGAATCAGTAACAAAACAGAGTCTTGACATCATCTGGACCTCCAGGTACAGCTCGGATATAAAAAGTTATAAACGTTGAGGCATATGTTACTTCAGGTAGCTTCTCTAAAGCAAAGCATAACAAAAACCAGGATGTACAGATTGCTCCTGATTTACTGATTTCTTGTAACCAGGAATCTAGAAAAAGCTGTTCATCTGAAGTCAGAATACTGTGACATTAAACACATTTTTAGCGTTTTATACAACATCAGTCCCTATCCCTGCATATGGAAGCGACCCCATATTCCTGCATAATGAGTAACTGTAGATTTAATACGTGCCATGTTCTAGGAAGAGACTGAAGCATTCATGTAGTGCAGAACATTGAGCTCAGGAGTTTTTCGAGGATCCGCTGGCATGATACCAGTTTTCAAATTCTTAACCAGTATTTTCACTGGAACCAAAAAATTTCCAGCGTGATGATTACTAGAGTCTGATTACATTTAGCAAGGCATGGAGCCCCTTCTCTTCAAAGACAAACTGCTGCCAGAGACAGATTTACCACTGACCAACAGTGTTTTTATGCAAATGTGCCTGAGTGAGTGCAGTAACCCCAAGTTATAATAGAGTCATTCAATCTTTTGCCAGGACAGCAATATTTATATATTGCAAAGATAAATTGGATATCAAAACCAGTTCCATTACAGAAGCAAAGTTCTCTATGTAAATCAGTGTTTCTAATCACACCATGCTTCTTCCCACCCCCTACCCTATTTTGCTTTCCTTGCTTTATCTTCATAGATTAATTCCAAATGTGTTTTTTCTCTGGTGTGTTCATGTTGAATATTGAAGTGTTCAGCTTATGCCAAGCTAATGGATAATGTAAACTCATCGCTAGGAGACTTTAAAGTCTCCAAGTGTCTTTCTTCATGCCCTGGGGAAGTGCTATAAAGGGCTTATATTCACATACAGTGTTTTGTCTGCCACTTGTGCAAGTTTCTGTTTGGACTTCTCTTTCTTCTGCTGCCTGATGGGAAGAAATGGGCAGTCATCTCCCTAGTGACTTTATCTCCCCATCAGGAATGAGTGCAAGGGGTCAGATGCCCCTCTGCATGCTAGTCACCATCTGCTGACAGCAGCGCTCCCCTGGGAGAGCTGGCTTTGTTTACTGACGGGGCTAATGTGAGGAGACACGTGAAGTACTTTGGTTTGTGGAAGAGGGCAGGAGAGGCATGGTGCTGTGAAAACATTCCCACACACTCTAATGGCTCATTCACATAGAAAACAAGTGAGAGCCTTCAGCTTTTTCACAGAGCTCAAAGTAGAACAAACTGACTCAAGAACCTCAAGGCACCAGTCAAAAAACACTTTCCTAATGCACTAATACTGAGATGCTTTCCATGATAGCTTACCTATGAGATTTCAGCTCTCATTTAGGCAACTAAATGACCTGGCTAGATGGAAAAGCCGCTCAGTATCTGGTAGTTGCTGCTGTTCACTGTAGGCTGGTAAATTATTTTTGAAAACTCTAACCTTCAGTTTCCTAAACCTAAACCTCCTAAAACTTGTTATAATAGGCAAAGACTGCATTGGAGAATTTTATCAGTACAGTCACCGGTTGATTATTTTCCCTTCAGAATAAAATCTGTAGAACCCAAAAGGAATACAACATGCCTAAAAAGAGATACATTTTTTTGCTCTGTAGTTGGTAGAGACGCGCACAGATGTACACACGAGTGTGTAACTTTAGAATATAATTTAAGGATCGAAAAGAAGTGACTTTCTAAATTAGGTCTCAAACACTGTTGGGATACATGTCATGGAAAAATCCACATTATAAGCCGTTTTAAGTGATTAATGACATTTAGTGAACAGCAGCATTCATTATTCTGGTTTACAATGTTAAGATCTGTAAGAAGATAACACAAACAGTGATGCTAGGTCAACCCACAAGTTCGTGTAGCTCAGTAGCCGAGCTTTAACACCAACCTGTATTGCATGATTAGAAATAAAGCATAAGAGGGCAAATTTACAGTGATTCTTCCATTAAGATGCCCTACCAAATATATATCAATTTGTCTTTTAGTGAATTTCGAAGTCTAGTATGGCATCATGGTATAACTAAATAATTATGTAAAAAGGATTTCTTGCGTGTTCTAGAAGTGCTGTGAAACTCCTTAGTTCTTGTGTTTTGAGAAATACTGAATTGCAGTACTGTCTTCACCTACTCCATGACACTTATTATTTTCTCTGCCTGTATCATGTTCCCTCCATTTGTCTCCTTACTTCCTGAAGGGTCCTAGTCTAATTTATTTTCATACAGAAGCTGCTCCATATTTGTTACCATGTTTGTTGCTCTGTTATATCTTCCTGTGCATTGCTGCGTGGACTGAAACTACAAACTCCACATTGTATGGATGTACCACTCATAATATTTGATGATATTTGCTCACTATTGAGCATTGAGCTGATATTTTCATAGACGTAGCCACAGTAACTCCATAATCCTAATTCCTGTGTGACAGTAGTAATTGTAGCCCAGCAAAATAAATGTACATGTATATGTGGACATATACACAGAGACACACACACCCCATACTTATTTTCAGATAAAATATATATGCATAAAGCAGTCTACATATATGTAGTTAGCTCTGTTTTCCCTCATGGGCATTAAGTTACATGTATTGAATTTTTTGCCGTAGTATCGCCCCATTATTCAGTACTGTAAAATTTGGAATCTTTTTTTGTAATTGGCTTTTGTCTTTACTTCGCTGAATCCTCGGTAACTCACTATCTTCTTCTATTTCCAGGTTGTTTAGGGGAATATGTTGAGCAGTACAGAGGCCAGCACAGATCTTTCTGAGAAATCAGTGATAACCTTCCACCAGAATGAAGAATGACTTCCCCTTTCCTATCTTTTAATTTAATAGAAGACCTGATCTCTTTTAATAGAGATTAGTCTCTTTGGTGGGGACCTTTTAAGAACAGATGTAATCCATTCATTGATGTCTTGACCCTTTATATTCAACCAGTGTACCTATAGCCATGTAACATCTTTGAAGAATGGGACTAAAATATACACACTCCCTTTTCCACTTTTGCTCCCTCTCCATTCTTATCACAGTCAATATAGCTCAAAGATTTGTTGAAATGGATATGACTATGCAAAACCATCAGATCAAATACATTCGCAAGGGCAGGAGCGTGAACTAACCCCAAGTCGATAATTGCATGTTACATTTGCTTTAGTTTTTACTGCTTCTGAAGGAAGGTTATGTCTAATTTAAGCTTGATTCTAAAAATATTCATATTTGGCCTAAAATAACCTCACTTTGGGAACATGCCACTGCAAATGTGAAGTTTTTGAAAAGGCTTCATTTTTTTGATAGATAAGAGTATTGTTCAGTTCCATCTTCCAACGTTTAATATACCACATTTTTTGAGATATGTGGTAGAGATCAAAGGCCAGGATTTGGCCCTTAGTTACCTGCTGTTACTGGCACTAGTCTCACAGCTATTGAAAAATGATGCATCAAATTTATATCACTGCAAATGTCACTATTCTGAATCTTGCATATGTTGCCTGAGCTGTCAGTAATAAAAATCTGTTCTTAATTATTCTCCCGTTTAAAAAATAATAATTTTCTAATAACCCAGTGAATAGGAATTTGATGTTTTCTTTGGCTGGAAACATTTTCATGATTTAGTACATCTATAAAGTTCTGTGTGCTTTTATAATATAATAGCTTTTGCAAATGAGTAGGACTTTCCCATTTAAATCCCTATGGCTATCAAGAAAAGCAGAAATTGTTTAAATCAGAGTTAAGTTTAAAAGTGAGTAACTTAAGGAAAACATTTTGAGAGAAAAATAATTCAGCAGAAAGCCAGACATACAAAATTGGGTTTACATGTGTTACAGGGATGCAAACTATAAACATGTATAGTTAAAATTAATCATATTGTCTGTTTTAATCTTTTGTCCATCTTATTGTTTGTCGTTAATAGGGAAGAATAGGGCTTATTGTTGCTTCATTAATATTATAAGGAACTGATTTCACTGTGATGAGAAAATGAAAATAGCAAAGAATATTAAGAAAGTATAAGAAGAAAAATGAAGGCTTTGGATAGTATCAGATTTTCTGGTTGGAAGCAGAATAATCCAGACCATAAATCCTATTTGCTTTTAATACTTTTTCCCCCCCATCACAGTACCTCTTTCAGTTAATTACCTTCATTCAAAGCCCAAAGAAGTGAAAAGAAAAGACTCCCTTTGAAACTTTGGACTAGCCTCATAGTTATGATAATGAGCGTGAAATTCCACCTTCATTAAAGGTTGAAGGGTTTAAAATATACAAAGAGTAATGTGCTCTCCTTTCTTTGTTTTTCAATGTGATGATAGACTCTAACATTTTAGCTCATTGCTGTGCTTCACTGAGTAGCGTTTCTTTTGGAAACATGGATATTAACAGCCAATCTATAAAACACACGTAATATACAGCTAAAAAAATTTTCTTTTTCTTGTCCATCTGGTCTTGGCAACATGATTTTAAACAGAAACATATAAAACACTTCATACAAAACACCCTAGTTGATTCTGGATAATATTTCATTACCTTGCTTGGTTGCTTCTCAAACCAGTCTGCTATACTTCTGTGCAGGTTTCTGGTTGTATCTCTGTTTGTATCTGCAATTCTAGACAGAATTTGTCCTTGCTCCTTGAAGGTCATGAAAACTAATATTTATTTTACCGGAGTCAGTATTTATTTAAAAAAATTTTGAAGTTTAATGCCAAAATGTTACGTAATCAAAAAGCAGTATGAAACAAAAATGTATAACTGGGTGCAAACAAGCACTACGAAGTTCAGGAAAGCTAGATTAATAGTTGCTGATCTAAGGGGTTTTTCTGCCTTTTTTGCATTGAACCTGTGCACTAATTGAGACAACGTAAAAAGTAATATGTGGTCTCATAATTAAAGACTATAATAATGCCTGCACAGAAAGGCTGAATTGGAATTGTAAATGTCATCTGGAAAGGATTGTATAGAAGAGAATCCAATAGGATCTGGAGCGCTGGCTTTTCCTTTACCAGATTTTGCATGTTGTTTGAAACAATGGACAGCACAAATTTCTAAACTGCAATCATCTCACTCTATGAGTGTCAGGTAACCTAAATGAAGGCATCTCTCCTATTGTCTCATATAATAAGATTATTTGTTCAGTACATATGTATTAAAATGTACCATGGAGATTATTATTGTATTTTAGAATCATTTTGGTCAGGATATTTTAGAATGGTGTAACAACAGGCCCAGATGTGTCCAACATTAAAGCTGCAATCACTTCTCAGGAATCATAATTTTTGCCAGTTCTGTTCTCCCCATGTTTTATTATCAGCTGGTCTTTTGACAATTCCTGCTAGTCAGGATGACCACTGTCAGGAGACCACTGTCAAAATGCTGTTTAGACAAAATGTGTTTTTTCAATTTTTGCAGATCTAAGTGACCAGCTTATGGAAGTGGTTGGTCTGGAAGGAGCCATGGAGATGGGACAGATATACACAGGACTGAAAAGTGCTGGAAGACGGCTGGCCCAGTGCTCATCTGTTGTAATCAGGTATCAGCAGCTTTAGTTTGCACTACACTGTTGTAATGAAACAGTAAAGTTTCACATATTATCAGTTCACTTTCTTTGGTAGTTTAATAGTCATAATTACTGTACTTACTGCTTGTGAAAGTATCATTTTTATATATGAAATATATCTATTCCATCCATATTCTGTGGCCATACATCTTCCTTTCTTTAAATGTGTCAAAAAACTAGAAAAAGGGTGTTTACATTCAGTCTTCACATGTTGTATTCAACTGTCATTTCATCCTCTGAAGAAATACTGTCAAGCAGTTGGAGCAGAAGGAGTAAGGCATGAACATCTTGGTTTTTATTATTGACATACACTCCATGCAATTTTGAGCAAAAAGTCATTTACCATTACTTTGACATGTTTTAACTGATTTATAATGCATACCACACCAGGGAATAGTAACATGTAATTAGTATTTGTAAAGCACTTTTCTGATCTGTAGAAGTCAAAGTGCTCTGGTTTTAATTTATTTGTTATTTACTGAACACTGACAAGTCACTATTAATAAATGTGTTGGTATGTGTAAGCCGCTAATGGTAGAGCACGATAATTTAGTTGTGTTTTATCATTTACTATGCTAAAAGTGACCAGAACATTCATAGGAGAGGAAACTTGTATTAGAACTCAATGAGAAAATAATTATTCTAACTTTTGGATTAGATAAGGACTGGAAAAGAGGTAGATGGTCAGCTCTTCCTCAGTGAAGAATTTCTCAGGAAAAATTTTCCAAAATCTTAATAAAATCATTAGCTATACAATTATAAGCCCCAAAAGCCTAAAATGAGCATAACCCAGAAGAACAGCAATGAAAACTTTAAGAAAATAAGTTGTTTTTGCCAAAGTGCCTGGCATATTTTTGAAATTCTCCTCAAGGACTGGGTGATGTTGACTTCAAAAGTACTCTTTCATGTGGCTGAGAAAGTTAAATAAGATCACAGAGGCATTCCAAGCTTCTCTGGATACCAAAAGATAATTTTTATACTCTCACATCAGCAGGACCAAAACTGCAAACGATTCAGAACCCTTCCAAACCTATAAAGTGAGACCTCATCGATCATTCTTCCCTTCCTCCACTTATGGCCATAGATAACAGTGGATAATCCCATGAACTGTTAATTGTTTTCAAATAATGTCCAAGCCAGAACTTCCATTGACCATCATGAGTGCTTAGCTGACTTATTTTTCCGTTATTACATTTGCCAACTCCACGTTATTTCTAATAGCCTTCTATCAAACTATTATAATGCAGAAATATAGGGCTGGAAGAAACCCAAAAAAGACCATCCTTTTATTTGTTTTTTTTCTTTCTCATTTGTCTATACTTTTCTTAACGTGGTATCCAAAACTAGACAGGGAACGCTTGCTGTAGCTTTATGTTAAAATCAGTGCCCCTTTACTAACAATTTAAATTTATAACATGGTATGTTAAAGCCTCTGAATATAGTACAACTGTCATGTTATGTGAGTGTTTTGTCTAACCCAGAGTTAGACACAAGTGTAAAAACAACTTTTATAGTTCTAGTAAATGGTGACGATAGAGCTAATTTTTTTTTCCTTTTTAGTAGTCAGTCTAAATAATAAAAAATAGCAGAGGTTCCTTTGTCTTTTCAATTAATAAGGTTTATTCCTGAAGTTCTTGCATAATTCACTCTTTATTTCACAAATTACACACTATTCTCGCATAAGAGAATAGCGTATTAGTTGCAAAATGTGTGAATGCTTGCAATGTTTTTACTTTGTGTGTTGAAAATCAAACTAAGCCTACTAAGTGACTAGGCTACTTTTGTAAGCATGTTGGGACATACCAGAGATTACGTAGAAGTTTAGGGGTAAATCAGGATTATGTGTGTGTGCATTGATAAATTGATAAATGCATTTATCAATTTTGTCTAATTGCTTTTTCTTACACTATGAAATATATTCCTTTAGGACCAACAAGTCTCTGCCTATGCAGATAGATGGGGAACCTTGGATGCAAACTCCTTGCACGGTAAGGATACCGTTATCACTGGGAAGAGGGCTGAACAAAAAAAAAAGCTAGGAACCTTCTTTAATGAGTAACAAAAATTTCAATAGTCAGGAATATTAACTGATTTCTTTACTTTCAGTTCTTCAATGACAGAAAGGGTATTGTTCGGTTTAAAAGGCAAACATTGTCATCAGCATTAACTCAGTTTACTTAAATAACATCTTCACACCGTTATTCAATAGTTCAACATCCACTGCATTTTCAGTTTATCGTGCTGCTTTTTCCCACAGGTTGGGATGGAATAAAAAGGCATTTCTTTCAAAAGTTTGGAAAATACTTAAAGGGTGCAGTCCCAGCATCCCTTTGCCCAATGTGATCATTTATTTATGATGATGTATCAGATTTATAGTCTCTGTTGCTGAGGAAAAAACAATGTTTGTTTTGATGCTAAAAGGTATAGAGTAACTAATTATTCTTTTAAAATTTAGGAAGATTTTTCATTTTTCTTTTTGATTGTTCATATCAGGGAGGTTTTATTTAAAGTCTTGACTGTGCTGACTGGATTATACAGTAGAACTAATATTTTAAAAATCCTTACAGTTTAAAGGAGAAATTAAGGAAATTATTTGGTTTCTTGTTTCAGTGCCCACACATATGAAGTGAGGGCAGGTAAACAGCAATTTGGAGAGGAGGAGGAGGAGAGGAGAGGAGAGGAGCTTGCTCAGGGGAGGTTCTTTCAGTAACTGTATACAGACGACAAAGAAGGGTGTATCTCTAAGAACTCTCCATTTTCATCTTTCTCTGATAAATTATAGAGGCTAACTGAGCATTTGAAGATGATGTTGAAGAAATATAAGTGCCTTATTGTTGAATATGGTCTTAGTAACATGATTTAATACACAATTTTACTAATTTTGTTTCTCTAAGAAGACCTGTGTTTTTAAGTAGATGAATTGCTGTGGTCTTGCAGCTTGTAAGTATGACAAAAAAATATAATGTGACAAGGAAGAAATCCCACTATAGATGGGAGTAATTCTCCAAACCAGGGTACTGGATCGCTTTCTTGAGATTTATGTCTGTATTAGAATTGAAAGCTACACAAAAAAGTAAAAGGGAGCACCCTCAGTAGGGTGCTAATAGGCATGGCAGCTGATAATGTATGTGTTAGGATGACAGAAAAGGGTTTTGATAGTCCATGTTTACCAGACGCCACAGCGTACAGCTGAACAGTGGGGAGAGCGCCTGAACTCTAATTCTCTATGGTAAGTGCTCAGATTCTGCAATGAGAGGAGAACCATGTGAACACACACTGTGTGAAGGCAGAACAGTGGGAATTTTGTGAGATATATTCCAGGAAACTTTTTGGACTTCAGAGATATCATCTTTACCTCTTCCACAGAGATGGCTCTGTGCTGAGCAACAGTATTGAACGCAGCAGTTACATGTTCAGGAAAAAGACATGTAATTTTTCAGTTACCAGATTACAGAAAAGACCTTATGGAAGGATGCTGGCAATAACATGTGTGCTTTTTTGTCTTGATTGCTTGCTCTGTGCAAAATCCCTGCTATCTGATTGATAATGCTGGCAGAAGCTGCCTGCACAATTGAGGGCAAACCTGGAAAAAGAGACAGTTCTTACATTTCAATTACTGACTTGAGGAAACAGTAAATTATTGCTGATAATTACTGCTGTCCAGTTGAAGTACCATTTTAAAGGGGATAGAAATGGCATATACTGTTCTGTGAAACCCATCCTTTTTGCCATTTCATTGTTAAGAGAATAGACTTCATGTTACAGAAGAAAACTGTACTGTTTAATGTAATTATTTCCTCTGAGAAGAAAATACATGAACTATTTGTCTAGACTACTGCACCCCTATGAATTTAGATATAGAATTATTATTTTATGTTATATTATTCATTTTTCAGGAAACGTTTTTTTCTCTGCTGGGGAGCTTAATGTATTTATTGCAATTGCGCCTCGCATTATTTATTGTACATGTACCCTGCTCTGTTTTCTACATCTTAGAAAGGAACAAACATATATGGTCCAACATCTCTCCACTAATTCTAACTATGCTACAGGTTTTTTTAAGTTTTCTGCAGAGTAGCTAGGAATTCCTCCTGAGACAATGACAAAGATGGATGTTAGCTTTCTGTCAACTGAAGTTTAAGATTTGATTTCTAAGTGTGTGCTTCAGAGAGGTCTTTCTTTGGAAGCCAAAATGCCTTTGATTACATAAGTATCAGGATGATATCTCAGTCATGTGTATCCAAAATCAGAATCTGGAAAAAAAAAATATAAAATAAAAATAAATTCTTATGTGTAGCCAACTGTGTAGCCAATTATCTGAACCTGCAAGAGCTCAAATTTAAGTAAAAAATAAATGGGAGACCAATATAAGAATCATGATCTTTTGTCTTCTCTAGAGTCAAACCCACAGTTTTCTCCCAAAATTACCTGAAAGCAAACGATTAATGACCAGTTTTTAAATGGAAAAAAATGTGATGATCAGATAAAGAAATTGATGAGTTTGGTTCCTTAGGAAATGTATGAGAGTTTGGTTTTCCTTTTAATTCCTCTCAGGAAATTTCTTTCTCTAGCTCTTACAAGGAACTGAGGCTCATATACAAAGATGCTGGCACTTCTACATCATGCACTGAGACACGGGGAGACATTCCCATGCTACCTCTTGTTTCGCATTAGGTTGCTGAGGGAAGGTGCTTATTAGTTTACTAGCTATATGGCTTTAAGAACAGAAGATACTGTCTCCACACAATACAGGCCTGCCTGGATATACCAAGTCACTAGTTTTAGGGGAGAGACCCCTGCACGTGGTTCTGTTGCACAGATCGTGTACACCAGCTAGATATAGCACTTGAGCCTCAGGTCTTGATTCTTTGGTGCTCCAGCCAGAAAGCTATTGTTAAAAAACAAAACCTGCCATCCCTCCCTCTCCAACTGTCTTTTAGAAAGTTGAAATAACACAGGTTTTATTTTGGTATGGTCATCTCGGGGACTTCAGTGTCATCTAAGTTCAGTAGTTTTATGGACTGACCTGTAAAAATTACAGAGACTGAGAAAGACAGTCATACAATTGGCAGGTATTGAGTAAACCCTAGTCCAAAGTGCAAGTGGTTAAGCTCAGAGGTCCTCTTCTGTTTCTTCTTCAGATTTTGATACAAATGAGAGTATTTTACAAATTATTTTTCAAGAAATCAAGTTTAACCTGATCAAAATTCTCCTGCTATTCCATTACGCATATTAAGGAAAACAAGTTCTGCATCAAGACCCTGTTACATATGGGATGCAGGCTACGCAAGCAGACTTGGAAGTTTATTTCCCGTTGAAGGAATCAACAAGTTTTTCTTTGCTACTTCTCCTTTCTGACTGGAAAAAAGTTTTATAGAAGTAGCAGAAGTTGCTGATAGCTGTCCCTCCTCATACATATAGAGATCATGTTCCCCCAAAATGACAGCGTGGTCTCTGAGAAAATGCTGTGGGATGCAATAGACAATGCAGTGATTCCCCAGAAGCTGTGATCTGTGATTTCTTCATTCCTGCTACCAGTTTCAGTACTAAAGAAATAGTCATGTGCTTCGTTTATCATCTTTTATGATCTTCTATTGCACACGCACTTAGCATCCCTAGAAGAGAGCAGGAATGTGTTTCTGTAGGTCCTGTGCATACTTGAAAATGTAAGTGGCGTGGTCCAAAGATCTGTCATCCAGAATTATTCAGTATGTTGAACACATGCAGACTGCAGTGTCTGGCAAAGCCACTGTGCTCTGGTATGATAAGGTACATAATCTGAGCATCAAATTATATTGTTTTCACTGTTTTTATAGAGGAGTCTTTGGGAGAAAGAAAGATGATAATGTTAATGTTATGTTAAACATCTCGTCTGATTAGCTGAGGAGGAAATTCTATCAGAGCTCTCTCAGACAAATATAGTAACATGAAAGATATCCATGGTTTCACCTGATCTCCAAACAGGTCATTAATAGTAATGAAACTTCAAAGATTCTCAAGCTAATTCAATGAACTTCTAGCTTTAGCCATCAGGATTTTTTTTAACAAAAATAATCTTTCAATTTAGCTACATCAATTATTAGCATTGTTTTGAAAAAATCCATAAGAATATTCCATCTTAATTAGAAATAACTGTGATTTCAGTTCTTTCATCTATTCCTGACTTGGTTGGCATCATATCTGAAATAGTGTCAAGCTGCTAGCAACATTAGATTAAATGTAGAGGACAGAAATGTCTACAGATGATGCAAGAATAATGCCTAAATGAAGGAACGAAAATGAAAATACATAGTCAGAGCCCACCTAATGGATTGCCAGAAATCATAGGCATCTGAAACACACAGTATTTTTAGAATTATTTACTAACAGGAATACTTGTAATAAGCCATTTAATAATGAAACTTAGAAATAGTATTTCAAAATATTGTAATTTTTGAATGAATGAATGAATGAATGGTTTCTCTCTGACCTTTCCTCTAGTCCCTATAGATGTGATAAGCCTGAGCACAGACATCCTTTTGAAGTCCTACCTTTGTAGTTAAATCCAGAGGAAACAAGAAAAACAAAGAAAGGTTTTACTAATAATCACTGTTACTCCAGGGCTGGGTGCGAAAACTGAGAGTGAGTCACAGACTCACTTTCATGTAGATCCATTGGCTCCAGCCCCCATAGATCACATGAAGAACCTGCAGCTGTATTCTAGACTCTGTAAAGTATCTTCTGTAAGTACCTGTAAAATACGTCACTGAATGTAGTAATATTTTCTTATTAGTTGTTTATAATGGGATAATTTAGACTTTTGTGTCTGCTTCTTTAGAGCAAAGAGAAACTGGGTCCTGGATATGGTGGCTGATTTTAGTAGAATATTGGACATTTATTACATAGTTAATCCATAAATGAAAGTCAATCACTAGAAAAAGGTTTTGCTGTTATACTAAAACTCTACATCTTTTTTCCCTTTTGAGCAACAATATGCATACCTTTCTGTTTCAAGGCCAGGGTGATTTATTGAGTTTCTAACACTTTATTTTTCACCTGGGCATTACTTTTTATGCTCACAGGTACACTGCACATTAATTGGTTTTGTTTACCTATGCATATTTTTTCTTAATTTCACAACAGTAGTTTTTGTAATTGACAAAGCAATTTACTGCATGTGTGCTTTCTGCACCCCAGACAAATACCCTAACATGTAGTGCACCTTTCTTTCTAGTTCAGATTGTTAAGAAAAGAATTAGTTGTGACTAATTGCCAATTAATTTGCAGTGGTTTTAGGGAGGAGGGGGAAAAAACAATTGGACCTACTAATTAAAATTTAAAATATTCCAAAGTGTCATCTTTAGGTGTCTATGGAATACATAATTTCCATTTTAGTTCTGCACTGGATCTGTAACAACCCTGAGCTTGACAGCTCTATTAATTTAAAACCTCAGTGATACCTATTAGTACAAAACATGAAAAAAATGCCATTAATCATTTATTTTAATTTTGCAGCTCTGTCATTTTCTCGGTATGTTTAAAAATTATGATGACACCGTAATGTTTTCCAATCTACCTGTGTGAAGGGGAAACGGATCACACTACTTAGAAGAGAGACTAGAGTATATTATTAGAGCTTAATTAATGCCAAACTGATTAGATTTGATTGCACTTTGCACAATAATATTGTTAAGAAATTTATTTAAAAGATGTGTTGCATAATGCTATATTTAAAACAACTGGTCTAGATCTGAAGAGATTTTGACCAAAATGCCACATAATGCAATTCACAGGTTAATTTTGTTTAGCACTGCCTAAATTCTGTGCATCTTATTCGTATCATGATAGCCAGTACAACTCTCGATCACCTACAGGAAGATAAAAGTATTTGGTACTCCTGTGATACAGAGATGTCATGTCCCTCCATTTCCTGCAAGGAGAGCAGCATATGGACATCTAGGCTGTGGGAAAACCCTCATACTCTCAAAACTACCAACATCCAAACCTGCTGATAGCATGGAAAAAAAGTAACCATAATCTAACAGATCCAACTTGATAAGTTTTTTCTGTCAGTTTTTTCCTTCTGTCCTTAAAATGCAGGGTTTCTTTCTTTAACATTAATTGAAATACTAGAAGCAGAGCTGATTATCTCTGTTTCCAGTTTGCTATTGTCATTTAACATTGTAGTTAGTACCTGCATTTATAGCACCATGTTCTGTGTTAATAGTAAATATTTAGGCATTCTGTGAAGTCAGGAACACGAAGGTAACCAGCACATACCGTAGAAAAAGGAACATGAAAGCAAAACTGGTTGACCTAAAAGAGATAGTTATCACGCTAGAATTATTGATGCTCACTGCATTTCATTTAGTGGATGCATGGTATTAATGTGGCTTCAAGGCATATTTTGAATCTCTGACCTGTTCCTGAAACAAATATCTGGTTTATTCATTTATAAGTATCTTTAGTATAACAAGTTCAGGCTTCTCCTTTCTCAGAAAATTTGCTATCAACAAATAGGGAGCAATTACCATCTCTTCTTTTAAGAATTATGCTCTTTTTTAAGTAGCTCTGGTGTTCCTTCCCATGAATACATCATTGGACACAATTTGTAATACTAGAAAGGTGATTTTGAAATTGCAAATGCAGTATTTTTCTGCTAAACCTATTTACTGAATATACCAGCCCTTTAAATTTCTGTGATCATGAACTCATGGGATAAAAACTTAGCTTCATTTAATGAATGAGAGTTTTGCCATTGGCTTCCAACAGTTTGAGTTTAGCCTATAAAGTTTTGTATCAGGCTTACAACAAAAATCCATGATATCTTAGCAATTCATGTGGCTATTTACTTTCCCCCTGAATGGAATTTTGTTATTTCCTCATTTTTTCCTATTTTTAAATATAAATTTGTGCCAAATATAAGGCTTTTTTTCTCCAGTAGCACTTCAGGAACTTCCCTAATTTATGTTTAAAATGTCCTCCATATTTTCTCTAAGTTATTATGTATTTTCAATAAAATTGAGTAAATATCATATCAAAAAGTATTTTCCAGAATTCCATAGTAATTGGTATGAGTATGTTTGTAAGGGTATCATCAGTTCCTAAAAACATGTTATGTTAGTGTTTGTGCTTTTGGGATTTTTGTCTAAGCAGTCTCTTTTTCTCGTGTGTGTGTGTGTGTGTGTGTAAATCACAGATTCACCTAGGAAAAATGAAAAACAAAAAAATATAGGCCTTATTTAAAGCTTTTAGAACTGTGTTTCTACTAAAAAAAGACATGAGGTTGCTTGCTGTATGAAGAAGAAACTGAATTGTAAAAGTTAGTCTTTAGACACTGCATGTGCACACACACAGAATCTATATACAGCTATAAGTAGCAATTTCTTTAAACTAAATATTGGTTGCTTGTAATTAAAGATTTTTCTCTCTGTTTTTCTTGGGGGTTTTTTTTGTCCATTTCAGTCTCCCATACAGCACTTTGTGTTCAGTCCTACTTTGACCTACAACACTATTTCTCTTTCTAAGACCCTTAGTACTGCTTCCCATCTCAAAGCGTGTACTGTCACTTGTCATCCAAAATCACAGCACCAAGTGCTGCCAGTATGAAAACAGAAGCAGAAGTGAGAGAGTCCAGTGCAGAAATGCAGTGTTTGAAAGTCTTGAGAAAGACAAAATTAGCCTATTTCAGGCAAGGTAGTGCAATGGTCCAGTATGTATTACAAACTTACTAATCTCTTTTTCTCACCCAAAGTTTTATTATTTTTTTTTAGCAGGAAAATGAGGTGTCAGTGGTTATCATTGTTAACCAATGCAATGTTAACATACACTACGATGCATAAGTAAACTAATATACTTTAAGTTTACTCTTTATTTTTGTATTTTCAGAATATAAAATATATTTTACACTACTGGCATCATGCCAGTTTATAACAGTTGAAAATATGCCTTGGAGAAATGCATATAGGACTCCATCCCCATGCTCATGAGTGGTTAATCACGTTCATGTATCTTAGCTGATCTCAGC
Source organism: Phalacrocorax aristotelis (assembly GCF_949628215.1). Lineage (NCBI taxonomy): Eukaryota > Metazoa > Chordata > Aves > Suliformes > Phalacrocoracidae > Phalacrocorax > Phalacrocorax aristotelis. The sequence continues at coordinate 31,857,011 of NC_134277.1, read as the reverse complement.
TGATAGGATACAACATACTGAAGAGGTCGTGGTCTCTGAAACAGATGGCTCAAGCCAAAAAAGAACATTACAAATGATAAACATTTTCTTAATATGTAATTGCATCCATCCTCAGCAGCACTGAACAGCCATAATCCAATATGCAATCTGTACGGAGTCTCAGGAGTACCTCACCTCTTCATACTAAAGCCATCTTTTGAGTTTTGCTCTTTTATTCATTTTACGATGGAAATACTATGACTTACCTCTGAAAGGAAATTCTGAGGCTATTCCTACTGCCACATCATGGCCAAATCTTGCAATAAGCTGAACCCTTATGACTCTTGAAGAAGTCACTCACAGCAACTGCAGATGACTTCATGTATTAATCCTCAGAATCAGGTTGATGTCATCACTGTCCCTGAGCCCCAAAATGAGGCTTATGAAGCGTGTGAAAGTTACAAAAGTCCTTGAGGTGATTTTCCAGGACCAGATCATCAGCTGGTATAAAGTGACATCAACGGAATAATGCCAATTTACCCCAACTACAGATTTGGTTTCCAAAGTAGTGCCTGAAGCAGAATTTCTTGTGAGAAAGTATGTTGATGCCAGTCTTTGAAAGTGAGAGTTATTATCCATGTGAAATTAATCTAGGTTGCCAAAAAAACCCCGTATGCTACATTTGATACTAATGAAAAATGTTGACAAAAAAAGGTCACGTGTGAAATTTGAGACTAATGAACTAAGGTGGTGTGGAAATGAGCATTTGGAGAGTAAAGTAAAGGCTCTAATGGAGTTAAACCAACCCACTCATTCTATTGAGATTTTTATGTTTCTGTCTCCTTTTACTGTAAAGTAAATTTCCACCCCAAGAAATGTCCTGATCTATATTTTAATGAGCCTCTCCACGTGACATACATTTTTTGTTTCATTACTATTAGTGAATGGCAAGTGAAGGATATTCATTTTAACTTGAAAATGTCAGGTATGCACTTTAAGAGATATATTTTTCCAGTTTTTAATGAGGTGGTGTTTCTTTTTGAAAGAAATACCCATCTCTGATGTGGGTACTATGCAGGTGACAACTGATATTTAATAAGTGATGGTTCTTGTATTAGTCGTAGTTCGCTAAAGAAAATGTCTCGGATTGCTTTTGGAAAACTCTTAGCGTCACTAGCCCAAAGGCAAGATGTGACCTTTTTATTACATAATGAGAATCATTTATTATCTTACAATGTATCTTAAAGTCACAGACAAAATGCCACTTTGATAATTGCTTTCAATTAGCTTTGAGCATAGCATACATTCATAAAATGTCTTCTCTAATTTAGACTTGAATTAGAGAAAATTGCAGACATAATCTACTTTAAGGTTGTCTCATTTAAGGTGATTCGTAGTTTTATATCAAAGAAATCAAAACGGGTGGCTTTAGAGCAGTCTTACAAAGTGTTTTAAATAGGCTTTTCAATATTTGAGTCTATTCTATTAACAATTAATTAACAAATTAGAATGCTAGTTCATCTTTTTGACCTTTTTTGTGTATTAACTTTTGACTTTCATTCATAATGGTTATTTCGAAATTATCAGTGTCATGTGTTAAAAGAGAAGTACAGCTTGATTAGTTGTATAAATAAAGCATACAAAGACATAGCTTGTATCTTAAGAATAGGCAACAGCTTGGTCTGTCAGCATGTCCTTTCCAACTTTTAAATTCTTATTCATCTTGTAGATGTGTAAAATATTCAAGAGCAAGCAATAAGTCCCACACTCAGAAAGTAAGATCACATATTGGCATATATTTTATTGCATATGATTTAATATTGATTATGTGTATAATTTAAAGTATTTGTGGAAACAGTAGTTATATATATATTGGTTTACTGCATATGTAGTATCATTCATAAAAATACAGGTATTTTCCTTTCATCTTTGATTAAATCAAGAAGGTTTGGAAGTCACATATAAAGATAACTCAGACATCTCAGATACTTGGAATTGAACTAGCTCAAGGGATAACTTTGTTTTTCTTCTTTCTTCCCTCAGATAAAAATTACTCACAAGAACCAAGCCCCCATGTTGATGGGACCTCCTCCAAAAACTGGTCTTTTCTCTTCTATCATCAAAAGAACAAGGAACCACAGCAAGGAATAAGCCTATGTAGTTTAGTTTTTAGAAAACCAATTAGCTTTGTTGGGCTTTGGAATATTTATGCTGGAAATCTTTCAAGAATTTTAGAATATCTTCTACTTGCAAAATCATGGATTTTGGTTTAACAGTTTCTGTAACCGAGCTAATGTAAAACTATGCTATTAGAAAAAAATATTGTCACAGTTTTGTAGGCATTTTGCATGATGAAAGCAGATGTTTACATAAAGTGATACAGCATATTTTTTGTTGCATGCGTTACCATTTACTAATCTATGAGCTTATTCTGCCATGGAATATGGGAAGAGAATGCCATGGGTAATTCAATTTTCTCTTTTTTCCATTTCAACTTTTTCTACTACAATGATCATATGCCATAGGTTCAAGAGTATCTTTTGAATCAAGCATCTTCACATCAACAGCCAATTAGACCTGTTTCAGAGTAAAGTTTATTACAGGTCTCATTAACCTGTACTTTTAGCTCATAATTTCTTTCTACCCTGAGAATATTTTTATTCAGCTAAGCATCAAAATCTTTTATCTCATTCTGATAACTCCTATGTATGTGAGTAACTGTACCTGCTGAAAACATCTAACAATGTGTGCAGTATCCAAATGGTCATGATCACTCTTCTGTAAGTTTTTGTAAGACTGGAAGCCAATGCAAGTTTGAGCAAAAACTGTAAGGCTAAGGAGATCATTCTAACAGTGGAAATTATAATACTTGTAAAACTAGCCATCAGTGTTGTTTGTTGAAACACTAGAATTATTTTAATAAGAAATACATCTCTGTAACATGGCAAACTTTAAATCATTCTACATATTGACTGATAGTATATAGCGTATGCACACAAATAACCAAAGCTCATGCCTAATAAAGTGCATTTCCCACCAAAGATTTAGTGAAGGATGCTTCAGAGAAATGGGTTAATGCATAATTAATCAAGCTCACTGGAGCAGACTCACTTCTGAAAATTTACAGTTCTTTTGATTATGTTGGCAATGTCCGGACAAATGTTAGGGTAGGAAAAAACATTAAATTAATTGCAAGTAAATACTCGCTTTTCATTTGTTTCACAAGCTGATAGACATAGACTCATACTTCAAATATTGAGACATAGACACACACTCTAAATATTGGAAAATTCAACTTATTCAACTTATTTATGCCATCCATAATTTACTCATCCCCTAAATTTATCTCTTAAGGAAAGGATAAACTGTTACCTATTCTGCTTTTGTAGTCTGCTCTCTGGAATCAAAATCAAAACATTTCTCATCATAAATTTTGGGGAGGCAGTTGCTCAGGTTTTTACTTTCTTAGCCCTCTGAGAGACTTCCTAACAGCTTAGAAATCATAATACAGGGATTTGTCTGAGGTTTGCACAGCGTTGTCTAATGTTGAAGGGAAGTCCAAGAATGGCAACTTTTTTCAGTCTTGCATATAAACAGTCTCAATCGAAAGTTTCTGTGCAGTCTTAACATTGTTCTTTGCTCAGAGTGAGCTGCTTCTCAGCTCTGCATGTCTTAAGTTCTCAGAGATTTCATCAAAAAACAAACAAGGAAAAAATAAAACTTCGCTTGAAATGCATGATTTCCCATTTTTATCTAGCCTTCAGAATGGTAATGATTTATTAAATATATTTTTCTATTGATTCATTCATCCATTAAAAAATAGTATTTCATCATTCTGTAGTGCACGGTACTGTGCATGTATTTAAATAAAGTTACTATCATTTGTTCCTCAGTATTAGAATTCAACAGAGTCCTAATTTATATAATAGACACTGAAATAAAAGTCAATATATAGTTGGTAAGGATTATGTCTTTGAAATATACAGTCTGTGTTCTTTAAACATTAGGAGGTAAATACCAGTTAATGTTATGTTCAGCATTAGGTAGAAAAATATGACAGCAATTATTTGCTAAAATTAAGATCTTGTAATTCTCCATTCTTGGGTCCAGTGGTGTTGACAGTTACAGTTACTGTAGGAGTAATCTAATATTTTTCCTGTGCATTGCAAACACACACACACACAGAAGCGTTTGATGCACTCCTTAGGTGCAAACATACCTAAGTATAGAGCAAAAGATATTTGCAAAACGAAGGAACTTGCTGACATAATATTACACAAAGTGTACATTGGTTTTATGAAATTATGGTTACAGGTAATAAATATTTTCACATAACTTGACGTAGGATTTTCTACCAATGCTCTCAACTTTTTTGTGGCAAAATGTGTTTAACGATAATATATAATGTGCTCTCTATGATTATCTCATTAACATTGTAACTCTGAAAAAAATAAAATTATACATAAGCTATTATTTAATAATGTATGCAATTTTAAATGTGCCAGTCTGTGATAGCAAATTGTTCACAACACACTTTTTCATATAAAGAGGGATAGATGGGTTAATGTAATCACAACTACATACAATTCTGACTAGACTTATAAAAGGTAAATCAGATCTGTTGGTCAGCATGTATCAAAATCTCACTGTAGCAAAATGTAATGGAGCAGTCATTTTACTATATTGGCACTTACCGTACCAGCGACATTCTGTCTATTAACCTAGGTTGGTTGTTTTTTTTTTAGCATGGCCTCTAATAATTTAAAACCATGCTCAGGTTGAAAGTATTCATGATGAAGAGAAAATCTTAGAGTACATAAACATAGGATGAAAGTAAAATGCTTGATTTAATGAAAGAGAACTTGGGGGGGGAGGGGCTTTTTTTTCACTTCAGTATGCACAGAATTAACAATGAAATTATACATTGGAGTGTGAAGTGAAACAAAGAATATATGCATGTATCTTCATACAGCTGAAATAGATGCACTGTTCTTACCCTGACTGAAGAGTGCTAGCTGTAAACTCCTTATAATGAGGCATTCTTTAAGGCCTCATTAATGACATTTGCAATATAAATGGAAATTACAAATATGTAGGAATGATATCTGACATGAGATTTGCAAATTTTTCATCTCCCTGCTAGAGCGTTGCAGCTGGGCAATGTGCTGAAGAAAGAACATGATGTCTCAGGAAGAAATCTTAACTTCTGAGATTGGTTAGCATCACTCACACTTTGCATGAGTTCCTGTTAAAAGGAGGTGGAAGCAGAACTTGTTGCAGAGGCAAATACTGAATTACTGTTTCCACTACTTGCAAGATATTTGTATGCATATCATCACGATTATTTAAAGCTAGGGAGTTAGACTTCGTGATTTGGGCTTATTGGTGTGTGTACGTGTATGTGCATGCTAGATCAGGTGACGTGCTGATACGCTTAGGACTTTTATGAGCTAGGAAGCACTTAGTATTAGTTTCTGAAGCAGAAGTAGATGTTCTATAACATTTCCTCACTCTTATCAACTCTAGTATTGCATGTAAATCGCAACAATGATCAGCTAATATCCAAAATTATTTAAGGCAAAAAGTCAGAGACTTCAACGTGTTTCAAAATAGCAGTGTAAGAAGTAATATAGTCAAAGAATGTGTGGTTTTGATATAATTACTGTAAGAAAGGGAGAAGACGACTTTTGTTATTTAAATCTCTAGGTTAATATTTGTTTGCTGAGACTATAGCTATTCAGTGATTACTAGTGATTTAGGGTACTAGTGCTATCCTGTAACAACTCTAACTGACTTCTGGGGCTTGTAATTCTGAGGTGGATCATAGTGAGACCAAGGCCGCCTGGGGAGCAGTTAACTTAGAAAAGTGTTGTCTCTCACCTCTCTGGAAGAGTGACTAGAGACAATGGCTATAAAAGTGGGGAAAAAAAAAAAGTCCCGAATAGTTATCTTTAGACAAGGATGCATGACAAGTTCAGAGAAATGGCAAAACAGATGCTCAAAGTGATATGAGAAAGGGATGGGTTACTCCAAGGCAGCCCACAAAATGGCAGTGGGAGGCCTGGGAGGCCAGATGAAGGCACTTGGGGTTAACGAGCATTTATGTGCCAAGGAAGTGAATCAATTAGATTAATCTAGAGACCCCTTCATTTAGGGGTGAAGGAGTTAGGTAGTGTTTCTTTTGTTATGGGGAGAAAGATTGTCTGAGAGGAGTTAGGCCCAAGAAGAGGAACATGTGAAGGGAGAAGGATTTAGGAGCAAAGGAGAGCTGAAAGTTTGTCAAATGAATGTAAAGGATTTGACGGGGCTTTGTTTACTTCTGAGTACTTTTATACCCTGGGAAAAAAAAAAACCCCAAGGCATCTGCCCTTGCTGTTACATAGCAGTTTGCCAAACTGTTAAGGAGTTAGCACAAAAATAAATAAATATAGAAAACTGAGGTGGGCTGAAGCACGGCTCAGTGTTTTATGCAAGAGTGGTGAAGAACGTGCCAGCCTCTTGTCAGATAATTGTTGCTTGTCTGTAGCTCCCTCAGGTCTGAAAGCATTTTGCTTTCTCTTCTCTGTCCATAAGGAAGGAAACTTCTTGTGGTCCTGCTGAGGTGAGTAAAAGCTTTATGGTAACCCTGGCTGGAAAAATAAATAAAACATAGGTAAGATCTGGAAGCTGAATCTGTTAATGAGGTATAAAGTAATAGGTTAAAATATGTGGCATGCGAGGCTCTGAGGGTGTGCTGTGCAGTGATGAATGATGATACAAACTCTCTTCAGGTCTGTCAAGATTTGCTGGAGTCTGTCCAACCTGGGCTTGTGCCGTGGTTAAGCCTCCTGGCTCTTATGCCCTATTTATGCTCAGACTACGGATTTTTAGTTGATCTTGAAATAAGGAGGCTTGACCCTTCCAGTTCTGATCTGTGTGTCTGTGGCATGGGTACGGATGGAGATTTCCTATTATCAGGTTCTCTTAATTTTACAAGTGAAGCTGAAGCAGAGAAACTTCTCTACGACCACTGACTTTCATTATGTGAAACTGCCCGACAGCTTGCAACTATAAATAGGCGATCATACCTTATAGGCACCTAGAATCTGGGCATGGTGATATTTCAGAGGCTGCTTCTCCCCTCTCCCCACCCTCTCCCCCCCTCTCCCCCCCCCCACCCTTCTGATTCATGATTCAAAGAGATTACCTGAAAAGCACCTCAGGGCTCTCTTTAAATATGACTCATACAAAGAATAAGTGATAATCATCAAGCTTTGTTATTTATAGAAAGGTGGTAGCTGTGTTGATGGTAAGGCAGCAGTTTCATAGTGAGGTGCCCATTTCTAATAAACATAGGAAGTTATTTGCTGGGTCTAATTGAGTGAGAAGCAAAGATTTTTAATTTTCAGGTCAATTTTCAGTCTAAGATTGACAATGACTGAAAACACTTAGCTGCTGATTGGCCTATTTGAAATAAACTTTTGTGGATTGGTGGGGGGTTTTGTGTGTTTGGTGGTTGTTTTTTTTTTTTTGGGGGGGTGGGATGGGATGATTTTTGGGTTTTGTACCTAGGGTCAAACTCATATGTGAAGGAATATAGTAATTTGCATTAATAAGTAGCTTTTCTGGACAGAGAAGTGAACACTTCTTACTCTTTTGGTGAAACTTATGAGCTATGTTCTATCTGCCAATAAGAAAATACAAGTTGTCAATCTTAAGGCCTGTCAGTCTACTTATATTAAGTACAAAAAAAAAAAGTATAATAACAATTATTTAAACTATTTGTATCTGCAGAGAGATAGCAGTGATTTGTACATCCCTCAGTGAGGCAAATGAGCACTGTACTTTTTGCCCAGACATGAGGTTGGCTATTGCAAAGGGTGTGGTGTGGGTTTTTTGAGTGTGATGGTTTGTTCTTTTGTTGGGGTTTTTTCGTAAATATTAGTGAGTTCTAAACCTCTCCTTTTACCCCAGAGTTATAAGGACTAGAACTTTAATTCAGACACGTATTTTATATCTTTATGGTGTACATATAATTAAGAAAGCAAGCAAGCAAATGCAGGAAGATCTGTTCCATTTGAGCTGAACTTTACTTGCATATGTTTAAATTCAGTCCTATTACTGAAGGGAAAACCATCAACTTGTTAATTTTAGGTAGTTTAAGAGGAATTGGGGGGAAAATGGGTGTGTTGGGTTTTTCTCCTGAGTAGTATGACCTTGTTACAACAATATATACACGTGAATTAAAGAATTTTCACCTCATTTACATCAATCACTGTTTTCTGTGGCTACATTCTGAACAGTGACTGTTTTGAAAATCAGCTTAACCTATCTCTTAATGGTTCAATATAATTAGTTTACAAGAAGTTTTGAAAGATTTGGTCCAACTGTCTTTTTTATAAAGTCAAGCCTTGCATTGAGATACAAGTTGAGGCTTTCATACTTTGTCACTAGTGCTAGTCAAAAATTCCTTAGCCCCTGTTTCATCAAAAAATACAAAATTGTGGGGAGGAACCTACCTTTTCTGATCAATTTTTTTTTTAAACCAGATTCCCACTTCAGAGGAAATCAGATTTACCGTTTTAAATGTCAAAATATTTTGTGCTCGAATATCAAAAGGAAATGTAAGGTATTAATTTGTTTCATTCATTAATTCGGTTTCATTAATGCAGTGATTAACTAACGTTGTATTGTAACTGACTTTTCATCAAAAAGCAAAAAGTGAATGAAAAGGTGCTCTTATTTTGTTTCAATATGAACATAATTTTTATTTTCTTTAGGAGAAGTTAAAAAATATTAGTATTTGTTCAAGATCCTGAAATGGAAATGTCAATATTTGTGCTGCTGCAATTGTCACCAGACTAAATGCCTGCACATCAAGTTCTAGTCCTTATGTAACATCTCTGCATTTTTATTATTCCAGTAGCTTCACAGTTCCTAAGTGTTATCTTCAAGGACTTGATTTTTGATTCATAGTTCCTTCTGTTTTAGATTAATTTGTCAGTACAGGTCTATCTTATCACCAAAGAAAAACAGAGTTAACAATAATGTTGAATTATTTCACATAACCTAAAAATTTACCAAATATATTGATAGTTCTCTCATAAAACAGCAGTGGACTGTGGACACTAAAAATAGAATGGGCAGACAGTTGTAGAAGGGAAATCCCATTATTAATTTATCCTAATAATTATAAAATAAGTTAATAATATTTTAGACAAGGCAGATATAATGCTTGTGTTTCTTTTAAGGTACTGAATAGACTGTAACTCAATTGACAATAACTCAAGCACACTGATAAGGCATTTGGGCGTCGCTTTAATTCACAAAATCCTGCAGTCCTTAATGTGCGTCTCAGTCTTTTGGGTGAGTTATCAGCTAATACTGTGTGATAGCTAATCTCTGAATGCTTTTCACCTCACAGTTACCCAAACCGTGTATGCTGTCTGAAGTTTTGCTATTCCTCTTTTGGTTGCTGTACCTTTATCACTAAGTAATGTCTAACCCAATTGATATCATGTTAAAATCCTTGCTGTGACAATCATCGGTTTTATTTTTATGGTGTTGGGACAAGAGGTGAGTGGAGTTGCATGAGGTTAATGGGGCTTTAAGAAAATGTTATGTTCCTTCAGCATAAGATAAGGTTCTCTTCTTCCGATGGGAATCCTGTCACTTCATCAGATATAACGGCTTTTCTCTGCCAAAGACTTGAGATATTAGTCTGTGTGAAATGATTTATAGTTTTTCCTTGGCTTGCCTGCTGAATCTTGGACAAAAAATAAATCTTATGGCAGATGCCAGTTCCTTCTTGGTCTGTGTGTAGAAATATGTACTACCACGAGAGCTGGTCAAAGCATTCAAATAGAACAATTGTGTAGACAACTGAGAGCAAAGCAGAGTACCTGGGGTCAGGCTTACGGAGGCAGAAGCTGAAACAAACTGTTGGAAGTTCAGAAAAAGGTTAAACTTCCTTTACTAACTTCTAGAGTGATGCCTATCTAAAAATGTAAGAGTACAATAGGTAATAAATAAGTTTGTAACTTAGCACTGAAAACACTTATCTGTACAATATTTGTGCTATTTTCTTATCTCAAATATAGCACGAATGGAATTTTTAATGATTCCTACTGTGTGCTTCCTCCACAAAACATAGTGCAATAACATACAAAAGCAGATTTTCAAAAGTGCAATAAAACAATGTTTTAAGGAACCCAAGATACCTTCTGGTCCAACACCACAGGACAGCAAAGGGATCTGCAGGAAAACTGGCATAATGTCATTTCCACCTCTTCTCAGTAAAAGTCTGCAAGAGGGGAGTTCTGGTGAAATTACAACCTCATTTATTCTTTCATTCTAACTTGTTCATAAAGTAATTTGGGGAGTTGTTATGCTATGAACCTCATCAGAATATGCAGTCACAACCATGTAAGAGAGGATTGAGAGTATTTAGCTATATCTCGTTCCCCTTACATACAGAATGTCTACTGTAAATTTCCCTTGATTAGAGGCAGCCTACTTGCAAGGTACAGAAACACAGAGATAGTCACTAGTCACTGTTTGTTTAATTGCTTGGTTCCTTTAAGGTGTTAATTTTTTTAATCACAGCTCTGCAATGGCTACTGAGAATCTTTTTTTGCAAGAATAATCAACATTGAAGATTATGCTGCCATTTCATATACGGCAGCATTGAAGTAGAGTATGGATAATTTGTGTGTGATTCTACTTCTGCTACACTGATGTGGATCTCCTTGAGACTGTTAAAGTCCTAATGTAGAATGTGACACTAAGTCATAGCTTTGGAGATTATGATTGAAATATAGCCTTGTTTGACACAATGTTAAAATGAAGTAGGGGTGTGGAAGAGAAATCCCAACTCCACTGAAATCATTGGTTTGTCACTGCAGTTACAGGGCTGGGGTTTTATCCCTGCGATCTTGTGGTAGGGCTCAGACCATCTTTCCTGCCTCAAGTAAAATATCTGCAAGCAAAAGAAGGTCAAGAAAGATTGAGAAGTTCTGTGTATGCACACATCTGTAAAAACCTACTCAATGCTTGCACCTACAAACTTTCCATGCACAATTGGCCTGGAAACCAGATCACCAGGTCTCTTCTCTTCAGCTGAGTACTCATGTCTTCCTCTTTCTCACTCTTCTGCTGTGTCATTAACAGTCTTGTATGCTGAGAAATGCAAATCTGAAATTTCTCAGATTAAGGAAGAAATCAAAGACTTCAACTTCCTGGCAAACACTGTAACTACTATAACAGTGGTTATAAGTGCGTCCTGCTCAGTTAAGAACCTGTCCTTTAACTCTGCCCTCTGAATCTCAAAGGCATGAGAATGTTGAAGGTCCAACTAGGTAGAGTTCACACACAATGTAGCATTTGCCAATTCATATGTAAATTTTATGGATTCTATGTGTAAATGTCCCTCTCCTCTCACTATTCAGAGACTTAAAAATCTACCCTTAGTGCTTTGAACCACCCTGCTGGGGTAATGTAACACCAAACTTCAGTACAAATAAATAGTTGCTTTGAACCTCACTCTTAGGACTTGCCTGTTCGCAAGAATACTGACTTGGTATCAAATTCGGTGCTGTTGCCTTAAGAGGCCCCAACACAGTGCTGCAAAACCTCATCTATGTACAGCATAACACAACCCACTCCTAATTATTTCTGCCTAGAGTAGCTGCTGCTGTTGGATTTCTCGTCTTTTATGCTTAAAACAGCAGTGACGCAGTAATGAGTCAGGCCTTTGCCAGTGCTTAAATATCCAGCACTAGGTGCTATATAAAAACATTTTTAAAAAGAGGCATGTGTGCAAACCTTGATTAGCATGTGATATGTCAGAGATATGCAAATTATGTACAAAGTGTACATATTTAATATCTTGGATTTACGTACAGCTTTTTGTTTGCAGTATCGTTTAATGTCTGTGTACTCTGCTGTTTTGTCATTTCTGGCAGCCATTGTGCACCTTCAAGCTTGTGCTGTCCTAAGGTATAAAGCAAATCTCATCACGTATTCATTTCAGTGTTATTAGCTTGTTAATTAACAGTTCGTGTAAAGCAACATAGTAAAAGATAACAACAAAACATATTTTGTGGCATTTTTTCTCTGCAACTATAATCTGAGGAAGAACAGTGGTTACTTGCCATGAGGCAAAAAAAAAAAAACAAACAAACAAACCACAAACAACCCTACTTCTTAAAAACTACTAGTCTTATTCCTTAGGAAAATGTTGCATGTGGAATTATGATTTTTTTTTTTTTTAGGTTAACTTGTTGCCCTACTCCAGTGGTAAAGGAGAACTGAGAATACTTATTTACAGTAACCATTTTACTTGTCGCATGGCAATACTTAATGTAGAGAAGGTACAAGGTTCTTGGCCTCATTTCTTTGCCTTCCATCACTGTTTAGTTTCATTCAGCTATTCCCATGCCTGTCATTAGGCTGGACTGTTACTTACTATTTCTCTGACTTCTGGCACATCACTTTTGTATCTTTACCTTCAGTCATAAAATAACTGATTGTCTGCATTCTCCCCAGTCTTTGAAGTTTTTGTTTGTTTTTCTATCACTTTGTTTTCCTTCTCTTAGTTTGCTTCCTCTGCTTTGTTCATACACTTCTAATTAAAGTACTTGTTATTTTGATCTCAGTCACAGCCCTTGTAAATTTTCTTTCCTATTCAGATCCATTCAGAGTACACCTTTTCCTGGTCTGTCAGTTCACAATCTTATCTTCTCTCAGGAATTGTCCTCAGACCTCTTCTCTACGCACATGCCCCCCTTTTCTTCTGGTTACATTAGGCACAGGCTATTTGTCTTTGCTTATGAGGCCTTTAGTGGCTTATGCCTACTTTAACAAAGAGTATTTTTATGTCTATACCTAAAATCATTCTATGTTTAGAGCTCTCTGTGTATCATCTGTTCGATACAAAGGCAAGTACCTATTTGTATGATCTATATTTAATCAAGCCATGATGACATTCTGCAATGTGTAGTTTTAGATTTTAAAGCAAGATTTTGGGGGTTTTAACATACAGAGATCTTATATTTCATTAAAATTCTTCTGGAAACATCTAAAAAGCTACTCCATTACATTCTTTCAAATCCTTCCTTCAACTATCTAAGAAAAGACAATGTTCAGCTATTACCACAGAAGTCAAAACCTGTTTCGTTTCATATTCCCATGTATCTGTTCTTAACTGATTTTAAATTACAAGCTTTCTCTTAGGGATAGGGGAAGGGAGCTCCATGTCCTGTGGTGTTAGAGCATCTAGCACAATAGGAGTTCTGGTCCACAGCTACATCATTTAAAGGTCAGAACAACAGAGGCATATCCATGTAATTTTATGTCGGCAGACGAATTTATAGTGTGCTGACGATTACATTGCATGTCCCATCTGCACATGGTCTGCCAGGAACATGAACCCAGGTAGAGGATTTACTTTGTCAGAGTTTCAGCTTTCTGTTCTGAAAATCTTTCATTCATTCCCTCTTCTGTTGGCCAAAACAACTGTGGTATACAATGGGATTTCACTTCTTCCTACTGCATTCTCCCCACTAGTAGAAGGAACTGTAAGACTTGTCCCACAAGGGCCCTGGGGATGTGCTTTTTTAACACCCCCTGCCCTCAAAAATGAAAAAAGAGAAGAGAAAAAGGGGGGGCAGGGGAAGGAGGCAAAAAAACCCCAATCCCAGATCCAGCAACCCTGGAAGACTTTGGAGAGATGTTGAATAGACCAAGATCACCTTCTTCCTTTCTTTCCTGTATATCACAGGGGAGCTGGCCTTGGGAAATTTTTTGATATTTAATTCTTTTTGCCAGTGACCTGATCCAGGATCAGAAAGACAGATGCAAAAAATCTTACAATCTGGATTTTGACTTGAGTTTTCAGGTAGAAGTACAAAGCCCTTTACCCTAACTGTGGTATGGGCATGCAAGATTAAAGTTTGAAGGCCAAATATGACCACCTGAGGTCATAAAGAGATTCATGGCTTAGAGTGCCTCCCTGTAGTCTATAGTGGCGCAGTAGCAGTGACTTCTGGAACAGAGTATATACTCCTCTCTTTCAGTATGCTTTGTCTGTTGTTTTCCCTTCTGTGACTGCTTCGTTTCAATTCCTCCAGCGAGAAACTGCATTTTTAAGGCTCATTCCATAACTGAAAGAAGTCTGCAAGAATAAAGTAGTATATATTTTAAAAATTAAAAGGAATAACAAAATGCAGTTTGTCATAACTTCCAGTAAGCTACCTCAATTTTGTTGCCCCCACCTGTTATTTTCCATTGGTGTTTGCCCAGACAAGATGTGCTCAGGGATATAAGAGAGAAAGTAAGATTACTTGGAGCCAGGGGAAATTAGTGTGTTATTTGCAACAAAGCTGAAGTGCAGTGCATTGTATAGAAGGTAACTTTAATTAAAACCTTTATTTCAGAAGTAAAAGAAGTAGGTTGAAGTCCACATGAAAGAAAGGAGGGAAAAAAATGTTGCGTTGTCTTGCATTTTTCTGTTTTAGAGACTGCCTGCGAGCTGACGACGCCCTGCGCCAGGTATGTCACAGGCTCTGCAGCCAGGTGAAGGGAATACTGGCTGGCTATAGCCTCCTGAATTGGCACCCTACAAAATAGTCTGGATTTCTGCAACTTTCTCACCTTGCTTTATGAAGGAAGCACTATCGTAAATCTACATAGTACTGGTTACACTATCCCACTCTCTAATATGCCGTCCTGCCCTGACATCTTTTATTAAAACTTAGGAAAAGTCTTTAAGAATAGTTTAAGGGTTGTTCCTGGTATTTTGTGCCTTCTTGGACAAAGATTCTCAGGGTGTTTTACATCACAGTATGTAGTTGCAGTCTTTGCTTCTTCACGTTTTCCTACATAGCTAATTCTTCTCCTCCTAGACGCTCTTAACATAGGAACTAAAACTACAGAACAGAGCTTCTTGTATTTCTTTACCATATGTTTCTGGGCAGGGAAAAGGACATGTTTCACCTTCCAATCATTTGCTGTCCAGGTAGTACGTACAGAGGAAGCTAAGTACTAAAAAGATTAAATATTTCACTTCTCCCAAGATTCCCAAGATAATTTTTATTTGTTGCTGTCTGTTCCCGAATGAAAGCATAATGGAAATGTCACTGTTTCTGCCTTATGCGTTTCCTTTTCAGAAATTACAACATTTGGACTGGAATCTTGTTCATTGTAATGTAAGTCCACGGCAATCAGCTAAATTGTTCTAGATTTTACATGAGATTGGAATCTGACCTGGAACGTTAGTTAAGTAAAGTAAGAGAAGGATAAAGAATTGCTCTTAAAAATATTTCAGACTACATCTAGCCATCTGGATTGAGTCTACTGCCATCAATATGTTTTGCAGATGTGAGAAGAAATTCCAGATTCTGCTAGCTGTACTGGCAGTGGTGTTCTTACTGCCTTCAGTGGCCTTTCTATTCAGCAGTAGTATGAATTGCAAAGTATGGCTCCCATCCCCAAGGTAACTTACCTGTTTTAGATGAAATCTTTTGTTCAGTGGACCTGTTTTCCTGGAGAAGCAATGTTTGTTCAACTCCGTAGAGAATTATTTATCAGTTATGTCAGAAATGCTTTAGTAAAGTGAAAGTGTTAAATATGTGACTTGCTTCCTTGACGAGGAAAATAACTAGCTCTTACGAAAGGGTTTTCACCCTGTATGTTGGGGAAGAGAAAAGCCAAATGAAACATCTGGTATTGAAGTCTAAAATAAATGTTAGCAGCTTTTTTATTTTTTTTAATTACATTAAAAGTATAAAATTGTTTGCCTTTGACTCTAGAAAACAAATTTTTGGGAGACTTCTCAAATTCTCATTGAGAAAGTTCTTGTTGGGCAATATTGTGATCTCACCACTACTACATTTGTAGTATTCCGTTTATTTCAAAGAGGGACGTCTTGTTGATGTACACAGGGTGCAAGCTTATTTAAAGCTTGCTTGAGGAACAGATACAAAAACTTGACTGAAGATTTTTGAAATTTGACTTACTACAGTTTTACAGAAAGGGCATTATCAAGACAGCTCTTTTCAATGAAAGGAACAAAAAGCTATAGTGTGCAAAACCCCACAAGACAAGACTGATTTTGCCAATTAAACACCTACTTCACCACAGGCAGCTAGGACTCGGGACCTAACCTGAGATGTGTGGCTTTGCTTGTTCTTTCACTCCCTGTGAGCATTTGTTCATTTACTGCCATGCAGATAATGCATTGCATTTCACAGCACAGCAAGTTTAATCAGGACATGTCATCATTAATTTGTACTGATATGCACTGATGGACAGGGTTTTCCAGGAGCATGACTAGCTGTTTATCAAACGATCGTCAATTCTGGAGACGAAGTGGTGCAATCCCCCTGTTGTTTTACAGCATCTGCTTTATCATCTGCTCACAGGAGCACCTTCCCCCCCCCCCCTTCTCTGCGTTTCTCTTTGTAGCTGTCACTTGTAGACAGCTTCATTTATTTCTGCTGATTTCTAATTCCTTTAGGAAAGATGTCTAAAAGATTCGCTTGATTTATTGAACCATGTTGTGGAACTGAAATGGTTAACGATGGCAAGACAAGACTAAATACCACAATCTGCATTTGATTTCTGATGCTTTCCTGTTATTTACAAAGTGTCTCTTTGAGTATCATAAATAATTTACAGTTCAAAGTGAATACTTCTAAGTGCTAGAAAGCCAAATTCACATTTATTTCATTTGCTAATGTTTCCACAATATAACACAAAGCATTAAAAAAACGCTCTTATTGCTCTATAGTTTAACAAAAGAGCTATCGGATTAGCCCAGAAACTCAAAAGGACTCTTATAACAGCAGGTTAAGGAGAGGTATTAGTTGTTCAGTTTTGAAGTTCCTACTATGATAAAATTCTAACTCCAAGCACAGAGGATTTTACCTGACTAAGGACACCAGGGTTAACCTTTTAGCATGCAAAACTTGTTATCTTGCAAGTGCATTGTTTTAATGCTTTGGGGAGTCTCACAGTGGGAATAACTCTGAAAGCTAATCCTAGAGGATAATGATTTCATTTTAGTTGGACATACTGTGAATTGCTTGGAACAGGTAGAAGTAGCACACATGACTTCCAAAATGAAATCATAATTGCAGATATTTGAAGGAAAAAAAATGCCATGGAAATCAAAAGTTTTGTCACCAATATGCAGTTAGGCCATCGACTTTAAACTCTTCTGTTACTATCACATAGTCCAAGCCAAGTTAAGGAATCTGCTAGAAGCAGTGATTAGCTGAACAGTTCCACTACTTTATCTATAAAATAAAGAGTTACATGCTTTAACGCCTTGTACTTTTTGAAGCTCAACATCCCAAATGTTATGGGCATAGCAGGAGGCTGAAGAAAAAAGAAAAGCCGTTAATGCTGGGGACAAAAAGCAAAAACATAAATTAAAAAAGAACATAGGAAGCTTACCCTTAAAATAATGAACTTAACTGTGTAGTAACTATCCCATCTCAAGATAAGTGACCTCATGGGAAGATTTGCTAAAGGAGATCAAACCTCACTCCTCCTCTTTTTTTTTTTCTCTTCTTAAAAAGGATAGATATAAGTTCTGTCCCATAAAAACAGACCAAACAAATCATTCCAAGGGACAGTATATTTCAGCTGAAATAAGATATGAGCTATATCTGTAATTGATATCTAATATTTGAAATTATAATTAAATTTTGATACTATAGTATCAAATATTGACAAATAATCAAGTATCTGCAGAATTTTTGTAAAGAGAGGGAAGACTTTAAGGAGATCTCTCTATTCAGTTAATTCTAACAAAATAGTGTTACTTACACTGACACGAAAAACTTGATCAATCAGATGTATTTATTATCTCATTATTTATATGCTATCTTTTCAATCAGAATGATTAATGTTTACTTTGCCCACCAAACTTGCTATAAAGGTTTGCTACATTCACTGTTAAAATTAGTCTTCAGTGTTTAACATTGCCTAACAACTTTACAGAGTAGTGTGAAGGGGGAAGGGGAAAACAATCAATGCCCAGAAGGAATTTTAGGGAAATAGATACTAACTCAACAGATCGACATTTCGGCACTGAGGACAAGTTCTTAGCTGAGGTAAATAGGAGTAGTTGCCTCAGAGTCAGTGGAGTTGATTTATTACTAGCTGAAAGACTAACGCTAGACCGACAATATCCCAGCCCCTGTGAAAGGACATGTACTATTCTCAGTGAATACAAATGGGGTGGGCCTTTTAAACAGGCCTGAGTGGAGGTTTTGTATGTCTATGTGATTTGGCAAGTGGTCCATTTTCTGAAGCCTGAAACGATTTGCAAATTTGGAGGAAGAACTCAACTAGAGGAGGGGAGGGGGAAAGAAAAAGCCAAGATTTGTGGTAAATGAAACTGTAAGGACAGAGTGCCTGTTCAACCCTTCTATCAAGTGGGATGGAACTAAGGGCACTTCCATGGTGGGAATCAGCCTCAAACCCTGTCTGCCTGAAGGGACTTGTGCCGTTACCCTCCAGTTTCTATGAGAGTTCTCTATCACAAGGCCTGATATGCTGGGGTGGAGGGTATCCTTTCCTTTCAGAGCTGCACTTTAAATATACTTTGGAGCAAGCCTAGAGTGTGGGTTTGGGGAAGGAATTAGTAAATAGAGTGTGTGTTTCAAGAGGAATAAATGTCTCAGAGCAAGGACCTGGGTTTCTCTCTGAATTGATGGGTTTAACAGAAGTTGTAACTGACAGCTGAAGAAATGAGGAACTTATTAATTTGTGGCAGGCTAAGAAGGTGCTTCATACCAAGCCCCTAGCCTCACCTCCCGGCACTTCCATTCCCTCCAGGGTGGTCAGGTGGGAGTGCACAGGGGTGCGGGAGAGGAGCAAAATGGCTGTGACGCATTGGACACTCAGGTGGAAAGTGCTTAGCTGTAGTTAAAGTACCCTCATGCATAGAATGTCATTCTTAAGTAGTATATTTGATGTAGATATTGATAAATTCTAAGTTTTCTCAAGTGTATTTGATGCCAGTGTCCTTCATCAATACCTTAATGTAATAACAGAAGTCACAGTGTGTGAAGTGGGGAAGTATTGGTTGTGAAACATTTAGTTTCTTCAGCTTTTTGAATGAGTAGTTATTTGTCAGTATTTCAAAAGAGACTTCCAGATTATTGAATCTGGTCCTTATTTCATCTGACAGCATTTAGCAAAAGAATAATATTTTATGAAATACAAATATATAGCTATATATATGCATATTTATGAACTGAAAACTTCTATAAATGTAGTAGTTATAAGTTTAAATTTAACAACTAATTAAGAGGTGCGGTTTCAATGAATAGAACTATGGGATTTGTCTTTAAATCCAATTTTTCCTCCCTTTAAAATAATCTTTACTGTATTGACATTGTCTCCTTAACTAAGGATGCAAAGCATTCCTCTTACAAAAAGAAAAAAAAAAAAAGAGGGGGACGGTGTAAAATGCCAGAAATCCTTGAGCTGTATATTCATAATCTGAAATGTAGTTAGAACGGCAGGCAGCTTTAATGATAATGTTAATTTCACCCCCCTACCCCCCATCTCTGCTAACATTCAAATCCACTGTTTCTTCTGGATTTGGTTTGGCAGTCGCATCCCACTCAATATGAAGGCGTGTTAGAGAGAAAAATCAGTCTGCTAGCATACTATATTGGACCCAATTTCTTACTCATCTCATGGCACCAAGACTTCTTTTATCTGCAGGAATGCCAACTGATAGAGCAAATGACAGATGAAGCAGTCACTTGCAACAGTTTGGCTACAAAATTTGGGATACATTTTTTTCCCCCTTGTGAAATGCCTTTTGGTACTGGCAAAAAAAAAAAAAAACCCAAACCAACTCCCCCGCCTACCCCCCACCCCAAAAAACAGCTTGAAAAACTACTCACATTTTCAAAGGCACCCAAATGAGTTTATATGCAAATCTCAAATTCCTTTGTACCATCACATGACAGGTCCATTTTTTTTCCCTAGATATACAAATTGTTGGGATGAAAGCCATCAGTAACTGACTTGTTAAAGGAAAAGAGCAGAGGTTCCTCAGTTTCTTAGAGGCTTCGGTTACTTTTACTAGCTGACAGGTTTTTTGTCCTGTTCACCAACATATTGAATGCCATGAGAATTTTGCTGCAGCATAGGGAATATATACAACTTTTAAAAAGGTAGTAGGACTGTAGTTCATTCTTTCCCTGCCCTGAATTCTTTTAAAGTTATTAAAAAGGTTTTCCCCTTAACATTTTTAGGACTTCTGATCTTCTCAGAAAGAAATTGCTCATTGCAAAGCTTTCATAAGCAGCTTCCATTTTCATTTTTTATTAGTAATGTAGTTCTTGCCAATTTTTATTAAATATTCTTGCACAAAATCACAAATTAGAGTCACAAAATAATTTAGATACCTCTGGAAAAATTATCAGAAATATCCAGAGATCTCTGGAGATCATCTGGTCTTGGCCTCCTGCTTGAAACAGGCCTGCAAGCCTAAAAAATCTGATTTTATTATCTATTATTTTATATAACATATATTACACTATCTAATATCTTATATTTATTATCCGAGTTTAGACCAAGGCCACATCCATTTAAGTTTTTAATATCTCCAAGGATAGAGATTCTACTATATCTCTACTGCAGTGTTTGACTGCCTTCTTTGGGAATATCTCTTCCTAGTATCTAACTAGAAATTCCCTTCCTGCAAGTTATGTCCATTGCCTCTCCTCTGCTCCATAGGTTAAACTGATCAGCCTGTAGTTCCTTAGATCTGCCCTTCCTGAAAACAGGTGTGACATCTGCCTGTCTCCTGTCGTGGTTTAGCCCCAGCCAGCAACCAAGCACCACGCAGCTGCTCACTCACTCCCCCCTGGTGGGACGGGGGAGAGAATCAGAAGAGTAACAGCGAGGCAACTCATGGTTTGAGATAAAGGCAGTTTAAGAGGTAAAGCAAATGCTGCGCGTGCAAGCAAAGCAAAACAAGGAATTCATTCACTCCTCCCCATGGGCAGGCAGATGTTCAGCCATCCCCAGGAAAGCAGGGCTCCATCACGCATAACGGTTACTTGGGAAGACAAACACCATCACTCTGAACATCCCCCCTCCTTCTTCTTCCCCCAGCTTTATATACTGAGCATGACACCATACAGTATGGAATATCCCGTTGGTCAGTTTGGGTCAGCTGTCCTGGCTGTGTCCCCTCCCAGCTTCTTGTGCACCCGGCAGAGCTTGGGGAGCTGAAAAAGTCCTTGACCAGTGTAAGTGCTACTTAGCAACAACTAAAACACCTCCACATTATCACCACTGTTCCCAGCAAAAAACCAAAACATAGTCTCATACTAGCTACTACAAAGAAATTTAACTCTACCCCAGCTGAAACCAGGGCACTCCAGTCCTCAGAGAGCTCCAACATATTCTAGTCCGTTCAGAGATTGCAGAAAAGTGTGTCTCAGTGAAACCTGTTGGCTCCTTTAACAGCCTCTGAAATCATTCCGTCTGGTCCCATGGATTTGTATGTCCAATTTGTTTTGAGTCTTTCACTCTTCATTTTGACACAAACAATATATTTCCCACTGTTGTTCCCCTGGCAGACCTGAAAGCAACCTGTACAACTTAAAGCAAAGCAAAGAAGATATTGTGTACCTCAATCTTTTCTTGTCTTCTGTCATTAACTTCTCTGTCCCATTCAGCAACAGGCCCACACTTAGTCTTTCTTTTTCTCCCACAGTAACAACAGGTTCTTATTGCCTTTTACATCTGCCATCTGAGCTTTGGCTTTCCTAAATTTATTACTGAATGCCCAGGAAATGTTTTTCTAATGTTTTTGGGTAGCCCGATATTACTTTCACTCTTTTTATGCTTCCTTTTTGTGTTTGAGCTCAGTCAGGATTTCCCCATTTAGCCAAGCTGGCTGTGCTTGACTTTTTGCACATTGGAATAGACAATGCTTGTACTTTGAGGAGACTGTTGTTGAAAGTCAACCAGCTCTCCTGGACCCCTTTGTCCTTCAAAGCAGTTCCCCATGTGATTATGCCTCCAAATTTTACTCAACTATTTGACTTCCTTATGCCTCTCAGGATCTTGAACTCTACCGTCTCCTGCTCAGTTCTGCCAAGGTTACTGTTGACTACTGCATTCCCAACCAGCTCTTTCTTATTTGTGAGTAGCAGCTATGCCAGGAAGGCATACCCTCCCTGCATCTTCACTGCCTGTGTCAAAAAATCATCCCTGACATAAATTTTGTGGATTCCTTGTGTCCTGAGATGTACCCATTCCGGCAGATGTCAGTATGGTTCAAGTCATCCTTGATGAACAGGTGTTATAAGGCTTCTTCCAGTTTTTTCAAGGCTTTGTCCCTTCTTCATCAAATGGTCTGTCCTCCACCCATTGCAGTCTTCAGTCATGGTATCACCTCCTGTCATGTCAAATTGTAATCTTTCACTATCTCCATAACTATTTTTTGTCACTAAAATGTAAAGCAGGTCCACCCTGCACAATTTATTTACCGATTTGTTTGTTTGTCTTCCTCACCCTCTCTGAAAAACAGCTTACTCAGATTGGGACTTGCTTTAAGCATTAAAATCTTATGTAATTAATATTTAAAATATACAGTTAATCTTTTGACTTACTGGAATTTGTTCTTCATCTTCATGGTGAAACAGAAGAAAATATTCCAGGAAATGTTTCACAAAACGAGACCAAAATGTTGGTTCTGTCTTGAAGGAACCAAAATACTTTACTACAAAACAGAATAACTGAATTTTGAAGAAACCAACAAATGGCAGCTTCATAGTCCTGGCTTTTTCCTTCCCCTTACCTATTCTGTTGCTCAAAGCTTTCACCTAGCAGCTGCTGAACACCTAGAAAAACCTGAGTGATCTCTTGGAGTAGCAAAAAGGTAGAGTTATTAAATTACATTGCAAAGACTGGCAGCAGTCTAAGGGCAAGAGTTGATGAGTGTAAGATTCACTTATGAGCCTCTAAATATACAGACCTCATAGATGACACTTCCAGTGGATTCTTGGATTCTTGAACTCTGGAAACAGCCCTGACACGACAGTATCCTTGCCACTTGTCTGCACTGAGTGGAAAATTCTGCTTCTTTTTGAGCAAACTCCCCTTTGTTGGGATTGTCTTTTCTCTTAAGTACTTCAAATAAAATGTCAAATATTTCCTCAGCTTACTAAAATTAGTGCAAACTGGTTGCTAGCTATGGAGATGGTAGCTTGGTGTAGATGATTTAAAAAGACCATTTGAGTATGTGAATGCTTTCACTGAAGACAATGGGTCTAACAGCATTCTTAAAGTTCAATATGTTTTTAGGTACATTGCTGTAATGGGGTTCTTTTTAGACAAATTTCATGACCCATATTTTTGTAAGTAATCAGAAGGTACTCAGCTCATACAGATAAAAATAGCAATAATTCTTTCTTCCTCTTCTGTAGAGGAAATAGCTCAATTAGCTATTTTTATTTGCTTGCTTGTGTGCATGAAAGAGTAGTTACCATCCATGTGGCAGTTAGAGCCATCCAAGGCAGTGAGTCTAGTGAACTTCATTATCAAATGATACTCCTCTATCAAGGTCTCAAAACAGATTTTGATGTCTAAGAATTTATGAATTGGTGAATTGTTGTTTAGGTTAATTTTGTCTCTGGATTTACAGAATTAAAGGACTCTGAGGGCTTTGTTTGGAAATAAATTTCCTTGCTTTTCAACTGAGACAAAAAACCCCTTGTTTTTAATCCTAGCCTTCATCTCCATGGGTTAGGTACACAGCATGAATAGGAACACGTGGTTACCAGATAAGCAGAGGAGCTAGTTTCTGTCAAGGCAGATCAAACTGGGTTATTAGACGTAGCTAGGAAAGAAAGGTAAAATTCATCTAGCACCAGTCAAATGAAGCTGGGAGCCTGGATGTTTATATGTTGATAAATAACTGCGGGGCGGGGGGGGGGAGTTAATCGTTAGACTAATTTAATGTTCTTACCTCAATGCTGTGTCTTTGACCTAGGTCTTCCATTTACTAGCTCTTTGATGACAGTGATTACTTATTCCAGCTTACTTCTGACTTTGAACTGCAATGCATGTTGGATCAATCAAAAATGCAGGCAACAACCAGCAAATTTTGGAGTATATAATGGAGGTTTTCCTAGTTTCCTGAAACACAAAGCAAAACTGAAATTCTGAATAATTTCTGAGTTGTTCAGATGCCCATATGACTAAAAAAATTAAACAAGCAACTTACCAAAACAATAAGGCAAAAATCAGAGAGAAAACTGAGGCTTAGACTTTGTAATGACAGGAACAAACTACTTTATTATTCCTGTTCTCATTTCTATAACTGCTTGTCTGGCACGCTGTCTGGAACCCTTTAATTCACAAACATCTGGCAATAAAACTTGGAGATTACCTTTCATGTTTTCATCACTTTCAGTCTGTAAGTCTTTGAGTGCTCTGCTTCCTTGTCTTTCCAAGAATAAATCTAAGGCTTTTTGAAAATTTTTGCAAAAGTTCATGGAATTGGATTTCACTTTTGTGTAACAACACAGGTATTTAATCACTGCAAATGAGTTCCAGGTGTTATAATCTCCACTGTTCAGGTTAAGAAAATCTTTCTGGAATAAGAGCACCTTTAGTAATTTTGTTACAGTGTACCGTATTTGTTCCTATGTAAAGATGTTCATTTTATCTCTCACCCCCCAATTCGTTGGTGGTAACATTTAACTATTCTGATTATTTTTTCATTAAAGTTGTCTCTTTTTTTTCATACAAAACTCTAGTAGTTGTCTATGGGTTAAGTGAAATCAGTTATGCTTTGAGTTTCTTTAGAATTTTATTTTTGAAGATTAATATATGAAGTCCTACAGTTTCAAGAAAGTCAAAATTATTTGAGAATATAAATCTAGAAAAAGAGCAAAGTAAATAGAGAGCAGTTTTCTAATAAGTAAAAAAAAAAAAATAAATCCTGGAGATTTTTGGGTAGTCTTTGACCCAATGTCTGTATTGATAAAAATTTAACACTCCTTCTAAAAAAAAAAAAAAGTATTACAGTTTTGAAAACTGTTGGGGGGGATGTACGTTTTCTACTATTTAAAATTGATCTCTAGCACTACTGAATAGGAACATTCATCCATAGAATTATCTGTTACTTATTTAATCCCTTTTGTTTCAGAATCAGCTGCAGATTTTTTTTCTCAAGCAAATTTTTAAGAACTGTGTTGATTAGCTTGTTTATTATATGACTCAGTATTGTTTCTGCTCTGAATTTTAGCAGTTTTCTTTGGTCACCGGAAGAGAGCTAAGCCCTGTAGTGTAGTCCAGCTGCTGTCTTGCCATTTTGCACATTACATGCTCCACAAACAGGAGTTAAATCCTAAAAAAGGAGCTGTGCTCGGAGGGAACTGATGGACTTCTGGCATAGAATAGATTGAGGATCTGTGGGATTTGATTCTCTTTGGTATAAGGTTAGGGGTTTTTATTGCTTGTTTGTTTTGGTTCGGGTTTGTTTTTTTTTTTTAAACTCTCTTTCTAGATACAAATTACAATTTGACCAACTAAAGGAGCATCTTAGCTCACAGCAAGTTAGACAACAAATTGCAGCCCATCATTTTTCCTCCTACTCCCTCATCCAATGAGGAAGGAAAGCATTACATTGCCTCTTTCTGCGAACAGGTTTCTGTCTGATGTACTTGGCCCACTACTCGAGGCAGTGAGGAGAAGTGAAGCCAAAATCATTCCTTTTCTTTACTTCATTTAGTCCTTTCCTAGCTTTTTGTCACTGGAGTCACAAATAAAATGCTGTGAAGGGAGGGGAGCACTAGTTCCCTGCTAATGTAGTAAAAGCAATTACAATCTCCCTCACTTTTATAAAGACAGTGGACCTGTCTTCCCTTGCATTTGTAATTAGTTAATGAGAATCTGGGAAGGATTACCTATTTAATGCTTATTTAATTAATTATTCAACATTTTAATATATATATAATTTTTATAATGTAAAATATAATATTTTATATTTTATATTTCAAAATATAAAAATGCTTCTATTTATATATTTCATACAATATAGATTTATATAATATAATATAATATATATTTAATAAAAATATATAAGAATATAAATATGAACTGAAAATCACCACATAAAAATGTGGGAACAATGGGCTTGGTTTTGACCTGAGATTCTTCAGATCAGGAGCATAAATAGCAGTACTTTGATAGGGAGTACAATAAAAACAGTATTCTGCTCACTATTTGTTCCTGGAGATACTCACGCTCGTGCTATTTACCTTTGAAGTATGTGTGTAGTGTGTGTGAGGGGTCTTTTTTGCCAAGGGATGAATCGTAAAGGCAGCTTTCTTCTCAGTGAATAATTAGAAATTCGACTGGTTGCCGGCTTGGGGAAAGGACAGACACAGATGCTGTGGGAGCAGCAGTGACTGCCACTGTCATAGGGTGGCTGTGATAATAGAGACAGATACGCTCAACCAGGTGGCATTTACTAACGTGTTTTCTGGAATTCCTGCAGAACGGACTATCTGTTCACCTTATGTTATGAGTAACATGGTGGTTTGGTTTTGTGGGTTTGGGTTTTTTTTAATGTGTCGATGCTTTAGACACTTTGTTACTCAATCTAATCTTACATCTATTATTGAATTTTCTCTTTCCAAATCTGATCTCCATTCTTTCTCAAACTTTTCCTTCAATGCATTAAGCACAGAAGAAAAACACATTTTCACTCACCTCCGTCTTAATTTAGAACACTGTGTACTTCTGATGTTGGTTTGTTCCTTTTCTTGACTTAGAAAAATGAGCATTTTGTTCTCATTTTTCTTTCTCTTTTATTTTTTTACATCTTCCTGTAAGTGGCATTTTTTGTTCTCATCATTCAAAACACATCATATTCTGATACTATTCATTTTCTGTCATCTTTTCTGTATGCATTTGGGGCTTGTAAAAAGTAAGAACTAGACCAGCCTGTGAAAGCGAAAGTTTCTGACAATCCATAAAGCAGATACTCTTAAGCACAACAGGAACTCTCATTCTATTGCATATCATTTAAGAGTTAACTGTTGGGATGTTTCTAAGGTTTTTCCCTTGATATCTTGCTTGCGGACATCAGATGTACAAACGATGGCTAATTTGACAGAGGGAAGCTAACATACTTGACTCATATTTATAACAAACACTTACCTGTCAAAAGCAATTTGCATTTTTTTCATGCCAGCCAACTGATCTAAATTCATCTGGTTTAATTTCATTCAGCAGTTCAGGAAAAGATCATTGATTACTGATTCTTTAGAAATTCCCTGTTGTGCTACTTCTAACAGACAACTTCCACCTTGAAAACAAAAAAAATAATGTCAAGAAGTTATTTTTAGATCTAATACAAATACTGAATTGCTGGCAGCTTAGCTTCTTTTTAGTTTTGGGTGGGGTTTTTTTTTCTGGCCTTTACTAAAGAAAATGTCTATGTGTGTGTTTATTGCACTCCAATATACGCACACAGACAGCTAATAACGCAATCTACTGTATAAGACTGGGAAGCAGTAAGAAGTTGTAAGAGAAGGCAGCCAGCAGCTTTATACAGCATAACCTGGAGTTAATGGTGGATAATAAGTTGATAACAACACTGATAAAAGGATCTAAGTATTTTATCTTTAAACAAAATTAGAATGCAATGTTAGTTAGGCTGGTTTTAGACCTCCTATTGCTTTGCAAACTAAACCTCTCGCATTCTTAAATTCTGCAGTACATTGCAGTGTCCACCTAAATGATTTGTCTGCAAATAGGAAATAAAATTATGTTTATAAGCAGCTGAACTAGGAATAGAACTATTTCTAAAGCGTTTAACTCCTTCAAAGAGTTTAATGATCGCCATTTAACTTTTAGTTTGAGAGAATGTACCCTTGGTTAAAATAAGCATGGGGAACTTCAGCAGTTATGTGTCTTTTTTTGAAACAAACTATTCCAAACAGCTATGTTTTAAATGATAATTTCCAATAACTGTTTTCATGTTTTTAGTAGGTTCTACTATATTAACACTTCTCTTTTTTTAGAGCATTTATAACTACACGTTGCATACTTAAGCTTCTAAAGCTGTTTTGCACAATGTATGAAGATCTAGTAAGATCTCTTGTAGTCTACTTTGGTTCAGGGATTTTACCAAGCAGACTAATATTTCTGAGACAAGAGGAGTACTACATGAGTGTATCTCTTATCAGCTCCCTGAAAGAGGGTAAGAATATGCCTTTGGACAGCACAGCTGACTCTAGTATCTGCTATAGTGGGTCATCTAATAGTAAGGAAAATATAACAGCACTAGTGCAAGTGAGGATGCACGTTCCTTGCAAACACAAAAGTCTGTACGTGCCTCAGCATAGTAAGCACCATTTTCTCACAGTTTAGTTCTACTTCTTATGCCAGTGAATCTGCCACTAGTATTGGTTAAATATAATATAAAAACCAGCTGAGGTAACTGTTCTATAAAGCAGAATATCACTTCTGTTTGTGGAGAATTTTGGAGAAGAATTTGTGTTGCCAGCAACACAGGGAAAGGGACATTCCTCTTTGGAAATCGTAGCTTTCCTGAGATTTCTCTTGTAATGTGCTGAAATATATAGATAGACTTCAATGAAAATTTCAGCCACAAGATTTCCAGCTGAACTATGATATTGCCAAGAATGTTCATTATGTTACAGAACTGTACCTATTAAAAACAAGTTATGTTGTTCCCATTATAAATAAGTGCCACATACATGTGACATTCTTACTCATACAACACAAGAACACGATGGATCCAGAAACTTCATGGACATAACAGTGACTGCCTTAAAGCTTTTGACAGTATTTGGCAGAATTTATACTCCCAGAGCAGGCACAATAGGTATTGGTACTACTTCAGTTCAAGATATTGGTCCTGGGTACAAACTGGCCACTAATAATTGAATACTAAACATGTCAAACCCCATGTTAATATTGCCAGAGAAGACATAAGAATGTAATAAAACTTGAGCTTTTAAAGTAACAAAAGAAAAATCCAAACCAAATCAAAAACCCTTAGAGAAAAAAAATTGAAATTATGCTATGTACTAGATGAGGAATAGAAGAAATAAAATAATCTTGTTCTACTCTTAGATATTCTTCTAAGTATTTGTCCTTAGTGACTGGGAACTGTCTCAGATCTTGCTTCTCTATAATAAGCTAAGAAAATTAGTTTGAAAATGAATGAGTAAAGAACAATTGAGTACTTATGTAATGTGATATGTATAACTGTGTTGCTACAGGCAATTGCCAACCTAAAACCCTAATTTAAATACCTCTACAACTCTAGAGTTTAGTTTCACCTAACATTTCAAATGCTTAACAATGCATCTAAACATTTAAACAAGATTTAAGTGAAATTTAAATTTCAACATTTAAAAGAGAATGCCTAACAACAACTGCATGTGTCTGTCTACACCACTGTTATATTGCCAATGTTTTTGTGGATTTGGGCACTATTCAGCAGTGGGATGCCTGTACAGGATTGGGGGATGTGGTCAACAGAGCCTAGCTAGTAGCAATGAAAAAGTATGCCTTAAAAGTGAACTTTTAGTTTACTCGCCATCAGACTGTGACCCATGCTTCAGCCGTTTTTGCGATCTCCCTGTATGCTTTGATTGTTATAACCTAATGGTTCACATCTGGTACCTCAAAACAGAGACAGAAAGTGCTCAAACCCCACAATATACGCACTATGAAAAAATCCAGTTTCAAAAGGACCTATTCTTTTTTTACTTCCTTATCTTTTACACCTTACCAGCTTATTTTACTACTCATGCAAGACTTTTTTTGTTGTTGTTGTTGAATTAGAAACTTAGCAATAAGCTAGCATGATTGTTTTTGGTTTTTGTTTCTTTTAATGCTTTTCTTTCAAAGAGAAACATTTTCTACTTGAATATTTTTTCTACTGTGATACAGAAGATGAATCCAGGTACCTTTTTGTTCTTATGGCTTTTGTGACTTATAAAGCAGAAGAGTCATTGCCTGTACTGTTACTTTGTCTATATTTCATGATCTTTGATCTGTCAACCTTCAGTCTGTTGCAAATCGAGTTTTCTCTAGTACAAGCAGCTCCTGAAACATCTACTTTGGCCGTATTCAACTGACAGGGCTTTCTTAAGGATGTTCACCCCATGGCTTCACAGATTCTGAAACAGGAAGCGATTTAGCGAACTCTATTCACTGGAAGGGTCAAATGTCCTCTGCTTAGAAAAAGACAACTGACCTAACATACATTATCATCCAAGTGGAAATAATTCCTTGGGCTGGCTGCTCAGTAACTTTTATTGTCTTTGTTATAGTATTAAACATGTTGTCTTATCTTCTGCTGGTCCTTTACATTCTTCACAACACTACTTCTTCCGATGTGTGTTTTAGATGAGCAAAGTTGAAATTTTTATTTCACACCTATAGACAATTAATACTTAAATATGGACAGATATACATAGCAGTACTTATCTCATTTTCTGTGCATTGGGGAAAAGATGTAGGACAAATTAGGTGTGCAGTTCCAATTAACAAGCTCAGGAGTCACAATCGTGAAGTTAGCGTTTAAGTTATGTCAATGATTACAATTATACGTGACTTTGAAAATAAAAGCAGTTGCTTTCAAAGCATCTTTTTTCTTATCACTGAAGTGGGAAAGAATAAAGCTTGAGGTTTTTTTCCAGAAAGGCATATGTACATTTTCCCTCTGATAGAGGCAGGAACAGAACTTGCCAGAGGTTCATAACTATTGCTTCATCACCATACTTTCCAGTGAATAAATACTGCTCATCAATAAAACCTCAGGCAGACGGTCAATAATGGTTGAATATTAGGTAAGGCTACAATGAATGTCTTGATAAATTTATAGGTTGGTGGTTAAGACAACAGAAAACTCTGAAGGCTAAAGATCAAGGTTTTTTAAGCATTCTGTAGATTAGAGCCAAGTCATTCACTGGAAATCAGGTAGTTGCTTACCCCACTGGGAAAATTAATGCTAAAAACCCACATATCTCTTAGAAATGTTAAAGAACAGTTACATCAATAGCATAATTGTGTCCTAAAGATTCTTGCTTAGTTCTATATACAATTTTATTTTTACTTTTTAGTCCCACTGTAAAGCAAGACAGATGTTTGTTTGCTAGACATGAGGAAGTGGTGTCACATCAGCAGTTGCCTTCTGAGGTGGGTGTAGACCATGTTAGAGTTCCTTGTTTCTAGATCTGTGTTTTAAACTTAAAACCTTTTTTCCTCTCTCTATTATAGTGGACATACAGTAAAGCTAAATTTTTTCCTTATGGAACCTAGCAGGCAGATTATCTATTTCTTTGTAGAACTGAGTGCAAGTTTAGGAAAATAAAACACAACACAAAATAAAACAAAAAAACCCTACACCCCCAAAAAACCCTCCTAAACATATATGTTTGAAAATCTAGGCAAGAAAAAGAATTTCTAATTTGTCCTCCTGCAGTATAGGGTCAGACCTGAGAGCTTTGTTATCATACTCTTTGGGGTTTGTGTTGGTTATTTTTTCCCCTCCTTTTGGGTTTGCAGCCATTTTATTCAGCTGCCAAGAGTGTTAGAGAATCCTTATTTCTCCTCTGTCTGCAATGGGTACCAAATATAACATTGTCTAGAGCTCATCTATTTTTGTCCTGGAAAGTTAGCAGCACAACAAATAATCTACTGCAGAACAACCTTTCTGTCCATCTCTGAAATGTTTTCAGAAACTTTTCATTGCTCACCTGTTTTGACTTCCTTCTCAGCAAGCTGTGGATAGCAGAATATGAATTAGTAATGTTTTGTGCCTGAGCAGCGTTCTTGACTGGTGCCCTTTATGATTCCATCAGGAAGTTGTGAATGACTTTTGTAAAATAGTATTTTCAAGAGCTGAAAGGCTCTGAAACCTGCTTGTACACCAGCACCATGAAAAAACTTTAATTCAGGTCCTGTAAAATGTACAACTGATACCCATGTCGTAGATTCCTGTATAATAACCTTGTCCATTAACAATTATGATACTTGACTGACAGGCACCAGGATCCCCAAGGTATAAGGTATTATTCCTAGGAATGGAGGGGAAAAATAAAAGCATATACTCACTTTTTTTAGTAGGAAAGGAGTGTGTTACAAATCTGAACATTCCCTGAACCTACATCATTAAAATATCCAAATATTTAATCATTATTTACTGATATCTTCATAAATATGAAGAAATGGAGTCCTATCCTTTACCATTCTCTGTTTGCATAATTTTCATAGTACATAAAGGGTCTCTTGGGAGGGGAAACACCTAGAGAGGAAGGCAAATTAGAGAGAAGGTAACAGCTGTGTTAAAAACCAAGTATTTCCACCATTTGTAATGGGTGATTTCAGAATAGCATGAGGTGGCTTTTATCTCTCTTGCACATCCTTATCAACAATTATCAACCAGTTGTTTCTGTACATCTTTTTTACTTGGGCCTAGAGATGGTCCAATGAAATATATTCATGCTCATTGTCTTGAATATGCAGGATTACTTTACCAAGATACAAGTAGATGTATCTACCTTAAAAACTAGTAGTGTAGGAAACATAGGAATGCCCACATTCCAGCCCATAAAAATGATGAACCTGCTAGAGGTGTCATTTTGGAGGTTGTCTACAGGAAGATGACGTCTGCTTGATAAAGAGTAGTTCATGGCTATTTGCAGTTGAAGATGTGTCCTGTGTGGGGTAGAAAAGACTTTTATAGAAAGTAGAGAATAAGGCTACCTTTATCTCTCTCTTGCGCTCCTTTTTTCTCCCTCTTGTTTTTTTTCCTCTCCTCCCTTTGTGCTGCTGAAAGGTAGCAATATATTACAGAATTTTCTGGTATGATGATGCTGCTCTAATCAATAAATGAAACCTCACGTTACACAAAGGATACTGAGCAATTTTATTTTATAATAGGTTGCAGAAAGTGACCACACTTTGCATTTCCTGCCCTTATAGTGGTTTTTGGCTTTCAAAGTCTCCATCAATATAAAGAAAGTGAAAGTCAAGCAAGACACAGCATGCAGTGAAGAGACATGAAAACTAACGATAAGATAGGAAGCAGACAGATCTATACCAAGATTCAGGTTAGAGTCATACCCCTGTCTCCATGTATGTTGTCACACCATCCCCAAATGCTGGAGACTGCTGCACACTGAAGAAGCTATTAGCTGAGAGGCAGGTGCCCTATCTGAAGAATAGTACTCACAAAAGATCTCCATTGGGCTCTGCATTACCACATTGCATTTAATTAACTAGCAAAACACCCTGAAGTAAAACTAAATTAAAGGTCTCACTTAAGCCAGGGAAGGTGAAGAGTTTCAGAGTTAATTTGCCACGTAGTATTTCATTATTTCAAAGGTAACCTGCAGCTCTTACATATGATCAGCTATGCCTAGCTTGGTCTTTGACATTGTAAAAGCCTTGAATGGGTCTGTGCCTTAAGCAGAATTTCTTCTCTTTTGGCCAAAGTAAATTTACATCATTTGCAAAGAGTTTGTACACCAGGTCCGTATTGGCTGAGATGCATTATGTATTGGTATTCTGAGAGAAGCAGATAGACTCGCTGTTTCTCTCTCTATTTGAATGGGTGAGATAATTGTTGTGAAGTTCTCTCTCCCCCTTTATTTTTGGAAAATCCTAATGTAGATGTAGGAAGCCACTTTGGAGTGCAGAAGGAAGTTTTTATTTACCTTCTTCATGTAATTTTTGTGTGTGTGTATATAACCTAAATCACAATCTATCACTCAGCTTTTCTACTACAGAAGCAAGAAACACCCTCTTTCTGGAAAAAAAACAAGCACTGGCTACCTTTTAATAACTGACAGAATACATTGGAAATATAAAGCAAGTTTTCATACTGAACTTCCCCATTTCTGCTGTTTAGATAGGCCAGTAACATAGCCTATCTAAATATGTTGAATATTTAAATTTTAAATATGAAAGATGATGTTAAAAATGTCATTTGTCTTTCCCCTTTCCTTTCAGTAGCCAAATTATGTATAGAGTTTTTCCATAGACATCATAATGTTTGAGAAGTCAAAGGAAGTGTAGGAGACAGTGATCTATTACAACATCAATGGAACTATATGAACTCTGCATCCTCAGGGGAAGTTTAAAAGTCACTTTTCAGAAGTGTAAGATACATTCATTGACATATATGGAATATATCTATGGATAGATATGGTCCAATGTAATTTTGAATCATTACTGCATGTCTTTGACACTTAAATAATATCATGTATAAAAGGTCATAAAAATATCTACACTGCATACATATTAGCTTTCTTTAAAATGCTCACTGTTTACAATATGTAGCTTTTATACCTGTTAGAACTTTATCTTAATAACTTCAGTTGCACAAAGAGTGCTATGGGCCTTAACTAGACTGACTATTCACATGAGTAAAACTGCTGGCATAGTGCAAGATCAACTCCCAAGGACAGTAACCAACAGTTACTCTGTATGGCTAAAAGATCAAGAAATTAAGTAAGGAAAGAAAAAGGGTGTTTATTTTATTTTATATTTTTAAGAAGCTGGCTCAGAGTAAACATAATACTGCATTTTCTCTACAGTTGGAAAGATGTCAGTAGAAAACAATTGTAATTAGAAGAAAATCCTATTTTTGGCTAAAAATTTTCATAACAGATTTTGGCTTCTTAGATTTTAAAGCAACTGCCATATAAAAACAAAACCTCTGTAGAAGATGTTGGGGGTAATGCTGATACACAAAAATCCAATGGAATGTCTAATTACATGTACCATTAAGGAGCTTCCTCTAGTAAACACTAATTTATTACTTCAAGTCATAGTTTCTTTTATATAGTCCATAACTTCAATAACCAATTTGATTCATTTACATTAATACATCTCAAATATTTTGTTCTAAAAAAAAAAAGTTTAGAATGTAGCTTTTATCTATGTGCTACGTTATCTGTGTATGGGGTTTTAAATAATGCTGATCTTCATTTGAATGCAGGTGGCTATAAATACCTGCTACTCTCATTATACCTGCTTTTTAAGTTCCATTTTTGTAGTAAGGAGATGATACCTGCATAAACGATATGAAAACATGGAGAAGGTTGTAAGACTATTAGATAAGCTTGCATTTGCCTTTATGGAAGAACCTATGCATACGTAATTATGGTCTCCCTTCATTATTATTCTCAATAAATGATGGTGGGCTATTGGTAATATTGGAATGAGTACTGTTTTGTATTTCTATCTGCAGTATCTCCTGTCCTGTTTTACCCAGTTACCTTTACTCTGAGGGCTAGAGGATGAGCTCTGTGCAAAGATGGAATAATTGAGGTTGTTTAGTAGAGAAAAGAGAAGATTCCAAAGAAATGTTTGGTCTTCCAAATTAAAAAAATTGATGCTAAAAGGGAAAGAATAAGCTTTTTGCCTATGGATAGGGTAAGAATTGTTGTGATTAGTCTGACAATTAAGAACAACAATCTTACTGTAAAGGACAGTTAAGCGCAGGAGTAGTTTGCTTAGGGAGATTGTGGAGTCTCTGTTGCTGGGGTTTTTTAGGAACTGGTTAGACAAATGTGTTATGACTGGGTTTTGTCCTGTGTGTGGCTTGGGTCTGGGGATGGGCTAGATGGCCTCCTGAGGTGTATTCCAGCCCTATTTTTCCCTTTCTTCTACAAAGCATCCAGGACAGATTGCATGAAAACCCTTACTAAAATCTATTAAAACTATTACAATCACTTTACCCAGCAAACCACCTCCTTTACTTTTTTTCAAATATGGCTTATGTTTATTGTGGCCTGATAGGTTTTATTAAATTAACCCTTGTCATTTATCATTCACCATCTATTTCTCTCCTAAATATTTATGTATTGATTCCTTTGTTACTTAAATTTGACCGGTAATAATAAAAAGTAGTCATCTTTTTCAGTCCGCAGAGCAACAGAAGAAGGTAACTGACACCTGCAGCATGCCCTTCCATTCCTATCATGTTTTTATGCTGATAGATCCATTCCACATTTTCAGTAGTCTAGTCAGTGCTGCTTTGCTGGCCTGATTATCCCCTCAAATTTCACAGCATGGAGGACTTATGGCATGCAGTTGACATTAGATACCCTTGACAGGATTTACATAACCTCCACTACCCCTGAGAGGAAGTGCTTTGATTTAGCTGCACTTGAGGCCCTTACAATATCAGAAGTTTTAGTCCTTTTAATCACACAGTTATTTGCTATCTGTAATGTTAATATGAAGTTCTTAAAGCCAGAAATATTATATTGTACAATACCTCCATGAAAACTGGAAAGGGAGAAAAGCCAAGAGCAATTTGCCTCAGCTAACTAGAAAAACCTGAAAAAAGAAAAAAAAATCTCAACCGAAATCTGCTTTAGATTTTATAAATCAATGATTTGAAGAGCATTTCTTAAGGACCCCTCATATAATTTATTTTTCTACATGGAGGCTGTGATAAGCATTTTGCACTAAAAAGTGTGGAATCAGATTCTGTTCTGAAAAGGGAAACATTAATTCAAAAGACAATTGAATAAAAACTTGTCAGTTTTATGACACTATCTTATTTTGGCATTCTTTGTCGTCTTGTCTCTTATGGTTTGAGTAACTGTTCCCTAAGATTGGCACCTTCAGTCCTGAAATCAAATCCAAGCACAAAGAGTTATGTATTCTTCCCATTAGAAAGTCAGATGTATTTTAGCTTTTTGCCTGAACTAGGCACAACTTACATCATATGTTTACAATAGCAGTATGTAATTACACTAGTAATATTTGTGTTAGCAATAAAATTTCAGTGGGTAAGATTTTATTTTTGCAAGATGTGGAGACTGTAGAATCCCAGTGTTACCATCAGCCAGACAAGCACCTGAAAACTGAGTGCCACCCTGTTGAGATCCTGTAAAGAATTAAAGAAATTATTGTGGATGTTTACAATTGGCAAGTCCTATTACCCCAGACAGGTATTTTACAGGCATTTGATTGTTCCCAAACAGCATAACCTTCCAGGAAAACTTGTTATTCTGAATTGAACTACTGAAAGTTCAAATGTTAACTGATAAAGCAGCTTTGCTTTAAAAATTACTAAGGCACGTTTCTGTAGAACCATTCATTAGAGTGTTTTGTATCTATACAAAAATCAACTCTATTTTGTTTACCTCTGTGCCACTATATTGCATATTTCCTGAAGGCTTTCCTTTGGAATAACTGATGCAAAGCAGAGTACAGGTATTGAAATTTATATTGAAGTTTATTGACATGTTATAAACTGTAGCAATTATTAGTTTGCAACATGACAAGACACCCCTGAGATAGGGATATATATCTCTAACACATCTATGCCATTTTCATGACACCACATTATTTTTGCAATGGAATCCAATTCACTTTCCTCTGCATATCCTCAGCAATTTACTATGGACATGCCCAGTGAAACACAGGGCCATAGGTCTTTGAAGCTTGTCTGAAGGACAGCATCTTCAGAGCAAAAACGTCACAAGATTGCCTGGTATCCCTTTGTTTTAGCCCTGTCCTTCAGAGAAACAGTACTAACCTGAATTCTTAGTGCAAAAATGTCTTTCTGTACAGTGTGCATCCTCAGTGAAACAGTAGCAAGCTTCTTATTTTGACTAGTTTATGCTAAGAGTTAACAATTGCTGGAAGCATGTTTATGGTACGTCAAAAGCCAAGATAGTTGAATATTCAAAGCTAATGCATATGCTCTCCTCTTTGGCTTACTTTTTTTTTTTTTTTTTGGTGGGGTGAGGGGGGCAGAATACAAATAAAGCACAACATGAAACTTAAATGGAAGAACCTTTAATAGTAGGTTAGTGATTGGGCTTAGAGCTAAATAGTCTCAGGAAATATATCTTCCATTCAAATCAAGTGTAAAACAAGCAGCTCCCCACCTTCACTTAAAAAATGCTACAAATTTGAAATTCACTTACAAAGGCAAGTTTTACTCTAATTCTTTCACAAAAATTAATGAGCAGTAAAGTGTACAACGTATATATAAACATTTTATAAGTGACATTAAGGTAACTATTCCTTAGAAAAGATGTACTGGAAGGGTGAAAAAATGGAGTGAAGGAAGGTTTCTTTTCATTGTGATGAAGCTCTTCTGAAGTTAACAGAAATGTTTCCACCAACTTAATATGGCTTTACATGAAGATCTAAGGGACAGATCAAATAAACTTGGTAACTTAAAGTGGGTGTAGATAGATTTGTTGCCAAAGTTGAAAATGATAAATTCCTACTTGTGCTCTGTTTCTCTAGAGGAAGTCAACAGAACAGGCATCTTCTCATGCCTTTTCTCATGCATCTTCTCATCATTTTAAAGTTACCCAGAATGAGGTATCAGTGAATGCGTAGAATTGAAAGGACAGGGCAACTGAAGAGTCACTGTGCAACAAAGCTTAACTGGCATCCAGAAACTATGCTTTTCTGCCAAAGTGGCAACGCCCACTCAGTCCAGTAAACCTTCCTAAAGCCTTTTCCTGAGAGGTAGGAGTTAGCTCCACAGCACTGCTTGTTACAGCTGGTTACATCCCACATGTTGGCACAAACAAACCCGTCGTGACTTCACCTGCATGTGCCTAAAAAGCTGTGGCACTAAGGTTAAAACAAGTTCCCATGGTCTGAAGTGGACCGTATTCCATGTGTTTAGAGACCACATGTTGAATACGGTGTAATGGATTACAGTAATTTTTGAGAACTGTAGTCTTTTATAGAATTAGACTTGAAATACATGGTGATTATACTGTTTCCAAAAGCAATATACCAAAATTTTCCATGCATCTGTCTATCTGGTAGTTACAGTGAAGTTTTAGTCATCCTACAAAGAACACTATTTTGGTATGCAATATCTATACATGGAAGTAAACTATTTGCTTCATATGCAATTATTATGCAATTATTTTTAAGATGAAGAAGTGTTTTAATGCTGAAGGTGAGAGGAGTTACACTTTCTCAAGTATTACACAATGACCTTTTTTTAAAGTCCTCTTAAGCCATCACTAGAGAGTTGATGATGCTCATAGAAAACACTCAATTATTGATTTTTAAGCACTTTTAAGATTCTCAAGATGCAGTTTATATGCTTGTATAGTTTAGAAGATGCACCACAGCTCATGCTTTGGAAAAGATGCCAGATATTTATGGTTGTATGTCACACATGACCTCCCAAGGAAGTACTCCTATAGTTGAAGCGTAGTCAAATCAGAAGAATAGAAGAGTGAAATGCTTTAGCAATAATTAACAGTATCTAAAAACATCAGTCTCTA
Organism: Phalacrocorax aristotelis; assembly: GCF_949628215.1. Lineage (NCBI taxonomy): Eukaryota > Metazoa > Chordata > Aves > Suliformes > Phalacrocoracidae > Phalacrocorax > Phalacrocorax aristotelis. The sequence goes on along the minus strand of NC_134277.1, from coordinate 31,817,724 downwards.
AAACCCAATAGACATGACAATGTGAAGCACAAATGGCCCTTTTCTTTCCATGTAATTTCTTAAAATATTTCTCAAAATCCTTAGAAATTTTGGCAGAAATGTAGACAGACATCAAGCCAAAAGAAGGTGTTTAGCCTGTAGCATACTGTGAAGTGTTTTTATTGTTGTTGCTATTAGTTTTTTTGGGGTGTGTTTTTTTTAGGGCTTTTCTTTTTTCTTGCATTAAGAAACTTAATATACAGCACTTTTTCACGCAGGTAGTCATGCTGCAGTTTAAGATGAGCTGAAGTCTGTACGTGGTCTATTGAAAATCCATAGGAAGGAGTGCCTTTTTTATTTGCTTGAGCAGATGTGGGTTAAATTCCCCAAATAAGGAACACAATCTTATTCACATACATTAACAATAATGTTTTCTTCCAAATTGTTGACATTTAGGACTAGATCTATATTTGCCTTTGGGCTTCTGAATACATTGGTGATGCATAGCCCCTGTTGATTTCAGTATGGGTTAGGAGACACATCCATCTTTAGACACATTTATATCTGTCAAAACACATAGTTTCAACTCTCCGAATATAAAGTATTTCCTTTCAAAAACATAGGGATTAAATACATTTGTTAATGAGTCATAGGAACAAAAAAACTAAAATTTTATTTTTCATAAGTATAGATCTAAATAATTTTTTCAAATACTTTTAAAGTACTTAGCTTCACTTTTAGACTGAAAATTAGAGATTATGAAGAGATAAACTTTTATTAATGTATACTTTTTGACAAAAATTTAAAAGCTTACTCATATGCAAATACTTGAAGTGTACTTAATGTTATTTTCAATTTCTGTTTGTAGTATGCTATCAGAAATATTTTAATAATTTTCTACTGGTTAACAATCTAGTGTCATAGAATTTAAATAGTTAACTGTAATTTTTGATGTGAGAAACACATTTGTTCACAGACAGGACTGAGGTGAAATCTTTTACTCAACATTTTAATTTTTATGATCAATGAGAATTTTAAAATTATGCCAATGGTTTTGCAGATTACTATAAAACCCAAATTATGGGCTAACTTCAAGTTTATTATTGCTATAAAATCTGCTACTTCTGTTAGAATATTTTTGAAGTCACAATTATCAGTTTTCATCATTGAATTACACTAATACTTTTATAAATATTTACATACATAATTATTTTTGCATTGCTTCTTTTCAGCAGAGAATGGGGTTGTGCAACATATCTAGGTGAATAAAGAGGATAGTTCAAGGACAGATAGAATGGTTTTACGTGTCTAGACAGAATGGCCCATTTCAAGTCCATGTATGTATAAAGCTGAATGTTTATTCAGAGATATCATGGGGAAAAACAGCCATATGTGTGATTTCATGACTGAGAACTTTCCCTCACAGGCTCTTTATCTGCCTTGTTTCTTTCCAGCATCTATGTTGCAGCCTGTTAAAACCCTTGTTGGAAAAGGGATGCTTGTGTGCTTTGGCATGGCTGCTGGATACTGGATGGGAAAACCTTCCAGATGAATGGGGGGATTAGACCTTTCCCAGGAGCAAGTGGTCATGCACAGTTAGCAGAACCTTCTGGGATGCAGCATGGAGTAGTTGAGGTGCTCACTTTAAAGAATATTACTTATTAAAAAAAAATCTGCCTTTAGAAATGTAAAGCTTTTAATTTTCAAAGAGGAGAAACAAAAAGCTCTCACATGGATGAGAAGTTGCAGGAAGTTCCCCTTAGGATATTGGCAAACTTGGGGCGTCACTGTGCAGATAAATAACACACCATTTTGTCAGATACCATTTTATGGTTGGCTGTGCTCTGAAGAATTGCTCCACTACTTAAGGATAGTACTTCAAAAAGTAGATCTCACTGAAATATTTTACATAAAAAACCAAGAACCAAACCAAAAAAACAACGACCCACACACACACACACATTCAGTTGCAAACAGCACAGATTGAATGTCTGTATGATGCTACCAAGGGTTGATCTCTGTTCTTAGGGAGGGACATGGCTGCTGTGTTGGAGGGCAGGGTGCTGCATAGCACACCTCCCTCTGACTGTTGTCTTATTATATGACAAGGAAAATGGATAATTCTGAATAGTATTGTCAGGCATGGGTTGACATCCTTATCACCCTCCTACTTTTATGCTGTCTGTCCCAAGTAAATCCCTCTCTAATCTGTTTTAGAGATCCCAGACTTACAGTCCTGTTCAATCTCTGTGTGGTATACTCGTTTATCACCTACAGAAATGAAGTACTGCCTCAAGTGAAGATTATAACTGAATGCAGTGGAGGCTTGTTAAAATTATCTATTCTGCTCTATTGCAGTTTCATAGCAGAGAATGGATGGATTAAAATGTGTGCTGATTACTATACAGCTGGGACTTTTTAACAAAACGGCTGCATACTTGTGGTATGCCGAAGAGCTAAGCTATGTTCTCAGAAGCACTTAAACTGTGAATCTATGAGGACTCTCACTTGCTGGGGTGAGGTCCCAGCTTCGGTCCCTTGGCACGCTGGGCTGTGTTCCTTGTGTGTGGGTGATGTTTCTGGGGAGCATGGGAAAGTTCTGGGAGTCTCTTTGGTTTGATATGGTCAAGAGAAATACAATGCACTCTGCCGCTTTTTGCCTCATTTATTCCGACGTGCTTGTTCTGTTCAAATACAGTAAAATAAAGATATACCATATTGCATAAAAACCTCACAAACATTTGAATTGCATCCTCTCACTTTAAGGAATTCATTTACTCCAAACACTAGGCAAATTAGGTGAACTGGAACATACAATTAACGCAGCTTGCCAAGCTGAACTGAGCTCAACCCTAAATATGGTCATTGCTACCACCTTGTCAGTAGCATGTGGTGTGTGTGAGCTGAGATCTACCATCAAAACTCATTTTTGAAATGTCGAGGATAAGTTTGTCCTGTTACCTCCATCAACATTTTTCAAAACTTTTCACTGAAATTCTGAAGAATATATGTAGGTCTTAAGCAAAATTTCTGCCCATAAAAATGTCAAGTACCTGTTATTTTGGATATGCCCATTCCATCTGACTGTCTAGTGTTGATGTGATGACATTATTTTTACTGCATGTGCTCTTTGTTTTGCCCATCTCCTCGGTGGGAAAAAAAAAAAAGTAATTCCTGTAAATCAGCCTACTCAAATGATATTCTACACCCCCTAACACCCTCACTCCTTTCAGGACAATGTTCTTCCTCTTCCTGGTTTCAGTGAAACTCAAGGCTATAGGAAAATTAAAAATTTGCCTTCTGTCCTTTGGTACAAAACTAAATAATCACGTATGACAAGTATGTGCTTTCCTAGTCCCATCTCAGGACCTCTAGAGCCCACTAGTATTAGTTACACTGGCCATTACTAAGGACAGCCCTCTAGCTGTCATACTAGACAAAAAATATCCTGAGCTTGTTCTGCATAATTGCCATCTCTATGGAAATTTTAGTTAGAACAAGAAAATCGATATGAGTTAGGCTAGAAAAGCAGACTAGTATCAGTCATTAACATGAAAATAAAACCTGTTGGATCAAATTTGTACTGACGAGGCAAATTTTAGTTTAGAATTAGTGAAATGTGCTCTGCTCCAAGGGTGATTCGCAAAATTTGACGAAATCTTAGCCTTTTTTTTTTTTTTATTTTCCTTAAAAAAAAAAAGAGAAAGGAAGGAAACAGAGAAGATCCCTTCAGGTCATGGCAAAAGTCATGCAGCTGATGTCTGTGGAGTGAATGAGTGAATTGGTCAGCTCTTGCAGTTTTCCAAATCTCTTCTTTAGGGTTGCTAGATGTGGCTCATTTGATATTTAACATTTTTGATAGCTCTTTCTTTTTTACTATAACAGTTACTATACCACTGTTTAAAAAAAATACTGCTATTAATAAACAGCATATGACACTACCATCATCAGTCTAAATAAGCAAGATACTACTTTTTTATTTTTTTAACTTATCATTCTGCTATTTACTAATTTATCTTAGTGATAAATAGGATGAATGTGATTTTGTATTCCTGCTGAGGTGAGTTATGTTTAGTGTTTCACTCTAAAGCTATGTGTAGTATTTTTGTAATGGTTGATTCTGGAGATGTTTGTACAGATAAGAGGGCTTCTGAACATGTTTCTATATACTTATATTGCTCCATTAAACATTCAGAACAGCAGATGATATCCATATGGAAAGCGTGACAAATATAAGAAATGCTATATTCAGACAGAAAAAAAAAATTTGTGTTCAGTGGTCTTGCAAAAGCACCACTACAGTTGGCAAGAGTACTTTTCTTGTTGACAGTCTTTGCTCAGAAGCCTAAGCCTAAATGCTCATCAAGACTGAACTGCACTCTTGCCTTAGAAGTGTTCCCCTTGGAAAAGCTGAGGGATGTTTGTCAGACAGTACTGGCAGCACAGATTTCTCTGCTATATTAAACCTAATATAAAACTGCTACTTTTTAAATGAGCAATGTGGATACTTCTTTGAGTTGCCATTCCAGCATTTTCCCAAAGCGCTCAGTTCCCTACAAGAAAATGTCTTTTCATTGTTGTTGTTTTTTTTTTTAAGTAAATGCCAAAAGTATTTGGTCTCTCTTAGCTCTGAGCAGGGAGGTGCTTGTGATTTCAGGAGAAAACTCTGAATTTAAGCTCTGATAATGGCTCTCTGACCTTGCAAAATTTCATAGGCTGCACAACCCTGTAAGCTACATTTAGCTGACTGCCTCACATGCAATAAAAGACCTATTGCTAAAAAGAGCCACAGAATAAGTGAGAAATATTTAGAAGTTATAATAAATTATCTCTAATACTCTTGACTTACTCTGCTGTTGCAGCAAAGTGGCATGGAAAGACTACTGAAGAGCCTAAGCTAGTTTATGCAGAAACTACTTCTGTATCATCAGATGCCTTCTGGAGAAGCAAAAGTCACTAGGAAGCAACCATTAGTTGGAAAATGGTGAAATCACATCCCTTTTCTAAAGCTGTCGAAGGAATTTTATAAACACTGGCTCAGTCTTTTGTGACATGAGATCAAGTCCTTTCTTCAGCTCTGAAGAAATCAGTGCAGTCTACAGTTGCCCTTTTCTAGTCAGGAGGAAAGCTAAAACAATTACAGAAGCACTAGTTCAATCATCCTTCATTACTGTACCGTATACTGGAAATTAGGCCAGCATCCCTCTTTGCAGCCACTGGTCATTCTGGATTAAAACTATGTGAATAATTCACTTTTCTTGGGGCAGCTCCAAAAACTTGAAAGGTAAATTTCTTTCACAGCAGCTAAAATATTTTTTATAATTCAGTTATCAAGAATATCTATAAATGTAAATCCTATCATTTAGGGTAATTTGAAATATTTCTATCTATTATTTTAAAACATTTTTAAAAAGTATCAAGGATACTTCTAGAAGAAACCTAGTATTTTTAAAGTATCAAAACAAAAATGTTTTGATTTGTTCAGACTTGGGTGGTGGGCTTTTTCATTTGGTTGGGTTTTTTTTTAATGGGAGGAAATCAGGTATACTTGAAAAACAAATTAGTGATACCTGTAACTGGACTTCTCAGATGAAAAAAAAACCTCATCTAACAAATTTAACTGTGAACCAGGATATGATGTGGAAAGCACCAGAATGTCTGCTACATGGAGTATCCAATCTACCGCCTTTAAAAGTGAAGCTGCCTCTCAATCATCCATCCACCATTTTTCATTGGTTTACTTATTATCAAATATGCAACAGCACACAGGAAATGTACAGTTTTGTGAAGGATGATTTAAAAACAACAAATATATCTGTTTAATGGCTGTGGAATGGTTTTAAAGTCATGATGGTAACCAAGAATTTCACAGATGAATTACTATTAGAGAAGAAAGAGGATCATATTTAGAGCCCATGGACTGAGTAGCTTTAATCCCCCCCAGTTCTCAACAGTATACAATACACAGTGATACAGAGAATGAATTGAACTAATAAAAAACTGAACTAAAGCAGTAATAGAAGAAGTTATATGTATGAGCCAAGGTCTCAAACGTATTTCAAGTTCATGCTGAGGGGCTGCTCCACACCCAACAGATAAGACAAACCAAAATTAGAGATGCCGAGTGGTCCTGCTTAAACTATTAAAGCAAATGAGATAGTCACACATTTCTCAATGTTCAGCATCATACTCAGATAATATATCCAATTTTTTTCATTAACTGGTAAAATTCAAGGCCAAGTAAACGGTCTGCAGGCAATTCATAATAGCTTCTAACAGGTTCAGATCATGGAGGTGCCCACAGTAAGAAACAAAGAAATCCGCTTTTCATGATCTGTTACAGAAGCAAAAGGCTAGAGACAAGGAGAATAGATCTGGTAAAATGAGCCAGCACCACAAAAATGAAGCTTGGGGTAATTTGCAACATCTATTAACAAAATATGTTTTTTAAAAGTCTGGGAAGGTCTCTACTTTCTGAAAACTTCCAAATTTTTTTATATATATAAAAAAGGAAGAAAATAAAAGGAAGCCATATTGATTTATCAACTTGCCATATCCTTTTTTCAAAATTTTCTTATTTCCTCTGGATGACAAAATAAGATTGTATGTGCTTAAACCTAATAAAGGAATGGTGGAAGAAGAATGTCTTGGCAAACCTGTAAGTCTTTGGCTTCTACATGCTGGTACAAGACAGAAAGAAGAACGGGAGGATTTCTAGTCCCATTTTTAAACTTGGGATATCTTTTAGGATCCTGATGTAGCCCTTTTAAGTAAGAATGTTTTTTATAAATGCCATTTTTGAAATTCAATTTTAATTCTTTTATACCTTTGGAGAAGCAAAGTTTCAGTCAAGTCTTCAAGCTGAGTCAGAAACCATAGTTCAGAAAATAATCTAGGCAAAGTTCCCTATGAAAAAGATTATATGCATAGAATGAGTACTCCTATAGACCAACAGATTCTTTCACAATTCTCTTCAGACTGTGAAAGGAAATGTGTTTTTAACCAGCTAGTGCAAAGGGCTTTAAATATAGACAAATTCTTCTATATTCGTGTCCATGAAAATGAGCACAAGCATATGGAGATCTAAAGTGCCTAGGAGATATCAAGTAGGTGAATAGAAAACATTTAGTCTGGGTATGCGTAGAAAGTTTGGGTGAAGGAAGTTTCTTTAAAGAGGACACTGAGCTGGGGCTTATTTATCAATACCTGGCTTGAGAACAATTACTCTTTGGATGATGAAGGCATTTTTGTCTTATTCAAATGCAGACTTTTGGCAGAAAGTGGATTCATCTTGCTTTTGATCAAGGTAAGAGATGTTTTGGTCATAATAAATGACATAAATGATAAATTGAAATTTGACTTACCACATAATGGATCATGATGACTGTAACTGTTGTTTTGCTACAAGTTGGTGGGATTGTGAAAAAAAAAAAAAAGAGTCCTTTTAGTTATGTTTTTTATAAGCAGACCTTAGAAAGTTTGAAAATTGTTTTTACAGACCTAAAAAAAATAAATAAATCTCGTGGTATGTATTATAAGGTTGCTGACTGATATTGCTGAGGGAACAAAGTATTTTCGTTCCTGAAATGATAGGATCTATGGAAGATGTTTTCTTCAGCCTAAACAACAGATTGGTGTGTCTCCTCCTTCTGCTTTTTTTTTTCTAATTTTCAGTGGTACGTTTGAAATAGAAATGCTCTTAAATTGTTCATGAGTTTTGAACATTCAGAATTTCCAAACATTTGCTTCCCTGTTTTTTAAGGTTGGTCTTTCTTCTTTTCCCTCTTTTATTCTACAAAGATGTAGAGTACAAATCAAGAAATCTTAATCATAGATATATTTATGCTAGTTCTTTATGGGAAATTTTCAGCTCCATTTAATAATAAAAAGGTGTTAATACATTCCCGTATGAATAAATGTGGGAAGATGCCAAATGAGAGGGAGGGCAGAGAGAAGGGCATTTTCCACTGCCACAATCATTTATCATGTGACAATCGTTTATCTGACATTGATTGTCTTTAAGAGCTGACACCTCCTATTTTAGAGAAATAATTTCTATTTTTGCTTTCTTTAATTTTTCAAGCTCTCAGCTTCAAGGCTTAGTTTACTTTTTCTCTGGTTTTGCTGGTCTGGATTCACTATTTAACTCTGGAATAGGGATATGTTCTTTATGGACACCCATATTTTTACTGTGTGATTCAGCCAAAATACTTAGATATTCTGTCATGTTACCATTACGATTTGTTGATGGCTTTTTGAACTAATTTGACTTTACATATATAATTGCTGTCAATACTTGGAGCTGAGTTGCATTATGCATGGCTCTAACAATTTACTCATTGCTTAAGCTTTTAAGCGTTATCCAAGAATGTCCTAACAAACAGACCCAGTATCTGTCAGGTACACAATTTTTACTATCCTAAGGGTAGAATTGTTAATGGAATGCTTAGGTTTTGAATAACTTTAGGTGTGTCTGTTTGTATAGGTGCTACTTTGTGTATATTACTGCTCCTTTGTGTCATCCAAGGAACTAGTACCAAAAGATGGCATCTTCATCATGATGACATTAACCTCCTTGGGAGGTAAGGATGTTTTTCGTCCTGTATCTTTTAGTTTTTGAAATTAATATTTTGACACCCTATGAAGAGATCTTGACAGTAAAGGGTGGCATTCAGTAAAGAATGAGGCAACAAAATAATTGTACCAACTTAGAAGGTTGAAACTCCTCCTTGGAAGGTTTTTCTTTGACTTGTAGTCCAGTGCTAGCCCACAAACACTTGTTACATGTTTTTGCCATGAATTACATTTACAAAATGTAATTTAGTAATCAGAGTTGATAAAACAAATCAACATTAGGAGAAAGCAAGAAAGAAAGTTCCATAATTTAAGGTGTGTTTTCCCTTGTATCTTCCCTGTGTGGGGGAAAAAAAAAATCACAATGACTCAGGGGACTGTGTTTCGTAAATTTGAGCTTTCCTTTGTAAGATGTGAATAGAAGCCAGCTTTCTTCCTTAGGCTATCATTGAAAGTATAGTGATGATAATAGAAAGAGTCAACAGAATTTGTAACAGGAACATCCTGAATAAAGTACCAGATTTCAGAGATTGTAACCTTAGCTATAAGGAGTCTTACATTCTTATGGTTTTCCTGAAGCGAATCTACAATCTAAGGACTTTATGACATTCTGAGCTTCTGTTCTTATTTGCATTGGATTCTAACTGAATGAGAAGTTTTGTTTGTTTGTTTTTTGTTTTTGTTTTTGTTTTTTCTTAAATATAGCCTGGCCCTGTTCACAATGGGATTCCAACATTTCCTGTTAGAATGTGATTTACCAGGAATTTAATTAATCTCTAGTTCAAACTGTACTGCAGGCCTCTAAAATTAAAATGAAAAATAAACATAGCAATTAACATTGAAAGAGTGCTAAACTTAGCACTTGAAACTAAAATTACAATATATAAAGATGAACCCAAACCAAAATTGAAAAAATGAATACCACTGAAGCCTATTATGTTCAAAAGCCAAATATGATTACTGTATTTTAAACCTTAGGTTAAGAAATAAAGTGGATCATGATATGAATGGCATAATGTAATTACATAAGTCCTATCAGACATAAACTGTACCTTTTATATTGCTCTTTTTCTGAGAGATGTTTATTTCTTCTCCTTCCCTCTTTCTCAACCAAGATGTGATTTCGAAACACAAGCAAATAAATGTCAAACCCTTCTGCCTCTATTCTGCCATTCCACTTCTGAAATTCTGCCAAACTGAAAATTTCCATTCAGACTGACTGGCATTTGTTGAACCGACTTTTTTTATTATCATTATTATTATTATTTTATTTTAACACTCTTTTTCAAAAGTAGTGGAAACTTTATGCAACCCTTGCTGTGTCTATGCATGACATTTTAAAAGCAGCTGCTTCTGCGGATCTTTTTCACAATAGTACATTTTTTCCTGCAGACGCTCTGAAAACCCCTCACAAAAAACTTCGGTTACTTGTAATTCTTGGTCTTTGGTGTTTCCAAACTCGTATGTAGAGCAGGTTCCACCCACCTTCATACCATGCCAACCTAAGAAATACAGAGACCAAATAAAAAGCTACAGTAAAGAGTAAATAAGATCAGTGGAAAATTTGTTAAAATCTCTACCCCCTCCTCCTCCTTTAAAACAAAACAGGAGATTGTACAGACTTTGGCTTCAAAATCTCTGCTCTGCTACTCAGTTATGCTTTTTTTAATTATAAAAATGAAGAGGTAGAATAATATGCACAAGGAGATAGATGGAGCAGAATGGCTTGTGAGGAATTCCTAACGTAAAAAAGGCTTTTCACATTTACTGTAATTTCTCCAGTCTGCAATATGTTAGGAAGAAATGTACCACCATGAAATGTCACTATGCTACAAGAATCTTTCTCGCTCTTTGTGGACAGTACACACGCTGTTTGCTTATTAAGGCAGCAGACAGTTCTCAAAAGAGGTACTATTTTAGTTATAGAATCAATTTTTAAAATATACAATAATTGAAAGTCACGAGTGAATTCTTCTATGGTTGTGCAGACCTGAAAAGTCAAAAACTGTGTGGATCTGTAGCAAGATATTTCAGAGCACAAGATGCTCCTTTTCTGGGCAGCTTCCTTTAAGCTGCAGTCATTGCATCTTTTTTACTTTCCTATGGTGAATCTGTAGCTGGAACAGCAGCAGCAGCAGGTGGGGCTAGACAATATTTGCCCTGTTTGGCCCTTGTAGCATATAATGGAGCTTCAATTCCACCTCTGGCTTTCCAGTTTCATTTTTTTGTTTGTTTGGTTGAATGCAGGAGATTTTAAAATATAATTTAGTCTTCAAAACAGACAAAAAATCTTTAGGGCAAAATAAAATCCAATATGAACCAGTAATTTAAAGAGAAGAATGCCTTATTAAAACATGATACTTTAAACATGAAATTCCTAACATTCAAAGATTGCATGTTCTTCCCTTCTCCCCTCTTTTTCAAATACTGAAAACTAATGAATTGCAAAGTTGCGAATGATGGTAACCTTGTGCACTCTATGTGGAAGAAGCCTCTAAACTCAGAGCTGAGTTTAGTGACCCAATATAGCTAGGTCACAGAAGCAATGAAGTCCTTGAATATGACTGAAATCCTCCCAGCATGCAACATTTGTCCTTCTTATTGATCCTCGGTATATTCACAAGAGCCTAATTTTCCTTTTCTGAAAAACAGGGGTAATTGTGCTTTCCGATCTTGCTAACAGATTTTGGGAGGTGCAAATGAAAGTTTTTAAGCACATTAAATTCACTGAATGAAAAGATTGCTTCCTGCTCCTAAATGCTCTGTGCCTGTTATGCTTTATAATTCTAAGGGTTCAAATGTTACTATGTTGGTATATCCTCTGTGACATTTATTATTTCTGTGAAGGCTTGCATAACTCATTTTGGGGGACTCTTGCCTGTCATTCCTGTACAACCTACTCCTTTCATACACATAATTTTAGGTTCCATTTTTAGGTGATTTCTTCCCACCTGGAATTTCTTTCCAATGAGGAATTTACCACATGGCTAAAATAGTTGTTTAGTCCTCAATATAAACCTCGCTTTCAAGAAAATATTAGCTTTTCCAAGTCACTGCCTACCTGCAATTTTCTTATCTCTGAACTTCACTTTCTCTTTCGGCACATCTGCCTGCACATGTTATGTAGTGCTACCAAGGACTAGCTCCTTGTCTGTACTGCCATCTTCCCCCGGTTTCCATGCTCTCCTCAATCAACTCTCATAGAAGCACTGTGCCTTTGGCTCTTTGCAATGTAGTTTACCCTAACTGCGATGTTGCCTGCTCTAGGTAGCTGTCTAATAGCTGTAATAGCCATACAAGCAAAAATGAAAGCCTGCAGTGCCCCACATCTGCTACTTTCTGCTTTGTATGGGAAAAGTTCCCATGGAAGGCTCAGGGACCTTGTGTTCTTTCAAATGCTGCATTAAAACCTCTGGTTTAAAATGCTTCTGCCTGACACAGATAGGCGCCATAACTTGCTACTGCCAATTCATTACCTCTGCCTCTCAAGGATACTGGTTTTGGGGGAAGGAGGGAGGACGCATTTTCATTTCTGTTTGATGAACACACACCTCTGCTCTCTAGGGCAGAGTCTGGTATCTTTGTTCAGCACCTTCACAGGCACAACAGAGCCCTGCTGCAGGGCTGGCATTCTCAGCATCTGAAAATTACAGAACAGATTATAATATGGTAAAATTGAGAACATAACATAAATGACCTGGTCATCCTTACGGAAGTTAGCATATTCTTTTTCCCCTACACGAGCTACTCCATAACACATACATGCTCCCTACTGCCAATGGACACCAAAAATTAATTCCTCACCTGAACACAAATGGTAACACATACCTCTTACCCTCTTGCCAGCAAAGCAGCTTCCTAATTAATTGGAGATTGGGGCAGGGTTTGTCTCTTGAAACAGCATTTACAGAAAATATGTTTTTCAACTAACATCATGGTTTACCTAAGTCATCATTATTTGTTTCTGCTATTAAGATGAGTCTTTACTATTTAGAAAAGCATTAAGAAACATTATTCACTGTCTTTTAATTTTTTTTACTTTCTATAAGTAATCTATGTCTGCTTTTCAGTATCTTGTTATTTTATGTGCTTGGAGCTGGGCTTAGATTTTGTCCTCCTTTGACTCTAGTATTGTTTCTCTTGGAATACTCAAATGTTGTATTCAGACATCTGAGGTTAAGGATGGCAGGCATGCGAAAACAAACCGTTAGGTCTTAATGGTTATAGGTGTTTATGATTTCCCATGTGTGTATGTAGCTCCAGATGGGAAGACTGAGTTATAAAGAGGAGAGGGTCACAGATAGTTAACGTACTAATAGTGTGGGTATGATAATGCAAATAATATGATATAGTACCAGTATAGCCATTGGCTGCTAATAGTAATAGTTCTGATCATCGCTGTAACTGCTAAAATTCATAAATGAACATTTGTAGGGAGAGGTCATATTTATATTATCTCAGTTGATGCAGTTACTAAAAAGGAGTACATAAGCTTAAGGCCCTTCTTTGGGTCCAAAAGCTTGTTTGGTTTTTTTTGTCATTATAGACACTCATTTAATAAATGGCACTGCTTTTTCCTACAGACCTCTTGCTGTTATGTTAATATCTGTGCTCAAGCTCCGAGCATGTCTAATAGTGATCTTGAGTGAGAGTCTGTAATTCTGAAAGGGCACTTTGTATCATCTTTGTGTCTTCAGCATTTCAGGCTGTCAGGAGAGCTTAAATCATGGCCAAAGCCATTTAAAGTGTACTGAACAACTTCTAAACAACAGATTTTCCAGCAAACTTAGTAAACAAAATATTTAAGCATCTCTCTTCCTTTTCCTTCCTTCATGTTTGTCTTAGACTATAACTGTATCAGGAGATTTGAGATTTTCTACAACCCCTATAAACTATAGTGGGGCAGAAATCCCACATAATGTATGTGAAGGATTCTGAAGTGTTTGCATGATTCTCTCTTGGTATTCATAAGGGAGGACGTGCAAATTAAAGCCATCTGTGAGATTAGGGGTTGTGCACAAATTCTTTGACTGGCCTGATATCCAAATGACTTCTAGGCTACTTCATTATCACTTAATCATGGCTGGCCATTTTGTGAGTGTAATTGCAAGGAGAGCAAGCTGGGGACTTCACTGACCCTGCAAGAACCTACATTTACATGTTTTTACTTGGTTTGTTCCTCCAGTGACTCATACATTGCTGTCTTAGGTCCTGGGCTAGTGTCTTTTTATATTTTATTTTTATTTGCTCAGTTGGTCAGGAAATGAGCATTGTTGAGATGGGATAGTGATAATTTATATGAGTCAATCAAACTGTCATTTAACTTGTTCTCTGGTAGTTTGTGGTAGAGGACTGCTTACTGCTTTGGTTGTGAACGGTATGCAGAGCTGACCGTTGTTTCCTGGGCATCAGTTCACAGGTCTAGATGACCTTCTCCTGTTCGGTAGCAACTTATTGCAGTTACTGCTTATGTGTAGCACAATTTTTGCCTTTCACTGATTCAGAGGGAGTTAGATTAGGACAATCCAAGGAGCTGGGTGCAGGTAGGATCTCCACAATCAATAGCAATAGGCTTTCTATTATTTTTAGCAGAACTTCTTAAGTGAAGAAAGTACCATGGTCTCACTTTATAGGTACAAAAGCCCCAGTGAGATGACAGGGGTAGCCTGTGCAGGGACTACCCAGAAGACTACTATCAGAGCTCCAACAAATGGGCCATTGCTCTGAGAGCGCTGCCAAGCCTTCTCCTTTCTAAAGATTTACAGTCAAACCCAAGTTCGAAGTCTTGGTTATGATGAAGGCTGAAAATACTATTAAACTACTTTTACTTTTCATCTTTCTGCAATAGAAGACTTGTTTGGACTTTAGGTTTCTTGCGATATTTATGGAATATCTTAATTTTAGCTTTCCTGGCTAGCATAATTTTCTAGTACATAAATGTTTACTGAAAATTGCCTTGCGTTGCATTATCAGGTAAATGGACATTTCGATGCAGTTACTTATGGAGGCCTCTAGGTTTGTGCAATGCTAGTTCTAAATTGCAATGGTGTATGCAATGTGTTATTAATCCATATGTTAAAAACAGTCAAACTGAGATTACTTTGTTTTCTTTCCTTCTTTCTTAGAAGATCCTTGTTTGCCTGTACTTTTAATTCTACATCTGATAGTTTAGCATGTGGATATAATCATCGTGTGTTTTATTCCTAGTGGTACTTTCCTTTTCCTTATCTAAGGTTCAATCCTGGATGCTGCATTTGAATCAAAGGTTTTACAAAAAGCCATGCTGTTGGGCAAGCATCTGCTGTTCCTCTGTTTTTTTACTTTTTAATTTTGCTATTATTTACTACTTCTATGCCAGTAGCATCATGATAAAATAAGAACAGTTAACCTGCTGAAAAAGTCAGAATCAGGAGGTTAAAATGTGATCAAGGGTTAATTTACCAGACAGAAATCTCACTAGGTTTTCATGATTTTGCTGTAGTCAGTCACATACTTAGTTCGTATTTTATTGAGTCTGCTATAGACTATGTTTTAAAAGTTGCTGCTCAACACTTGTTTGGATTGACAGCATCCCTTTTGTTGTATATCAGGCCCATAAGTACATCACATTTGCTGGGGAAATGCCTGGAAGGAATGGTTAGGCTAGACAATTTCAGAAAAACAAGTGGTATTTTTTTTAACTTAATGTTGTTTTGAAGTTTACTGGCCTATTATATTTCAATTGTGACCATCCTTTTTCTGAAGGATTTTCTTTGGTGTAAGCATAATTTTATGAAGGTGTCCAAAAGGTGTTTTTTTTTTTTTTTTTTAGCATAAAGCATTTTTGAGTATAATTGTCTGCCTTGTTATCAAGTCAGTTCATAGTCCTTTTTTTTTTTGTCATATTGAATTTAGATTTTATCATTCTGGATTATGATGGTTTATTTCTTTATTTGAAAATGTGGTTAAATTCTTCTCACATTTTCCACAAGAAACCAGTGTTTATCAACTCTTCTCTTTGCTCTGCCTCTCTGGATTTACTTCTATTTTTTATGTTACAGTAATTATTTGTTGCTCTATAGTGTGTCAAATCAAGCAAGAAATATGTATGTCATTGTCCTCTTTCAGATAAGTGTGTGAAGTATATATTGCCGTTATGAAATGGAAATGATATATAATTTTCAATATATAGAGAAGCTGTATGGTGTAATTGAACATGTCTGTTTCTAAAAGAAAATAAGCATCTTGCCTCTAGAGCAGTACCATTAGAAAAGCTGATTTTTTTTTTAAGCAATTTTTTTCTAGTAAAATAAATTCGGCACACTCTTAAAATATTTTCAATTTGGTAAAAACTGTTCAGTGTTTTCAACTGAAAAAGTAAAGTGATTTTGAGGTTATTTTTTAGTTTTCTAAAAGGATTATTTAAAAAGGATATTTAAGACTACTGCTTTCTGAAAATAGTACTTAAAACATAAAAAATTTATTAAAGAAAAACAAAACAAAGTTGCAAGAATTTTGACAAACATGCAAAATTACAAAATAATTACTGTGGCTGCACCAGTTTACATGTAAGACAGGTATGTCCAGTGACGGTACAAGACTGCATTTCTGCGCGCAGACCTTGGAGTGGGTTGCCAGTAGATATGTGGGTGGATTTTTTCTTTTTTTTCCCTGTAAGCATCTACCTCTTAATAGTTAATGAAGTTTCCCTGAGTACCACTCAGCACAGTGGATGAACAGAGAGGAGGATAAAGAGGGCTTCAAAATAGCTTTACTCTTCCTTTCCTCCCCAGCATGTGTGTAAGGGCCAGACCAGAGGAGGAGGGAAGGAAGAGGGAGGTGGTGTGAGGAGTAACAGCAAGCAATGCCCCGTGTCTCCTGCCAGGACACCTCTAATGTACGGCTTCCCTGGGAGTTACAGCCCAACAGGGAGCACGGAGAGCTTGGCTGTTGCAGAGTGGTGATGTCCTCTGGCTCCATAACCTGGGATGCCAAACCTGTGGCCATGGGGTGGAAGGAGGCCATGGTGCTGTGCCAACAGCCTGTGAGGTGCAGGCTATGGTGTAGGGAAGCGCAAGATGGGATCCAGCGGTGCAAGTTTTACAGATGGTACTTAATACCTGGTGGGTCAGAGGTCCCTTGGAAACTTCAGTTGGGGCTGGATTAATTAGCTTGTCTGGCTGACACCCCAAAAAATTTTAGAGCCCCGTTTAAGGATAAGCCAATCCATCGCAGATTTTGGTTTAGAAGGAGTACACAGTGAACTCTGATGCTTTGGGAGCTGCTTGACAGGCTGGTCAGCAGGGTAGGTTGGAGAATGGGAAACAGTAGCTTCATCAGTTCTGCTGATCCATGGGTTAAAGTGGCCACGTGCTCCCCAAGGACAGATCTGTAGCCGCAGTCTTCCCACAAGGCCATCATCCCTGGCTCACCAGCTGCTCTATTCTAGGTGTGGGTGTAAATAAGAAAATCATGGCCTCGTTATCCAGGAAATTTCATTTATACCTGGAGCATTTGGTAGAGTTTTATTCCCCTGTTATATCACAAAAGTGGATGACAGGAGCAGCAACTTAGACTTGGCCAAGAACACAATAAAATGATTATAGGTTTATCCAACATTTAGCATATCATTACTTTCCTGTAATTCCAGGTGTGCTGGGGTGTGTGTGTGGAAACAATCTGCTGGTGGTGGACATTTTCCCTGACAAGGCGGTATGGGAAGGACAGAAGCGGCAGACACATGGTGCTTCCCTCTTCCTTGGCTGGACAGGACAAGTAGCAAGTGAGTATGAACAGTGAGATCAGAAAGGAGGAGGGGAAAAAAAAAGTTGTGGCAGAAAGTAATATGCTCCAGAACAGAGTGTAGAGAAACAACTGTAATTGTCAAAACAAAGTGGTACAGAAGAAGTAATCTGAATATTAATACCACTGCAGGCAATTTATGCAAAAGCAGGTTTCTTCAGTTGCCTTTACACCCTTAGCTATAAAAAAAAGCCTCAGAAAAGGACTGAGGGCAAACTTGGACTTGCTGGCTTGGGGCTCTGCCTGTTAATTGCTGAACTGCAACAGATCATAAAATCCAAAACTTCGTATCTTGCAGCAAGACAGCATCATGAATAACTAAATTTACCACCTGATTCCCACAATACCTGGAATTCAGCGCTTAAAAAGAGGACAAATACAGCTGCTATATGAAACCACACAATCTGCTTTGGTGCAATTTGGCAGTTCAGAAAAAGCAGAGCTTTTGGACACAGCCCTCCAACAGCCACTCTATACAGAGAAAAGAAAGCTCACTTTCTTTGAGAAGTCCTCAGAAATCCTGAGCTTGATATGTCCTGGCACCACTGAACGAAAAAAAAAACCCCTAGATCCGGTGCCTGGATGCTGCCAAATTCTGTCCACAAAACCTAGAAATTATGTCATCATAGTAGAAATAACAATTGCTTTCTATGATTCAGCTAAAAGGAAAAAAAAAAAAAAAAAAAAAAGGCAGAAAGCAGCCACCCTGGGATGGCACCAGATCCTGACAGAGCAGCGGAAAGTCTCCGCAGATGTGGCGTGAGCCTCTGGCCGCGCTCACCTCCTCACCTCCGGGCTCCCGCGAAGTTTTGCGGGACTGCTCTGCCGACAGAAAAGGCGCGTGGGGGGGCGTGTGCGTGGGGGGCGTTTGCTTTTCGGAGTCAGGGGAGCGGAACTTTTTTTTTTTTAAATAAATTATGCGAGGGGAGGGTTTGTCCTGCCATCTGGGGGGTGTGTGTGTACTGGGGGGACATGGTGTGCCCGCAGCAGGATGCCGGGATCCGTGTGGCGGCACCGCCGCGTATCCGAGTTGCGATTCCCGACCCCCCCTTCCCCACCCCCCCACCCGGCAGAGGAGCCGAGGGGGAAGCGGAGAGACACCCCCACCCCCGCGGCGGGGCGGCGGGCGGCGGGGCCGGGGGGGGGGCGGCGGTGCCGGGGCCGGGGCCGGGTCCGGGTCCGGGGCGGGCGGCGCGGCGATCCGGCGGGGGGCGCGGGGAGCCAATGGGCGGCGGGGATCCGCCGGCGCGGCTCGGGGGCCCCTGGAGGAGGAGGAGAGGAAAAACCACGGGATTGAGCTCTGTCAGTGGCGCTCGCTGCTTCCAAGGGGGAAGTGCCGGGGAATAATTAATGTTTTTATTAAATTTGGAGGGAATTTTTTGCAGCCGATCGCCGCGCGTGGCCTTCAGGTGGGTCCTCCCCCGCAACTTTGTCCGCCGCCCCGCAGGATCGCGCGGCGGTGGGCTGCAGAAGCGATCCCGGGGGGAGAAGGCGGCTGGGTGCGTGTGTGTGTGTGTGTGTGGGGGGGTGTGTGTGTGTGTGTGTGTGTGTGTGTGTGCGCGCGCGGTGGGGGGGGGGGATGTGCTCGCGTGTGTGTGTGCGTGGCCGCGGCTGGCGGGCGCTGCCGCCGCCGCCGCCGTGAGGTGCGCGGCGAGCCCCGCCGTTCGCCATTACGAGTTGGAGCACACGTTTGCGAGAGTCGGGGCTGCCACTCGCGCGGATCGCCCGGGGGATACGGCGGGGAGTGTAAATAAAACCCTGCCTCTCGCCTTGCTTTCTGCTGCTGCCTCGAAGTGCTTTTGCTCCGTGTTTTCCTGGCAGAAGCCTGTAACCCAGGTGAAGGCAGAGAGGGGAGGGTTGTTTTTATGAATGGGACTCTTTGAGGTTAATTAGCTATGCAAATTCAAGCAGTTCATTCATGGGTTTTTTTTTTTTTTTAAAATCTAAAAGCCATCTTGTATTCCCCTCTAGGCTGACTGGAGTCCAGAGCCCGAGGAAATCTCCAGATCAAATGCCCAGTAAATAAAACACTGAGCTAAGACTTGTGGAAGAGCTGCAGAATGGATGGATTTTATGACCAGCAAGTGCCTTACATGGTCACCAATGTGAGTGATCAGTTCAAAGTTTGTGTTTATAAACTTGACTCCGACTTATTTCTGTGGGGGAGTTTTGCAGCCAGAGTTATCTGCTTTGTTACCGCTGTAGGGGCGACTCTTCATCTGGGAGTTTTGCCTGCAAGATGAGCCTATCTTCTTAGTTATTTCAGTAAAGCATCATGTTCTTTTAAAGACAGTTTTGGGATGATTAAAAAATCATGCACATGATTAGCGGATGAGAGAGGCAAGAGCAGCAACAGCTGCATTCAAAGTTTCTGGCTGCGTTTGCCTGCAATGCTCAGAAGAATGAAGTTGAGGCAAACGTTAACATCTCTTTTCTTTTTTTTCTTTTTTTTTGTTTCAGAACTTTGCAAACAATGTTACAAGTAACACAGGGAAACAAAGCAGTCTATTATAATCTCATATCTGTATTCTCCTGCGTAGCTTATGCAGAAAGGATTTATGTGCTATTGTGTAGGTTTGTGTACTTTAGATGCTAAAAATACACGGTTGGCATTGTGTTGCTGCTTGAACACATTATATACATATCTGTACAAATAGATGCCTACAAAGATAAATAGATATGTGTTGCTTTTAGACACGGGAATCTTCTGGAGGATGTTAGGTGCTCAGCAATAGCTTTTGCTAGAAATTGGAGGCTGCAAGACGATCATTTCCCTGTTTGAAAATGTAAAGAATTCATGCCGGCTTTGAATATTCTTCATTAAATGAAAAAAAAAAAAAAAACCAACCCAAACCCTCAGATTTCTAAAGTAACTGATCTTTCCTGTTTATAGAATCCGCGTGGGAGAAACTGTAATGAGAGACCGACAAATGTCAGGAAAAGAAAATTCATTAACAGAGACCTGGCTCATGATTCAGAAGGTGAGGGCTTGTTCCCCCCCCCCCCCCCCCGCCCCATACTTACTAATGCAGAGAAGCTTTTTGAGAGCTATTTATTTATTTGTTTTGGAGATAAATATATCTAGATCAATCTGAATAAACAAGACAAGAAAATTGCATTTACTACTACAAAACAAACTGGCAAAGGCCATAAACTGATAAAGTTGATATTCTTTCCTTGATGTACCCTGTTGCATTTTAGGTACATGTGGCACACGGATGTCATGCACTGAGGCCAAGCCTTTGCAGCATCTGACGCAAGTCATGGCACCTGGCTTTTTCACCTTCAGTCCTCTTGAGATTCAGAGCTTTCCTCATTTGTCCTGTCTTTTAACATCCTTTTCACTGGTGTGTAGTCACTGGTGGCAGCAGGAGCCAGAATGCCTGTGTGGAGACTTGGTTTTCACTCTAGCTTTACTGCAGAGCTACTAGTCAGGCTCCTGGTATCTGGTAGCCTGTTTCTGTTGCTGTGTAACACTGGTAGGGTTAAAAATCCTAGGAAATTCCGTTAAGGAAGTCTAGAGCGGACAAGTTTTTGAGGGCCAAAGATTTGTAACTTAGTCCCATCAGTAGCCATTCCCATGACTGTAGCTTGAGAACTGTAGTCTAGCAATAGCTGTTAACACTTCTTTAAGTTACAAGATCAGTATAGATGCTACGCCTACACCGCTGTAAGTACGTAAGACATACAGGAAGGTACATAGTGGCCTACAACTTACCCCTCTATAAATCTTATCAGGGTGAGGACACATTGATACACTTCTCAAAATCCCTACTTAATTGTTTAGAAAAGTTCATTCTGGGGTAGATAGAAAAGAAAACAACTTTCTGATTTTCAGTTAAATGATTTCCCAACATAAACATGAGGTATCAGTCCACAGGATAAATGAATAGCCTCTGTCATATAAGTGTATGTAAATAGTTATCTGTCAGCATTCATAAAAGAGGAAGTCTCTCTCAAAATACAGTAAATTAAAAATAAACCATTTGTCAGTTCAAATATCCTACTTAGTCTTAGTAAACAGAATTTTCATAACTGAGTTTCTGAGCTTTGCAAGGGAGCTGAATGCTCCGCTGGTTTACACCCATTATAAGCAATTGATTTCAGTGAATTGCAAAAACAGATAAGCTGCTGCAAAACTCAGTCCATGGAGAAAGTGGTTTTACTTTAAAGAAGCACAGTGAGTACAGCATAGAGGAAATAGTGGTGATTCTCTTGTCATACAAAGTAAAACATAAAGGGAAGTACTAAAGGTTTCCCATTTCTTTTTGCTATTGCAGCATCTCGGGTCTTTGCTTCAAAAATTTTATATGGTAGTTACGACCCTACTAATAATAATACTCAGTCATTGCTCAGGTAGAACTCCTGTTGAAGTCTGAGAGCTTTACCTGGGGCAGATATAGCCCCAGATAAAGGAGGAGGCCTGAGCTGTGTAAGGAGAGATAGTTCCCCTGTAAGAAAGATCATAATTTTTAACTTTTCTATGTATTGCTGAATGAGCCTTTTACATTATAGAGCTTTGTTAAGATTCTGGTTATTATTTCAAGAGCTCATAAAACAATACAGTAAGTACTACTTTTTTATTAATAGGTGTAGAAAAATCATTAACCGCAACCCAAAAATACCCTCTTTGTCTGTACATTTGACTGCCAAAATAGAATTCATGTACGTTGTTCTTTAGGAAAAATATATTTTCAGACATATTTTAATCTTATGAAGAGATTAAAGGTGTGAGTCTTTTATCCATGTCTTCATCTTTTTCAGAACTCTTTCAAGATCTGAGCCAATTACAGGAGACATGGCTTGCAGAAGGTAAGGGAAAAAAACTGCTTGTAAAAAGAGGAAAAACAACTCTGGAGGGGGAAAAGAGAAAAAAAAAAAAGTCCTGAACTTGCTGTCTTAATGTTCAGCCCAATTAATTGAGCTCTAAAAGAGCCACCTCATGTGTCATGCATACATTAGAGCCTCTGATGAGTTTGTCTTTGGGGACTCTGGGGCTGCTCTACCCAGTGTCATCACAAATTACCAGGAGAAATTGCTTCCAGCTCACAATCACATCTGCTTTTGGCAAGAACTAATGCACCAAGACTTCAAGTTCTAAGCCTCTGTTCAGATTTTAATTGCAATTGATCAGGTTTATATTATTGTACCTCGAGAGACTACATACAGCCAGAACTGGGCTTGCTGTTTCCTTCAGAGCAGCACATATAATTATTTGGTGTTCTGGTGGAGTACTTTTCTGATGGCAGAAATTAGTTTCTCTGGGTTCATCGGGACGGGATGCTTCAAGATTTAAGTGCAAGTGTCTTCTTTCCACCTTGTTCACAACACAGAACATTAGGTGTGTATGGAATACTTAAAAAGTACTATTTCTTTTTTTGTTTCCAGAAACCTTTAAATATTTTGCATGTTATTTTTGTCTTCGTATTTATAGTTGTGAGATTGTGTACTGGGTGATTAGAAAACTGGCATCGGTCTGCTTTACACCTGCTTGTGCTTCTAAGTATTTCAAATAATCTTGCAGAGCACATGAAGAGAGGAGGTTTAAGAAAATAATGTAGAAATCTGAATTCAGAGTAGCTCTTGAGAGATTCATTTAACAATAACAAAAAATGAGCTGCTGCATTAAGAGAACTTTAACAAAATGCAAGGTAGCTTTCTGCTTGTTGAAGTGCATTTTTCTCTTCACCAATATTTTCTGATTTTTTTCTTTGGTATTTACAATACTGTTTATTTCAAGAGTGACAGTTTTTATGCATTGTCTGTTCTTAATATTTCTAGTTGAAATTTTAATGTAAACTTCTGCATCTGAAATAAACATGATTTTGATGCAAGTTAACATAATCTCTCCAAATTTATCCTTATTTAAATGAATGTGAGTATTCACATATGTTTAATTTGTATCCTGTACTGGACTATGCACAGTTGTTTATAGAATAGGTGTTATGCTTTTTTGGGGAAAGGAGGAATGTTGGGGTGAACTGCTTGCTGCTGGTTTTCATATAAAGAGGGAAATATTTTTGATGACTGCTTGCCTACATACTGGTTTTAACAGATTTTGTATAGTTAGTTAAGTTCTTAACCTATAAGTAAGTTGTGGGGTATTGTTTGTTTTGCTGACGTTTTTATTCTGCTAGCATTATTTTTAGCATGTGGTTATTATGTATATAATCAAAAAGTCTTCTTTAAATTAATGGATCAGAGGATATATTTTTATGAATTAATATGGTTCTTTCCTAATCATTGAAAACAGGATGTCCTGTACTAAGATCGTCTTTTGTAGTATAATGATCAGATACCACTGTAACTGTCTCCCTGTGGTAATTTTCCTAAGGATCTCTATATTTTGTATCATCTCATTCATTCTAACAAGCCAGAAGTATGTTAAAATACTACTCAAAAGATACTATTTTGTGATGGAGAGGAGAACTTTTAGTTTGATTTTTCACTGGCATTGCTGGTTTTGTTTCTGAAAATGATTACATTTCTTTCATCAGAAGTCAGAAGGATACAGGCAGATTCATGATGCATGTGCAGATAATAATGTAAGCTTGAAAAATAATATGGCATGTAAAACTGATTTAATTTCTGTAGGTACATGAATTACGGTAATGGCAATTTTTATTCTGGAGGTACTGCTTATTTTAGACTAGAATGAATTGTTTGGAAATGTTTTTTTCACTTTAGCTGAGTCTATTTCACTTAATAAATTTAGATAGGTAGGTTTTGAGAGAGAAAGGTGTCTAGTCCTGTGTCAGCTAGGTTGAGGAACCTTTGTAAAAGCAGATAGCATCATTTGGTAAGTAATTAAAAATGGAAAAAAAAAAAGTTGCCTTTTCATGTAGCGGAGGATAATAAAGCTAAATAATGTTAGAATTATATTTTCCCACAGCATATTACAAATAAATATTACAGATTTTTCAGTGTTCCAGAAATATTTTCAGAAATCTTTGTGTTTCAGGCCACACCATGGTTTTAAGCTGTTCCATAAAACACAAACTTTGCATAGCTTTTCTAAAGGCTGAACTAAAACTGAAATAAAAAGTCAAGACGAGAAAATAAAATATCGAGCTATTAACTTGATCCCAAATTTTTATTAAGGAAACCCACCCGAAACAACTTTTGATAGTCTTTATAAAATACTAGTGTTTGAGAATATTGTAGCTCTGCTCAAATGTCTACATGATTGAGCTTAGCCAGGAAACAGATTTTGAAATCAGACTTGTTTATCCATTGCTAGATGTGTCCATTTATGTTCTTCTGGACCTTCATAGGCTAGAAGTCTGCCAATTTGGCAGCATCAGTAATGTTTACATATTTCTTTTCATAATGCTCTGGAGCCAGGGAAATGACCATGAAATTTTAAAACATCTTGACCCTTTTTAAGAAAAGCAGTGGCAGCTGACCAGGTTTCTCCCACGAGTTCAGATCCCCACTGGGGAGTAACCAGGTCAAAAATCTACTTATTAGTTAGGAAAAGAAAGCGAGTTGCATTTCATGACACACAAAAAATGCTTGTGGATTTTTTTTGTTTTACTTTTCCTGAAGCTATCCTTACTACATCACATATTTTAGCCTGGAGATTTTTACAGTTAGTGTCACCAGTGACAAGCTGGTGGTAAACAAGCAAAACCAAAAGAAATGTGGGGTTTTTTTCCAATTGAAAATGGTGGGAGTTTCACATGTATTAAAGAATTAATCCAAAATGTAAACAATTCAGTAACCTCTTTAATATTTTATTACTCCATAATTAACAAGCTGAATACTACTTACAGAAAACTTAGAAATGTATTCCACTAGCTGCATACCAGGTTTTTATGGAAATGAGTTTTACTTCTTACTCTGTGTAGCATTAAATAGGAAAGAATCTACGTTATTTTGATGTAAAACTTACTCTGAATAAGGTTCCCTCATGCCAGTTGTTATGTAGGAGAGAAGATAGACTGTAACTGTTTCCTGATGCCAGAAAGTGGGAAGCCTTTGATTATTGTTTCAACTTCCAAACTTGAAAGGAAATAGTTAAAATTGCCTATTGCTAACCAAGGCAAATATTATTCAGATATTATATTTTCTTTTATATTTAAATAACATGATGGCAACATTTTGTCATGGTAATATCATAAAATGACTTTATTGATTCTGTATGTTTGGAATCAGATTGGTTTTGGCAGATAGCAATTGTTCAGTGACTTGAAAAAAATGGTTCAAATATTAATCTAATGTTATCTCATCACGGTAGCTGTTACTTCTTATTCTGGAATAAAAAGAAGAGAGAGAACAAATTCTTGGTGAGTGAAAGTCCCCTTTCCATCATGAAAGCATTTGGTTTTAGGGAAATAACAGATTAACAAAAAATCAGATTTTTGTTTAAAATTACTCTTTCAGATACTAGTTTCTCCTAGAGCTTGTTAAAGATATGCAAAAGGCATCCCAAGCAAAGACAAATAATGAATTTATGCACCAGATCTGCTTCTTAGAGCAACGTATAATACACTTCTCGGTAATAAACTGAAAATTAAAATATAGTGTCCTTTGGGTCACGTGAAAAAAAGAAAAAGATAAAGCGAATAGTATGTGGTTTGGAATAATAGCTACAGGTAATGGGTTCATGCCTCTACTGCCATTTAGCTAAACTGAGTGGATGCCTACTACAAGCTACCAGTATTTAAAAGCCAGTTCTTGGTATCTGAAAGTAAGTTACTTCTCTCATATAATTAATACCCAAATTTGGAATGAACACTAGGAAGTTAAGTTTCTGCCTTCTGTTCTCCTATCATGAAGGATGCACCAGTGTCGCGGTGATATCTAACGTAGTGTTGACTTATAGTTTATTTTTTAAATGAGGAGGTATGAGAATGAGTACTTTCTAGTTCTCAAAGGATTATTTTTAATTAAAGAATGCAGTAGATCTTCAAATATTAGTCTAGTTAAAGTGACTTTATTTAAATCAGTGAAGATATGTAGCAGCTTACTCTGGCTAACTAGCTTTCTGCTGCCAAAAAGTTGTAAAATTTACCCAGCGTAAGGCAAATGCTATGTAGCCATATTCAAGAACTATGCATGTTTTAATAGGAGCAAAGATAGTCAAGAAAATATAATTTAATACCTCCATGGCTGATATCTGTCTGATGAGGACAGACACTCTAAAAAGCAGTGAAAAGATTTTAATTTTGGAATTTGTAATACAGAGAAGAGCTGCTTTTTTAAAAAAATTGTTTTTATTCTAGTGATCTGACAGATTTGGCTTTCAGATACTCATAACTCTTGATCTTAAATATCTGCGCGCAAAAAAAGGAGAAAAGTTAGATTAGGCAAAATGGGGGAAGGAAAGGGTCCTCTTTTAAAAAGAATTCCAAAAGAAATAAAACCACCAGAAATCCACAAGTCTGAAAATCTGTCTAATCATAAACTTTTTAACATTTTTATTGTTTGCTGGAAAAGTAGATGCCTTTTACTCAAAATAATAATTTTCAAAGGCATAGCGGGGTTTGTGAACCATGAGGGATATAGTGAAATGTTAAATGTGAGTGTTCCTTTTAAGCTAACTTTTTTCTCATTTTTAGTATAGCAGCAAATGAAGAGCAGATTCTACAAACCCATCTTCATATTCCTAGGGATTATTCACATAAGGAAGAATTTTGGGATCTGGAGCTAGTTCTGAACTACATTTAAGTTTATTAGTCAGAGCATCTTACTTTATGTAAAAAGGGTTTGGGGTTGTTTTGACAGCAAATCCGGTGCTTATGGGAAATAATATTTTTTACCATCTTGAAATTTGTCACTGTTTTGCCTTCTGAATGCTCCTTTGTTAGGCACAGTTGTTCCCGTGGAAAAAAAGAAAAACCCAAACAACAACCAAAACATTCCCCCACCCCCACTGCCCAGCTCTTTCAGGAATACTTAAAATTTATACAACCTCTCAGGTATTCAGAAGTAACAATGAATCAAAGAAAACTCAGTAGGTTCATTACTGTTGAGACCCGAAGTCTTATTTTAGCTGAAGCCAAATACTACTGTTCATATAATTCCCTGTCAGTTTCTTTTGCCACTTTGAATAAATCATTGGTATTTTAAAATGAATTGCTCTTAGCTCTAAAAGTGAAGCCTGAGGTCAGAGAACACAGGAAGTGTTCTGCCACCCAAAATAGAGGTTTAAGTGAAGCGAGGAGGTTTGCAGCTTCTTGTTTTTCTGGAAAGTTTCCGCTTTTTAACAGGAGCACCTTTCCCTGGAGTGCAGCTGAGCTTTTGGAAGCAGTACGTGACTGGGAGAAGGAAGAGTTAAATTTAAGCCCTTTTTAGTTCGCTTAACTTTTCATTTATTAAATATGTTCCTCAGCAGGTCTGTGCTGCATCTTGAGACAAAGCAGTGAAATCAGTGTGTTTATGCCTAAAGTTCAAGTTTACTTTGCTGTAGCTTTCTGGAAGGGTGTGACATGAAAAGCTTGTGGTTGGGGCCACATGGTTCATGCTGGACTGTGTTTTTGTGAATGGAGGCAGAACTCCAGTTCTGACTGCTTGTCTTGAGGAATTGCTTCGGAGATCAGCTGTCTCATTCACTGGCAGAAAGAATGACTCATACATCTTCTGCCTTGTTTGGCTCCAGGTCATTGTTACAGTGGATAGAGCTGGTTTTAATTAAATATTAACTCCTTTTGTCCTGGATGCTTGTTAACGGAGACTTTTTATTTTTGTTTACTTGCAATGAAACCAAGCTAACAGGCCCCAGTTTTAAACTTCTTTTTTCCCCAAATTGCTTTCCCTTTGCAAAATGAGCTGTCAGTTCAGCTTTTCAAAGGCTTTTTAAAGCTCTAAAAACTACAAATAAGTATTAAGTATTTTTGTGCTGTGAACGTTTGCTTTTGGCAAACTGATTTTTAACTCGGTAGGTAGTGAAACCGTAAAATCTAAACTGATAACATCCTCAAGATCATCATTAATGTTTCTGTACGCTTCCCAAATCCTCCTGAGACATTGTAGCCATGATCAGAAGGAAAAGAAAACTTTTGGTAATAATCTAGACTGAGCTGGATAGCTTATGCTGCAGATGCTGTCTACTTCAGTAGTTTGAGACTTGATGGCTCTGAATGTGGAATGAACTAATGTAGCTGCTTCTGCTATTAGCAGTAAAAGCCACGTGCTTAATATCCTTCAAAACCTTTTATTAGTCTTTTGGAATATACTTGCCTTCTCAAACCCCCATAATTAAGTAGCTCAGGGAAATATTCTCATTCAGTTAGATGATCATTTCAGATATCTTTTTCAATTTTCCTCTGAATGGCAAAGTAGAAAAAAAAAAAAAAGTTCTGGTGATTTATGCATTGTGTCTTGTGTTGAGTATGTTAACAGAAGACCAATGAAGATTTTATGGCAGCCTTGCTGAATTGCAGTATTTGTGAATAAAAGAAAAGAGGAAATGAATGGCATACATGTATGAATGTGCAGACAGTTGCAGCACTGCAAGTAACATTTTCCTTTTGGACATTCAGGTTAAAGTGTCTTTACCTGTCTGTTTAATTTGCTACAAACTCTGCCTGTAATTATCTGAACTGAAGGTGCAAAAGCCCTCTTCCCTTTGAGTAATGGGATGGTGTACCCCAACAATCTGCCCTCTCGCAGCAAGATGCTGGTGGAAGAAGTCTATGTACTGGGCTGATGGTGGTTGCTTGCGTTTCTGCAGCATGATCATGTGCGAGTTTCAGTTTTGCTAGTTTAAAAATAATATCAGCTTAAACAAAGGAATAATATAAGTTCTCATTTTCAACAGTTAGTGTGTCCTTTTAATCTCTTTGTATAGGCTTGTGGGCTCGTTTCTAAGGTACCGATGCTACTAAAATTAGATTCCAGTAGGAAATGTATGTTCCTGGGTTGAACATTTTGGATATTGTTATTTGTTTTGTTTATATTTGGCAGGGTTTTAAACGCTTATTAACTTGCTGTATTCCTTTTCCTACAGAGGCTTATAAGGTTATGACAATATTGTATTTAAAATACATTTTGACAGCGTAGTCTCCACCTATTTCTAGAGTACTGATAGTGATGTGCCTTGATATCTATTAAATACGCCTTCATAAATTTTGGGGATCCATGAATGAAGCATATTTTTCTTGTTTACTCCAGACCAAATCAAGGGTATTGACAGTATCTCTAAAGCAATACACTGTTTTTTTGTGACAATTCAACCAGATGTAATTTATTTTTTCTCTTTGTCTAGAAAAAAATAAGGACCTCATTTATTGAAATATACATATACCTCTACAACAGATTTCGTTCTGCAAGAAGTCAAGTTAAACTGATAAAACCAGAATAAAGCACCGGTGAAAGCATTCCGTGTGCAGAGTACGCTCTAGAAAGTTATATAAGATTGCTGTCCCAGTTCTGCAATCACTGAATGTAGTCTCACGATTTCGACAGGAGGGTTTTTGTCGTCTTTAAGCCTTTTTCAGATATCCTGGATTCATAGATTAACATATATATATGTGTGTGTGTGTGTGTGTATATATGTATATGTATAATATATATATGTTTTATATATATATGTATGTTAACATATGTATGTATAAAAAAAAGTGTGTGTGTGTATAAAAAATTGAGTCATACTAGTCTCCTTGCTGCATTTAAATATGATAGCTGGCTTAAGAAAAATGTGTGGGATGTGTCTTCTGTAAACAAGAAATTACTTGATACAATTACTTTAACTCTAAATGTACTCACAAACCCTTCAGAAACAATTGACAATGTAAGAAATCCTTAGGAACTGATTTTTAAGAGGGGTGCCTTGATTTCATAATTGGATTATTCTGTGACAGCTGAATATTTGGCATTTTTGAAAGGAAAATGCCTAACATTTGCATGCAGTGAATTGGACAAAATAACAGAACTTGCAGTGTGTTAGTATTTGGGCTCATATCATCCCTGAGTTCATTTCTGGTAAAAGTCCTGTGGCTTCTCTAGAGGAAAGAGACATTTAATGCATCAAAAATACTGGGAATATTTGGTTTCATAAAATATGTGTTTTATGCAGCTTCAAACTTTGAGGAGCTAACACATGCTCAGAGGTACTGGTTTCTTCTAAGAGGATAGGTTCTTAAAAAAAACCCGAACAACAAAGCAACAATAGCTATGGTTTTTTTTCAGAGTAATGCTAAGTAAACTTCATGTATTTATCTTACTCACACTTCAAATCTGTGTTTGCAGAT
Organism: Phalacrocorax aristotelis; assembly: GCF_949628215.1. Taxonomy (NCBI): domain Eukaryota; kingdom Metazoa; phylum Chordata; class Aves; order Suliformes; family Phalacrocoracidae; genus Phalacrocorax; species Phalacrocorax aristotelis. The sequence goes on along the minus strand of NC_134277.1, from coordinate 31,787,194 downwards.
TTCCCAAGGTCATTTGTTCTAAGGGGTGTTTGCTGCAATTAAGACAGTAGGACTTTAAAAATTTATTTTAAAACCAAGAGCAAATAATTTTTCAGTGTAATGAGCCTGATTCTGAACTCTTTACCCAGGACAAAAATCTCTCTGTTTAGTCATTAGAAATATTCCTGAGTAAGGATTGGAGATCTGGTCCGTGAAGGGTACTGTAGTGTGCATTCAAAATAATTGTGAGTAATTATAATTAAATATGTATTTTTAATTCAAACAAATTTTGTTAAAACTAGTAGCAATTGCACATCTATAAAGAGGAGAATGTGCTTTCTAAACTTAGAAAGTGTTCTGAATGGCATTAAAGTTATATTTTATCATTGAACATATTTAATGGTGTGATAGTCCTGGTTTTGATAAATGATTATATAACCAGAGTTTACCTCTCAAATCTTGTTGGGTAACCAGATCATGGCAAATGTTAACTTTTAATTAAGATCATGTGAATTATTTGCTCGTGTTTAGACAAGAACTGTGTACATCGAAATATTTTCAAACAGATAATTTTATGCAGCTTTGCTTTGATGATTTTATTTAGTGTATGTTGAGGACAAGATGACAAAGTTCAGAGGCGGTAAGCTGGATCTGTCTCAGGATGTACCCAGAACCAGTCATCCTCCAAAGATGACGCTTCTTAGTGTAATGTTCTGCAGTTATTCAAATGTATTCACCTATAATACACATTCAGTGGTATTTCAGCTTAAATGGTTTAAATGAGTTTACAACACAGGGATGGCTAATGTCTTAGATGTACAAAGAAAAGGAGCTGTGGTACCATGGGTGCAAAATTATCCATCAGCAGACCGTGAAATGATTGTATTTCATAGCTCAGGTTTGTGATGAAAGTTTTCTAAAAGCGAAGATGAGCTTACACAAGGTGAATGGATGTTAATAACGATTCTTGCTTTAAGTAAATCTATGTTTTTGATGCCTGAAATTTTGTCATTGAACCAGGAATTCTGTGGTCTGGTAAAATAGTTCTTTTTGAATATTAAAAAAAATAACAAAACCCCCCTCCTGTGTTGGCTGACTGCAATGAAAAATTGGAATAACTTTTAAGTAAGCTGAAGGTGTGGTAGTTAAAGATGCATAAATGTTAACACTAGGATTTGGTTTTATGCAGACTTTCTGTGCAGATGTTTTGAAAATGAGCACTGATGGGTTTTACCAGTGGCATGGCAGGTCCAGACCCTGGTGCAGGGAGTGAGGCAGGGCCATTGCTAGTGTCAGCCTTCACGTCCTCCCATCCTCATCGCTCTGTACCGGGGCTGTTCTGGACTTGTACTGCACCGCACAGCTTCTCCCCAGGGTTTATCTGATCTTAAAATGATGCGCTTGCCTGATTTTCATACCCAACAATGAGAAAAAAAATCCAAGTTTTAATCTTGGCTGTGCTTCAAATTAAGCACAGGAGTCTTTATGCTTTAATGGCTTCTTTTAATTCTGTCCTTGTTTTTGTTTTTTATTTGTTTGTTTTTTTGTTTTTCTTTTCCTTTCTTCAGCTCAGGTACCTGACAATGACGAGCAGTTTGTGCCAGACTATCAGGCTGAAAGTTGTAAGTATAGTACGAATCATCATTTTCTTTAAAATATGCATTTGTGTATTTATATTTGGGTTTTCATATTTTTATTTATTGTGTCATCTGCGGTCATGTGACAGCTCCTTTCGCTGGTCGGTGACATCAGCATGATGAATAGATAAAGCAAGTCAAAAGAAGTTGTTTGGGCTGAAGGTATAACATTTAGCAGGGGCCCCTCTCCTGTAATTCCCACCCCCCAGGCCCAGGGCAGCAAGGAAAAACTCACATTGTGGAGGTGGAGGGAGTTTCTGTGTCCGTAGAGTGAGGAGAGGAGCGTGCTGAGCCGGTACAGATTTGATATTGTGGAACATAGGAGGCAGCTCTGCTGAGCAGAAATCAGGCTGCTGAGTACGTTTTGTGTATAAATAAATAAAATTCTCCTCATAATCAATCAAATACAGCCACTGCTGAAGCATTTTTAAGTCGTCATAGCATGTGGCATTTTGTTGCTCAGAGAAAATTTCCCTTTGAATTAATGGGAGGAAGCAGGAGTTATGTTAAGCTGGAAGCTTTGCATTGTTTGCTGCTTTACTTAACACGTGCCCAAACTTTTTTTTTTTTTTTAGCCTGTACCCATCAAGTCTTGCCTTTACCTGCTAAAGTGCTACTGTTCTGTTAAACGCTGGCTCTCCTTCACTGTACTTGCTGTTCTGTGGTTTTGGGTGGTTGCAAGGGCGTAGTAAAGAAACGGTAGGAGAAACATACCTGACAAAGTCACAGACTTCTTGGAGCTTCTTGATGCACCTTTCTTCCTCATGGCAAGGCTCCTCTCCATCATCAGAGGTCTCTTCTAAATAGCGTCTGCTTATTGCAGCAAAGCGCATGGTAGCTTTTCTGTTTTGCTAAAGAACTTAAATAATTTATCCTATCAGAGTGAATTACTGCAGTTCACTAAACCAGATAGCTAAGTACAGCATTCACTTATTGAAATGTTAGAATTAAAATTAGAGAGTTTAGAAAGAATTGCATTAAAATAGTCTTTAACCCCCAAAATTCAGACTTGTTGAGTTATTTAGAGACTGTTTTAAGGAGAATTTATTAGGAGTATTCATAACAACGTTTTGTGGGGGAAAAAGACAAAAAAAAAAAAGGTTTTTCATCCCCTGGACTTGACAGTATACCTGCATAGCAACAATTCATTATTGTTTTTCTCTAGAAGTTCCTGTACGTATACCAACCAACAATCATTGTCACTTTCAAACTCTTAAAGTTGCCCTTTTTAACAGTTGGAGTTTTTTCACCTCTGGCTTCAAAGACTTTTTTTTTTTTAAAAATTAAATTATAATGTGAAAGCCAAAACTATTCTATAAGTTGAAAATTAGATACGCTATCCTACATGTGGAGCTGTGTCCAAATATAGTCGTGTATGCGTACATCCTTTGTGTAAGAGTACAAAGTTCAGTTAGGGCTTCTATTAACCCACAATTATCGTTACACAACAAGTCAATGATTCTTGGAAAATAATTTGTGAACTGTGAATGAAAAGCTCCATTGAAGCTGGTCACTGCTTTTGGTGATAAAGAAATTCTCCTAACATGGCTATTTTATTAATGCTGTTAGCCACAGCTTACACAGTATTATCAAAGGAACATTTATTTCTTCATTTCAGTTGGTTTCTTTATCTTAAGTAAAGGTCAGGAGAGCTTCCTGGAGAGTTACTCTGGCAAAGGTTATGGAGTTTCAGACATATACTTGGATATAATGTATGTAGCTGTGGGCTTTGTGAAACAGGAACGGAGATCAACATAACCAAAGCCATGGGGAAATTACTGCTGCAGAAGTAGCGCAATTGTGACTGTTTTCTCTAGTATCCAAACCTGCCTTCAAACTCTATTATAATGACCTACTATATGTAATCTATAAGTCTTTACAGTGCTCACTCTGTTACTGGCAGCAGCCTGGCAGGAGCACTTGGCTTTTTTTTGCTTTCATAGGTTCAGTGTTTAATACACTTAATTGAACCAAAAATGGTGAAGGACAGAAGTGTAAACCAGTGGAGGAGCTCACAGCCACTTCCTATCTAGTTCAGGGGCAACCAAACTGTGGTCAGCCACCTTGTTTAAATTTGCAGCACAAATTTCATTTAAGGAGCTGTATATAGGTGGGGGGTGTGCATGTGATTCGCAGAATATGTAAAGAAAACTGAAGTGCTCCACTGAAAAAGTTACAGTCTGTAGTCCAGGTACAAAAATTAGTGACATTTTATTTCTAGCTTCATTGCTTGAGAAATTGGCTTTAAAACTAAGGTAGATTTGTGGTCTTAAATTGAAGCTTTTGTAACACTGAAAGGAGTTGTAAGAAACTTCAGTAGCAGTAGCAGTGTTGGAAAGCTGTGGTTAAAACTTTCTTCTTGCTTAGAAATCACCAAGTTAGTCAGCTCTTGAAGCGAAGATGTGGAAGGTAGCAGAGGAACTGATACTGCCAAGAACATGCGCTGTGTCCTAGTGCTGAGGAGGATTAAATGCCCCTTAAAGTGCCGTGGGTTTTGCGTTTCTGTTCTGTAATAATGATTTTAAATAGTGAAACTGCAGTGGTATTAGTAACTAAGGGAAACATTCAGTTTAGATTAGATATACAGTCCACTTTATCCACTTAGGGATTTAACTTCAAAGCTACCTTCGGACCATGAATATTTCAATTATGAGTTGCTAGTAAACTTGAATCAGTTTTCAAAAAGCAAGCATAATATATATATTTATAGTTAGGTGTGGGCTTTAGATATTATGAGTGAGATCAACAGCTAGCATAACTTCATGTGATATTATTAATGTTACTGGAATTACGCATGTTTCTGCTAGCTAAGTGTCCAGCATGTCAAGCTTCCTCTTTATGCTTTGAACTTCAGTTTACCAGTTTAAAGTTGAATTTATGTTGTTACTCCATTATGTCTTCTGGAAAGAGATTCTTCCTACCATAATAATCTTAGAAATGTCTGTACTTCCAAACTTTTCTTTTTTGTCACGGCATCCAAAGCCCCATCTTGTCCACCTTTTTATTAAATATTTTTTTAATACCTATCACAAAGAACATTTTTTGTAGTTTAGCTCAGGGCGAGCAGAATGAAGAGTAGATAACAACTAGCCTGTTCGGATGGAATTTGAAAAACAAATTGCAGTTTAGTTTCTTGTAACCTTCTGCTTTCTGCAACAACCAAACTTTTTGAGTTCTAAGGAAGGAAAATGTTATCAATAAGATACTTTTTTCGGCTCACAATTACTCTGGAAAAATACCACAATTGCACATTAACTGGTGTAATTTTCTTACTCTCTCATTGCCATTCTCATAAGAAATAAAAATTCCACAAAAAGAGGGAAGAATCACTTTTACAGGCATTTACTTGGAAATTCTGTGTTAGGCAGGTTGGTTTTGCCCCATTCTGAATCTGCTTCTACACTTCAGCTGATCTGTTTGCTATATATTCAAGTGACTTCCTGATGACTCTTCTTTTAGCAATTACATGAAAAGCTGGGTAAAGCAAAAATACAAAATCTGGTTCTCCAAAAACGTGCTTTTTCTTTTTTTTTCCCCAAATCAGCACCTAATTTGTAAGACTTAGTTAAGCTGTTTTTCTGTCTGCGTAAAGCATTCACGTGTTGAGAAGGGTGACCTGCGTTAACTTCCTCAGATAAGGTTTCCTATTGTTGCAAGTCCATTTTCATACACTGAGGAGGAGCCAGATCCTGAACTGGTTGTAATCAGTGACAAGGCTTTCAGATAGTGTAGAACAGCAAGGATTTTCCAATCTAGGAGTAAAAATGAATAAAGCGTTCAGTTTGCTCGAAGTCAATAGCTGTTGAGGTGAAGATTGCTTGCTCCCTTTGTTTGGATGGTTTCTATAACAGACACAAGAGGAAGTAGGTAGGATTTGCTGATGTTTAAAGGACGTAGTTGGCAGAGAAAACTTGGTATTGTCAACAATATACTGATTTGTAATTTGACCTTGGTACGTTTGGTTATAAATGGGGATTACCCTACACCAAACCAGATTGTCTGATGTCTTAATAGCACAACTGTGTTTTGTTTTGTTTTAAAAATATATATTTACATTGGTCTGTTCTTCCAGAGTTCAGGGTTTCTTTCTTCTTTTGCCATAAAATGTAGGTTACCCATTTAAAATTAATGTTAAACTCTAGCTTTTTGCTTGTTATTTGTTATTGAATTTCTGCTAATGAGGATTTGTGCTGTGCCTCACCTTCTTGATCAGTTTCCTTCCTTCTCTTTCATTTAGTTCCTATATTGTTTCCCTGACCATCACAGCCTTAACTTAACACTGCCAAGGGGTAAATGTTAATGTTAGACCACAGCTGTTGACAGTAAATGGGAAGGGCTGGCTGTAAAACCCGTGCTCCCGCATGTCTGATTAAACTTTAAAATAGGAAAAATACTTTTTTAGTAGTGATTTTGTTGCTGATCTTTCACGACCTTTATTCTTTCTCTTACCCCTGTTTTTTTTTTTCCTCCAGGTTTAGCAAAGGAGCTCTTTCAATGTAGATGCCAGGAGCCTTAAATTATTCAGGGATGTGCTTTTTAGATGCTCTGGCTTGCAATCTTTAAAAGCCTGTTAAAGAGAGATTCTTTACATAGGCTTCAGGTAGCTGTATTCTTCTGTCATTTTAACTAATGGCTTAGGATATTCCAAATGCAGTTTAAATGAAGAAAAGCTTTAATATTTATTTACATGTTTGCAGCATACAAAATCTTTTTATTTTCACTACCAGGTGAAAAATGCTCTGTTTTATTTTATTTCTCTTTCTGTGACTTAAATTTCAAAAGCGAATTTCAGAACTAAAAGAGCATTTCCTGTTTGCGTTAGTATAGCAAGAGCTGGTAAGCAATCGGTAGAGGTTAATTTTCACTTGTTTTGACTCATTTTGGAGAAAAAACCCCACATGATTAAAACAAAGTAGAAAACACCAGAATAATATAAGTTCTGATGGGTCTACTGAAGTCAAAAGGAGATATCTTTACTGGGTTTAGTTTTGTTCGTGATGTAGAATAGTTTAATTTTGCAGCTTCTAGAAAAGAATTTAGTGGACTGAAAAAAATGACATTTTTTAACGTGATGATTCATTACATAGGCAGCTGGTAGTCATGTCTTGGTAGTGCACAATGTCCTAGAAATTGCAGTTGGTAGTGTTTTGGTTTTCTGTGTGTGGCAAGTTGCACACACCAGCATGTTTTCAGGAGTTTTTTTTTCCACATTTCCTTTTTTTTTTTTTTTAAAGCATCTTTATGGCTGGAATCACCTTTTCTTTAAGTGTAGTTCTGTAAGTGTGGTACTGCAGCAGGCAGTCCAATGAATATCCTACAAGGTGGTGGTAGTTGTTCTTGGTGCTTAGCTATTCCCTGGTAGGGCTTTCTGCTGCAGCTGTGTTTTGTTTCCTTGCCACTTGTCTTGAAACGACTTCCTTTCGTAGGTCAGATGTTGTCAAATACACAGACATTTACTTATTTATTTTAGTGCATGCCCGACTGTGAGGGATTCTTTCTAAAGGGCTGTGAGAGTCCGGGCTCTGTGGTTTGTTCCTGCCCTTAGCTTTGTATGACCTTGGGCATGTTGCTTAACATCTTTGTTTCTTGGTTTGAAGTAGGTACAGAAATGCATGTATCACTCTGCTGTGAGATATACAGCTTTCTTAATGATCACTTATCTAGAGATCTCAAAAGCATTTTACAAAGAGAGTCCAATGCAATTGCTGTTGTAAGAGCTAGAGAGGTCAGACTGAGGAGTCGATGCTGACCACCTTATCTCCCTTCATAGTTGCCTTAGATAGCCTCACTTCTTTACTTCTTTCACTGTGTCCCTGAGCACTTGTTTCCTTTGTTTAAAGCAGGACTGAAACTGTTACCAGCTGTAAACTTTTTTAATTCTCATTCAAAAGAAATTAGGAATTGGTGTCTTTCAGAGAACTTTGTGGGCTCATTTTGTGGTTCATCACCAGGCATTAGCCTGTACTAATACGGATTTTTTTCCTTCTTCCTCCTCTAGAGCATTTTTGGAAATATTTAAATCTGCCATAGTCGTGACCTTTTCCATAATTGCAAGATTTAATTCTTGAAAAAGTGTTACCAAGAGGCAGACTGCCGACCTTAATGCCTTTAACTTATGATCTTAGTAATAGAGAATTTGTGGGTTTGCTTTGATTTTAATAAGTAGTTTATTTGCTTTTCTGCTTGTATTTTTATACTACATTTCCAGCTTTGAAGGTGCAAGGACTTTAGGTTCTCCTGCACTGTAGTAGTGATAGTGGCTCACAGATTGTGTAAATACTGATGGTGGCAAAAGCATTGTGAAGCAAAGGACGAGACCCTGTTGAGTACATGGCTTTTGATTTTTAAAACTCTTAAAGTGGAAGCTATTCCTTTCAGAGTGCCGTACATGCTGAGATATGAATTTTATTGCTAACGAAAAGGTACCTCTGGGCATCCCAGCAGAGACAGCAGCCATGTTATGCAGATGTGTTTTAACTGCACAGGATGATTTGAACCTGATGGTCTCCAGCTCTCTGGGGCATGGAGGAGTGCAAGCAGCTGAACAGGGCTGCTCTTGAGGGCTTTTGTCCTCCTGTCTCCCCCTGGCCTTCCACTGGCATGTGCCTGCTTGGCCAAGCTGACTTAGTTCCTTTCCTCAGAGCCCCATCCTCGCTTGCTGTTTTATTGCAGATTAAAGGCTTGGGTTGCATGTAGAGGTTATCAGCTAATGAATAAACTTCAGTCATCCTGTCCTGTGATAAATCTGTCTTGTAGATCAAAGATGAAGCATGTAGACCTTTTTTCTTTCAAATGGTAATTTCTTAAGGCTGTCAGATCACTTCCTAAGGTCTGTTTACATAAAAACAAAAACATTAAACATATTTTATTCAAAATGTTGAATTTTCAGTTTCGAAAAAACCTTCTATTTCCTCTCTGAGGAAGCCTCCCCTCCTCCCTTCCCCATAAGGGCTCTGCGAAGATCCCATCTGTGGAAATACAGGCGTGCCTCACATTGTAACTTGTAGTCACGGCAGTATTTTCTTAACACTACAGTTATTTCTGTTTTAAAACAGATAGTTGTTTAGTTAATTTCAACGGGAGTATGTATATGTATTAGAGCATCTGTTCAGTTCCAGTTGTATTAAACAAAGTATGCAGAAATTTGTTTCGACTGTATTTTCACAGTGAAACCAAACAAGGCAGATTGAAGGGTCTTTGTGATTCTATTTTGATACAAAACTGTTATTCTCCTTAAACTGCTTTCCATGCAGTGTTTTTGCAAAATGTGTTTTGTATTCCAAGAGCAGCCTAAATAATGATTTGAAACCGGTATGGTGTAAAATAAGGAGGCAGTCTGAGTCCATCCACTTCTGTTTATTTCATATGTTTCTTTAGATAAAATGTATTTACAGTCTGCATAATTTTTTTGTCTTTTTTTCTTCTGCTTGCTGCCTCAGCAACTGAAGGCAGAGTCAAGCTCTCCCACAGACTGCTGTGAGGTTTTTAAAGGGTATAGCAGGAAAAAAAAAAGGGAGAGAGTGACAGTCCTCAAAACATCAGTTAAGCATTGGAGAGTATGTGACACATTCATGTTTTGTAGGACCGATATCACTAGTGTCCTCTGTAAGGATATAGGAAAAATGGCCCTTGTTTCAGGTTCTGTGTCCTTTTGTTTTGGTCCTGTGCATTTCAGTACTGGGAAGTAATTACAGTGGAGACATTTATAAGCTGATAAATATGCATAAATGATGATATTTATTAATATTTTTGAGTTTTAGAAGTAATCAGTGTTTTTTCTAGGAATGATCTAAACCTAGTCTAAACTGATAAATGGAAGACTGATCACTTTTTCAAGGCATATGCTCCAGTCTTTTCCCTGAGAAGGATTCTTTTCCTTTCACTTAATCTTCACGTTCTCCTTGTCTTCAATACATTACTCTTACGCATTCCTGGATTATAGTTTGACCTTGATGAGGTGAATAGAGAAGTGGACTGTCTTGGTAAAGGATATCTTTATTCTTATGTATCTGTTTGTTCTGTAAGCTGAGGATTATGCATGTTAGAAAAGAGTGAATCATTAGCAACTTTATTTCTGGTTGTCTTTTTTCCTGTGGCTGTTTATGGACTTATTCAGCAAATGTGGTTGCCAGTAAGTTAATGTAGTGAAATATTTTTTAGCAGTGACATTTACTGCCAAGTCCTGCAGTCACTGAATAGGAAGGTTACTGACTGGCCAGGTTTTTGTCTTTAAATTTATATATTATGAGTTGTCATCAAGGACATTTGAAAAATTACGTGTGAAAAACAATTCCCAGTCTTGCTAATTTCATCCTCTTTGCTCAAATGTTGTTTCTCTCCTGCTTCTAATGTATACCTGAAAAAGATAAACAGGTTTTTTTTTTTAATGTTCTGTCTTCATGCTGAAACCAAGTGCAATGTTTCCTTATTAATTCATCTGTAAATAAAATCTCACATGACCAAAGTACTAAGATAAATTGAGACAGAAGAGAATTTGAAAAGCGTCGGTATTCAGTAAAGACCAAAAGTTGCAAGCGTTTGGGATTAGAATTTGGGAGATGGATTTATACAAGTGTATGTGTATATACACAGAGTATACTCAGTGTGTATCTATACATGTTCCCTATATGCATGTATATGTATATATATACACATACATATAAGAAATATACACGCCATGTAATTGTTGGTCTTGCTGATTGGATGCACATGCAAAATAATCGTACAACTTCAGGAGCAACTGTCTTCAGAAAAAATGCGCAGTGCATGTATTCCTAATGTATGTTCAGTTGCGAGTCTCGTATACAGTAAGAACACTTTAAGTAGCAGCAGAAGCCTTAAATATCTGTGCTGAGAACCAGAGCCTGGTTGCAGGTGGTCAAAATTCCACTGGCTCCAGAAAGAGCACTTGGCTAAGAGTCTTTGAATATGGGGCTACTTATTTAAGTCCTGACTTTATGTTCCCAGACGTAACCACTTCTGACAAAGGCTTCTTTGTTTCCCTGTTGAATCAGTGATAAAACTTGTGAGCTGAATTCTATTGTTGACTTATTTCAATGGCCTGCACCTTTTCCAGTGGAGACTGCAGTTTTTGCAGTGGTTTTTGGTAGTGAACTAAAGACTTAGATTTCAGCCTTGCTTTAATGAACTATAAGCTAATTCTGTTCGAGTTTCCTTACTGGTGAGCATTCATGAAAACTTAACATTGAAGCATGAAGGACACATGTATTTAGACTGGTGACAGTCTCGTTCTTCCAGCGAAGTAAACAAAAATCCCATTAGGTACCCTGAGTTAGTGTGTACTTGTTTTATGAATGCATACATATTTTTATTGTTAAAGGCAAAATCAAATTAAAGATCATCTTCTTAAAATGCAATTTTGTTCCTTTTAATGCCTATTATTGAGAGTTGCTAAAATAAAAACAAACTGTAAATAATCTTTTAAAATAGTTGTTTAATTCATGCTAGAGAGAGCTCACTGTGCAGTCCATTTCATTATTTATTGGCTTCTCTTGCTTTCACATATTCTTGAGTAGCTGACAGACAGGCATGATTATCCCTAAGGATAATCTTTTATTATGATGCTCTTTTATTATGAGGATATTCCTGCTTTTATAGGGAAGCAAACTGACACGCTGGTTATGAATCTCTGAAGGTAGGCTCCTAAGACTGAGCTGCTTCAAACTAGAAGTAACCTTCTGACACAAGTTGTTTAGGTTATGAACAACAAATGGCAGAATCAGAGGTTAAATCCAGTTTACTTCACATTTTGTGCAGCTGCAAGTAAAAGATCAGCAGCCTTCTCCTGTATAGCTGGCACTTTGCACGAATACATCAGAAAAGAAAAATGAAAAAATAATAACTAGATTAATGTAACTAGAAACTTTTCCGTAAGAGGGGAAATCAGGCAGTATCAGTTCCTGTTTGTTTTCTGCTGTGAGCATCTCTCCTAAACATCAAGTTGATGATACCTTTAAAACAATAAATACAAAAAATATGAACTGGTTTATTTAAAAGCTTATTGTTACTTCTGGCAAAAATACTTGTTATAATTTCCAAAGTTTTCTTCATAATTCTGTTTCTATAAAACCTATTAAAATCCAGACATGGAACCCTCAAACTGCAGATATACCTGAAGTGGAAAGGGTACACGTGCGTGTGTGTGTGTGTGTGTGTGTAAAACGCTGGGATATTATCTGTCTCACTTGGAACCTTTAGTAATGGAAGTTACATAGTGCTTAGCCATTACCTCTTACAATTTAAATTAAATTTTGGAAATTGCTGCAAATGGAAATCCTGTCCTCAGAAAAGCACACAGACCCTGATTTAGTGGCCAGCTCTTCTCTTTGCATTTACTTTATCGATAATTCCCAGGTAGGAATACAATTTAAGTTTTCTCCCAGGCTTGATTTTACATTAAGACCTTCCTCTTTAGTAGGAGCTCTAAAGGTGGATCACCTCTCCTTGCACCCTGCCTGGGAGCCTTTGGAGCCACATGCGTTATAAGTAACTGTAGGAGCAAATACCCTGATCTCCTCCCAGGATTTCACCACTGAAAGCTAATGCAGATGAAGAGCAACCCTGTTTCTTTGTGGGGTCCTGGAGGTTGCAGATCCAGTATAGAGGGATTAAAAATTCTTTAGATTTTTTCACCCCTACAATCATCTTATGCTATCCACGGGTTTTAGATCAATTGCTACAGAATCCAGCTGGTTGAATTTTTATTAGGTTACTGCTTCCTCCTTCAGAGAGCCCTAAGCCTCTGTTTGTTTTGGGGGCAGGGGGAGAGGGAGAGCTCTTCCTCCTGCCTCACCTACTCTCCTCTGACATCAAAGCAAGCCAGTTTGCTCCTCCTAGCCTAATCCTCTCTTTCTCCCACCCACCAATGCTCTGCGAATTTCCTTATATTCTTCTTAGAGTTATCCAATGTCCGTGGTATTTGTCCGCAGGTTAACTTTTGCCCTGGAGGTACTTGGTGGGAGGCAGAGCCCCTCGGGCAGTGCTTTCCCCTTGTCTGCCTGCAACTGCGAGTCCCATACGCCTGGCCAGGTAGCTGTCTGGAAGGGAAGGAGAGCACTGCATGAAGGAGACATAAATCAGAATAAAACAGTGCCCGTGACAGCATTTCTGTAAGATTGCTGCATTCGGAGGCTAAGAAACTGTTGGTAACTGCAGCTGCCACTGCATGAAAATACCTTCCAGACAATTCTTAACTGGAAGCTGGAATCTTTTGGGGGTGGAGGAGAAGAGGGGTCAGCGAACCAAAATCGTGTCAAACCGGCCCTTTGCTTGGGGGTAGAAGAGTAGAGAGTGTCTTTCAATACTGTGTAGCAGTTCAGCCATTTAGCAGCTGCCCAAATACATCGTCAGTTTAGGCCAAAGAACCTATAGTGTCCTAAGAAGGTGTTTACTGGCAGCTTGTTGAAAAGTTTGCCTTGTAATTGCTCTGCCTTTGGGTTTAGGGAGGAGGTTAACTTTTATTGATATTTACTGAAAGCTCTCCCCGCTCCCCTTCTTTAGCCATGTGGCTTAGCCTTTTGGGTGGGCTTTTTAATTTTGATACACCGAACATGCTCACGGACTTCAATTTTCAGCCAGCAGGGTCCTTTTAAATGGGAAGCCAAGTGGCTACAAATATCTGAATTATCTCAGTGGTGCCTTCAGCACTTACAGCATCAGAAAGCTGCAAGTACCCTCAGTAACTCTAATGAATATTTCAGAAATTGCAACTGCACATACAAGCAAATGAGGGATATCTTGCACTAAAAATGGGGATTTATAGCATTGAACCAATTATTAAGCTGTATTGATACAACCTCTAATATTGTGCCCCCTCCTCTGCCCTGGCTGGGAACCCCTCCACCTCCCAGGAAGGCTGTATCCGTTGCGGCAGGGGATCTTGGGTTAGCTGCCCAGAAATAGCCGAACGTGCAAATATGTTTGGTGTCTTAGCACACAAGCTTTAGAAAAGCATATTTCAGTTAATTACATTTATTTCCATTTGTGAAGAAGCATCTAGAAGAATTTATTTGCTGAACAGAGGAGGGAGTGTCATTTTTTAGGAGTCAAATAAGCTGTGCTGTGGGGAAGTGGCATATGTTTGCATTATAATGATCATTTTGTTGGTCACTTTTCCCCGTGTACAAATGCCCTCATATAAACCTGCTTTATGGAGTGACGCAACCTTGATGTGCTGGAGGTACAATGAACCCGTCTCTGTTCTCTGCTTCAACCTTTTTTTGGCCTCACTTGTTACTCTCAAAGGCTTTATGTTAATGCCAGATCATAATAAAGATAGGGAGAAATTATGGTGGATATTTAGAATGAACATAATCTAGAGATGAACAGATGATCCAATTAATTTAAAATTTATTTTCATCAATACTTTTATTTTGTCTTTTACTCATTAATCTGTAATGCTTTTTGATTAAAAAAATGAGAGGAAAACCCCTCCTACTCCAAAGCAAGAGAAAGTTATTTTAACCAACAGATGTGTTACTGCAGATGTTAAGGTCCAGGATTTCCCAGTATCAGTTGTAGGGAAATGTGCTGTTATTGTCCATCTTGAAACTCTAGTAGTAAACAGGAATAAATTCCAGCTTTCAACACAGATCATCTTCACCTGCTTGCTACTCTTTCCTAATTCAAATTCAGAATCAATATTTTTTTCTTCTCATACAACGTCATCTGAGAACAGTCCATGTAGACTTTGAGGACAAAATCCCACAGTTTTGGGCTGTCTTTTATTCTTCACCCCCACCCCCTGAGGATTTTAAAGACTATACTATTATGTAGCATTCGTGCAATGCAGTATTCAAGTAGACCGTTAATTGACATGCACAGTATTGTATGCTTTAGGCTGGAAGAGAAAATAAGCAATTTGCTTCATTTTGCAGAGTGAGTTCTAACTGTTATTAAAGTGCATTTGTAGTTGCGTATTTTCCAGTAAAGGTGACAGATTACTTCAAAGCTGGTATTTTCTTTTTGTTAAACAAGGTTCTCAAATAGATCCATCTTGCCCACGTATTCTATTCTTGCCAGTTGGCTTTGAAAGCTGGTGCTTGGGCTCATCGTTCAGAACTAGCTTCCAAAAAATGAGGTCCCATGCTGTTTCTATCTATTGAGCTGGTAGGGGCTGGAAGGATCTGATCTGAAGCCAAGGCGAAGACTGAATTGATGGAATCATATCTAACGGGTTTGCCAAGTACTGCCCAGTCATGAAGTTCCACTTTCTGGGAAAGAGCACTGAGACGAGGGGTGGCAGAGCATTTGCAATGACACCGGCTATCCTTAGATTTCCTTCCCTGGACATAGAGCCAGGCCACCACATAGGAAATAGCTAGCGCTTTGCTGAATGTGTTTTTACACATTTATGTCTCGTTCCTCTGTTCTGTATGCTGCTTCCCCATTTTCTCCTCAATCGCATGCATTTGAAGAGGAAAAAGCTTACTGCCCTTTGTTAAGGTATTGCACGTATTTTGACCATACGTAATGTACCATTGCAAAGGCTTGCTTGCACGTTCAATATGCTTGCTTCCATTTGATTCTGTGCGCACACATACAAACACCCAAACACACGCAGACTGTTCAGGTGAATGGTCACCACTCAGTGGGAATAGATGGAAGCCAGTTGTCTTTAGGGCCAAGTTCTGCATCTTAAGCAACTTCTAGTTTTCCAGATGCAACCATAAGGTTGCATAATACCAAGACCATGCACTTCTTCAAAAAAACTACTTGACAAGGATTTCTTTAGGTCCGTTCTCCACACCCCCACACCCCCCCTTTTTTTTTTTCCAGCCGCTTTCATTTGTGAGATAGTGAAAGCTCAGGTCTCTTGTTTATGTTCCGTTTTTATATAAACTGCCAGGATAGTCTCTGAAACCACAGTGATGATACACATCTGTGTGTCAGATATCCAATTTGTCACCAGCTTCTTTCAATATCTGGCAGAGAGCAGGACCTAAATGAAATCCAGTTGACTGGAGCTCAGCTAAGATCTGATAGAGGTGACTTTGATAGATCAAATGGTTGAAGAACTTAGTGGAGTCTGTGTAGATGTAATCTGTTCAGCCACTTTTAAATAAGTCCACACTATTCGAGTCTTGCTCATCTTTGCAGCTGTTGCAGTGGTCAGGAACAAAAGGGGTGTTTTGCCATTGTCTCGGTGAGGGTTTGTCTAGGGTGAAAACAATTGCAGATCTTGCCTCGGTTGTCTATGCTTGAAGACAGTTCAGTCTTCAGCGGTTGCAGTGGTCTGTGTGTGTAGGCTTTAAATCAAAATCGTTGGGAACAGTTTAGCTGGAAAGACTCGGTTATCAGCCTTTACTGTCTTTCCATCCTCCTACCTCTCTTCATCTGTCACCTCTCCAACATGATGTTTTTATTTTAGTTTTTGTTAGTATACTAGGCTGCTTGCCACATTCAGCTGCAGCAGCAGTAACCCCCAGGGTATGAAGAAATGGTCAGCTGGTTCTAGTACCTGCTTCAGCTACTTCCTGCTGTGCATCCCAAAGATTACCGGTAAAATTTCTCATCTTAATGTATAGTGGAATGAAATGGAAAGAGCTCCCTGCTTTGGCATCCCGTTGTCTATAATCAGGTGCCTATTAATTAGAGTGCAGCTATCTACAAAGGTCTGTAGCTCAAATCATAATGATCAGAAATAAATAATCAATAAATATTCTCCAGAATGCAGAAGGCTATTGTTCCATAAGTTAAATATACGTTTTCTTAAACCTCTTCAGAAAATATGTATAAAGCCTGGCATTCCCACCTAGAAGGTCAATAAAGTATTTACATTTGCAGCAAATACCTATACTGAATGTATGGTTCAAATGGTAAGTAACTGTTGCAGAAATAAAGCATTTCAGGCCTCATACGAACCCACAATGCTGTGTCTGTATTTTTTTAAAATGTCTACTGATAAGAGCACCTAGGTCATTACTATCACCTGAGAAGTAACCAGCACTTTACCCTCCTTGATGAACCATTCAGTAAACTATTTGTTTATTGAAAGTAATTTTTTTTCTATTAAAATACCTACCTGTTGTACTTCCAGCATAAATAATTTGTTTGAATCATCAGGTGAGTGCTGTTAAGTTATAGTGAGCGAGGAAAATTGCAAAAGCACGAATTAGGGTCCATGTCCTTAAGTGTATTTCAGTTTGCATTTTGATAGCAGTTTAGAAATGTTATCGCCTGTTTTGTCACAGACATAATTCACATCTTTCTTCAGGCACTGTAAACAAGAGAAATGGTTTAATGGCTCCATAAAAGGCACTCTGTGCTGATAGCTGAGATTAGACCCTTTAGTAATGGATTTTTGTGTGTTGGGGGAAGGGGAGGGCTTGGCGGAGGTAAATGTACTGGAAAAGAATCTTGGAGATACTCTGATGTATCTGAAGTGCCTGCTGCATTTCTGTGTGTATTGGGAGATAGATTTAAAGTGTGACAATATTGGCTTCATCAGGACAGGGGCCTTCTCTTCTTGCTTTTGAAATTTTGCCAAGTACTAGCTTGGGTCACCTCAATCAGTCTAGCTCCTGGAGTTGTAATGGTATTAAATATTTTTACATCTTCTGTCTTTTCATGTTGCTGTTAAGAAAATTAAATCCCCTTTATTCAAATGTGTTTAAGAAATTTCTCTCAACTTACACTGCATATTAACAGTTTTGCCTCAATCGATCATAAAAAATTAATTAGTTTGTTTACTAAATTGGGTCTAGAGAGTGATCTGAGACCATAAATGTGAAAAGCAGTTCAGAAACATGTAGCAGAAGTATTTAGGGCATGACTTCCCGTTACTTCCTTTTCTCTGCAGGTACACAGAAGTCCTTGAACTTAATACACATGAATGTTGTATTACTTAGGAGACACTGGAGTTCACTAGCACAAAAGGTTGCTGCTGTCAGTTGATTTTATATCATATAGTAAATGCTCTTGCCCTACAAGTGTTGTTAATAAGACATCTTTGTCTCTTTGGTCAGTGGAGTCAAGGTTGCCTGCCGTTAGCCGACATCATTGAATTACCAGTAATATTTGAAGTCTTTTAAAAATATGTTTAAATCAATTCTTCAGAAAACAAAATCAGATTTTATTTTGTGCATGGGCAGGAATCTGAAGTTTGAAAATTATAAAGTAACGTCTTGCTCAAAAGAGAAATGACTTGCAATTTCACATAAATTTTTCCTCATTTCTTCTTCATCTTGTACAGAAAATTATTTTAGGCCGTTGCTTTTATATTTGATGCAGTGCATTCCTGGGGCTTTCTCAAAAGAAGTGATTCAGTTCTATCTGTACAGAGGTGGTACATGTCCTGTATCTCAGGCTAGAAAGTGTACAAATCGGTCTCCTCTAAGATAAATCAATTCCTCCTTTAATTTCAGAGTTCTTAATAGAATTGTTCTTTGTTTGGGTCTTAAACTGGATGTTACTATGAACAGAATGTTTGGGGATTAGGCTGTTGATAGCAAAGGAGAACAGCACTTCAAAATGAGGGGTAGCAGGTTTCACCCTGTGTTTTTGCACGTTCTGTGCAAGTTTACTTTGTGGTGAAATTGTTATTGTTTTGTACAAAATCTAGGTCTGTACAACAGCACATTATGTATAACATGCAAACCCTCTTACTCTGCAGATATAGATAAGATTTATGCACAGAGAATATGCATGTAGTAATGTATTGTACCTTCATCAATTTGGTACAGATGGTAGCAGTCCTTCTGCTTGCCTTATATCTGTGTGTTGGCTTTGGAGAAGCTCCAGACAGGGTCTGAGGATTGAGTCAGTTCTGATACAGATAAGCCTGACTTTCCCCAGTAGTTGAGATGAGGTGTTGAAGCCATCCATCTAAATACACGTTGTGAGATTGTTTGCCTTTCAAGTTCAGAGGTAGTTATCTGTAAGTAATCACTCGGGATGAAATCTTGGCCCTTGGTCACTTCTTAATAAGATCATTATTAAGGCAGAATGCCTGTTACTTTAATAGGGTTGAGACTCTGTTCTGGGGTTAAGTAAAATGAATTTGCCATCAGGAAGAAAGAACTGGTGAGGAGCTGGTTGGTTGAGATGTCGTTTTGTTAATTTGGATGTGTTGGTAGCTTGGTATGCTGCACTAAAATTAGATTGTACAAATAAGCACCCTTCCTCTCCTCAAAAAAGAAAATGGACTGAAAACATAATATCCAGCTTAGCAAAACGGTGTATGTTTAAAATCTGTTTTAATAGGTGTACTATAAAATGAGTGTCACTAAAATGAAGAGCGACGGGTGGAGGGTTTCAGTGAGGATATGAGAACTGTTTTGAATGTTTGAAATTTTACTGTTGGAATAAGTCTGTCATCTTCAGCCACACTTCAGATGTGGTTTGAAAGGTCAAGTAGCCTTCAAGAAAGCCCCCCCAAAACGCAGTAAGTATTTTTCTCAGGCTATCTTTTTTCCTTTCCACCTCTAAAAGTGTACACTGAAGGAGTTACAGATAAAGCTTAGCATGGTGACTGTGTCAGGGGACTGCCCCAGGAAGGCTTTAAATTTTACAGCTACATTATCTTTCTGGCCGTAGTTAAGATAAAGATCTAATATAAAATCACTTTGGACTGTAATGCTTTTCCTAAATGAAATGAAGGCGTTAACCTACTTGATTTGATATACTTTACCCTACCTTATAAAGCTGGGAGGAAGGTGAGGTAAACTTTAATTAAAACTACAGCACAGATGCCTTCTAGCACTGTGCCCTGTACCTTGCTAGGACTGTACAGTAAGCAAAATAAAATGTACCTCGCAGCCGAGGCAGCAGGCTGGAGCCGTGTTCAGTGAAAGTAATTTAATTAGTGTTGATCATGACTCCAGATGATGGTGATTTGATAAGGAATAATTTAGTACTTAACAGCCTTTTACATGCACCAACTCCATGTGGGAAGGTAAAGCAAATTGCACAAAATGAATGTGCTGCTTTCACTTGTGCCTGTGCCAGTGAGCTGGAAAACTGCCTGTTAGCAGACGTTCAGGCTCTCAGCGCTGTGATGAAATACCCAGCCAGTTCTCCGCACAGGGCTGTGGTGTGGGAGTCTCTGTACTCCCGTTATTTAAAAATAAATAAGGGAAGTAATTTTTTATAACAGATTAACTCTGAGGAAGTAGCAAAGTTAAAATAAAAAAAAAAATTAAAAAATAGAGCAGCATGTGGTCTTTGTGCAAATATGTGATACTGGCTTTAAAAAAGTCTTGTTGCAGTTGTGTTTTAATTCTCTGACTCAAGTCAAAGAGATTGCCTACCTTTGTGTCAGAGCTACCATCCTGGAGTTGTGGGGCCCATCATATGCATTAAATGTGTGGTGTGCCTTATCTGACCAAGACATGCAAGGAGAGTCAGCAGTAAAAGTTCACTAGGAAAAACCTGAAACAAGCTACTGGATGCCAGCCTGCTTTATGATTACGGTGGAAAGCTGACTGGACTGCATTTTGCTGTATTATTAAATTTGAGAATCTTTAATCAGGAAGTTCGTATGGCCGTCTATTTTAGGGCAAGTTCAGACAGTTTTTTACAGAGAGAGTTCTCTCCTTCTTGCGACGTTCACCACTTTTCCTCTCTGTTTAAGTTACTGTGCTGTGCGTATTTGCGTACCTGTTTTACTGTCTGCTTTTCCTTTGTAGTCTTTCCAGATAATTGACTATTATCTACCAAATATAATAGCTGGATAGTAGTTTTAGAAATTCTTGTGAGTTTTGTGAAAATCTGTGGCAAAATAACATAGTGCTATCTTGCAGATGTCTCAGCTGAAAGGCAATAGTATAAGCTGTCATGTAATAGGGTACGGGAGGACCCGGTTGTGAAAGGATTCTCTGACAGTTGCGCAACTGTGGGAAAACCCATGGTGGGAATCTGGAATCCAGATCTTACAGATACTTATAAATCAGTTTATTGGTTCTGATGCTCACTTCTTAGACAGCATTTCATTTACCTCCTCCTCCCCACCGAATGCATGCATGTGTATGCAGGTGCGTTAGTATCAGAAAATATATAGCCTTTAACAAATTGTCTTTCCTAAGTTCAGGTGCAAGGGAAGGGGCAAGGTGCTACTTGACGGTATATAATAATGGCCTGATTTGGTGCTGAGGTTCTCTAAGAGGGACTGCTGCATGTATGTGGATTTCCACGGAGGTGCAAGTGTCTGTGTCAGTCTGGTGCGTGATATTAAAACTATGGTGTTTTGCTGACAACATCAAAAATTGGTGATAAAATTGATCTCCGAACTCTAGGTTTCTCAGAGTTCAAAAATGTGTTTACAACCTAATTTTATTTAAATCTTGAAGGGTGTGTTCTGAAGCTGTTAAATACTTGATTTTAGTCTTTTGTCCTCCTAGCCACTACTTTAGATTTGTCTATGTCAGGTGAACTTTAAATTTTCTTCTGCTTTAATTTTGGTTGAGGTTGGATGGGGAATAAGGAAAGTTGGCTGGTTTAAACTAATATGCTGGTTAACCTTGTCTTTTTCTTTGGCCTTTTTCTTAATCCAGACCAACTTGTGCTTCTAATTAATGCTGCATTTCTGTCACACTCCCTCTGTTCTTTTTGCCTTTTAAAAAAGCATGATTTTTTTTTCTCAGTTTATGTCTATATCACATTTGCTATTGACTTTGGTGGGACCAGGATTTTATCCGGTCTGTTTTTGAGAAAAATTACTGAAGCCATTTCTTATGCATTTTTTCTAATGTTACTTATTACTGAAGGCACATATAATCATCCAGCTTCATAAGTTTTACTGTAAATTTTCATGCATTCTGTGGGACAGAAAGATCACTGATCATATACTTGAGGCTGATAGACGAGAAATTTATTTTGGAGTCTTTTGCGTGGCACTCTGAAGTGAACTACTATTGCATTTATAGCTAAAAGCTACCTCTCTAATATTACTTAGAAACATTTGGTGCCTGGGAAGTATTTTGCCTCTGACAACATTTACAGTAGTTAAGCCAAATATAAGTGGGCTGTTATTTTCCTGCTAATGAGATGGGATCCTGGCCATCATTCTATTAAACAATAAAAGTGCTAATAGCCAATGCGAAGGATCTCTGGTGTCTATTTTTCAGTTGACACCCGAAGAAATATTTGAAATGTTTATTTCCTATATTGTTTTTAGTATTGCAATGGTTTAATTAATCATGTGTTTAATTAGCAGTGTCTAGCTTACTTGAGAAAGCTCATTGTTAGTATTGTATTTGGGTTTTAATTACATTTTCTTTCTCTTTCCAGTGGCTTTTCATGGTCTCCCTGTGAAAATCAAGAAGGAACCCCATAGCCCATGTTCAGAACTTGGCTCTGCTTGCAGTCAAGAGCAACCATTCAAGTTCAGTTATGGGGAAAAGTGCCTGTACAATGTCAGGTAAAGCAGTCAGGAGCATGTTTGCAGTGAGAACTGCTGATTTAAATGAGGACTGACTAAAGAGTAATAAAACCATAATAGAGATCTTATAAAAGTTACCTCTTCAGCAGATAACAGACTGATGAGATAATGCATTTAGCTGATGAACACTGATGGAGTTGTTTACAGTGGTATCAAACACTTACATAACCATTTTAAAGCAGTGTTTTTCATCAAAATGCATATTCTCCATTCCTTCTCCATGGGAGATAGCCAGAGTTTAAAAACCCAGGGTGCAAGCATGAAATAGAAGGAAGGAGTGTCTTGTTTTCTGCAAGTTGTGTTGAAAGTATTTTCAAAATGCATTCAAAATGCATTACACACATTAGGAAAGAGAGAGAGACCTGTGTAACAGGCAAGAGATTGGCAGGTCTGAGCAACACATTAAGTATTTGACAAGTTTTGCAGACGTTATATGTGTGTATTTGTGGGTGATTCCAATTTAAAATAGTATTTCATTAGGCTCTGCATCTTTGTTACCTATTCAAAAGCAAGTTGTCTCCTTTTATAGGGAGAAATAATAAAAGCTTTAGTTATTTGTGGGTGGTGGAGGGGCTTGATACCACTGCCTTCTTTATTGACTTTCTTTTGGTTTGCACTTATGTCTCACTCCTTCCTTTAGTGTCAGCAGTGAAGGGTTTCTTATTGACATTTCAGTCTATTTTAGAATCTTTCATCTAGCTTGCAAGTTTTTATTCTCATTAATGTACTATCAAAACTGTTAGCACTTAAAGCATTTACATTTAACTTTTTGGATATGAAGGAGGGGGAGAGCATTAAAAAAAAAAAAGGCTGCCACCTTTGCCAGTCATAGAGGACTGATTTTGATTTAAAAAATCAAATGCAAACATTGATGGGTGTGATAGTGCTAGGGGGCCTGACAGGAAAGTATGCAAGTTCGTGCTTACTATCTGCCTATTGTCTGCATTTTTTCTGTTAAGAAAGAGGGATGATCAAAGTGCACTCAAGTCCTTTCCTGATTTGGGACACCTCTGAAAATAGCATCTATGTATTTGCAGGACCAGCACTTTATTTTTGAGAGATAGAGGGGAGGAGAGGCTGCTGCATCCTAGAGAGGGTAGCTAAGCCAACATACCATTGTTTTTCTGGGTCAGATCTCTTCCCTCTAGCTGTATTGTTTTACTGTCTCACTTTGTGGTTTGCGCAAGCTCTAAAAGAGTCTTGACAGGCACTGCTGGCTCTTTGTGCTCTAGTCCAGGTGCTTCTACTTTTATGTATTTTGTATAACTCCTGTTAGAATGTCACTGTAAGACTGAATCCTTTCAAAATACATTTCTGTGCCCCGGAGAAGAAAATGCTGTGTTGAACCCCTTGCCTTTAACATGATTTTTCGGTGCGCTTTGCAATGTAAAGTAGATAATTCCTCTGCCCCAAACTGGTTAATAAGGTAACTATAATGAAAAGCTTATAAATGTGACACTTAAGGTTTTCTTTCTGGAGGTAGATGCTACTTTTTTTTTTACAGAGAAAATAAGCTGACCTTCTTTCCCCTTGCCTTACTGTTAGTGCCTATGATCAGAAGCCACAAGTGGGAATGAGGCCCTCCAACCCACCGACGCCATCCAGCACTCCTGTGTCACCGCTGCACCATGCCTCCCCAAACTCAGCTCAGACTCCTAAACCTGACCGGGTTTTCCCTACCCATCTCCCTCCATCCCAGTCCATTCAAGACAACAGCTTCCCTATGGACCACAGGTAAAACACAAAACACGTGAGGGCCCATGCAGAAGGCATTTCAGTTGTGGCTGCAAGTCTCTTACAGAGGGTAGCAGTGCCTTCCTGCCCAGAACTATTCCCTTTCGGGTTGGGGGACCAATGTGAAAGCCAGCAAATTCAGAGTGTCAGAAATATGTGTGTTTTCTGAAAGGCTGGCACCCAATTTGATGGACTTCGGTAGGAGTTCATATTGGCAGTGACAGAGTTTTAATGACCTGCTTCTTCTGTCTTGTGAGGATGATTACAGGGTGCTAGATAATCTCATCTAGGCTCCCTTTCCCACGAAAGGTTGGACCAGATGGTCTTTCAAGGTCCCTTTGGACCTGGGCTATTCTGTGGTTCACTTGAGGCTAGTAAGCCCTGTGAGGTAATGAAGTTACTAGCAAGCGTGATCCTGGCTATAAATAACTGGCCTCTTGCTAAGCAGTTCACCTATCTACGAGATAAGTGGCCGTGTTATGGTGTAACTGCTTCAGAATATTCTTTGGAAGGGTGGATCATTTTTCCAACCCCACTTGAAATACAGCGTTTCAAACAAACTAAGATGCCAACATAAACTGTGCTTAAATAATATTAGTCTGAGTAAAAGCCACAAGAGCTAGAGACTAGAATTAAAGCTTAAACTGTCCTTAAGTCACCCTGTTTTGTTTTGATATGTTAGAAATCCCCAGACAACTGACTGTCTTCCTTAGATCCATTTTGCAATATCATACGCTCAATGGATTTCCCTGAATTTTGAGACCAAACGCTTGTGGAATTCTGTATGTTCTAACCTTTATTGCATGAACCTGTTTGTGTCTGCTGTGTTGTGTGATTGCTCTGAGCATTTAAAATTTCAGCTGTATGTAAAGAGATATATATGTTCAGAAACTTGACTTAGCGCTGAAACATTAGCAAATTAAGAAGCAACTGAAAAGAAAATCACAGTAGCTGGGGGTGCGATTTGCATGCATCTGCTCTAATAAGGGCTATTATCTCCAGGGATTTGTGCAGATCACTTCTGAAGGGGGTTGCTAAGGTTCATATTGCTGTTTTGTGCTCTGCTGAGGTAGTTTTAAGTATAACCCAAGGTTCTCTGCAAGCCCTCCTAGCTTGTAGGAAACACTGAATTGGCCCCTTCAGCTGCCATAGTCACCATCTTTTCCCCCTCCGTGGACTGTGGTCTAACCATGCAGGCCCCCAGTGAAGCCAATCACTGGTTTTGATTACAGGATGGTGGAGAAATGTGTTGCTGTATATGCACCAAAGTCAAGTTGTCAGGAGACTGAAATCTCTAGAAGCTAAATGGCTTCTGTGCAGAGAGCAGTAATAAGATTTTTCAGGTGAAAAAATCTTTTATTTTAGAGCAACTTGTAAAGAGAGGGCTGAAGCTCTATGTCAGCCCTAATTTGAGTATGTATAGAGATTTGCATACACCTTAGTGTATTTTTCTTTACCCATAACACTTGCTCTGCACAAGCTTTGTAGGCGTTTTACATGATTTCCCTCTCCCTCCCCCATCTTTGTTATTCATGTTCTTTAGGGCATTTTGCACTAACGCTTCCCTTCCGTGCTAGCACCTCGTGTGTTCTAGTAAAGTCCAAAATAGCTGACTCGGGGAAAAAAATCAAATTTTTCCTTTTCTTTAAAAGAAAGGTACACTTGTAGTGGAAGATATTTTTCCACATTTTCTTATTTATTTTAAGTCTTCTCACTTCCAGTTGTTTGAAGCAAATGTGTACTTTGTATTTTTGTGAAATTCAAATCTTTCTAATTTACAAGGTGGTGTGCTGCTACGAGTGTATTCAGAAAATGTCATTTAAACAAATGACCCACCTATGTGAGTTCATATATATAATCTGTGACTCAGGGCATATTTCTTTGGACTATGCATTGGTGGCATAAGATAGCATTAGTATCTAGAATATAGAGCCCATACATCTTCATACGGGGCATGAATATATGAACGATAAGTGGTCCTAACAAGTACCAACAGGAATCAAATCCACTTGTATAAACAAATGGCTTGATTCCATACAAAGCTTCCAGTACAACAAGTATTATTAACTTCCTTTGAGGCTTTGTGAGTGAGCCTGTTTCTTATTTTAACTTGAAGTTGCAATTTTCTGATTCACTCCTTGACAGTTCTTAATGATAATTTCTGCTTCTTTTTTTGGCTAATGAAAAAAGGAAAAGAGGGAAATGAATGCAGTGCCAGTCAGCCTAACTGTTTCATAATACATTTGAGTTTCTAAGTTTATTTTCTGCAGGTGTAGGTGGAATTGCAAAATCCAATGCTACAGTGCAGTACTCTTTCTACTGCAAAATATAATATTTACAGCATCATTAAAAAATTCATTTTGTCTCCAGTACTACATTGTAATAGTTTCTATCTCTGTAGCTCCCACAGTATTTGTAATTAAGGTATGACAGTAAATACTTGTCAGACCAAGTTCCCAGCAGTATTATGACAGATGTTAGTACAGTTTAAATTGTTTCAGAAACATGTACTACATATGAGTTGCTAGTCAAGGACCGTATTGCCTGTGCAGTCAAATTCCTGCATTCTTCTTCACTCACCTAGTGTTCTCCAGGAGAATGTCTGCTTTTGCTGGCGTGAACCAAAGTCAGATCCAAAGTACAGGAAGCTGAAGAATGATTAATTCTCGATATTTTTAGTGTGACAGTGAGAAACTTGCAAAGAACGGCACAGCTTGCTTTTTTTTAAAAAAAAAAAAAAAAAAGGTGTGTCTTCTTCATGAGTGAAAACAGGACTAGTAAGCAGTTTGTTCCAAGAACATTGCATCTGCTATGGATTAGTGCAGCCACAACATTACTACAGTGGTGGTTCTGCAGGTAATTTGCAGGACATGACAGGAAGACTTTACGCAGTTCATCAGGGCATGGTGGGGAAAATAACATCCTTGTATTCTTCTCTATGCTTCTGAACCTGCAGAAGTCCAAGTAACTATATCCAGGCCTTTTAGTGCAGAGTGATATGTTTTATGGAAGAAACAACAACCATAGGTTCTCAAGCAGTGTTACATGTAAATGAAGTTAATTTAAAACAGAGCATTTGGGAATAGTGAATGACGGTGTGGCTTGTATGGATGACTTCTTTCACGTAGAAATGATGAAGGGAACAGGTTAAGGCAGGAGGGGAGTTCTTAAGCATTGTTTCTCTTAGCAAAAATCTGCACCCTCTCCATTTTCTGGGTTCCTTGCATTCCCTTCCCATTAGTGGTGGAATGCAGTGCCAGCCTTGCAGGTAGATGTCTCACAGTGCTAGGCCTGAGAGGACAGAACTGTGGACTTTCACCCTGGAATGATTCCAGATATTGTGGCAGACAGTACTCTTCAATCAAAATGTTTGTGTGTGTTGTGGTCAGAATGGTTTCCATGTAACAGTAAGAATGGTAAGAGTAAATTAGAGTACAAGCAATCCGTTGCTAATACTCGTGAAAGAACAGAGAACTCTAAGACTCCCTTAAGTTACTGTGGTCAGATGTCAGCCTTTCTACTAGTTTGAAGCTGGTGCATTTCCTGTTTGCTTCTTCTGTTGAAAGAAGATGCTGAAAGCAAAGAGGATGGTGGTGGGGACAGGTCTTAGAGCTGGTAACTAAGAGGGGGCTGTTTTTGTTTCTTTGCTTGTTACTGTTCTACAATGCAAGGGATCCTGATGGGAGCACTTGGTGTTATCATAAGCAAAATGTTTGCTACTGAAAAAGTGATACAGCTGCTAATCGTGACCTGTGAAGATCTTTGGGAAATGGAATGTAGCTCAAGTCCTTTACATGACCTCTCTAACTTGTGTCCTAGATTTCGCCGCCAGCTCTCTGAACCTTGCAATTCTTTCCCACCTTTGCCTGCAATGCCAAGGGAAGGACGTCCAATATATCAGCGCCAGATGTCTGAGCCAAACATCCCTTTCCCTCCTCAAGGTTTTAAGCAGGAGTACCACGATCCAGTTTATGAACACAATGCTATGGTTAGCAGTGCAGCCAGTCAAAATTTCCCCCCTCCTCTGATGATTAAACAGGAGCCTAGAGATTTTGCATATGATTCAGGTAGGTGAGACTCTCCTTTACTTCTGCATAGTAAATAAATGAGTCCAAGCTGGTGCTATTGATGTTTTGATCATATGAACTGAAACTTGCTCGTTTGGCTTCTGAGTCTCCTGAAGTAATTTATGTCCGATATAGCTTATGAAGTAGTAAGATGGCTACATAGTACACTGTAACTTGTGCCGCTGTTGCCGTTGCTTGCTCTGCAAAGGATTTCATTTTCCAGAACCCCCTGTCCAGGCAGTGCACAGGTTGGAGAAGCTGGGGAAGAAAAAATCATGGGTGCAAAATTGAGCTTTGCTTAAGAGGGGTCTTGTTCTGTGCTATCTCATCTCTGACCTCTGAATTTGTGTGCTCCATTTTATGAGCACTTTCATTTATCTGCCAGAAATAGAGGACTCTTTCTCCTCTTGCTTGCACTACTTTAAATCAGGAGTAACTCCGCTGAAGTGGGGTTTATACAGCTATAAAACCAATGAGGGAGAAGAATCAGCCAAATTGGTGTCAGCTTCTCAGATTGTGCATACTGCTGTGTTTTGTGGAGGTATATAATCTGTGATGCCAGGTTGCTGATGTAGAGAATACGCTGTTGCTATTAATAATGTTTATTATGATTGTGCTTATAGGGCAACTGGAATGGTGCCTTATTGCTCTACAGACTGTACAAAACAGAGGAGGTGGTGGCAGAGCCTGCTCTCAATAGCTTCTGGTCAAAATAGAAAGATAAGCGGTAGAAAGGATAAAAACATAAATCAAGGGAATAACACTGTAAATGTTTGCCATAATTTAAATCTAATATTTATATTGTACTTGGGAAAAGAGAGAGAGAATTAGGGAAGCAAAAGAGGAGTTCAGTGATGACTATCAAGTAACAAGAAGGAAACTGGGAGGGTAGTATGGAGAGAAGTTGAGGTTAAAACAGCATTTAGTGGGCTAGGTGTAAACAGTTCATCAGTACTGAGCTGAGAAAATGCAATCAAAACACATTTTTCAGTTCCGGTGTAAGTGATTTC
The DNA here is from genome assembly GCF_949628215.1 of Phalacrocorax aristotelis. NCBI lineage: Eukaryota > Metazoa > Chordata > Aves > Suliformes > Phalacrocoracidae > Phalacrocorax > Phalacrocorax aristotelis. The sequence goes on along the minus strand of NC_134277.1, from coordinate 31,758,369 downwards.
TGCAGCTCCTCTTCAGTCTCTGCTTCTGTGCTGCTTTGTGTATGCCACAGTGTTGAAAGGGAAGTATTTCAGTGAGTCCTTACCATGCTTCTGGACGAGGATGCAATGCTTTCGTACACAAGCAGCCTGAGTTGGGCAAGGGGAATGGGTGGCCCTGACTTCAGTCTGACTCTCTCTTCTGGGTGGTGCAGTACCTGCAGTGCTTTCCTGCTGGTTTAGTCTCTAGTTAGATGCTTTTGCAGTTTATTTACCAAAGGTTACAAGGCAGCAGAGGTGAGGTGTCCTTTGAAAGTTTAGCCCATGTCAAACTATCTTCCAATTGGATATAGTGGAGAATTTGTTTTTGTTGTCTTTTCTGTAGCTAACTTAACATTGTTTATTTAGTGGGCTTTTTTTTTTTGTGTTATCATTGTTGTAAAGCCCTTGGTTTTGAATTTATCTCAGTTTTACAACAGGGGAATTTGGAAAGTAGAGCTGCTTTCTCCTTTCTTACTCTTGACAAGTAAAGAACCAATCCTTAGGTAAATTTGAGTTAGGCCTATACAGGGATGGGACCATGGGTGAAATATTTCTCAAAGTTGAAATATAAGACAAGATGAAAACAAGTTCAGGTTACAAGAATCAGATCTCGAACTAAACCCATTCATTGATGAAGATTCTGAGATACATGCCTTTGGCAGTCATGCATCTTTAGTCTTACAGAGCAGCATGGGGGAGACTGTCTGCATAGTTAATGTGGCAATGGATAATAAATAGGGGACTTCAGCTTCAGGCACTGCCAGTCCCTTGCAACCTTCACAAGCACCGTTATTCATCCTGCTAAATTAAAGGGTGAAAAAAGGCCCTTTTGTAAGCATGCTTCATATTTGGCTAGGAAGTAGGATCTCCTTATTGCATACTATTACTTTAAATCTGAGTTGGCTGCTAGCATTCATCTTTCTTTGGAATATTCTTTGGGGGGGGGGGGGGGAAGAAAATTTTCTGGAAGGAAGATGTGCAAACTTGTATCCAATTCTGTCATGCCTTTCTCTTTGTGCTAGCAAGAACAACATTCCACTTTATAGTAATGACATTCAAGTAAAATTGTTGTTTCTTTTGTAGATGAATAATTAGTTTTTAAAAATGTAATAGCTGTGTAACCAGTGGTCATGAAAAATTAATCTGTTGGTATCAGGAAGTACTTTTATTGGCTTCAGAATCGCTGCATTTAAGTTGACACATCTGTACACTCCATAAATTGCAGTCAACAACTGTGGTCTGTTGATATTTTGTCTTACTACCATCTGTTCTCTAGAAACCATCATTTTCCATCCTTGCTAAGAGTACATTAAATAACCCCTTAGGAAACATAATGTATTTGTCACTGAATCATTGATTTCATTTTTCACCTATGGATGTTCAAGGAAGGGGGAATGCCAGAGTGAAAAGTCTTTTTCGCATGGTATTTTATTGCAGCTCAGATAAGAATATAGAAACATATTTAAAAAGTTCATTGTAATACACCAAGATGTTCCTTTTGGGATGTTTTTGTAAAAGCCTCATAAAAGTTCATTGCTTTTGTGCACTATACTTTTATACTTTGTGGGAAGCTGGTGAATGAAAAGCATTATTATGGAATGATTATAACTCTATTAAAACATGACATTAATTATGACATGGGAAATGGCAGATCAATTAGTTGTAATTGTAATTGCAGGTATGCAATTTCTACTGCAGAATGTTTGAGATAATGGAAAAAGAAAAATGTCAACAGAGTAGAAGCTCTTCCTTATACTTATCCGTCCACACTTCTAGAAGTCACAGTACATCACACATGTTCAATCAATCAGACCTTATTTTCTGCATCAGGTTGCTTTTTTTTTTTCATGGCTGCCAGTCAGACATATTTAATACTTGATGCTATATCTAGGAACTTTAAGCACCAAGATGCAGCTAAGGACATATAGACTTTTGCAATTTTGCATCATTAGTGAATATACCCCAGAAGGCTTCCCAAGACCTTTGTTTGCAAGGGTTAGTAGTGGGCATTCCTGTACCGTTAGCACTTCTAGAATTCTATTCATGTATTCAGTTATTTAAACAAAAAAGGCCAAACTTGCGATGCTTCATCTATTCTGGGCTTTATTTTGAAGCAGGATCTTTGCAGGCTTGATCCTCACCACCTCATGTAGTGTGTTAGCAAATTTACTAATGTACAACTCTAGCTATGAATGTATCAGTTAATATTAAAAGTCTAGTTTTAAAATTACATCTTAAGTTGTTGTTAAGTTTAAATCTCATATTCCGTTTTGCCAAATTGAAATACTTACTCTGGTTGGAAAGCTCTTCTATGGCTATGTCTTTGACTGGGAACTTCGAAATTTGTCGCACAGTAGTGTTAAGAGTTAAGTAGAGGAGGAATTGTTGCTTGCATGTCCTTATACCAATTGCCACGAATTTATCTATTGAAATCTAGATAGATTAATTCTTCCTTGAGCAGATTAGAGGCGTTAGCAGTGCTATTCTCACAGTTACGTTTCAGGGTAGCATCCCAATTAATATGCTTGAATAATGGACCTTAGAACATTTAGATTCTGTCCCTGTCATTTCCAAAGTTTTCTTCCAAGATACTAGTCACATCACTTAAGGAATTAACTATCCAGAGTTATTAGCCTCCATATCTTGCTTTCTGGGTTGCTCATCCTTTTCATTCCTGAGGCCTCAAAAGCAATAAATACCTTGTGTTGGCGCGTTAGAATGGATGAGGAACTGCCCCTGTGTTAAGAGAGACAAGCGGAGGCAGAGAGACACATCAGATGTATATACCTGCTTATTTTGGGTGCCCAGTTAGACTGGATAATTTTTAAAGGACATAGTGTATTACATGTATTCAAAGCTTAGCTCCTAGGGACTTCCTTTGTGCTTCTAAGCAAGGCAGTATGTGAACATCAGATTAGGGTCCCTGTGTAAGCACTTCAAAAATAAGAAATGCATAATATGAAAAATCTGACAGAAGCCACGTGACTACTTTGGCAAATTTCATTGAGGCTGGAATGGGCTTTGTTGGGGCCTAAAATTGACCGTTCAGCTGTATTAATCTTGAAGTCAACTTTTCCTTTCTTGAAATGTTCTGCCTCATTGAGTGCACAACTTCCAGACTCTGTAACAAATGAAACAGGAGCTCCACCTGCAAAGCTGTTTACTTCATGGCTCTCTCTCCCCCAAACAGTTTTGACCGGTGCACTCAGGGCAAGAGTGCCGAGAAAAAGGCTGTATTATAATTCATTTGCAACAAAGGAGTTGTATCAAGGTTGCCCAGGAAGTTGTAATTATGACACTTCTTAACCTCCTAAGTTTGCTCTCATATGTATAGGATGTTGTTAGCATTCTGCCATCCATGTTATAAATGTGTGTTTGCCTACTGACTAGAATGGAATAAAAAGCAAGCGTCCTTTCAAATACCTGATGTGGTGGTTTTTTGAAAAGCAAATCAATGCAAATTAATGTGGAAAAAGATCCCTAGTAGCACATTCTTCTCTAGAGATCAGCTGACATGTCCTTAAATTTGGGACTTTGCAGAACAGCATAAGACAATGTGTTGAATTAAAATTTCAACGGGAAAAAAATTCAGTTTATTTATTGGCAGTGTATTTATTTGCAGATTGCTTTTTTCTTTCTTTCCTTTTTTAAACAACAGTTGGGTATTCTATTGTACTTCTTGGAGGTAAAGTTTAGACATTTTGAGATGCTAGTATATAAAAAAAATGAAATCTTAGCTGTCAGTCAGAGTCAGTACAGTTACGCTTTTTCCAGGATATTCTCTAGTGAATTGACCAGTGCAGCATTTCAAATGACACAACTCATGGTGCTTCTCTTACTGTCTTTAATTATATTGGCTAATTTTTGCACAGTGCTTTGAAAACATAAAGCGCTGTATGAGTGCTAAGTATTATTACTACAATTATTCTCCTGGGAGATTATTTCACAGACTAATAGACTTCACAGTTAAGAAATATTTTTTGATCGTAAGCCTAAATTTTCCCTTTGATCAGGTCCATTCCCTTGCTCATAGCTACACCTCTTTGGCTTATCCTAAACAATTCCTTGGTATTAACATACCACCTCTAAATCTCTGTAGACAGTTTGCATGTATACTTTTAGTGTGACTGTGTGACTTGTTGAGATCTTGCTTCATAAATCCTCCAGCTGCTTAATCTTTTCCTCAAATTGTCTCTAGGTTTTCTTTTTCTCTGTCGTGTTTCCCCCCCCCCCCCGCTTTTTTTTTTTTTTTTTTTTGTCAGGCTGCAAATATTTGTGGTATTCTTGAACATAGTTTTATAAAATGGTCTGTGAAACAAAACTGACTCCATCCTTTTCCTGGATGTGGTGCTTCAGTACGTGCATCTCAAAACTGCATCCCCCCATGGCTTTAAATAAATTCTTTTATGCAGCAGTACAATTGTTTGCAATGAAAAAGTGGCTGGCATAAAGGTAGGAGGGGCAAAGGATAGGAGTTTGCTCTCGAGTTCAGTAGGTTTAAGAAGTCTCCCCTCCTTGTTTTTGGTTTTTCAGTTTTCCCGAGTCTCACTTCTGTGGTTTAAAAATATTTCACCCTCTTCTTTCAGGAGCTTGTCTTTGCTGTGTTGCTTCAGTGAATGAGCATGGATTTTGTTCAGTAGTTAAGCTGCACTGCACTTTGTACTTGCTCTTAAAACACATAAACACAAGTCTGCTATTGGATGATATGAGTAGTAGAAAAAAATAACATCTGAGGGGCAAACTTGGGAAACCTGGACTTCAGAAGATTGCTATGGAAGTCAGAGTTTTAACTTTTTGCTTGTTTCCCATCTAGCTGATTTCCCCTATTCACTAATTCTGTCTGAAAGAAATCTGTAGTTAGCATAGAATTCATTTTGTAATATTATCTTCGTGAACAAAGGAAAACCTGAATACCAAGTTAATGTGAACATATAGGCAGGAGACCATACATCTATTTTTCCTTTCAAAGGAGACAATAAGATCTGAAAAATTGTCCTGCAGTCCCTGTTTTTCAAAGAAATGGATAAATATCCTCTAAATCTACAGTTACAGTAAGTGGCACTGGCTAATGATTTGATTTGAGGATTGAGAGCACAGTCTGGATTTACTCTTTGTGCATTAACGCAGGTCAAATGGACACAGGCTGCATTTTAAATCAGTAATGGAAGGCTGAAGCCTGCCTTAAACCAATCACATCAGCCTTACCCAAGACCGATTGATCCCGAGAGACTGAGCCCTGTGAGCATAGCTTTTATATGAATGGACTCTGTGCAGCCTGAAGTTTCATTCATAAAATGGATGCTGAAGGGAAAAAAAAAAACCCCACACACGCCAAACCCTGGAATGTCCATTTATGCGGAGCTGAAGGGTGTAGTGTTCCCTCAGCTGCTGCTTTTGCCAGTTGCCTTAAAGTAATGATTAATGCTCCTTGGCCCTGCCTGCCTGTAACCTGACACCATTTATGGCCTTGGTGTGTTTCTAATGTATAGTGAATGAGAAGGCTACATTCTCAAATCAGAAACATAAACAGGAACTGGTTGGTCTGAATTCCATTCAAATATGTCACTTCAGCCGTGCAGTGTTTGTCCAACTTCGATTTTACAGGCAGGGGACGGGGCGGAGGAGAAAAAGCAACACAGACATTTTTGCAGTAAGATTACTAACAAAAGGAGCGAGGGAGAGAGAATATACTTCTGTCTTTTGTTGAATTCAAAGGGAAGCAATGTTTAAAATACATTTTACAGTTACTGAGGTTAATAAAAGCAAATACATGATTTTAAAATATGCTCAAAAGATCAGCTCCATGTGGAATTTCAATTCAGAGCTGAATGTATGAGCCTTTGTTTTCCTGTTCTGCTGTATAAAAAGTTACACATCGCCGAGACAGGCTGTTGACATCTGGTCTCAGAAAATGCATTAGATGTTGTCATAGATCTAAAAACCAAAGTTGTGGAAAGGAAGCTGTTTGCTTAAGGTTTTCTTTCTGTATGTGTGTAATAATTCCACTTCGACATGAGCTGGTGGGGCCAAATCTAGTTCTCCGGTAGGTTTTTCTCAAGTGAGGGGTAAGATATTAAACTTAACAAATTTTAATCATCTCTTTTTTAGAAGGGAATGTGTGTGTATCTATGAGTGCACATGCTTCTGGATTTTTTTTTTCCTAATTGCTGGTACGAAGGCTAGTGACAGACAAAATGAAGAACAAAACCTTCCATTCTGAATGTTTTTAAACTGCATAATGATTTGGAAAAAGAATACTTAATTTTTAGGTTGATTTTTAGAGAAGATAGTGACTCTATTTTCACTCATATAACTTCAGTGTACCTAGATTTTTCGTGCTGAACCTGCTAAGGAAAATATAATGCTGACTTTTGTATTGCCAGGATTTTACCAAGTTGTCGGACTCTGTTGTAATTAAATACCTTCTGAGGGGATAGTGCTTTTAAAGGTGGTTGAACTAAAACCTAACCAACCAGCATTTAAAGTGTGAAATATGCTCAAGCAATTCCTGTGTAAGGAGATTGCCATTAGTTCTAGTATTTCTACCTGTCTCTATTTGGAGAGACATACGAGTTTTAATCTAAGTGTTTTCTGCAGGTTTACAAAATTGTAGGTTTCATGATCAGAAAGAATCATTTGGTACCTCTCCCTGCAAAACACAGGTCCAGGATTTTTCTTAGTGATGCCTGGTGCCACCTTAGCCACTTGTTGTGGTCTAGTTTTTTAAGAATTGCCTTTCTTACCTAAAAAGCCCTGTCAGTTTTCCAGTGATTTCAGTATTAGTCTTCACCCTTGAGCTGGTCAGAGCTTCTCGGTGGTAAACAGCTGCTTTCCACCACGAGGCTAAATGTGTTTCAGTGGTGGATGAAGCACTCCTTTGTAAACAGTTTGTCAGTTCTTTTGGAAATCCATGAACAGAAAAGTTACTTGTAGTGTGATTGTGATGTTACTCAGTTTGAGGCCAAAAGTATGATGTGTTCCAGATCAAATATTTTATTTTAAAAAGGCTACCTTTGTCTCTGCACTTACTTGGTAAAAAAATCTCTCCCACTACACCAGCCACCTCTACATGTACTAGAGAAATGCTTGCCTTGCACACGGAAGTACTTGGCAAAGCCCTGCAAGGCACTGAAGGGAGGGCTGGCATACTCACAGTGTGTGTAGCACAGGGTCAGGCTGACGTGTGTGTGGTGCCTGGGAGTTAGGTTGGTCACACTTACCAGAGGGGCTTGTCCAGGCTCTGTTCCTGGTAGCACAAAAGGAAAGAATCTGCATGCACTGTATTTCTTGCCTATGGGAAGACAAGTGGCACAGCACATTTAAGCCTGTTTGTATACATATACCAATTCCAAATTGCTGAAATAGGAGCCAAAGCCCGTGTAGTAACTTTTCAGACCAAAAGGACAATTGGAGAGGTTATGCTGTAAGCTAAATTACAGGACTGGCTGTATTTACTGGGAACTGCTTCTGTTCTTAATATGACTTAGCTGGTAATAAAGTGTAAATTGGAGAGGTAGGCGGGCAAAGAGTGAGAAGGTTCTGGTTTTAGTGTCGTCACTTTATTTTATGCCTGTAGGGAAGGAGACGAGTTTCACCTATGAGTTGAGGTGTTTGAGTGATTTTGAGATGAATTTGAGTGGCTGGATTGATGGGCCGATGCCGATTGTATGAGGTTCAAGTCTAAGTGCCAGGTCCTGCACTTGTGTGACAACAACCCCATGCAACACTACAGGCTTGGGAAGAGTGGCTGGAAAGCTGCCTGGCGGAGAAGGACCTGGGGGTGTTGGTCAGCAGTGTGCCCAGGTGGCCAAGAAGGCCAACAGCATCCTGGCTTGTATCAGGAATAGTGGGGCCAGCAGCAGCAAGGAAGTGATCATGCCCCTGTACTTGGCACCGATGAGGCCGCACCTTGAATACTGTGTTTAGTTTTGGGCCCCTCACTGCAAGAAAGACATTGAGGGCAATGAAGCTGTTGAAGGGTCTGGAGAACAAGCCTTATAAGGAGCAGCTGAGGGAACTGGGGTTGTTTAGTCTGGAGAAGAGGAGGCTGAGGGGAGACCTCATTGCTCTCTACAACTACCTGAAAGGAGGTTGTAGCGAGGCAGGGGTCAGTCTCTTCTCCCAAGTTACTAGTGATAAAATGAGAGGAGATGGCCTCAAGTTGCACCAGGGGAGGTTTAGATTGGATGTCAGGAAAAATTTCTGTACTGAAAGGGTTGTCAGGGATTAGAACAGGCTGCCCAGGGAAGTGATTGAGTCATCATCCCTGGAGGCATTTAAAAGATGTGTAGACATGGCGCTTAGGGACATGGTTTAGTGGTGATCTTGGCAGTTTTAGGTTCCTGTTGGACTCAATGATCTTAAAGGTCTTTTCCAACCTAAATGATTCTATAATTCTATCACTTGTAAGCAGGCTTGGTGCGCAAGGCAGCTGCTCACCATTACATTGTACTGCTCACATGAGCTGCCTTGCAGAGACCAAGGCCAGGCAGGTAGCTCAACTTCTTAACGCACCATTTTTCAGATTGTGTGCATCTTCTAAGTCTTGGCCTCCCATCTCTCTCTCTCTGCATGTGCATGTGTGTAATGCAGTACCACTGTATTGCACTGTGATTTGTCACATGCACATGGGCAGTGCCCTGGGCCACCAAATCTTCAGCTGGTGTTGATAAAGTTAACTGAAAAAGTAATACAGAGTTAGAGGGTAATGTAACAACATGTCCTTAGTTAGGAAGGCTGTCTAAGGTCAGAACCACAGGAATGGCTGAAGAATAAATTCTGGTTCAGGTTTCCAGGTCCTGCTTTTGCACAGCTTCAGGAGAAGACAGTCACTTCATCCCGTCACCTGCAGAAGCTTCATCTTCCCTGTCTCACCTGGCTAAGGATGTGGGCTGAAGTTCTGTTTGTTTCTGCACAGGGTGCAATTGTGGGTCTGAAACCTGGTTCTCATCTCTGAAAAACAATTGGAAAATAGGATTTAAGGATTCCTTACGTGCTTGAGGTTATACAGGGCTGATACAACCTAACCCTTTAAATTCTGGTATGGTAATTAATATGAAATACTTCCTTACCAAGGGACCACTCAAGTGTCTTTCTTGATAATGAAACCTAGAACCTGTGTCCTGCTAAATTCAGTAGCAGATTTTTCTTGTCGTGAGAAAGTCTGTTTGGGCTTTTTCTGCTTTGATGTATTTTGATTAAGGCACAGCAGAGCTTATTTCCAGTATTTTACTCTGTGACAATCCCAGATGAAAAGGCACTTCTGCAGTGTCTAGATTACATGCAGTTTTAAAATAACACCTACTGGGAAAAAATGGTTTCAAACCAACATGGTGTAAGGCTATATTCATTGTCTTAAGATGACTGCTATGTTTCTGTTAGCAAAAGGAGCAACGAAGAATGACCTCTAAGTATTCCAAATTAACAGTAAAGGAGAAATAAATTTTTTTTATCGCCATATTTTTAGTTAATTTGTTTGGGGTTTTTTCCTTTTTAAGGGGCTCTGCTCTTCTTGAGATGATGTAACTTTACAATGTGAATTACTTCGTTAAAAGTTTGAAATAAGTTGTTGTGTGTCCTAAATTCAGGCACATTTTTCTCCAAAGTCTAACAATTGCTAAAAGGTGATAGAATCAGTCACTTCAAACACTCAGATCCTGCCCTGGAAGCATTTTATGCCTAATTCTGTCTTATTTGTTGTCTTGAAACAATGCTGTAAAGAGAAGAAAACATATAATTGCTCTGTAATTTCTGCACTAAAATGTTTTCTTTTGAAGTAGCTCCGCTTAGCTAGTAAAAATACTTCTGGGTCTTAGTCAAGCATTTAGTACGATTTAAAACTGCAATGCTAAATTTCATTGGTTGGACTTTTTATTAGATAAGGTAGAAATGAAAGCAGCAGGCAATTTAATTAGCAGTAATTTTTCTGGGCAAGTCATTACTTTGATGAACTTCAGAGCAATGTTTATGGCTCCTAATTAACCATGTTAGTCATTTGATTGAATAATCACTTTGGAAATGTTTCTACAATTTGATTAGAGTCTGACCCACTCTGATAGTCATAAATTAACTGATAGCACTTTAGGATAACAAGACTCTAGTTACTTTACGAGAAATAAACTCTTCGTTGCTGTATTTTTCGGTCCTCTGTGGACTGTTTAAGCACAAGCTAACCAGAAGATTAAGTAATGTTGGTACAAACAATGCTTGCCTTAAAAAGACTCCAGATGTTAATTATAATTGACTTAGGAGCATGGGAGATGAAACCCCAAATTGGCTAAGAACACAACTTCTTGGATGCATGTATAATTCTTTATTCTGTATACTCTGCTGTATCACTTTGTGAGAGTGGAGTTTATGAGTCAAAAAGGGTTTTGCTGCCAATACTAGTGAATTTTTACCTAAAATAGAAAATAACATCTGTTTCAGTTCTCCAACTTCCTCTTTTTTTACGTAGATTTTTCCATTCTCCTTAAAATTCAATCTACTTGGTAACATGAGTGATTCCTTGCAGGTGAACCATTACTCGTAGCCTTGACTTCTATTCTACAGAGCTATACTTGACTCGGCTGATCACTGAATCACTGATTCCTGTGGTTGTTCAGAATAGCCGTCAGAGACTTAGAGGTTCTCGAGGCCTGAGCAGGCAGGCATTGAGCGTTTCGTCAAGAGAGGAGGTAATGAAGAGTTCAGCACAGATGTGCAAGAGAGACCATGGACTGTTAGAGGAAACTTATTATTACTGCCCTGTGTTTCTCTTGTTTGTGAAGTCAGTGTAAAACCTCAATTTCTTATCCTGCCAAATCTTTGATACTCATTACTAGTCAGTGAACAGTGAAATTTGGAATCACACGCTGAAAGAGTCTGTAGGCAGTGTTGGAAAAATAGTGCCTGCTCTTTCGGCCTCTGTTTGCATCTTTTAAAGAGTTACAAGGTACTGGTAACAGATTGCATAGCTTAGGGTAGGAGTTTATCACAAGATCAAATAGGCTTTGTTAAGCAAGGCTTCTGATATCCAAGAAGCAGGTTAAACATGGTCTGGAAGGGCAAACATTTATGGTGTATTTCTGTTTGCAAGTCCCTGTGCACAGGATGTGGCTGCCTGGGGACAGTGCAAGACATGGGGAAGAAATAGAAAGACATTTAAAGAACTCCATTTTCATTAGTTCTGTTTGTTATTTCTCATTCTTCTTGCAGATTTGAGTAGAGTTGGGGAATGGCAAGTAGATGTCTGTATTACTTTGTATGCACCAATTTCTTTTTTCTTTTGAGAAGCATTCTTTTTTGGTTAGGGATGTACAGGTGGAGGGTGAAATTGATGCATCTGATTTCTAGATTAAATGCTTAGCAATTGCAGAAAATTTCATTAACCCTTCAAATCCTTAACCAGAGTCTAAAAAGCAATATCCTACTCTAAATTCACTCTGACATTCCTTGTATTAATGTAGAGTTTATAAGTCTCCAGTGTGATTGGCAGGCTTTTCTGTGTAATTGATTAAAAATGTTAGGTCAAATTAGTTACAAAGGTAGGTTTATGACCTGTCTTTATAGGTCGTTACAGGGTTTAAAATTGATACTGTCTTGTGTGGGTTTTTTGGTCTGTGAATGGTCTAAAGTGTAATCATCGTGGGAGTCAGCTTTTAGGAAAGTTGATTGCAATAAGGGTTTGAGTTCAGGTGCCTATGTTAGACAGGATCTATGATCCTCACATTACGATTTTTCTCCTCCACCATGCCTTGTGCGTGCTGCTCTGAAATGCTAACTGTGTGTTGACAGGTTCCCCCTCGCTATAACTTGCATCCTTTTTGTTGCTCTTCTGCCTGCAGCCTGTCTCATTGATAACCTGCACACTTTTAATTCCAGACAGTCTTTTGACTAGCGTTATCATCTTCTCCTTTCAGAAGTGCCTAGCTGCCATTCCATTTACATGAGGCAAGAAGGCTTCCTGGCTCACCCAAACAGAACAGAAGTTAAGTTTTCTATTATGTATCATTGTATGAGAGAAACGTAAAAAATTAAAAAGCCTAGAGGGATTTGGGGTTCACTGGTTTAATCCTGCTGCTGGGAAGACTTGCATCATCTTTCTTTCCCTTTCCAGTCTGTAGTTTCTGATGCACTGATTTTTTGTAGCTTCTTCTGTTGCCATGGGTTGATCAGCATAGAAGCAATTTTGTTATGAATTCACTCATTCTGCTTTTCAAGGCCTCTAGCAGTTGAAAGGAAGAGACACTTAAAAATTTGTCCATTTCACCCATTCTGCTCAAGTGATGTTTTCCAGGCTATTGGTGTGACAGGCTCAGTTAACTGTTAAGTAATCCATTTTATACTTTAAAAAGTTTTTAGTGAAGATTTTTGGCTTTTCTTTTTGTTACGATTTTTGTAATGTTTTGGTGCTCCTTAAGCCCGAATTGTACAGCCATATGATATATACCAAAACTCTCGGTGACTTCCATAGGGTAGAGCTTAGTTTATTGTCAGAATTAATAATTCTGAGTAAAAAGCACTTTATATGTATTAAAAATAAGAAGGCCAACAGAACTAAGAAAAAATGACCACTGAAAGAGAGGTTGTACCCTGCGCTCTCCTGCTGTGGTGTATCTTTCTTGTCAATATATGATTTTTTTGTTTGTTTGTTTGTTTAGGATTTATCTGTTTTTCTTCCAAGGGGCAAATTTCACAAACATGAGGGAAATTTGTTTTGAGATTGATGAGAACTCAGACAGATGCATGAATCAAAGTCCTCTAGTAAGACTTCATTCACCAGTGAAAAGACACAACTGGAAAGATAACAAACAAATCTGGCTAAAAGCCCAACTGCTTCTGGGGTGGAATAAAGGCAGAAAATAGAAATTAAAAAGTAATATTCAACAGGGAGTGTGAAACAGGAGATGGAAATTTATAACAGGTTCGGTATATGAAATTATGTGAAGTATAGAAGCTTGATAAGGGAGGTGAAAGACACCAGGGAAAAATCCACAAACTGCAAGGCTAAAGTCACCAGATCTGAGTTTTAATCACAGCCTAGATAGGGGGAAAACAGTCTTAGCCATGTTATGCACTCATAAGTAACTTGTACGTGGTAAAATTTTTATGAATGACATAGAAAAGTAGTGTTGTTCAATAAATATTTGTTTTCTGTATTTGGAAATCAGTCAACATGATTTTATGGAATAAAGGTCATATCAAACCTGATTCAATTCTTTGTTGAGATTAAAAGTTTGAATGATAAAGATACCTGTATCATATAGTTAGACTTTTTATGGCATTCAGTTTGCCACTGCATTACATTCTGATTAAGAAGTTAGCACAAAGCAGTATCGATAAAGCACACATTAAATACATTAAGACCTGGCCAACTGACAGATGTAAAAGTGGCTGTCACTGGGCAATCATCTCTGGATGGATTGTTTCGATTATAGTTCTTTAGGAATTGATATCAGGAGTGTTGCTATTCAACATTTTCAGTAAAGACACGGAACAAAGTTAATAGATAACTTTATGGCACAGATAGGCAGAGTGGTAAATAACAGGCAGGACTCAGAGCAATTTGAATTGTTTGGTAATCTGGGCACATTAAACAAAATGTTTTTCTAGTATGCTGAATGTAGACAAGGCCTATGGAACCGGGAAACAGTATGTTGGAAAAAATTATTTTGAGATGGGCCTCCTCCTCCTTGGCTTCACAGTGGGAAACCAGCCCAACCAAACATTGCAACCGTATGGCAAAAAGGCCTTCTGTAATATTTGCACAGTCAAAAAGGAGGCAGGAGAGGAGGAGATGTTTTGTCTTGCTAAGTAGCACTGATGAGGCCGATACTGGCATGCAATACAGTTCTGGTTAAGCAAAACATTAAAATAATACTGAAAAGTAGGAGCGTGTACAGAAGAGAGTGCTAGAAGGAATACAGGGTTGCACAGGGTGTCTTTTAACGGCAAAAATGAAATTTAACAGAACAATCTTACTTGGAAGAAACATCAAGGGGGGTGACTTCTGTGAGTATGGGGAGGAAATACCAAGTAGGGCTTTTTCAGTCTTGCAGGGAGAAGACCCGCAGGAGCTAATGGTTAAAAGTCAAAGCCATGCTAGTTCAAACAGGAAATGAGACAAACATGTTGGAATAAATCATAGAGAAAAATGGGTGCTTTTTCATTTTTGCAGGTGGAGATTAACAGTCTTTTGGGAATGCACGCATTAATTAAACACCCCTGTACTGAAGCCAAAATGTTGCGATTGGGCGGTGTGTAAAGGATGTGGGATATTAATCTGATTCCTTTATGACTTAGTGTTCCCTCTGGCGTTAAGCCTGTGATCTCTTCTTTCTCCATGCATCTTTATATAAACACCTCTCTCTTTTTAACTTACAGGTTGTATGTATGAAAAGGGACCTAGGCAGTTTTATGATGACACTTGCGTTGTTCCAGAGAAGTTTGACGGTATGTATGACACATCTCTCTCTCTTTCTTGTGTGGGGAGATCAAAAAGGAAGAGATGAGGGACTTTTCTCTGTTGCTGATCAAAAAAGCTCGGTAACGTTCCAATTTAGGATTCCTTAACACACCATTTGCAGTGCGCCCAACCAAAGCTGACCTTTGTCTCTTGAAACCAAAGTCTCCTTTTCAATAGGACGTCATTCGACTTTTGCCAGCGAAGGATGCTGTATCCAGAGTTGTGGCAGAGGAGCTCAGTTCCTGTACTGTTCAGAAGTAATAGGAGGATTTCCATTGCACTGGTGATCACATACCGCTTGTTGTCTGAGATTTAATGAAAGCTGTTCTTACCATTAACAAAAACGGTGGAAAAAGCAGCAGCTTTGGTTTTCCTGGGGATTAAGCCTCTTGTCTCATTGTCTGTGAAGTGATGAATAGTGGGGAGTGAGTGTATAGGGCATTTTTGTGTTTGTGTCAGTGTATTTGCACTATGTTAAACATTGTACTGGTGGTTTATTTTTCAGTGGGATTGATAACAAATCAATGATCTTTTCACAACACTACCCATTACAACCTTTTTTTTTTCAAGAGGGATCCTGAGGTCAATTAAAATAAATGGCCCAAATTATCCTCAGTTACTCTGATGTAAAATCAGTTTCCTGGTGTAACTCAGTTGATTCCAGATTTATTTCATTATAGACAAAGTAGATGGCCTCAGTATTTCTTGCCAGTGACTCTGTTAGTCTGCAACTTTGGGAAGTAATTTGGAGACCAATTACTTAAATTTGCTAGAGTGGCTTCTTTGTGTTAGTGTATATGTCTAGCTTTATTTAACAGGAAAGATTAGATACTTTCTAATAAGCTTGTGAACAGCTCTCTGATCATAGCTAAAAGTAGAGCTGAAGAACTCTTGGGGTTTTTCTCCTGCTTTATTTTGTGCATTTTCCCCTGAGAATGACCTATATGGATTACAAAAGTATTGTGTGTCCAGCAGCATTTGTTGTGTTTGCTGAAGAATGGGAGACTCTAAAATGAAAGTAACCCAAAGAATTACACATTCCTCAAATGGAGGTATCACGTGCATTCCAGGGTTGGTAATGAATAGCAAAAAATAAATAGAGGATTTTAAATAATAATATACCTAACTGAGGATTGCTCAATCCAGTATTGTATTTTCACATGGATTGACACATTCACTGGAAGGGTGATTTATTGGAAGTCTACTTTATACCCTGGCAGTGGAACATGTGGTTCCTCCTAAACACTTTTTAAAGCACATCGTGTCAGGTTTTTTTTCTTCTGCAAAAACGATTGTGGACCCGATCTGTTTTCAGTATCAGTGGCAAATTCGTGTTTACATTTATGGGAATGGGATCAGACCCTGTACTACAAGAAGTTAAAACTCTTCAGGAGTAGTGTTTGTCTAGCTGTCTTGAAAATCCTTTTTGTTTGTTTGGGTTTTGTACAGGGAAGGGAATGAAAATGGAAAAGAAATACAAATAAAGTAAGAGAGATAAATGTTTGGAAATATCTGTGTGTTTGCAAAGTAAGCAGTCTGCTGCTAGCTTCTATGGCTGTCCATTGAGATAACACCTTGTACTCTAGAAGACTGATGTTGTTATACGAAGAGGTGTGTTTATACTTGGTGCGTGATGACTTCTGAGGAAAAAACAGCAGATGTGTTGTCATGTTTTGGACATTAAAGCAAAAGTGGGATAAGCCCAGGACTAGTCTTGATGTTTCAGAAGTAGATTCTCAGCTGCTTCATTTGGAATTCTGTGATTCTGTGAAATCAAAGATCAGCACAGGTGGAGAATCTGATCCTCTGTAATACTGCACTTTGCTATTTGTGTGTTGCTCAGCTATCGTTAAAAGAAAACTCCTGTCCTTGAAAAAGAAGGCCTTTCAGGACTGGAACTTGAACCTCGTATAAACCAAAAAGCCTTGTGTTGATTTATTTGTTTTCCACAGCTATTGGCTCAATTTTCTTTCCTGATTACAAAAGGAAGTGCTCCATTTTTAATATTATTATTCTGACTTTCACTACACGGAGCCGTGCTCTAATGGCCATCAGAGCATCCTAATGTTGTGGTTGAAGGTTACATCCTGGCTTTCTGTATTAACCAGGGCACACTGCTTATTGGCGGGTATTGCTGGTCTGGTAGTTGAAATGAGGAGTTTTACCAGCATATCAAGGGTTGCTGTCATTGTGTGCAGAAAAAAATATTTTCTGCTTCAGCGTCAGACCTTTCAGCTGTTGTTGTTTGCATGAGTTGTTTGGTATGAATATGATTTAAAAACAACGGAGACATAGCATGGATGTTGCAGGATGGTTTTTCATTGGCAGTTTGTGCAACAGCTAGCAGAATATTATTCTTGTTGTTTTTTAAAAGCTTCCTCTGGACTTGAAATTTTAGAAAAATGAACTTACTGCTTTTCAGGGGGAATACTAATCTAATATGTAGATATGAGTAAAAGTAATATGTGCTTATATGCAAGTCCAATGTGCCACAGAGGAACTCGCGTATCTGCAGGATTTGCATGCCTATACATAAAGCACATGCTGTTTAAGTCCAAGTCAAATACTTTGTCAAATTTTCCTTGGAAGCATTTGCATGCAAAAGAAGTTTCACTCAAAAGGGTTTTGCAGCTTTATGAAGCGTACATTACATTTCCAAACTGGGGCTTGTGCGAAGTATAGTACACAAATGCAGTTCTTCAGACATCAGAGTTGCTTACAAAAATAGTTCATGCTCTTTCAGATAGAGGATATTGCAAAATGGTTTGCAAGCGAGATTTGCATTTATCAGAAGTAAATGGGCTTAGGCTTAGGGGGAGTTCCACAAATAATGACTGCATTAGGTACTTTTTAGTATATGAATATATTACTGTAAGAGTGTTTACAATTGGCAGCCAACAGAGGAATATTGCATTTGTGGGTGGCTAGGTAGTAAGAATTCTTTCCCTCTGTTTTATTAACCTTAATGATCGCTTTGCTGGTTTACCTGACAAACTGAGTGAAGATGCTTTGTGTACATTGCTCATCTAATGTTGTTGCTGTTCTGTGCAGGTGACGTCAAACAGGAGCCAGGCATGTACCGCGAGGGACCTACGTATCAACGGCGAGGCTCGCTTCAGCTGTGGCAATTCTTGGTAGCTCTTCTTGATGATCCATCAAACTCTCACTTCATAGCGTGGACTGGCCGAGGCATGGAATTCAAACTGATTGAGCCAGAGGAGGTGGGTTAGACGGACAGCATGCCCTGATATCCGCTGCCCCATCCTGCAAATTTAATAGTGCTTCTTTGGATTTAGGCCTTGTTTTCCTTCAGTATTTTGTTTCAGTAGCACTTTAGAAGGGTGATAGAGAGGACTGGCAAGGGAAGTGCTTTAGTTAGGTGTGGTTAAGAATAGACTTGATTCCTAGTCCCACAAAATAATAAAAATATTGCAAGTACTAGTGTTAAAAAAATACTTGGCATTAGTTGTGGGGCCCAGATTTTTCAGAACCACTTTATGGGTAGAGCTGTGTTCCAAAATCCTTTGAAAACTTGTCCCTGAATAGTCTTTGAACACCTTCAATCATCATGTTCTCCAAATATTCAAATATTCTTCAGTGTGAAGGTGTGGGAACTTGGAACTTTTAGGCTGTGGAGTGAAAGACCCCAAGTCTGACAGATGGCAAAAGAGGAGGTCAAGAACATTAGGCAGTAAAATCCCATCAAAATTATACTAAAACCCCTCTTCTGAGTCTTCCTGCTTATCTGTATTGTTAGATTGTTTAGTGCATGCTTAGGTCCTAGACTTGCAAACACTCGTGCACATGCACAGCTCCCCTCAACCATGAAGGACTCATGGGGTAGAAAAAATTACTTGTATTCATGAACATTTGCTGAAGCATGACTTAGTTCACTTGTGTGATAAACAGGAATAAATTGAACATTTTATTACATAAACTTTTTTTGACTAGGTAACATTAAATAATCCATCCTGTGTTCTAAACAGCCATGGAAACTGTTAGAAAGTCTGTTGTGCCTGACTTTTATTATAGTACTGATATGGATGATTTGATTAGGTTGTCAAAACGCAGTATCATCCTGGTTTACTTTTTTGCCCCTTGGACAGGGTTGGGTAATAGAGGAGACAGCAGCAAATTTTCTGTCAGGATCCCCTCTGAATTAGAGCTGAGTAGGAAGGTTTGGGGGTGTAAGGCTGCTTCTGCGTTGCACCAGCTATTTCTGCTGTTTGCCATCCATCTGCTGAAATAAGCAATCTGAAAGCTTTCTTGCATTTAAGTTACATCGTCTGCCAACAGCCCTAAGGGGATGGTAGAGTAGCTGGGGATGGAGACAGGACTGATGTTCCTTTCCTTCCCAACATGGTCTGGCTGAGGGGCAGGTTGCTGCAGGGACCCATGTGCTGTCTCTGGTTTTTCTGAGCTTCCCCCACACTTGTGATAGTCACCGTGGCAGGTCTTGGCATTGTGCATCTGAGGGTTTGACCACAGATCAGTCTCAGTCAAAGTCTGCAGCCTTGGCAGGCTAAATGGGCTTCTTAATTGTGCGGCCTGGCTCAGAAGAGAGTGAAATCTTCGGAAAGGCTTTTGCTTGCTTTTGGTGAATGAGACCTGATTTTTCTTCCCTGCCCCAGTCTTAGTATTTTTTACGCTCTTAGTTTTGTCTTGTCTTTAAGGTGCGTCCAAAGTTTTTCAAGATTGAAAAGATTTATTGAAAAATGGTTTCCAGCAGATGGTGCAAGAACTTTGTATATTTTATTAACTAAGCAAGAGAAAGTAGCAAACCAAAACCCTAAGGTTTCCTTATTGTGTAATTCCCTGAAGAACTGGGTGTTCTGATTTAAGTTAACCAGATCATCTGCTTGTCTGTTGCTTTGTATTTTTGAGCAGCCCTACATCCAAGATCTGGAGGAGGCAGGCTACTTGAAACTTGCTCACTCCTGTGTGCACTTAGGGAGTACCACGGTGCCTGATTTGTTTTCAGATGAATGTCATGGATCTGACAGAAACTGTTGATTAAAATAAGAATAGCCTATGGGAAGTTGTGCACTTCTGTTGGTTGCCAAGTATGAATTGAAGGCAAGACAAAGAGCTTGTTGGTTCAGCTGTGGCAGGTTAGGTTGTCAATGACGTGACCTTTCCATCCCATCCCTTCCTGGACATTTATGTCCTTGTACGAAAGGTGAGAACAGAAATGAATATGTATCAGCTCCTTGAGCACCATAGTTCATTCAGAAGGTAGATAACTGTGAACTGTGGAGGCTAAGCATTGGGCATAAGTCCATTTATGCTGCCTTGTTACAGGGACATGAACGTTCAGCAGGAAGCTGGGGTGGAAGGCTGGAAGCCTGAACCCCTTCCACAGAGCAAGACTTGATAAATGCTGTGCAGTTCAGGGACAGGAAGACTTGCTCACCAAGACTCCTATTGGACCCGCTTGCTTATTTAGGAATGTCAAAATACCACACAATATAGCATATTCTTAGCCATTATTTTGTTGTCGTTATCTTTGCTGTGTATGCATTTATTATGCAAGCCTTTTATGTTGGGGACTTTTAGGATTCTGATTAATGCAGGAAAAAACTTGGCAGGAATAAATAAAGAGTGATGTAGGCATGTGTTACAAAGACGAATAGGCGAATCAAGGTTACGCATCTAGGCCAAATCTACAGCTGGAATAAATTGACATGATTGGAGGTATGTTTAAATACAGCTATAGCATAGCTGAAGTTAGCAGAGCCATGATAATTTACATAAGCCTGAAAAGCTGCACCACTGAAAGGAAATAATGCTTTAAAAATAAATTTTAAAAATTATTGTCCAGATGGAGATCAAAGTCATGGATTTTGCTGGTGTTATTTAGTCCCATTCAGTTCTCAGTGCTGTATGTCATCTATGGTTTGCATCAAAAGGCTCCAGGCACCTATGGGAAAGTTTCACGGAGCAGTCTGCAGGCAAGCTGCTTGGATACTCTCTCCTTTTTCCAGAGCTGTATGCATATGCACTTCTCAAACATTTTTATAAAATGCACTTTAAAGAGTTCATCAGCTCTGACTTTTTTTCCCTCTGGTGACATGATAGTCATTTGTACAGCCATTAATTGAAATGTCACCAACAGCAGATTATAATTTCAGGTGGGGAATAAGCAGTTAAGCTCTTTAAACAAAGGTCTCTTTGTCCAGAACTACCTTTGGCAATAAAACAGGAAGCGTAAAGGCAAGTAAAAATTATAAGTCAGAGTAGAAGGGATATTGTTCTTTATAGAATGGCTTCATGAGCTGCTTGCAGCTCCCTTATTATTATTATTTTTTAAGGAAAATTATACATCTGCAACTATGAAATTTCTGTCCCATTCTTCATACTACCGTTTAGTTCTTCTAGGCAATTGCCCTGCCTCCTCTGGTAATTAATTTTCTTTGCTGAAGTAATATTTAAGACTGGGAGTTGGCTTTTGACTTGTGTCTCCTAATAATTTCAACATCGCTGTCATTCCAAGTACAGTCTGTATTAGTTCATGAACTAAGTGTGTATGCATGTGTGTTTAATATAACTGAGTGTTCTGACAGTAAGGAAAACACAGGAATAGTACAGTTATCCACAGTATCAAACTAAAGAAAAGTTTTCATCTTTCATGAAAATTTTCTGGTGGAACCTGATAAATATTTTTTGTGCATCATCTCTTTATATGGCTTTATTTTTTCATTTGTTTTCTTTATTAAAAACAAACAAAAAAAAAACCCCAACCCTCCACCACATTTGCAAATAAGTCTGCTTGAAGTTTAACAGATGACTGTGTGTCCAGTTAAAAATTGTAGTAGTACATGGGAAATTCAGGTCATGGTAACCTTTTCTCTTGTGTTTATTTGTTGCACCTGCAGGGTTCCCAGTCCTCCATCCCCAAATAAAGTATCTGATGATAAGATCTGCTTGTTAAATGCGTTTAACAAATCAATGCTAATCCATTTTTGTGGCAGGTGGCACGTCGCTGGGGGATTCAGAAAAATAGGCCAGCTATGAACTATGATAAGCTTAGCCGATCACTTCGCTATTATTATGAAAAGGGAATCATGCAAAAGGTGAGTAGCTAATTTTGTATGAAATTTCACCAGTGTTGCATGTTAATCTGTAAGTCAGTTTATGAGGAGTGCTTGTAAATGCATTGCTTAGATAGGTTTTTCATCTATTTATGCAAACACTAAGCTTCTTTACCTACCAGGTCCAGTATATGCATCAAGATACTTTTTTCTATGTAAAAAAAGTCTGTGGTTTTAGTTCACACAATGCACATCATAATTACAGGGAAAGACCTAACATTCAAAAATATCCAAAAGAGCTTCCTGGCACCTGGGAAAGGCAATCAGTAGGGTATGGTATGAATAATGTTTTGCAGAACTAAATTAGCTGCCCAGCGCTTGGGTACTTTGGTAAGTGCAAGATAGGGGAGAAAAATTATACCTATTAATATACCAAATACTTTAATATTTTACCAAAAGTGTTGTAATAATACCATTTTTAAGTGGAATTTAATATTTTATAATAGGCTGAATTATGAGAAGTATTTCACAATAATTTATATATATAACAGTCTGGTCTTACTGATAGTATTCAGCATGTCCCTCTGCTGTGGCTTGCTGATTTACATGTAGGTTTTTAATTCTTGCTATGTAGTACTATGTAGATTGACTGAGAAATCAATAGGAAGACCTGTCTGCTGCATCTGACAGGTGTGTTCAGAGATTATAATGAACACCTTGTGCTGTAAAACCTGTTCCGTACCTTTTCACACTAGGTTTGTGACCTGTGATGACTAACATGTTTAAACCTGCCATTTGCCAATTCCATGAATGGAAACAGTGCTCTCAGCTCAAGTTACTGGGCAATTTATCCAGCAGGTTTTGTGAAGTCTCAGTTTGGAGTTGCCTGTTACAAGTCCTCTTGCTTTGATTATGGGATCGTTGCAATGCTCTCCGTTGTCACTCTCCAGGAGTCAACTCTGGCAGCAACCTGGGTTAATATTGGCTTCTGGAACTTCAGCAGCACAGTGCATCGTACATTTTTGTCTGTCACATAACTGCGCATTGTGTCTTTGTAAAGTGGACTGGAGTCTGGGTCCACCTGGGAAGAAGCAGAAGCGCTTGATTTTGCTGGGTGGTGCTTCAGGCAGAGGAGGTCCTTGTTGCCGATTACAACTCAGCAGCATGGGCAACTGTGCCGGCACAGTTCAAAGGCAGCACAGAGGCAAGAAAAAGTAGCAAAGAGGGTGAAACAAGTTGAAAAGGTGGCGACAGGAATACCGTAAGGCTGATAAGGCTACCCAGCCCACACACCCAGTGAACATGAAAGGTTTACAAGTACTTCTGACAGCTAGCTTGCTACCTCTTAAACTGCTACTTTTTTATCTATAAAAATGTATCTAACACACATTTTAAAAGCTAGATTGGATGTTTATTTTTCTGACAGAGCAATGTTTGAGCTTTGCCCTGGAATCACCCTATCTGGCCAGTTAATGTACGTTAAAAACTAATGGTGGTTATAGATTTATAGCAGGTTTCTTTACGGCAAGGTTTGTATGCCCATTTTCCCCCTCTTGTTCTAAGTTAAACAATGATAACAGGTCATACAAATGCCCAATTTCTGAATGCAGCCTTCAGTCTGTCAAATTTGCGACATTAATTTGATGAAAAAAATTCTGCTGCAGATATAGCCTCTAACAAAGCTTTACATTATTTGTAGAATAAATAAGGTGAAAATTCGAGGAGGTGCTTCAGACTAATTTGCGCCCATAAGAACAGAGTTAAGTTTGCAACGCTTTTGCCACCTTCATTCACTCAATTCCAATGCCGTGCTAGCTGGAGTTGCAAGAAGCAAACAATATGATTGTTACTTTAAAATAATTTTATTAAACCATGAGCACGCAACAGCGTTCATATTTTAAAATGTAATTATTTAAATAAGTTGCTTGAGAAGACGCTATACTGGCTTTTTTTAAAATAAATAAAGCAATAGTTTTTTTAAAAATAAGGCAATAATTTTGTATGTTTTTTATCGTTGTTCAGCTTTTAGGAAGATGAAGCGCAGACATTTAGCGCTATTTCTGAACAAGGGAAAACTTCAGGTTCTTTGGAGTAATTGCCCCTCCATAAGCAAATCCAAATGTCCCAGCTTTGTATGAGCAATTGCTAAGTACATATTAGCCTACGTATTTGCTTACGCTGTCCCTGTACAATCAGCATGCACTATAACTAAGTGCTTTTATACTTAAGTATGAATCAATCTGTGTAAAGTGAAATTCAGATCTCTATCATGCAATGTGATTCTTTTTCCACTTCGCACAGTGTGTTGGACTCAGTCATGTTGTTTTGCCACTGTAGTGACAATTTGTTTACATTTTCCCATAAGAACAGTTCCATTTGTGATTAAATATAGGAAACGATCACAAACAAAAGTTTGGAAGTAGAATACCTAGTCCATTTTCCGAAAGGATATCACGTGTGGCAAAACCGAGAGTGCTCTGCACAGTCTGCTTCTGCAGATCCCTGTTGTCTTTGCTAGGTCGCTGCCTTACCAGTTCTTCTGCTGTGTTACTAATTGCTTAACGAAGGTGAGTTCTTCACAAGACTGTTGAACTTGGAGTTGCAAAACCACAAGGCCTTACGCTACACTTTTTTGTCCCTTCTGTTGTCCTAAGGTGGCTGGAGAAAGATACGTCTACAAGTTTGTTTGCGACCCTGAAGCGCTTTTCTCCATGGCTTTTCCAGACAACCAGCGCCCCTTACTGAAGACTGACATGGAGCGCCACATCAATGAGGAGGACACTGTACCTCTGTCCCACTTTGATGAGAGCATGGTCTACATGCAGGACGGTGGCTGCTGCAACACCCACCCCTATAATGAAGGCTATGTCTATTAACAACAGTGACAGTGAAGGGGAAGTTTCCCCCCTCCCTTAGGCTTCTCCTCTTTCACAAGACCCAGAGGAAAGCTGAATCGACTTCAGTTTGTTTTTTAAATAGTACACTAAAAGGGGCTTTTCCTGTTGCATTACTCCTATGGTCTGCCATGGACAGCGCACTTTATTTGAAAGGGGAGGGTTGGAACCTAAACGTTATTCTGTGTAACAGGAGGAAAAGGGTGGGTTTGCTTTTTACTTAAGTTTGGGAAGGGAACATACAGGTTTTAAGTACAAAAAAGCTATATCATGTCTGTTTTGTTTCATATCGGCATAAGATATTGTACGTTTTCTCTGGGTATCCGTAGTACAGTTAATTCTCATTGTGCAAAATAACCACTTGGTGATGATATCAGCACAGCATGCCTAGGGCATTTGTTTCTTGCCATTCTTAATTGTCTTTCTGCAGTTATAAAAGAGAAGCAAAGCATATACCACAGCATTTAATTTAGAAGCTTGCAGTGGCAGACCTTGCACCTTGCCTCTGAAAACAACCAGGTATCTCGAGAGTTTGCGCTTTTTTTTTTTCTTCTTCTTTTTTTTTTTTTTTTTGTATGGCCTCCAAAAAATCCCGTTTAATGACAGAGTGGTCATAAATGCAGTGACCAAGCAAAATCCCTGACTTCAGACTGCAAGCTGCAAGCCATATCAGGTGCCACATTACTATACATATACGACCCATGCTATGGCTTAGACCTTTCAAGATCCATTTGAGAATAGTAATTACATGTGGAAGGCTTTCTGATGATCATGTCAGCATTAAATACAGGATCATGATCGGGAGGGAGAAAACATTTTGTATCCTTCCATTTCCTTTGGTACATAAATAAGTTATTTAATCAATAGGAATTAACTGTACTAAGTCACATATCTAACTATGCTGTTTAGACACAGCAAGCACTCCTTGAGAAAAATATCCAATACACTAAATAGGTACTTTAGTAATTTTTAGACACGGTACCCATTAATATGCATTTAAACCTTTTACTGCTGTGTTATGTTGATAACATATATAAATACTAGATAATGCTAATGCTTCTGCTGCTGTCTTTTTCTGTAATATTCTCTTTGATGCTGAATTTACTATGACCATTTATAAGCAATGCTGTAACTACAGGTAGCATTTCAGGACAAAATAGATGACTTGAACCATTTATTGCTTAGAAAATAGCTTACGCCATAGCTGTGCTATAAGCAGCTTTTATGCGCATCCAGAAATGACTAGTAAGCTTCAGCTTGCTAAGGAAAGCTCTGCAGAACCTTTTGTAATTTTCGGTGGAATGGAGACTTAGACGAACTGTCAAAGAATACCATGAAGTCGCTGTATGACGTTGTAGTGCTGGCACTGATGTTACCAATCAACTTGTTTTGGACCCTAAATGTAAATGTGATCAGATATGCTCAGAAGACAATTTAAATTTTGAGGGTTTTTTTTTGTTGTTGTTATTTTTTCAAATTGTTTTATTTTTTGAGAGGGGTAACCTTGAACACAAGCCACACACACTCTTCTGTAAGTAAAATGGAAAAAAAAAAGCCCTGACAAAACCCCAAAAGTTTTAAATACTTATGAGCACCTTTTCTGAAATACAATATTTCCTAGTTTGAAGGGAGGGAGAAGGGGTAAGATCTGGATTTGTTTTTTTTGCCCAGTGAAATTTAAATAGGTGTTACCTGGAGTACCTCATTTTCCTCTATTCCTGAGAAGCAGGAGGAAAATGAATGCATAACCGTAAAACAACAAGAATAATTTTCATCGTAGTGGATGGATTTCAAAGACAATCCTAGGTGGTGGGTTAATTTTCCATCCTCTGTCAGTTAAGACACTAGTTAAGCTATGACTATTTTAAGATGCAGTTAATCAAAAGTAAAGAAGTAGTGGTCACTAGAAGCCGCAGGTGCATAAAAAACATTTGGGCAGGTATTTAATTCACTCAGATTCATAAGACAACATATTTTATGGGAGTGTATATATGCCTTAATATGTCACCTAATTCTGTCATCCGTAAGTCTCAACGGCACTTAAATTTTCAGTGATCAACCCAGAATCAGAAGTCTAAAGTTGCAGAATTAGCAAAAAGGAAAGGGAAAAGGTTGAGTAAGATTGTTTAAAAAAATGTGGTTTCCATTGAAATAAGGTTCAAATGAAACATGCTTTGATGAAAAGTCCTTGGATTGGTTTTGATTCTTTAATGTCAGTATGGAGCGCCTCTTGCCTGTGGCAGGATGTGGGTATTTGGGAAAGGGGTTGGACAAAAAAGGAAAAAAAAAAAGAAAAAAAAAGAAAAAAAGAGAAAAAAAAAAAGAGGGAAAAATGCATCAAATGTGTAATATTTAAGAAGAAATATATATATATCTGTATATGGTAGTGACTCACTGAACAAAACAAGCAATCAGACCAACATTACATGATCTCTCAGCAGAAGATATAAAAGTCTTTCACTGAACTGATTAACCCTTTTTAAAATGTACCTAAGAGGTTTATTTAAAGTCTGTTTTTATTCCACTTTTTTGTTTGTTTGGGGTTTTTTTTTTTTTTTGGTTGTTTGGGGTTTTCAGGTAGAATAATAAATCTGGCAGCTGATTTCTGCAAGATTGTTGTGTATTGGATTCCTAACCATTTGGACTGGAGAAACCCCTGCAGTAAGGTTCTTATTCTGGAGGAGATGAAGGTCTGTCCCCAGAGCCCGGAACGGCTTCCTGCAAAATGTAACCAAAAGGGAAAAATGAGAAGTGAGGAGTATGTACAATTCGTGTGTATGTATATGTGAGTTATAGCCAGGAGTTAGATTGCCAAAGCATCGTCTTTGACTGACAAAAGGCAGGAGGATCGTCTATGTAAATTTAGAGACAGAGTGATTCTGACTAAGAACACTTTACACATTTTCACAGGGCATTTTACTACCCTACTGAATTTGCATGTGGGTTGTTTAGAGCTGGGGGGGGTGTGCTGGGTTTTCTTTGGGTTGGTTGGAGTTTTTTTGTTTTTTGTTTTCAAGCTGTGCCATAAGTGGAGGGAAACTGCAGACTTCACCTGTGTTTTTGGGAGGAGCTGTAATGGAGTTAGCTTGCGCATGTTTGCTTTTGTGGCTTTTTGCTGCCCACAGCAATGGGCAGCCCACGGTGGTGCTCCTGTGAAGCAAGTCCAGGAGGCATCACAGCAAGACCCAGGCGCTGTGTTATGGCTGTAGGTGCTCAGGTTTCCTCTGCCATGGCAGTGCAGTTGCGCTGGTACCTGAACGGAGGTGAAATTAGATAAGGACTTGGCAGATCCCCTCAGAACCCATTTGTAGGAGGTAAGATTACAGGTTTAGGGCAACACACAAATTTTGCCTTAGGGATATGACTTTCCATGACAGAGAGCTGAAGCCTTTTCTCTCCAAGGTCACACCAGTCTAACTTTCCCACACACCAACTATGGTGCAAATCTTAACATTCTCTGAAAGCATGAATTTCATCTGCTTGTCAGACCAAATCTGCCTGCTTTACTTAAGAGTTGGCTGCTGTGGTAACTAGGGGAAACTGGGATACAGGAACATTAAAGATTCTTTTCTCCAGTAATTCCCTGCGAAGACCCCTTTGCTCAGAATCTTTTTGTCTTTAGGATTCTCTGGTACCTGGGACCGTTCCCCAGGGATTAGTGCTTAGAGGTTTATTGCCTTGGATATCTGACTGTTTTGGGCTGCAAGTGAATCTTGACAGAACAATATCATCTAGTAAATATTTTTGCCTTGTTTGTGTTTTTTTTTTTTGGTGTTGGTTTTTTTTTTTTTTAATAGCAGGAAATAGATCAATGTGTGCAAAAGGTATTGTGAGGAAATCTTTGAATTGTTAATGGGTGTACTTTCTCTTCTGAAGAGCATTAGCTTCAACTCACGTATTACAGGTAATAGCGCCCATGAACAGCCCTATTCAGTGCTCACGTTATTAGCACTGAGGACTTTTCTGAATACTCTTCTTCCAAGGTGTTTTGGGATTCCTAATTAATATAGCTTCTTACACCCTAAGAATCATCACTTTGAAATACTTGGATCTAGCTGTAAAAGCATAGGAGAACAATTTCTTGGTTCTCTCTGCTGGTTTTTGGTTTTGGTTTTTGGTTTTTGGCTTTTCTGTGTGTGGAATGTTGGGGTTTTTGAGTGTGTTTGGTTTGGTTTGGTTTGGTTTTTAATCAGAGGCTACTCTGCTTGGAAAGGAGGTAGAAGCTGGGAGCAGGTGCCTGTGCCTCAGAAACTCCAGTTCAGAGCCCCCTGCATTTTGCTGAGATACCAGGCTGAAACTGGAGCATCTACAGTAGGTGACTGAGCCCTGCCTTCCTTGTTCTCTTATGGAAGAGGGAACTACAGTGCATCATCTTCTGTTGCTTCTGCTACAGGAGTGGTAATCTCTGGCAGAGCAGGGGGATGGGAAGCCAGGGGCAGTAGCACTTTAAAACTACAAGATTACTGAGAGGATGTCTGTCAGATCCCTAAGAATCATAGATGCATCAGCAAAGCACTGTACGTTACCACTCAGCTTTCGTGACTGTGTAGGTAGGTAAAATTAACTTCATCTTTTACCTCGGGAGGTTGAAATACTGTTTTCCCCATTGAACACCAATTTAATTTCTGTGGGAAGGAAGTAGCTGTGCCATCTTCTTATGTAATAGTCTGAAAATGCCTGTGAAGAGTCTTGTTGACATTTTCCTAAAGAATTGTTTTTGTGTGGAAATGACGCAACAAGGCACCAAAAGAAGGGGTAAATAATCTCCAAGAAGGTGTCCATACACCATGTTCTCCAAAGCTATAGCGTTACTTACCCTAGAAATGTATCATGTCTTTTAATACTGCTGCAGTATTATCCTTATTACATACTTTTATTGGACTGACCTCAAAAACAAACAGCATACTCTGAAGTTTCTTTGGGAAATTACCTTCCTGCTGTTAATAGAGGTTACAGGAAGGTAACCCTGAAGCAGGGTCACAATCAAGGATTTGCATCTGGTAAGACATAATTCTGTGTCTTTACTCTTGCAAAGCACTGTGGGCTTTTCTGCCCATGTCATGCTTTTTAGTTGCACGGTAGAGCGGCAATTACAGCCATTGGTTGTTTTTTGGGGGATTTTTTTGGCGTTGTTTTTGGTTTGTTTTTTTTGTTGTTAGTTTATGCGTAGCTATGATTTGTTTTCAGAAGAAATGTCTCTATCTCTTTCCATGCTCCAGGTACATACTTGGACCATGACCATAACCAGGTAGATACTTGGGGTCCAAAACATCATTTTTGCTGTGTAATCTACAGTACAGGCTATGGTAGTTCCCTGCTGCTGCCCTAAAAAGGAAAGAGTAGAGGTGATTTCACTGTTTTCTTTTCCCCTCCCTTCCATGACACGACCCAGCTATCTATCTGAAGATAGTTCAAACCAATTCTTCACTCACCCATGATATTTTAGTGAACTGTGAGCTTGTTTGTTAGTTCCATGGTACTTCGTAGAAGTTCAGGTAGAGAGTTGAGTGTTTCAGGTGTACTGCAAAGGGCTCTCTATGGTGGCTTTCAGGCAAAACCTCGCATAGGGAGTGGCATATGGCTACACGACCTAAATAGAGGCAGAAGGAGATGTTTCTGCAGAGGTGCCGGCTCCTCAGATCTTGAGTCGTTTGCTGAAATATGCAGTTAAGGCTGCTGCCTGGCCAGCTGGGGTGAGCCTGCCCTGGAAGACCTGCCGAGGAGCTCTGTGTGCATGTAGAAAGCCAGAGAGAGCGTGATCCCAGCATGCCTGGGTGAGGCACAGAGATGGGAAAGTCTGTCGAGGGCAATCTGGCCCTACTAACTAGCTAATCCAGAGCTGATTAGTACAGGAAGGAGGTTATATGACCGATAAAGTAAATCAGAGATAATTATTTGAAAGACACGCTGCAGGAGAATCATAAGAAATGATGGAAAGTAATAAACTCTGTAAACAGCAGTGATTTTAAGACCCCAGTGCTTATGGGAGTGCTTCAGGAAAAGGAAGAGAGAAAGTAAAACACAGAAAGGGACCGTAATATCAGATGAGAACAACAGGAGTCAAATCATGAACTGCATTAGGGGACCTGGAAGATTGCAGTGTTTTAGATAAGGAAGGGACTAAGATAAGTACAGAGTCAGTAAACTGAGATAAGAGCAAGAGAGAGAAGGTAATTGGAGGCAGTGCACTTTGTGGTCAGTGGGCCAAATGTGTTAGGCTAACAGAGTTGCACCAGGGATGTGTTTGGCCCCGGTAGTATATCCCTAAGCACAGGAATATCAGAACTGACTTTGGAGTGATTGTTGATAATTTAGTGAAACCATCTGCACAGTGTTTGGTAGCTGTTAAAAGAGCAAACAAGATATTGGAATATGCAGAGAGTGTTCTGAGCTATAAATGTAGTGACTTTATTGTCCCACTATATTAAAAAAAAAATTAAGAAGAAAAAAGAAAGAATACCTTACAGGATAATGGGTCAGACTGTGGGTTGGTGTAAATCAGCATGGCTTCCTTGAAGTCAGCTAAGTAGCTTTATGCTAAAAGAGTCTGTGGCCTGTTTTTAGTAATGTGTATGCCTATCTAGTGTGGTATATATACAGGACACTTTTACTTGTTACATTTTACAGAAAGATATACAAATGGTCAAGACCTGGGGCATAGCATGAGACCAATAATAAAAGATGAAATTAAACAAAAACGTACGTGTTCTGAATTCTACTGATGTAGCCAACGCGTTACATTTTTGTATAGAGCTCTCTGCTGGAGCTCTATACATCCCTTTAACTCTTACAGTGGTCTTTTGTGACCAGTGCTGGCAGACTGTATGTGCTGCAGTCCCTGCTACAAGTGGCTCATCATTGGTCTCTGCA
The DNA here is from genome assembly GCF_949628215.1 of Phalacrocorax aristotelis. Lineage (NCBI taxonomy): Eukaryota > Metazoa > Chordata > Aves > Suliformes > Phalacrocoracidae > Phalacrocorax > Phalacrocorax aristotelis. The sequence continues at coordinate 31,727,110 of NC_134277.1, read as the reverse complement.
AAGGTGGCTGGTAGGGTCAGGCTGCCTCCCCAGCTGTTCACGAAGATCATGTGGCCATTTAGAAGTCTTGAGTGCACTAAGCTTCCAGCCATTCTTGGGACTAGCAAATTTCTACATTGCAGATTTAGCCACAAAGGCTAGCTTGCAAAGGAATTTCAGCCACCGCTCTGCTCCGTCTTACAAGGCTCTGTAAGCCCAGCCATAAGTATTTAGGATACCCAAGGGCCTCCACAAAATCTTTCAGAAGCTGATCAGCTGAACCAGGGCTTCTCTGCTTCCTGCAGGAATGAAATGTGGGAGAGACAAAATGAGTGAAGACCTAGATCTGATTCTAGAGGGACATAAAATGAAGAACAGCTTTGTGTTATTATTTCCTAGTTTCAGGATACACTGCAGGAGGGAGTTCACAGGAGCTGAGGCAGTCAAACATTTCCTTGGAGCCCAGAATAGATGCCTATACCGAGAAGAGGACTGTTAGTGTTATGCAGTGCTTGCATGTGCCTGCTCAGCACTCAAGCTTTCATGAATTTTTTTTGGTGTTTAATTCTTCCTAATACATAGGGGAATATTCTGCTCAGTAACACCTTATCTTTTAGATGCTCTTATGCTCTGCTCTATAGTACATAGTTTCTTTGTGAATCTAGCCTCAATGACTGAAGAAGCACTGCCACATAAGGAAAGGTCGGTTCCTGGAACTGTGCAATCTATTAACTGAGTAGTTGCTATGATCATGATCTAGCTTTGGGTAAGCAACGTAGCTTGGCTGTGATAAAACCAGTCCTTGAACTTCAGCTTGACTTATTAATGCTTTATGCCAGCTAAATGCCAGGAAAGCAGCTCCACACATCATGTAACATTCTCTTGCCCCTCTGACCACTTCTGCGGTCTGATCCCCACGTCTAAGGTTATGGGAGACCTAGAAAGACACTGAGAGACATCATAAGAATTAGCATGGCTTACAAATGGGTTTTGGATTAGTAGAAACATAAAAGGATTCAACTTGGGACAGACAGTGGAGAAGGAATAAAATCAAGGTCTATAACATGAATTGTTGGAGAAGAAGAATAGGGAATCAAAATTTACTGAGTCTCGAGTCTCATAAGAGTTTATTGGAGGGGCAATAGAAAAAAAAGCAGTTTAGGCATTTAAAGAACATAAAGGAAGTACTTTATGAGACAGCACAATAATTAATTTGTGACATTCATTGATGTAAGCTGTTTTGGGTGCCACAAGTCTTAAATGAATTACGAAAAATTGCTTAGACAAAGACATAGAAAGAATGTCCAACAGTGATTCTCGACCATGATGATGAAGTTGAACTCTTGGTCCAAATCAGGAAGTGCCCTAATACAGAGACTGTCAGGCCTTCGGAGACATGCCAAAATCACCGTCTTCCCATAGTCTTTCTAAACACTGATGCTGGTCTATCCTGGGATGGACGGACCTTTGGCTACAGGTGATTTGGTATCTCCTGGAAGCGAGTACTATCTGAAATGAAGGCACAAAAGTTCTGGTGGCACAAGGAAGTGTTCTGTATCCTGCATTTTTCTGGGGTCCTGTGACTGAACTAAAAAGGATGTAACATAACTGGCTTAATTAGTTTGGCTGTTTTTACGCTGAATCTGTAAATTTGAACCTGGAATCCTTTGCCTCGAGGATTTGTTTTCCTTGCTAACAAACACACCCTTTACAAAGAGCTATTGTTGACTTGCGCGTGATTACTAAGCTGCTGACATTGGGGCTGGAGTTATTTTTAAAGGGAGAACAGAAACATTGCCACATTTGTGTTTAACTGGGAACTGCATGTCTTTCAGAAAAGAAGAAACAAACAAACAAAATTGACCAGTTAGTGAGTAATATACCCATCTTATATCTCTGCCACTTAACGCCTAACACTTTACCATGAGGTTTTTGCTCCGTGTGGAATTTTTGCATATAGCAAGATAAGGCTATTTAGAAACGTATCGGGTTGAAGCAGGACTCAGAAGTTATAACCCTCCAAAATAAGGAGGGAGGGAAAACCACACTAATGAATGTCTTTCCCTTCTCATATTGCCTCTAACTCTATCAATAACATATTCCATAATGCTCTAAGTTCCATCCTCAACAGATAACATTAAGCAGTACATATCCTAATTTTATCAGACTTGGACTCTTGCTTAAAACCTTAGGTGACTTCATGCATTTATATAAATTGTATCAACAGACCAGTGCATCTGACTCTCTGAAAGCAGGTGCGGATATACACTGAGATTTCTCATGACAAGATGGTTTGGATTATGATGGGAGGACTATGACAAACACAGACAGCAAGAGACACAAATCTCTTATGTAAAATGACAGAAAAAAGCTCTGGAAATGCTATGTATGTGGTGTCTTCAGTTAGTAATATTTTTGGAAGACAAAAGGCAGGTTTATTTGGCTGATTTGTGTTACTTGGGGATGACCCTGTGTATAAACTGTAATGAGAAGTCAGTATTTCTGAAAATTTATGCTAGAGGATCTAGCTATAGAAGCGTGACCTGCTGACTCATTGTCCCAAAATGGTATCAGTCGAAAAAACCATTGCAAGTGTGAGCTGAATTTTATCGTAGAAGCCCTAAATGGGACAGACAGCAGTTCGATGCATTAGGAGGACAGAGTGTCATGTATGGCTATATCCAGTAAGGAAGAGCAAAGAAAGAATCCTGAGACCATTAAGCATAAGAAAAGAAGATCATAGCTCTCAGTCTTGCTGCAAATTGTCAACTGCAAGCTGTAAATTGTAACTCATGAGAAGTAAAAATTAGCTTAGAATGACTTGCTCAGAGACCTTTAATTCTGGGGCATCAGAGGAGTTCAGCTTCTGTTGGACTGCACACCCAGGATACCCTTTCTGTCTAGAGGTGTAAGTAACTCAAGCCAATGGATTTTTGCACTATATGAAGTGGTCTCAAGTTTGGTAAGAAAAAGTCACTCTGGAATGTTCAGCCAGATGTGTTAAGAAGTCACCATGTTAAAAAAAATGCACCTCTATATTGTTTAGATCAAAAAAAAAGGGGGAATCAGTACATAGACAGCAACATTATTGCTAAGGAAAAGGATCCAGAGGGGCTTATATACATAGCAAGAAGGGCACCAAGAAAAGCAAGCCAGTTCAGTGTCTCAGGCTTTTAATGTTTATAGAGGTATGGGGTAGCTTCCTTTTTTCCCATGACCCTGCTTCCCCTTAAAAATTGAATACCTATCAAACTTCCTAATCTTTTTCTCTATTCTTATTGTTGAAAGAAGAAATTCAGATTTAAAGCTGAAGCCTGTAACTGACTCTTTACTGAATGCAGTTGTTGCTGTGCCGTAGTTATAGAATACATCATGGAGCAATGTGGTATAATGTTTTTATTGAAATGGATGTGAAGGAGATGTATTACCATGCCCGAGCTGCTTGTTATTTCCATGCTGTTTATTTGTGAAGGCAGAAGTACATTTTACAGCCTCTACCCCCAAAATAAAAAAGGCTTTTATAGCAACATTCCCAAGGATCTTTTATTTTCTCTGAACCTCATATGCTGAAAAAAAAAGAAAACTATTCTTTGAATGTTTAGAAATTTTTTAATAATGGCACAGGCTTCATCACTTGTCTGCCTATGAAGTTAATGACTGTGATGGAATTCTCAAGTCCTGACAAAGGATTTAAAAGTGAGATTGAGGTAGAGTGTCTTAGAGAAACAGCACAGGTTTGTTAACTAATATTTGTGCACTCACATGCTTATTCAAAGCACTTTCAAGAAAAGTTATCAATAGTTTCAGACATTTATAAGATAGAAGTTGATGGTTCCTGTCTTGCCTAAACCACTTCTAGAAGCTGAGCTAATGTGTTTGAATCTATCTTAAGTTTTTGTCTTGCTCTTTTTTGTTGAAACAACAAAAATTATCTTGGATGTCTCTTGTCACACATTTCTCTGGGCCCAAGTTGTTTGAGGAAATCTAGAGTTTACTCAGCGGTAGGCCTGTCCAAACCTTTCGCAGTTGTGTTGTGGCTGTGGAAATTGGGAGAATGGCAATAGGAAGGAAGAAACCCTCCACCTGCAAAAAATGGGACTTTTGAAACTTTTTTATATTGTACTGTTATCATATATTTTCGGTGTAAAGACTCAGAAATAACCACCTCATGTTATAAATTTAGCATGATAAGGCTATAGGAAGGAAGCTCTAAAAATGTCTTGAGAATGTTTGAGAATGTAGACGTTGAGGACTTAAAATTGTATTTTCCATATTTGAAAATCTCAGGATCTAGAAGCTTACTAAAATGTCAGTTATCACACACTGGTTTTCTAGATGTAGAAACCTGTTTTTAAGGAGAATTTGAGCTTTAATGAAGTTAGTCTATTGTGATCTTTAGTGTGTTCTAATTTTGGAAGGAAGCTCCAAATTTTGTGGGAAAAGGAGGGAAGCTATACCAGAAAAGAAAAGAAAGGAAGATTAGGTTTTCCAGGCTGCTGGAATGTGAGGTTGCCCAATGGAGCAGGAAAAAGAAAGTTAAGAATGCGTGGATAATTACAGTTGACATATAGCTTTGTGATTTACTACATGGATACTATTCATGTACATAGACTCTATAGGCACTTTATATAATAGCCATGTAATTAATGTATACATTATTAATATATAAGTGCTTCTATTAAGAGATGTCATTAATGATCCTGCCATCCTGAAGCTGTAAGAATCAACTTAGTGTGATCCCCGTAAGACATTTGTTCCGGTCTGTCAGAATTAGACAAAAAAGCTGGAGTAAATTCTTCCCAGTACATAAAATCTACTACTAAAATTGTATGATATTTTAGAAGCAGCTGCTCTCATTGCCCTGGAAAGGGAGCACACAGGCTGATTTTTGGTGAGTCAGGTAGAAAAGATATGGAAGTGGATCAGGGAGGACTAAAAATAAACTGACAACAGTCAGATCTCCAGGAACAGACCAGAAGAAGAGCTGCACCAATATGTAATATATTCAGAGTAAAAAATTTAAAACTTTTTGTTTCTCCTTTTTGCAGTTTCAGAATGCATGTGGAAATTAGAAAGGACTGAGAAGATCTCTGAGGGGAAGAACTTTTAACAGATTCCTGTTACTGCAATAAGATAATCCATTTATTTTCTGCAAGTTTCTGCATAACAATAGAAAAGTTTTCAGCTTCACCTGAGAACTGTAAAACAGAATGTGTTCACAAGACTTCAAGAAAAAGAATTATAGTTAGTGACTTTAAGGTTAAGTATAATAATTCCAACAGGTAGCAGAGACTTTAGGATGACAAATATAATCAACTCTGTCAGAAGAAGTTAGAAGAATATTTAGTCACAATGTTTTAGTGTACACAGTTCAAATATTTTCTCTGAGTCTGCCTTAAGGTCTACAAACTTGATATCTCTCTGCCTTTTTTATACCCCTACGTGATGTATGGTTTCCTGAATGTGTGAGCATTCTTTGAACAGGTGGAATCCTGAACTGAGAAGGGATGGAGATTAAAGGCCAAACACAATCTGAAGCATCAGTTTTTGTCAAGATCTGCTGGCAGCAGAACTCCACTTAATGGCTTGGTAAGATCTCCAGCATTTCACAGTGGTGCTACAATTTCTTCTTTACAGTTCAGATAAAACAAGAACCCTGAAGTCTGTTGAATTCAACAGGACTGGGCCCAAAATATCCCTATTCTACCTCATTATCATATGGATGAAGCTAATCTTGTATGCCTTATTGGTGTTCTTTTTTGTGTTTACTTGCTATGAAGACACTGATTCATTCTGGCTGTGCCCTTTCTTTATACATTTATTCTTTTATAGGGAGTGTGAATCAAGCAAGGTCAAACCAATCAGCACAAATGCAAATGAAGATAAAAAGTAAAGAACTGGGCTGTGGCATCCAGTTGTTTGCTGTCTTCTCCATGCAAATCCATTTGTTTTTCTTCTGTAGTGTCTTCTGAGCTGTAACAGGCTATTAGTTATTTTTGTTTTGTACCTCTGTCACCACCAGAACACTGTAATCTGCTGTTTCTTCTCTTCAGATGAGAACAATCCTTTTCTCTTTTTATCCTATGTACTTCACTTGGCTTGGGTTCTTCTTCCATGTTTTACACTCTTTCATTGTGAAAATCCGCTTTTCAGGAAGCTAAGGCAGACATATCAACTTACTCAGAAGGGTTAACATATCTTACAGGCAGTACTGTGGCAGAGAAACAATACAAAATGCAAATATCTACAATATTTAGTCTCAGTGTATTAAATATTTGAGCATAAAGACCACTATAAGTCTATATAAGGATATTATGCATTATTAAATACGTCTTTCTTGCTGAAACATACAGACAGAAAGGTTTCAAACCCTTACTCGCTTTGCCAGATCGAGAGTAAGGGTGTTCAGCATTGACTTGTGACCCAGACAGCCTGGGTTGTGTTTACAGAATTACTTGCTCTTTTGCAAAGCTCCTTATTCTTCTGTCACCCCTTGTGACAAACGGGATTCTCCTGCCTTTTTGAAATGCTTTGAGATCTACAGCTAGGAATATTCCTTGGCAGCTAAGAATTAATGCTATTGGCTGGTTATATCAGCCTTTGATGTTCAACTAGCAAATTTTCAGTCCTGTCTAATACCTTTGGATCATGGGTTTCTTCTTAAAACACGAAAAACCTAAAAGGTCTAAAACTAACATTGTGTTTCAGGTCTCACAATTTTTGGGATATCAGGGCACCTGCAATTGCATTTGAGAGGAATTAAAGTGTATAGTTTATATTTGTGAATAGTTTTATTGAGCCTCACTCAACTCATTTTTCTTACCTATTGATAGAGTCATAACAGTGTTTCTTCATTGAAGCATGTCCTGCTTACACCTAAAGTATTACTGGGGAGCAGGTCCCTAAAGAAATGTTATCTATTTTGTGAATAATAGGTTACAAAGATTGCAAAAGAAGTATAAAAATATGTTTGCATCAGGCATGGTGGAAAAGCTGATTCCTTTCCTAGCATGTGTTTCAGCACATGTTTAGCTTTTGGCCAGGTACAAAGTTATTTTGGAGGCCATTACCTCACCAGAAGTCAGTCAACCTCAGTTGAGTCAAGGTCATTTGTGTACTTTGGAGGTACAGCTTCGTGAAACAGATAAACAATTACCTGAGGTTCTCCATATTCCTAAGCAGTTATAACCTTCCTAACTGCACTGAGTGCTGTACAGTTTTTCCTCACAATATTATGGGATCGGGAAGTATATTTCCTGCTTTATAGGTACATATTGAGATATGGGTGAGGAATGGTCCCACAAGGATTCATCTGATCTGGAGCTGAATCCAGCTGCATCTAATTCAGCGGCTGTGTGCTGGATGCAATTTCCTACTTCTCCACACACAGAGGGCTATGTGACCCTCATAAGGAGCGGTGAATTCAGGCAAAGCTGCCGCACTGAATCCTATCCCCTCCTTGGTTGTCTGCTGAGGAATTTAGCAGCCCTGCAGAAGTGGTTTCCCAGGCTGCAGTTCTTTCCTAGACTGGAGGTCAAGATAGCTGGCAGGAGTTTGATGGCAAGGGAGAGATACAGGTCCTGTGGAAAGCTCAGTGCTATGTTTTGACTGAGTGGCAGCTTCATGCCGCTGTGTGATACAAGTTGTTTTGGGAGCCAAGTACTCCACGCTCAGTTTTTGGTCCTACTCCTACTTGAAATTCCCACAAGATGTCTTGGCATCTGACATATGGGCATATCCCTGATTTCTTCAGGACTGCTGTCAGCACAAGCATCTCCTCCTAACCAGGACCCATAATGGCAGCTCTACTCAAATGAAAAGGGTAGAATCAAGTTGATGGTTTTGGAGGCTTTGTAACCTTAATAGCAGAAAAGCTCAAGCAGTGTGCTTGCACATCAGACATACTCTGCATTTACTAGGAGGTTGTTCTGTCCTCGTACAATTCCACCTATTCCTAAGGTATTTTGTAGAGTTGAAGGAATGATGGAGCAATATTGAATGAATAATATTCTTACTACCATTCCCTGGCTCACAAACCAGGGTCTGTCGCATTTGCATAGTTTTATTCATAAAGGAAGGGAATTCAGCACAGTTCTTTGTTTTTCACTCTTACTTTTAATAAATTAATTTAGTAGTTAATAAAAACAGGGACTAAAGATCTACTATGTGATCTATCCAAATCACAATGACCTTTCTTTGAACATGAACTATCAAAAATACAGCATGATCATGGCTCATATGAGACCTCAAAATTTATTTGCTTTTGCACCTAGTGCCAGAACTTAAACTGTTCTCGTAAGGCTGAAAGGCTAATGTACTAATTTACAGTGTCACGCAGCTGCCTATTTGGTTGAGTTTTCTTTTCTTCTCACAGAAGGTTAATTTCCATAGAAGAGATTTTGATTTGGCTGGGCTTGTTTGGACAGGATTTTATGGGATTTGGTTTCGGTCATGGTGTTTGATGTCTCATTGCCTAAAGAAATACAGCACAAGGACAGGGTATACTGTTTAATTTTTCACTAAACAAGCCTATCGTGTCTTTTTATATTAAATGTGTGTGCAGGTATGTTGTACTGGGCTAGTGGGATATTTTCCTGTGTCTAATTCTTAGCAACTTTATGATAACCTAGAGCTTTTAACCATTCTGGTCTTTGTGGTACTTATTTTCAAGGAATACATAGCAGAATATAAAACTGATTGAACTAGGTGATAGGCAGTAGGGACCAAATAGTTCCACTTGCTGGGTCCTGAATTTATAGTTGTTTGTGGAAAATGATTGGTAGAAAGTTACTGCAGAAGTTTTCCACAGCTGTGTGTTGAAAGTGTGGTGACAGGTACACAACAACCCCAATGAGACAAAGCAAAGTTAAAGGAGTTGGTAAGTATGCACTTGATCAATGCATACAGCTCTTGAAGAAGTTAGTTTCTAACAGCTGGTTTGTAATTAGAGCTAATGACATTGATTAATAATAGAAGAAATGTGAAAGAACCTGTTGATTGTCATTACTCAGATTCCTTTGGCGTTCTGGGCTCTCTGGCATGCAAGAATCAAAATGTAGAACAAAATTTTCCGTCAAGAACCTGTAATATAACTAAAGTAGAGGAAAGAAAAGTCTTAAAGCAGTAAACAAATTCGTCTTCTTTAACTCTACTGGACAAAATCCAAGTTGAATTCAGTCCTCTACAACCTTGCTGAATTTAAAGCCATTTTCAGGGGTGGTAACTGATGGCAGCATTTGCCCCTGCAACTCATTTAGAAATACATCTTCATTTGGCACAATCCAGCAGAGATGAAAGGCAGCAGCACTTTGTGAGCTTTACCGAGCAAAAAGGTTTAAAGCAGCTGACAAGCGTCATAAGATATTGTTGTACCAGTTTGTATTGATTGTGCTGGAGGGCACCTCCTTGTGGAAGAGGATTGATTTTTTTGTGTTTTCTCAAAGAGATTTTAATAGTCTTTGTACTCGCTGTCATGTCGCAAAGGCCCACAAGCAAGACCTGCCTGATAATGCAACTTTAAATGATCAGCCCTTCAGCCTCCAATAAGCATCAATTAATACTGTATAAAAACATCTCCAGTGCAGTTACACTGAAAACCAATTTTTATAAGATATAAGGTCAAATTCTGCACTCATGCAATAGCAAAGTAATCAGTGCTATCTAGGAATTAAATTAGCTCAGCTTCAGAACAAGATTAAGAGAAAGGGTACTCAGTTTCTGATTCTTTGTTAAGAAGGTCAAATTCTTTCTTAAACTCATGAAATTGTGAAAGCAGTTAATTGCAATCATTTGAGTCATTGGATAGAAAATCGCTCCTAGAGTTTTTTATTTTGTTTCTTTACTCAGAAGTTTCATGCCTCTATCGTTTACTGAGGTAAAAATTCACAGAAAAGAAATGACTCGCTAGTTAACGTTTTCAAATTGAGGCAGAAAAAGCACTGAAGAGTGTGTGTTTTCATGCCTTATCTATGTGGGCATGGTCAAATGATTATAGTATTCCTAAAAGTTTATCATAGATCAATGATACAACTATCAATACGAGAGTAGTCCTCCATATGGAAAACTTCTGTAGAATTTAGCAGGCTTGAAACAATTTAGTTTCTATTGACTTTAATATAATATAAAAAAAGTTGGAACATGAAATATTATATATAGGTTTGAAAAAAAATCTCCTCAACAATAGGATAACTGCAGTAATTTTCAAAGGATGTGTCAAAAAATTGCTGTTCACTTCTATTGGGCTTTTCCATAAAATGAGGAAATCCTTTGTTTGTAAGTCCACGTCCAGCCTACCATTAGGTGCCAGCTCTGTTGGGCTGCAGTGAAACATCTGCTCCAGCAGAACTGGAGCACTGGTTGTCACAGCTGCTCTAAACAGTAACTGGTGCATTTGTGGTTTCTCATGACTGCAGAGGGTGATGCCCCCTCCCTGAGTCAGAAGTAACTGCTTGGCTGCTGCAGGTGCCATCATTCAGTCATGGAAGTGCACATGGTGCATGCCATGAAGCACTGAGCCCTGAATACCAGCTACGTGCCAGTCCAGATATCATATTCTCTTCTACTTCCATTCCTCCTGTAGTTGTAATTCTCACCTTCTTACTTCATGTGTCCTACTATAGGCCTGGAACAGAAACCGAGGTTTTGCCACAGAGCCAACAGGTAGTGCAATTCTGTCTTTGCTGTTCTCACCTGGCTTTTAGAAGCAGCACTGACAATGCACACATCTAAATTAGTTGCCCAAAGTCAGCCAGGGAAAATATTCTCTGCTGCTTTATTTTTTGTTTTGTCTTAGCTGTCAAAAAGCCTTTTGAATTTTCTGGAGGTGTATATGTGAGTTGCAGCCATTATAATGCAAATTACAGATTAAGCCTGAATCAACATGGAGGTAAATAAAATTAATAGGACTATTTCCACTGACGTCCACAGTAGGTTCATCTGAGTTAATAAGATTTCTGAAGTAAAAGCTTTCTTTTACTGTATATTCATGCAGTATTTTGTGAAGTGGGGTCTGGAATCTGTTTTTTATTGCTGCTGCATTAAAAATAGCTGTGATGTAATGTACTTTGAGAATACTGAGCTTTACTGTGGAACCTACAGTTGTAGCTTCTAACTTTTTCTAGTTTGTAACTTTTATTTGCAAGTCTCCCTGCATATTCACACAAGGAAAACTCAATTGCTTAAGTGTTGGGAAAAGTAAAGAGCAAAGACATGGGAAGATGAAAAATGCTGGATGGTTCGTAAGAAATAAAGATGGTTTCTATTCAAAATAAATCCAATAAACCTTCATTTAGTTGCTTGTTTGTGTAGAACATTGAAGATGAGAGGGTGGACAGAAAAAAGTATCTTATTTTTACTGAAATACAAATGTGGAATATTTCAAGACAAATCATCCTCTGGGCATTATCAGAACCATCAACACTATTTTTTCCAGAACAAATATGCAAACAAAGAAAAGACTGCTTCTTTTGTACAATACTGATCAGAAAAGTAGATAAAAGAGTAGAGAAAATGTGGAAGACAGACAAAGAGAGAATGAGTAACATGACTTTGTGAATCAGCAAGTATTGGCAGTGCTCCTTAAACTCTTAACCAGCTGGAAAGAGTTGGCTCTGACTGTAAGCCTGGATACAGAATATTTATATTCTGCAGGATAGCAGAATAAAAAAGAAAATATATTAACTAATTGTTTGAAGATGAAAAGAAATCATAAGATACATATAAAATTATTTATTTATATGCTGTATGTTGTATAGTCTATATTTTGCATCTGGTACACAGAGAACAACTACTATCTCCTCCAAGCATGTGAATCTTGATTTCTGATGTAAGGTGATGTTAGGGCTTTCATTATAGTGCAGTTTTTGTCTTTCCTTCAGCAGATTTTTTTGGGGAATGGAAGAATAAATTCGTTTGAAAGAGGCTAGCTAAGCAGTAGAAGATTATTGAAGTGATGAGGTTTTTGCCATACAAACCCTGCATAAGAACATTCTGCCTCAGAGTTAATTTTGAAAGCCCATGTTATTGTTTTGTGTGTGTATATATATATATTTACACACACACACACACATATATATATGACACAATCCGAGAATTTTTTAAAAGGAGAATGTAAAGTGAGAACAATGCTGACATTTTAGGGTAAAAGCGATCAGATCCAAAGCACTTTACCTAATTGAAATAGTGGATCTTAAAAGTCAGGGTAAGATGTTCCGGGATCAGCTGCATAATTCTGTCACTCAAGGAGTGCAGAAGCCTGATCACAGAAGCCTATAAATATCATTAATTAGCGACAGAAAAATACTGTACATGGGTTATCTCACCCAGCTCACTGCTATGTGACTGTTTCATACAATATACATTTTACTGTTTTAAAAATATCATTATTTAGCTTCCAACTCTGCCTTTAAAAAAAATGTTGAGTAACTGGGAAAACATTCCCATGCAAATATGATGTTTTATTCTTAGAATTAGCATGGAATAAGTAATGAGAGCTAGGTCATGGTTGTTGTGCTTGTATAGTTGATACTGCATAGAATTTAACAGCTACTATTGCATGTCTGAGATAGATGTCAAATCTTTTCTTATGCAGTCATCAAACATTTCACATGGTATTGTACAGAAGCAAATCCCTAGAGATGTCTTTCTAGTCCCTTTGCACCATTAGAGATACAGCTGGATTGTAGTTGTAGGACCTTGCAAAGATCTGTGTGTGTACCAGCAGATATATTTCTCTGACAGGAAGGTAGAGTGATGGCAATTACAGGTCAACCATCTGAGAAAATATGAGAAATGAATGAGCCCAAGGGCTCAATTCTTAACCCAGAAACATGAGCGCGTATGGTTGGTTTGCTGTGTTTCTTGTCAGTTTAACTCCTCTGGTTGCACAATGTTATCAATGATGCAGTATGTTTTCATACTTAACAGTGGAATTGCTTCCTAGATTATATATTGTCAGCTTGGTATGAGAGAATTTAGATAGGCAACTTTTCTTTAATGTTTATCAGGGGAAAGTATGCTTAAAATTTGTTGTCAAATATTTGTTATACGAACTGCAGACAGCTAGGAAAAGTGAACGAACCACAGTGCTGTATGCCCAGAGAGAGGCCTGTCTTTTCATTCCAGTCTTTACCTGGCCTACTTTACAGGGGTATTCATTGCACTGTGTTCATGTTCTCTGACTGCAAAATGGGAGTAATTGCATTGATTTGATATTCCCAAATGAAGAATATTATTATTAAGCATAACAATTGATTATACAGCCTTCTATGAAGACCAGGTTTTTCCAGAAATGGCTCCAGTGGGGCTTGAGGGAAGAGTACCTAACTGTCCAAGAAGTACTGAAAACTCAATAACTGTTATTAAGCTGTTGCCTGATTTTTTGGAGCATGGTTGTTAACATCCATAGGGCACACGTAAGTGTATGACCACAAGGGAAATGCAGAGGACTGGCAAGTAAGGGGTGAACAGGGCAACATGTATACTTCCCTAGAGATTTCCGAGGGGGAAACAAAGGGAAAAGAAAGCAGAGTGAAGGGAAAGTAAAGGAGGGAAGGATTATTCTGTGACTAGAGCCATAGGAAGAATAAGGGTTGTTGGAGAAGAAATAGAGGTTAGTAGAATATCTAGGAAAAGACCAAGATTACAGAAAAGAGAACTGGGGAGTCATAAGTGAACAGAGGCAGATACACATGAATGAGGACTCCTTAATAATTTTTTTCTGAACCATCTAGCCTTGCAGCAGTTTGTACACAGAAGTACTTACCTACTGCAGGAGAATGTGATGGGGTCATGAAAAAGCAAATGTGGTTCTAGACTGGATCAAGGAAGTTACCAACAACAGAAATTGAAAACCATCAGTCCCATTGCTGCATTGTGCTGTGTTGGTTATGTACTTCCAAAAGGACCTGTAACTACGATGGATATACAGAAAAGGAACACTCAGAGCTTGTTTTTTCTAGATTGGTCACGGGACCGGAGAGTCTGCTATGTTCCAAAAGACTTGAATGAGTACAGTGGTTACAGCAAAAGAGCATGTGATTAGCATCTATAAATACTTTCTGTGGTTCTAGGCAGCAGCTAGTGCCTTGAACTGCTCCTTGGTTCTTGTTCCTCGGTTCCTAGCTCTGGTCCTTTGTGGCCCATAATATCTCTTTAGGATGCTGATGGTATAAGTGACATTTTCTAGGTGGTATATCCATCACTGTCCCTCTGGAATTGAAAAAAGCACCATAAAATGACTCATTTAATGTTAGGAGGCTTTTGGTTTTATCATCAGCAAATTTGACTGGCTTCCATATAGGCAGTAGGTTTAGTTGTACAAAAGCTAAATACAGAGTAAGATAGTGTTGTTAATGGTGGAGGAATGCTGCAATTGTGCACGACGCATAGTTTTTCAGGTGAGTCAGTCATGGTGGAATCAAGTCAGTGAAATACTGCTGAAAGCTACTTGAGACAAAAATCTGCTGAAATCACAGCAGTTCAAACAGGATTTTAAAATGCATTGAGATTCTGAAAGTTATTAGAAGTTGCTGCTAGCTAAATGAGATGGATTTGGTCTCAAAAGTATGGATTTGGAAAGTAAAAAACCAACAATATTAACCTACCGGTTTGTTACACTTAGAATAGCTGTAGAGCATTCTGGGTAAAAAAAATATTTATGTTTAAATGGACCATGGGAACTAATTTGTAACTAAAACACTGACTGTATTGTTATGCTTATGAGCTCTTATCATTTCAGAGGAAGATTAAGCTTTCCACAGAACCCGTAAACATTTAGTTTGTGGTAACTACAGGTTTTAATGGTTGAAAAACAGGCTCATCCATCTGTTGGAGACCAGCAAAATAAATACCTTGAGTTACCTGTATAAGCTGCTTTCTTTGTAAATGTAGCTCTAAATAGGCACAACAAGAACTGATAATACTGCTTATTTTTTAGACAGGATGTCAAATTTAGGGTAAATGATGCTAAAAAATATTGTAAAATGGTCCCTAGCCTCTGTCACTGCAATAAAATGATCACAGCAGTTCTTTTTCTCATCAAAGCAGATGGCTTTAATGATTTT
This sequence comes from Phalacrocorax aristotelis, assembly GCF_949628215.1. Lineage (NCBI taxonomy): Eukaryota > Metazoa > Chordata > Aves > Suliformes > Phalacrocoracidae > Phalacrocorax > Phalacrocorax aristotelis. The sequence goes on along the minus strand of NC_134277.1, from coordinate 31,712,069 downwards.
TCAAGCCATGCTTAATTCATCTGCAAACAACAGAGATCGGTTTGCAAATGTGTACTGAAAGAGAGAGATGTTACTGTTCATAAATGCTCTGCAAGTTTGTTTTGCTCCATCATTAGTGGCAAATGGTGTTTACTTAAGGTAAATTATTTTTGTGAACTGTCTCAGAGTCAGTGTTGCAGTTGCAATAAATTACCTGTAAAATGAAATGAGCATCACCTGGTTAATGTGGCTAGTACAATTGACCTGATGGAATAAGTAAAATTATCTATTTTCTTTTGAATTAAAATTTCATTATAGAAATGATTATAATCTTTTCCGAATGCTTGTTTGCTTTGCCCTATAAAACTGAAATTTTTTTTTCATAATTTTCTATTGTGAGTTTGTTATTGCTGTAATGTTGTTCTTTAACACCAGGCAGAGAAAAACACATGATCAATTCACATATGGATTCATATTTTTAAAATAGCTTTGTTTTTGTTTAGCATCAGAAGTTAGTCAGAGAAGAATGATTGAAGAACCAATCTGTATATGATAATTTACAGGAGGGAAAGCTTTAAAATACACTGAGTAAATAAAAATGTTGATTCTGGCTTCTTTATGTCGCTAGAAGAGGAAATTCAGTTATTCCTAAAATTATATAATTCCTCCATTTACCTAGTGACTGAAATATAACTGGAAAAAAAGTTTGTGTTTTAATGAAAGAACGGATGTATTTCTGAACACTGAAACTTAGTTCTGAAGAGGCTTTCTCCCATTAAAAGCTCTGGATTTATCAATAACTATGTTGCTCCAGGCCATAAAGAAACTGAAAATTTTGTTTCTGTCTATAGATGTATACCAAAACTCTGGAAAAAAAGTTCTTTTCCAGAACAGGCATTTATCACTTATAGATGTGAGTAATGTACCCAATTAGGCCATACAAGACTTGTTTTCTTTCTAAACTGATCTTAGTTGAAGTTAAAATATGTCTCATGATTTATGATTGATGGCTTGCCAGCTAAACCATTTAAAATGTAGCAAGAATAGACAAAGGTGTTGAGATGACACTGACTATAATAAATAACATGAGATATGTGTTAAGAAAACTGTGAAATTAGATATTGAAGAGCATTGATGCTTGGGGTTGTAGTTGTTCTTGATTTCAAACTGGAATTATAAACAAAAGAAAGTTGTATTAAATAATTTAAAAGAAAGTTAGTTGCAGGTGGCTTTCCTGGTATGAATGTTATACGTTTCTCCATAATGCTAATCTTGGACAGTCTAAACATTTGCGCTCAAGCCTCATCAAAATGTTGAAGCAGTTATGCAAATCGTTCGGTTCCTTTCTATGTCATACTCTCTACGCTTCCAAGTCACACCCATCTGAGGGTGTTATAAAAAGCCATGGTCTCCACACCGCTCAGGTCAGAAAGGCAAGCTCAGAGCTATGCCTGCATAGAGAATCTGGGTATACAGAACACAGCTAATCTCAGAGGTGAGGACACTTGACTAAATCAGTAGCTACACAAAACGGATTTATTAACCACCCTCATTTCAATAGGTGGTTATGCAAAAAGCCTTTTCTGATTTCACAGGGTAGATTTTTCAGACGTTGGCTTGCAGTCCTGATAAGATCAGCAGTAAGAGATACACAAGGTTTATATGCCAATATAAAACTTTCATTAGGCAGACAATAGAAGAGAGATCCTCCAAATAACCTTCTTGTTTCACTGTTAGAAAGACTATTTTAAAATCATCCTTATTTCAAAACCTTGCTGATATAACATTATTCATGATGTTGGTTGTCTGGGAGGAAGAGAGCAAGCCCCTACATGCAAAGTTGTGACATTTTTGAGTCACAGCAATTAGTTCAGTTATCTAACACAATACAAGTGAAAGCGAGAAAGAATGGGCCAGAACACGAATAATCCACAACATGCCTTTCATTTCAGATGGGGGTTCAGGGTTATAAAGATTGCATTCAAGATGTCATCAACGGTATTAGAGAGCATAATTTAGCAGCAACGTTCATGCCTAATGCCAGGAAAGCAGCTGGCGTCCTGCAAGAAATACACTTGAATAGAACACAGTTCAAGACATTCAAGACCTTTCTGAGAGGTGAAAACCTAGATGAAAATGCAGCCTCAGAGTATAAATGGAGGATCTGTCTAGCACTATGCTCTTGGCCTTCTGTTAAAAAAAAAAAAACAACCCACAACAAAAACCACAGTTGGAAGGTGGGAGGAGGGGATTGTATCCTGCTAAACTGTGAGTTTCAGTAATAAGGCTTCACTAAGAAAAGTGCAGCATAACTAAATTTAACATACATTCTAGAAGAGCAATCAAATCATATAGCCAGAGCTTCAGTGAATAATTCATGTGAAACCTGATGAGATAAAAGGACTGACATGAGAGAACACCATAAATAACATACTGTAAAAAGACTGAAGACCAAAGATCTAGTCTTTCATCAGCAGATATAAGGCAACATCCCCCCTTGGAAATGCTGGTTCTTCTTTGCTCAATCTAGTCAACTTGCATTTTCACAGTTTTTAGTTGGGAAACTGACAGAAGGCAAATTTCCCAGCAGACGAATTTAGTATTGCTAACTTGCTACTAACTCCAATTCCTGCCAATTCTCTAATTTTCTCAAATAGACATTTTGCTGAACAGCATAATAAATATGGGGCCTTCTTTCCATTCCCAGCAACTGTGAACACCACAACAATCTCTCCTGTCTGATCTATAATCCACACAACACCTTTAACCATTTCTCCTCTTCAGTGTACACATCTCTCCCGTCTCATCTGACTCTTGCTGCTTTTCCTGATCTGGTCTTCTAGGTTTGGGAAGAGACATGGAAAGGGCACACACACGTAAACACACTGAAAGACTGAAAATCACTTTGCTGGGAAAAATGAACTTTTTTTGAATATGCATCTGCTGCAAAACATTAATGGAAGTGAAGCAACACTTCAGAAATAGTGATAATCCAGCACTGCAATAGAGCTAGTGGCTGCAGTATGTCTGCTGCATTGCCTAAAAGCCCATCTCTGTCTCTTCCACTGCTAAACAGCTGTGCTGGTCTTTCCTGGGAGCTTTGGTTGTGGCACTATGACTAAGACAATCTGGGATTTTTGTCTCGTCTGTCTTTTCTTTGCCTTTGCAAGGACACCTCGGTGACCTTTGTCAGTATGTGCCAAACTGCAGCAGGGACAATCTCTGTTATTGCTTCTCCTAATCAAAAAGGACACCTATGCTAGTGTAGTTTAACACACTAGCTGAAGATGGTTGTAAAATCTACGTTGTAGATGTGTTATGCTAGGGTGTGGTCATTCTCTGAGGCGCAAACTGTGCTCTTCCCAAGCATTTGCCTTAGTCAACGTACTTCAGACTACGTGTCAGGGTGGGATGCAGGTGTAGTCCCTTATTTTCTTTGTAAATAAATATTGATATACAGGCAACAAGAGAGCATCTGTGACTCCAACAAGTTCCTTTGATGTAAATAATTGGAAGACCAGGATGTGTGGTGGCCCACTGAGTGTGTTTCCAGTGGTGGGAAAGGGTCAGCTGGAGAACACAGTTAATTGTGAACTGTGCAGGTGCAGTACGCATGCTGGATTGTTCTTGTGTTTACAGTTAAATATACTTACGTGCTTTACTGGACCAAAGCCAAGATGCTCAGCACTATGCAAAGCCAAAGTGCTTATAATATTTAAACTAGATCTGGTCCATCTATTTTCCATCAACATGTTAATTCTGTTAAAAAATGCAGATGTCACAAAAAAAAAAAAAAGGTTTTTTTCGGTGATTTTTTTTTTTTTCCAAAGGAAAAAGAATCAAAACTACCTATATCATTACAGTATGATAACTCTTATAATCTCTCAACAAAATTTTATTTTGTTAAATTAAATAAAATTAATTTATTTTCAGATAAGTTTAAGATTAAATAGCAGTTTCTGGTTTAGCTTTATGGCAACAATAGTTCAAGAAACTCGCTTTCACATGGCCTGGGTGGTTTAAAGCATTGTCTTGTCCATGTTGGAAAGTGGAATTCCACTTATCCCAGCTTCTTACAGCATCTTTGGAAATCCAAAATGAGTGGAACAGTATCACATGACTCTGTGAGACACAATCAAACTAGGCAGACATCTTCATAGAAGAGAAAACATCTGCCAGCTTCACTTCTACTTACTATAATGAAGTATCATAATGAAATTAAGTTTGATGCTGAAATGACCAGAAACAAATTGCTTCACCTTTAGTACCGTGAAATACAATTTTTTTTGCACTATACCATATAGGTAGTTCTGTTTCAAATTTCCACCCCAATTTAAATCATTATAAATGTCGACATATAAGTATTGCCTATACAGTATCTCCCCCCTCCTAATTAGCTCTCAAAACCTTTTCTTCCTGGTCTGTCAGAGCCATTGCATCTTGGTGAACATTTTCTAAACCAGTAAACGGGCCTCCCGCAGCCCACTTGGATTGCTGTCGTAGGCTGGTGTCTAGTTCACTGCAATGAAGTGGTGAGCCACAATGTTCCAAGCGATACTGGACTTTCTGGAATGCAAAGCTGACGTTTGTCATTTTAGCCTACCTCTTGTACCTTGCACTGAATAGCTCTGCCAGCTCCAAGGAGAAGGGCCAGAAACTAGCCTTGATTAACCATTAGATTCATTCAGCTGGCAGTTCCCTCAGCTGGTACTTCTTTTTTGTCTGTGAAGTTATTTCCCAGGCTTTCTATTTATAATGTATGTAATGTCCCCTACTGGTGGTTTATTTGTGGAGTATAGTGGTACAAAAATATGTATTAGAAGCAGACAATATTAGTCCTAGACATTCTGGTTGTCTCTGAATTTTATTGAGCAATTGTTTCTCTTGCCTGCAGGCACTGATTCATTACAACCCAATCCAAAAAACAACCTTGGATTTCAAATAAGTAACTGAGGTCAGAAATTTGGCATGAAGCACTTAAACCAATAGTGGAGGAAATTACTTTATTACAGTTAGGCTGATATTTTCAGAGGCAAGAATAACTCCCATTAACATTGTTGGCAATCACACAGCCTAATCCCAAGCACGTAACTCAGAAAACTTCCCCCTGTGTGGACAAGTGTTCTCAATGACTTTCTAAATTTATAGAAGCCTCAAAAGCCCATAGTCTCTATGTTTTGTTGTTAAAGTCTACAGTTAACTCCCAAAGGTGGGACTCCAGCATAGCAGCAAGCAGCGTTTTTACTAGGCCAACAACATTCAGCAAAGAAACATTAACATGTGTGTATTATACGTTCTTATTTTTACACATAATTTTCATGATTCCTTTTTAGCTCTATTCCCAATAGATGTCTGAAGCACCATTGCTCTAATCTCTACTGACTGAGAAAACATGCAGTAGATTAGGCAGTAGTAATGATTACCAAGTGTGGGGCCCCTGCTGTTAAACTCAAATGACAAGTTCATCATGAGCTCCGTTTCTGATGTTCAGCTGCTTTACTTCATTATTCTCCAAGAAGCAAAGTTGGCAAGTCACCACTCTGTTCTGAGAACAAAGTAACAACAAAACAAGAGAAGTCAAGGCTTAAATCATGACTTTCAGAGCACATAAACTTCCAGCAAAATGTCTTTTTGGTTAGTGTTTTCTGTTTGTAACTTTCAAGGACAGTATGAAAATGATTTATTAAATAACAGCAACAACACCAACCAGTTGCCATGACCTATAAGCTTGTGTTATAACATCCATTCTCTACAGCTCAAACAGTCTGAAATTTGAGTACAAATCAGGCTTGTAGTACTGCCACGTCTTGGAGTTCACAAAGCAGAAGTTCCTTGTTGAATACTTTTGTTCTTGAGTAATAGGACGTTGTGAAAGCTGTTGACATGTCAGAAAAAGAAGAAGCTGGAGCAAGAACCTAATATCTGGATATATCCTGAAGAAGCTCCTGATTCTCAAGGAGGTGAGGGTATTAATTTCTTTACTTTTTTGGTATTGCAATTTCTATTAATTCTCTTTGGATAAAATTCAGCTCCTTACTCTCCCCACCTTCACAAAGACAGAGCTTCCAAGCTGTCTGTTGAGAAATCTTGGGTCAGAGAAACTGGCAACTCTTCCGCATTTTCTGTCTTCTGGTTTTGAGGCCTCAATCTCTGTACATTCATATGTAGCTGTGTTAGGTATATTTCAGTGGCTCCTGAAACACTGGTCTGCTTGTTGCTGGCAGACAGCCCCTGTATTCAATTACCATAATTTCTTCCTGGGAGGGAAAATGTGGAAAAAAGACAATACCATCTGCAAAATTAATAAATAAATAACTAAAATGCACAGAAGAGTCTTCTGAAATCCTCGCCTTCCTCTGACCTGGTTCAAGCAACGAAGATTATGTGAGCCATGAATGATGGATATGTCCCATCTAGTATCTGGCAACATGGTTGCATTCATTTGGTATTTGAAGACCAACCCAAAGATATCATAACCAGGATAGCTGAGGATCCCAGCTTCCTCCAGGGAGGTGGAGATTGCTGCTCACTGATAATGCCTAGGTGGCACCAAATCTCTTGGGGGATTGATGTAATATCAGTTTTGAAGATCTGTGTCCTCTCTTTGGTTGGTGTTTTGGGAAGGAAGGAGCAACGGCTACAAGGACCTGATAAAACCTGACAGGAGCAGATCTGGCACGGACTACAGATCTAACCTGGATGGTGTCATGAAAGCAGGGGTGGAGACCTACAAGGCTCAACCCAGTCTGTGAATGAGAGTAGTGGTGTGGTGTTACTGTTGTTGTCCGGGTTTTGTCAGGGTAACAGAAAGGCTATTTGGTCTTGATAGAGTGAAAGACAAATATTTGGAGTGAGATAATATTTGTCTGAGAAAGACAAATAAGGTGTGGATGATGAGTTACATATGAAAGAAGATATGAAATCTGTATAAGTCGTACAGAACAGGTGGGTAGGCCAGGGAAAGTGGAAGATAAGCAGTTACCAGCTGACAGTTGGGAGGACAGAGAAGATAAAATAGTGGGAGGGAAGAAGGCAAGTGGAAGTCCTTATAGGGAAGGGAATGTGAAGATTCAGGGGTTTCCAGTATTTTTAACTCCATTGGGAGTAAAAAGGTAATAGTGACGGGAAAGGGGAGACGTAGTTGTGGCTGATTGAGCTATCTTCACACAGATTATCTGACAAAAAGATAGACATGACCCCAATAATGCCTTTTTTTTTTCTAGAGAAGCTATTTAGAGATGAATTTTTCACATTGCTATTCCAAATAAATAGAATTTTTTGAAGACTCTGGGAAATACAGAAAGTACTTTTTTTAATCCACTCATTCCTATACTGGGTTTTAGCCATGTTGTTCTAGAGAGGACATAATATTTTTAGATTAGGACAACCAGATACTACTCCTTACTTAAACTTCCCAAATCCTCTTATTATAAATTCTTCATTATTTTTATAGCTTCATCCTATACAGAGGTACCTTAAGAAAGAACTGTATAACCAAAGAAAGTCGGTCCTCTGGCACCAAGGTAAGATGAAATGTTTACTATATACCTGTGGCAAGAAAGAACCACTTTAGCTATATTGGTTTTTTTAATCGTATTGTCAGTGTACAGTTTAGATTTTTAAAAAGTGGAATCTGTTAACCCTATGCTTCAGCTTTGCTATGTGTACAAAGAAAGGTGATGTGGAAGGACTGCTCTGGACTGAACACATAGCCCTGCTTGTGACAATTGCCCAGTTTCTTCTTGTCAAGCCCAGCCATTTCAAAGCTGATATGTGCAAATTGCTTTGCAGTGGTAATAAATGTATTCCTGGTAAAAGGGGAAAAAGTAAATGAATTTCCTCTTGAAAGTTGAGGTTGGTGATGACCAGTGCAGGCATATACAGTAACTTTATAAATTCTGTGGCTTCTAGGAAGGTGATTCAGGACCTAAGGCTCAATCTGTAAGATACTGTATCCCCAGGTTTTTAATGAGCCTAGTTAAAGAGCATGTACTGATTCATAAGACATCCCAATAGGCATGAGCTCAGATATATAGCTGGAATGAAACACGGGACTATGAGCACCACATTTGGAAAAGAGATTGGTATCAGAGTGTGGGTCATTTTCACAGAATCAGAATGGCTGAGTTTGGAAGGGACCTCTGGAGGTCATTTGGTTCAACCCCCTGCTCAAGTGGAACCACCTAGAAACAGTTGCCCAGGACTTTGTCCAGACAACTTTTGAATATTTCCAGGAATGAAAATATTTAATTAAATTTTAAATTTAACTTTTGAGTTCCTGGAAGTGCTCCTCCCATTCCCTTTTATATCTGTTACTGAAGCATTTGGCTGTACACTAACATGTACAACGAATCACTGGGAACTCACTAGTAGTTTAAAAAGATTTGGTGTGAGCATGTATTTACCCCGTCACTCAGGGAGTTGTTTCACAGCAGCCACAGCCAAGGCCACAAGCCTGCCTATCTCTCCACCAGCTTTAAAATGAAAGTGATTTTCTGCTGGCTCAGCTCCATAAACTAGCTCACTGTCAGATCACAGAAACACCAGCATAGGTGAGAAGGAGGAAGTGAAACTGTACGGCCAGGGCAGAGGTGAGGGGAGATAGCACTGTGGTATTTTTTTATATGAGTATGACTTAACATCCCCATACATTTGACATAACAGGGAGAATTGAAATACTATGGAAAATGATGAAGTACAGATTATTCTCATCTTGGTAAATGTTGGTGAAGAGCAGATTCCTCTCTCAGTCCACAAAGTGCCTCTGGCATCTAAGTAAGACAAATATTCAAGTACATTTACTGAATTTAAAAAATAGTCCATTGTATTTGCAGGGTAAGGTAGAATACAGTAAAACTAACAATGGGAATCATATTGATAGCTAGGTCTTTCCTAGCCAAACTTACCATCTTGTTTGGTTAATACCCATAGGTTTTTGTTGTAAGAGGTTAAGTATTTTTCTTCATAAATCATGGACAAATTGAAGCTGAAGTATCTTTTCTCATTCCACGTCATGCTCAGCTACAAGAGTCAAACTAAGTTACTGCAGTGACTTCAAAAGTAACAAATTATGTTATTAATGTAAGTGAGCAAACATTGTAAGAATATAAAATGCATTAGATTGAAGTGATTGTTGAATTTGCTGTTTCAGCTGTTTTGGATTTTATCAGAAGAGATTTAAATATCTCTTCCCTCATGACTTGTATATTCCAAATTTTTTTTCCCCACCTGTTACTTCTTTATAAAAACATAATTATTTCAACCACATCACTTTTCAGTGTAGAGCCCTACATGGGCAATGATTTGTGAAGGATTACTTGAAAAGGTTACATTATAATTGCCTGAAGTGAAAAAAAAAATAAAGGAAGGGAAAAAAAAAGCTTACAGTAAGGTAATGTATACTGGTAATATCAAATTGATTCTACATGCAGAGTGTCAAGCCTGCTGTCTTTGCAGCAAAAAACTATTGTTGCAGTTACTATATGTCAAAGAGCAATAATCCATCTGCAAATAAACATTTGCTTTAAGCTGTGTCTTGTATGTGAAGATTTCATCCAAAAACTGATAACAAAAATAAAATTTGTAACTTCCATCATTATTATTATGCTTAGGGGTAAAGAGGCCATTTTGAACCAATGAAACCAATGAAATTTCTTGTTATGATTAGCATACCGATAGCACAGCTGTCTTTGCATCCCCCTGTGTTATCAGATACTTTATAAATCCTGAGGCTTAATCACCCAAGCTGTTGTTCACTGTGTGCCTGACTAAGGGGACTATGTACCACCTTATTGACATAAAGAAAACAGGTAGAATAATTACACTAATCTCGCCAGCTATACCATTGTAACCCCCTCAGGTACAACCTACCTGCAGTGAAGTGAGGCTGACAGCGCATCAGTTGTGCTCAATCCTGCACAGAGGCTGCACTGCTATAGCTGGAGGAAAAACACCACTTTATGCATCATTCTTGTAAATATAGGGGCTGTTAGAAATGTAAGAGGGGAGTATGCAGTAAAGCTGATACATGTAACTGGAAAGCATATGTGTAGGGGCAATTGGGCTGTTTCAACGTGAATGCCATAGGAGGAGTATGAGATTTGGTCTTCTCATCACCTCTCCATGCAGCATGGTGAAACACTGATGCAACACATGATGTGCTGTTCTGTGCTTTTTGTATTCAGTGATGTTAAACTGTCTTTAGGAGGATTAATGTAATTTCTGTTTGTGTGATACTGCAATGCACTGAGCTTCACATGCATTTCCTCTCTATGGGACATCTTTGTTTTCTTTAGCTAAGTACCTCTACATACCAGTGTCCAGACATCATAGGTCTTAGGCAGACCTGTCTTAGGCCTTCATAAACAAAATTAATATTTACTTCCTTCCTTGGTTGTGCCAAGGATGAGGAGCAGGGACCTAACGAAGTTCAGGTCTCTCCCGCTAGAAGGGCCAAAGGGGAAAGCTGACAAGATAGGCTATGGAAAATAGGACCAGATGCTTGTGATGCTTCTGGAGGAATAAAAGGATAGGATGGGGGTTTGTGCTTCTTGGGGACCCCTCCGCTCCAGAAGTCACAACCCATACACTCCAAACTCTAAGTGGCAGGTGCAAACCTGGTTTTCTTGGGACTCGGCATAAGCAAGAGAAGCAGTTGAGTCATGGCTGCTCCAGTCTGTTGCTGTAGTCTTATGCCTAGATCTGATCTTTATAGCATCAGAGTTCTGTAACAACACCACCTTTTTTTTGTTTCTTGATGCCTTTGATGATTTTGCTGACCTGGTAGTCTTCTTGGCCAGATCTTTAAAGGCATTTGTATGCCACCTCACTTTGAATTAATTGAGCATTAGATACCTAGATGCCAGCTGGGCATACAAATAGGTTTGAGGACTGACTGCATGTTTCCTTTGCTGAATACCCACCCTTCGCTGGGCATCCCTTTCAAGTGATTGCTACCTTTACTTTCTTCACTATGGTACAGGCTTCAGCTATGTGTTATGCTGCTGAGTTTACACATTTCAAACAGACAGCCCTAGGGTATTTTACTGCAAGGTCCGTTCTGGTGAACTTCAAATTGAGCATAAAGCAATTTTCCTATTGACTTCATTTAGATTTAGGTCAGGTCTAGTTGCTGGGGGAGGGAGGGCATATATATTTTAAGGGTATAGCTATGCAAATTCCTGCATTTGAGTAATGAGAAAGTAGGGGATGACCCTTTCAGATAGTTACCTGCCTCTTATGAGTGATGTGAAAGATGCTTTATATTCTGTGTGGTGCTGTACTGGGTACATGAAATTGCCAGCTGGGCTAGGCGGTGTTTTTAGTTCCTGAATACGTGTATGTAAGGTATGTCAGGATGACACAGTTTCACTTGAAATTATATCATTTGACATCAGTGGAGGTGCCCAAGGCAAGAGTTCTCAGCTTTCATCCAAAAGATTTAGGGATGGCAAGTGTCCCTAATTCCCCCTATTGGTTTCATATTGCCAAGGGGTAGGGGAGAGGGTTGGCTTTTTTCCCATGTAACAATATATCTGTGAACTCTGGACTTCCTTAAAGGAGTGGTCTGGGCTTAAGTGTGCTGTCCAGGCAGAGGAAGTAAGGGCAAAAGGAGGGAAGGATGGCTAATGTACTGTGAGTGGCTAGCAAGTGGAGAGGCAGGTGACTAATAACAGTAATTCTTTACACCTATAAAACCATCTGAAATTTTGAATGAACTTTTAAATATTTGTAAAGCTGTTAATGTTACAAACGGGCATTGTTACAGTGAAATTGAAGCAAATGAACAAATCTAACCCTCTTGCTTCTAAACATTCAGATTTTGATTGGCAGGTCTGAACTTTTCACAACCTAAGGATTAAAGTTTCTTCTTTGGAACAGGCTCATCCTTTTCCCAAAGAGCAGAGAACAGACTTGAGCTAAAAAAACCCCAAAACACCCCCCTTCACCCCCCAAAAAAATCCCGAACAACCAAACTCCCCTAAGAAAAATACACCCCCCCAAGAAAATAAAAGAAAAAGCAGGAAATAATGGAGAAAGAAGAAAGCAAAAGAAACCTCAGAAACCAAGCTAAGTCTTTCTGTCTTCTATTATCTATCTCTTTCTCTCTCTCCCCTTCTCTCTCCCTACTTTCTTGCTCCACTACTTGACTGTATCATACTGTGTTGCTGGTTGCTGAGGTGCTGCTTCACCTTCTGCAATGTTGCTTGATCTTTGATTTCCTGTGAAGCACAATGAATCTTACATTAGAGTGTGCAGAGTCAGGTGGTGCACCATCTGTTTCCAGGCTCCAAAAAACACTGAGTAAGAGAGAGCAACAGAAAGCAACAGCTACACCAGTTTAATCAGAATATTCATATTCACACAGTAACAAACAAGCAGATGACCCTGTTTTCAAGCACAGAAATGCATTTTAGTTTTCCAACAGTTACCTATTAAATCCAAGATGTTGAGGTGCCTTTTTTTATTAAAATACATTTAATATTCATTAATGTGGCTCAGTCACAAAAGATGTTAACCAATTCATAGTACTTAGACCATGTGACATAGACTGCAAAGTAGGGTGAATTTTACTGTATTTAATAGCATCTGTGCACACAGCAACCAAAAGACAGCTGGAACAGCTGCAAAACTAACACAGTGAAGCACAGGTAATGCAGAAAATTGCTGAATCCCTGGCTACCAACCTATGGTAACACTTTTTTTTAATGTGCACTAACATTCTGTTAAGAAAGCATTACGTGTACCAGACTTGCCATTAGAAATCTCTGTGCTACCTTACTAAACATTGATTACGAATCACAGGCTACAACTGTTTTAACTATATGCTTTTTTAACTGCGGTTTAATCAGACAAAAAAGAAGTACCTTGAGTGCCTTAGAATATGCTTCTTGGCTGAGAATAATTCAACTCTAGAGTCAAAGTTGCTAAGATATATGCTTCTAATTCTTTAATGTTCCTCTCCATATTAATGTTAGAACAGCTTAAGTCAGATTTACAGGAGCCCAAAATTGCTTTAACTACTTTGCTAAACATTGTGCTTATTATAGAAGAAACTAGAAGAAAGATTTATCACATTTTTAGAAACCATTTAAAAAGCTTCATTGATCTTCCTGCACTTTAACTTTCCAACATGCTTGTTTTGAAGCACTATATTACAAGGGGAATATAAACGTTCAAAAAAAAAAAAAAAGTGCTTCTGCCAAAAAATGAGGAAATCAGGGGAAGAAAGAAACAGACTTGTTTGAACCTGGTATATCAGTACCCTCTCTAATGCCCTCCATCTCTCAGTATACAGCACTGAAAATAAAGTGTATCTCCTGGCTAAGTTTGCCTATTCCCAGCTGAGCTCATGATTTGGTGAATGATCTTGAAAAATTTGCTATGTGCTTTAGTTTATCCAGATATGAGTGGGGACAATGATGATAATTTTGTATACACAGAATGTTTTACTCAAAACTGGTCACATATTTTACAACCACACATTTATATTGCTTTATAACTTCCTTGAAAGATTATGTATGTCTAGCTGTATACAAAAATATACTAATAGTTGTATTACTTTACATATGTACATATGTGTGCACGTGCTATACGGGTTATATGTAATATGCATAAAAATAGCTATATAGACAGAAAACATACAAAACCCCCTTGTCATGCAATAAGATAACTGCATGGTTGTAAAGCATTTTAAGATGTCTGCGTCAAAGACATTGTGCTAGCACAAAACAAAAAAATCCTGCCTAAGAAAAAAATGCTGAGCCCCTCACTCTTGCAAACAGGGCAATGGGGAAAAAAGTCAGATGACTTAAAAAGCTGACACAAACATAGTCTGTGGGCTTGGCAACCATTGGAAGCAAAATTGATTTTGCATTGTCTGAGTTTGGAATGACTGATATTAAGACCTCGCTGTTAATGTGCAGAGGAGCTAAGACTTTTGGCAAATAGGGATAAATACAGAATATGAAAGTAGATGCAGTAGGAAAAAAACCAGTTAAATTAGATATGACTTCTGATTTTCAGCCTGGGCAGAGCTCAGTGCCTAGCTGGTTCAGTCCTACATTTCATGTCTAATTGGGATGATCAATTAAAAGATTTCTCATTGCTTAACGTGCAGGTACGTCCTAGATCAATGAAGCTTAGAAGTCCTGCAGTCAGATGTCCTAAGCTTTTAACCTTTGATAATTGAGCTGTAAAAGGTGCTTCCTTCTCATTCTTCTCCTTGAAGCCTTCAGGAACACATGTCAGCTTATTCTTTGCCTGTTAATTGTTTATTTGAATGTAAAAGAGTCTGACCTAAACAGCAATATTTCCATTGAACTCATTGGATTGGACTGCCTGTTGGATTGGTGCTCCTTGGGGGTCACGCCTCTCTGAACTAGTGTAAACACATAGGTGTCCTGTATGCTGCAAAAAAGCAAACAGAGATAAGCTGTTGGTAGGAAAGTAGGTCTGATGTTTTTCACCAGCCTGTGTAGCAATGTCTTGTGAATATAAAGCACAACATAGAGAAAATTGAGCTACTTCTAAAAGAGGAATTAGGTGTAGTCCAGCTGCAATAGCTTCAAGTTCCATCCTGGCTAATTTATTTTTCTCTGCAAAGTAAATGAGGGATGTCTACCTAATCCGTCTCTCCTAAAGCTATAGGAGAGCTGCAATGATTTATTCCTTCAGATGCAAGGAAGCACAACCTCTGGTCTAAAAACAGGCTACCGAGACAGAGTTTGGGATGTGAATTTTTTCACAATCCCACTGGAGATCTGTGGCTGAGCTAGAAGCCAGGGGCAAAATAATACTCTATCAAGGTGACTGGAGCCTTTTTCCTGTTCTTCATGAATAGCTTTAGACTGGCTAAGGACCCTTTCTGTGTTTTAAGAAATGGACCCCTCCTCCCTAGGTCACGCATTTGTGCCCATATGTTCACCAAGGTTCTGTTTGGGCCAAGCTTTGAACTCATCCTGCTTGTACCCTTTTCAGATATTGGAAGGATTTTCTGAACAACATAGTGATGTCTAGGGCTGTTAATGTTTTCCAATAGCTAGTCTCACAAACAATCAATTTAATGTTAACTGAACTGATCCTTACTTCCCCCCCCCCCCCCGCTTAAAGTAGGAGTGGAAGGGGTGTGTGAAGCTGAACAGGAGGCTGTAAATGCAAAAAGCAGTCCTGAGGGTGGAAGGGAAGAAGTCCTTCACTTCCTTCAAGGTGCTGTGGGATGTCAGCTTCTGTTCAGGAACTCCTGGGATTGTGTCATGCCAGCAGTTCCTAGGGACTGGCCTGAACTAGGGTGCAGACATGTCTGGGGAGGCACTATGTGCAAAGACCAGCCAGTTGCCGGGTATTGACACTGGAGGCAGTGGAGGCAGAATGTGGACAGAGCTGGGAGGGGGAGCTGGGATGGTGTGAGATTGGGCTTGATGTATATATCTGTTAGGATTTAAAACTCTAAACATATAATCTTTTTCTCTGTTGCTTTTTAAAATGTCATTATCTATTGCAATGATAGCCTAAATTAAAATTAATGCTAACCCACCAACTTGAATAGGCTATGGCTCTAAATTTCAGGGAGCTGAATTTGCCTATGTTCACATTTCCTTCAGTTACAATGACAGCAGTTTTAATTTAGACTAACATTACCTGGTACACATTTCTCCTTCTGCTGCCAACGAGGATCTCCGCGGAGAACCTGAGATATTGTGACATAATTAGTAGAGATAATTTTCAAAATGTCAGAAGTGAGTAAAGTTGCAGGCAATCCCTTCTCAAACTTACTTGGCAATTTTTTTTTGCTAATATGTGTTATGATTCCCATTTGTCTAATATTTATGAAAAATTACAAAGTACTTATGCGAAGTAACAATATTGTGCATTAATCACATTTTTACTATTATACCTCTTTGACTTCATTAATTAATTAGCATTAATTATGTTAAATAATGTTTATATGTATTATTTTGTAAGTATGTTCATATATTAAAGGCAGTTTATTAAACAAAGTGACAGTGAAACATTTTGAGGCCCACGTATCATTGAAATAGAAGTTGCCCGTCTGCCTCTTAAAGATACTGTAGAAACTTGAAATGATAGATGCAACCTGAAATTATCCCACAGCTGAAAAGCTGTCATGTAACCGATTTCAGAGGCTTGCCTAATACAAAATGCTAGCAATCCCTATCACTATGTACCAGTCCTGAAGCCCTAGTTGAGATTTCACCAGGCTGGATGTGTTCAGTCTGGAACATTAGAATGACACCGTCTGAATCACAGTTTAACATATATTTTCTTGTAGTCATACTACTGCAAGGACCAATCCTGCTCAATGTGAACTTTCTGAATGCAGAAATCCATGCTAGGATCCATGCACTAGTAACTACATTAATGCAAACATAGTCTGACAACTGGTTTCTCATTGACAAGAGCAATAGGAAGAATTTTACTTTCTTATTTTGACCAGATTAAGTCAAATGTCAGATATCATCCTCATATTTTGGAAGGTAGAATCACATCAATTGTTCATTCTGCTATAAATTACCCCTTAAAAATTATAACCTCACTTTGTGCATTACCACCTGTGCTTAAGGAGAAAAGTGCATCTAGATTCAAGCCCAGCTGTGAATATCTATCAGTCAAAGGTTTTATACACTGTTGACAAAAACCTTATTTGTCAAGATACATTTCCTTTATCCCAAGCTAATAACTAGTTTCATTTGCATCAGCTTCAGACAGTATGTGCGAAGCTGACACTGAGATTTTGCCTTTCCTGACTGAAAACAGGCAGGTGAAAAAAAAAGGGAGAAAAACCCCCAAACGGTATATTTTAGAGAAATCCTAACTGGATGGTATGCATTTTGCTGAAGAAAATTCGTGCTCCATTTGTAAGACAGTTGATCTTGACTTCTTTTTTGACATGTCATATTATCTTTTGAGAAGATGCAACACATCATGAAATTGATATCAAAGTATAAAAACTAACATACTTCTTTATTGGGGGTTGAGTTAGAGCAGCAATATATTCACAATGCCTAATAACTTCTCAGCTCTGTATATTCTTATGCCTTCATACGTGGGTGGTAGCTTACCCATCGGCAAGTAGGCTACCATATGAAGTAACATGCTTTGTTGCTTAAAGTGCCTACAGATAAGTTGGACTATTTGAACCTAGTCTGATTGTATTTACTGCTTATTGTATGTGAACAGAAGTGGGTGTCTCTTTTTTTTTTTTT
The DNA here is from genome assembly GCF_949628215.1 of Phalacrocorax aristotelis. Classification (NCBI taxonomy): domain Eukaryota; kingdom Metazoa; phylum Chordata; class Aves; order Suliformes; family Phalacrocoracidae; genus Phalacrocorax; species Phalacrocorax aristotelis. The sequence continues at coordinate 31,694,865 of NC_134277.1, read as the reverse complement.
TTCAAAAATTAAAATATACAGATGCCTTTTGGACCTTGTATGTATTTGCTAGTGATGTTTGACAAATAACTAATTTTCACCATACTTGCCTGATTTATTTTAATGGCTCAGGAGTGTGAACTAGCAATTGCAGACCTTTTAGTAACAGGTGTATTGTTAGATATGAAAGAAAAATTATTTTTTCACCATTTGTTAAATAGTAAGAAAATGCTTTAGATCTGGGTAAATCTGATAATTGTATAAGTTGAAAAATTTCTTGAACGTGAGCATGATTTGGAGTTCAAAAAAAGGATATGAAGCTCTCCGTTCCGCTCTTCTTACCAGCAGCTGAGCTGAATGTTATAGTAAACTGGTAATGACAGACCTTTCATACTTCGGATATGTGGAATAACGGAAGGAAAAGGCTGGGCAAACTCTTCAACTTGATAGTGGTTCTATGAAATTGCCCCCTGGTTTTCAGGAATACTGACATTACTCAGGTTTCCTTATAACAGTTGGAATAACTCAAGAGTCCTATGTATTTGTGAGTGCCTAAATATTTTGTTCAATAAAGCTGAGACATAATGTAGGACTTCACAATAGCATTGCCCAGATTTCATACAGCCAATTAAACAAGTTGGTTTGCATTTAAACTGTTTATGCAGCTCTTAAGGCGTTCACCACCACCACCAGAAAACACACTTCCTCTCAAACATGAATATTTCACAGGTAAAGTAATATCATTTTTCTGCTTGTCCTACTGTTGCATGCTATACCTTCTAGATCAGCAAGAAAGGACATTTTCGTGTGAAAAACCATCCGCAGGTTACAACAGATGTTCAGCTAGAAGCATCCTAAGGAATTTGCGCCACAATATACAAACCCACCAAGACTCATAAAAAGGGCAAATCATATAAAAACTTAATAATATCTGAAAAAATAGTGCTGGATTTTTTCAGGAATAGAGTATTATTGAAGGTCAATACTCCCTGAATTTGTAAGCTTTTAACGTCTCCACTTGTCATGCTGTACTCTGCCCAATGATGTATTTTTTTTCTTTGCAGACTATCTTTAATTGGAAAATTGTTTAATAAATCCTCACATTTTATCTCATCAAAGAGAGACATAGCGTGTGTAAATATTCATTACCACTTCATGTTTAAGACCACTTTGATAAATTAACTTCATAACCTTTAGAGAATAGGAAGAGACAGGAAGCCTGGATGTAACAGAGACAGTGCATAAAAAAATGGAACAAAAAAAGGTAACTCAACACAGTAATTTGAAAACGTGTTTAGAAAGATTTTGATTGCATCTATTAGTAGAAAGAAGATTCACATCAGCTCTCTTAGAGGAGAACATGAATTACCTTCCTGAGCTGCCAATCTCACTCTTCTGTCGGTAGAAGTAGCTTCATCCACTGGCTTAATACACCTTTAAGGTCACTGTGAATCTAACTCCTGCGGATATTTAATAACCACAAAAAAGTAACATGCAGTAGGAAAGTTCAGCTGTCCTAGACAAGTAGCAGATAATATCTCTGCATGCTGCCCACTCCTCACACTTGCATACCAAGCACTAGTCATCTAAGACTTTAATGACAGCAGGTCTTAGCCCAAATTTGACAATGCAGTCTTGTCTCCTGTAAAATGCTGTGAAGATAATTTTCTTAACTCATTTCTTCAGTCTTTTAAAGTATCAAATTTCTCCTTTCTCTGCATCTTTTCCCACTTGTGTTGCATGAGGCCTGCACTGTTTGCCTTTGCCCTTAAGGTTCTGCAGAGCCTGCCTCCACCCCTCCATATCCGCTCTATTCACACCTGAGTCTTCACTATTCACTTGTATCTTCAATCACCTTTGTACTTTCTCTCCCTCTGCTCTTCATACTGGGGAAAATCTCCCTGTAACTACATACACAGCTACTTTATCACCCTGCCTTTCACCTCCTCCTCAAAAACCTTTTCTTTGGGGCCACAAATCTTAGCAAACAGCTGACAACAATTATGATGTAAATGTGCTTTGACCCCAATCAATTTCAGTGACCAATATTGTCTTATTTTTTCCTTGCACTCCTTCATATGTCTGTATGTATCTGTTATCTCTTATCATACACTTCCGGTACATCTCCATAATATTTACAAAGCTAGCTGCAGAATAGAGAGAAAATACCTGAAATAACATTAAATGGAATGGTTTGATCATGAGCAGTAGTCTCATGTACGGTATCGACATGTCCTTATATTGTAAGCTTGCTGAAGCAGAGTCTGCTTTTTTGGCAGGAGTAGCATAGCTTCAGTTTGTAAAAAGGTCTCCTAAGTATGAAGGCAGTGCAAATAATTACTAATAATGCCAACAAAAAAACATCCTGTTACCAGACAAGCTGATTAGCAGCTGAAGTGAAAGTAGAGGTCTTGTCTGCATGAAGTGTTGAGAAGCAAGCAAATAAAATATCCCATATCACTTTGTACCAACTCTCTTCAAGGTTTGCTTGTGCTAACGCTTAACAGCATATGCACATCATGCAATTTCTTCTGGTTTAATTAGAGATCTGTGAGGAGTGAATTCTCTGGAGATAAAATCTTCTGCTTACCCTATCCGCTAATTATCTGCTTTTTCTTTGAACAGATATTTGATATTAGAACCACTGTTCTCGAGTAGGAAAAAAACTTATTCTGACCTTTGATGTGGTATAATGCATAGTGAATGAGTATAGAGAATGTGATGAAACGTAGTCAGAACTGTCTTTGGAGTGCTCAGATATACAGCACATAAATAAAAAGAATTATATGAAGAATCTTGAGAGATTGTTACCCTTTTTTTAAAAAAAGTTCTAATAGTACTTTAATCGCAACCACTAGATGCTGTTCTTCACAAACCAGTGAGGTTTGCTTTCCTAGCTAGTTTGGTGCATTTGGTTTATTGCTGAAGAAAATTGTCAGTTGTCTTATAATATAGTGGGGCATTATTGTTCCTCTCTATTTAAGCATTGCATGAGAAATATTTCAGGTGCTGATGCACCTTAAAAGAACTCTTGCAAAAGTTAAGAACAGAAAGTTGAAGGGCAAAAATGATTTTGTCAAAAAGTAAAAAGTGTGGTCAATATTAGAAAGAAGATGATGCTGGCACAGTAACAATGATTAGCAGCATCTAGGTGCTACTGCTCAGATGTTACCTGTCAGTTTTGGAGGTGTTATATCCACATTTTTCTTCACAATGCTACTGGATGAATCAGATTTGACTGTTGCTGTAAGAAATATATTTATGGGGATCCTTGCTGCAGTATAACAGGTAGGACTATGATGTTGTTGTGTTATAAATACTTCTTCTGAGGAAGATGAAACAAGAAGGTAGTACAAATTGTGGCCAGCCACCGCTTTGCTGGTTACAGTCAAATTAAACATCCCGCTGTTCAGCGTTGGCTGTAAAAGCTGTGTTTGCTTTGCCCTCCGCCTCACGTTGCTCAGCTGTGCCCAGCATCGAGGGGGGTGGGAGGAAGCAGGCACCCCTTGGGCTCGGTGGCTGGAGTAGCTCCTGGAGCTGCTAATTTGATGCCCCCTCAGGCTGAGGAGGACATGGTCCCTCTTCACTCTCCTATGGGAGTGCCTCTAACCGCTAAGCTATTACATGTGGTTCCTCCTTTGGATTTATTTTTGAAATAAAACAATGAGGTCTGCTCAAAGAGCAATTGCTAAAGCTTCCCTCAGGAGAGGATTTGGGACTGAGGGTCCTGAGTGGAAAGAGAGTATCTGTCTGCTCATGGCCAGGACCTGGGAATCGCAATTCCAGATGAGAGAATAGATTGCAGACATGATTGGCATTTCCTATTAGCTAGACATAGGAGATTCCCAGCTCCTTAGGAAGCTTCCCTTCACTATATGAATTTTTTGGGAGCATCTTTTGGAGGTGCCTGATTTTTCACCTAAATGGTTCTGAGTGGTTAGGCATCTAACTCAGGTCTTGAGACTCCAGTTGAGGGGTCAAAGGAGCCTGGTGCCAACAATAGCATGAATAGGAGCAACAGATTCTAGCCCTGAGTCATGCTCTCTACCTCCACTTAGTTGTCTTGGATCTGGTAAAATATGACTCTTTTCAAAGGACTCAGGAAGAGGACTTTAAGATACAGGGAAATTTCAGCTTTATTGTTAGAGCCAGGTTGTTCTTACCCTGACAACTGAACTGTTCATGGGACAGTCACAGACTTTATAAATTTCTGACCTCTCCTTAATATGCAGCACTTATGTAAACCAGGCAGAGGACCAAAACTGTAACTGCATGTGTAAGAAAACTCCAGGCAGAGGCCTTGCACTAGTTGTATACCTGTGTGACTTCCTGGACTCCTAGAGGAGTTACTTCTAATAAATGCTGATTGGATGAGGTCTAAATCAGGCCTATACTACAGTAGATAGTTCGGTTTGCTACCCTCACTTCTTTGTGCTCCAGTCTTTATTATAAAGTTAACGTATCTATGAGGAAGACATAAATCAAATACTGTAAAAGTACTGGAGAAGGAATATATATCATATATAAAATAAAACAGACCTTGTCACTTGCCTAAATCCCATGATACTTTCACAGAAGTAAGAGCATTAACTACAAAATCCCAGCAGGTTTTCATTCCTCACTCTTTCCATACAAATGATCTTTCACTTGGAAGTTAGAATTGCTCTTGCCTGCACCTGGAGCCAGGCAGGTGTCCTAGAAGTCCCCACCAGCCAGACTGACTTTTCAGAGATACTAGTTTGCATCATTGGCATCTAAGGAAATCATAGCTCCCAATGAATGGGGACAGTTAATGACATTTGTATAGACAAAGCCACTTCTTCTGATAAAACGTAGATATTTAAATTCAAAAGAAGGAGTCAGAGAGTCTACTTTCCATCACTGCCTTACTCTGATGGCCAGAATGAAAACAGATAAGTGGGACAGCAAATCTTTAGCTTATTGATTAAGTACACCAGCATGGTGCGTGCGAGATCTGGATTTGATCTGTGTTCACTGGACTGTTTATGGCTTGTTACATTCAATGGTCTGGATAAAAACCAAACAAACAGACAAATGAGACCAGACCCTGAGAGCAGACCCTGGTCTTGTGCTAAGATAGATAAACACCATCAGAGACCACCAAGGACCACTGCTGCCCTGCAGAGCCAGGCTAATGGCCAGCACCGTGGCTATTGAAGGGCTGCCTGCCCCCGGTGGGGAAGCACAGCACAGCGAGGGGTCCCAGCACCTTTGGGACTCTTCATTTCTGCATGGAGTCTCCCTTCTGGAGGTGAAGATCTACATCTGACCCCCACCAAAGACTGTTGAGGGAGCAGCAGTTTCATTGTACAGTCAGGACTGGGATGAAAAAGATGTGCTGTGCTGTGAGAAGTGACAGAATTCTCAGAAATTTTGTATTAACCAGAAGGGCATTTCTGAGGGCTGCTGTAACTCAGCGGGGCCTGTCTCTTGATCTTGAAAGGTTCAGAAAGAAAACTTAGAAAATTTGAGTCATACCCTTGCACCCAGGTCTTGGTTTCCTACTGAGTTTGCAGGAGCATAGTCCCCTGCCTTGTAAACCACCTGCTGGTCATCAGAAATGATACAGGGAGCTGGGCATCCACGTACGTGCTCTGGCTTACCCTCCTGAAGTGAGGGGCGTCTTCTTAGTCAGTGGGACGCCTACAATTTATTTATTACTGTGGTCTTGAGTATCACTCAGTGTTAAATCTGAAGCTACCTCTACGTTTCAGTTGGGGTCTAGAAAACTAAGCCCTAGAATAATATTTTATCTGGCTGCTGGAAACACTGTAGCCCATAATAGGCTTAGGCTAATTTACTGTGTCTAGTTTACATGTTGTTTGAGCCAGATTGCCTTAAGTTACGTAAAGATATCTCTCTATCAGTCTGATGTTTGCAGTGCAACATGCTTAACTGTGGAATCCTACACAGACTTAACTAATTCAGTCTTGAACAGCAGATAAGATGAATCATGAATGACTTTTTTTTGTAATAACATTTCTGATTAAAAAATTCAAATTTCAGATCACCTTTTGTGATGCTGGCCCAGTTACTCTTACAAAAATACTTTAAAAGAGAACCTTTTCACCACAGAAGAACTTTCAGAGGCAGAGAAATGTAAGAAAATCTTGACAGACAAAAAATGCTGACTGTTTGATATCCCTGATTAGAAATCCTATACTTGGGTATCATGTCAGTTATCATGTTACTGGCAGCAATCATTGGGAATACATCTAAATCTCTTTTCTTTCTTTCTCTCTCAAACACTGTCATTCAGTTGGGTGCCTGTTCATGCATAACGTGATAGCCCGGGGTGCAATTAACGTTAGCATCTACAGAACTTACTGTGATGCAAAATGTTGGCAGTGTCATGTGCTTAACTGAAGGTTGTATGATATCACCTTTACTGAGAACAAAAAAAAAAGAAAATTAACCATGGACACAAATATATTAACTTAATAATTTACTAATGAAGTCGGTTATATTTTCTGAGAATGCATTCTACTCTTCTGTTGCTGTCCCGACATTTTCAAATCTTTGAAGGACTGCTAGCAGGAAAGGTGTTCAGTTCTGGGCAAGGATGGGGAAAGCAAGCTAAGCATAACTGAAGTTGGCTTTTATGCTGCTTAACAGAGGGACTTGATTTACATGTTTCCTAAGCAGATGTTTCCTAAGAGATATTCTATAACTTAGGCTAATACATGAAGTAGCAATAATAGTTTTCTACATAAAAATAAAGAAAATGCATCTATCATTGCTAAAATTTCAACTTTCAGCTTAAAACTGGTTTTTTTTCCTTATCTTTCATCCGGTTACTAATGACAGCAAAAAAGGCCCTACTCACTCAGTCCAGAGGTTCTTTGCTAAATATAAAATAAAATTATGAATAGAAAACTGATGTAGAGATGAATTCTTCTTTCTGGTTATGGAGAGTGTACCATGATCATGGTTGTCTTTGAGGATGGCTCTTCCTGACTCAGGAGCTCCAGGGTCCTTGTTGTTATCCTGTAAAATAAGCGGTTCTGTTACACAATGTCCTTCTGGGTGTAAGATCTGCCTTTCTAACATTTCTCAAAGTGTTTTACAAATATGTCTACTTTAGGCATAACAGCATCAGAGGAACAGAGAGGAGAACTGTGATCCAAAACATCTCGAATTACCTCTCCTGCCTCTTTTCCCAGGAGACAAAAAAAAAAAGGAAGGAGTCTTTTCACCTCAGCAAGGTGTTTTCCTCCACCGTCCTGTTGTGGGCACTAAAGAGGTAATGTTTGTCAGCACTGCTCCCATCTTTCCAGCCTCTGCCATGATTTGTAAGGGAAGGTCCAGCCGTATGAATTTATCTTCCTCTGTTTTCCTTTCTTGAGACATAGGACACCACATAGATGTGTGTTTCTTACAGTCCCTAGTGGACATGGTAGGACTAGTCGTCTCTTGCTCTGTTGGGTTATTGTAAGTGACTAAACAATTATTTGCAAGGGCATTGTGAAGATATTAAGAAAAAGAGAAGAAAACAACTCAAGCTGTGTATTGAACTAGTGCAGATACTTTTAAAAATATCATTGTATATTTAAAACAATTAAGATTCAGTAATTTTTTTAAGGACTAAGGACAAACCAATGATATAATACAATGTAGTGGTACTTCTAACTCTACTTTTATTTTTTTTTAATGACGAAACAATTATGACAGTGTGAGAGCTACTGAAACTATAAGGGCCAGGTGGAGCTCTTCAGGTGAGTAAAGTCTGAAATACAAAGACTTAAGTAAATGATACAGTAAAAGCCCGTTAATTTTCATTCTGCTAATCTCCCCACTGCATAATTAACACAAAAAAAAGATATTATTTTCTTAGCTTCTCAGCAAGGATTTGATGTTTCACTGCTATAGTATGGTTTTGAATCATGAAGAATTTGTTAGCTTTACAAGTTATAATACAGAACATTTATGGTTTAGCATTATAATTATTATATGGCAGTATACATTATACTATTATAATTTTACTATATTATTACATTATATCATTATATATTGTTATAAATTATACGCATATATTATACATAGAATATTATTATAAACAGTAATTGAAATGTTAAAGCTTTTCAAAAATGTAATTGCTTCTTCTTCTTTTATATAATTATTTCCCTGCCATTAAATGCAGGCATGATGTACTCAGAAACTTCATCTCCTTCCCTGTGAATCCCTCTCCAGCTTTTATTAATGAACTTGTTAGACCACAGAGATGAATAAGTGTAACGCTTAATGGTGACTAGTCTCTCATGCTTTCTTGTTTCCTTTCTTATGAGAGATATGGGAGGCCACTTAGGAACTGTGTTTCCTATTACCCGAAGCGTACATGGCAGGACTAGTCATTCCTTGCCATACTTAGTTATTGTTGGTAACTGTATTACAGGTGTAGGCTACTAGCTAGGATATTGGGGACATTTTCAGAAGTAAGATGAGAACTTAGGTTATCTACTGAACTCTCATAGGTAGATTTGAAAATCGTACAATTAAAGTTCAGTAATGTTTTGACGATATAAGGACAACTGATTTACCTATGTAAAAGACAATCGCTATGCTGTTATGAGACCTGATTATTATTGGCTTTAATCCAGAATATACTTTTTCCCAATCTAAAATACTTCGATAATTTTCATCAACAAAGCTGCCTCCAGGGAACAGGTCTGTATTCATAGACCTCAGATCCTGGTGCCTCAGATGTTGGACTTAGACTTGAGTCTTTCCTCTGCATTTTGCTGATTTCAGCTGCTGCTGATTATTATTATTTTTAATAATTCAAATAATTTCCAGTATGTCTCAGGTTCTTCCATGTCAATTGCTCACATTCATTATAGTCGCTCCCTCATTTTCTCAGGAATAACTAGAATGGCAGAAAAAAGTTTCAGAATTATTCTTCATGATTGTGTCATAAAGTTAATTTTAAAATATCATGTCAAGATTATGTATGAGGTAAAAAAATACGTGTTTTTAATCCACCATCCAGAAAAAAATCTCTTCAACAGATCTGCTTATAATCCATGACAGCAGGAGTAACTATTCAGTTTGAGCTAAACTGTCTACTTTTCCAATAGGAATGACATTTTGAAAGGACAAACAGAATATTCAGTGACACAGGGAAGAAATATGTTGAATTACAATGCGCCTTGTGATGTGGTTTCAAATGCATAAGGCCAAAGAACATCAGTAAGTGTGAGTGGTCATCATCTCTCTAGAGAGCCAAATGCTGCTGGCTTGCTGTTAGTATATGCCCTCTGCTAGAGAAGCCATTGACTGACAATGACAATCTTTCTTGCTACCCACATATTACATTGAAAGAGATTGTGATAAAGCAATCTGTTCAGTCCAAATGTCCTGAGCCTCCATACTGCTTGGGAAGTATTTTGATAATTTTGGTAGAAGGTAATGTAGAAAGCATGCCTAATGTTATCAGTAACTTTCCACATGTGATTGGAAAAAGGCACTTGAAAAAGTCCGTTCTGTTATGTCAGCAAGGTGTGTTTTTTTGTTACTGAATCAAAATTAGCCTCTGTTAGTTCCAAGATGGGAAAACCCCTTCAGGGGCTCCATTGCAAATTTCATGCCAAATACTGTAATGCTTTTAGGGATCTATTCAGCTGAAATTATATGCTGGCTTCTACGGATCTGGCTTTTGTACCTAAATGAGCCATTCAGCAAGGAGACCAAATAGGGCAAAAATGCATCTTTATTGAAACAAGATGGTGTCTCCCTGGCTGGGCTATGTGTGTATAGGTATACATATATGTATTCTACCTTCTAGCAACGATCCAGGAATCACAGCATGGCAGAAGAAACAGTGTTCCCAGGTAGCTATAGGAGACGTGGCTTAATTTAGAAAAATTAATCTTCTCTTTCAGCTAGCTTAATGATGGTATATTCCTTTAACCATTGGCACAGAAGCTCAGCACAGACACTCTCGTTCCCACGTACTTGGATGAGAGGCTGACCTATTGTACTCAAACGTGATGCACATACTGATTCTCAGCATGCCAACACTCATGCCCATCTGCTAGGATGGCACTATGCCCACCGCAAAGGTGGGACGCTATTCTCAAGAGGCCTAGGTGCCAATTGCCTATAGAATTAAAAGGATAGTTTAAAGAATACAAAAAGCGACACTGTCTTTGTGGGTGTCCCTTCTGATGCCACAAACTAGTTCAAACATTGTTTGTCTGCACCAGGCAAAATTTTGCTAATTCTGACTTATAGTGAGTATCACCAGAAATATGGTCTTTGAAATGATTCATAGACAAAACTCCAGACAGAAAAAAATATTCTTAAAAATGTTGCTAGGCAGAGTCAGCAACCATAAGGTAGAAACTCCCCCAAAGTTGCCCCTACTTTTGAAAAGAAACAATTAGGAATCTGCTGAAGGCATAAAAGCCAAGAAACAAGTGTCTGGAGGGGAGGGGGGGATCCACCACACCCACTGCTGGGACATGGAGCTTCATCCAGCTGTGTCTCTCCCTTCTCAGCTCTCCTTGCTTTATTTTGGAAAATGCAGTTTCTTTCAAATCAAAGTGGTTGCACACAAAGCTCAATATGCAATCAGTCAGATTTGCAAAAAGACTCTGTGTGTACCAAAACAAATGTCCATATTCCTCTCTGGAAGAAATAAGAACTGGGATGGTGGAGGAGAGGAATATGATTCTCAGATAACTTAAGCTTGTTTCACCTTTTTCTTTTGGCTTAGCTTTTAAGGATAGGAAATTTCCGTTTCCTAAATATTTTTGGACATCCAAAGTCTTCTTTCCTGAGCAAGAAAACACGATGCTCTGATGTTAGATGTCTGGTTATCAATACATTTGTATCAGAAATGCCCTTCTGTGGGAAAAACGTGGGTGATGGCAGCGAGAAACTACACAGGTTAAGGCTCTGCTGGAGGCATCACAACCGAATGCATGTTAAAGGGCTCTGGAGAGAAAAGGGTAGGAAAGTTAGCACTGGTAAAAGTGAGGGGAAGCAGAGTTAGATGAATCTTGTTGCTGAGTTTGACCTATTTAATAAAACCACCGTTCCTCAAGTTGCCATCCAGATAGCTGCTCTATCCAGTTCAATATTATTGGATTAAAGTCCCCAAAGTGGGTCAGATGTGTTTGACTACCCACTCACTGCTGAGGGAAGAGTGGCATCCCACAGTGGGTCAGTGGCTTTTGAAGGGGTGCCCACTGCTTTGCAGGAACACATCTGCCAGGGCCCAGGTGCATGTTGTTACATCCACTGCTTGTGTCACACACTTATGTCATGGCTGAAATCTGAGGGAGCGTAGGTCTTTCTTGGTGTCACACTGCTGATGAAAGTTGAGGTTTTGTCCAGTGTGTATGTTATTCTTTTCACACTGAATGCAAGAAATCTTGCTATTCTTCAGGCTGACCGTTTTAAGTTAGGATTTTGTTTGCACACAGATACCTACATGTCTGTACATATTTATTTTACCGTGGGCTGAAAAAAATAGAGCTTGTTTCTGTGGTACGCTTTTTAGAATAAACACTGAAAAGTTTGCAGTACACGTTAGCAGAACAACAGCCTTAAAACTCCAGTGCCTTAAGCCTCAGCATTTAGTCTTCACTCAAATATGTGCCAGAACATGAAAGCAGAACCCCAAATGGCCAGTCTGTAAAGATATTCAGGTTACAAATTCAGCAAAGAGGATGAGGGACCCTTTATCTCCACAGAAATCTTTCACATATGTCATAGAAAAGAAGAACGTGTCTCACATCTACACCAGCAGGGAAAAATTCTAGTCTTCTTATATCTTGCTAAGAACTTAATTCTGTTTAGAAAGTTTCAGGAATGAGTCTAAATTTCTTCTCACTCTCTGCTAATTATGTTGTACACTCCCCATTTTCCAATTTTGAAAGTATGACTAGATGTCTTTCTGGAACAGTTGCTGTGATCAGGCATTAACACATATTATCGAGATCAGTACAGAGTTAACTGGATGAAATGTAATGGCTTGTGATTTACAGAGGTCAGACTAATGCTCCCTTCTGGCCATCAAACTTTATGAATCTGATTTTCTCTGAAAGGCTTTGGTCTCCTCAGAACATTATTTATAAAATAAACTAACTGGAATCAGAGACAAGTTTGAAAAGAAACTGCTTACATCCCATTTCTGCTTCTGCTGCCTATCTTGGCAATATCACAATCAAGATATGGAAAATAATCTGCACATTAAGCATGTACGCTTAGCTAATTTTACAAATAGCTTAGAGGTTATATTTGTTATGTCTGGCTTATATATAATAAATGGGTTTATTTTCCTCTCTTTCTTCGTCTTTGTTTTCCTGCAAAGCAGAGACTGCGCAAGTGGCCTATACCCCCAATCAATGGTGTCTGCACAATTAACTACTAGAAAAGAGCCAAGCCCACTAGGTAGCTGACAGCTGCTTGAATTTAGGCTGACACCTTTAAACAGGAATAGAGATAGCAAACGTAGCTGATGCTGGGATATCTCCATGGGGAATATGGTAGATTAGCTAGCTCAGGATGTAACTTCTGTTGCATAAATACAAACTACCAAGCATTTTATGGGCCTGATCATTTGAAGAACCAGGCTGTCAGCACCTCCAGATCCCACTGAATGTGTGGGCAAAATTAAGATAGCCGTGCCATCCGTAGCATTTCCTTATGATTTCTGCTTTTGCGGATTAGGTCAATCACTTTTTAAGTCCACTCTATGGAGCTAATAGGAGAAGAGTCTTTGAGATGCTTAATTACATAGAGAAAGGAAGAAAACCAGACAATGGACAAAAAGAGCATAGAAATTGATCCAATGTCTAACCACAGTGAAGTAGAACTACAGGACTGAATTGAAGAGCAATAGCTTGTGACTGGATGAACTCCAGAAGGAACTCAGACATTAGCATGAAGTAATTTAACTTTTGATAGGTCCTCCTTCCTTCCTTTCTTCCCTTTCTCTCCTTCCCCCAATTCACAGGTTATTCAGGAAAGAGTTCTAGAGCTTAAGTATAAATTAAGATGGTGCCAGATGCGTCTTTATTCTTACAGATCTTTTCAGCACCTAATGAGAGGTGTAGTGACATACATTAAAGACAACACATTTACACCTAAAAGGACCAGCCCAAGTCACTGTGCTGCCATTTTAACCTTTCTCATAGTCTCTTCAAATTAATCTTGTCAAGAAGTAACTAAGATTTCCTAGATTGTTATGACAGATGATGCTCAGCTAGGAACCGGAATATTATTATTTATCTTACAACTGTGTGTAACATATCCTACTAAGGATGCAAGCATTGAATTGATACAGGAGAAACAGTCTGTGCTGTGAGGGTTTTGTGCTCTAAGGAAACAATATAGTCAAAGAAAGAGAGAAAAAGAAATATCAGCATCCCCATCTGGAGAGTGGAAGGTAAGGCACAGAGATTTTGAGCATTCAGCACATGGCCATGTAGAAATAGGTGGCAGCTGTAGGATTTAAACAAGATCTCCTGACTTTCCATCCAATCCAGCTCTATAATTATTCATTTCATCTGAAAAATATGCCAGAGAAAAGTCCTGTGCTGCATCTGGTAGTAGGCTAAGGATGTAGATCTTTACACAAGAAGGTTTGCTTTCACTGCTGGCATGCAACATGATTTCAGCAGAGCTATATTCTGAATTTTCTTCAAAATTCCTTAAAAATGAAAGAATGGCATTCATTACTGACTGACAATATTTTTTAATGGCCTCCAGGTTCAAAGGCTGAATATATCAGTCTTTCAACCCTTACTTGCAGCAAAGGTTGCTTGGCTTGCTTTTTTTTTTTTTTTGGTAAGAGTGCATGAGAGAATAAATCTGAATAACTTGGTGGTCAAGGACATAACCAAAATATATATTATAGGTATCCTAGCTGTTCATGGCCATGACTAACTTTGTTAGTCCTCATAATTTTTGGCATGAAATAGTCTTCGACTGATACTGATTAGTCTGCTCTGGTTTTGGGCACACAAAACAAACTAAGCGGTTGTAATCAATATTGAAAAAAAACTTTCTTCAAACCAGAACAGCTGCTCTGAATAATTTATTCTTTATTTAACCAATATGCATCATTTTTCCATGCAGCTTACTGTTTAAAAGCTGTAATATCCATATTTAAATGCATTAGTCTTAATTCCATAGTAAATGGAAGTACTATATAAAATCACATCTCACTTTTGGTTTGTAAGTGAAAACCTAGAAATAGCTAAATGTTGTTTTGCTGAGAGGTGGGAATGAAACATGTATAGAGGATGGGGGTACTTATTATGTATGTGGTTGGATGACTTATTTGCTTTCGTATATAGTCCCATTTATGTTTGTTGCTTCTAGGTCCTTTTTCAGTCTCTCTTTTTGTTGCATTGCAGACCTGCCTTTTTTTTTCCTGCACTTTACTACCCCTAGTCTAGAGTCTAGAACCATGATCTTTGAAAGTGTCTGATGCTAGTATTTGCAGTAGATGGCACCCTTCTCTCTTACCCGCTAATGAGACAAGGTATGGATTGTTTTGAATTTAGCGTCATTGGGGAGATATGCAAAACAGAGGCCTGGATCGGTACTGCTAATTTGGAATCCAGTAACATTCCCAAAGAGGGAAAGAGGTGCCAAGGACAAAGTCCATTTTGTTATTGCTTTGCAATGTCAGCAAGAGATTGTTATTCTTCAGTGTCCTTTTCCTACCATGAAGAGACAGTACAAATGGCTGCTACTTTTCTCTCTTGTATTTCAGTGATAGACAAATGCTGTTACACCTCGTTTATTGAGCAACTCGATGTGTTTCACAAGGGAAAGGTAAAAAGCCAGATTGCGTTTTGTGTCTGCTTTACAACATACAGCACACAGGGAGAAAGTTCCCTGGGTACAGGATTTAGATGAAGCTGGTGTACTTGATCCTGTCCTCAGGCTTACATATAAAACCCCCTTCCAGTGCCTGAGGGGGTTCCTTGAATGCCATTTTGGGCTTGGAGAGGCAATTTCCATAGCACTGAATGTAATGGTACTATAATTACATCTACATCATCCTGGGTAATATAAAGCCTTCTCTGCTCCACACTGTGTGGTTGTACCTATGTGTCATATGATATTTAGTTTACAACACGTGATCACTCTGCTGCCTATTGTGCTCTAAACTGACTCCACTTCTGCTTTTACTGAAGTCTTTTGATCAAACAATTCAACTTCCATTTCTCTATATTTGTGTGGCAAACCATGGAGTATTTTTAGAAGCTGCCATTTTTAATAAACCTAAAAATATGTAGCAGAAAAAGCTGTGAAAAGATAGAAATGCCTATGGGAAAACCTGATCATTGAAGTTATAGAAGACAGTTCTTTAAAGCAATAAATTTGAAGAAGGTGGTAAAGAATAAAGAGGAAGACTCATGTGAACAGCAATACTCAATGGCAACTAGTGGTGAGGCAATTAGCCTTGGACTTGGAAAAGCTGGACTCAGCTCCCTGCCTTGCTACTGAGACCTGACACGGTGCTGGGCAAGATAATTGCCTCTCTGCTGTAAGGGTATAATGGCAGAAGATGGGGACAACAGCACTTCCCAGCCTCACAGGAGTATTATTTGGGTAAATTAATTGAAGACACTGAGATATTCAGGTGTCATGGTGATGGGGGAAGAAGAGAAGGGGAGGGAGGGAGTGAAAGAGAGAAACCTGGTGGCCATATACTACAAACGAACAACAGAGAAGCTCTCATGCAAAGCCTGCCTCAGATACAAATAGTCTTGTGTCTGCAGGTTTGGAGGATTTCAGGGCGTTCAGCATACCATACATGAATTGGCCGCCAAATACTGAAAAGCCTATATTTTCCACGCAAAACTGATAAAAGTAATTTCCTGGATCCTCTTTCCTATTGTCTGCTTCTGTCCTGAAGGCACATGTAACAGCTACTGTCCTCCAGACCAAATCCTGCAGCTGTGCCTTGGTGAGGTATGACAGGTAATACAGGCTGAATAAGGCTGACAGGGGATGGGGGGAAAACTTCCAGGCACTGTGGTGTAGGGTGGGAGCACAAAGTAGGAGGCATAGGACTGAAGATGGGATTTGGACAGGTACTCAGCCCATGTGTCTCCTTATGAGTTCTTACCGCAAAATGTAGGACCACACTTCAATTTTTGCTTTGGGAATTATTATGGCTCTGTGATAATTAACTAAGTGAAAATAGTAATTATTATTGCCATATATTGTCAGTAAGAAAGGCATTTCCGTTTCATGCCCTCACGCCCATTAATTGCATCTTTAACAGCGATGCTTTGCAGAGGTAGTAGTGGTGAGAAGTGAGATGCAGCTCTATTCTAGAAGCTCTTTCTGAGACCTCAAGCAGCTTCCTGGCCTGACGAATGCTGCTCCTTCACTGTCACCTTGTGAAGTTCGTTGTGAGTCGCAAGATGCTTGGCCCCTGCGCAGCCCACAGCATAGCCTGTGCATGGGGCTCTCTTCTGACCTGAATTGTCTGATGAAGGGCCAGCCTTGTTTACCGGTGCCGTGCAGAGAAAAGCACAGGAAATGCTTCGTCTCCATTCTCAGCACTGGTGGAGGGGGGCAGGCTGATGAAGGAGGAGGAAAGGAGAGGTGGTAGCCAAAGGGGATGAAGGTCCTAGCTCTCCATCTGTGAATTGGTTTATGTGTCTGTTGGAGCTGTAGCTGGTAGGAGTATAGCAGACTTGAAGGCTGCGAGGAGTGTTCTGCCTCTGTAGCCATGAGAAGACACTTGAATTAATTTGTAGATAAAGGAAATGGAGCATGGGGTATTCAAAGGTCATGATTTTCCAAGTCAGTTTTCTAAAGGTTTGCATCCAAATCTGTTCTAAGTGAACCAAGGAGAGCCTTTACAGCTTGAGTCACTGCTCTGTGCAAAAATAATAGTAGCAACACATGCCTTAAAATATCACAGGGAATATATTTCCTTGTCAAGATACTTCTTGGGCAAAAAGAACTTATGCTTTTCTTTTAGGATATATTTACAAAACAGACCAAGATTTCTACCTTTTTGTTCTTTAAAAGTCTTGAAAATTTATATAACAAACCAAAACCATAAAAAATATTTTTGGAGTGTTTGAAAATAGTTATAATCCCAAAATATGAAATCTCGTGATAATTTCCAGAGACTAGCATATTCTATACTTTATGCCTCTTACAAACACTGGAAGCATGTCTATATTTATCTTTCAAAACAGTAGTTAGGTGACGGAAGGAAAACTGCTTTCTGGTTAATTTGAGTTTCATCTTTTTTTCCAAATTCAGTTTCATCCTCCAAACGTTCCATGCTGAATTTGGACCTCAGTCTAATTGAAAGAAAACTGAACTTCATATTTGCTGCCTGCAAGAAGGTCTTGATATTTCCTTCTGTTTTGTGGCTGAATCTAACTAAAACGTGGTTTTGCACAGATTCCTTTTGTCAGACATCCCCAGTTTTGTATCTAAACTGATCTGTGCATTCACAGTGAAGCTTCATTAAAGATCAGGCCAAGCAGTCTTTAAAAAGTACAGGGCTTCAATGATAGACAGATGGTGGCTTTCATGATGTCAGGAAGTGTCAAATATTATGGTTGGCTGCAGAATGATGGCTACTTTCCAAACAGATTGAGAAACAGACAGAAAGAGCAAGAACACCATTTGTTGTATTTAGATACATTGTGAACAGAAGGAAGCAAGACAGAGCATACTTTTACACATCTTTTTTCCACTCCTTGTGAAAACAGTTTAGGATTTGTTATGTTATATTAGCCCTATCATTATGCAAAAACATGTGAAAGCCAGAGATGCTGATATATATTAAAAAAAAATGTTTCCATTGTGACTTTCTGTGTTTTTATTTGCATTTCCATTGGCAATTTCTTTTAACATCATAGGCTGATAGAAACCTGCGATTTCACTTCTTTTTTTAGGAAAAAAGTTGTGCTATTAAGATAAGTTGCAAAATTTATTTTTTTTATTAACCTATATGCTCTTCTGAGCCCCTATTTGGGAAAGCCCTCATTTAAGTACTTAAGCTTACATAATTGCTTTGGTGTTGAATAGGTGTGGGTTTTGTTTGATATCTGTGTTGATTCTTCTGGAGTTGGGATTCATGATGGGGCAGTTTTGAAATATAATAACTGTCAACAGCTATGTAGCAAGGATTTTAATAAAAATATTGAAAGACAAAGGTCATGCAATGGTCTGTGTCTAGATGGGTGGCCTAAGCTGTACAGAGCCTGAATGGCATCAGCAAGTCAGAGATTGCTGACGTCTGAGGGATGGGGCAGATTTTGTCCCTAAAAAATAATTAAAAACTCTGATTCTTTACTAGAGTATTTTTTGACCCCATGGAATTCAGTGTGAGAGATGCTGAAATGCATACCCTCGGTGCATACTATTTTACCTTGGGAGTCTATGTCAGGTCAGCATTTTTGTAGAGCAAGCTGAATGTTCCTTATGACTGTCACCTTGAAAAGTACATATGTCAGATGGGTTTTATGTGCCTAGTACGATTACTGGAGTGGCTGTCTGCCACTTTGGCTATAAGGGAGAGATGTGAGGATGTTCATTACACACAAACAATTGGAATAACTGAATGAATCTGTAGTTGCTGGTCCCTGGACAGGACCATGCCTCTGGCTCTGAGGACACTGGTGTGTGTGTGTACCACAGCCTCTCAGGGGCTGCAGGAACAGAGCTCTGCAGAAAACACAGTGTACAACCTGGCCAATGGTGGGACAGAGCCCAAAACATAGGGGAAGCCACTGAGGCATAAGTTAGCCTGCACTTACTTAGTCTTGCTTAAGCTGGTCTGTCAGGTGGCTAAGCAATGGCTGATTTAAAGGTAAGGGAAGGAGCTGACCTAGGTCAGAAGGGATAAAGAGGGAGAGAGGGCCTGTAGGGAAGAGACATCTAAGAAGCTGGGAACTAGGACAGCTGCCCTGTGTGTGTTCATGCTTATTTTATTTTATTTATGAGCTTTTCCATGATGCTATTCACTATCAGCATATAATCACTCCTTTCCTCCTCATTGCTCTCACAGAAAATCTATTTGTTTCTCCAAACTATCAAAATATTTAGAGAGAAAATACATGCTTATGTTTATAATAATTAAAACCCTGTAAAAATAAATGACCACATTTGGGAATATTCTTTTATTCTTTTTGCTTGTTCTCCATTCAACAGTGGACTAACTGAATCCATGGAGCCATCATGTGAGAATAATTTTACACTTCCAAATTATATAAACATTTGCAAACAGCATAGCAGTTATGGTCCACAAGGAACCCCCTTAACCAGAATCCTGTTGCTCTGTGGAAAGAAAACAAAAACTGTAGAATGGAGCTTATTCCTGGCTTGTTAAAGTGCAGTTTTTAATAAATGATGCACAATAGAGGGATTGAATTTTTCTGTTTTTCTGCTTTTGCCAAATTTGCTGTACGATTCAGCACTCCCCCCTCTGAATACTGGATATATTTAGTTTTATCTCTTTCTTATTTTGGTCCTTTTCTGTCTTTTGTAAGAATGTTATGTGGATTGAAGGCATTTTTTATGTAATTCATTCTTTCTCAATAAACAAGCATGGCATGAATAATACAAAAAATGTCCACAAGTAATCATTAAAGCTCTTAAATTAATTCTCTTGGCCCATAGTCACACAGAACCCATTCATATTTACTTCTCAGTGAAAGAACAATCAATTGAGTTTTACTTCTAGCAGAAAGGTTTATAAAAAGCTCTAATGCAAATTTTGTTTCACATGAGCATTTATGGAAGACTAATTTTGAGGGTGAACACACAACCGTGTGCATGGGAACTAGTGTTTCTCACTCTCGTTCAGTCAGAAAGAACAAACAGTGGGACCTGATTTACCAATCCCAAATAAGCGATGCATCTTGAATTTCAAATATTTGTAATCAGTTTCCAGGGTAAAAAATCAGATATATTTTTTGAGTACATTTAAATGAGAAAATCATGATCTGCTGATGGATATTCCATGAGAAGAAAAAGGCTAATTTAGTCAAAGAAATTACAGACAGAGAATTACTCACTCAGCGCTACTGGCAGATAGTAAACGAGTGGCACCAAGGTTTTAATTCAAACACTTAACAAAGAAAGCAACTAATAGCTTCTTCCTTTTTCATCTGAAGCACTATAAAGCAGAGGGCTAGCCCTTCTGCCAAATTGCTTTTACAGAAATGTGACTTCCGCTTTCATTATTTTTACTCAAATTGCCTTAATTAAGAAACCCACTCTCCAGCCCTGACTTTGATCTTGTTTTCAGACTGGGTGTGTCAGTTCATGTTGATGGACTTGCTGATTTGCTGTTGAATTCAGGTCAGAAGTCACAGTCTGCTCGTCTGCAGAATATTCCACCAAATGATACCTGTCTAGGGGAAAAAATGCATTCGATTTGTTATTTTGTTAATATTTATAGTAAATTGGAAAGTTATTGAACAACTTCCTGTGTTGGGAGATATTGCCCATCCTATTTTTTCTTCTTTTATACTGTAGCATTACACAGCACAGAATTAAACAGTAATTTCAAAATCTCCTGTTCAATACTTTTATAACACCTATCACACCTGGCAAAGCCTGTGCAGAGCTTTTCTTTCTGAGCCCAAAACTACTCCTTAGGCAGAATTCCACTATGGACTGATTACTGGTGTCATCTGGGCCCATTGCATAGTGTCTGGATGTTGGTTAAGAGTTCAGGTTCTTACCTTGGTTCCAAATGGTTAGTAATGGGTTGATTTACTGGTGCAATAAATTCTAAATAAACATTGAGGATAATGATAATTGATAACACTAATAGAATTTGGTTGCCTGAGGAAATACCATGTTAGGATTTGGAAGCCAGTTCAAAAACATGACTTCGTCTCCAGTCTAGTGGTGAAAATAACTGAGTGTAGCCACTTGCCTGGAAAGCAACTTCTCTCCCAGGCTGTGACCTCACTATGCTTTGAGGCAGAAGCAGAGGTGAATAAGCCTCTGAAAAATGCTAAACAGCTAGTGAAAAAAACCAGGTCTTATTAACTGTCTGAAGGGGGGGCTTCCTAAGGCTATTCTATTAGCGTCCTTTGGGACTTCGGTCCCTTTCTGAGGCATATGGATTCTCATAGGGCCTCTCCTATCCAGTCCTCTTCATTGCCTTCCATACTTGGGAAAACAGTCTCTTTACCGTGGGAAGTGGAGAATGAAAGATGCTCTATATCTAGAAGCCTTTGCAAGTGGTACGTTGTAGTCCCCATCTCATCACTTGACTGGGTGATGGATGCCTTCATTCATCCTCTGGGAGATATGTAGCTGGTTGTGTGCATAAACATGTAATAACCTCTGGTTGCATAACCTGTCCCACTTATTCACTTTCAAGACAAAGTGGGGGTCATGGTGTAAAAAAGGACCTCACTTTGTAACCAGAAAGCCTAAGGATCCTAATTGCTCATGACTTGGAAGGCCACTGGGAGTAAGCTCATGAAGCAGATTACCACCTAAATAAATTAGTTTTCTTATGGACCATTTGCATTCCCCTATATATCAGCAAGGTCCTCTAGCCCTAGAAAATCCAAAATGGCTGTACACAGTATAGTATTAGAGAACAGTCTTAAGTACACTTAGTGTCTCCTGCTTGTGCCACTCATGTATTCCCCTACAAGATGAGTTTAGTCATTCTGTGGAAGGTGGTGTCATGGACCAGGGAAAACCACTTCCTCCTTAGGCCTCTTCCTGACCTGTTGTGATGTAGAAGAAATTTTATAACTTTAAGGCAGTAGCAATATTTAAAAAAAAATAATGAAATTGCCATGTAAAATAGCCAGGAATAGGTCGGGGTGGGGGAGAAAAAAAGACGGTTGCATATTGTAAATATTTGAGTTGTGATATTTCATAAGATCTTCAAACATTTGTTTATAATTCCTGTATTCTCCATTGTGGTAATGGGCTACACAAATAGAGAATAGCAGTAGATAACTTTCATAAGGCTTTTTGACACTGTCTTGCATATTATTTAGACAAGAGACCATAGTCTTGTTTAATTGCTAAACAACAGTTACAAAACTGAGTGAAAAATACACCAAGAGAGTAGTCATCAAATGTTGTGAAGATATGTAATGAATTCTTTCCTCAGAGGTCTGTTTTGGTTATGATTGTGTTCAGTGTTTCCATTAATGGCCTGGATAAAGGACCAGAGCTTACTTTTGACCTTTGCTCATGATATCACGATGTGTAGCAGTAAATGTACTGCGGTACAGGGTTAGGAAGCAAAGTGATCTTGACAAACAGAGAAGTAGCTTGAAAAAGTAAAATATAAGAAATGCATGAGAAACAACTGCAGGGTATTGTCCTTGGGCAAAAATTATCAGCTGTGCAAACAGAGGATGAGGAACTTGTTCAGTAACAGTTCAGAAAAAGACCTGGGAACAATAAACTCAGCGCTAGTCAACAGCATAACTGTTGAAAAAAAGAAAATAACATGCTAGGCTGTATGTTGATTTATCCCTGATATGCAAAATATATGAAGTGAACTCTATACCATGGTTGGAATTGATAGAGCTTCAGCTTTACCCACCTACAGTTTCAGATAATAGAATTCAAAAAAGAGAGAGTCAAAATGAGTCTGGACAAGCTGGTTAGAAGTTGGGAACAAAAGAGTGAAAAAACAGAGTTCTTCAGTCTAGGGAAGTCTGGGGAGAAGGGGACCATGGCAAAAAATTTCAAATTAATGTAGGGAATAAACTAATTTATCTTTAGGGAGGATAGGAAAAGAGTGAGGTTTAAATTCCAACAAGAAAGACTTAGTTTAAATAGGTTTTATTAAGTGCCCATTAAGGACAGTGAAGGCCACACAGGTTTCACGGGGATGCGGTGGTAGTGGGTTAATGCTCACCCTTTGGGAATGATGAAGGTACAAGTGCTTCCAGCTCCAAAGGAGCTTCTGAGATCCCCTCAGGCCATGCTTTCTGCTGACTGTGATTACTGTCTTGCCCCAGCTTGAATATACCAAAATATAACTGAATGTTACAGAGTTTTGTTAAAAGGGACTATCTGTATTAACAGGTATTTAAGGTCGCTCAGTTTCAAGTTATCTAATTACAAAAGAAATACATCGATTAAACAAATTCAGAGGCTTTCAGTATATCAGCTGCTTTTTCTGAGAGCTTATTTCCTTGCAGACTTTTTCAATAGCTATCAAGTTTGCACAAAATCTAAATAAATGGCTCTCCATGAAGATGGTGCCATTCTTTATGGAACTGCATCAGTGATAGGTCAAATTTATATTGCTCTGCAGCATGATTTTAATATCATTCTGGCCTGGTTTAGGCATAATCAAGTCTTCTGTTGAAAGAGCTCTTGTAAGGAGCAATTAAACATTAGTACTTTAGCTAAACCCGTATTAAATTATGTCTTGGAATTTAAGTATCTGGGAATCATCTTAAATCTCAGCTTGAATTTTAGGTGGTATTGTATCTGCAATTTATATTGAGGTATAAGACAATCTGTTTGCATCTTGATTTACTATTTATAGTTTGAAATGTTATTTTATTATTAAGTGTTCTATGCAGCTGTTAGTAAGGCCACTAATAGATTAAGGTACTATTATTTATGATTACAGCTTCAGCTTTTCAACAAGAAAAGAACCTGAACATTCAGCAGGAGAATTTTAACATGCTTTTTGAAAGCCTTGAAGTAAATCAAGCTAGCTGGGTACCCTTCAGCAGGACTGAATGGTGATTCCAGCCCTTCCAGTGAAGACTCATAACCCTGAGGAATAAAAGAGTTTTGGACTGTTATAACACTAAGGGCTCAACAGGGGCATTCTTTTAGGCATGAGCCGGAGAAGATTACCTGGAAAAGTTTTAAACCACAATTATCTCAACTTCCCTTTGCTATGGACTGGCAGAACTAGCACTGAGAATGCTCATGGACAAGCTGATATGTGAGTGAGCCCTTCAAGGCAGCATGTGACAGTAAGAACAATAACTGGGAGTTTCACTCACTCCAAAAGTAGCCCTGCAATAGCAAGTTGGCAAGTACACACAGTTTAGATTGACACTAGGCTGAAAAGGGAGAAAATGGTGCCTTGTACCTTGATCAAGGTAGACCACCATTGAACATAATATTTGAAATCTCTGAGGCCTAGGAAAAGCTTTATGTATGTGATGGTAGGTTTGTTTGTAGATTTATTTTATCATTAAATACGTCCATTGTTTATGTTTTAAAGATACATTCAATGTCAGTATCATTTTGATCACTGATGGAAGCTTACAGGTTAGTTTCCCTGTCAGCACAGCGATGTCTCAAAGCATTAGGGAAATACTTAAAAATCCACAGGATTAAAGAAAAATAAATAAATCTTATTTACATCATAGGAAAGACAGGTCCTCTGCATAAATCTCTTGTGCTGAATATGTTATGTCTATTTGGGCCAGATTGGATAAGTATGGGCTGCATAATTTCCTTTTACTTTCCATGTAAGGCACAGTGCAATGGCTCAACAAAGGAAAACCAAAGTTATACTTGCTATACCATACATGTGTTTTGTTGATATAAACAGTAAAGAGAGGTTATAGTACATGATACTGCCTAAATATCGGTGCTCTGATTGTAAGAACTAATTTCACCATACTGAAGGTCTGTACTGAAAACTCTTTTGTGTTTTAAGAGGGGTTTTCGCTTCTCCCAGTTTTGAGTTTATCAAGCAGGAAACAGAAATGGGGAAACCAACCTTGTTTCTGTATGTTCCTACAAGACACAGCACTGACGTTGTCCTAAGATCTAGCTAAATTTTTGAGATTTGGGTTGCAAATTGAAACTATGAAATTCTGCTTCAGCCAGCCACGTGAGGACTATTGCTGGCTTGAAAACTTGCCTAAAGACAGCCAGATTTGAGCCTATGAAATTTGTCTGATCTACATAAAATTAATTTTCAGGAGGCTGGATGGAAACCATGGTCTTCATTTTCCTAAGCACCCTATGCTTGTTAATCAAGCTCATTTTTCGTAGAATCAACTGATCCAAAGAGCAAACACAGTAGTTATTAGATGACATCCTATCATATGTATTAATACAGTAATCAGAAAGTTTATGCTAGCTTCTAATAAGGTCTTGACAGAAGGCAGTGTTACCTACTTGATTTTGAAAGGTGATGTAACCAAGCCTGTGACTAACACATCATTCAGGGACAGGCTCAGAAATCAATTCAACACAGGCACTGATATTCAAGTTTGGGGTAGAAAAGACTCTGTCTGTCTTTCCTAATATATTCAGTATGTTTTCTAGTATTTGATCTACCTATGTCAAGTCACCAAAGTAACAATGTCTCTAGAGGTTGTTCTAATTCTGTAGTTCGGAATTATTCCTTTCCCATCCCACATATTCACCTTTAGCTTTTCTTTCTCAGTCTCATCCCATTTCTCTTAAGTCTATTAATTCTGACCCTTTTACATTTTCAGTTAAGATACACCAGCATTCTAGCTACCTGGGCGTATGGGATGGAGAACGGGGGAAAAAAAGGACATCTTCCTGGTGAATTTACTATTACGACAACTGGAGAGAGACATAAAGAGAGGGAGATAGATTGGTGGAGCTGCACCTTATTTGAAAATAAGGTCAGGGGGTCAAGTCAGTGGATGGAGGCTCCACAAGAAGAAAAGAACCCCCTACCCTCTTGCCACCAAGCAGAAGGAGGGAACCAAAGAGACGGGGGTAGAATGGAAACAGGTCCCTGCTCGGGGTGGCAGGTGAATCCCCTCCTGGCCTCCCTCACCTTCCCAGCTGCCCATACACAACAGATACGGGGCTCTGGAACTTGAGGACCAGGCAAATGAGGACGTAGGTGAAGGTCTGTCCGGGTTGTTACCTTGGGGAGAGTTGGTCAGCCCCACACACTATGACTGCCTCTATTAAGCAGAAAAGGAGGATAATTGTTGTAGGCAATTTCCTTCTGAGGGGGACAGAGGGCCCAGTATGCTGATCATTCCCATCCCACAGGGAAGTCTGCCTCCTCCATGGGGCTTGGGTCAGAGACATTACTAGGAAACTCCCTGGTCTGTTACAGACCTCTGATTACTACCCGCTATTAGTTGTGCAAGTGGGCAGTGATGAGGTTTGGAGAGAAGCCCAAGAGCAATCAAAAGCGACTTCAGGGCACTGGGGTGACTGGTTGAATGATCGGGAGCACAGGTAGTGTTTTCCTCAGTCCCATCAGTGGCAGGGAAGAACAATACTGAAAGGAACAGGAAGACTCATCTGATTAACACATGGCTCAGAGGCTGATGCCGTTGGTAGAATTTCGGTATTTTGATCATGGGGAGGTTTACATGGCACCGGGCCTGCTGGCAGCAGACGGAGTTCACCTAACTCAAAGGGGAGAAAGGATTCTTGCAAATGAGTTGGCAGGGCTCATCAAGAGGGCTTTAAACTATGAATGAAGGGGGAGGGGAATGTAGCCAGGCCCACCGGAGAGGAGCCTAGGGGTGGTGTGCCAGGTTTGGGTGTGAAACCAATAACCCAGCTCAAGTGCATCTATGCCAGTGGGCATGGGTAACAACCAAGAGGAGCTGGAAGCCATTGTGCAGTGGCATAGCTATGGCTTAGTTGCCATCACATAGACATGGTGGGATGACTCTTATGACTGGAGTGCTGCAGTGGATGGCTATAAGCTCTTCAGAAGGGATAGGCAAGGAAGGAGAGGTGGTGGGGTGGCTCTGTATGTTAGGGAGTGCTTCGATTTTGTAGAGCTTTGAAGACTTTGAAGTTAAGGTCAAATGTTTAAGGGTAAGGATGAGGGGGAAGGCCAACAAGGCAGATATCTTCCTGGGAGTCTGTCATAGACCACCCAAGCAGGATGAAGAGGTAGATGAACTGTTCTACAAGCAGATGGAGGGAGTATCACAGTCAGTTGTCCTTGTTCTAGTGAGAGACTTCAATTTACCAGTTGTCTGCTGGAAATACAAAACAGCAGAGAAGAAACAGTCTAGGAGGTTCCTGAAGTGTGTGGAAGATAACTTCCTTACACAGCTGGTAAGTGAATCTACCAGGGGAGGTGCCTTGCTTGACCTCCTGTTCACAGACAGAGAAGGACCGGTGGGAGATGTGGTAGCTGGAGGCTGTCTTGGGCTTAGTGACCATGATATGACTGAGTTCTCAACTGTTGGTGAAGTAAGAAGAGGGGTCAGAAGAACCACTACCATGGACTTCCGTAGGGCAGACTTTGGCCTGTTCAGGGCACTGGTTGGGAGAGTCCCCTGGGAGGCAGCCCTGAAGGGCAAAGGAGTCCAGGAAGGCTCGGTGTTCTTCAAGAAGGAAGTCTTGCAGTAGCAGGAACAGGCTGTGCCCGAGTGCTGCAAGATGAACCGGTGGGGAAGATGACTGGCCTGGCTGAACAGGAAGCTTCTGCTGACACTCAGGAAAAAAAGGAGAGTCTAGCACTTTTGGAAGAAGGGGCAGGTAACACAGGAAGAGTACAGAGACCTCATTAGGTCTTGCAGGGAGAAAATTAGGCAAGCAAAGGCCCAGCTAGAACTCAACCTGGCCACTGCTGTAAGGGATAACAAAAACGTTTTTACAAATATATCAACAACAAAAGGAGAATCAAAGAGAATCTCCATCCTCTATTGGATGTGGAGGGGAACATTGCCACTGAGGATGAGGAAAAGTCTGAGGTACTAAGTGCTTTCTTTGCCTCAGTCTTTAACAGTAAGACTAGTTATCCCCAGGGTATTCAGCCCCTGGAGGTGGAAGGCAGGGACAGATCACAGAATAAACCCCCCATAATCCAGGAGATAGCAGTTTATGACCTGCTGCTCCACCTGGATACTCACAAGTCAGTGGGGCTGGATGGGATCCACCCAAGAATACTGAGGGAGCTGGCAGAGGAGCTCGCCAAGCCAGTCCCCATCATTTACCAGCAGTCATGGTTAACAGGGGAGGTCCCAGATGACTGGAGGCTTGTCAATGTGACGCCCACCTACAAGATGGGCCAGAAGGATAATCTGGGGAACTACAGGACTGTCAGCTTTACCTCGATACTGGGAAGGTTATGAAGTGGTTCATCTTGAGTGAGCACACGAAGCATGTGCAGGGCAACCTGCACAGGGAATCAGGCCCAGTCAGCATGGCTTTGTGAAAGGCAAGTCCTGCCTGACCAGCCTGATCTCCTTCTATGATGGTGACCCACCTAATGGATGAGGAGAAGGCGGTGGATGTTGTCTACCTGGACTTCAGCAAAGCCTCTGATACTGTCTCCCTCAGTATCTTCCTAGAGAAGCTGGCAGCGCACGGCTTGGGTGGGTGTACTCTTTGCTGGGTAAAAAATTGGCTGGATGGCCGAGCCCAGAGTTGTGGTGGATGGAGCTAAATCCAGCTGGCTGCCGGTCACGAGTGGGGTCCCCCAGGCCTCAGTGTTGGGGCCAGTCTTGTTTAATATCTTTATCAATGATCTGGACGAGGAGATCAAGTGCACTTTCAGTAAGTTTGCAGATGACACCAAGTTGGGCGGGAGTGTCAATCTGCTCGAGGGTAGGAAGGCTCTGCAGAGGCACCTGGACAGGCTGGATCAATGGGCCAAGGCCAATTGTATGAGGTTTAACAAGGCCAAGTGTCAGGTCCTGCACTTTGGTCACAACAACCCCATGCAATGCTACAGGCTTGGGGAAGAGTGGCTGGAAAGCTGCCTGGCAGAGAAAGACCTGGGGCTGTTGGTTGACAGCTGGCTGAACATGAGCCAGCAGTGTGCCCAGGTGGCCAAGAAGGCCAACAGCATCCTGGCTTGTATCAGGAATAGTGTGGACAGCAGGAGTAGGGAAGTGATCATGCCTCCATACTTGGCACTGGTGAGGCCACACCTTGAATATTGTGTTCAGTTTTGGGCCACCTCAGTACAGGAAGAACATCGAGTTGCCGGAGCATGTCCAAAGAAGGGCAACAAAGCTAGTGAAAGGTCTAGAGAGCAGGTCTTATGACGAGCGGCTGAGGGAACTGGGGTTGTTTAGTCTGGAGAAGAGGAGGCTGAGGGGAGACCTTATTGCTCTCTACAACTACCTGAAAGGAGGTTGTAGTAAGGTGGGTGTTGGTCTCTTCTCCCAGGTCACTAGTGACAGAATGAGAGGAAATGGCCTCAAGTTGCATCAGGGGAGGTTTAGATTGGATATTATGAAAAATTTCTGTACTGAAAGGGTAGTCGCCATCCCTGGGGGTATTTAAAAGATGCATAGATGTGGCACTTCAGGGCACAGTTTAGGAGACATAGTAGTGTTGGGTTGACGCTTGGACTTGATGATCCTAGAGGTCTTTTCCAACCTTAATGATTCTATGATTCTATGATTCTATAATTACTATAGTCCCACCCAAGCTTAGCATTGCCACAAAACACAAGAATAGCATTTAGCTGGAACATTTTTCTGTAGAGTTTCATTGCTTTATTTTTATTCATAGCTGAGAGCTTAGCCTATAGCAACCAGTGCCACAGTTAATGAAAACTGAAAAGTTACATTATATATTGTCCTTCAGGGCAAAAATATTAAAACATCAACTTCATCTACAAAGACGGTTTCATTCCAGCTGCTGCATTTAGGGAGAGAAGTGCATGCAAGGCATATACATTATCCAAGTGTCTCTGTCCCCAAAGAATGGATGAAAGAATGCTTTCTGGGCATGAATCTCTATTTTTTGTAGAAGTGTTATGATAATTTGTTGTTTATAGTAGACTACACCATAAGGAAGGTTTTACATGCAGCATGCAGACTGAGTGATGAAGTAATTCACAAATTCTACTGGAAAGGAATAAATGGATAGAGCCCATTATTGAAGCATCTTCTTACTTGAGTAATATAAAAAGGACAGGATAATGGCAAGCAATTTCACTGTCTGTGGGAGCGATCCCTGTCTTTTGTTAAGAAATAAGATACTGTGGCTATGGTTCCTGAATATGTCTGACATAGTAGATGCAGCAATAAGCAGCGGTCCAGGGAGTGGATTGTAACTTTCTGAAGCAATTCCAATCACAGAACAATCCTGCATGGTTGGTCCCTAGTCAGCTACTCTTTATGTCACTAAGATAAATTCCTATATACTTATATTAATAGAAGGCAACGAACAGCGGAGCTGACTCCAATATGAGTTCTTTCTCTTCTGCCTCTCCTCTCAGAGTAAACTTTCCATTCCCCGTTTTGTGAATACAAAGTGGTGGCAATAGCATTTGTTAGTCACCTCTTGCTTAAGGTGCATACAAAAAACCCTTTATAGTCTCTGTGCAGCTCCTGGGAATTCTCTTTAACCACCAAAACTCCCTAAAGTCCCAGCCATACTCTCCACCAGAAAAAAGGCTTAAGTGCGCTGTGTCTGATACAACTACAAAGCAATGAGAAGGAACTTGATGAATTGGAGAACAAAGTACATGAAGTACGATTTTTTTTTTTGCTATTATTGTATTTTTCAAATTTTTTTTTCTTTTTTTGCTATGTGACATGTAGTGGTTTTGCCACGGCCCCAAGGGTTGCTTTGCTGGCACCTCTGTTCAGCAGGAGGGACTCTGGCCTGTACAGTATAGTAGATTTGCTGGCAAGGACTAACTTTCCCAGAGCCAGAGGCTTGCAACATAACCTTTATACTCCAGTAGCTGCTTTTTAGTCTGTAGTTTTTCTCCAATGTACCTTCAAAGAACAGTGAGCAACTCCCCGGGAACAACCTCTACTGTGCTTCTTATTCTCCTGGATAGCTCAACTGAAGTACCACTCACTTCGAATAACAAGTAAATGTTTCTTTGTAAGTCTTAAAGTCTTTTAGCATAGGATAAGGAAAACGTGGCATTATAAGAAAACAAATTTTAAAATGCTATTAGATCAAATATGTATGTATCCCTAAGAATCCCTAAGACAGAATGTGATCATCAGATGTGGAGATTCAGTGTTCACATCAGTGCTCCATCCTTCAGGTGTTGTCATTGGTACAGCATACCTCCTTTACCTCTCCCAGAGCTCCTCATCCCATATCATTTCTATTCCTGCGGAACTGGTTTTTAGACTATACTTATAGATTGGTCTAAAATAAGTGAAAATGTAGGTTGACCAATATGGAGCCAGGTGTTTGTAGAAGAGGAGATATTCCTTTCTTGTTTCTCATATATCAAAAAGGCTGTATATACTCTATGAAACTGTTCTTGACTTTCTCCTGAGACAGAACATCTTCCATACACAGAGACTGTTTTGCCTATAGAAGAACAATTCTGACAAAAATATGGAGCTACAAAAAATATATTGAATTCCAGATGTGGGTTTTGAATACATTTCAAGAAATTGATGGTACCTGCTGTACTACCAGTCCTGTAGGACTCACACGTGACATAGTGTTGACAAAGCTGAGAGGCCTGGTTATGAATTATGCTGCTGGGGTAAGAGCAACGTTTTAATCTGTTCAATTTTTGTGTCCTACCTTGTGTCTGCTTTCTTTTCATACTTCAGCCATGATGGCCTTCTGTAAAGTCAGATGCATTTAGGATTAATCTCCTTGCAGATAACTCTGTAAAACAAACCAGAACAAAAATCAGCAAATATGCAGAGATAAGACATACTCAATTCCCATTAACATTTATCACATATAGCCAAGGTGGTCTTATGATTAAGGAAATGACCTGGCACTTGGGAGACCTAGATTTAAACTCTATCAATGAATCTTTATTTATTTTTGCTGCAGAAAAACACTTAAACATGTGCTACAAATTAAGGACATTCTTAAGTGGTTTGCTGAGTCTCAGGCTATAGACCTTGGGCAAACCACTTTGTCTCTCAGAGTCAGACTGTGGAATCTTTTATTCAGCTTGGTGAGCAGTTTCATACACAACTAATGTCATTGATTTTAATACGGTTAGGCATGATAGTAACCACTTACCAACCTGAGGTTGGTACCTCAGTGCTCCATCTGTAAAATGGGGTAATTAAATTTCTGTGCTTCCCAGAAGTGGCAGCATAATACACACAGGTAAGTTTCAAAATCCTGCTCTTTGCAACTCCTCAAAGTATTTTCACCAAATCTCTGCATGCATGCTTTTGAACAGATGAAATATTTAATTCACCTTTGTTTTATTTAATTGAATATGTGCATAAACAATAGCATATAACCGTACTTAAGAAAATTGAAGTGATATGAGAAATAATTAGATAAATCATTTCAGAGGAATATACTCATTCTGTTTACTATAAGTCTGTTAATTCTATGGCATATTCAGGGAAAATCTTCCCTGCCTGTCATCCTTTAATACCACCAAGTCAATATGCTTTATATGTCAGCTATCTCAGAACAAAGCTTGGAGGAAGGCTTTTAAATGGAAAAGAAAGAGCCTGCATTACTATAATTATTTGGGGGCTTTGACCTGTCTCTCTTTTATCTATTATGAATTTTTCTAATCACTGCCAGTAGTGCCAAACCAACTGAGATGTGCAAGATAAGATATTCTGAGCCCCTTCATGTTCCATAAGCCAGGGTATGTTCTTGATTGGGCAGTCCCTGAAAGAGGAAAGTCACAGGGTAGTTGTACTTAAATGGTAAGAAAATATTAAGAGGAGAAAAGGAAAGGTTGGAATCTGAATCAAAAGACTTCAGCTTCACTTGCCCTAGACTTTTATAGCTCAGTAGAAATCAGTGGAAAAAAATAATCAGCAAAGAAGCATCCATTTAGATATATAGATATTTATACATGCATGCATGCATACACACATATATCTCTTTTATCTGAGTTTCATCTTCCCCTTTTTTAATTTCAAAACCAATAGAGAATGTTTGATTGCAGACTTGTCTTTCAAAACCATTATTAATTCCTTCACTACATCCAAAATAAAGTTGGTTGTGGTTTTTTTCCCCCCCCCTCTACTATCTCTAGTGGCTCCAGAAAGCAATTTTTCAATGTTGAAACTGTAAGAATAGAGTCAATCACTAATCTATTTAATTAGATGCTTTGGTCAAACACGGTAAACACTTGAGTGAACCTGGACAATTATGTCATAGCAGGGCTGGGACTTTAAAGGACAGAAATACTCTGATGACATAAAAATTGTCAGACGTCATGAATGTGTTTTTACAGTAACCAAATTATTCTTGTGAACTTGACCCATTTCACTAAGCTTTTAAAAATGTTGATTGCAAGGCTTGTAATAAAATTTGTTCCACTGTGTGCAATCATGTGCAGCCCTTCAGCTCGAGTCAGCCAGGCTAGTGGGCTTCTTTGTCAGGCTGAGCTCCTGCTCTCTATTAACCTCCCAAAGAGTGCCTAGCTCAACTTTACACCTCTTAATTACATTTGTTCCACTTCGTGCAATTAGGCTCACGCCATGCACTCAGTCCACTGGCTCTCACGTAGGACTCCAGAAAGTTGCAAGTCATGGGTATTTGTCAGAAAGGTATGAAAATCATGGAATCCCAGACTGCCCTGGCAACCATGAGAAAATGCCAGCCCTCGATACAAACAGCATGCTTGTATCCAGCGTGCTGGTACCCAGCTCCACAGCATTCAGCAGTGAAGGATTTTGAGTGCACAGCAAGAACAAAATGACCAAGGAGATATGTATGTATAGAGGAAAGGCTATGAGAAAAAGGCAGTAGGAGAGCTGGTTACCCCTGTGTGTTGGTACTCCTCCTTTGTATTGATTGCATGGAGAAAGAACAGTGTTAGTGCATTGTTTTATGCCAGCCGTACGCCAGCTTCATCAGACTCAGCTGACTTTTGCAAACATTGCTTGTTATATGCCCTGCTTCCCTTTTTTTGAGATAAGTAAGTTATAGTCTGTGTATTTAGATATACATATCTAGAACATTCAGTACAACAATCCCTTTTTGGGATCAAGAATGAAGTTTTTATTTTGTAACCATGTCAGTATGGGGTCAAATCAATTTCCAAGAATATGGTGCTAAGGAAAGATGAGATATACAGTCACCTTGCCTCTGTTTATCTGCCTGTGGTGTCCTCCTGCCCTTAAATTTCAGTGAAATTTAGTATATTAGTATAGATCTCAACCCTGATCAAGGTCCTTTTCCTTTTTCAGGAAAGGAGAGGAGACTGGAGTCTAAGACTTGACTAGGCAAAACCATAGCTGAACTAATCCTGAACCAAAAAAAAAAAATAGGAAATTTACAATCAACCATTAACCTGGTGCTGCTAGGAAGTCTGTGGGTAGCTACGCTTCCACACACAAGTTCTCTGTAGATGTTATTCTTATGTAAATGAAAGCTTTCCAGGAAAAACTCACACAGGCACTCCAGTGTCCTCAGTCTAGTGGTGTCTGGTTATACCATGGCTGATTGTGCCATACTCTGCTTGCTGATAGTTTGCCTAACACAGCACATAAAAAATAAAATAACATTTATTAATCTAAAACCCAGGCAATACCTGTGAAAATGCTAAGATAAGTATAAGCACTCTTAGTATTGACCTTTCTTCATTTCAGCAGTTAAAACATCATTACTCAGATCCCCTCTCAATTTAAGAAGAACTTAGTGTATTTGGAGGGAACGAGGCAATATTTTGCTACACACAGATCATAATCTGCTCCTTTGAACAACAGACAGTGAAAGCCAAAGAGTCCTTGTGAGCCATTAGTTTAACATTTTCTGCACAGCCTAACTTCTGAATTGGCACTCAGTGGCCATTTCTCCTTGTTTGTTCTTCTGACAGAAGAGTTTTGCTCTGTCATCTTTGCAGCTACCCTTCATGCTGCCAAAAATGTGGCTGTAATATATCTGTTTTTAAATACCTTCTGCAAAGTAGGTATTAGATAGAGAAGATTTTTTTCCTAATCACTGAGAAAACATATGAAACTCAGACCTTAACAAGTCAGAATAAAATGTCACTGAGCAAAGTATAAAGTATTTACTGGTTATGCTCCCACTTCTGTTGGGGCAATATTTGGTACAGTGGCAATTCAGAATTCAGTAGAGCAGTACTTGCAGAAGTAATAACCTGTCACCAAAGCACATACTTTTAGTAGTTAAAAGTAATAGGTCTTATTGGGGCTAACTAATAAGCTTCTCTGCTGTCCCCTAGAGAATGAACCTCTACGCTTGCGTTGGCCTATTGCCAGACAATTTTCAGAGCCAGTGGCATGACACCTTTGAAGTCTAAGCCAGAAGGAAAGCTTAGAACATTTTTTTTCAGCTTTATCAAGGCTCCCCAATGCTTAATGGTTTACGCTGTAACTACACAAGGCTATTATCTAAAATAATCTAAACTAATAAATTATGAACTTGTTTTAAAACTAGAGATCTGCAGAGAGAAACCACCAGTCCATGCTCATGGCAGCGTAACGACAGGCAGTACATTACCATGCATAAACCAAATACCATTCTTTTACTCTGCTAAAAATCATGGTTCAATCTTTTTCCTTTTAAAGATCAATTTAAATAGGCAATAGTCATCAGAAACTTGTGATGACATCTATTTTTGCAATAGAATCCCTCTCTGGTTATATTTAAGTCTTTTAGGTAACGCATGGGAAAGATTTTAGCCTTTCAGGAGGCTGAAATTTAAAACTTCACAGTAACTCCAGTGTACTCAGGGGCCTCAGATATACATCTTATCAACTGTTAGAATAATTTCAGTTTGCATCACTTCCAGAGGCTGAAAACTCTGCTATTCCTGGATTTATTTCTGTGGTGCCAGTGGGATATCTGTGCCTAACTTTTTTTGTGCCGTGGGAATCTGTCCCACTCAACTGAAATGAAATGTGATGAGTGCAGCCCTTCTGACACCCACTCATGCCTATAGATGAGGCAGTTGGAGGTGGGGTAAATTTTTCCTAGATGAGAACAAAGAAATGTAGCCTGAACTGATGGGGAAATAGTCAGCGTAGTAATAAGGTTTTATAACTTTTAACCTGAAAGCCTGTAACTACCCTGCCACCCTGCTCAACCTCTGCACTTACCAATGGCAAGGTTTACTTTCTTGTATTAGGACAGAGGCTCTTGCAGATGGAAGTCTCTTCTTGAGGCGTTTTTATAATTTTTTTCTCCCAGACAGAGCCTTCATTAGAATATTCCTTCTTATTTTCTCTTGTGCCAACTTTAAACTGGGATTTAGCAGTTTCTGAATCCCTATTTTTAGTAATTCCACTTCTTGCCACTTTTGGTGCTTATGCCCAAGAATGTCTGCTGTGCTGATGCCAGCTGTCTGTCATCTGTTTCATTGTTCTTGCACCTTAAAACCAGTCATCCTACCTTATATTCTCTATGTAGTCTGCTCTTTACTTACTGCTCTCCTGTTTCTGTGCTTGCACTGTGTGCAGCTTTTGCCTTAAGTCTTTTAGGGACAAATTTACACTATAATTTAGTCATCCACTATGAAATATGAAATGGGCCAAATTAGGGCATCATAAACATTTCTGACAGTTATTTTAATGATTATGTATCAAGGTAGAGTGTTTGATGGGAATGGTCTGGAAAGCGAGCTCTTGAGAATAGCTGGAGAATGCTATTACTCGCATTGACGAATAAACATTTCCAAGTGTCTCTTGGGCAAACCATTGCTGGACACAGAAGTTTGGGTAAGAACATTTGAAATGCCCCAGTGGCCAAGCACATCTTCCATTCCTTCCTGAAAGTGCCAGCGTGAGTGGAAAGAGAGAGAGATGCTGCCAGCCAAAAGTACTCTGACAGGAGAAGGCTGCATGTTGTTTTTTTTTTTTTTTACAGCTGTCACCAGGTGATGCTGTTCATATGTTATTCCCTAATGAATAAATAACACATATGCTATTTTCAAATGTGTATATAAATATAGTATAATATTTTGATGTTTAGAAATCAACTGTAGTAATAAATGCAGCAGCTTCAAGATATCTCTCAGTTACCATGATTATAGTTTACATGGGGCAAACAAAAACATCAGTTCTCTCTTGATCAACATTTCAGTCAATGAGAAATTTTCCAGTATTCAAAGTGTCTTTTGATTCTTGCCACCCAGTTTTAGCACTGTAACCCTTAGGCAGCAGTACAAGCTAACCATATAGATACTTGTATAGATAGTCCTGAAGGAAAACGAACGCTTTCAGAGGCAGATTTTCCTACACTATTTTAGGCAAAAATTTCATAACGGATTGAAGCTACCAAAGCTTGTGTCATTAAGAGAGGCCGTCCTGCCTTCTACCTCACTCTTCTTCTCTTCAGCCTTTTGACATCCTCTTTTTCATGATGCTGAATTTAACTGTGGGTTACATCAGGGAACTGATCTGGATTACAGTTAACCTGTTTTTTGACAGGTTTGTTTCAGTCTGAGTCAGTTGCCTGTCCTGTCCATCACATTGACAGCACTAGGGCAGGGATTTACAGCAGGGATGAACCATCCAAAAGGAGTAACCTTAAAGAGTGATACTAGACACCTCACTTAGGATGAGATGAATCACTGTTGGCATGCTACCTCTCTGCTTGGTTACAATCAGAGCTTGCCCAGTGCATGAGGACTTCAGGTGGCAAACTTAAGCAAGGTTAACTCTACTTGAAATAACCGCCACACTGTACCCTTCTGGGGGTCCCATTTTTTCTGATTCAGACAGTTTGACCCTGAACACTGCAATGCTCAGAGGTGTGTGCATATTCCACCTGGCATATTTTGGGAACCCTACAGTTCATTTCCTTAAACTTTGAAATCAAGGAGTTATTTAGAATGACTTCTTACTGGGATCAAAATCAAACAGACAACAGGCAGAATAAAATGTTCAACTGCATGGGCCAATATCACCCTAAGGCTGCAGTTATAGGTTAAGAAATGATCAGTAGGTACTTTCATAAATTCAAATGCCACAAATAATTACGGGCTGTTACACAACAAGTTACCTATAATCAAAATTGTGACTGCTTTACAACTTTTTACTGCTGGGCTTATAAATGTTTGTTATATTGACAAATGGTTATGTAAAATATATGGCTTGGCATGTTGGCTCTTTTGTCAAGAGCTAGGTAAATGTGGTGCAAAATTGTTTAGTTGGTATATAATCCCGTTTCCCTGTGCATAGGAAGAATCAAGTGGAAAGAAAATATTTTTGATCCTTACTGTCAATTTATTTCAGCTGTAAGTCAACCCCAAAAGCCAAAAGCTTTTATACTATTTATTTTCTCAGGACCATAGTGTCATTGCTTCTATTGTGCTGTCTGGTGTTTCCTTATTCCTGTCTTTTCATGTATCTATGTGCCAAGTCTTTCTTTCATTTTGATCATACTTTCGTAAAATCAATGCTAGAGGAAATCCTTATGTTCACCATATAAATGGAAACAATGTTATTGTCTTAATGGCTTGGTTTTATAATGGACCAGAGTGTCTCTTTCTTTCTCACAAATACAAGCAGCTCTTCTGCTCAAGAACTTCAGGAAAGTGCATTCCAGCCTAAACCAAGTCATATTATTAATGTCTCTGGTGTGTATATAGAGTTTAACATAGCTAACTAATAACAAAGAAGTGGAACTTTTGTATAAATTATCAAATATATGTACTACGAAGTTCATTAACAGCCATAATATACTGCAGGAAAGATAAAGAGGATGACAAATATCACACAAACTATAAAATTTTGTAGTCTCTAAGCTTTACAAGAAAGGCAAAGAGTGAAAATAAAGACTATAAGAAATATGAGAAATTTAATTTACTAGTTCTTGCAAATTTATCAGGTGCATTGTGATAACTGATTCTTTTCTGAAAGTCCCTGATCCTGTACTACTTAGCTTTTATTTAAAAATGGAATATATTTCTAGACCTCATAATTGCACAGAAAAGCCTGCAAAAGTGAGCTGAGTTCACCTGAACATCTCAGAAACCTGAAGTTAGAGATGAAAAGAAAGAAAGGAGACTTTAGTGTTAATTTTCTGAGTTTTGAAAGGCTCTTTAAAAGTTAAGGTTTATTATATTGAAGTAATATTAATATTACTTCTGGTTTTAACCTTTAGAATATTGGAATCTTAATGCAGTATTAGCCAACTGCATTTTTTAAGGCTGAGGGAATACAGAAGGAAAATCATAGGATCATATAAAAATTTAGGTTGTAGGGAGCTTTTGGAGGCCATCTGGTCCAGCCTTCTGCTTGGATCAGGGTTAATCTCAAACTGGATCATGTCGCCCAGGGACTTGTCCAACCAAGTTTTGAAAGATCTCCAAGGACAGTTTGCCACGGTTCCCGGACAACCTGTTCCAGGGCGTGACCATTCTCATTGTGCATTTTTTTTACCTTAATTCCATTTGCAATTTTCCTTCTGCGAATTGTGCCTGTGGCTTGCTTCCTTTCACATGCAGCCATGTATCTGTCTCTGCATTTTTCTATAACTCCCCTTGAAGCAAGAGGATGCTGCAAACAAATAAACCCTCAGCCTTCAGGCTGATCAAACCCTGATTTCTCAGCTTTTCCTTGAATGTCAAGTACTCTGGCTCCCTCTAAATTATGTTTTCCCTCCTCTCGAGCCTCTCACTTTGTATCTCCTTTGCATTAGGAAGCCCAAAGCTGATCTATGGACATGACTTCACAAGAGTTGAGCGGTGGGGGATAATCACTTCCCTCGAGCTGCTGGCCATGCTCTGGTTAGTGCAGCCCCGTCTGCGGTGAGCATTCCTCACTGCAAGGAGCTCAGCTGACTCACGTTCAGTGTGCTGACTACCAGAACCCCCAGGTCTGCTTCTGCAAACTGGCCTTTCTAGCCAGCTGGCTCCCAGACTGTATTGTTTTATCTCAGATGCAGGACTTGGCATTTGTCTTTACTAAGCTTCAGGGAGGTTCATGTTGAGACATTCCTTGATAAAACTGTGCTGAGTTTTCCAAATCATTTTCTTCTTCAGGGATTCCAGGAGGACTTGCTCCCTAATTTTCCTCGGGATTGAAATGAGGCTGATCAGCCTGTAGTTCCTCAGATCATCCTTTTTACTTTCTTTTAATCATGGGAATAATGTTTTTCTGGTAATCAGGGACCT
Organism: Phalacrocorax aristotelis; assembly: GCF_949628215.1. NCBI lineage: Eukaryota > Metazoa > Chordata > Aves > Suliformes > Phalacrocoracidae > Phalacrocorax > Phalacrocorax aristotelis. Next base: position 31,654,973 of record NC_134277.1, on the reverse strand, counting down.
TTCCTGTGGACCCTGCAACAACTTTTTGAAGATACCAGACAACTGCCACCTTCCTGAGTGCCCTCGTGTCCTTTCTGATCTTAGGGTCTTACATATGTCTGCACATTTAAGTAAGGCCTAACTTGTGCTTTCTCTGCTTTGGATAGTACTACTTTGCTGCTAGCTTTGTTACAGGCATGTAGTTGTGTGGAGTCTGAGAGCAGATCTTGCCACCAAAAGCCAAGCCCAGAAAGCACAGAGTTCTTCATCCTTTTCCATATCCTTTGTCTTTAGGTCAATTTTCCCTCAGCAGTAGTCCCACATTTTCCATGGTCTGCCTTTTGTTTTTGACATATTTGCATAAGTCCTTTCTACTGCCCTTTACATGCCCTTCACGTGTTACCTCCAGGCAAATTTTGTCCCTCAACTCCATTCCTGCATGCCCAGGCAGTGCCTCTGTTCTCATCCTTGGTAACCTGTCCTTGTTCCCTCATCCTATACACTTCTTTTTTGCATTTCAGTTCAGCCAAGAGTTTCTTGTCCAACCATACTGCCCGCCCACACCCCCACCCCCACTCCTCTAAAGATGCCTAATTTTTTTTTGTGAGATCAGGATGCATTTTTCTTGTGAATTGAAGAAGTTGTCTTCAAAGGCTGGTCCACTCTCCTGGACTCCTTTGCCCTTCAAATCAGTCTCCCATGGAGGATGCTTCCTGCCAATACCTTGAAAAATCTAAATTTTGTTCACTTCAAGAGCCTGTGATAGGAACACTTCTTCCAGCTGTGTAAAGAAGAAATCCTCTACCTCCTCTACTTCACTGGGAGTTCTGTAGCACAGATCCACCCCAATATTCCCCCTTCTGCCCTCCCTCCTGATTCTGACCCTAGAGTCCTCCACTTGCCTCACACATCGAAGGAGGAGCTGTGTGCATGCACCACAGCCAGTTTGGTATGAAGAGCACAGCTGCTGCTCATCATCTTCCCTGTCTTTCCTAAAGAGACTCTATCAGGCTATTGCAGCTGTTTAAGGTGTTCCACCACATCTTTCTAATTCCTATGACATTGTAAATCTGTGACTGCATACAGACATTACTGCTCCCTGTGCAGTGCTTAGTCATACATGCATTTGAGATGGGCCCTGAATAGCCCTGCTTTCTCAAAGGTTGTATAAGAGTCTTCCCTGTTGCACTGTCCGATGCCTGATTCCCCACACCATGTTTCCTCTCTTTCCCCTGCCTTTGGTCTCTGTCCCCTAAAAAACCTAGTTTGCATAGGGTTTAACTCCCAGACAGACCAGATGAAACCTTTCAACAACAGGTCGACAGAATTTTTACCCATGCATGATTAAACAGATTTAACTCTAAAAGCATTGAACTTTGATTGTGTCTAGCTTTTTAGGACAAATATTATAATCTGATAAGAAGAGACCCAAATTTGTCTTGGATAAGGTGGTAAAATGCTTCTGATATCAAAGCAGCTATGCCAGGTCAGAATCTGACATGATATGTTGAATAACAAAGAGGAAAGAAAAAAAAAAAGGTAATACATTATATATTAGAAAACATATACTGGAAACCATTATTCTATGCTTGGAAAGCTTTGGGCATTTTTTAAAACGATGAATATCTCTGCCATTTTCAAAGATGATTTAAAACAAAGTTTACTTGCAAGCTGTAACCTGAGACTGTTGTGAGTTATACCACTATTTTATTATTCTTAATAGCACCAAGTCAATCCACAGATATTTCATCCTGCAATTTTCTTCTGTTATGAAAATGCATAATGTTAATCTTTGTAATACTTTATAAACTGACCATAAACCAATGTTTATGGTCAGTTAATCATTGTATTACTTTGCTTTAGGTAATTTAGTACATTACCATAATGTAACAATCTACTTAATATAAATTTTAAAGTGAGCACAGTGCAAGTTGCAGGGCATTAATATATTATGTCTTCTAACCAGAAATTCAGAAACACAGCTAAAGTTTGGATGTGGCTCAGATATTTTCTGCTTTAATTGACTTAGCTTTTCGCCTGAGGAATGCCGTGATTTTATGATAGTCACTAAATTATTATTTATTATTATAGTATGTCTTACAGTTCATTTAGAAGTCCCAACAGCATTGGAGCAACCATTGCAACAATCACGATACAGGACATCATATGAAAAAGCTTATTTGAACACCAGACTGAATAGAGTGTAGGGTACTGTTTCCACAAACACTGAAGCATGTAAAGTCCCACTGAATCCAGTGGAGATTTAAAAGCTGTTGTTAGAGGGAGTCCAACTGAAATGGTTAGTGCTAAGAGACAATGACATTCATGATTATTTGAAATTAATATAGTGGGTGAAGGATGATGTAAAATTAGTAAGAACTTGTGCTTTTGGAAGTTAATCTCAGGAAGACTTTCTAAATTTTGCGTATATTGTTAGCTGATGAGTTAAATATAATAGAAATTGGTGGGTCTCACCACCAGTAACTTCCAGAAACTTATTAAAGATAACTATGGTCCTTAGGGGAACCAGACAGCTGAAATAAAGGAAGCTTCCAGCCAAACCAAGAGACCTTTCACAATCCAAAAAAAAAAACCAAACAAGGAAATGCTCCTAACATCATTTAAGAATTAAAGTAGTAGTGACAGATAGTTTTCATTGGGTATTGCATGATTAAAGCTCTGCATCTTTAAGTGTTGTAGCAAACAGCACAACAGATACAGACGGCTGTCCCCCACTCCCTGAGAGAAGGAAAAGATTGTTGGCAGAACACAGAGACCATGGACACATGAAAAAGTAAAAGATGATGATTAAGGTCTAAGTATCATCATCTAAATGATCTGGCTCTGATTCCTGTTATGGTTAGGGAAAAAAATGACTTTTTAAAATTTTATTTTAAGATCGCTTTGTCACCATTTCCTACAAAACACTTAGGCACTAAACTTTAGCTAAGTGCTTTGGTTAAAAAAAAGAGTTGTATTATACATACCAAGAATACTATTCCTCCTTCATGTAGCTAATAACAACTAGTGATTTTTTTTCCTTTTGTAATTGCTTCTATAGCTTGTTCATAATCTCATACACCGTGTACTCACAAGTCTGCATTTTAGGTTGTGGTAGCTGCATTTCAGTGCAGTGGAAGTAATTTGCTCATTTGCAAAGCCAAGCCTCTGCTGAAACTGGAACTGTTTGCAATAAAAGAGAAAGACATGGCAGGAAATGGATCCAATCTCTTCTGGCTACTACATGGAAAAGAATGAAGTTTATGTATTGGGCTTAACGGTTGAAGGCATGACAGCACCAAAAGGATCGTACTTAATTACGACGGGTAACACTCTGGTATTAACTTAGTCTTTCAAAGAAATACCAATACTACTCACAGAAATCAAACACTTTTCACAGAAATAATTGCTGCAGGGTTTTGACTGCTCTTGAGCCCTCAACAAAGCCAAGCATATTTTTGCATTGCCTTAAAGTAAACCGAGAGGCAAATTGTGGCTCAAAGATACAATGAGTCTCCTGGTTTCCCTTTTCAGTGCCTGAGCTCTTACATGCTAGTGCAACTAGGTCACGCAGTGCAAGATTCCCTATTGTGGTTATTCTTTTTATTCGCCCCTTACAGCTCCCCTGGGTATTAGTAATAAAGGAATGTTTTATTCCTTTATTCTCCCTCGTATCCTGCATAGCCATGCAAACTGGGTCACAATTTGGGACTATAATTTGTAAAACATCTGTGGATCCCTGCAAAACTTTATAATCTACATATGTTCGATCTGCCCAGAACTGCATAAACTTTGAAAGCATTTTATTTGGGGACACGGAGGGAGCAGTACAAAGAGAATAGGTCTTCCTTTTTTTTTTTTTTAAATAGTGTAGGAGAACAAAACCCATAAATGGTTTCATTATAATCATATTTACTGCATGTGTGTCACTGCATAGCAACACTAACAGGGCTGAGATAATCAGTATGATTTCATATTTTAATGTAATGAGATTATATTGAAGTTTAAACTCTGTTCTGATTTCCCAGATTCATTAAATTTTATCCTAGACTATTTACATTATTTCTGTAATACATTTTGCTATAAGTTACTATATGTATCCTGAATTGTAAGTTTATATGAGTGTAGTTTTTCTTGAGAGTGGTATCCACATTTGATTTTATGAATAACAAATTATTATTATTATATATTATATACTAATAATACATATCATTTTATGTATAAAATATACATATTTATGTCATGTCATACATATAACACATATAATATAGATATAAATAATATATAATGTATATATATTATTTACTAATAAATAATATAGCTTTCTTAACTGTTTACTGAGACAATGACACTTTTGACAGACGTTTAACTGTATATATACCATCACCTCTAAAACAGTTCAATTATTCAAAATAGATGAAAAGAAAAGCTATCTTCAAATAAATTTTAAATACCTACATGGAAAAAAGTTAATTGTGGGCTAGGCACCGTTTTATACTTCTCATTTTACTTTACCCCCCACCCCCCCAAATTAGATATATTATTAAATGGCATAAAAGGAAAGATTTTGTGAAAATATTAAACAGAAGTGTAGTTAGAATGGGATAGGAGCCCCAACATGAAATATGATGTAACATAGCATTCAGTCATTAAACAGTTGCAGTAGGAATAGTTCAGATATATAATCCAAGTGCAAACAGGATGGATTTAAAATCTAGGACTAAAAAGCTACACTGAATATTTTTTATCATTCTTTTGCCTCTTCCTCTCATTCATGTCAACATTCCTAAAGACATTGTTAGTCTTCAGGTAATAGGGCTTGTACCAATAGACCTTTTTTCAGGAGGATCTGATTCCCTTTCAACCTAGATTAATTGGCCCATTTTACTGCTTCTGGGCTGCTCGGCTTCCCAGCATTGGCCAGGAAGCCGCTTCTTTCTTCTCTTTAACCCCTAGTGTGATGCTTTGGGGTTTACCCACAGCAGGACTTACTGAGAGCTAAGAGAGGACTTAGTGGATAAGTTTTTTGAAGACTGAAAATCTATACCATGGACTTGTGGCAACAAATCTGCTCTTGACCAGGGCCAGAAAAAAATCTCACATGCCTGTGTAACTAGAGAGCCTGGAAATTGAATTGGTTGGAAAAATATTTTTTTTTCCAGTGAAAATGTGTCAACTTCTTAAAAAAAACATTGAAAACAGACATATTTTGTTTAGAAATAGTACAATTCCTCATGGGAGATAGAGATTGATCGGCACAACTTTTGACTTAAAAAAAAATCCCCAAATTTTCCATTAAAAGGACAGTTTAGACAAAGTGTTGGAGACCAGACATTACAGTGAACAAGAAAACCAGGCTTAACCCCCTTCACTGTGCAGTTATTTGCATGACACTGCATACGAAAAATGCGCATTATACTTGAGGAGGCTGTGAAAGGCAGCCTTGGAGACTGAGCATCATTCTTCATACAGAAGACTGTGTATTGGCCTAATCCTGCCACCTCAAGAATTGAACAAAGGACCAACCATCCCCTTCCTGCATGTGCTGCTGTTAATTAGAAACAAAAATTATATTTCTGGGAGCTGCTTAAATAGGCTGAATCCGAGACCTTTTCTTCGTTTGTTTTTTTTAAACCCAGGAAACACCTGAAGATCCCAGAGAAACTATCATGACAGCTCTGTTTCTAGCAATAAATGCCAAAACTAAAGGAGGTCCTGAGGCCTGGGGATGGGGGTAAGACGACAGGAGTGAAAAGGGAGGTTGTTGTCACCACGACATAACATAGGTGCCCTAAGAAGCTCAACATATCTCCCGCAGCAGGATGCAGTAGAAAGAGCAATGCAGGGCAGTCCCACTCACAGGGACTAATACGGCAATCAGATGGCACATACAACTTTTTTTACATAGAATTATTGTCCATTAAAAATAAACATATCTGATATTTTATTAAAAAAAAAAAAAGGAAAAGGAAGCTCAAGGCACATGACTTGGTCTGATACCTATAGATCATCAACCAATTACATACAAAATGTCACGAAAATTTGATAGAACACTCTATGTTGGCTTCAGAGCTGCTGTTGTTTAAAAAAAAAAGGGTTAAATAATCTGGATTTTCTTAAAATAGGAGATACATAAGATAATCAATATATATCACCCTTTCCTCTAGAATATCCTGTATTAAAGTGATAAGAACTTTTTCACTTTTTATTCACCTTTTTTTAACATATTTTTACTGTTACAGGATTTCTCCATGTGCCCCACCCCCAAAAATCGCAGTCTGCCCATCTCTTCATGTCCACTCCTTAAACATTTGGCAAAAACAACCCTGTCTTTTCTCCAAAACATACTGGTGGAATAGTTCAGCAGTTGTTCCCTGGGAAGACCTGCCCAGTCATAACCGCTGAGTGTGCGGTAATCCTTTCTCTTTCTGCTTTGTTCTGATACATCCCCCACCTAGTCTTTCTTGTATAGCCTCATACTAGACACTCAGCTGAATCACATATGCTTCGTGCTAGGTGCTATAGGTTTCTTCTTAGATCTGCTTACAAGTGTTTGGATTGAACTTTCAGTGCTCAGTGTTCTGCTGAAAGTGAACACTTCAGCAGGTGAAAGGTGAAAATTTCAGCTGTGATAATAATGTCATTTCCAAAAACGGGGCTTATGAAGATGAGGACACATTCTTGAAAGCATTCAGATGAGAAAATCTAACATCCCCTTGCCTTGGAAAAGGCACTGAAATTTCCGAGGAATTGCCAAGGGCTATGGTTTTCATCATCCAGAGTGAATTTTTGCCCCAATACATTCAAGTGTAAAGCTGGAAAAAAAACCAACAACAAACCCCACCCTAGTTTGTAGGTGCTCAGTAGCAATTTGTTTGAGTTTGTAGCAAAATTATCTTAATTTTCCAATACCACTGAGCCTCCCAGCTCTTGTGTGGCAGATAGCTTGCACACCATCACAAAGCTGAAGCATTTTTTTACCCTAAAATATATTAGTTATTTAAAAATCATAGCCCTAGAGACATGTGACGTCTTACAAACATGTGTCACCAATCTCTCTCCTATAAGGAAAGGTGGCACACTGACTTCATCTTACCTACTAAAACAAAACAAAACAAAAAAGCCACAATCAGAGTTGTAACAAGAATGGGATAAAGGAGAAGATAGTCCTGTCCTGAGCAAGGTGCCAGGCCACTCACTTCTCTTCTGACCTCTGTGCTATGGCAAGGGAGTGAGAAAAACATAGTGGCAAAATAGAGACCATTTTTTTTTTCTCCTCTTCTTTCAGTAATGTCTTGATTAAAATTATCAAATCCATGGTACAAGCCTACTGTGCTCAACTCCATAAAGGAATTTGAATGTATATAACTGTATTGTTGGGTCTTAGGAGTAGGATTTACTGAGCATGGCCAACAATGTACTCGTTACGAGTAACTTTCAAATAAGAGCAGCAGCTCTATTGGAAGAATATTCCTCTAGTTCACTTGACAAGGTAAACCCCTCCCACCTTAAGATAGTAAGGTCTAGGATGACTTTTTATATCATGAAATGAAAATGGACACAGTTTTATTGAAAGCAGAATTTGTCCTGCTGTATTTTATAACTGCCGTATATGTGTCTATGTGTGCGTACATACAATTTCTCAGTGCCCAAGAATTAAATCTTTTCCTCATAATGTTAGTAATAATAATATTAATGATAGTGGGTTCCTTACATTCCATGGAAAATAAAGATGGTCTATTACTCTCGGTAGGCACTGGTAGGGAGTGTGCACAGGTCACAGTATGTAAGCTATTAAGATTGAAGGCATCTGCACAAACAGCTTTGACTGCTTTTTAAAGGCTAAGCTGCACAATTTGTCTTTCATTAAGAGCTGCTGTGCAGTTTTGTGATTTGTAGCCAGCTCACTTGAGCTTCCAGAGTGTGTACTTCTATTTTGAGATCTTGTCAATAAACAAATAAGACATATGCTTCAGTGAGTCATCTGAGCAGAGCAAACTACCACAAGAATCAGTTGACCTGCACTTCCTTCCTGCTACTGAGTCTTTCTCTACCTTTTCTTGTTAGCACAAAGCGTGTCCCTGTACACCTCATGGAACAGAGGAGCCAGGGATGGGAAGACAAGGTCTCTTTCATCCATATGGTTTTATTTGTGTTCCGCTGGCACCGTTATAGTCATACAGTAACCAACATAAATTTTTAGTTTTATTATCACCTCCAAAAAGAGACAGAAATGTGAAAATTGAAGCCAGAAGGTTTGTATCACAGGATTAATTAGGCAGGGCCAAGTGGAGTCACACTCCTCCTGGCAGTGAGTGCCTCAAGAAGGTGCCTGTCTTCAATTATGGAGCGCACAAAGCAATTAAAAACCCTGTTTCTTTTTCCTGAGGTGTTACTTGTTACTTGATAAATCTCTCTCTTTTTTTTTTTTTTAATTCTCTGGAGATCTGAACTGGCTTGAGGTGTAATCTACTAGGGTAGATATTCATGAAAAATTGATTTAGCTGGAGCCTAAGTGCAATAGGTTTAAAATAAACCTGAAAGGAATGAACAGTGTGTTTCTTGGCTGACATTTTATTGGTCATTTTTTTTTAATACACACACGCACACGCGCACACACACACAAAGAGACCAGATAATTAAGAACCCAGACATTAAGGATCTCCAGGAAAGAATTTTGTCACCAGGACATATGAATCAAATCAGTCAGCCACTCTATGCACTTCCTTAAGCTGAACAGCACTCTTGATTAACCTTTTCCTCAGTACTATATATGGAAGTTTTTGAATGGCAGGGTTGCATTCACAAGTCAGTTTTAAACATATGTTTCAGGCAGCCGGCCTTCCTGGCCCACTGGAAATTAGTACTGTTTCACCTATAGCTAGTTTATAGGATGAGATAGTCTTTCTCTGGATTTATGAGCCTCTTTGCTCTACTGGTATTGCCAAGAGCTCTACCGCCATCGCTGACTCTGCCCCTTTACACCAGAACTCAACATCTGATTTTGTGCAGCTGGACCTGCACGTTAATGCTTTTGCCACATTCATTTCAAGCACCCAGCTAAGTCCTTCCTCTCCTGTTATTTCCCATGACAGATAAATAATTCAAAATATGATATAAAGTATGGTGTATATCTGGTTTGAATAGTGCTTTATCAAGATGTGTTTGAGCTATAACGATGACCTCATACTTCCTGTTGAGGAGGGAGAAGCAAAGGGATATTTAAATCAATAGAATAAGGGAGCCATAGCTGTGGATATTGCAGTGTGTGTGAGATTTCTTCACAGGTATTATGTGAAAAAATCGTATGATATGACATTATAAGGATGTATATAATGACCATTGATTTATTATTGTTTGTAACATTGGAATGCCTATATTCCCAGGCTTCCTCATTAATGCTGCCTAAGAAGTAATTATGGTTTTGGAGAAAAGTAATGGGTAATGGAGATTTTTTTTCTCCCATTGTGCACTTTATTTTTATTATTCCCTAGTTTAAATATAACCCACAAAAGAATGAGAAAATTCTTTATAAAGGTCATTAAATAAATGCTGCTGGAACAAATCTTTAAACAGGATCATCGCTGAAATGGGAAGTTATGCATATGGAACACTTGTACTTGTAGTACAGATTAAACAGTTGGCAAAATAAAGCTTCAGATTGCCAGACATGATGTGTCACTAGAAATCAATTCTGACAGACTTTATTGAGCCTTTTACCCATATTATTGCTGCTATATTTTTTTTCAATTAAAAAAAAAGGGGGAAGAGGATTAACTTTTTCATTACAGGTCAGCCCACTTGGCAAAGGCTATCCTGTCACATGGCACACTTTTATACCAATTTTGATTTAATGTGCATAGCATGTTTATCAGAGGCGAATGTCAAGATGACAATATTTTCCCATTTCTGAGCCATTGCCAGAAGAACTCTGACACATTCTTTCATGGTTATTTCAGGACATTTAAAAAGTTTCAGCAATTCCACTGTACACAGAAAACAAAACAAAACAAAAGAAAAACTTTTTCTTTCTTTTCCAAGTTATTTTTCTTTTGGTTTATGAACCTTCACTAACTATTTCTTAAAATTAATTTCCAATGGGAGGAGAGCAGAGCAATATATATTCTTTCACTCTAGTGTCTTTTCCAAGAAGCATTCGCCACTGGTATATAACCATTTAATGCCAGTGGATTTTGGAGTTGGGCTGCCATATTATCTATACATTACTTTCATCACAAACTCATATCTATTCATACATACAAAATACAGTAGCTTTGTAATGGCTAGCAGTTTTCACACCAGTTAGGATGTTACTGATGCAATTTACTTAAGAGGGGATATATATATAAAAGGACAGCCACAGGAGAAGTGTGTAAAATGATACATTGTATTCAGATTGCAAATCTGATCCTGGTATTTACTGTCTTTCTTATTGCAAGAACTAGCTAGGAATCAGTTGCAGTGCAACACTTTTAGAATTAATTAGGAAGGTTTGTTATATTCTTAGTACATACCTACCTTGGACCCTGCTGCCACGAGATGCGCCTGAGGCCAGAAGTTTTGTAGGCTACAGAAAGAGTGAGAGAATCAACAGCTTTAGAAGTGTTTTAGGATATTAACCAACAAATAACAAGCTG